>NC_081293.1:25025000-26275000 GCF_030435805.1 Mustela lutreola
AGTGAGGGCAAGGTCACAATAGGATGCTAGCCCCAAGGTCAGTGCCACATGTGAGTTAGCGCTCCTGCCTGCTCTCTTTCTCTGTCTCTCCCTCAGACACACACACACACACACACACACACGCTCGCACACAAGAAGAGTTTCTTCTCCTTCCAAGAAGGCAAGTGATCCAGGGGTGATTCACAGGTCTGACAAAGCTTCCTGCTCATGGAACAGCCGACCACATCCTACTGGCCGTTGGAACAGGGAGCATGACCAGCCATGTATCACGACCCTTTAGGGAGCTGAGTGAGGGTTTGGGCGGGGGACAGATCGGGGTTGCAATCACCGTGTGTGGTGGCAGGCAGAGGGGAGGTGAAGGGAAGGGAAAAATAAACCTATTTGATGTCATAGGAGACGGATTCCAGTTCCAGAAATATAAGCGCCAGCTGCTGCATTTTCCAAAGAGATATTCCGGGGCCAACATGAGTTAATGGCCAGTGGAGGCCGTGAATTAGAGGAGTGTTAGAACTTTGGGATTGCACATCAGTCCCCTGGAAATTGCCTTCTAATTTCCTCGGCCTGAGTCACTGGCCAGACCAGTTTTTGGCCAGAAAAAAAGTCAAAGAGGCAATTCTGTTCCCTTTTGCCTCTTAATTAAACAAAATCAAACAAATAATAGAGTTATACATGCAGTAGTCACACTTACTCCTCTTGAGTTCTGAGAATCCAGGAAAGGGATAATGGTTCAGGACAGGGATCCAGGGAACAGGAAGGCCAAGGGGTGTGTGTGGGAAATGAGGTGGAGCTCTGGCTTTGGAAAGAGGCTCTGAGCCAGGGCCAGAGGTGTTCTCTGCCATGGCCATTGCCAAAAATAATGGAAGCGTCCATTAGGGTGATCAGCATTTCGGGAGGTGATTCCCAGAGCTGATGTGACTCCTCCCCGGGGCCAGGCTGCTGCTGCCTGTAGTGGGGTCAGTCACAGGAAAGCAGGGGAATGGGGAGGTCAAGGGCCTGGACATGCGCACAGGAGGGCGGGAAGGCAAAGCGCAGGAAGGCCCCTTTCATGCCCCTGAGTAACCACTAGGCAAGGCACCGCTTTGTCAAGTGCTGAGCAGAGTCTAGCGAAGGTATCAGGGTGCACAGTGAAGAGAGAAGGGGAAGAATCAGTATGTGAGCACGTCCTACGTGCCCAGCAGTGTAGAGGGTTACCTTTCAGACGGCCTTCTGTTTGAGCTGCACAGCCACCGTGTGAGGTAGGGAGATGTTTTCATCCCCATTTGGCAGATGCTGAAACTGAGGCACAGAGTAGTTTCCGTGAATCTCAGAGTAATTGGCAAGGCTGATTCTTACCCTGGTCTCTGCCACGGAAGTCTGTGAGCTTGTGGCTCTCTTCTCCCATCAGGGCTGGGTCCGAGAGAGAGAGAGAGAGAGAGAGAGAGAGAGAGGTGGGGGGGATGAAAATAACAGCCCGCGGGTAGTTCCTTCTGCGCGGTGACTTGCACGTCAGGAAAGCTGTGTTGTGGGAGAGCACGTGGCCTCTGCCGTCCCTGGGCTGGAAGCCTGTCTCCGCCACTGGCTGGCTACCATGGGGCCCAGCCCAAGCTACCCCTTTTTCCTCCAACAAAAACTGTGGGGAAACCGGGACCGAGCTCATAGGGTTGTGGCGAGGATTGAGTGAGTTAAGGAAGTGAAGAGCTTAGTGAGTTAATGAAGTAATGTGTGGGTGAAGCACAACACAGGTATTTGCTCTAATAATAATGGAGTCCTAAAGCTTTTCAGGAGCGCAAGTGCTCTTTGTGAACTGGCGTTTGCAGCGAAGACGAGCTGGGAAAGGCAGATTTGGCCGGGAAGGAGTCGGATTTCGGTGGGAAAAGAGGGGAAGGAAGGGCATTCCAAGAAAGGGAGAAACAAAGGTGTGGAGGTGGACCATCAAGGAGACTGTGGGCAAAGCCCATGTCAGGGAGGAGGGTGGGGAGGAAGGGCGGGCCGGCTTCTTAGAGCTTCAGATAAGTGGAGGGGATTCAGTTCATCATGTAGACACCTCTACCCAGTAATCCTTGGGAGAATCCTCCTCTGTTCCTATGGGGTCCGTGTGGTGGGCCCCAGGGCTGGGGTGGTTCTTGCAGCCGTGGCTGGGACAGAGGTAAGAATAGGAGCCCTGGGCGCCTGGGTGGCTCAGCGGGTTAAGCCGCTACCTTCGGCTCAGGTCATGATCTCAGGGTCCTGGGATCGAGTCCCGCATCGGGTTCTCTGCTCAGCAGGGAGCCTGCTTCCCTCTCTCTCTCTCTCTGCCTGCCTCTCCATCTACTTGTAATTTCTCTCTGTCAAATAAATAAATAAAATCTTTAAAAAAAAAAAAAAAAAGAACAGGAGCCCTTTTAGCTCTGCACTGGGACTCTAGTGGGCAGGCCAGAGCCCAGCCCTCTCTGTTTATAGCTCTTACTCGGAGGGGTCAGGCTGCCTCAAAAAAGTTGATTGCCCCCCAGATGTATGGGGAGGGGAAGGGTAGAGGAGGAGGAGGAGGAGACAAGGGAGCAGCGTGGAGCACAGGGGCGGGTGGCTTTGGGCGTCATCCTTTGGGGGCCCTGGCCAGCAGGCCTGGTGCAGTCCCTGTGTGCCACGTAGGCTAATTTCCATCCACATTCCCCAGCATGGCCACGGAAGCACCCCAGGAACAAGAGAGAGGAAACCCCTAACCTTTTTGTTTTTAAATAACTTTCAGCTTATTCTTTTCTTTTTATTGATTCTCTTTTCAGTTAAACTCTACCCCTAATGTGGGGCTCAAACTCACAACGCTGAGATCAAGAATCTCTCGCTCCGCCGACTAAGCCAGCCAGCTGCCCCAGGAAACCCTTATCTTTGTAGGGCCTGGGGGCTAGTCCTAAAAAGCTTCCTGGGAGCCTAGGTTGTCGCCCTAAACATTCACACTAGTGTTGCTTCCGGCTTCAATATCTCTCTGAACTGGTTTTAGTTTTAAATACGATGCTTCAAACCACTTCTTCATTTAAACCCCTTATTAAAACCCAGATATTCCAGTAAGCCTGATTCTGTAAGGGGTATGTAATAATAAATGTAACAACTAACTTTTCTGAATGGTTTCTACGTGCTAAGAGTTTTACATGGAAATTCTCAAAAGAGCCCCTCAAAGCGTGTTGTTACTGCTGGCATCCACGTTGTACTGGCCAGGACGCTGAGGCCTGAAGAGCTTCAATAAACTCTAACACCAGGTTGCTAATAAGCTGTATATGGGAAGGGACCCGCTGGCTCCAAAGCTGCCCTGTCCCCACAGCCCTCACAGCCCCTTAGTCACCTGTTATACATGGGAAGACCAGGCGCCAAGGAGATCCCACCTGAGGCCTGGCTGGTTGACTTCTCCAGATGTGAGAACTTCCACACGTCACCTCTTTCTTCTAGATCTCTGGTGGCCCATGTAGAAAAGGGGAGATGGCTTCCTTTTCTGGCCCACCTTGCAGGGGTGGGGGTGGGGGAGTGTGAAAGCTGCTTGGGGAAGGGTTTGGTCCAGAAAAAAAAATAAAAAGCTTTGGGAAAGGTTCTAAGATAGCCTCAATCAGTCTTCTTTCTCACATGGGGCTAGGGGTACTTTACAAAGGGGAGCTGTTTCTGACCTCAGGACATTTTCACACAAGGTTTCCCGGCCATGCTGCCTCCCCTGAGAAGCCTTGTAGCAGCGTGGACAAGGTTGACCTCAGGCCCTCCTTGAAGATATCTTTTAGAAAACCGCCTCTGGGAAACACTTTGGTTCTTTCGATGCCTGCCATTTTTGTGAACGGGAAGAGACAGAACTATTTCCAGTCACATCTCCCCCTGCTGTTACCTGAGGGGAGGAAGTGACATCAGGCGCTGAGTTAGCAAAGGGGAAACAGCTGGGCGTTCTGCCCCTCCACTTGGCTCTTTCTCTGGCCCTTTGCTGTCATTTCCCTTTGGCTGGTGAGGAAGCCACCCTCCCCAAGCCTGGGCGGAGGGACATGGTGGGGTGGGGACAGAGTCCCTTCCTCTGTGTGTGTCAGTGCAGCATAAATTACGGAGTGGGGGACCCTCCAGTCTGTCTCTGGGATCCCTGGAGCCTGGTGGAAATTGGTTGCTCTTAACTTTGGGGAGAGAGGGGTGGGGTCTAGTGAACTTGCAGGGGTACCGGATGGGGTATGGGGTCGAGTGGGTGTGGGCCAGTGGGTACTTTTGCCTATCCCTAGTGGTTCGTGGTGGAGAGCCCTCACTGTTCCTGTTTTCTGGGAACATTCTCACTTGGTAATAAAGGAGACCTCGGTGTCTCATCCGTGGACATCATCAGCCTACAGCTACCACACACTGAATTCCCGTTTTATGCTGGGGCCTGCTTCATGGGTGTCACCATACTTTATACACTTGGTTCCTCTCCAGGGCTGCCCCAGGGGTCGCAGGGGCTTCTGCCGCCCGAACGTGTTGTCCTCCTGTGCAAAAGCGTTCTTTGTTGAGAAAGCCTGCCTTGCTGCTTTTGCCCACCTAAGGGTTCTGAGCGTGAAGGGATTGTCCCTGGTGTTTGAAGTGGCTGCTTTGTAAAGTCTTTCATGGTAGGCCCCATTCCGACCCAGCTTTATTCTGTTTCCTGATGGCCCAGACCCAAAGGGCTATTTTAAGGGCCTTGCCTGTGTGGGAGAATTTCTCTTTGTAACAACAGAGAAGGCGGCCTCACTGGCCTGGCACGGTGCTAGCAACGGGACTCCCAGAGAGTGAAACTCTTTCCTGAATCCTGTCTCCTGGGCTGGAATCGATTCATGGAGCTCTCAGCATGGTGCCTGGCACCTGGAAGGGACACAGTCCCTTGGCAGGGAGGACAGGGGTTCCAGAGGTGACCGGCCAGGGATTTCTACAGCCCTGAGTCCTGGTGGACTGGCAAACATCCTTCTGTGAGAGTTAAGGTCTATCATAGAACAATGTCTGAACTTTGGTTCAAGCCAGGGTTAATCATTTACTTTAGTCATCACTCATTGGCCCCCAGAGAAGGGCAGTCTCGTTTCCCCATGGTTTCTGGACACGGTGGATCCCAGGCAGGGGAAGTAGGGAAGTTGAGTCAGAGAGTGTGTGAGTGGAACCCTTTCTAGGTGCAGGTGCTGGGCTAGGGCTTCTAGCCCATTGTGTCCGTAATCCACACCCAGCATGAGCCCTGGCCCTGTTTTGTAGACAAGAATAGCAAGGCTCAGAGAGGTATTGCTCTTGCCTTCTCTCACACAGCAGTCAGTGGTAAGAGCCAGGGTTTGAATCCAGTTCTCTGCAGCAACAAAGCCTCTGATGGGGGCCCCAGAGCTGCACCCTACCCCCTGCCCAGAGATTTGATGGATTGCCTCCAGTGGCTGGGTAGCTAGTTGGGAATTCTGTTTTTATTCCTGCCCCCAGCTGGAAGCATCCATATGTGTCAAAGACCTTGGTCTTCCTCTGCTTTCTCTGTGCCTGTTTACTTTGCCGTCCTCTGCATGCACCCAGGGGGGTCATGGCCACGATCTGTGGCTCTGCCAGGGTATGGAATTCCTGGCCCTGGGCCTTAAGAAAGGCAGTGGACCCACAGCAGTATGCACAGTGTGCGTTCCCTTGGGAGGCTGAGGACGTGTGGCTTCATACATGGCTTCGTCTCCTGAGGACTTCAAGGCTGGGGGGCTAGGGAGCACATCACATGCATCCCCAGATAAAACGGAAAGGATCAGGATTAAACTCTTGGGTCCTCCGCCTTCTCTAGCTTCCACACCCAGCCCCGCCATCAACACATGATATGGTTGGAGCTGGTGGTTGGGATAAGATAACAAACCTCTTGCTGCTGAGATTGAACCCCTGGCAAGGTCTGGCTTCTATTTTGGGACTCAGTTTTTTTATTTCCCTTGAACTCCTGTCCAGAGCCACTTTTGAAGGCCTGGCCCTTCAGATGCTCCAGCTGATGGGGGCTCTACATCCTGTCCTTGGGGATGATGGCTTTGTGGCCACGGCGCTGTGGTTGGAAGTAGGGGGGAGTTTAACCCTGGGTACTTGCAGTCTGCCGCCTGCTCAGGCTGGAGTAGGCCCTGGCAGCCAGAGAGAGCCCCAGATGCCAGCAGTGGGAATTTGAGAGCCGGAGCCTGGGGGCAGGGCAGCCATGGGCTCTAGCCCAGAAGCCTCGTACTAGCTTTTCTTACGTCGCCAACTTTCTGCACCTCCACGGGCCTCAGTTTTCTGTAAAATGGAACTAACAGTACTACCTAGCCCATACGATTATTCCTCTGTGCGGTGCCTGTAAACTACCAGTAAACGACAGTTATTGTTACCGTGATTTGCATGGTCTTCCTTCATGGTTTTACTCCGTTTCTGCCACCTTCCGGAAGCTTCCCTCACGTGTCCTCTTACAGTATTTCCTGCCTGTGAATTTTTATGATGTTTGTCATTTTTACTACTCACGTAACACTCACCAAGAATGGCCTCGGTTGGCCACCTCGTGGCAGGCCTCTGTCTGGGGTGCCTGATTGATCAAAAAGCTCCTCGAGGGATGGAGCTTAATGTGAGCCTCAGAAATCCAGTCAGCATTTCAGTGCTGACTGCGTCCCAGTTGCTGGGAGCACAGCAGGGCAGAAAAAAAATCCCTGCCCTTGGGGAGCTTCCATTCTTTCTTTTTTTAAAAAGATTTTATTTATTCATCTGACAGAGAGAGATCACAAGCAGGCAGAGTGGCAGACAGAGAGAGAGGAGGAAGCAGGCTCCCCGCGGAGCAGAGAGCCCGATGTGGGGCTCGATCCCAGGACCCTGAGATCATGTCCTGAGGTGAAGGCAGAGGCTTTAACCCACTGAGCCACCCAGGGGCCCCGGGAGCTTCCATTCTGATAGGGGAAGGGAAATGATAAATAAACCTCTTTTAGGTCAACTGTGGAGTGTGTTAGCTGGAGGATAAACATTGTCCAGAAAGCCAAGCGGGGTGAGGGGGCAGGAGATGGTGGCGGTGGGAGTTGATGTGCTGGTTCGCTGAGGGAGGCTGGGCCATCCCCATGGTGCAGTGACTTTTGAGTAAGGTTGGAAGGAGATGAGGGAGTGAGGCAAGCAGGTATTCAGGGGGAAAGTTGTTGAAGGAGATAAAACAGCCAGTGCTAAAGCCCTGAGGTGGGGCTCTACCTGCCCTTCCCAGAGAACAGACCGGCACCACCAAGTGGAAACAGTGAGGGGAGAGCCCTGGGCAGTGAGGTCGGACAGGTAGAGGCCCATCGGGGCCTGTATTCCTCCTGGCAACGAGCACAGCGCTTGCTTGGGACTTGCTGAAGATTTCCGCTGGCCAAGAAACCACAGAGAGGCCAGTCGGGGGACTCTGTTCGGGGTTTTCCTCTCTGGGGAAGCTCAGCAGTGTCATGGACGGGAACTCCAAGAACCCAAAGGCCGTTCGCATGTTAGGGCGTTTCACTGGCCTTGAGTTTGTACCTGCTGTGCACAAGGCACCGTGCTGAAGGTAGGTTCCCCCAGCTAGGAGCCAGGGCGGGGTGGGGTTGGGGCGTGGAGGGTCGGGGGTGGGAGGTGGGGTGGGGGGGTTGCTCCTGCTAAGGCAGCGGGCCCTGCATCCTTTCATCTTTAACACCTCCTCCCCAAGCTGGCAGAAGGTCTGGATCCCAGTAGGTCTTTGATCAATGGGACAAATCCACGGACAGAGGCTTCATTCTGTTAAAGCCCTTTCTTCCTACCCAACTCCTATTTTTTTTAAAGAACCACAGCTTTTAACTTACAACTGTAGAAATTTCTTGTCTGGAATTCAAGATATATCTATTCCCTTTTTTTTTTTTTTAAAGATTTTATTTATTTATTTGACAGACAGATCACAAGGAGGCAGAGAGGCAGGCAGAGAGAGAGGAGGAAGCAGGCTTCCTGCTGAGCAGAGAGCCCCATGCGGAGCTGGATCCCAGAACCCTGAGATCATGACCAGAGCTGAAGGTAGAGGCTTAACCCACTGAGCCACCCAGGCGCCCCTATCTATTCCTATCGACCTAATATTGTAAATGATGTTAAAATTCTCAGGCTAGTCCTCCAAAACCTTTCTCGTCCGTGGAGTAGATGGAATCACAGCACCTAGAACCAGAGGTCTCTGGTTCACCTGGATATGGGCTAGCCTGGACACCTAACCTCTGTGTGTACTCTCCGCGAAGACTGTCTTCCGGGCTCACAGGTCACAGGCTGACTGGGAACGACGATGATGACGATGATGATGGCCTCTCTGTGTGCCAACTACTTTTTTTTTTTTTTTAAAGATTTTATTATTTTTTTATTTTGTGTTGAGGGTGTGAGCATGGGACAGAAAGGCAGAGGGAGATGGAGAGAATCTACAGCAGACTCCCTGCTGAGTGTAGAACCTGATGCCGGGCTCCCTCCCAGGACGCCGGGATCATGACCTGAGCTGAAACCAAGAGTGGGACACTTCACCGACTGAGAGCCCCCAGGCACCCCATGGGCCAGCCATTCTCGTAGGCACTTTACTCATTTAATTCTTACAGAAAACCCAAGGAGAAAAGAATTACCGTGTTTCTCACGTTACTAGTAAGAACCTGCAGACCAAAGATCAGAGGTTAAGGAAGAGGCAGAGCAGGGCTCCAGGGTCCTTCGAGAAACCTCTTCCCTCCTGGCTTTTCAGGGAATCCTGCCAGCTAGCCTTGCCACAACCCAGGTTGGCCATCTGGAAAAGACCTTACTGCAAGACCTTTGTCATTGGGTGTCCTCTACACGGCAAGAATGGAGTTAACCAGTGTCAGAATCAGGGAACCAAAGCAATGGGTGGCCAGCAGGAGTGGCCCCTCTTTGTTCCCAAGACAGGACAAACCATTTGTCCCTGGAACCCGACACTGTAGGGGGTGGGTTTGCTGTGTGGCTGTTATCTTCCTGGGCCATTTACAAGTCCAGCACATGGGGCTGGGGAGGGAGGGGTTGTGGGGAGCACTGTGTGTGTTGGTGGAGGCCAGATTAGAGTGTCTGGCAAGACGTTTCTGACACCTAGACCATTCCACTTTCTGCAAAGCCCAGCAGGTGGCTGGGCTGTTGCTTTAGCTAGGACGGGACACCCTCCCCACCCTGTCCTGTTGAGTGTATCATTGGAATGAAGTGGATCCTAACCAGTCTGTTCCTTCCTCCCGGGCCCCAAAATAAACAGCAGCTGTTGGCTACATCACCTCTGTCGGCTGCCAGTCTGTCAGCCGCGCCTGGCTTCCACTTGGCCCTGCCCCTTCTGGATATAATGGCATGGGGCGTTGGGGGCCCCTTGGTTTTGCCCTGCAGAGCCTGCCTTGCTAGTCAGCTGGTGTGCCCTGGCATGCCCTCTTCCCGGCCATCGCTGGCCTGTTGGCCACCCGCTGGCCCTGTCCCTTCCTGCCCTGCAGTGAGGCAGGGCCTTCCGGTGGCCACAGACTCAAGCTTTAGTGTGATGTCAGTGCGGCTCCTGGCTCTGCCACTCAGTGGGTGACCTTGGGTAACTCCGCTCCTCGGTTCCCTTCTCTGTAACACAGGTGGTGGTCATCATCACGGCAGAGGGGAACGACCAGTGCTATGGAGGCAGCTGCGGGGGCAGTCACCCAAGCCAGACTGACTGATTCGAATCCTGCCCTTGCCACTCAGGAGCTTTGTGACCTTGGGGAGAGGTGCTGAAGCTCTTCCTACCGGTTTTCTCATCTGTACAACAGGGATGATAAAAGCGTCCCTCAGGGTAGTGGTGAGGAGTAAGTGGGTTAATACAGGTAAAGCCTTCAAAGGGGTGCCAGGCACAGAGTAAGAGCTTGGTGAGAGGAGCAGCATGAGCTCTTGCTGGCAGATAAGGCAGGACATTCCCTAGAAGAATCGATCGTGTGTGCAGGTCCAAGAGCTGTCAGAGCAACTCTCCTTCTAACCTGACTTCTCTGCGGCTGGGCCGAGTGGCTTAGCTTTGTCTGCAGCCCACATTGCCACTTGCACTTGAGGGGCCACGCTGGGGATAGAGCTGGTTATGAAGCAGGATGGGGGCATGAAAACGGAGAGCTGGGATTTCTATTCTACTTGGCAATGGTTCTGCCGATGTAATGTAAGAAATGGAAAGAAGGCCGCGTCTGTGGCCAAGGACTGCCTCCAGCTGCGGGCAGATCCCCCCCTTCAGGCTGGGGTTGACTTGTTGTCTCTGTTCATGCGTGAGCCCCGAGATGTTCTTGCATGTGATCTCCACAACCTCCCCACGGACCAGCTTGCTTTGGCTTCCCTGGCTCCCTGCTCTGGGAAACTCTTGTTATCTTTGGCTTTCTCTTGAATGTATCCTCCCGTTTGGAAAGATTATACTAGGAACCCCCATTGGAGCATCTAGACTGGAAAGTCATCATTCTTTAAAAAAAAAAAAAAAAAAAAAGCACTTGATCCCAACTGTGTTGGGCTACAGTGCCGGGTGCTACTGTGGGTGCACCAGCCCACTAGTAAAGAGACTCACGCTCAGGATGGAGCATTTGCCCTGTCTCCTCAGGAGCCCGGTCCTTTAAGAGAAAAGTCCTGTCTGGGTGTGGTGTCCTGTCTTCTCCATGCTGCCCTTGTCAGTTCTTGTCCAGGGAGAGAGGTAACTGCAGTGTCATTCCCAACATCTGGGGATGTCACCTCCTAACAGGCAGTGAAGAGAATGAGTCCGCACCATTGAGAGGAAAGTAGCAAAGTAGTTTAGAGCAGCAGCTTCAGAACCAGATGGCTTAAGTTCAAGTTTTAGCTCTGCCGTTGATTTCTGTGAGGCCTTGAGCAAGTCGCATAACTTCTCCGCTTCGGTTTCCTGTTCTGTAGTATGGGGCTAGTAACTGTGCCTTCCTCCCTGCCGGGGGTGGGGATGACACGAGCCCATGATGGTTAAAGCACTTCTAACCATGCTTTGGAGAGAGTTAGTGCCACCTAAGCCGTCCCTGTCATTATCTGAGCCAACACAGGAGGTGGGACCTGCTTCCCATTAGCCCAGAGCCCCCGGGGCCTGCTGGATCTGTATTTAGAACCCAAGAGAGGCCCGTGGTGTTTGTGACTGAGTCATCGTGGATGGAGCTTGTGGCACGTTCTAGAGAAAGGGGAGTGTACAGCAGACCAGCAGGAGACTGAGTGTCTGCCAACGAGGAGCTTCACCCTCCAGCTGAGTCTCCCCAGCCAGCAGCGCCCGTGCCCTCCTTCTCGGGCCACGAATGAGAACCCGAGATGACATAAGGTACCCAGTAGTCACCCCCCACGGTGGCCACTGAAGCAGCTTCAAGGTTTGGCAAGGGGACCGGCAAGGTGGTCGGTCCAGCTGGCTTTTCAGGCTGGGAGCCTTGTATTACACTCTTTTCTGCATCTCTCCCACAGTGAGTGGCCTCTGGGTATCTCTGGCGGTGGCAGGGCTGGCCTTGCGGAGTACCTTCTGCGGGTACCAGCAATGTCATGGCTTGCTGAGCTCGAAAACTTCACATCTGCCTCTGAGGGGCCCTGCAGGAAGCAGTATGGGTCTCCTGTATGTTCCACAGGGGAGAGAAGGCTCAGAGAGGCTCACGGGTTCTGTCAGTATGGAGGACACTGTTGATGCCCCAGCAGGTATCCCCTGGGCTCCCCTGAGTTCACCTGCAGCTGATTCCCGCAGTGTGCAGGACCCTGAAAGCTCCCCACCTCATGTGAGGGCTTTCTTCAGCTTGTGCCACAACAGAAGCTCGCCCTGCCTAAGCAGGTGCACCTGAGGAAGGCCAGGGGAAGGGGTGGGGGCAAGTTTTCCTCCCAGGGGGTTGCCCTCCAGCCGTGGGGGCAGGAGCACCTGCCCGCTCTTCACTGGGAGGATTCTGAGGTGAGTTCCAGTCAGAACATCAGAAGATCCCCAATGGGACTGAGCTCAGATGCCCACAGCAGTAACCCACCCATTAACACCCTTTATTGGCCTTTATCCTGGGCTGGTCTTGCTTTCCATACTTCCTCCCCTGGGGCTTCTGGAGTCATCTCCCCAACAGGCAGTCTGCACCCACAGCCTTGTCTGCTTCTAGATGAACCCAAACTATGATAGCAAACTTCTCCCGCTATCAAGTTGGGAGCAAGGTCTAGAAGCCTCCGTCTGAGGCTCAGTCCCCCAAGCTATGCTGTCCTTCTGGAGATTTCTGGGGTTCTTGTTATAGAGGAGTCAGAAAAGGTCCTTGTTTGATGTAAGTCTTTTAAGCTAACAAGAGGGCAGTTTCTGGAGTGAGTCAGAGTGGACAGGGCTGAAGACTGCTTAATACTACAGCTTCTGGAGGGGCTTCTCAGAGAGGGAGCTCAGTCAGTGCGAACACCACCATGGAGACGGGAATCTGACCTTATATGGACTTGCCCCAGGAGAGAAAGAAACAAACAAGGGACTTAGGGATAAACAGAAATCAAGTGTCTCTGTCCAGACAGGTCAGACTGGGAGAGGCAGTGTAAGGGTCTGGGGAAACAAGGTGGAGGAGGGGGACTGCCAGCCCTTCTGCCACAGGTGCAAGGGGACACATGTGAGCAACACACTCGGGTGTGTCGTCAGATTCCTGTCTGTGTCTGGCTAGTTGTATCTGCCGTAATCTGGCTGGTTGGCAGGGATGTGGACATTATGAACATTAAAGCTGCTTGTGCCAGTGTTTGAAATTATGGCAAGACTGGGTATCCTTATAAGGGAGAAAAGGAGCATGTGTGTGTATTGTGTGTGTGTGTGTGTTTGGGGGTGTGTAGTATATGTGTGTGTGGTGGCAGGTGTTTGTGTATGTGGTGTGTGTGTGTATGTGTTTACCTGTGCATGTTTGGGTATGGTATGTTTTGCATGTAGTATAGGCTGTTGGGTCATTGTCCATCAGGCATATTCCAGGCCATTGCCCACAAGAACCCTGCCTTTCATTCTGGAGAGCTCCTCCCCTAGGCCAGGCTAGAATACTCAGATGGTCTGGAATTGTCTCCTGGATCCTCACATATACTTAGAGTAACTACCTTTCCTCCCTTTTTCCAATGGGTCTTCTGTCAGGCAGGTTCCCGCAGACCTCACCTCTCTCGAAAAAGAATCATCATGTTACTCCCATTTTGTAGGTAAGGACTCCGGGAATTGGAAAGGGTCAGTCACTTACCCAAAGGTGACACAACCGGGAAGTGGCAGAGAAGGGAGTAGACCAGCCTCTTAAGTCCTACCTTCTCCTGCCTCCTTGATCTCAGAAGGGTGAGGCAGGAGGTGGGATTCTGTGGTGGCTCTGGCTCCGTGGGAAGGGCCTTCCTGTCCTCTGGGAAATGTGCTCTGGAAACGTTGCTTCTAGCTTCAATGGAGCCAGTGGAGGAAGAAGCTCCGGGGCAGGACAGCTGGCAGGGGTCCGCCTGAGGCTAGACGTGCTGGAGGACCCAGTTCCAGTGCAGACGTGCTGTGATCTGTGGCGGGGTGAAGATGGAGGAGCGACTTCACAAAAGCCAGGAAGAATCGAGAAGGGGCATGGAGGAAGTGAGAGAAGTCCTTGAGGTCACCCCCCTGGGCCTCACCAAGAGGGTACTGTAGAAGTTGGAGTCCAGTTAGGAAACGGACACCTACACTCAATCCCCCAAGAGCCCACCTCCCTCCTGGTTGTTGGCCAGTGAGGTGACGGGTCCAGATGTGTGGACATGGGGCAATGTCGATCTGTCTGTGTTACCTGCTCCATGATTGACCTGCTAACGGGGATGGGCAGGGTCTAGATTCCTGGAAGGAAAAGAGGGTGGACATTTCATCAGTGTAAGTTCTTGGCAGACAGGAGCAATGGGTCCGCTGGGATTGCCTGGCTGCTCCAGTCCGTGAGAGCTCACATCAGGACAGAGGGAAATCCCACGGAATCTGGAGTCCCAAATGTACAGCTGTATAGGGCATTTGGGATTTACTCACGGGGCTCAGTACTCTTTGGTTCCCTGAGCTGCTGGAAGAGTGCCCCCAGTACCCAACCAGCTTGATGAGTCCAGCCAGTTCTTCGGGACCAGATAGTTCTGGCCAGGGTCCCTGATAATCTTTTTTTTTTTTTTTTTAAATTTTTAAAGATTTCATTTATTTCGGGGCGCCTGGGTGGCTCAGTGGGTTAAAGCCTTTGCCTTTGGCTCAGGTCATGATCCCAGGGTCCTGGGATCGAGCCCCACATCGGGTTCTCTGCTCAGCAGGGAGCCTGCTTCCTCCTCTCTCTCTCTCTCTCTCTTTCTGCCTGCCTCTCTGCCTACTTGTGATCTGTCAAATAAATAAGTAAAATCTTAAAAAAAAAAAAAGATTTCATTTATTTTTTTGACAAAGATCACAAGTAGGCAAAGGGGCAGGCGGTGGGGGGGCGGGAGCAGACTCCCTGCTGAGCAGAGAGCCTGATGTGGGGCTTGATCTCAGGATCCTGGGATCATGACCTGAGCCGACAGCAGAGGCTTTAACCTACTGAGCCACCCAGGCGCCCTGTCCCTGATAATCTTAAAGAGCCATCTCTGTCCCACCCATGTGTGCCCGACATCAGCCAAGGTGGACCCCGGGAAGCAGGCGGACTCATGCAAGGCAGCCTGAGTGCACGAATTTTCCATAATCATCCTCCGATAACTTCCCAACCCTGGTGCTAGGGATATTGGGTATTACCCAATACAGAGCCAACCCTGGTGGATTTGTTTGGCTCTCTGCTGACTTGGAGTAGGATGTGGTGTAGTGCAGTAGTTACAGGAGACTCAGAGCTCCCTGCAAGCCACACGACTTCGGGAAAATTATTTAATCTCCCTGAGCCTCAGTTTCCTCACCTGTAATATGGGGGGGTGGGTAATAGAAGTAGCACAAACTCCTAGAGTTCATGGCATAGAAGCAGTATTAATGGTAACATCTCAGGCAGCAGTGGGATCTTGGCATCCTGACTGAGTTCCCTAGATGCTGGTGGCAGACAGCTCACGTTGGTGCTGTTAGACCCCCTCCCTTTTGGGAACAGCTTTACTGGGATTATAATTCTCATACCATACAACTGACCCATTTAAAGTGTATAATTTAGTGGCTTTTAGCATATTCACAGGATCTTGCAACCATCACCGGAGTCAATTTCAGAACATTTTCATTATCCCTAAAAGCAAGAATGCCTTAGCCATCACTTTCAAACCCCCTCCTCCAGTTGGTCCCCAGCCCTTGGAAACCATGACTTTCTTTTCTAACCCTTTGGATTTGCCTGTTCCCTGTGGCCATTAGTGATTGGCTTCTTTCGCTAGCATAATAGTTTCAAGATTCATCCACGATAAGCCCTTTCGATGGCTTGTAGGGTAAGCTTGGTTCATTCCCTGTGGTGGCTGAGAAGCTCCAGGCATAAACCCTTACCGTGGCCTCGGCAGGGTCTGGCCCGTGGTCTTGAATGTGGGTTACACTGGAGCATTTCCTCTCCTTACCCTGTGGCGCGTGTGGATTTTCTCCCATACCTCAGCACCTTGAAGCTGGCTGTGACTGGGTCTCGTAGGAAAATGTTGAACTTGCCTGCGGTTTATTCCCATTACTTCCTCTGTCCTGGTTAGCAACTTGGGGGAAGGGTGGAAACCAAGAAAAGCTTTTACTGATTTGTCCCCCAGGGACTCTCTTTCCGGGAGGAATGGGGAGAGAGGATAAAAGCATCTCTATTTGTTTTTAACGTTGACTAAGTCCCCAGCCCCCTTACCAAGTTCTGGTGAAAGTTGCCGGGTTCCTAGTCAGCCTCTTCTCTTGAGACGCGGGGTCATGGGACTTCTCTCTTGGGGGCAGCTGATGGGGAAGTTGCCAGTTGCTCTGGAGTATTCTGTGTGTGGAGTCAGACCGCATTTGTCTCCTCGAGCCAGAGCTGGTCCACTGTAAAACTGGGGAGTCTGGGAGGGGGCTGTTGAGCGGCAAGTTAACAAAATCCCAGCAGAAACTGTCTTAAACAGTCTGGACATTTATTATCTTCCTTTCAGTGAAGTTCAACTTAGATAGGAAGAAATTATAATTTTTAAAAACTACCCTCCATCAGTGAACATTTGGATCGTTTCCAACTTTTTTTTTCTGTTGTAAACAGTGCTGCCCTAAACATGCATATGTATCTTTGGGAATTTGGGCTACTGTTTTTGTAGGATACTTTATTGAAGAGACGTGGATAGGTAAGAGAATCTGGGGGCTATGTCTGGTAGGTCTGTCCACATTTAATCCATTCTTCTATGCCATCTTTATCTAAATCCATACAATGAGAACTGATATTTACAACGAAGCCTCTTGTGGATTCCCGGTGTTTGTGGAATTAATTCAAGAAACTTGTATTTAGAAATTTTTTTTTTCAATCTATGTTGAGTACCAGGTTGAAGTAATGTTTAAAAGCAAAAGATGTGGGGTGCCTGGGTGGCTCAGTGGGTTAAGCCTCTGCCTTCGGCTCAGGTCATGATCCCAGGGTCCTGGGATTGAGCCCCACATTGGGCTGTCTGCTCAGCAGGGAGCCTGCTTCCCCCACCCCCGCCTGCCTCTCCTCTACTTGTGATCTCTGCCTGTCAAATAAATAAATAAAACCTTTAAAAAAAAAAAAAGGCAAAGGATGCAACACAAGGGGTTTTCTAACCAGAATATTTGATATATTATATACCCTTGAGTGCAGTGTGCAGTTTTGTTCAAGAGATTATCTGATTCCCTGTTGGAAAGCCCGGGATGAAAAGTCTTAACCATACTAAGTGCTGGTTAGACTCTGGGGAAGTGGGAACACTCTTACGCTGCTGGTGGAAGTTGATGTGCTTCAACCACTTTGGAAAATAATTTGGAAATATCTAGGAAATTTGGAAGTGTGCCTGTGCTAGGACCTACTGGTTCTACTTCTAGGTGGATACCCTAGACTCAGGGTCTAGAGAAGCTCTCCCAAATGCACACAGAAAGACAGGTACAAGGATTTTTCTGGCTGTCTCTTTATAAGAGTGAAAAGTTGGCCGATCATTCAGGATGGGGTGGGTTGTATTACAGGAGCAAACAGCCCCAAAGTTTTATTTCTTACCTCTACTCCCTGTCCATTGACATGAATAGGGGCCTCTGCTCACTGTCGGCATTCAGTGTCTGAATCTGACAAAGGCTCCCGGGTGTTCCCACAGTCCCTCAGGCAGGGGAAGGGAGTGCAGCAGTGTCTGGCAGTGACAATAAACTACTTCTCCATGGAATATTATTAAGCTGTAAGAGGGAATGAAGTGCTAATTTATACTTCATCGTGGACGAACCTTGAAAACAGTATGCCCATTGAAAGAAGCCAGACCCAAAAGACCACGTTTTGTGGGATTCCACTAATATGAAATGCCTGGAATAGGTAAACCCATAGAAACAGAAAGTGGATCAATAGTTTTTAGGGTTTTTAATGGGTTGCGGAAGGAGGAGTGACTGCTAATGGTTATTCAGTTTCTCTTTGGGGATGATGAAAATGTTCTGCAGTTCGCTAGTGGTAGTGGTTGTCCAAGCCTGAATGTACGAAAAATACTCATTACATACTTTAAAATGGTGAACTTAATGGTAAATGAATTTTATACCTCAGTTTTTTTTGGCGGGGGGGGGAGTTCTTTTTTAATTTAAATTTAATTAATTAGGGGCACCTGCGTGGCTCAGTGGGTTAAGCCTCTGCCTTTGGCTCAGGTCATGCTCTCAGGGTCCTGGGATCGAGCCCGCATTGGGCTCCCTGCTCAGTAGGGAGCCTGCTTCGGCCTCTCTCTGCCTACTTCTCATCTCTTTCTCTGTAGTCCCCCCCCCAAAAAAAAAAATCTTTAAAAAAATTTAATTAGTTAACATACACTATATTCTTAGTTTCAGAGGTAGAGTTCAGTGGTTCATCAGTTGCGTATCATACCCAGTGCTCATTCCGTCATGTGCTGTCCTTACTGCCCATCACCCAGTTACCCGATCCCCTTCCGCACCCCTCAGTTTGTTTGCTCTGTTTAAGAGTCTGTCTCCCTCTTTGGTTTCATCTTGTTTTATTTTTCCCGGGTTTGTTTCTTTGAGTAAGCAGAATCATGCTGTATGTATTGTTCTTTGATGTGCTTGTTGGAGATGTTTGAGCCTAGCACACTCCTTTTATCCATGATCTAGTCCACCAAATTACTGTCACAGTTTGGGTTGCTTCATTGTGCTGTTATAATTATGCCCCGTTTTGTGCACAAATTTGAGCACAGGGGCTGGAATTTTGAGTCCTCGTCGATCTGAGGTGAAGGCGCGTTGACTTGGCGTGTTGACTTGGGAAGCCGTGCCGGTCAACTCGGGCAGGAGGGCGGCTGGACGGTGGATTTGGGACCCATAGGCCGATGGCATCGAGTGTGACAGGGATGTGGCTGGTTTTGCTCCTGATCATGAGTTCATGTAACTTTTGTTTTTCTGGGAAACTCTGTCTCTCCTATTCTGAATGAAAGCCTTGTTGGCAAGAGTATTCTTGGCTGTAGATTTTTTCCTTTTAGCACTTTGAATATATGTACCTCAGTTAAAAAAAAAATACATCTATCTCCAAGCAGCACATTTTACTGGCCAAAGAAGTCACCTGGCCACCACCAGCCCCAAGTTGTTGAGGAAGCCCGATCCCAACACATGCCTGGGAGGGAAAAGAACTGGAATATTCTGTGAACTTTGGCTACCCCTTGGAATAATACAAATGCCCCGGAGAAGAAGATGGATAAATAAGTATGATATACAGTAGTCTTTCCTTAGTGTCTTTCCATAGTGTGGCTTCTTGTGGGTTCAGTTACCCGAGGTTAACCATAGGAGATGAAGGAGATGATCCTCCTTCCGACGTAAGATCAGAAGGTCAATGCGTCCCCTAACACTGTGTCCCCATGAATAACTCATTCAGTGTACCTCCCTTCATCTCCCCACGTAGGCATTTGATCATCTTATATCCTTGCAAGAAGAAGGGTGAGTATAATACAATAAGGTATTTGTGGGGGGCAGGTGGGAAGTGAACACATTTACATAACTTTTACAGGCAGACTTTGGAGATATTGCAGGTTTGGTTCCAGACCACAGCCCATAAAGTGAATATCTCAGTACATTGAGTCAAATGAATCTTGGGGTTTTCCAGTGCATATAGAAGTTACATTTACATTATGCTGTCGTCTAAGTGTGCAATAGCATTACGTCTAAAAAAACAATGTATATGTGTTAATTTAAAATACTTTGTTGGGGGTTCCTGGGTGGCTCAGTGGGTCAAAGCCTCTGCCTTTGGCTCAAGTCATGATCCCAGGGTCCTGGGATCGAACCCCACATTGGGCTCTTTGCTTAGCAGAGAGCCTGCTTCCTCCTCTCTCTCTGCCTACTTGTGATCTCTGTCTGTCAAATAAATAAATAAAATCTTTTTAAAAAAATACTTTGTTGCTGAGGTGGCTGGGTCGCTTGGTCAGTTGAGCATCTGACTCTTGATTTTGGCTCCGGTCAGGATCTCAGGGTCGTGAGATTGAGCCCAGTGTCTGGCTCCATGCTCAGTGGGGAATCTGCTTAGGGTTCTCTCTCCCTCTCCCTCTGCCCCTCCTTACCTACCCTGTACTCTCTCTCCAAAATAAATAAATAAATCTTTAAAAAAAATTTATTGCTAAATAATGCTAACCATCATCTAAGCTTTCAGTGAGTTGCAGTCACCGATCACAGATAATATGACATAACAAATAGTAATTAAGAAGCTTGAAATACTGGGAGAATTACCAAAATGTGACACAGAGTCAAAGAGTGAGCAAATGTTACTGGAAAAAGGTGCTGATGGACTTGCTTGATGTGAGTTTTGCCACAAAACTTTAATTTGTAAGTGATGTAATATCGGCAGTAAAGTGAAACACGTACCATGGGGTATGCCTGTAAAACAGCACGTTATTATAATTGTTACATTTTATTGTTGTTGTTGCTAATCTCTTGCTGTGCCAGACTTATAAATTAAACTTCATCGTGGTTATGTATGACAAGTGCCAGGCATTGTTCTAGGTTTAAGAATATATTCGTACACAAAACTGGCAAAAATCCCTGCCCTAGAGAGTTTATATTATACTGAAATGTCAAAACAATTTTCAAAGTAAAAAAAAACAAAAAACAAAAAACAATGCAGTTGCAAAACTTAAAAAAAGTAAGTTCATGAAATTAAAAATATGAAAAGAAAGCTCAGCACTGGGTGCCTTGGCCTAATTCTGAGTTTGAAAAGGCAGAAAAGGGGGCACCTGGGTGGTTCAGTGGGTTGGGCCTCTGCCTTTGGCTTGGGTCATGATCTCAGGGTCCTGGGATTGAGTCCCACATCAGGCTCTCTGCTCCACGGGGAGCCTGCTTCCTCCTCTCTCTATAAATAAATAAAGTGGGCTGCCTCTCTGCCTACTTGTGATCTCTCTGTCAAATAAATAAATAAAAATCTGTTTAAAAAAAAAAAAAAAGAAAGAAAAGGCAGAAAAGGCAGGAGCATCTGAACAGGAGCATCTGAGCTGGTTTGATTCTAGCACTGAATTTGGTTGAGTAACTCTTGAAAACAGCGAAGGTGACAAGTAGATACAAATTAGCCCAGAGCCAAATGCTCTGAGTCCCACCTGGGAGTGGAGCTTACCTGGTTGATGCCTTGCTGGAGTTTGTTGTGCGTTAGGAAGAATATAGCCCCGACAGGGTTGGGGTTGCTTCCTTTGGAGTGGAACTCCCTGCTGCTGTGCCCGGCTCTCTTCACACTGCTTCAGCCACCATGCCAGCTCAGGCCTTTGGTCCTGGACCCTAGGAGCTCCCCAGACTTGTAGTTCAACTCCCGGTTGTCCGGCAGATCCACGCCAGAGCTAACTTCTCTTGGTACTGCTCTGGCTGGATCACTTTCTTGCTCAAAAACCCTCAGTGGCTTCCTATTGCTTGACAAATTAACTGCTGCTAGGAAATTAGGGTTTCAGTGGGATGGAAGGACTGAATAGGGCTGGGGGGAGAAGTGGCATCAAGACTCAGTCCTTGCCTTGCAAAATTACAGTGTAAGAGAGACCCCCCCCCCCACCCACCATGGGTGGCTAAGTAGGATGAAATGAATGCTGTGTGGGGCTACAAGAGCAGATGTGCGCACAAGTGAGTGTGCATGTGTGTACACACCCACAAGCGTGTGTTTGTCTGTTTCAGTGGGCGGCTTGCTATGTATCTGGCACTGTCGAGTGCTTTCTGAGTATCATTTCATTTATCCTCATAACCGAGTGAAGTAGGTATTAACTCGTCCCTATCTTACCAAAGAAGGAAGGGACTTAGCCAGGGTGCTGGAACCAGGGATTGGTAGGGCTGGAAGTCAGAGCCAGGCAGCCTGGTCTCCAGGGCTTGTGCTCTCCATCCTTGGGTTCCTGAAGGAGAAAGGAAGGAAAGACAGGTTCTCCCTGGGGAGGCAGCGATGGAGCAGGTGACAGGTGATGGGGAGCGGAGAGGAGCCCCAGGGTGGGAACTTGGGACATGGGGAGAGATTGGGGTAGGAGTAAAGCTGGACTGGGGTCCGGGGGCTGGAATGTCGTGCTGGGAGTTCAGACGTCCCCGCGAGCACGTGGAGGCCCCGGAGGTGTTGCTGACATGACCCAGTGTGTGTTTAGAGATGCAGCCCCACACGAGTGTGAAGGATCGATGGGGACTCCAGAGACGGGAGGAACCTGGAAGACCAGTTGGGAGGTGATGGGTGGTGTGGGGCGGCCTCGGCTGACGTGTGGCTCAGTTTCTCAAGGAAGCAAGGAGGGTCAAAATTACCTTTGAACGGCCCTTACATTGCCCATCCAGTTCAGTGTGGAGGGCACTTTGCCTGGGATTCTGGGCAGCGGGGGGACCCCTGAACTGGCACGAAAGGGAAACTAAAGGCAGGTCAGGAGTGGGTGCGGGCATCCAGACCAGCCCACCTGCGACGGAACGGGGGAGGGTGGGGTGCCACGGCGGCGGCTGGCTGCAAGGCTGCCTCCGTTCGGCTTCAAGAGGAAGATTCCATAACCTGCAGCCTCATTTGGGGGGGATTCACAATCAGGAGGATGGTCCCAGACGGTGAAGTGAGCCCTGGAGCCATGGGATGCCACTGCAGCTGCAAGTGGAAATTTGGCTTCAGGGCATTTCTCCGGCTGGTTTTCCCCACTTCTATCCATCGCTCTTCCCTCCTTTGATAATGCTTTTTACTTCCTAAACAAAGCTCTTTTCCCAGGTTCTGCCCAATAACCCATCTTTGGCCTTCCATGTCTTCTCTCTGAACTCTGGTTCCGGACCTGCTTTTCCACTTACTCGGTGACCACTGGGCAGACTTGTGTCTCTAGCAGGAGCTTCTGTCCCCAAGCCAGCCGGACCTTCTCCCTCTCACCTTACTCCACCGCCTGATTCCCGGGTATGTACATGCCTGGCACCACCATTTTTCCAGACCCTAGAGTCAAAATCCAGGAGCCACTTTTGACTTCTCCCCTGACGTTCATTGGTATTGTGTCTTCTATGGATGAGATGTTCCCAGGAAAGCTGGTGACAGAACCCTTCCTTAGGGCTCACCTGCCTCAAGACTGGAGGCTGATTCAGAGAGCTTGGGATGGGGATGCGACCCAAAGTTCACACCTTTTTTCAAAGCTCTCCCGGCACTTCTGATGATGATCCCAGTGCTGGAGCGTGTGCCCAGAGCCATGCATCCATCAGACTTTTTTTTTTAAGATTTTATTTATTTATTTATTTATTTGACAGACAGAGATCACAGGTAGGCAAGAGAGAGAGGAAGGGAAGCAGGTTCCCCACCGAGCAGAGAACCCGATGCGGGGCTCGATCCCAGGACAATGGGATCATGACCCGAGCCAAAGGCAGAGGCCCTAACCCACTGAGCTACCCGGGCGCCCCCATCCATCAGACTTTTGCCGCCACTTTGGACCCCTTTCCCCATCACAACAATTCCAGGGCACGTGGCAGCCTAGATGGGCTTCTGCAGAGCACTGCGGACAGCCTGGACCAGAGTGATCAACTTTGGGTCACCCAGCAACCCTCTCCGTATCTTTGCTCTGTCAGTGTTCACTGCCTCGCCCGTGGCCCTCACCTGCTAAAACCCTTCCTGGCTCATCTCAGTGTCTTATAAAGAGCCTTCCAGATCCAACTGAGGCAGACGGGCTTCCTCCACTCCTGGCTTGTAAGAATTATTGACCTATGCATTTGTTTCCTGGACAAGGTCAATTGAACAAGTGTACAAGAGGCACTGTCCCAGATGCTTGGGGTGAGGAGCGGACAGACAGGGGCCTCTCCCTGAGCTCCTGATGCCAAGCTCCTGAAGACAAGGGCTCTGGTGGATGTTGAGTGTAACCCTTCATCAGTATTTGCTGGTCTTGCCCTGTACTGTGTCTTTCCCCACCCCAAAGAGGACATCCTGTGCTGGTTTTTCTGACCTGAGGTGTAGCAAGTTAAATCCATCGTATTTTTCAATTCATTGCATATTATCACTATGGCAAAGCCTTCCTCCTGCTTTAGTTTCATTTCTCTCCTTCACCCCTAGTCCTCACTCCTCTCCTTTTTCCCCAAACACATCCATCCAGCTTGTTGAATATAAACCCACATATCCTGAGAAAACAGGTTGTACTGTTTGCGTTTGTGGTTTGTAATCTATATGAGTCTTGTGCTGTCGATTTTATTTAGAAGTTCCCCTTTTACTCAATACCGTGTTTCTAGGATCGACTTACATTATTGTGTGCACCTGCGTGACTGCTTCTCACTGCTGCATCTCCCACATGGTAGTCACTTGCTTCCCCTCCTAATGGACACAGAGGTCGCTTCCAACACTCGCCCTGCCGGCATGGCTGCAGCCAACATTCTCGTACACTACAGCCCTGACAAACTGCAGTGACGTCCCCAGGATGTATACCCAGCAATCTCTGGGATTGCCAGAGCACAGGGTGGACCCACACAGACTGAATTTAAGTAAATACCACCGTACTGCTTCTAGAATGGCTGGACCATTTATACACCTGCCAGCAATGAGCCAGGGTTCTCTTCTCCCACCCAGCCTCCCCAACACTTGGTATTGTCCAGAAGGCCAACTCGTCTCCCTCTCTCCCTTCCAGAGAGAACCTGTAGGCTGTGGATACCTCTCTTCCAGGACCAGTCCAACCTCAGCTGGAAGACCTAGTGAATTTTCATGTTTTCGTATCACTCCTTCCTGGCCGGTCTCCCTTGCCTGGCATGGAAGTTCCTTTTATAATTCCCTACCCAGTTCTCACTAATGGGACCAGAAACCTAAAACCCTCCTTCCTTATCTTAAGAACTCCACTGGCTTTTCTGAACTAAGCCTCCTTTGTTTTTCAACTTAATCTGAAATAAGCCCCTCTTATCTTGTCCCCCCCAGCCCTTTGCTCGGGCCTCTAACCTTCACTGGCCATTCTGGGGTTTTACTCCAGGAACAGCCCCTGAAAGACGTCCCTTCCCCTGCACCTGTGGGTGGGCTTGGGGCTGCAGACCTTCCCCGGATGCTACGCCCATCACGAAAGCCAGCTTTGGGATTTAGCTCTGTTTCAGTTGTGGGTTGGAGCCTTGTTTGCAAACGGAAGTAAGTTGGGCTCCTTTGCTGGGGATAATTACAGGGAAAAACATCCTACCTAATACTGTCAAATTTTGGCTTGATGTGTTCAGTTGACAATGAATCATAACTGTTCACCGACACCTTGTTGCTGGTGTGAACTGGTACTAGAGTCTTACACCTTGCCTCGTTCCAGCAAGGTATAAACGTGGCTTGAGGTCCTACGCCGGCTACATGTTATGTGTCTGCCTGACTTCTCCAGTTTCACCGTGAGCTCTGGGAGGACAGCAACGAGGGCCTTCCTCTCCCTTCTTGATGGAGCCTGGCCCCTCTCCGCAGCCTCCCCTGCCTTCCTCCCCAGAGCTTTGCGCTTAGCAGGTGCTCAGTAAATACTTGTTGGGTGGTTGACACAGGATTACATCTTAATCCATCATCTTCAAAGGCTAGAACCAGACCTATTTAAAAACAAAACAAAACAAACAGTCCTTCCATATAAAAGTGGCATTACCTTCTTACCCTCACATGTGTTCATTTTACTCTCATTTATTGCTTTTTGGGATGGGGGTTCTTAGGGGAGTGACTCGGAGGGCCTCTTTAACTTAAAAGAGGCATAATGGATTCTGTTCTTTAGAGAAGCCTGGATGCCTGTGTGTGTCCCAGAAGTGGGTTGGGAGCGCAACATTCTAGATGGTTCCTCCACTCTCCCCCACCCCCCGCCTGCAGGACTCGCCTTCCATAGCTGTGTGTGGTATCCTACAGATCGTCATTAAATAAACAGTCCCTGGAAAACACAGCATTAAAAAAAAAAAAAAGTACTGTCTATGTATTGTATCAGGAGAGCTAAATATTATGGAAAAGGCCAAATATTTCCACTGTGTTAAGAAAATAAGAACCCGACCGCATGGAACTTCCCACTCAGTGGGCACAAGATGCGGTGGAGACTTCAAAAGGAGGAAGAATGATCTAGACAGCGTGAGTTGCAACGGGTGAGCGCACACGGGAAAAATGGAGAGCGTGTGTACCCCACATGCAGCTGCAGACATCGTGCCAGCGCCGTTCACCTGGGGAGTCGATCCATGCACCCCTGTATGGCTCATGGCTCCCCCAGGCAATGGCCCAGCTGGGGTGTGTGCAGGGGGTGAGGTAGGAGGCGGGCCGAGAAGGGCAGGACAGAAACCCTCTTTCTCCCGAGACCCGACAAGAGACTGCTCGTCCTCCGTCTTCAGTGAAGAGGGACACTCGTGGTGGATGGCCCTCTGGGCTCTGGGCAGCGTCGCAACCCGGGGGCACCCCCTCCCCACCCGACACGGGAGAGCTGATGGTGAGACTCGTCCTGGCCTCTCCCGCCCAGCTCTCTTCAGCAGGTCAAGCTTTGCCAGGAAGCTGGGAACGCTGCAAGGCCAGGCAGCCCGACTTTAACTGGAAGGAGACCAGGAATGATCTTGCTTTTATTAAAACATGAGGCTGGGTTATCCCAGGGCCCCCCCAGAGAGGGCGAGGCTTCAAAGCTGACCATGTTCCGAGCGGCTGGCCTGCCCACTTTAATGAGCGGGGGGAAGCTCATTTGAGGGGCAGCAGTAAAATCCTCCCCCGACCGGCAACGTGAGAATGTTGTTCTCACACCTGAGAACGTTGTCCGTGAATCATCAGCAAGAATTGCGGGGGTGGAGAATGGCCTCCGGTTCCTTCAGCTCACCGGGGACCTGGCCCTCTCCCTGCCTCGGGTGCTCTCTGTCCTTAGCACCAGCCTCCCCTCGCTGCCGGCTCTGACCACTGACATGAGGGTGCATCGGCCCGGCTGCCTGGCTCTGTTCAAAACGGAGGAACAGCGGACACGGGTGTCTTGTTAGGAAGACAGCCTTCCCTCAGTCCCCAAAGATGTCCCAGGCCCTTGTGCCCTCCTCTCGGCCCTGCCGGGCTGGTGACCACGGTCCCTAGCACTGGTCCAGTTCTGTGCCAGGAGCCATGCAAAACTCTACACACGTAGACCTCCATGGAAAGCTCACACCAGCTTCTACAAGGCAGGATAACTCTTATTATCTGCATTTCACAGACAAGGAAACAGAGGCTCCAGGAGGCACAGGAATATGTGCCCACGGTCACACAGACAACATGGGACAGATCTGGAATTCAAACATACGCCCATTTTTTCAGCAAGCACTGCCCTCTCTCTCCAAGGCCTATGCAGAGGAGTCCGGGCCGCAGCTCTGCCCTCAAAAACGTCACAGTTTACTAGCAAAGAGAACACTTCCCTGTGTGGAAAGATAATTCTCAGGCCCTGCGGAAAGGGGTACCAGAAAGTCCATGGGGTCCTAGGTGGGGCTGCAGGGAGCTGGTGATGGCCTCACCACGTGCCAGACTCTATGCTACAGGCTTTGGGCAAATAGAAGTCGGGGAGGTCCTGAGGAACTGTAGGCAGGACACCAGGCCTCCCCAGGAGTGAGTGAGTGGCCCAGGCTTTTTCTGCCACCATCCCAAATGCACTGTTTCCATATTACCGCTGATGACATACAGTGGCTGCTGAGGGCCAAGTGTCCTTGGTCCTAGAGAGGCAACGCCTCCCCCCACCCCGCCCCTCCCCCACCCCGAGCTCCCTGGGTGATTCATTAGATGTGGTCATCCGTAGTGGGTGTGGACCTGTCAGGATGACATATTAACCACAGGATATCCTTGTTTGGAAGGGACCGGATTCATCCTTTGGTCACTTCTGTGCCCTCTGTTTCTCTCTACCTCCTGCAAATATTCCTATTTTGTTGGCGCCCCAGACTCTTCCTAGCAGCATCTTCTAGTTACCTAATGCTGCCCATATAAGCCCCCTGTACCGACTCAGCCAGGCTGGCTCCGCGAAAAGCCTGCCGATGTCCACTTTCTCCTGGGATCTTCTTTCATTCATCCAACAAACATTTATTAAGGACCCACTGTGTGCCAGGCCCCATGTTCGGGGCAGCAGGTTCCTGGGTGGATGAAAACAGTTACATACCAGGAGAGGAGGTGCTTACAGGCTGGCTGGGACAATTGGCATTAGTGAGGGTGACGTGCCGCTATCGTCGGAGATCAGGAACCGACTGGAAAGGGCAAGGATGCTCTGAAGCACGAACAGCTCTGCAGATTTGGAAGGAATGAGAAGGGCGTTCTGGGCAGGAGGAGGAACATTTGGCAAGGGTTCAGTGGTGGGAGGGAGCGTGGTGTTTCGGGGGTCTTCACCACAACCCTGTGTAAGCAGTTCCCCATTGTTATTGTGATACTCATTTTATGGGTAGTTAGGATGAGGCCCGGAGATGCCCCATCTCCTGAACTTAGGGCAGGGCCTGCTTTATCAGTAGATGCTGAACAGAAGTGGGCCTGGGCTCTGATGTGTGTTGGGAGGCACCAGAAGGAAAGTGTGCTCACCAAGGAAAAAGCGGCTAGCATCAGGAGCCAGTTGCACTGAAATCCTGGGCTCTTCTCTGTTTTGCAATGCCAACATGTTCCCAGTAGGTCTGAAAACATCTGATTGCAGGAAGGAGCCGGGGAGCACACTGGGGGCCTGGGATTGGGCTCTGGGCTCGGTCTTTAGAAAGTACATCACCAAGTGGAACCTTCTTTAAGAAGACCTGAGAGGCAGCCTTGCGTGTTAGAAAGAATAGAAGTTGTGGAGTCCAACAGACCAGGCCGTGCATCTGGGTTTCCATCCCTGTGACCTTAGGCCAGTCTTGTGACCGCTCAGACCCCAGGTGCCCTTGCTTGCAAAGTGGGAGTGACAATACCACGGATGTGCCAGAGTGCCTGAGGAGTTCTGTCAAGAGTCCAGCACGGGGGTGCCTCGTGGCTCAGCGGGTTAAGCTGCTGCCTTTGGCTCAGGTCATGATCTCAGGGTTCTGGGATCGAGTCCCACATCGGGCTCTCTGCTCAGCGGGGAGCCTGCTTCCCCCTCTCTCTCTGCCTGCCTCTCTGTCTATTTGTGATCTCTCTCTGTAAAATAAATAAATAAAATTTAAAAAAAAAAAAAAGTCCAGTACGGAGTGAGTCCGGAGCAAACGTAGGCCTCTTCATTGGCTAGATTTCCCGAGATTCCAGGTGTACACAACAGGTCAATTTACGACTTAATTTACAAGAGGATTTCTTGTTTTGTGAAGAAACTTGCTGAAGATTCTTTTGTATGGAGAGCTCCTCTTACCGTTTGAAAAATAAGACAGTTGGTTATAGACAACTGTGATTTCCCCAGGAGCCCTTCACTTCGTACAGAAGTGAACTACGTGTGTCAGCGCTGACCCGAAGGGAAGTCTCTGGGGGTGACCGCAGGGCTCTGTTCTCTGTCTCTGACCGAAAAGGCTTGTGCATGACTTGGGATGATGATATCACCCTGCTCACATTTACAGGGGACCCAAGGAGAAAGGAGAGAGAGTGCTTCAGATCACAAGTCAGCTTCCAAAACTACCTGAAGGAGATTGTATTCGGGGAGGCAGAAATGTGTCGGGTTTTTTGGTCCAAGAGATCAGTGGGCCACGTGCAGGCAGTGAGGTTGGTTTGCTTGGGAGCGGGCGTGCCAGATGTCAGGGTTTGGGCTGCCTGGAAGCTCAGAGGAAGTCCGCAGCGTGAGGGCTACACACACACGCTGGGCACACTTCCACAGCATTCACATATCTTCGGATGCACGCCCGCAAGTTCAGGGTCTAGGAAGTGTAGAGGGAGGGAGGCGGGGAGAGCCTGTTTCCCTTCTGTCCTCTCAGGGTATGTGCACCTTGCAGGGTAGGCTGGGCTCCAGTGGACCCTGTGGGAGAGCGGAGCACAGGGAGGGCAGCCTGGGTGGTGGTAGACCCAGGTCACAGGGATCAACCAGAGGAAGGGGGGGAGGTTAGCCTTGAGCAGAGGAGGTGCTGGGAGAGAGGGGGTGTGAGATGACCTCCGGTAGGAGAGTTTGGTCTGTTCTCCGTGGCCCAGGCGCAGAGCTGGTGGGTCCGGCAGGAATGAGCATGAAGTAGATTCAGGTCAGCGTAAGGAGGAACGTCCTAGACGGTCTGATGCCAGAGATTGAACGGAGTGATTGACTCCCTGATAATGTCTCCATCACCGCTGGAGATAGGCAAGCACAGGGCAGGACTCAATGTCCTTTTGGGTCCCTTTCTGGTCCTGAGAGTCTGATTCTCTTGTTCTCTGATTGGCCAATACTGACCCTTTCCAGCTGTGGTTGACGTTCGGGGGACAGTGTTCTTGCTTCCTCAGCTCCTCTGCTGAGACCCCCCACTCATGTCACGGGGAGAGCATCAGGCCTTAGGGTTGAGGACACGGTGGGTGGTGGTCCCTCAGACCAGCAGCCCGTGCTCAGCCTTGCTGAATGCTTGCTTGCCACCCCAGACCTCCTCTAGAGCCTAAGAACTTGTAGGCCCAAGGTCACAGAGCCTGTGGTGACCAAGCTGGACACAAAGCCCAGCCTCTGACCTCAAATCGCCTTCCCCTCCCATCTGACTCAGCCTGTGTGCTGGAAGCTGGAGTTGTGGGCAGCAGGGGCCGAGCTCTGGCCTGCCACAGCATTCCTTGGTTAAACCTCCCCCAGCCCTGGAAGTGCCCAGAGCACAGAGAATGTTAGAAGTGGAGGGAGACACCCGCGGCCATATTCCAACTCCTCCCTTTCCCGTGTCTTCCCATTTTAAAGACAAGGAAACTGAGGCCTGAAGGGTGAGAGAAGTTGGCCAAAGCCAGTGACAGAACCAAACTCCATCTTTTCCCTTTCTTCTTCTGAGTCCCACTGGACGTTTTCTCCGTCCTCTGCACATTTCTACAAAGGGAAGAGACCATGTGGTTCTAGAGGGTCCATGGGTGAAAGGTTTCCCCGGAGAGAGCCCTATCCGGCACATTCTGCAAGGCGTCAAGCTTTCAAAATAGCCTGGCAAGCCTCTGAGTTTCTTCCTAAGGGGCTGGGGGGTGGCCACCAGTTGAGGCTGAGGACGGCAGGTGGGAGCACTGCCTGGTGGGGACGTCGGGTGTGAGTGCTGACATGTGTTTTCTCATCACTGCAGTAGTGAGTGTGGCCTTGGTGCAATGACTGGCCTGGCGGGGCTGGTCCCACTGAGGCCCGCCCCCCTACCCACTAACCCTCCCTCCCTCAGCTCAGCACCCTCTGCAGGCTGCCTCCTTTTCCCTGGGATCCCCAGGCTCCCTCAGCTTTCCAGGAGTCAGAGAGGCATAATATAAGGCTCAAGGCTATGCTGTAAGCTGGAAAGAACACAGTGGGGGGAATCCAAGCCTACCGCCTCCTGGCTGGGTGACCTTGGGGGAGGCACGTGCCCTCTCAGGCCCTCAGCATCCTCTTCTATTAAATGGAGACACTTCTCATGCCCGGAGCTCCTGTATGTGTGGCTGCCTCCAGCATCGAGCCTGCTTGGCACTTGCTAAGGATGGCTTCTTAGGTGCCATGAACCTTGCAGTACTCTGTGGCTTGGCCCACCAGCACCAGGATCTCAGCCCTTTAAGGGAAGGGTTAAAGCCAGGTGGATAAAGACCAGGGTAAGGAATGGCCCCTTCTTAGACAGAGCCAGCTCTGCCTTAAGAGTATTTATGCAGAAAGGATTCTCTGGCACCTTGTTCTTCCCCCATCTCCCTTGGCCTAACGTTCCAACGGGCGAACCTAGATGCTCTCGCTCTTGGGACAGTTGCAAAGAATTTAATTCCGAGGATATCCTGGAACAACTTGATGGATACTGCCAACAATGTCCCTGAACATACAACTTGACACACTTTTGTGAGTTTATCCCCAGGATAAATTTCTAGCAGGGGAATTGGTGGGTCAAAGAGTTTGCATTTCTCATTTTAATGTATGTTGGCAAAGGGCCCTCCTGAAAGAATTCGCATCCCTCCTACAGCATCGGAGACGTATCTGTTTCCTCATACCTTCCTCGGCCCTGGGACTTAACAATGTGAATGTTTTGCCAATCAGCAAAAGAAAAATAATGTCTTGTAGCTCTGATTTCTTTTTTCCATCGACACATGGGGTTGAGTCTCATTTCATGGATTGGCCATGTGGATTTCTTTTTTGGTAAATGCCTATTTACGTTCTTGGCTCATTTCAGATTTTTCTGTCGGGTGGCTTAATTCATTATTCTGGATTTAGAGGGTTGTTTCTGAGGGTGCTGGAATGGTCTCTAAGGGGGCTTAGAGGCACTTAGATCCCTTTCCCCTGGGGTTGTGAGTTGGAAGGGAGCCTCTTTGCCCCCCACTGAGCTGTCCTGGGTTCACTCTGAGCTTCTTGGGGTTCTCGCTGTTAACAGGTGTAACAGAGTGGCTCTCCCCTCCACCCCGATGCTTGGGGAGGGGGGGGTGCATCCAGAATAAATAGGTGTAAACATAAAAAAGAAAGGTAAAATCAAGAATAAAATAATTGTCGTGCGCCTGGGTGGCTCAGTGGGTTAAGCCGCTGCCTTCGGCTCAGGTCATGATCTCAGAGTCCTGGGATCGAGTCCCGCATCGGGCTCTCTGCTCAGCAGAGAGCCTGCTTCTCTCTCTCTCTGCCTGCCTCTCCATCTACTTGTGATTTCTCTCTGTCAAATAAATAAATAAAATCTTTAAAAAAAAAAAAAAAGAATAAAATAATTGTAGATCCACCACTTGCTCTCGGAGCCGGCCCACGGTCATGGTGAAGGTGGGGCTCCCTGCTTGGGCACCGCCCCCCACCAGGAGGAAGCCAGGAACGAAAGGGGTGAACCACCATGCATTGGGTGTTTACTGTAGGCCAGGTGTGGACTAAGCCCTTTGCATGCATTTCCCCTTTAGTCTTCACTCAGACTGGCCAGAGCAGTTTCCTCAGTTTATAAGCAAGGAAGTGGAGACTCTGAGAAATTAGATAAGTTGTGCAAAACCTTAGATCAGGTAAGAGGCAGAGCTAGCATTTCATCCCGGCAGCTGTTGGGCACCACACGCGGGGCTTCCGAGTCTCTTCTCCCCAAACTGGATTCCTCTGTTGATGCTAGAGGCGAGTCCCCACGTAGGGCAAGGAAGATGGAGGCTGCCGTGTCTGGAGGAGCACCCCAACCCCCAGCCCCCCTCTGCAGCCCAGCTGGCATCTTGGAAGACGGGGCTAAGAGGGGCGGGCCCTGATTTGGGGCTCTGGTGTGCAGCCTGGGAGGGCTGGAATCCGCAGCTCACGCCTTTCCCTGCATGGGCCTGGGTGTGAGCGAAGAGGTGGGGAGGGGGCCTATTCCCTAGAGGTGGGCTCTGGCCAAGTGAAACAGGCTGAGGTCAGAGGGAGGGGGCCACTCCCCCTCAGGGAATGCCTGGAGGACGTGACTTTGGGGGGCCCTGGGGGAGAAGGCCGGCTGTGTGTTTCTCGTCTCACCTCCGAGCCTGGGCCAGATGGGGAATCAGTGCGGGAAGCCAGCCAGATGCAGCCTCTGGCAGGCTTCCCCAGGCGCTGTGCGTGGCTTGGCAGGTCCCTCCTCCTCCTCCCTGAGGGGACCCCAGAGCAAATGACGTTCTGGAGTTGGCTGTGGCAGAGAAGGGGGTCTCCTCCAGCCTCCCGGCAGGAAAGGGCAGGGAGAAGGGGGGGTGGGGCCCCAGAAGACGTGACCTGGTACTCCCTTCCCTATGGCTCTGGATTCAGAGCCAAGGCTGGGGGAGGCAGGGGAGGTTTATAAGGTTTGCTCTCAGAGCTGGACCCGGGGAGTGAATGGAGCATAAAACAAAGCCCTGGACTTGTAGTGCTTGGTCCCTCTCCTTTTCCAAAAGTTGCTTACACCTCAGCTGCACAGAATGGCCCTGGGTGTCGGCCATCTGCTAGCGAGCCGCCAAGCACCCCATGCACTGCCAGGAACTGTGTTCCCCCCAGTCCCATCCCTGAGATCCGTTCCAGTCATTCCCCTGCATCCTGACTGGGTTCACCCAGGGTCGCCCGGAGATGTCTGGAGATTTCCCACCCGGGCCCTTAGCAGACCCCATGCGTTTCCATACGCTCCTTCTCTCATGACCAGCCTGACCTAACCTTCATGTCTCTCTTCCCCCTGGACCCCCTCCGTTCCTTCCAGGCTGCTTCATCCTCACCTCTCCCTCCTTTGGACCTTAGATCTCCCCCATGCCCCTTCTTCCCTCCCTCTCCAGCCCCACCACTCCAGGATGCCTACTTGAGAAACACTCCAGCCCTGACCTCTGCTGCTCTGCCTTCCTCCCTTCCTTCTCTCTTCTGCCTGCATCATTCCCTCAAGCCCCAGAGCCAAGGACTCTCAGTTCACCTCCTGGTGCTCACTGCCTTGGGCGTCAGGTGCCAGCCACCCCCCTCTTACTCCTGGCTCTCCACCCAACTCAGGGTATATGTGCCCTCCACCACTGTCCCCTGCCAGACAAAGGTGACCTCACTGTCACCTGGCTTACCTTCTTTTTCTTTATCTTTCACCCTTCCCCTCACCTCCAGCACCACCTCCTCCAGGAAGCTGGCCCAGCTTGGTGCCCCTCCTCTGGGTTCCCCCATGATCATGCGCATCTCTCAATCTAGCTTCCACAGCAAATTATGCACCAGTGCCGCTCTTCCTCACCAGTCTGGGAGCTACCCTGGAGTCAGAACTATCTTTTATTTGACTTGGGGCCACCAGGGTCCCGTGCAGAGCCCAGCGACATGGTAAGCTCTCAATCCTTCTTTACTGGATGGAGCTGAATTTTATCAGACGACAGTGCCAAGTCTTTATTGACGATCTACCAGGTGCCCAGTATCCTTAGATATTGTAGGGAAAATGAGGGAAGTCGAGATAAAATACTTGCTTACAAGGGGTCTATGACTCGGTTGAGGACAGTTCTGGGAATGGGATGGAGGAATGGGTTCACGTGAAATTGGCAATCTGGGTCTTTGGTTCTGAAGGGGTGCTGGAGTGGTGTGTGCCCCTAAGGGTTTGCGGAGAGGGGGAATAGACCCTGGGCTGAGAGGCTAATAGGCCTGGAATGGGGGGCAAGGACTGGGTGGGACCAGAAGAAAGGAGGCTGGGCCAGACTCCAGGGTCAGTCAGGATCGTGAACAGAGAAATATGCTTCTAAAGGAGGTGAGCAGACTTCACCTCGTCCAGCAATTACTCTCCTGTGGACGCTTCCAGCATCAGAGGAGGGTTAGCAGATTTGAAATGCAGTTTCTCTATCCTGGAAGCCAAACAGGAGCTGACGGTGTTCCCGGTTTTGCTGCTTGATTGGGAAAGTTTCACTGCACGCCAGGCTCTGCCGGGGCCAGCGAACTCTCCAGGCAAAGAGAGCAGGATGTTTCTGGCATCAGTTTTTTCCACTCATCTGTGAAAGAGGACCTGGTGTCTTCTTACCGGGCCTGGGAAGCTAGGTGCATTCTAAGCCAGGCACACCTACTACGTGCCAGTGTTGGTGATCTGCAACATGAGGGTCAGAGCCCCAGGATTCATCTTCTCTGAGACTGATGGATGGGACCTGACCCTTACCTATACAAGCTGGCTGTGGGCCAGATGAAGGGGGTAGAGAGAGCATGGGGGCTGAGGCAGTCCTGGGAGGCTTCTAGGAGGCGGTGGGTCCTGATTGGGCCTTGAAGGAATTAGACACACTGCAAGGATGGAGAAATGGAGTCCACCTGGCAAGAACCCCTTAACTGAGAGTGACATCTTTTCCTTTCCAATATTTTTAAAAACAGCTTTATTGAGATATAATTCACCTACCATACAATTTACTACTTCAAAGCATACAGTTCAGTGGTTTTTACTATATTCACAGATAACATGTGGTCATCACCACTGTCAATTTTAGAACATTTCATCAGCCCTTTTTGGGGTAACCCCATTAGCAATCACTTTCTGTTTCCCCTAATGCCACCACCCACAGCCTTAGGCAACCACTCATCTATTACCATCTCTCCAGATTTGTCTATTTGGGGCATCTCACATAAATGGGATCTTATGAAATGTGGCCGTTGGTGTCTGCTTCTTTCACTTAGAATAATGTTTTCAAGGTTCATTCCTGTTGTAGCATGTATCAGTACCATGCTACAGTATCAGTATCAGTATCAGTACTTTTTATAACCGAATAATGTTCCATTGTATGGCTGGACACATCATTTAAAAAAAAAAAAAAGATTTATTTATTTCTTATATATAGAGAGAAAGTGAGAGCGAGCAGGAGGAGGGGTAAAGAGAAAATCTCAAGCAGACTCCCCACCGAGCACAGAGCCTGACTGGGGCTCGATCTCACGACCCCAAGATCATGACCTGAGCTGAAATCAAGAGTCGGATGCTCAGCCGACTAAGCTACCCAGGCCCCCTGTGACACATCATTTTACTTATCTATTCATCAGTTGGTGGACATTAAGTTTTCACTTTTTGGTTATCATACATATTTTACAGTGCCAGGCCACTGTGAACATTTGTGTACAAGTTTTTATGTGGATGTGAGTGTTCATTTCCCCTGGGCAGATACCTTGGAATAGAATAGCTGGGTCGTATGGTGATTCTGTGTGGTGTGTTAGAATTTCTCTACATCCTTGGCAGCACTTACTATTCTGTTTGACTATAGCCATCCTAAGAGGACATGATTTGGTATTTCAGTCTGTGGTTTTGATTTGCATTGTTGTGGTGGCCAGTGATGTTGAGCTTCTCCTTGTGCTTATTGGCCCCTCATGTATCTTCTTGGAGAAAAGTCCATTCAGATCCTTTGGCCATTTTTAGGTTGGGTTATTTATCTAACTATTGAGTTGTAAGAGTTCTTTATTCTAGGTACAAGTCCCTTATCAGATACATGATTTGCAAATATTTTCTCCTGTTCTCTTAGATTGCCTTTTCACTTTCTTGCTGGTGTCCTTTGAAGCACAAAAGTTTTCAATCTTGAAGTCCAATTTATTTGATTGCTGTTTTTGGTGTCAGAGGTTAGAAACCATTGACTAGTCCAAGGTCATGAAGATTTGTACCTCGATTTTCTTCTAAGACTTTTACAGTTGTATCGCTCACACGGAGGTATTTGATTCATTTTGAGTTAACTTTTGTAGATGATGTGAGGGTGGGTTCCCTTGCAGTTTGGGATTGAGTCAAACTGAGGTCCCACCCACCCACCTCCCCAGTGGGGGAGCCGTACTTTGCTCTCTGCATTTAGGTCTCAACTCAAATAGCCACTCCCGAGAGAGGCCTTCCCTGACCATGTGTCTAATATAGCCAGTTTCTGTCACTGCACTCGGTTCTATTGGACCCTCAGAAATGATCGTATGTGCACCTGACGTTCCCCGTGCAAACTCCATGAGGACAGGCTGTCTGGCTCACTGCCCATCTGTCCAGCATCTACTTCAGAGCCCGGCCCTCAGCTGGTGCTCAGGCTATATTTGTGGAGAGCAGAAAACTGTTTGTTACAGGGGCTGCATTCCTGGTGGATTTTGTGAAAACTTTGTTTTTTTCTGGCCTCAGAGAGTTGGAAGTTGGACGGCTCGGTGGGAAGGGATTTTCCAGCAACATCCCAGACAGGAGGTCACTCATCTCCTGCCCTGACTATCCCATTACTTCCCAAGACAGCCCCTACCATCCTTCGGCCCCTCTGGCTGGAAGGTTCCTCCTGACATTAGGCAAAGACCCACTTTCGTATAATTTTCCCTCATTATCCACCACTGTCCTTTGGGTACAACTGCCATTCAATCTCCCATATTTGTAGCCCTTTAAATGTATGAAACCAGCTGTCATGTGTCTCTTAAATGCCTTTTCTGGGTTCAGCACCTCTAATTCTTTCAGCTGTTCCTCCTGGAGCCAAAAAGGGCTGAACTCTGACCCCTCAGTCACTGATGTAGGTTCTGGGGAGGTGAGGATGGTCACAGGCTGCCAAAGAAAGCAAGACACAGCCATAGCTCAGAACAAATGAGCCCGTTGTTTTCTTTTCCCCCATTTGAGCTGGCAAATTCCAAAACTGGAGGCAAAACTTTCAGAAAAATCACCAAGTACAAGCTCTCTTGCTAGCCCTCTTGAAGGCAGAGCTGACTGTTAATAGTACAGTTATGCTATCGTACTGCTTTCTGTTTAATATGTATTTCTCCCGCTAGTTCAGTGCTGTTTTTAGTATGGTTTCACCATAGTGGTTCCCAACCTGTAACAACCAGTAGGGTCACCTGGGGAGCTCTGCCAACTACCCTTGTCCACCCCATCCTTCAAGTTTCTGATTTAAATGGTATGTGGGGCAGGGGTGGGGGATGAGGCCTGGGGAGGCGGAGTTTTTAAAGCCCTCCAGGTGATTGTATGTGTACTCAGGGTTGCAGACCTTGGTTTCAAGGGCTCAACATTGAACTTGAATTCCCCTAAAACTCCCCAAGAATGAGCAAACGTTGGATTTTAGCAGAATAAATATTTAGGAACTCTCAGCAGCTAAGAGGACACAGTTATTTTATAAGATGGAAATTTTGCTTTTAATTATGAAAGCCATACATGTTCAAAAGAAATACAATAGAAATGTATAAAGTGTAAAGTGAAATTATTGTTTCTCCTTCGCTTAACCCAAATAACCACTTAACAATTTGCATTTTCCCCCAGACTTTTCAAATGTGCATGCACGTTCACATACACAAACCCCCATACACACACATCTCCCCAAATACATCTAATCATATTGTATATGTACTCTTTCGTAATTTTTTTTCTTTTCTCAGTGTGGTGTGGACATTTTACCAAAATGATGCAGAAAGAGCCACCTTCTCTTTAATAAGTGTGTGAATCATAATTCATTTGACCATTTTTTAAAATCCCCATTCAGTATTCCTTACTTTCTCCTTATTTTTACAAACAGGGCTGCTGTAAACATCTTTATATCCATAAATACAACACGTACACACATATGCACACCTACACACACACACACACACACACACACACACTTGTGTGGATAAATTCTTAGAGGTAAAATTGCTGAGTCAAAGACAATGTAAGTTTGGGATAGAGATTGCCAAAATGCTTTCCAAAACGGTTGTCCAAGCTGTCCCTTGCAACAAAATTCCTGATGACAGCTATTTGCCCCTTGTCAAAATCGAGCTTTGCTGAGCACAGTAGAGAGGAAGGTGTGAGAGTGTCAGATGGCGGGGAGGAAACACTGGGGTCATTTCCCCTGCATGCTGTGTGTGGAGGGGACCGCTGGCCTCTGGCCTTGCCCGGCTGCTCTGTTTCCCAGGAAGAGGAAGCCAGGCTGTGTGTGTTAACCTTTGCCTTGCTCTCTCGGGTGTGATGAGGGAGTGGGGCACGTTCACAGGATGTGTGTGTCCTGGTCAGTGGGTCCAGGTCAGTCATTGATTGGAGAGTGTGTGGAGTGAGAATCCTCATTTCTAACCTTTTCCTCGACCCACTGGGCTGTGTCCAAGCCCGGCAGAAGCTCAGGAGCATGACCCTCTCTATAGTTCAGGAGAGGATATGTTTAAGGTTTCCAGACTCTAGCTTCTGAATGTCAGGGTGCATCTAGAGTTTTTCTCGATTTTCATAATAGGGTGAGCCTCCTTCCCCTAGTCTGGGCACACTGCCACACACCCCGGAGTCCTGGGCATTAGCCAAGATGTCTGCTGCCCATTTGCTGCCTCTCCATTGGAGCACCTGCTGGTGCAAGGTGGTCAGACCTGTCTGCTCTGATAAGCTGGCTTGGGACCAGAGGGTGGTGGCACAGTTGGAGGGGCGAAGGTACAAAGGTTCAACCGGATGCCCTCAGGAACTCTGGAAAGCGTGGAGTGGGAACCATGTCCAGAGCTCTAGAAACCCAAAGTGGGTTCCTTTCAAGATGCAGTGCTAATTGGTTTCTCCAGAAACTTCTAGGGAGGAGCCTCAAATTCCAAGTGCAAAAGACCATGCCAGTCACTCTGAGGGAGGGAGGATGGGAAAGGGAGATCACATTTATTGAGCAACTGTGGTGTCTGGGGCACTGGAGGTGGGTTTTGTGTTCTCATTAATCCTCACAGTGCAGCAGCTCTCAGCATCCCTATTTTATGGCTGGCGAGTGCGGCTCAGAGTGAGTAACAGCTTTTCATGGAGCTGACGTGATGAACTCAGATCATGTAAAATAGAGTGCGGTCCCCTGCAGACCTCCTTATCCGCCTGCCGCATGGGTGACTTCAGGACTGCCGCATAGCTCACCCATAGGCGAAGCCACCCCTAACAGAGCCGCAGATAGAAGCAGGAGCGCAGAGCCTTGGGGCAGGGAGTCTGCCTTGTTCCAGGCCATCTGATGTAGTTATTGAAGAGGCTGATGTGGTCTGGCTATGAAGTCAGCGTCACGCTTGAAGCCGAGCTCCGGGACATGCCACCAGTACGACTAGGTAGACCAGTTACCTCTCTAGGTGTCTTCATTTGTGGATCAAAAGTGGTAGCAAGGATGAACTGAGATGATCCGAATAAAGTGTTTATTTAGCAATGCCTGGAATGCAGTAAATGCCCCGTGAAGTTGGCGTGGCTATTTGAGTTCTTCCTCATGAAACCAATAATTGGTGCATATGAGAAAAAGTTTCTAAGAACAGTCTCTTACTGTTCGTCTCCTGGTTCTGGTGGTCATATACACAGAGCTTTGACAGCGGAAACTTCTTTTAAGGTCCATGGAGGGTTTGTAAATCCTGGGAGTTCCAACTTTAGACACTCATTTCCCCCTCCAGGAAACGTAAAATAAAGAAGAAAAAAAAAAGCCTCTGACCCAGAGGGGCCTGGCACAGCTCACCCATCCTTTCAGCGGGGGGCTCCTGAGGGCGGCCATTGTTTTCCTAGCTCCAGGCAGCAGTCAGTGTTTGCCCTTCTGCTCTCCCAGGCCAACTCTGGTTCCGTTGCCAGCGTGCCCTCGTGCATGGGCGTGCGGGCGTGCGTGTGCGCACACGTGTGTCCGTCCTCGCCCATCTGTGTCCCTGTCTGCCACTCCCCACTCCCCTCCTGTTCCACTTCCTGGCGTCACGCTCCACGTCTCACACAAAGGGAAAGAAGTTGGTTCGCACCTTCTCTCTTCCTGGGAATGTTCGTTGGGCGCTTGCCATGGGTCCTGTGTCCATCATCACATTTAACGAGAGACTCCCATTAGAGACCACACGCCGCAGCTGGGGAAACCCCGACTCAGAGAATTCAAGACACTTGCCCCAGCCCACACAGCACAGAAATGTTAGAGCCAATATTTAAACTCACTGAATGCCTTCAAAGCGGTCTTCCCCCTCCGTGGTGCCAGCACTGCCTTTGGTCCTTTCCGAGCCCCACGTGTTGGCGCCCTGTGACTCCTTCTTGCACTGTTTCCCTACTTGATTTGTCAGGCTGAGCTGGAAGGGCCTGGAGGTCGGGGGACATTGCCTTGGCGTTAGCTTGGCACAAAACCAGGTACTAGGTAAGCACTCGCTCAGTGTTTGTTGGTTGTTTTATTCCTCCCCTTACTTAAGGGACATTAAGTGAGCACCTCTTAGGCGTAGTGTCATTGGGAACATTAGGATGCCATAATCTGCCTTTGGGGAGCTTCTGTGCTAATGGGAGATACAGGGTTAGCTCCTGAATCCTAACAACAACCCGGAAGTGAGGTTACAGCTGGTCGCCCCACCCGTAAGTGGAGCTGCAAGTGATACGGAGGCTTTTCCAGACCCTCTTACCTACCCACTACCTTTCAAGTTAAATAAGGAATCAAGGCCGTGATCCCTGCAGACAACAGCAGGTACCCACACTGTGAGATGGGCACCCACTAAACACTCTCGAAGGTATTTGATAAGGTACAGGAGCCCGCTCTCCCCTCTCCAAACCCCTCCAAAAAGCCCTTTCTCCCAGGTGAGGGCCATTTGGTGCAGGCCAGCTGTGGTGGGGGCTATGTTTTGGTGACCGGTGAACAGGTAATTCTGGGAGGAACATTCTGCCAGCATACGCCCCATCTCTCCCAGAGCCTTCCTGGGGTTGCGTCAGTTGCTGTGACTGGTGCAAAAACGTGAGGTCCAGCGTGACCCTGGAATAGGGGGGGTGTGAGCACAGGAAAGGTTCCACCAACTGGTCATTAATCCTGTGGTCAACCTGCGTGTGTGCGCACTGGGGTGGGGGGCACCCTCCAGGCTAAGCTACTAGGTGGTGTTTGTTCCCCAAATCTGTAGCGTCACCATCCTCCCCACCCCTAGAACAAGTACCCACCCTAGAGGAGGGCTTGGAATTTTAATAGGGCCATACCCTGGGAGTGAGCAGAAACTTTAGCCAAGTAGCCACACGCTATTAAACTTGATCTTGCCAACCGGGTTTTAGGTTGGCCAAGACCCTTGCACTGAACCGGATGTATTTGTAGTCCCCCGTTGGCCACTGGGGATTTGCTTTTGGGGGTGAGTGGGATAGTCCCCAAGTGTTGCTGCTTTTAACCTCATTGGTGCTTTATACCGCATGGATTTTCACGCGATAGACCCACCAGTCACTCATCATTTCAGTGTGCCCTGTGGACTGGCGGTTCTGGGGGACACCAGAGCAGCTGGAGAAGACGTTTGCTGCCCTTGCTCTTGGTGGGGTGGGTACATACTCAGCCATGTTAAATCCGCAGGGACGTAACATGTGTCCGGTGCTGGGTTGTTCTGAGCCAATAATTAGCAAATAAAGGCAGATACAATAACTGGCTAATTGTGGAAATCAGACTAGGAGCACTGCAAGAGATGGCTAGATGCTCGGCTAGTGGACCCAGGTCAGATGTTGGCTTCTGGGGATTTCTATCTGGGTGTGGTCAAGAAGAGTCTTTGACCCCATGGCCTTCACTGCTTACTGTGGGACTCAGTGGGCCTAACTGGGAGGAAAGGGGGTATTGATTGGCCCAGCCTTTGGTGTAGCCACTTGCATTTGGGGCAGCAGCCCTGGGGTCCTCTGCCTTGCTAAGGTAGTTTGGACCTCAAGGATCAGTCTGGCCTGATTTGGAACTTATGTTCCATGCCTCCCATCCCTGGGGTAGGGCATAGTACGTGGGACCCTTTGAGTAGAAAGTTAGAGCTGATTGATACCTTAGATGGGCTGGCATCATCTTCTTGGAGAACTTGGTATGATGAACTGCTCCCTCTGGAAGCCAGAGCGATGGTCATGTCTCCAGATGTAAACTCCCCTTTACCGGCTGTGTTTATTCAGATTTCTTCGGTTCCAAATGTTAAGCATCTCTCCATGGGGAGTTGAAGAGCTGGGTCCTGAGGATGTATTGTGACCTCAAGGGCCCTCCAAATCAGTGACAGCCCCGCCTAGGGCAACAGGGTGCTGTGTCCTGGCCAGAAGCACTGTATATGCATTAGAATAAGGCACCCCTTTTTCTCTGTGCTTACAGTTTCCAGCCAAAGTGCACAGTTTGAGGTGAAGGGTATAGGTGAGATTTCAGCCCCTACTTGCCCTTTGGCTGGGCAGTCTTTGGGCAGTGAACAGCTTACACAACTGTATGCAGCGGCCCTAGTCCTAGCCACCTGATGGACTATGGTGTGAGCAGGTGAAGAAAGATTGTCATTGAGTTTCCATTTGGCTTGGGGCCAGGGGTAGCTGGCAGGGGTCCAGAAAAAATAAGACCTTCCTTAGTAAACAGAGCCACAGTGCCACGAAGATACACGGTTTCTTCCATAGTTCCTAACTCCTTTTGTCAGCACAGGGAGCAATAGGTGTGTACTGGCCCTTTCTACTTAACCATGTAGGCCTTCTGAGAATGGTTGGGCCATATCTTTGGGTCATTCTTTTGTTGCAGCCCAGGTCCAATCGTGAATGTCCCTCCGTAGGAACTGGGCTGGGCTTCATTTTCAGTGCTCTGGAGTTAAGCCGTAGTCTGATTGGCATCATGGCTGCTTACATGTTGAAAGGAGTTGTTTACTCCTTTGGAGTTGTTGTTTGTTGTTTACTTGTTGGAAGGATTGGAAGCCTCAGACATTTCTTGGGCCTGTTGAGCTGAGCAGATGGAAGTTGGTCCAGAGCGAGTGGGCTGGCCGGACCAAGGCATCGTGGTGGGGGTCTGCTGAGAGTTTCCCCGGTTGTGTCTGTGGTGGGGACCCTCCTCTGTAGAGGATAAGCGGGGCAGGTGGATGTGAGACTCTGGAGCGGCCTCTTCGACAGAAACTGGACACAGTTGCTGGTCATCAGCGAGCCCCCTAGATGCCTCCCATCTGCCCGAAATGGCCAGAAACGGGAGAAATAGAATCCATGGGCTTTTAAAATCCAGAGTAAGGGAAACTCCACTCGGGAAACATAACCCCAAGTAGACTGTGTGGAAGCAGGATGTTCAGTTGCAAACCTTTCTTGAGAACCAGCTGCGGGGTAACGTTATCTGGGCCGCTCCTGCAGCCGGAGGAGAATTTATCTGGGTCCCTGACGCAGGCCTGGTAAACAGAGCTGGCTGTCTCGGATGACCTCTGCCCTGTCCCCCTTCCCCTCCACCTGCTCTTTCTCGGGGGTTTATCGCTAGGGTTTCCCATGCCAGCAGGGCCGGCTCCGAGAGGCTTGAGAATCTAATGTGCATTGGGGTTTGTGTGGGTTGGGCCGGGATTTTGCAATTGCCTTGCTCACCTGGAACGGTAATCTAGGACGTTTAAGGTTTGGAGGAAAGCAGATGAGCCCTTGCAAGAGGCTGCCTAGATGAAAGAAAGGGGTCTGGAGACTGTGCCCAGACGTCTGGGCTTCTGTTTCCAGGGAGATCTCTGATTTAGACCATTAGTCCACGAGGGAGGCTGGGGGGACTTTGGTAAATCCTAAAGGTTTGAGGGAACCTGGGTGAGGATTTATTTCCACACCGCAGCACCCGAGTCCCCTCATGCTCACTTAGAGCATGGGAAGCAGAGAGCAAGCCTTTGCCCAAAAAGGAAAGAAACGTGTTTTGAGGGGAAGCATGGCCGGGTTGCAGCCTGGTGGCTGTGGCCCGCAGGGCTCACAGGGCAACTTCCACCACCCTGCCCTCTGTATTTTCTCCAGAGGCTTGCCTTTGGGATGGGTTCAGGTCAAGGGTCAGACAGAGATGGTTCTCTGTGCAGAGGGTGAGAGGGTGCTCTGGTTGTGTGCTGGTAAGTCCTAGCCTGGGAATTGGGAGGTCTGGGCTCCTGTCCCAGCTCTGGCACTAATGGAGTGAGCATACCTGCTATGGTAACCAGCATAGTGGGGACCCCAAGCTTGTGCCTACTGAACAGAGGAGGAGCCTGAGGGTCCGAGAGGCTGGGCTGACGTCTCACAGCCAATAGCGGCGGTCCTCAGAGGGAAACCCAGGTGTGACTGACTCCAGAGTGTCTGCCTCTTCCTTGGCAAATCACCATCCTGGCTCTAAGTTTCCTCCTCTGCAGATGGAGACGCCTCCCAGCTGCCGGAGGCTGTGAGCCTATAATTAATTCTCCCTGGGAGGTGAAGGGAAGCCCCTAATTACTGAAGAGGAAGGAGCATGGGTCATGTTAAGCCCCAGTTAAGCCCTTCCTCCAGGCCCCGCATGGTTGGCCGGGGAGAAAGGCTGCTGTCTAATGGCCCACAGGCTCTCTCCTGGGAGGGCACTGCCACTTGGGGCCTCCTTATAGTGTGTCCACCCAGGCAGAGGTCAGGAAGGCAGCACCTGGCCATGTACAGCATCTGCTCCCTGCCTGGGACCTGTGGGAAGGGGAGATGTAGTGGGATGGGAGATGGAGCCAGAAGGATTTGGGGGTCAAGGAGCCAAGAGTCAGCAGGGGGGATAGGATGGGTTATAATCCTGGTGAAAACCCCAGAGCATCTGGCCACAGTCAATGAAGCCAGTTGTGCGTGAGGGTTTCTTCTGTGCTTCTCTGGTTTTATAGCATTCCTAACCACTGACTTCCATCTGGGCCCTGAGTTCTGCCTCTTCTTTCTCTCAAAATTAACACGATCCCCCCCCCCCCCCCCATGTTCCTCTAGGTCCATCTCCTTTGTAAAGGGCACACAGACTTTTCAGGCCACCTAGAGATTTATTAAGAAAGATGTCTTTCAGTCCTGATTAAGTAGTTTGCTTTACATATCCACACTCTGAAATTTACATGCAGAAAGATATCCAGTGTGGTCCAGAGCATGGCCATTGCACGCAGCTGGACCTGGGTTCAAGTCCTTTGCTCTGTATTTTACTAGCTGTGTGACCTCAGGCAAGTTATTTAACATCTCTGAACCTCAGCTACCTCCTGTACAGAATGGATGGAGGTAACGATGGTAGCTTCGTCGTCGATGGAATGAGCTAATGCTTCTGAGTGCTTTGCACTGTGCTGGACTGAAGTGGTCATTACCTAAATGTTTTCTACCCTTAATTCTATGAGATAGACATTTATATATGATCTAAAGCAAAGCACACCCCTATCTGTTATAATCATAGTCAGTGGTTTATGTTGGGCTTGTGAAGGTAGGGATGGCCTCTTACTTTACGTTCTTTCTTATCAGGGTCACATAAAACAGGTCGTGAATACCCCATGTCCAGGTGGCAACCCTCGCTCTTTGCTTTGCTTTATGACCCTCTCCTCGATTTCAGTTCTCAACGAACACTGCACTGAGTGAGGCGACTCTGTGAGGGGGCTCAGGTGGGGGAGGAGGGGTGGAGGACTCAGAGCTCGTTTGCTTAGAGGTTAACTGAGTGGCCAGACATGAAGCCCCGTACCCCTCTGTGCATAACCCTTGCTGTGGCCTGTGCATTTGTGTCCCCCCAAATCCATATGTTGGAGCCCTAGTCCCTAGTGTGATGTTTGAGGCAGGGCCTTTGGGAAGTGATCAGGTTTAGATGACGCCATGAGGATGGAGCCCCAGGGGGTGGGGTGAGTGTCCTCAGATGATGAGGAAGAGACTAGAGCGCCCTCTCTCCACCACATAAGGACACAGAACAGGGAGACCAACCAGAAGGCAGGAAGTCGGTCTCACCGGAAACCTTGATCATGGACATCCAGCCTCCATAGCTGTGAGAAGTAAATGTCAGTCGTTTAAGCCACCGAGTCGATGGTAGTTTGTTACAGCAGCTGGGACAGACTAAGACAGCCCTGCTCTGGGCATCCGGGGACTTCAGCTACCCTGAGGCCAAGGGATCTTTGCTCACATTCCTTCCTTCTCACGGTGGCTGAGACCCTGGCTTCGCTGGCCATTTTCTTCTCACAGGTGGAGTCCCCTCAGACCTACTGAGTCAGAATCCCTAGGCAGGAGCCTGAAATCTGCGTTTTTGTGAAGCCTGCCAGGAGATGCTGATGGGCACCCTGGGAAGCGAACCAGAGCTGTGGACACAGCCGCTCGGTCTCTCGGGAGGAAGGAAGCAAGGCAGGGGTCCCACAGTGTCTCAGTGTTGTCCTTAACACCAGAGAGATTGTGTGGCAGGGGACTTTCTCCTTCTTCAGCCAGCAGGCCTGCCCACCTCCTGGGCCAGACTGGCTTGAGGCACCAGCTGTGGAGAGCCTGAGCCCCAGGAAGTAGGGTGACACTGGGAATGGGGTCTTGGAAATGCCTTCATTTCAGACAAGTTTACAAATCTGACATGCGCTAACATCTGTCTTGCAAATGTGCCTCTCGTCCAGGGTGTCTGTTCGATTGTTCAGTGCAGCAGAATGTTTTCTGAGCGCGCACTCTGTCCTGTGCCCAGCCCTGAGCTGAGACGTAGGGATACTGGGCTGAATCTGCACGTCTCTGACATGCTTATGGTCACCTGATGTGCTTTTCAGGGTGGGTTTGAGGATCAGCTACAGCAGAAGTGGTTTGTTAAAAAGGATAGATACCCCGTTTTAACAGTGCACCACCCAAGTGGTGGGAGAGGGCCAGGGTTGCACGGGAACGCTCTGTAATTTCTGCTCAGTTTGGCTGTGAACCTGAAACTGCTGGATAAAAATAAAGCCTTTAGGGGGCACCTGGGTGGCCCAGACAGTTAAGTGTCTGCCCTTAGTTCAGGTCATGATCTCGGGGTCCTGGGATTGGGCCCTGCATTGGGTTCCCTACGCAGCAAGAAGTCTGATTGTCCTCTGCTCCTCTCCCCTGTTTGTGTTCTTTCTCTCAAATAAATAAATAAAATCTTAAAAAAAATAAAGCCTTTAAAAAACAAAATAAGATGTAGATACTTAAGTCCTGAAACCCCAGATCTACTTATGCAGAATTTCAGAGTGTGGGTCCCCACACCTGCAATTTGGGAAGACCTCTTATAGAATCTCATTCACTTAAGAGTTGGAGAACCAGTGGGAATTTTTGACAACCCCAATGTATGTTCATTGTATAAAAAACATATGAAGAAAAGAAGGAAATGAAAACCACTTGTAATCCTAATCTAAGATAATCATCCTTAGTAGTTTATTGAATATCCTTCTCGATGTTTGTGTGTGTGTGTGTGTGTGTGTGTGTGTGTGTGTGTGTGTAAATAAATGTGTGTACATCTGTGTGATACCTGACACTGTGCTGGGTTCTGGGGATGGAGATAGGAATGGTCATGGTCATGGGGTAACCCCAGTCATGGTACATGGTGCCTGGTACAGCTTGAAGCCTGGCCTTCACCACCTACTCACTTGATCTTACCTTTTCTCCACAGGTATACATCATCAATGTGACCTGGTCCGACTCCACGTCCCAGACCATCTACCGGAGGTACAGCAAGTTCTTTGACCTGCAGGTAAGTTGGTCTGAGTTTAGATGGTACCCAGTTTCCCCTGCAGTGGCCTGGGTCTCTGTGGGACTGGCCTCTCTCATGTCCTCACTCATCTGGAGAACCCCTGTCCGAGCTCTCGGGGTCCGTGTCTCGGTCAGAGCAGAGGGACAAATGAGGAAACCTCGCCTGTCTTGCTGGGCCTGGCTCAGTCTGGAATATTACAGGCAGCCACTGGGCTTTGTGGGCTTCCTATGATGGTCTTAACAGTCAAGCTTTGTCACCCTCCTCTGCCTGGCGGGTAGGAAACCAGGGTGGGGAGGCAGGAGGATGGCCGTGGGTGCTGTGTGCATGAGCAGACATGTAACTGTAAACAACCAGGGTGAGACACAAGCCATCACGTCATTGCAGACAAAGAAAAGCAAACACACAGGAGAGACAGAAACAGAAAATAAGCAGTTTCTTGAACTGCAGACACAAACTGGGCATACCACTGCGTCTGTCTCGCCGAGTAAGGCTCTCCCTCTCCCTGTTCGTACATGCGCATGGTGTGTGTGACTCTCTAATGTGCACTGGTGTGTTCACACAGCTCCTCCTGCAGACACCTCCCTTGGTGCCAGCTCACTTGCGTAGACTTTTTGAGTCACAAGGGATAGTTTTACACTCCTGCGGCCCAGATAAATGGGAGACTTGGTTGGAAGGAGATACCAGCAGTGGTCGTGCAGTTGACCAGAGGGTGAAGAGGAGAGTGAGACAGTGGACTCTCTAGGAACACCTGCTGACAACACAGCTGCTTTCTGTCTGAGTCTGTTCTCTGCTTCTCTCTGGGCCCTCTCCTCAGGTTCCTGAGGAACTCAACTGTCAGCAGCTCCTGAATTTCATATCTATTCGTTCCCAACACCAGAGAGATTGACTCTCCTAGTTTCAAGTTGAAGAATCCCAGGGAAGACTTGGATTGGCCTGATTTGAGTCAGGTGCCCTCTCTGGACCAATCAGTGTGGCCCAGGTTAGAGGGTCACAGAGGTGACAGCAGGGGCCTAGGCACCCATCAAGGCAGAATCACCGTGCTTGGACAGAAACACTTCCTATACCAGGAAGGGAAAACTGAGAGGTTCTAGATTATTCCTTAGGGCTGTAAGTCTGGTGTAAGCCAATGAAAACCCAAAGAAGAGAAACACACCCCTGGTCCTCGCAACCAAGGTCCACTCCTTCATTTGCAGGCTTTTGGTAGTGAGTCATCTTGGAGAGGCCAGGTCTGTGTGTTTTCCCCCAAGTACCTGACTTTATTCCGTTGTCCTTATCACTCTACTTATGAGATGAGCCGAAGGTGAGCCAGCTTCCTGTCTTCCAGTAAATCCTGTCTTAGTCCAACAATACGGGTGGAAGCCACTCCTCACCTTCTGCCTCTTCCTCTCCTCACCTCCCCCATTCCTGTCTGATCTCCTTGGGTCCTTCTGGTATAAACTGGTAGGATTTGCTGATACCCCATCAATGGGTATAGTGTGCTGGACAGGAAATGATAAGTTAGTTGGGGAGAGGGAACCCTGAAAGGACTCATTGATGAGCCAGAGAGGGTCTGCGAGCCAGCGGAAACTCTCAAATCAGAGCTTTTCTTCCCCCTCTTCTGTTCTGTTCCCTCACCCCCTCCCTAGTTACAGAACCTCATGAAAAAGGAATGCTGCTCCCCCCAACGTTTTCCTTGCCTAGAGGGCTTATTTCCTGTGTGTTGGGACACACAGCATGGAGCATCTGTGCGATGTGCTGGTTCTCACCATTAGTATGGCCAGGCCTGTCTGCATGGGTCATCGCCACCTGTAGAGGCAGTTTGGAAAGGGGTTGGGATGGTTCTTTGGAATTTCACCTTTGAGCCAAGTGTAGCATCTTTGTGAGTCCATTTTACAGAACTCATGACATGAGGACTTTCGGTGGTGTTCACTTTGGAAAGCCTTTCTTGTTTATCAGGGTCACTGACTTTAATATGGCGGCTCCTATAGAGGAAGAACGAGTGACATTTCTTGCTCTGCCTCTGGTCCCTGGTGCCCTCGCAAGTGGCCTTGTTGAGTGGCTGTGCGAGAAAGCAGCATAGAGCTTAGGCACTGAGGACACACTGCCTAAGACTGGTTACTGGCTCTGTCACACTGTATAACTCTGGAAACAGGCCTTGACTTCTCTAGGTTCTGTTTTTCCCATCTGTGGAATGAAGATTTGATTAGTGCCCACCCAGGAGGGTTGTCGTGAGGTTTACATGAGCAGATCTATGCAAGATCCTTGGGAACAGACAGTCTCATGCACGCACAGCCGGCCCTGAGTGGGTGGCAGGTTGGGGGAGGCGGGAGCGGAAGGACTGGTGCTTGAAGGAGAGATAGTGTACCTTTGATGTGACCTGTGGCATGAATGAGTTGTCTGGTGAAGCATGGGGGGCTAGTTCATTCATGGTGTTGGGGAAGAGAACCTGCAGATAAGCTGGTAGCACATTCTACACTTATCAGAAGCCTTGGGACTTTACAGAGCTGGTCATTTATCTCCTTATTTCCCTCCTCCCCCATGCCACCCACACTCCTTACTTACTGGCTACCTGCTCCCTTTGAGGCCCTGGAGTAGGGTCACCAGATAACATAGGAGATGTCCAATGAATTTCAGATTACTAATGATGGTGGTGATTTTTTACTATAAGTGTGTCCCAAATATTGTGTTCCCAAATGGGAAGTACTTAGGCTAAAAATGTGACTCGTTGTTTATCTGAAATTCACATTTTATGGTGTGTCCTATATTTCCATTTGGCTCAGTCTGGCCACCTTCCCCTGGCTGTGAGTCGTGAGGGTGGTTGTATAAAGACCGGTGAGCCAGGCTGGCCCAGGGTCAGAGGGCACTGGCCTCCAACACATTCATGCTTCTGCAGGACAAGAAGTGGGACGGCCTGAGGATACTAGTTGAGGAGGACAAGGTCCCTTCCTTCTAGAAGTCTGGTGGGGAAAGTAGACTTTTATGCAATGAAGTACACTGGAGATTAGATAGATCACCAGGCAACGTGCTATGGGTGGAGAGGAAGGAAAGAGCATTCCTCTTAGGATAGGAGAACAAGAAGGATGCCTGTACGATTCTGATTGGGACAGCAGCCTGGAGTGGTACAGTCCCATACCCCCATGTCAGTTTGGAGGGCTTTGGTTGCCTTTTGAGAATTACAGTTATTGGGGTAAAGGATATCCCTAATTTGTTTGTTAATTTGTTTATTCATTTATGCTTGCATGCCTGCTTCCTTCTATCCATCAGTCATCATCGATCTGTCCGTCCATCCGCCCACCCACCCACCCTCAGTCTATCTAATCTAAGTGTCTATCCTCTATGCGCTATGTCAGTCTCTGGGGATTTATTGATGAGCAAAAGCAGATCTGGTTACTGCTTAATTTATGGGACTTACCCCTTAGTGAAATAAGATGAGTTTTAGTTAAAAAAATTTTATGTCTATGTCTATATCCATATCTTATATCTATCTATCTAACTATCTATGGTACCTGGGTGGCTCAGTTGGTTAGGTGTCTGCCTTCAGCTCAGGTCATGATCCCAGGGTCCTGGGATCGAGTCCTGCATCAAGTCCTTGCTCAAGGCAGAGCCTGCTTCTCCCTCTCCCTCTGTCCCACCCCTGCGTATGTGCTCTCTCTCTCTCTCTCTCTCTGACAAATAAATAAAATCTTCTTAAAAATGATGTACGTACAATTTTATACATTTCAAATGCTACAAAGAAAAGTACTGTAGATGTACAGCTGAAAAACCCTATATTCGGGGATCCAAGCAGGCTTCCCTGGAGAAGTGAGCAGCATCTGACAGATCAAGGAGTTACTGTCTTTCATTTTTGAGATCAGGGCTTCTTTTGTGCTTCTAATGAAAGCAAAAGACTCTCTCCTCAGATAAAGGCATGAGTATACATATATAATTTTCTAACCTTTTTAGTCATTCATACCCTCCTGAAATCCTTCCAAGGGCATGGGGATAATAAGACCCTGTACTCTGCCCCAAACCTTCTCTTGCCCATGCACGGCCCCCCTCCCTGCCCATTGGGACGCATGGAGGCTTCACACCTGTGCATTCACTGTGTTAGTCACTAGCCACATGGGCCTATTTACATTTCCATTTAATTTAATTAAAAATTTGAAAGATTAAATTAAATTAAGTTAAATTCCTTTGTAAGAATGAAATGAATCGGCTCTCTTGGCCGTACTTGCTGTCTGTAAGTATGCGGTAGCCACAGTGGCCCAGGGCTCCATACTGACAGGTATAGAATGTTTGTATTATGATTGTGCCGCTGTAGACCATCTTGGGGGACACATATCAGGCTTGATCTGGCTTTATGCCCACCCTGACGGCCCTGCTACCCTCCTAGACCCTCCCCCGTTGCCCTTGCAAATCTTTAGGGCCCCAGCAGGAGGAAGGAGACCGTTCCATGGCGGTCTGCCCCATCAGTAGAGCAATTCAATTCAACAGCTATTCCAAACACTTCTGGAAACCAGGTCAGTGCCAGGGAGGGCTTCTGAGGGCATTTCGGGTGTTAAGTTGGGAATAGGGAGAAGAGAGGCTCTCGGTCTCCAAGTGGAAATTGATGTCTTCTAAAAATAATCCACCACTCCGCCTATCTGATCAGGAAAAGGGACATGTCCAGAGGGAACTATCTGGGACAAGCCCTGCCGGTGAGGCCCGTGTGGCCCTAAAGGGCTTGGATTACTTGGAGGTACAGTTAAGGGGAGAAGGAGGACGGTAAAGGGCCGCAGATGCTCTTAAGTCACCTTCTCCCTGGCACTGGACCACCTTTCCAGCCTCTGGAAATGTCCTTGCACAACTCCTTCCCTGTTAAGTAGCCCCCCCACTGGGGCAGGACCGGAAGGCTCTCTGAAGGCCCGGCTCCACCGAAGGCTGTTTCACAATCTGACCTCCAAGGCGCTGGGCTGCGGTAATCGCTCGGCAAACACTGGCTCCGTGCTGCCGCTGGTCCCTGGCTCTGAACTCCGGCCAGTGAGTGCAGAGCGTCAATATTTGACGAGTGCCAGGAGAGGCCCTCAGGCATCCCCCACACTGCTTGCAAGATGGATTTGAGGACGTTGTTCAGGACCGCTCATGTGCTCTGAAGGATTTAACTTGTTGTGAAGAGCTTTCATCTCTCTTTCTTATTCATCTCTCTAGACTTTCCACTTACCTACCCCACCCGAGGTCACACTCACTTTCTAGCTGTCGAATAACCAGGCCAATATGGAAGAACAAGACTGCCCCCTCCAAATCATTCATTCCTGGCCTTGGGATGGGTGTGTGTGTTGGAGGGGCACTTTCTGAAGCCATTTGGAGTGTGTTGATTGTGTTTTTAAGATCACTGTGTTTTTAGGAGAAGAAGAATCTTATTCTGGGCCCATCACTTTAGCAGGTTAACATCTGTGTTCATCTTTCTACTTATTAAATTTAGAATTTGGTTTAGTTTTTGTTTCATTCAGCTTCGTTTAGTGTAGTTCATAGATTTGCTCTCATTTGGTTTGATGTTCAAAGCACACCACAGCTGTGGTCAAATGGCGGGGGGGTTGTTCTGATGTGTGCCAAGGACCAACCTGAGAGCAGAACAGGAGAGGCGAGAAGTTTCTGTCCTGCAGGCTCTGTCTTTTCATCATCAAGGCAAGCTCTGTGTTGTTTGAAGTCATTGACCCTAGAGTAAAGGCAAGGGGTCGGGCCAAAACCTGGGGAGGGAACTTGCCAAATTCTAAGAATAGTTTCGTTCCAAGGACAGTAGAGAGTCACAGCACCTGGCATGGCAGGGCCAGCTCCCGAAGTGTGGTGAGCTGCGGTAGGTCACTGTGATTGCTCACATGCCCTGGGCAGAGGAGAACGTTGGCTTTGACTAAGGTCAGTCCACAGTCCCAGCAAGGCATGGAGAACCTCACCTTGTTTGCCATGGTGACAGTGGGAAACCCCGTGACCATCCACAGAGGGTCGCTAAGTAAGTGGTGGTATTCTCACTGCATTTTGTTCAACGGTCAAAACAGATGAGATTAATCTCCGTTCCATGGATGGATCTCCAAGAAATGTTAATGAATGATCACTGCAGATTTCAAATGACGTAGTGTTTATGCAAAAACAACAGTAAGACATATTTGCTACAAGGACATGTGCAGCATAAGTATATAAATATTTTTTAAGTATCTGGAAGGATGCATTTCCATGTGGTCATAAAGTTATCTCTGGAAGAAGGTGAGGGACATCAGTGAGAAGAGGATCTTGATCAAAGGGGAAACTTAACTTTATTTGTAATGTTTTACTTTTTTAAAACAGGAGAATATGCTCATATATTATTTACAATGTCAATATTTAATAATTAAAAAGATACTTATGGGAAGAGGTGGGAAAAGTAGGAGGTCTACATTTAATATATCTTTCCCGGTCGTTATAGTATAATGGGACAGAAGACATACTGGTTTAAAAAAAAAAAATCATCATGAAGAGCATATCTAACCAAAGAAAGAAAATGACAATAATTGTTAAAATCACATTACCGCATACTTCCTGAGCCATCACTCTCAATCAGTCCTATGGAATGTGACTGGTTAGAACCCATTACAACTAACCCCAGGGATTTGTCCAAATTACCTTGTCAAACTGGACTCTTGTTTTCAGATATTGCTCAAAACCTACGAATGTGTGTTCCCTGGGGCAAGAAGCACCTGGGGGGTGGGCCTTGTGTCACGATGAAACACACTAAGCTGCATGGTTGTGAGTGAGGGGGCTAAGAGCAGTGACTCCACAGCCAGGGCGATGGGGATCCAAGATTAGCTCCAGCCCTTACTAACTGTGTATCACCTTTGGTGAGTTCTTTAACCTCTCTGTACCTTGGTTTTCTCGTCTGTATAATGGGGTTAATGAAAATACCCACCTCCTGGGGGGATACGAAGAATGCAATTAGTCACGTATAGAAAGCCCACAGAGTCGTGACCAACATGGAGACTCTGGATAGGGAAGCTGACCACTCAGTGGGTAGGCTTGCAGAAACATAACTGTGAGGGAAAGAGCTGGAGATGCCCACTCCATCTGCAGGTGGAGCTTTCTTCCTTCCCCCATGGATGCAGCCTTCACCTTCATCCCGTAGCTCCTCAAGCCTCCAGGCAGGAGGTGCAGGTGGCCATGCTAAGAGTTTCCTAGATAGAGCTCTCCACCTCCAAAGAGTGATGACCAACATGACCAAAGCACAGTCCTCCCAGCAACACTGTTGGGAAAACAAGTAATTGTTGGTTGCTCTTTTTCCTTGCTCTTAGAAGGAGGTGTTTTTCAGATTCCTGATGGAGCACAGGGGGGATTCCAGGGGAGCCCTGTAGGGAGTCCAGAGGCTCTTGGGAATTCCACGGCTGGCTTCCCTCCCCCCTACCCACCAGCTGGCTCCTTCTTTAACTACTGTCTTTCATCTTGCCCCTGTGGCCTGAGGGTGAACTCCAGCTTCCTCTCTCTCTTGCTCCTGATTTCTCCTCTGCCAAGCTCTGCTATTGGTGTGCGTGGGGGTGGAGGGTGCTGAGGGTATCTGTTCCCCAGGAAAGAAAGGGAGGGCCTGGTGAAATGTTACATTGAGGCCAGCTCAGGATGAAATCCTGGGGTTCCCTTGTACCCTGCTAGTAACCCCTTCTCGTGCAGTTTCCCCAACCCTGTGGTTTTAGGAATAACCCTATACACAGGGGCCTTGCGGGTCCAGAATTGAAGGAGAAAGGTGGAAGAGGAAAGGTGGTGGACTTGGGACAGAATACAGAGGGGGACAGCCTCACACATTTGTTTACAAAGGGAAATAAGAGGCGGAGCGTGGTCTCTGGTGGAGCCTGCCATCAGGAGAACTTTCCTGCCAAGCAGAGCCTAAAGATACAAAGAGAGGAGAGGAGCTTCTCTGACTCAGCAGCCCAGACTTGCGGGATATTCACCACGCTGCCGATGTTCTTAGCACATGGTCTGTAGGTGACCCAGGCACATGCCTCCCAGGGAGCTCAAGGGCACAGGCCCTCTTAGATGAGACCTTCACTTGTGACTGCACCACGAAGCCAGGAGCTATTCTGCCCATTGCTGAGGGTTCATCTCCTCCCTGTGCCAGGGTGGGATTTTCACACGGTGGGGAAGCTCCTTTATAGACATGCGGGCAATTATAAGAAAAGCTGAAATGTCCTCTGGATATTAAATCTTGGCATTGCTTCCTTGTCTGTAACTTTCTGGGTGAAGTCTTGTGAGTACGGATGGATGGAGAGAGTTCAGGAGGCTGCCTGCTCCCCCAGTAACTGTCCTGCAGGGCTGATGAAAATGCCTCTTGCCAGGAGAGAAATCAGCTGTGTGCAAATATCACAATACGAGAGGTGTGTGCTTGCCAACCAGTGTTAACCAGGTCTGCTGGGGAATGAAAGGTGGAATTGTGAGTTTTATAACCAGAAGGCCCTTAGAGATCACCTACTAGGATGATACCTCTCAGTTGCTCACGTGGCCACTTTCCAGCCTCATGCCCACAGCAGACATCATTAATTGATCCTGGCATGTTCCTGTCCTATACCCATGGCAGACATCACTCATCGATCATGAGCCCAGACATGGTCCCAGAATCCTTCTAAAGAAAACATCATTAGGCACACCTGGGTGGTTCAGTCTGTTAAGCATCTGCCTTCAGCTCTGGTCATGATCCCAGGGGTACTGGGATTGAGTCCCGCATTGGACTCCCTACTCAGTGGGGATCCTGCTTCTCCCTCTGCCTGCTGCTCCCCCTGCTTGTGTGCACTCTCTACTCTCTCTGACAAATAAATCAATAAAATCTAAAAAAACAAAACAAAAACCTTAAAAAAATAAAATCAGATACCTTCAGGGAGAGACTACCTGTCAATTGGTAAAAGCACCTTGAGTGAAAATTCTTGGCTACCCTCCCATGTAGCCCTTTTCCTTTATTTGACAGATGAGGAAGTGAGGCTCCAGGAGGGGAAAGGGACCTGCCCAAATTACAAGGCCATGAAGTGACAGTAGGACTAGAACTCAGGCACCCTAGCCTCTAGCTCTCACGAGTCTAGGATTCTGGCCTCCCTTCCAGAAGGCCTCCTTTGGTTTTTGGTGGGGAGGGCAGGAATGCCCCATTGCATCACCAAGAAAGCTGGTGGGAGAGGAGGCATGCCCCCTCCCCCGGAGAAGATGCCCCTGCCAAGAGCAGAAGACTTCCCCCGAAGCTCCCAAAAGGTTGGATGCCGGTCCTTCACAGGATCGGCTCCTTCCTGGAGCTCAGCCCCCATGTCCTGCCCACCTCCGCCCACCTCTCTCTGATGATAAACCCCAGCTCCTCCTGAGGCGGCGTCTGAGTCAGGCCACATGCCTGCATGACTGCTTGGGGCTGTGCGCCCTGTTTTCCCAGCATCAGGTGTCATGTCAGGGTGTGTTTGGGTGGTAGCTCAGGGAGGCCCCAGAGTGCGGTTGCCACCTGTCACCTCCCTCCTCTGGCCTCAGGCCCGGAGGTCTGACCTGGAAAACTTAGCTCTGCCCCAACCAGGTCCCCCAACTACCCTTCTGGATAAGCAGCAGGAAAGTTGGCTGGCAAGTGGATGGGGGACAGTGTGCCCCTTCATCCTGGAGAATGAAGGGAAGGAGGATCTTTGGTGGCGGTCAGGTGAGTGTTGTGTGAGGTGTGTGTGTGTGTGTGTGTGTGTGTGTGCATGCGCATGTGTGTGCGCACACTCCCTGAAGTCTTCAGCTGGGGCCAAGTCACTCCCTTCTCTCGGGAGAGAATTTCAAGCCCATCCTGGCACCTTTGGAGGGGTGCTGGGGCCGTTCCTGGCACTGGGCTTGGTGCTGGGAACCCCTTGGGGAAAAGTCAGGGTCGTCTTGGGCAGAAAAGCCTGGCCCATGGCCTTGGCCTTAGCCAGAGCCACCAGCTGGTGGACGAGTCAGGGCAGGGCAGAAGGCACAGCATGAGTGAGCAAGCCAAAGTGTAGAGCTTAGCCGTCGGGCCTGCTCGCTGGGGCCCCCCCTGGCTGGCTTGTCAAGGCAGCTCCTGGATCTGAGTCTGGAGGTCTTGGCATCGTTACACCCCCTCACCCTATAGCAACAGTTGATTTTGCTTTTGCCTTGTGTGGAGTTAGGTGTGTGGGGGAGCTGGAGTGAGTGGTGGGAGCCTGGGCTATGGGCTTGAGGGAAGCCAGTTTGTTCTGCACCCCTCCGCCCACCTCCCCAGCAGGTGAACTGCCACCAGCAGGGGGACCCAGAGATGCTAGCTGCGGGGACCCCCCTCATCAGCTCCCCGTCAGCCTGGCTGGACCTCAGCCCCCAAGTGACTAAATTTAGGGGCTGTGATTCTTGCATCTCAAGGATGTCCGCTCAGACCAGGCCATTGTAAGAGTTGTCAGAGGATTGACGCTGTTTCCTTCTTATCCTCGATTTAGCTGGAGCTAAGGAAGAAGGGTTTTAGATTCCTCAGAAACCTCCACAGCTGGGTAACACTGGGGTCTCCAGAAGAGCTTGTGGGATTCTTTTTTTTTTCTTTTTTTAAAGATTTTATTAATTTATTTGACAGACAGAGATGACAAGTAGACAGAGAGGCAGGCAGAGAGAGTGGGGGAAAGCAGGCTCACTGCTGAGCAGAGAGTCCAATGCGGGGCTCGATCTCAGGACCCTGGGATCATGACCTGAGCCGAAGGCAGAGGCTTTAACCCACTGAGCCGCCCAGGCACCCCTGCTTGTGGGATTATTGATGCCAGATTCCTGGTTCTCCAAATGGGGCAGTTTCTCACGGTGAAGGAAAGTTCTGGCTTTGTTATCAGATTGATGAAGGTGTGTGCGTGGACCCCAGCTCTTACCAGCCAGGTGATCCTGAACAGTTACCTGGCCTCCAAGACTCACCTTCTCAGCGGTGGGATAGTTCTCAGGATAGAAGCAGCTTCAGAGCTGTTGTGAGATTTCCAGGAGATAAGACCCAAGAGGCCTTCACGCATAAACCTGGAGCAGCTACAGAAAATCATCAGGATAGTGGTTATTCCAGAGGAGGGCAGGGGCGCTTTGGACACCGTGTCTGTCCAGCGTGAACCAGGGGAACATTTTCCCAGCCATGAAAGGGTCTTGGGCACCCGAAGCTGTGATCCGTGAATGCTGCAGGACTGGCCAGCCAATGACCCCAAATGCCGACCGGGGTTAGGTTCTGTCTACATGTATCTGGTGCCCAGTAGAACACAGTGGCTGGTTTGGCCACACCCAAATCTGAGCTTGGTGCTGGCAGCAGATTGGGCAGAGGCTAGGAATGGGAGGTCACAGGGGTGTCCCTAGGGCTTTATGGACCACATTCAGATGCCCCTTAAGGAAAGAAAAAAAAAAAAAACCCCAAATAGGAAGCAGGAGGCTGCTTCCTGAGCTGGAGTTAAGAAGCTTTCAGAGAGCCTGGTTCTGGCATGTGCCAAGCGATCGTTCTTCCCACTGAGACAGTGCTGGCTGGTGAGGGCATCTCTGGTGCAGGCCAGCCCGCCTGGCTCCTCAAGGAGATGCGCTCCACTCTCTGCCTTGGAACCTTGGGAGGAGGAACCCCCAGTGCGAAGGTGGAGGGAAGCCCTGTGTGTGTCCCTTGGGGTGCTGGGCCATGCCTGTTCCTAATTCTGTCCTACAGTACAGTGGGACAGGGACCAAGACAGGGGAGACAGGCCAAGAGATGTACCAAATGTAGGAGGACTCAACAGTGAGATTCTGTCCATCAGTGTATGTATTTTTTGGTGCAGTTGGGACACTTCGAGCTACTCTGGAACGCCTGGCTTTCTTGGCTATGTAGTTGAGACCCAAGGTGGAGAAGGGTACAGCTGCAGAACTGCCCTCCCTGCAATTGAGGGGTTCAGGATTCAGACTGCGCAGTGTGGCTCTGGAATCTGCCTGCTGAACCCCTTTCGTCCATTGCCACTTGTAACTTTGATGTGGCCCCTATGTGGGCCAGAGCACTGCGGAGCCCACCTGGGAGGCCCTGACACCTTGGAGAGGAGACGGGTCCATGCCTACCCATGCCAGGAAGGCTTCGGTGGCCCGCTGGAGGGGCTGCTACCCTGACCCTCCGCCCAGGCTGGGGAGGAAGGCTTTAGGCTGGGCAGAGAGAATTTTCAGTTTCCCTGCATAGGCTCCTGGTCTGTTCTCTGCTTCCGAGTCTTGGGTTCTTCCTGTGGTGTTCTCTCTCCACCTCGCTCTTTTTCCAGTTTCTCTGTTTATCTCTATCTCTCCAGGGGTCTCTGAGTCTGAGCCTGTCTCCTGGCATGACTCTGTTGGTCTCTGGAGCCTTTCCCAAGACTTTTCTGGAGGCATTTTCTCTTGCTGTGGTATGTCTTTGTCAGTCGGGGTCTCTCTTGTTCCTATCTCCCCCTCCACGTGCTGTCACATCCTGAGCAGGATTCTGAGAGAAGGACAGGGCTGGGGTCAGGGGCTTCACAGGTCTGCAACCTTGAAGGTAAAAGCTGGTTGGGGGAGGGAGGCTGCCCTCCTCCTTCTCGGGGGAGTATGTGGCATCGGCCTCATAAATTAACCTTTTCAAAGGCATTCCTTTTGGTATCAGGTGACAGTCTGGGCACCCTGGTGGGAGGATGCTCTGTCTCCAAAGGGCATCCCTGATGGCCAGCCTTTGGCTCTTCCCCTTCCTAGAAGAGACATGACTGCGGTCTCCCTTCCCTGGGCTGGCAGTGTTCTCAGCCCTCACCTGGGCTGCCCTAGAGAGTGGCTGGAGACATGGCAGGCAGGAACCTTGGGCTGGCTCTTTCCCTTCTCTGGCTGGACAGAGGGTCTCCTGGGTCTCAGCTGTGTATTCCATCACCTAATCCCCACCCCTGCCTCATGCTAGCTGTTCCTCTAAGGCCACCTGCCCCAGTGCTATCCCTGCTAGACATAGCCAGGCAAGATAGGGAGCTGCTCTTGTAGGGTCAGGCTGGTCCCCGACTACTTGACCAGCTGTTGGTGATCTGGGGAGGTGGACCACTGGCATAGGCTCAGGCAGGGCTCTGCTCTCCCTTGGACTTGTTCTCTCAGTGAGGGGCTGTCCTGTGCTCCAAGTCTCTGTCATCACCTAGGGATGGGTAGGGGGTAAGCATGTCATGGGCAAGTCACTGGGTTCAGGATGGGACTGGCTGTGAGCCAGCCCATCGGCGGCTTGTCTACTGAGAAGCCCCACATCTGCTTGCCCCTCGGCACATATAAACCCCAGCTCCTATCTAGACCCCTCCCTGCATTCTCCCCCCACACCCCTCTCCCACCTCCCGCCCCCGCCCCTCCTTTCCCCCTGGACCGACTCAGCCCCCCAGCCAAGCCCTCCTGATGCCTCACCTGTACGCACGGCGTTCTTACCAGGACTTCCCGCGCTGCCGTCTGGCCCTTCCAGCAGCTTCTCTGCATTGCAGCCAGTCAGCTTCTCTGTTCCGGCGTTTCTGTTTCTAGTTATGAAATGGTTTAATCCTACAGAAAACAATATAACATCTCAGTGGCTCTACTTCCCAGATTTGGCGACCATTCAGGTGTTGCCACGATTGCCCGACACTTTTTTCACGTGGAGGGATAATTGTGCTCAGATACTTTCTGAAAGAAAGACAGACAGTGATGCAGATAGAGGAGGCGTCCGGCGAATGCTGGATTCCCTTCCTCCTGCCTTGGGTCCAGGGTCCGGGCTTTTGGTAGCCTGAGAAGGGGGCAGGGAAATCGGTGTGAGCAAAGGTGTGGAGGCAGGATGGCCCTGGGCCCATGTGAAGGTCAGGGAGAGTCCTGCGTGTGTGGAGGGAGAGCCGCTGAGGGAGGTAGCCCGCACACAGGCACCTGGCTGCCCTCAAGCAGCCAGCCCCTTCCCTCCCTGCTCTTCCCCTGCCTCCTGCACCCGTGCTAGGCAGGTGACCCCCACGTCAAGGTCTCCGGGAGGAAGGCACTACCTGCGTCAGCAGCAGGGCTGGCACCTGGACAAGCAGCCGACAGCTGGGCACCAGGGTGGTCTGGAGGACCCAGCGCCCCATGGGGACATTTTCCTCTCGCATTTCCTGGTTCCCTGGCCGGAGTGGAGCTCTCCCCGCAGGGAAGCCTGGCAAAACAGAGCCGAGCATGGAGCTAGGGAAGCCCAAGCCCAGCCCTGGTGGCTTGCCTCGCTGAGTGGGCTGCTTTACCAGGCTCCCCCGGCAGCTCTGCCTGAGTTATCATTTTTGCTTTGGGGATTTTTCCTTTTCCATCTGCGCTCCACCTTGTCCTCTCTTTCCGGAAATGTGAAGGGACACCAGGAAGCCTTTGGCCTAAGGAGAAGTGCCACGGAAAGTCTCCTATGGGCCGAATGGCCAACCTCGGTGACCAGGGAGGAAGTTCTCAGGACAGAGGCTGCAGTGTCAGCGCCTGAGGCTGTGAGTCTGGGTCACGGTACTTGGACGGCCTGGCTCAGCTATTCCGAGTGCCTGAAGGGCCAAAGGGATTCCAACCCAGTGGGGATCGCCCCAGACCCGGCCAGTCATGTCCCATAGCCAACCCAACAGCAAGTCCGTATGTCCCGTATGACCTCCCTCAAAGTGCAGCAGTGCTCTGCTCCCCTTCCTCTCTGTCTGCTGTGTCCCCACTCTGGTCCAGTCCTGTCATCTCTGCCCAGGATACCTGGACAACTGAGCTAGCCTCCTCAGGGGTCCCCCTCCTCTCACTCCTGTCCTCCCACCAAGCAGAGTGATCCTTTAAAAACATAAATGAGATTACATCACACCCCATTTAGAACCTTCTGGAAGTCTCCCTTTCTTTTGGGAACGACCTCCCAACTTCTTACCCTGCCCCCAGGCCCTGGGTGGTGGGCCCCCGCACACCCTTCCAGATTAGTCCCCTGTGCCCTCCTTTGCTGGCTCTAATTCACTGCTCACCCACTTGTTCCTGGGACACCAAGCATAATGCTGCCGCAGGGCCTTTGTCATTGCTGTTCCCTCTGCCTGGAAACTCTTCCCCCAGATTCTCAAGCAGCTGACTCCTGGGCACTCCAGCCTCAACTCACATGACCGCTCCTAGAAAGGCCTTCCTTGACCACTTCCTCAGAGAGCCTGCCAGCCCTGTCACATTGTCACATTTTATTGTTTTCAGCACATAGTGCTCAGGAAATTGGTGTTGAAGAAATACATGAATGCACGGCGAGCTGGTGCTGAGTGTAGGGAACGGGGTGCCAGACCTGCCCTCCCCTTGAAAGGCAAGTTCTACAGTTTGGCTCCCATTCCTCCTCCTGCATGTCCATCTTTGTGGATAGGCTGGACTTGCTGTGGGAAAACTGCTAAAGATTAGCTGGGATCCTTATGACAAAGAAGTGAGGGCTTTCTGATTCTAACGTGCACACAAACTACTCAGATGTGGTTAAAATGCAGATTGTGATTCAGTAGGTCTGCCCGGGGCCTGAGATTCTGCATTTCCACCAAGCTCTCTGGTGAGGATAGTCTCACCAGAGTCTTAGATCATCTTAGTCTTAGATCATCTAGTCTTAGATCACACCTTGAGTCGTGAGGGTGGAGGGTGTTGGAAGGATACATTTGAAGTCCTTCTCTTTATTTTTCTTCCTTCTGTCCGAATGTGATCTTTCTCCCATTTGGTCTCAGGCTTAGTGGCCGCATGGGAATTTGGCCTGGTGAAATGGGGCTCTGTAAGAGAAATGCCGTTCCAGCACACTCCAGAAGCTGCCAAGGGTGGTTGGTGTGGGCTGCCTCAGAGGTGGTGGGTTCCCGTCCTTGGAAATGTTCCCGTGAGCTTGAACGGTCATGAGTCAGGGTTGTAGATGCCTGTGTCGGTAGAAGAAGGCCTTTTCCTACAATTCAGCTTTGTGCCTTCTACAAACTTGTGGAACCAGGATCTCAAGTTGGGGCTCATTCACTTGTGGTGACTTTTACATGTCATCTGGCAAGTCCTCAGTCCCCACCCTTGTTGGGCCACCCTTCCTTAGTGCACGGCATTCTAAACGCTGTATGTGTGATCTGCTGGATAGGGTAGCGGGAAGAGGGCTGATGGCTTGGCTTCAGGAATAGTTCGATCATGTAGGGGACGTGATGCGTGACGGGATCAGTGGAAGGGGACAGGGTAGATGCATTTTATATTAAGTCTTCCCTCTTTCAGTTTGGTTCATCAGACTATTACTGAATTCCTTTGTATTAGTCAGGGAAGACAGGCTAATACTGTGTAACAAACTTCCAGTGACTTGTAATAGAGGATTTTTTCCTGCTCACATCTTAGACCTAAACTGGTTACTGGAGGGCTATGCTGTAGGCTGTCATTCAGGGACCCAGACTCCTCCATGTGGGGACTCCACCCCCCATGGATCTCTGTATCCAGTCAGCAGGGGAGGGAAGAGGGAATGTGAAGGGTTGTAGGGAGATATTATGGGTTGTCTGGAGGAGGTGTCCATCATCCCTGCTTGTATTCCATTGATCAGAATTCAGTAACATGACTATACCTCCCAGCAAGGGAGGCTGGGAAATGTAGTCTAGTTGTGTGCCCAGCTATGATTCAGATGCTATGATGGAAACTGAGCATATCAAGGCACAGATGTTGTTTACAAGAAATGTACAACTTTTGAAAGGAGGCATATGTATAAACAAATAATCACAATATAGTGGTTAAGTACAGTTCTAGAAATATGACCAAACTACAGAAGCAATGTAGAGGAGGGAGTAAATGAGGGATAAACCTGTGCAAAGGCCTCAGAGATATTGATGGCAAGAGATCACATGGCGGGTGGCATTCTGTGCAAAGGCACAGAATAGCCTGAATGGGGACTGGCATCTTATGTCTAGGGAGGATTGCAAGCAGGCTGTGCAGTGTGTGGGGATGTACAGAGGTTAATAGGACATCTGACTGGAGAGGTCAGTGGTGCAGAGGTCATGAAGAGGCTTGTGTTCCTGGGAGGCAGAGAGCCAACAAAGGTCAAGAAGCCAGAGATAAAACCACTGGATGGGAACAGATCACAACAGTGTTGGAGATGGCGCAACTTAGCATTACCTCCACTAGAACCCTCAGAAAGTTTCACATGTTTCTATCTCTTATGCTGTTTGTGAAGTTTCTAATGGAGGAGGAAATTGGCAGTATGGGTCGGGTGACCTAACCAAGTCACCGGGTGTAGAATGCTCCTGGCCAGGACTCCTTGGGCCTGCCTGTCTTTTGTTGGGTCCACCTGACAGTCCACAGTCTCGCTGAGACTTCAAGCACCTTTGAAGAAGCTTTCAGCACCCTTCCTGAGTTTTAGGATGACCCACCCAACATTGGTGCTGACCAACAGTGCTTCTGAGCATAGGAGAAGTGAGCTGTTGGGAAGCCTGGGTTCCATATCGACCAGGGCAGGTGTTGGGAAAGAACTGGACTCTTCCCAGCAACTCCAGCCTTCTTTAGCTTACTCTTTTGTTTTTTCCTTTCACGCAGACTTTATGGGGGTGGGGAAGGATGAGGGTGGGGCTGGAAGTACCCTTGACCCATTTGTATTCCAACAAAATGGGGGAAGGAGAAGCTTGGAGAAGGTGATGGAGGAAGGGAAGGACACTGGATTTTTTATTAAAACATCACACTTGGCTTCTCTCCAAGAGAGTACTGTATCAAGGGAGTGTGTTGGGGATCAGCTCTGGAATCTCACTGCCTTAAACAGTAGTCTGGGTCTGGGACCACCAAAGGTCTGCCTTGGTTTCTTCTCTGCCAAGAACATGCTTTCTTTGTCCAACTCTGGCCAGAATTTGATCCCATGGTGGCTAGGAGGACACTTTGAGGCCCACAGTTCTGAGCCCCTTAGAGGGAAGATGAGCAGAAAAAGAACTGAAAAACACTGGGGTTGGGTGTGTGGTTCAGCCAGAAAGAACGTAAGTCAGAAGGTGGGAGTATGTTCTTTCTTCTTCTTCACCTTCTTCAGGGCCTCTCACTTTGTCGTGGTCCCTGGAGGTGGGTGTTGGGGGAGGGGGGTGTCTGGCAGCTTGGGGGTGGGGATAGGGGTTAGAAACTTCAGGAGGGTTTCTTCTGAGGCCAAGGGATAGATAGAGGCCCCATCCCCACTGCAGAAGGGAACAGGGTGACCTCAGCCAGGAAAACACATACACATACACACACACCCCAGTGTGGGCAGGCTCATCTTAGGCTGGCCTCATCCTCTGTGGGGAGGTGGATTTCTTTGGCAGTCTGTCTCACACACAGATGTCTCTTTTACCACCGCTCCATCCCATGAACTGGCCAGATTTATCTTTCTAGAATCCCACTTCCACAGGGTTGCTTCTGCTCAGCACCCTCCGAGGCTCCCTGTTGCCTGGAGGAGGAAGTCCAAGCTCTTCCTCTCAGTCTCAGGAGACCCCTCCAGCCCTGCCCCCTCACACTGCACGGTACTCCCTGTCCCGGCCCTGGCACCGGGCTCCTCCAGCCCTGCACTTTCCTGGGGACCAGAGGAAAGTGGGGGTGACAAGCAGCCAGAGGCTGACACACTGTGGGGTTGGGAGGGGCCAGGAGTAAGCTCCAGATCCGCAGTAGGAAACCACGCCTCAGGCTCAAGTCCAGGGGAAGCTCTACCCCACCCACCTGAAGCCGGACTCAGAGCTGACTGAATCCCACCCCTCTGACCCCGCCCTGGCAGCCCCCAGCTTTTCAGGCGTCAGCTGCCCTACCATCACCCCTTTCCCTCTTGGCCAAGGGGAGCCTGAATGGTCTCCTGTTGGACAAAGTGCAAGAGCCTTAAGTGAAGCCTGTCAATTTCTTTCAGCCATTGACAGGGTGGAATAGCCAGATTGATCACCCTGAGCAGCTTCCGGGAAAGGGCCATAGGAAGCGGAGATAGGAAGGGTGTGTTGGATTCTCTTCACCCTGGAAAAGGTGATCCTGCGCATCGGCCCCATTCATCAGGCACCTTCAGGGGGCCAAGTACCTGCTCACCTGTGTTATCTCATTGAATCCACACACCACCATGGGTTGGCTGTTCTTACCCACCTCCACCTTACAAATGAGAAAATTGGGTCCCAGGGGGGGGTTAGGTGACTTGGTCAAGGTCCCCTAGCTAGGAAGGAGTGATTTGGAATTCTGACTTGGGACCTCAAGCATTCTGTCACTAGCTAGAGTATTAATGACAGGAAAGCACTATGGAGGGAAGCGACTGCTTTTGATGGTCCCCTCTGGGCCTGGCCGTGTTACAGGGCTTTGCAGATGTATTTTCCCTGTTCAACTTTGCTTTGGCCCACGAAGAGGAGAAAAACAGACTTGACCCTATTTCATAGACGAGTAGACTGAGGCTCCGAGAAGTGAAGTAGGAATAATCGTGTTTGGCATTTGGCAGCATTTTCTTGTGTGTCTTCCCTTTGGATCTTCCCAGCACCTATGGAACAGGACAGGTATTTCGTCTGAACTGCCCTAGTTCCCCACAAGCCTCAGCAGCCCGGAACTGGAATCCTCCTCTCTTGACTCCGATTCACTGTTCTTTCTTACAAGGCTGTGGGTCAGCATTGGCTGGTGGCAGCGGGGAGTGGGGATGGGGGGGTGGGCTGAGCCCACTGGGAAGTTCCAGGGGGAGACAGAGTAGCCACCAGTTTGGACACCTTCTAGACCTGAGGAGGCTTCCAGGGCTAGCGCCGTCCTGTTCATCTTTGCTTTCTTCCCTGTGTGCATGTCCTGCCGCTGGTGTTGGGCTCTCAGCCCTACCGCCCCCCCCCAACACACACACACATTAATGTCCAACATGTCCCAGGCAGCGCCCACGCACCTGATGAGCTCCTGGAACAGCCAGAGGCCTCCTCCCCAAGCCCAGCCCACGCACACCAGCTGGACAGCTCCCCGGGGGCCCCGAGATGCTCAGAGCCAGGCCTGTCTGTCCCCAAGCTCTCCCTGCTGCCTCCCTGACCTCAGGGGCTGCACCCTTCCCTCCCGACTAGTGCCACGACAAGAGTGATAAGAACAGCTAATGTGTCTGGGGCCCTCAGTCTGTGCCCAACTCTATGCCCAGAGCTTTACACACTTTGTCTCCATCGCGTCAGGCTCTCTGTCACTGTCATCATTTTACAGATGAGGAAACCGATTTGAATCCGGATCTGACTGGCTGTGCACCATTTGTTACTGTGATTCACATTTTCCAGAGTGTTGTATAGGTACCACTGTGAATTTGGGAAGAAATTTTGGGGGCGGTGTGTGAGCAAATGCTTTTACCTTTCAATGATTATGTATTGTTTCAGTGTGTGTTGGTGTTAGGGGTTGAAGGCTGGTGTGTCCCCCCAAATTCATAGGCCGGAGTCCTAGTCTCCAGCACCTCAAATGTGGCCTTATTTGGAAATAGGGTTGTTGCCAATGTAACTAGTTAAGATGAGGTCATGCTGCGGTAGGGTGGGCCCCGAGATCCAGTGACTGGTGTCCTTGTAAAAAGAAGAAATTTGGACCTAGGAACGCACATAGGAGGATACTGTGTGAGGATGGAGGGGGAGATGGAACTGATGCTCCCACAAACCAAGAAGCACCAAGCATTGCTGGCAAACCATCAGGAACTAGGAGAGAAGCATGGACACGGCCCCACCAACACCTTGATCTTGGACTTCTAGCCTCCAGAACCGAGACAGTACAGCTTTGTTGTTGAAGCCACTCCGTCTGTGGTACAACATCCCTAAGCTAATACTTAGCACACACACACGCACATCAGACGCTTATGACTTTACAGACATTATTGCTTTGGATGTGACTTAGGATGAATAGTGGCTCCCCAAAGTTATCCATATCCGAATCCCCAGAATCTGTGACTGTTACCTTAAATGGTGAAAGGGACTTTGCAGATGTGATTAAGGATCTTAAGATAGGGAGAAGATGGGACCCCTTGGGTGGCTCAGTCAGTTGGGAGTCTGACTGTTGGTTTCAGCTCAGGTCATGATCTCAGGGTCATGGGATTGAGTCCTGTGTCAAGCTCCACGCTCAGTGGGGAATCTGTGTGAGATTCACTCCTTCTGACCTTCACCCCACTCACTTTCTTACTCTCTCTCTCAAATAAATAAAATCTTTAAAAAAAAAATAAGGGAAGAATATTCTAGGTCATCCAGATGGGCCCAGTGTAATCACAGGGGTCCTTATAAGAGGGAGGCAGGAGAGCCAGAGAAGGAACAGTGAGAACAGAGCAGAGTTTGGAGTAATGTGCTTTGAAGATGAAGGGAGGGGCCACAAGCCAAAGAATGCAGGTGGCCTCTAGATGCTCCAGATGGCAAGGCAACAGATTCTCCCCAGGATCTTGGGAAGGAAACCGTCCTGCTGACACCTTGGTTTTAGCTCCTAAAGACCCATTGTGGACCTTCTGACCCCCAGAACTCTAAGAAAAGGAGTTCATGTTGCTTTAAGCTACTAAGTTGTGGTCATTTCTTACAGCAGGAATAGGAAACTAACATCCAACTAAGCATTCAAGCTTTCCAGAAAGGAATCTAAAGAAAGACAGTAGATAAATCATAACAGTGGTGGTGTGGGTCCTGTGTGGGCCAGGGGCTTTTGTGCACCGGGGAGACCCTGTCTGTGCTGTCCTGCCTCCAAGGGGGAAATGCATAGCTTTGGGAAGCCTGGTGACTCTCGCCTCCATTACTCCTTTGCTCTGTGTTGTTGAGCAAGTTACCTACCTTCGCTGTGTACCTGTCTCCTCATCTATAAAACACAGGCCTAATCCTGCCTACCTGTGGATAGTGCATAGTAATTGCTCAATATTTGAATTCTTCTTGACTCACACAACAGCCTGGAGAGGCAGGCAGGGGAGGACCAATACAGTGGATTTTTTTGAGCATGCGGTTCCTGCTAGTTACTTGCCCCTGCATGGTGGGTCATGGTGGGGGCAGGGAGGAGTAGAGGCTGGGGCGCTCATGAATTCCCGGGTCTGCTTTGTCTTGAGATTTCAGCTCTGGGAGTCTAGGAGTGGTCCCAGGGCAGGATTTGCAGGGTGGGAATTGGAGTCAAGGAACCTTGGCTGGAGAGTGTGTTCCAATGACCTTGTACATAGGAGGCCAAGCCCGCACCTTCCTGAGAGCTTACCTTGGACATTGACACGTGTGGGCTCCCTGGAGAGGCCGATGATGTGGCGCTCCCTGCAGATTGGTGTTCTTTAAATACACGTTTAGAATGTCTTCAGCTGGGAAGAATGAAGGACTCCCGTGGCACCCCCAGCCTCCTGTCCTGGGTGGTGTTCATCTCAGACTCACCACAAAGCCAACAAGTCGCCAGACCCAGCTGCTGTCGACAGCGGTTTGGTGGGTGTTATTTCCCGAGCAGACCTCTGGAGCATCGCACCTGCCGTCCCCATCCCAGAGTCTCCAACGACCGATGGCACGACCCTCGAGGTCTGGAAATGACACTCTCCATCACATGACGTTTCCAGTGATCCTAGTGGATGCCCAGTGCCCCATGGAGTGGCGTCAGCCTGTATCCTCAGATCCCTGGAACAAGTTATCCGGGGCCTCCACCGCTCTCTCTCACACACGGCAGCGTTTCCTGGGGTTCACAAACAAGTCCATTCACTCCGGTCTGACTGTTCTATCTAGAAATCCTGACACTCCCACTGCCAAGCCTTCATACTTGCCTTCCTCCCTGTCCTTCCTGGAAGGCTTTGCCCTGCTGTGTCCTCCTCCAAGAAGTCTGTCTGCTGGCTCACCCCAGCGGCGCTCATCTCACCCTGCCCCGAGCTCCCGTTCTGAGCCTTTATACACCTCTCAGGCTGACACTCCTCTAACACCATTGGGTCCATCCCTTGTGCCCGTGTGGCTCTCCCAGCGCCCAAACAGATCATGGGCCCTGACTTACACTCTTTCGGAAATGTACTTACGCGGGGCAGGGCACATCACCGATAAAGGCTAGACCGGGAAGGGACTTGAGGTGGTTCAAGTTTGCGTTATTTTCCCAAAAATGGCCCAGGAAGACTTCTTCGACTTGTTAAGGACTTTTGGAAGCTGGGTTGGGCCCCTCTCGAAGCTGGGGTGTGCTGCAGCGCCCTGTGTCTTGGCTTCAGCCTGGCATGGGCCCGTCCTCAGCAAACGAATGCATCCGACATGGGCAGCTCCTTGCCTGGGTGGGTTGGTCCGCTCTGCCTCCTGGCTGTCTCCCTGGCTGCGGCTCCCTCAACCTGAGCTCATCTTGGGAACGTTTTGAGCAACTGCCAACCCGCTTCATGCCTGCGTGGCCTCTTTCTGCTTACAGAACCCGTCTGCCACAGCATCTTGTCTGGGCCCTCCTGTCTGCCCCTGAGTTGTGTCGTGTTCCCCAGCGCACAGACAAGGATGAGTACCTTGCAGAGGGTCTCTCGGTCAGCTGGTCCAGTTCAGAGCCCAGGCTCCAGATTCAAGGGCCCTGCTCCGTGCACTTTGCATGGCCACTCCTGGGCAGACAAGGAGAGAATTTCAATGATTCATCTCTAGTTCATCATATCCACGCTCTGCCGGTTGTCCGTATCGTAAATCTTTTGTCTCTCTATTTTTATGACCGTAAAATATACATAACGTAAAACTTACAATTTTTTTAAATTGTGGTAAAATATACACACCATAAAATGGACTGTTTGAACCCTTCGAAGTGTCTAGTTTATTGGCCCTAACAACATCCGCACTGGCATGCAACCCTCGCCACCCTCCTCCTTCAGAGCTCTTTCATCCCTTTTTTCCTTTAAGTCCTAGTGTCTTATACCTTCTGGGGGCTATTTTTTTTAAAGATTTTATTTACTTATTTATTTATATGTTTACTTATTTATTTAGAGAGTGTGAACTGGGAGAGTGGCAGAGGGAGAGGGACAGAGAGAATCTTGACCAGACTCTGCCGCGGAGCCCGATGCCGGCCTCAATCTCATGACCCTGAGATTGTGACTTGAGTCAAAACCAAGAGTCAGATGCTTAACCGACTGAGCCACCCGGGCACCCCATTAATTTCTTTTGAATAAGAGTGTTAGAAATTTCCGAAGTCCAGAGGTATGGATCTCCGGAGGGTTCTCTTGGATTCTGTATAGAGTGTCATGGGTTGTGAATACTGATGGTTTTATTTTTTCACTCTGAGTCTCTCATTTCTTTTTCTTGTGTTAATGCCTTGGCAGGGACCGTGGCAAGGATCATTGGTACAGTAATGGATAGACGTAGTCATGGTGGGCAACATCCTTGTTTTGTCCCAGAGTCCATTCCCTGGGGATCATTATGGGTAGATAAACATTTCCAGATTAAGAAAGCGTACTCCTATTTTTTTGTTTGTTAAATTAAAAAAATCATAAATGGATGTTGAGTTTTAGCAAATACTTCATCTCCCTATATGAGAATGATCATTTAGTTTTTTTTTTCTTTATTTGATTAATGTGGTAAATTACGTGACTAGGTCTTCTGCTTATGTGTTGTTTTTACCTCTTGATGAATTTTAATAATAATGTAACCCTAATTGGCGGAATTTCTGCATTCTTTCTTTCTGTCACTGAATTTGTTCATTCAGACCATGGTAGTTGAGAGGCCAGGGTTTGAAGCCAGAATAACTGGGTTTGAATCCCAGTTCCACACCTTGCTAGTTTGGGCAAATTATTTAATCTCTCTCTGTGTTGGTTTCTTTCTCTAGAAAATAATAATACCTACTTCAAAGAGTTGATATGGGAATTAATGAGATAGGCCATGTGAAAAGTCTTAGCACAGTGCCTAACACTGTTCTCAATGAATGTTATTTTTACTATCAAGCATATATTGATCACCTTTTGTATACCAGGACCTATGCTGGGTGCTGGAAACTCACAGTTAGGGTAATCACAGGACCCCATTACCAGCACAGCCCTGGAAACCTGTTTTATACCTTTTATTTTGACATAATCATTACTAGCACTCCCTTTTGCTCTCAAAATTCCCCAATGTGGACGATAAATTATTTGGTCACCAACTGATAGGTGAAGAGATGTATATAATGTGGTTGTGTAGGACCTGCTGAATCACTCACAACTGAGCTTTCCAAACATGGAGCAGAATCTTGATGGTAGTCACAGTAGGCCTTTGGGGCCCTACAGATGTCACAAGCCTTTCCCCAGTCTTCTGGTTTGTGTTTTTGCCAACAAGAAATCTGCTGCTATCATTATCTTTGTTTCTCTGAATGTAAAGTATATTTTTTTCTCTGGCTGTTTTTAAGATTTCCTCTTTATTACTAATTTTGAGTCCTCTGCTTATGATGTGAATTGGTGTAGTTTCTTTATGTTATTTGCACTTGAAGTTGATTGAGTTTCTTGGGTTTATGAGTCCAAAAAAGAAATCACAAAGGAAATTTTAAAATTTAGGAGTGAATTTACTGAAAGATGTGCAAGACCTCTGCATTGAAAATTATACTATTGCAGAAGGAACTGAAAGACCTAAGTAAATGGAAAGATTTACCATGTTCATGGATAGAAGTCTCCATATTGTTAAGTAGCTCTTCTTCCCCCTAAGTTGATCTATAGAGTTTGTGCAATTCCGATTTTAAAAATTCCAGAAGGGATTTATTTATTTTGTAGAAATAAATCAGTTTATTCTAAAACATGTTTGAAAATCTAGAAGAATCTAGAATGACCAAAACAGTTTTGGAAAAGAAGAAGTTCAATTTTTTTTTAAAAAGATTTTATTTATTTATTTGACAGAGAGAGAGAGATCACAAGTAGGCAGAGGCAGGCAGAGAAAGAGGAGGAAACAGACTCTCTGCTGAGCAGAGAGCCCGATGAGGGACTCGATCCCAGGACCCTGAGACTATAACCTGAGCTGAAGGTAGAGGCCCAACCCACTGAGCCACCCAGGTGCCCCAAGAAGTTTGACTCTAAAACTTAACAAAAAAACTGTAGTAATCAAGAAAGGATGGTGTTGGTGTCAGGATATAGAAATCTGCCACCGGAACAGCATTGGGAATCCGGAAGTAGTAGACCCATACATGTATAGTTAATTGACTTTTGACAAAGGGGTCAGTGTAATTCAGTGGGAAAAGGATAGTCTTTTGAACAAGTTTTTCTGGAATGACAGGCTCTCTGTACTCTAAGAATTTTAATGTATGAAGTTTGATTATTAGATTTCATTTGAACAGAGAGTTCTGCTGAACCTCCCCACAAAATGATTTGCTAATAATTGTTTTAGAGGTGCTGTCCGGTTCAAAATCTGCTGTTTTTATATCTTCATGTGAAAGTTAGGTTTGTGCCCAGTTTTGAGAATCGCTAGACACCAAGACTGTGATGACATCTGCCCCAAATGAGTAGTTGGCACTGGCCTGGTGCTTTGGCATGGGGGCCCAGAAAGGACCCATGAAAGGAGATTACTTTTAGAATGGCTGTGCGATGGCCTCTCTGGACTCTCTTCCCAGTGAAACAACCAAAAATGGTGAAAACAATTTTTTAAAAAAATTTAAGTCTCTGGAAATTGTCCCAAATAGCAAATGGAGGGGCACCTGGGTGGCTCAGTGGGTTAAAGCCTCTGCTTTCTTCTCAGGCCATGATCCCAGGATCCTGGGATCGAGCCCCACATTCCCCCACCTCTCTCTGCCTGCCTCTCTACCTACTTGGATCTCTGACAAATAAATAAATAAAATCTTTAAAAAAAGAAAAGATATGGCAAATGGTGAAGTTCTCTTCTACTGTGTGCAGCCCACAACCCAGGGCTCCCTTATTCCCTTATCCCCTTATCCCCTTATCCCCAACTCCCAGTGTAGAGCTATTGTAATAATCATAATAATTATTGGATTTATAACATATTTAAATATAATGTGTATAACAATAATAATACAAAAAAGAGAAAGAAAATATAGTTACATAGGATTAATGTTTCTCCATCTCAAAAGTGTGATAAATGGAATTAAGTTAGTGTAAACCTAAAGTAGGTTCTGATAAGGTAAGATATATACTCTATGTCCTAGGGAACCATGAAGAACTAACTAAAAAATATACTGAAAAAAATCATTAAACTAATTAAAATGTTACTCTAGATAACAGAAGAGCTGTAATGGCCATACTGATATCAGACAGAATGGACTATAAGACCAAAATGCTACTAAATAAATGAGAGGCATCCCATGTCCATGGACTAAAGGACTTAATGTTGCTAAGACAGCAGCACTCCACAAATCCATCTACAGATTCTGCCCGTGCATTCCTACCACATCCCAACTGGCTTTGCAGAAATTGAGAAGCTGATCCCAAAACTCATATGAAAATTCAAGGAACTGAAAATAGCCAAAATACTTCTGAAAAAGAAAAACAAAGCTGGAGGACTCACATTTCCTGATTTCAAAACTTAATACATCGAGAATAACAAGACAAGCCACAGACTGGGGAAAGATATTTGCAAAAATTTGATAAATGACTGTTATGCAAAATATACAAAGAATTCTTAAAACTCAACAAACAACAAGAATGTACAACCTGGTTACTGAATAGGCAGAGATCTGAGCAGGCGCCACACCAAGGAAGATAGATAGATGACAAATAAGCATATGAAAAGCATATGACATTGTATGTCATTAGGGAATTGCAAATTAAAATCACAATGAGATGATACTACTACATACCTATTAGAATGGTGAAAATCCAAAATACTGAGAACACCCAAATGCTTGTGAAGGTACGCAACAACGGAAATTCTCATTCATTGCTGGTGGAAACGCAAAATGGTACAGTCACTTTGAAGACAGTCAGCAGTTTTTTATAAAACCAAACATACTCTTCTCTATAGAATTCAGCAGTCACCTTTCTTGGTGTTTACCCAAATAAGCTGAACACTTGTGTCCCACACAGGGTGGCTGGTGGCTCAGTTTGTTGAACATATGACTCTTGGTTTTGGCTAAGGTCATGATCTCATGGGTCCTGGGATTGAGCCCTGTGTTGGGCCCCTCCTTCAGCGGGGAGTCTACTTGAAGATTCTCTCCCTCTGTCTCTCTCCTACTCTCTCTTTCAAATAAATAAATAAATCTTAAAAAAAAAAAAAAAGAAAGAAAGAAAACTTAGGTCCACACAAAAACCAGCACAGGGATGTTTGTGGCAACATTATTCATAATCACAAAAAATTGGAAACCACCAAGATGTCCTTCAGTAGGTGAATAGATAAATAAACTGTGTAATCCAGGCATCGGAATATTACTCAGTACCAAGAACCAAAACAAACTGTCAAGCCATGAAAAGACTTGGAGGGAGCTTACATGTGTGTGAAGGAAGCCAATTTTGTGATCCCAATTGTACGACATTCTGGAAAAAGGGAAACCATGGAGACCGTAAAAAGAGGAGTGGTTTCCAGGGTCTGGGGAGAAGGGGATAGAGAGGCAGAGCACAGAGGATTTCTGGGCAGTGAAACTAATCTGTATGATAGATATAATGACACGTGCCATTATAATTTGTCCAAGCCCATAGAATGGACAAGAGTGAACCCTGATGGACCCTTTGGACTCTGGGGGACAGTAATGTATCCACGTAGTTTCGTCAGTTATCACAATACACCACTCTGGTCTGGGGCTGTGATAGGAGGAGACCAGGAGTGTGTGTGGTCAAGGGGAGTATGAGAGCTCTCTGAACTTTCTGTTCAATTTTGCTGTAAATCTAAAACTGTTCTAAAGAATGAAGTCTATTAAAGAGGAAACCACTTATTACAAAGCTACGGAAATCAAGACGGTGTGGTGCATCTGGAAGGATAGACGTACAGAATTGAGAGCCCAGGAATAAAGCTCTATGTTTATTGTGAACTGATTTTCTAGAAGGGGCTCCAGAACTGTTCAAAGGGGAAGTGTGCTTCCTCCTGAGCAATGAGATGAACTTGGACCAAAAAAATCACAAAAGACTGCGTGAAGTATTGTCATGGGGATTACACACTAGGAGGGCTGCTGAGCTCCGTCTGGGATGGTCAGAGAAGGGTTCCCAGGGCAGATGCCACTTGGTAGGACCATTGGTGGAGGAAGGGAAGGGGGAAGTCCTTTTCAGGCCACAAAGAATGGGAGCTTTAAGAAAAGCCACCTGTATTGTTATTTATTGCCCCTTTCTGCCTCTGTGGTCCTTGCTGTGACCCCAAGCTCTAACCCAGGGACCAGTACACCCTCCGTCGGTAGAATGGACAAACCAGTTCTGAGGTTTCCCTTGATCATCCCCAGACACACTGGATGGTCTTGCATCTTTTTGAGGGGGACGGCTGAGTTAGGGAACCTGCCTCTTGTAGAAATGTTCCCTTCCTTCCTGAGCTGGAAATGGTGACGAGGATTAAGGCTTGAGGGCTGGGGCCCCAAAGTGAGAGTGGCTGGGAGCTCCACCCTCTCGGAAGGGTGAGGAGTCGGCCTCTTGGGTTCCACATGTGCCCCAGCTGGGCTTGGGCCTGCCCTTCTCTCTCCTCCGTGTTTATTGCTGCTCAGCCCTGCCCAAGAAGAGCTGCCGAGTCAGCTTTCTCTGGCTGGGCTGGCTCTTGGAGCTGAGTTGCTGTGTATCTCTCACACTATCCACCCCTTGGATAAACAGCCCACGTCCTCCACGCACGCCGGAGTTCTGATGTGGCCGCGAAGGGCTCCATTAGCCAGACGCCTCTCTCTCTAAGAAGGACCCTGGCAGTGGGCCCTGCTTTTCTTCCAGCTGAGTCAGGCCCTTGTTGGAGTGACAGGGGAATCCACTTCCTGCCTGAAAAGGTGGCCGCAGCAGAACTCCCGGCTGGGCAGGGCCTTCCTGCCTCCCTGCCCACGCGCCCCGGGCCTGGGCAGGCCTCTGCATGACAGCCCCCTCCACCTTGCGTGTGAGGTTTTATCGCTCAAACCCAGCCCTGCAGACTCAGCACCACCCAGGCTACAGAACCCCTTTGCCGCGCTTCCCCGGGTCAGGTAGCCTTTGGACTGGGGATCGCCCATGGCCCCAGACGTTTATCCCAGCGCCCCACACTCTGCCATACGGTGTCTGCACAAAGACACGGAACCACACAGCTTTGCGAGCCCCGCATACTGAGTCAACTCAGTTGGGCCGCCTTGGCTTGGTTTCCTCTGGAGTCTGAGCCAAGGGATTTGCTTTCTTTGAAAGGTGACCTATGGGCAGAGAAAATGTCACCAGAGGCAGGTTAGTGGTGCTTCCTTCTCCCACGGCCAGTGGGCCTGGGGGATGACAGGGAGGGCAGATGCTGAGGCTCCATGGGCTCGGCCCTGCTGGTGGGATTAGGTGACAGGTGTGGCTGCTCTCAGCCTCTGAGGGCTGGGGGTTCAGGGGAGGAGCAGTGCAGGCCAGCTGGGTACTCATGGCTCTGGAGAGAACCCACTGACCCAGGACTCTCAGCATATGGGCTTGTCTTGGCCTCAGGAGGGCCCAGACAAAGTCCGAGTGGGGGAAGAAGAAAATCTGTTACGGAAGGAGGAGGTGGGAGAGAAGCCAGCTGTAAGGCATCCTCCAGCAGGCCTTTTGAGGGAAAATTCACATCTGTGGGGCTATCAGATGACCCCTGCCTTCCAGGGGACACATGAACCCATTGAGGCAATTCAGACCACTCTTTGGCAGGGCAGGTCCAGCTTATGTGACCGTCCCTGCCAGGACAGAGCTGCTCTTGTCTCCTACAGGAAGCCTTCCCTGACTTCCTCCTTCAGCAACTTCAGGATCCTGTTCGTAATGTCCTCACCATTCCTGGTCATTCCAGAACTTGCTTGTCTATCTCTAGCGCCACAGCCAAACTTCACGAACTTCCACATGAGGCCCAGGAAACTGCATTTGTAACTAACAACACCCCCTACTCCCAGTGACGATTCTGGCATATGCGGACTTTGGACGACACTTGGCCAGTCGTCTTGCCCTAGAGCAGCCTCTCCAACAAAAATAAAATGTGAACCACATATGTAATTGTAAATTTTCTAGCAGCCACTTAAAAGCGTCAAAAAAAAAGGTGAAATAATTTTTGAAAGTATTTTTATTTAACCTGATAGATCCAAAACATTATCATTTCAACATATAGCCAATATGAAATTTGTTAATGAGATGTTTCACACTTTTCTCGTACTGACTCTTTGAGACCTGGTGCGTACTTTTCACTGATGACACATCTCAGCTTGGATAAACCACATTTCTTTTTTTTCTTTTTTTAAAATTTTTATTAAAAAAAATTTTTTTTTTAAGATTTTGTTTATTTGTTTGACAGAGATCACAAGTAGGCAGACAGGCAGGCAGAGAGAGAGGAGGAAGCAGGCTCTCCGTGGAGCAGAGAGCCTGATGCGGGGCTCAATCCCAGGACCCTGAGATCATGACCTGAGCTGAAGGCAGAGGTTTTAACCTACTGAGCCATCCATCGCTCCTGGATAGACCACATTTCAAGTGCTTGACAGCCGCCTGTGACTAGTGGCTGTCACATAGACAGAAAGGCTCTAGAGCTGTGGGGTGGGTATGGTCCGTGGGCCAGCAGTTCCAGCATTGCCTGGGAGCTTGGTGGAAATGCATGTTCTCGGGCCTTGGCCTGGATCTACTGAATCAGAGCCTACATTTTCACCTGCTGGCCGGTGCCCCATTTGTGTGTGAAGCCCCATTGTACAGCTAGACTGTGAGCTCCTTGGTGTAAAGAGTAAGATTTAACTTATTTCTTGCATCTGCTGGAGGGCCTGGCGTCTGGAAGGCACACAGCCAGTGTCTTTAGAGGAAAGGAATGAATGTGTGAATCCTGCCTGCCCCGAGCCCCTCATTCCGGGTGCACTGTTTGTGAAAATGTCAGGACCCTGGGTCGGAAGAGCAGTGTAGGAGGCAGAACCTAACTCCTTCGAGCCCTAGCTCGGTTAAATCCTGCAGCTTTTGGGGCCCTGCTGGGCCCCCTCTTTCAGGACAAAAATGGTTGTTTTGTTTTGTTTTTAAGATTTTTAAAAATTTATTTGAGCTGGGGAGAGACAGAGAGAGTGCACGTGCCCACAAGTAGGGGAGGGGCAGAGGGAGAGGGAGAAACAGACTCCCTGCTAAGCAAGGAGGAGCCCAAGGCGGGGCTCGATCCCAGGACCCCGAGGTCGCGACCTCATCCAAAGTCAGGTGCTGAACCCATTGAGCAATGCAGGTGCCCCAGGACGAGGGCAGTTTGATAAGGGCAGACCATCCCTATCGGGGCACGTCAGTGGGCCTGGCTTCCTTCTCAGACATCTCCGTACTCTTCCTCAGAAATTCTCTAGAGCCATTGCTCTAAGCCTAGCCTGTACATGTTGAGTTAGCCATTGATTTATCCTCAGTTTTTCTTCTTCCAGAGAGGATTTAAGGTGCCTCTAAATATGTGTACATTCCAACAGAATGAACAGAAATGGAAATAGTATTAAGGAAGTGTGTGTAGATGCATGGACAGGGATGGCCGCTCTAGCCCTGTAGTATAGAGTAGAGGAAAGTCCAGAAGAATCTAAATATCCAACAGTAGGACGGTTAAATAAATTGCAGCCCATCCAAACACATCCCATGTCCAACTGAGGGTGCTAATATGGCAGGATTCATTGACATGGAAAATTGTTCATAACATAGTGTGAGAAGCTCATTTTATTTCCATGCATGGGAGAATGTCTGGAAAGGGTGTATACCCCCCAAAACATGAATATCACTTTTTCTAGGGGAGGAGTCAGGAGTGATTCTTACTCCTTTGGTTCAACCATGGCTTCTGCAGTTTCTGGTTTTCCCCCTCTGTGAACATGAGCTCTTACGTAATACAGAAATATAATGTACGAAACAGAATTTGGGTGAGAAAAATGGAGAAAAGGTGAAAATGGGGGTTCTATTCTGCGTTGAATTTGTTCGAAAATGTATTATTTAAAAAAATATATCCTAAGCGCAAGTTCATAGGGTTATGGCCCAGTGGGTATATTTACACGAAGCAAGCAGTTATTAAATGTTTGAGAGATGGGCTGACAACATTAGGATTTGAAAACTCATGAGGCAGCTTTTGTTAAATTTCAGCCTGTACTTGGGAAGTGAAAGTAACGGTGCAGTCTCTGCCTTGTTTTGAATCGAATCCGACAATGACCCGCCCTTCACGCGTGGGCTGCAAATAGCCTGTGCGTGTTGGATAATGATCGTGCAAGAGAGGATCTTAAAATCGTGTGCTAGGGTCAGGTGGGTGGGGTGTGGGGATGGGAATACGCGCAGGTGCACACACACCCGGGAAATCTAGAACTGGTACTTTGGTCCCAGCCTCCATGCGTAGACGCCTCCGTCTACGGAGACGCCTCATGAACCTGAAGCTAAGCCATCCTCCCCAAGATTTGGCCCACGTCTCGGATCTCACTGCCTGACACCTCAGCCCTGGCGCACTCTGCTCCACAGCAACCACGCTGGCCTTTTCAGGCTCTTTTTGCATTTCCCGTTTACCCTGCTGGAGCATTTTCTGCCTTCCTTGAGGCTTGTTTCCCCACCTCCTGTGGTCTCTGCTGAATTGCCATCTGATTCCCGAGTCCTTTCTTGACACACTATACTTTCTGCTCCAATGCCTTCCCCGACTTCATTTTTCTTCATAGGTTTTATCAGTACATATTTATTTGTTTACTGTTTGTCTGCCTCCACTAGAATGTAAACTCCCCCAAAGCAGAGACTTTGTTGCTTTTCTTTCTTTGTTTTTTAAAAAATTTTAGGTATTTATGAGAGAGAGAGAGAGTGAGAGCATGAGCAGGGGGAGGGGCAGAGGTAGAGGGAGAAGCAGACCCCCGCTGAGCAGGGAGCCCCATAGGGGGCTCAATCCCAAGACCCCCCGGGATCATGACCTGAGCCGAAGGCAGACACTTAACTGGACTGAACCACCCAGGTGCCCCTGCTGCTTTTCTTTACTTCCATTTTCTTGGTGTTCAGTGCTCCAAGTAGGTGCTCAATAAATATTTGAAGGAAGGAGTGGACTTCAGATATCATGTGACTGATCTTCCTCATTTGAGCAAGGAGGTGCCTAGAGCCCTACAGAGAAAGCTTCCACGCCTTGGCCAGGGTCACACAGCTGGGGCCGCTGGGCTAGATCCTGCCCTGTCCCTTCTGCTCCTGCATCTGCCTATGCCTTGGAAGGGAGATTAACCACACGCACAGAGGGGCCGTGGCCTCGTCCATCCTGTCCCCTGTGTGTTTTTCCAGCTTATACAGAATTTCAGCCCAGAATAGCAGAAGAAAAAAAAAGAGTTGTTCCTCCAGAACCCTGGAAACTCTTCCGGTGGGTCTGTCCCTGGAAAAACAGCAGCCATCTCAGGGTGGGAAGGTAGGAAATGGAGGAGGGTCTTACAGCAGGGGGGGGCAGTGGGCTGGGTTTGGTTTTACAATCAAAATCACATCTGGGTCTGTTTCTGCAGAGTGGTTCTGGAAGGTGGGTGGTCTGTCTGAAGTATCAGGTGGGGCCTTCCCCTGTCCTGGCCCAGGAGGGTGTGAGACGGCCTGTGGCTAAAGGGCTCACCCAGCAGATGATGTGTGAGGGAAGGTGGGCCCGAAGAAGGCTCTGGAAACCCCACCTGCAGCCTGCCCTGAAAGCCTGCCGCTCTCCCGCGGCCTCATGAGGGGGCATCTTCAGCCACTCCCCCCCCCCCCGCCACCCCCCGCCCCCCGTACCTCCACGCCTCCTTGAGATCGTTCAGACGCCCCTTTGATGCGTGGAGAGTTCTGGCCTCCTCTCTCTCATGCCCCATGTGGTTTATTAATCGTCTGTGAAATGAGGGGTTGAAGTGTCGCTCATCCATACGAGGGCAGTGGGGCCCTGAAGCCGCGGAGTGGAGTGGGGAAGGGACCCCGAGGGCTGCTCCAGTCTTCTGAATCCTGTCCTTCTGTCTGTCTGGCTTCTCAGATGCAGCTTTTGGATAAGTTTCCCATCGAAGGTGGCCAGAAGGACCCCAAACAGAGAATCATCCCCTTCCTTCCAGGTAAGCTTTGGGGGGGCCCCACTGTTGGGATGGGAGGCAACCTGGGGAGCAGCATTTCTTAGGCCAAGAAAAGGCTGGCTGCTATGCTAGAAATTTTGGGTAGGGTGGACCTATGAGTCTACCTCCTGACAACTCCCCAGAGGAGGGGAAGCCCCTGACTGTGAAGGCCACTGCCCCGCAGGGGCCTCTCCCATCATCCCCAGGCCATCTCTATTGGCCACGGAACTTCTAAGGAATTTCTTAGGTGTTGGGACTGTAGTTTCCTCTTTATGGAAAGTGCGGGAAGATCAAGTTCTTCTGTGAAAGGATGAAGACCTCCAGGTTGAGCTCTTCCCACTAATCCCACTGTCATCACAGACACCCTTAAACTGAACACACTCACCGTGTCCGATTTTGGATCCTCCTGATGCGTTACCCAGCCAAGGTTCTGAGAGCTTATGTGACACGGCCTGTGGGTTGGCAGAGTTAGGATTTGAACCCAGATGTGTCTGGCCATAAGGGCCATTTACCACTACACCATTTAGGAACATGTTTACAGCAATGGGTCACGTGTAATTTAGAGAAAAACCTGCTCAGATGTGTCCTAGTCTGTTATTGCTAGGACGTTTTAAATTGGTGTACAGTTTATAGCTGACAAAGTGCTTTTTGTTATCATGAACAAATCTCCATGTTGAGGGGTGTGTTCTCATTTCTGCTTGGGGGATGAAGATGTTGGGGTGCAGAGATATTGGGTAACTAGTCATGAAGATGGCAGAGCTGAAGGGTGAACTTTGGTCTGCTCTGGTCTGGGCTCTTTGCCCTGAACCTGGGGGCGATGCTGCCTCCTGGCTCCAGATCCCCTGTCTTTCCCCAGACCATGGAGCTGGGCTGGGTCACAGTGGTCCTTGCCTCCGCCCGCCATTACTGCTGGACCCTGGCAATGGCAATCAGTGGGACCTTTGCAAGAAGCAGGGTCCTCACCTCATTAACTCTCTGGCCCACCTTCTGGCATGGTCAGCACCTGCTTGGTGACTTGCAAACACACACAGGGGCCCTGCCCTCTGAGATGGGTCCTCTCTGAAAGGTGCTCCTCCCAATCTCCTGCTAACATTGGAGAGAATTTGTTTAGCGATGAGGAAGAACTTCCACATCCCAGTTTTGGCAAGATAAGAACAAGTCAGGGAAGGGGCAGAGAATCTCACCCCGTGCTACTTCTGTGGAGGCAGAGGACTGTTTCTCCATCCCTGGCCTGGGGGAGTCTCACAGGGGGACTTCAATGCCCTACCTGGCTTTACACTGAGTCCTGAGGGAATCTGGAATGTCTGACACCTGGGTGTGTGTGAGCTTCGAGGTTGCTCCAGTGTAGTCCCCGTGCTCTGCCCAGCAAGGGCTTGGGAGCCCACCTGCGATGCCGTGGACACAAGTGTCCCAGAGCCTCCACGAAGCCCGCATGGCACCCTGGTATCAGTAGTGGACCAGGCCTTGGGGGCATGAAGGCTGCCTGTTTCCTCGATAACCTTGGGCTTTTCCCCCGCTGGTGGCCAGTGCTCCGGGGAAGTTCCACCTCGTCATCGTTCGGTCAGAGGGTGCTTACGGGGGGCTCAGCCTGGGCCAGGCCCGGGAATCAGCACCTGGGGCTGCAGACTGGGCAAGACCTATGCCCTGATGTGGGAACGGATGTGGCAGAATGTGACCCTCTCCACCACCGTGCAATTCTGCGTGTGTTTGGAGTGTGTCATTGTGAGCTTAGGAAGGTGGCAAAGGCCTCCTGGAGGAGGGGGGCCCGGAGCTGACCTCCGAGGACAGGTGGGCTTGGATCGATCATGGTGGGGAATCCCAAGGCTCCTGTCTGGCTGCTACCAGAGTCCAGCGTCTGGGGAATCACGCTACCTGACTTCCTTCCCCCCACAAAGTCTGGCTTGTATCAAGTACGTTACCTTCTTTATGCCTCAGTATTCTCACCTGGAAAATAGGCACGAGAACAGTATCTACTTCATGGGGCTGTTGTCAGGATAAAATGAATTAATACATTACAGGGGCCTAGAACTGTGGCTGGCCTCTAGCAGGACTTAAATAAATGTTAGCCCTTAAGGTGACCAGTTCCTGACACGTGTCTAGTGTTTCACACAGCACTCTCACTCGTGTGATCTCATTTGCTCTTCCCACTGAGGTTATTATTTTACTGACAAGGAAACTGAGGCCAAGAGAGGCTAATAGACTTGCACAGGCCACACAGCCAGGAGGTGTAACCCACACCAGAACCTCTGGCCAGGGCTCCCACCCCATCAGCCACCTCAGGGGAGGATACCCCAAGAGCTGTAGCAAGACTGAGGTCCTCTCTGAACTTCAGTTTTCTCTTACAGGCTTGTGGTGAGGATGAAAAGAATTCATGGGAAGCACTTTGCACAGTGCCTGCCCTGTAATAAGTGCTTAATAAGTGGCACCTATTAATAGAGAAAGTCACCTGCCCTATCCATCCCCAGCTCCCGGGAAAGGCCAGCCCAGGATCCCTTCCACCCCCGACATAATGGGCCCTGTGCACAGTGGGGAAGGAAGTTGACTGGCCCCCAGCGCATCCACAGGAAGTTTCCTTTCCCCTGTTTTGCTGCTTTTCTCCTCTGCTCACAGTGGGTTTTTCTCTCTGAGGCTTCTCTCTTGCTCACTCACTTTTCAGGACTTCAGCGTGGGCACTGCTGGCCGTGTGGAATCCCACCTGGGGGGCTCCCAGGCCTGTTCCTGGCTGCCCCCTACCCTCTAGACACTTCTAACCCTTTCATACTCTACTCACTCCCTCACTTGAACGGCAGGTAGAGGGCATGCCTTCCCCCTGGCATGAGCTCACAGGCTCATGGCCGTGAGCCCCCAGCACTGAACACAGGCAGCAGTGAGGGGTGGGAGCACGTGCTGGTGAGGGGCTCTGGGCAGCGGTCAGCACCTACTCGATTCTTTAACACCAGTGAGGTCTCTGTTTCTATCCGCCTGCCTCTCAGAAGGGTGTCTGAGGTCCCCTGCCCATTCCCTTGGGTTCAGCCCCAGCAGTGTGGCTCCACAGCACCCGGGTCAAACACACGAGCTGTGTTCCCACCTAGAAGCCTCTGGAGGGCCAGCAACCAGCCTCCGGAGCGGCTCTGCCAGCCCTCGCGGAGCAAGGAACAGCCACAGGGAGAGAGCAGAGAGCGCCGATTATCTCCAGAAGGGTCTCAGTGTTAGCCTCAAAGGCTCCAGGATGTGACGAGCCTGGCTGCAGGCTTGGGCAGGGGGTCCCAGGACTTTGACTGGCTGGTGCAAATGACAGAGAAGGCAAAGGAATTGCAAGCAAAAGGGAAGCCATGCCTTCACAGCGTCACAAGCTCCCTCATCTGCCAGTCAAATCCTGGCCAAGAAAAAAATCCCACATGTGAGCTATAAATCTTAGGCTCTAGGACACAGGCTTGTGGTATGTCTGGGTGGTGTCTGGCCTGAGTTCAGGGTCAGCCTGTGGTGGTTGGGAAGACTGGTGAGGGTCTGGGCCTTCTGTGGCCAAAGGCAGAGACCCCATCCCAGAAGACTGTGTCCCACAGTACGGGTGGAGTCGCAGTTGGAGCCAGGACGGCTGGGAGCAGAGTCAAGAAGGTGAGGACAGAGAGCCCGTGCAATGATCAGGCCAGTGGTTTGACTTCTGCCTTCAGTCAAATCCTAGATAAAGGTCCTCAGTGAGGACCCTGTCCGCAAGCCCCGTTGATTCTCCCGGTCCTGACCCACTGTCTGGGCCTTGGGGTGAAGATCCATGATGCCGGGACCCTTCCTTCTATGTGTTTGTGAGGCCCACAGAGCCGTCAGGAGGGACATGGAGAGTTATGACCTTCATGTGGGACAGGTGCTTCTTTCCAGCAAGGCAGCTCTGGAAGGAGAACCCAAGCAGTTTTTGAGGCAGGAAGAGGCGGAGAATTATGCCAGGGCCTGGGGCCTGGGGAGCAGGGGGGAGGGGAGAAGGGGAAGGATCCCTCTAGTCTCATATCATGTAGGGTGAGGCAGATGCCCTGGCTGTTTTTGCTGACCTTTATGGCCTTCCTTGGAGACAAGGTCCCTATCTACTCCTCCCGCATTTCCATCGCAGGGCTGGACACATAGTGGCTGCTTTATTTAGATCCCCCCCCCCCCCGTCTGATCAGGAATTGGGCATTCTCCCTTAGGTATGAGCTCCTACTGTGTGTCTGGCCTTGTGTTGGGCACTCTACAAACCTTTCCCAGTCCTCACTGCAGGAATGGGGGCATTATCCCTGTGTCGAGAGAAGGCAAGTCACATTCCCCCACCCCCTAGGCAGTAAGTAGGGGAGCTGTCATCCTTCCTCTGTGGCCTGGACCTTTCCTTGGACAGGGAGGAATTAACGCCAGCGAGCTTCAACTAGAAGCTTCCCTCCACCCACTTCATTGCCTCCACATTCCCCAGGCTAGGGACCTGGGAGTTTCTGCCCGAGGACCCAGCACCCTAGCTGCCCCTCCAGCTGCTACTTGCTGTCTTGTGTTCCAGGAAAACACCGTGTGGGGCAGGGAGGTGCCCTGAGCCTCACGGGGACTCAGATGACCCATTCTATTGAGTGCCTGAGATCACTGCAACTGAAGAATTGATTTTTTTTCCCACTTAAACCATTTAGTTTATTATTATTTTAACATGATTATAAACAGCATAACCCCAAGGCTTTCAAAGCACTGTCTTCATTTAATTAAGAGTCTAACGAAATTGCCTGTTTGGTTTCCTAAGTCCCAGCATTTTTTTTTTTAACTTCTTATTTTGAAATAGACTCCCAAGACATTGCAAAATGACGAGGCACTCTACATTTCTCCCCTCCAGTTCCACCGCCACACTGGAGGGTAGGTGGCATTGCTCCCAGTTCATGGAGAAGTGAGGTCACTTTCTGCTATCACATAGCTACTGAGTGGGGCTCCTCTTGGCCAGCATCTCCCAGCGGTAACGTCTCGGGTAACTAAAGGTCATTATCAAAGCCAGGAAATTGATATTGGCAAGAGGCAGTTACATAAGCTACAGACCCGAGCAATTGATTTTGTTTTAAGGGGTTAGTGAGTGTTAGTGGACAGGCATGCCAGCTGGTCTTTCTGGAGGAGGCAGAAATTGACAGTCGTCGCTGAGAAGCTCCAGGCCTGACCTCTTGGCATTCCCACCTCCAAGAAAAAAGCAGAGGTGAACCTTGTTTTACATGAAGGCATATTCCTGAGAACCCCTGCAAAGTCAGTCCTGTGGAACGAATCACATCATCCTTTAGGTGTCCTAAGTACAGTTCTATTTGAGAGTCGTGTGATCAACCCTTTTGCAAAGCAGAGGACTGCTTTTTTAGGGAAAAAATCTTTCTGTGATTCTCATAAATTTTGATAACTTGGGACTTCTTCTGAGCTTGCTGGACACAGGACAGATCTGGAGAATGGGGACTGGGCGGCAGCATGGACCCCAGGAGGAGTAGAACAGTGATCAAGTACTACAAAAGAAGAGATGCTCTTTAGGACAACGGGCCAAAGCACAGTGGGCTCCACAGCCTCTCAGGGCAGCCTACTGTTTACAGGGAACTCTGCCTTGTTTTAAAAGACTGTTGTGGAAAATCCATCTCCTGTTGCCCATCCTGGGATTGGAGTAGATTTCCTGTGTATCCTGAGTTTGTCAGTCTGGGGAGGCTCCCTGGGAGGAAATGGCCATTACAGAATGAAGGAGACTGCGTAGTTAGTTGCTGATGTAAAAAGCAAACAACCAGGGACCGAGAGAGCACGGAAGCCAGGCAGCGGAGCAGAGAGAGGGGCATTCACTCTGCAAAGGCTCTGTGAGGTTTCCTCCCGCTCACAAGCCATCGATATCCCCGTGTGCAGCCTGGGACTGGGCCTCTGAGCTCCCAGAAAGGCCCTCCATCCTCATCACTGAGTCCATCACCTTTGCAGGCATCGGGGCTCCTGGGCTGTTGGATCCCAGAGAAGCTGGCTAGCCGAGGAAGGAAAGTGAGCCAGGATTGAAGTGGGTACTATCAGCCTTGTGAGCTTGTGAGCTCGTAGGCGTGTATTTTTAGACAGCAGGCACACTCACTTGCCTTGTGCTGGCTCACCGGTTTACACAGCGGCCCCTCCACAGACAGGCAGCTCGGAGCCACAGGGCAGGAGGGTACTGGGTGCACGGCAGACACGGTCTCCGGGGCCTTCCCCTCCCTGTGCGGCAGATCCGGTGTTTGTTCAAGCACTCAAGGAAGCAGGGGGAAGGGATGTTTGCGGCTAGAGCTTGTCCATGGCTGTGGCGCCGGGGGGAGCTGGTGCTCGCTCCCTGGGCTGGGGGCGTCTCTGTGTGTCTGCACGAGGTGCCAAGGGCCTCCGAGGCCAGGAGGGAGCCAGACGCCTGAGGGAGCATGCCCTAGAGGTTTCTGAGCCTCACTGATGACCTGGGTGGCAGGGAAAGACGAACCTTCTCCGTGGTGAAGTTAAAGTAGGGTCTGCTGGTAATGCCAGGGTTTTAAAAAGATCAACAGGATTGGAGTCCTAAGAGGCACAGTGTACTGTTCCAAAAGTGGGTTTCGTTGAGCCTTCCCTGGAAGTGTGTGGTCCTCTCTTGCTGTAATTACTGCCACCACCCCCCCTCAAAATCATTCTCTCCCTCTGGAGAATCTGGGGGTGGTGGTCCTGATCGCTACATGAAAGAGCTGCGATCGTTCATTCCCGCCGCAGGGATTTATTGAACACCCACTGTGTTCCAGGCCTAGCTGTAGGCACTGGTTATGCCGCTGAGGGCAAGGCAGCCCGGGCCTCTGGGCATACATTGGAATCGCTATTTCTAATAGTGAATAAGGACCAGAAAGAAAACTAGCCAGTTGTCGTGACCTGGGACATGAGATGAGTGGTCAAAAAAGGCCTCTTTGCAGAGGTGACAGTGAGCCAGGCACGGGCAGGTCAGGGCATAGAGAGCCGGGTCAAGGGGACAACAGCAAGGTCAGTGACCTAAGTGTCACTGAAGGCATGCATTTGAAATACAGCAGGAGGATGAAGCATGTGGGGGTTGCAGGGGGCTGGAGTCACCGGGGAGGGCCGGGCAGATGGGAGTCTGGGTGTGTCTCTGGCCCCAAAGCTGCCCAGGAAGGAGAGGGCTCCCCCAAGCCAGCATCGGCTGTGTGGCTGGGGCCCAGGCACATGGCCTCCAGGGTTGGTTTCCTCATCTGTCAGATTGGTTCATGATGGTTTGGGAAGATGTTCCAAGCAGTTAGTACAGGGCAAGTGCAGGCTGGGTTGCAAAGGGAGATGTGTAGGGGCTGCGCCGCTGCCTTTCCTCCAGGCGGCTCTGTGGCCGGACTATGCCATGGGCTTTCCTCTGCTCGGCCCTCTGCCGCCCTCCCTCCCGGTGCTAATTCAGCACTGCCCGTCGCCTCTCAGTCCTGGTGGCACTTCTTCCTCTTCCTGCACTTCGTGCTAACTAGAAGTTGTAAGGAGCCAGTTGCTGAGGCTTGATGGCCCACCCAGGGGGCTGATTTGGGCTGAGAGTTGAGCAGCCCCACTCCTGTCGCCCTGATAACATAGCAGGACCACTGGCTTGCAGGCTCCCAGCTTAGCCCCCAGTTCTCACTGGGAATAAGGGGCTGTGCAGGGGAGGCAGCCCTTCCAAGGGGTTGGCCCTCCACAGCCCTCCAAAGAGCAGTGGAGTCCCTTGGCTTCCTATGGAATCAGCCCTGTTTCATTCTCACTAAGGTGAAACCTGGCCTTTCTTCTCCGGCTTGGGGAGAAGCAGAAGCACAGCCCCTCTCCCTCAGCCCCTGCCCCTGGAGGGGAGAGAAGAGCTAGGGCTTTTTTTTTTTTTCTTATGACTTTCATAAGGAAATGTGGATCAGGTCCCTTGGCCATTCCCCCGTGTCACTCCCACCTTTGGAGACCAGAGAGAGGGTCAGAGCACTTCATTACAACTTGTCTTCCATGTCCACAGGTAATTCTAGAAGGGATCAGACTTCTAAATACCCACCCCAAACCCTCAGCTCTCTCTTGGTGGCACCTCCCCCAAGAGGCCTCTGATCTAAGCAGAAATGTGTCTCTTTTCATGGTCTAGTCCGTCTGTTTCATTTCACATGCAGGAAAATGTGCCTGGACCCGGGCGTCCAGATGCTGGGTTCAGGCATAGCTCTTGCTAATCGCTGAGGCACAAAATCGAGTAAGTTACGCCAGAGTGACCAGGGATTGCCTTGCGTGTTGGCAGAGTCACCGGACGCCTGCGGTTCCAGGTCGCTGTGACATTCCTGGTCTGTCCCCTGAAAGTAAATCGCTTCCTTAGCTGATGCCTGAATGTTCTTTCTCAAGGGTCAGACCCCTTTGCCCCACACTTCGAGAAGACTGCCGTGCCCCCGGAGCAGCTCCGTCACTAAATACACACCCAGGTGTGGATGACGGACAGGCCAGTGCCCTGATCCCGGCTGTGACTGGTGAGAGCAGGAGGGATGCTGAGGCAGGAGAGGGAAGAAGGCCTCTGGGCCTCTGGGGCGCCATGCGGAGCCTGGCCGATGAGGCTGTGTGAGCTTTCGGTGTGGCTGCCAGGCCACGATGAGGGGTGAAGATGGGTCCCGTGCGCCGTGAGAAGCCTCTGAACGGTTTCAGTCTGAGGGATCGGATTTCTGTTTTGAGAGGATCCCTGAGCTGATGTGTCAGAGGACGGAAGGGCCCCCGGGGAGCAAGCGTGGAGTGGGAGGCTCAGCCGGAGCGGGCCGAGGCACCGTGAGAGATGAGGGTGGCTTGGTCTTGGCTGGATGATGGCATGGAGAGGAGCCAGTCTGACATCCGTTTTGGAGGAACAGTCGAGAGGACTTGCTGAAGGATGGGGGTGAAGGAGAGGTGGAGAACAAGGATGCCCCCAGTCCTGCTAGGGGGTACCCTGGCCAAGACGGCAGACCCTGTGTTTCCCGGCACCCGCCCCAAATGCCCACCTTGGACTTCACCTTGGGGAGTGAAAGGGAGGGATGTCTTCCCTTCTCCCTGAGATAGCCGAAGCCTTGGGCCCAGTGAAAGATGCTTTGTGGTGGGGACTGCCTGCCATCAGCCTCCCTCCCCAGGAACCTCCAGGCACTAGACACTCTGCTTTCTGGGTCTTGGACTCAGTGGGGGGATGAGGGTGGCGGGGAAGGAGGGAGAACAGAGGTCCATTGACAGGGAGCTCACCCCCCTTCTTCAGAGGTGAGGGGCACTGGTGGCAGATCTCCACAGTGTCCCTGGCCTGACCCTTCCACTCTTCGCTAAGGTCACCCCAACTGGACTCAGGCCCAGGGACAGAGCCCTAAGCCAGAGCCCTTCCCTGCAGGAATGGAGCCGACCCTTGGAGACTCCCCAGGCCCTTAGGAACTGATGCACCATTCATCCAGAGGCTTCCCAGCTTTGAGGAGTACAGTCCCTTTGGGCCTTTAAAACACCTCCTCTCCTTCACCTCCACAGTGCCAAGGACTGATGTCCAGTGAGGGGTCCCCAGACAGCAGGCCGCCTGGCCTCCAGACTGCAGTAGGCCTGAGGGACTGGCGTAGCCTGAAGATGGAGTCTGTTCCCCTGAATGCACCTTTAGAAGGCAGGAGAGGAAGTGTGTGCAGCGAGGAGGGCTTGCCTGGCGGCCACAGCTCTTCTCTCCCCTCTAGGGGCAGGGGCTGAGGGAGAGGGGCTGTGCTTCAGCTTCTCTCCAGGGGGGAGCAGAAAGGCCAGTTTCACCTTAGCGAGAATGAAACAGGGCCGATCCCAAAGGAAGCCGGGGGACTCCACTGCTCTGCCAGCCCTCAAGCAGCCCCATGGTGCCAGCAGACCTGAACCTGGCTTTGGGCTGGCCGATCTGGGGTCACACGGGAGCTTTCTACTTGGCACTAGTTGTCTGAACTTGAAATGGTGCTTTTTTCATGGTGGAGGCAGGTAAGCGTCACCTTTTAGCCCCGGAGGCCTTACAGCCCCAGGAACCTGAGTTAGGTCACCACCTGACCCTTGCCAGCTTCGCTCAGCGTCTCCGCCCCTCCTCCTCCTCCTCCTCCTCCTCTGGGAAAGTCCCCCAGGGCTGCCGAGAGCCTCGAATGAAATGTTATCTGCTCAGCACACAGGAAGCATTTAATACGTGCTGGTCATTTGGTGACTGTTGATAATGGGGCTTGACACAAAGGGGGAGCTCTTTCTCTGGAAGCCTTTCCAAGAGTGAGGTCTTGCATGTAGGCTTGTGCATTTCAAGGTCCGCTGCTCAAAATTTGGTTCGCAGATGAGTCGCACAATCATCTGAGAGCCTGCCAAAAGTGCTGTCTTGACCCCACCCCAGTCCCCCTAAATCACAGCCTGCCATTTACTTACCTGCACAGGAAAGTTTGAGAAGCACCATTTAAAGGTCCAGGGAAGCCCTTCCCTAGGCTGACTCTGTGCTTAGGACTCCCTTGGTGTTGGGTTATGTTCAGTCCATCCATGTAATAAAAACCACTGAACCTGCCTTGCTGAGTCGATTTCTGACCCAAGCTTCACGCAGGGAACTTGGTTAAGAGCTGGTTCGTTGGCCTCACATCCCTTTGCAGACCTGAGTCGCCCACCTGTTTCTGGCACCCTGTGGGAGCGGGGTGTAAGTCACAGCCTAGCCTCTGTCCCCTGCTCCCCAGCCTAACCAAGAGGATGCTCGGGCCCTAGTCACACTCCCTCATCAGCTATAAATCAGGACATTCTTTCTCCCTGCTCCTCGAAGGTGGGGTGAAGCTTGGGGCCAAGGCGATTGCGAAGGTTTTTATTCCAGAAGTCTCTCTAAATTGGAGGGGGAGAGACTGGCAATCAGTCTTCTGTGGTTTTGAAGATAGCATAGCATGAGTGTGTCTAAAGTCTGTGTGCACAGTTAGGAGGGGGAAATGCTTAGGTCTCTTCTAAGGAGTGTCTGGCAAAAGACCAAAAAAAAAAAAAAATCCCAATTTTAAGAGAGGCATCTTTTGCTCTTCTGTATAAAGCAACTATTGCAAACCTAAGCTTCAAATTAAGTGAGTCAAGGGCGGAGGGTTGAGATGAGCCAGTGACTGGTAATTTGGGGCTTTCTCTGCTTGGCATGGTGTTTACTCTTAGCTTCCTTCTGATCTCAAAGATGAATTTCCACCTTTAATAGTTGAGAATTGATGAAGATGACTTAAGTAAGGCCTGTTGGGTGGGCAGAACTGTTCTCTTGCTAGCAAATGCCCCGGCAATAACTTTTTGTCTATGGCTATGGTTGTAATTGGCTATGAAAGACTCCTCTCAGGGCGCCTGAGTGGCTCTGCCAGTTCAGCATCTGCCTTGGGCTCAGGTCATGATCCCAGAGTCCTGGGATTGAGCCCTGCATTGGGCTCCCTGCTCAGCAGAGAGTCTGCTTTTTCCTTTCCCTCTGCACCCTACTTTTGCTCTCTTTCTCAAACAAATAAATTCTTTTTTTAAAAAAGCAAGACTCCCTAAGCATTATAGTTCTCATTTAAGTACATACTCTTGCCAGATACCATGCAAAGGGTTTCAAGTTCTTCGATCGCCTAGTTTGCAGACAGCAGCCCCACCTTACAAATGAAGCGTTATGGGCCAGAAGGCTACACAACTTGCCCAAGGGCCCCTCATCTAGTGAACGGCAGGTCCTTCTACTTCTAAGCCCAAGCTCTTGACCACAATTCTCTATATCCTGGCTATGCTTGCTGCTGAGTGGGACTGACCAAAGATGTGTTGCCTGGAGATTAACAGATGAGGTTTGATGTATGAAACGGTGGGTGTACCAGAGTGTTTCGGCATTTCTTTAAACTTTGTTTCAAGTTCTGTATGTTCTTTTAATTATATCAATTAGAGATTGACCAATGTCCTTTTTCGGACACTTAATAAAGCGTCACATTCCTACAGTAAATGTCTTGTCCAGATGACACTATTTTTTATTACCTTTCACTTGACCTACCCAAGTTGAGCCAGCCACCTAGTGGCCAACGCTGGAATTGCAGGCATAGTGGCCAGAAGGGAACTAATTGACTTGCAGAAGGCAGGCTTTGTAAACACACACCTGTAAAGCAACCACACAGCAACATCATCCCAGTTTCCTAAGCCACAGCTCAACAAGGGACTGAAAAAAGAGAAAGAAATCCCACTTTGATTTTGTTTTCTATAGGGCCCTAAAACGAGGAAGTTTTCATCTGGGGCACCAAAGAGAACCTTAGGAAACATCACGTAGTTTTATTTATTCATTCCTAAAACTTGGTGTTAGAGGAATTCTGAGCCTACTCTGCTGTCCCGTGTCTCTCACTGTGCCTGACAGTTCTTCCTCCAACAACTGTGCTGTGTAGTAGAATTCGGTGTATTTGTTCAGATCCCCCATGAGAAGAGATCCTAGCCCTCTCTGAGGCTGAGTTGCCCATCTGGGAAATACTGGGACTGGACTTGATACTGACTAGGTTTTCTCATAGGCCCAATGTTTTGTGATCTAATAGCTTTTAAGACCAAAGGAACCAATGCCTAATAATGAAATATCATACAAAAGAAAAAACATTTTAGGGAAACAGAGGTCTTGTAGGCCCACCTCAAATCCCACTGCACTGGCAGAATATGGCTGCCTCTGTATGAGGCCAGCTTTGTGCCCTTCCCCCCACCCCCCATTTCCTTTGGAAAGCGCAGAAAGCCCCCTTGTCTTGAATGCTTCCCTGCAAAGGGCTCCTGCTAAAAGACTGCACACATAGCCAAGACTTTGACCTTCACCTTTGCCCCTGACTTACTTGGTGAGAAAGAGTTCTTATCCTCCGCTCTCTAGGTTTTGGGGGGTTGGGGGTAATCTAGCTAGGGTTAACAGGAATTCAATGAAAATATAAATAGAAACGTAGTCTATAAATAACACTGCCCCCAAAATATCTGGAGGCATGAATATGAGCAGGCAGCAGACAGTCACAAATCATGATGGCCTGGACAGTGAGTGAGCCTTGTTCATTTGCTTGGAGGTCTCTGGGGATACTTTAGATTTGCCAGTGGGGCCCTAGAAAAAACCTCTCTCTATCTGAGCTCTAGAAACGCCTTCCTTGTTTGCTGCCCTCACAGCCATCTTCTGCTAGACCTGCTTTGTGAACAGACACTAATGGAAGCAAAGTAATGCTGCTTAGAATCAGACCTAGCTTTTAGTCTCAGCACTGTGTGACTTGGGGGAATTCAGAAGATATCTCTGGGCTTCAGCTTTTCCTCTGTGGTCATGGGATTTAAAAATTAGAGTTTTGCTTTTTTTTTTTTTTTTTCCAGAGAGAGAGAGAGGTGTGTTTAGGGGCAGAGGGAAAGGGAGGGGAGAGAAGCTTAAGCACAGAGCCCAGTGTGGGGCTCGATCTCATGACCCTGAGATCACCACCTAAGCCAAAAACAAGAGTCAGATGCTTAACCAACTGAGCCACCCAGGTACTCGAAAACCTGGAGTGTTGAAACACAGGAACCATGCTTTATTTTACCTTAGTTTAGAGGATGAAGTCTAGTTTCAGATCCCCCAGCTTCTAATCCATGTGCTGTTCCCTACTAACTGTTTGACCTTGGGAAAATGACTTAACCTCTGTGTACTTCAATTTCCTTGTAAAATGGGAAGAATAATGGCTTCTACTTTGTACAGCTGCTATAAGAACTAAGTGAGTTAATATTTCCAAAGGGCTTAAGCCAGTGCCTGACACATAGTAAACATATATAAATGTTTATTAAATAAAGAAAGAAATCTACAGATCCTTTGGCCAAGAGTATTACCTGGCACATAGCAGCGGCTCACGCATGTGTCTAGTGAAAGACTGAATGGGTAAGGATAACGTAATAAGATTGCATATGAGTTTTTTCTAAGCCCAAAATGCTATAAAATGAAAGTGGGGTTCTTATTCTTACCTATTAGGATGACAGGAGCTCAGTACGCTCCCTGCTTGTCCACATCCATTGTTTCTGCATTATACATACTGCATTTGTTTTTGTCCGGGAAGAATGCCTGAAGCCCAGGCAGCGTGGTGGGTAGAGAGTGTGCTCATTCTGATGCAATGTTGGGCAGCAGCGCCAGCCTCTCCGCATGGCCTCATCCCCCAGATGCTTTTCAGCATTACATCTGCTTAGTGCCAGCAAAGTTCTTTGCAAGCCAAGCTAGCTCTTACATAGATAAATAATTATGTAGCGTTTTGTTAGGTGTGCACTGTAAATAAAAACAAGAGAAAAAGAACAGAAAGCTCACTCCTCTCAGAAAGCAGCCTGAAATGGACAGAGGAGGAAGTAAGTCGGAAGAGCACTGAGCTGGGAGTCTAGTGCTGATTCCAGGCCCAGGCCTGCCTCGGCTTAGATGCGTGGCAAGGATCATCCCTGCAGCTCTCTGAGCCTCTTCAGAGGGATCCCCTAATTCTCGTAAGGGAAGTGAGATTAATTCAGTACTTCTTAGCTTCAGAGGTGCATGGGAATCACGAGAGGGGCTTTATGAAGAATGCACGTTCTCACCCTGCCCCCCCCCCCCCCCCCGTTATTCCCCCATTCTAACACAGCGGGGTAGGGGGGCAGGGTAAATCTCTGGAATGTGCATTTGTAACCAACATCTCGAATATCTCAGATTCAGGTAACCGAGGGGTTCTCATGAGCCATGGGGACCCGTGTCAGTTACCTAGTGCTGTGTAAAAAATTACCCCCTAAATTTAGCAGTTTATTATCTCACTTCTTCTGTAGGTCAGGAATTCAGGAGCCGCTTAACTGCATGGTTTTGATTTGGGATCTCTTACGAAGTAACAGTCCAAATGTTGGCACAAGGTGTAACTGGGGTCTCGCTGGGCAAGATGGCTTGCTCTCATGGCTGGAGGCCTGGTGTGGGCTACTAGCAGGAGGCCTCTGGTCCTTGCTATGTGGACCTCTCCCTAAGGTGCTTTTATACCCTGGCGGCCGGCTTCCTGCAATGTGATTGATCTCAGAGCAAGACAAGAAGGGGGCTGTGATCCCCCTTATAACCCAGTCTTAGAAGTCACCTGTCACTGCTTCAGTGTCCTCTGAAATGGTGCCAGTGGTGGCAGCTCTTGTTGTGGGGTTAGGATTGGGGTAGAAATTAGAGGGAGGAAAGACGATGTGTGTTGGGGGCTTTGGGGAACGTAACCTATAGGTGGAAAACCTGCAAAATCTGCCCCAGAACCAGGTTGCCAGCCCCAGGGTCCCGCCAAGTCCCAGGCTGGCTGCTGACTTGCTGTGTGACATCGGGTGAGGCACAGCCCTCTCTGAGCTCCGTCTTGACCTCAGGGAGTGAGGGGGCTGGACATGATGACCTCCAGGATCTCCTGGTTTTAACCCTAGGATCCATGTGGACTGTGGTAGGCGTCAATACTGGCGGGAACAGAGTCTGGAGCTCCTGCGGTGCGTGCACCGTCGGTGACCAGACCCCGGTGTCCCCCATCCCCTGACCCTCAGGGCTAAGACTTGAGGGAGAAGTACTTCAGAAGGGGCTGTTGGTGCCTCTGCCCCCACGCCCCCGTGTCCCCTCCCACAGGTAAAAACTCTGGTCCTTGGCCTTGATGGTTCAGGAACTCCAGGGATTTCTGAAATAATACAACTTGAATGGCTCTGCATTGCTCTGTGTGGTCTGTGTGATCAAACCCCTGTCACCCATTCAGTATCTTCTAGTACCACTCGTCACCCACGCCTTGTAACCTCCCAACACATTCACCTTCCTTCAGCTGGGTTCTATTATCTCTGGACCTTTGCTCAGGCTCTTCCCTCTTCTGGAACATTCTCTCCACTTCCCTTGCCCTGGCTCATTCCTACCACTTTTCAGGCCTGTCTCTCCTCCTGTGTGCCCCCACTGTGACGGGTCACACTGCAGCACAGGGCACACAGATGGCGTGTGCTGTAAGGTCCGGGCCGTGTCTGCAATGTCTGTCGTCCCGGCCCAGGCCCAGTTTCCGCGCCTGCACTTGGGAAAGTGGGGCTCCTCGTGAGTGAGTGGCGCTTGCTGACCGTGCTCATGGTGTTGGGCTGAGCTGTAGCTCTGGGGAAGGCAGCCCAAAGGGATACAGAGGGAAAAGGTACAGAGAAAAGACTAGAGCAAAACCATTGAGTGTCTAGGCACCTCCAGGCAACCCAGAGAAAGGCCAAAGCGCATTAAATTCCAGCCCTGCCACTTAACTAGTTTTGTGACCTTGGGCAGGTCACTCGGGTCACTTTTCTGACCTTCGGTTTCCCCAGCCATAAAACAAGAATGACAATGGAACCCAGTACCTCAATCAGAAGTTGCGATGCATATCAAATAAACGAATAAATACAAAACACTTGGCACACACCAAGTCCTCTGGGATGTCACTGTCACTCGTATTGTCCTCACTCAGGGGAGGCATAGACAGTGCTGCTGGGAGGTTGCTGGAGGGGGCTGACTGTCTGGGCTCGGTTCTACCAGCGGCGCCAAAGCTCAAGAAAAGCAGGCTTTGGAGGACCGTGTCCCCGCAGAGAGAACCAGGCCGACTCTCTCCAGCTGGCACTGCCAGGCCTGTGGTTGTGGGGCTGCTTTCCCAAGGGCCTCTATATCCTGGGGATTTTCCTCTGCTTCATATCATCCGAAGTCAACGGTGTCTTCCAACATCCCCCTTGGAACCAGGACTGCCCCTGCCTGCCCACAGCCTACTCAGCTGGCTAGGCCTTTTCTGTTGTGTCTTTCCGCCCTGGAGGCCCAGTATCCCTGGCCTGCCCCCACCCTGCCACCGTGCCCCCCCCCCCCCCCCGCAGCCCCTTCTGTGGGCCAGGCCACAGGGAGAGGCTGCCGGAAAGCTCTGCCCAGCGTCCCACCGTCCCCTTTCCTGAGGGCAGCCTCCCCTGGCAGGGAGGAGCTGAGGCTGCAAGGGCTGAATGGGGCCTTTTATTCTGCGGCTCCCACAGGGAGGGTGTGAGCCACTGCCCACCACGCCCGCCACACCCACATCCACACGGTGGGGACAGTCTGGCCGCCCTGATGCTGGGCTCCGGGTTAACCACACTCTCTGGCCCCGCTCTGTCTGGGTCCTGGAGGGCGAGCCCATCCCCGCCACAGCCCATGTCTGGGCCAGCAGCCCCCAGCACGTGCAGAGTGAGCTGCGTTTATTAGTCCCGTTTTGTGTGTGTGTGTGTGTGTGTGTGTGTGTAAATGAGAGTCTAGAGCAAGAGGGTGTCAACACATTCACACTTACCCATTCAGTAAACGTCAGCTGAGGCCTCTGTGCACCAATCCTTGCGCTGGGCCCTGAGGATACAATAGTAAACAAGACATCATACAAAGAGGTGGGAGCATTACAAATCGCAGTGAGTTCTGTGAAGGAGGCAGTTGAGGGCTGGGAGAGAGGCAGAGAGGCCCCCCTCACTGGGAGTGGCCTGCCCCGGCCTCCCCCTGCGGTGATCTGAAGTATGGAAGGCGTTATCTCTGTGCCAAGGGCCCAGGGGACTATGTCCTGGGAGAGGGGACTGCATGCACACAGGCCCCGAGGTGGCGGGTCTGTGGGCCTCCCCGGCCACAGAACCGAGTTCTGATTTGATTTTGTTCTCAGTGCCCTGGGAAGTCAATGAAAGGTTCAAAGCAAAGGTTTCATCTTAAAAATGTTCTTTGGGCTACTGGGTAGAAAATGGACTGGGAGTCGTTGAGACCAAAGGTCACCGCACGACGCGTGGGCTGTTGGCCAAACATGGAGTGATGGGGCCTTGCCCTTCCCTGTGACAACAGCACTTGGTGTCAGACCCTCTCCTCCCCACCCAGCCGTGTGCCTCCAGACCACACAGGATAGGAGAAGGCTGATGCCCAGGCTGGTTAATGTACCCAGGACACGGCAGTTGAAAGGCCCTGGGCCTCTCAACTCAGCAACCCACCCTCTGATCTGTGCTGGCGGCTGAATGGTTAGATGGGGTTAGAATGGGATTCATGCGACTCTGTTTCTTGGCCTGGGTGCTGGTTACCTAGGTGGATTCTGTTTGTGAAATTCATTGAACCATCCATATGCATGTGCACTTTTCTGTATGTATATTATACTTCAAAAAAAAGGACATTTTTAAAAAGGAAAAAAATTGTTCTGATATAGAATGGCTGAATAAGGCTGCTCAAAGACTTCTGTTCTATTTGATTCCTTTTTTTTTTTTAAGATTTTATTTATTTATTTGACAGAGAGATCACAAGTAGGCAGAGAAGCAGGCGGGGGTGGGGGGGAGAAGCAGGGGAAGCAGGCTCCGTGCGGAGCAGAGAGCCCAACCCTGAGCCAAAGGCAGAGGCTTAACCCACTGAGCCACCCAGGTGCCCCAGATTCCTTAAAGATGAATTAAAACCTCTGGTATGGCAAGGCTAGGTGCTTTTTCTTCTTTTATTTTCCTAGCAGACACCCATAAATCCCACTTGGCCCCACTGAGGATGGGGGAATGAAAGACTGTGTTCCCTTAAGCCTGGCTCTGCCCTGGGGATGGGACCTTCCAGTCCAGAATCTGGAAGATCGTTTTCCTCCCCTGGATGTGATGGGTCTTACCGTAAGCACGCCCTGGCTGCAAGAGAAGGTTTCCAGCTGTGGCGAAACCCTGGTGGATTTTTGCGAGTCGGGATCCCTGAGTGTGCGGGAAAGTGGGTAGAGAGTGCCGCGTGGGAGGTTCACCTGCGTGAGTCACCCTGGCGCCCCCAGGTGGGGGGGGATGGGGGATGGAGTGAGTCATCATCTGTGTTCTATTCTCTGCTCTTTGAATCGGGCTGACAAAAAAGCGTCCCAAAGGAGAGAAATGGGAGCTGCGTGGGAGACGGTGTTTTTAGGGTGCGGGGGTTTGAATCTTGAAAGGTGGCTGCAGGCTCAAGGGAGCTAGTGTTTGGCCTTGAGGGGGGAAGGCAGGTCATGGTGGGTGCTGGGGAATCACGGTGGTGCTCAGATCCCACCGGCCGGTGAGGAGGTGGGTGGGGCCAGGTTGTACCCCCACCCCCACGCTCCCGCATCTCACTGACCCAGAATTGTCAGCTCCTAAGAGATCCCATTTGCTCAACATTTATTGTGGGCTGCACTCTGTGTTCGGTGATTTTTACAGGGATTCATTGTCGCCTCACAATGATCCTTTGAGTTAGGCATTACGATGTGCAGTTTGCAATCTGAGGAAACGGAGGTTCAAGTATGTTGTGACTTGTCCCACATCATACAACAGTAAATGGCAGGGCTAGATGTGCTAGTCGGGAACCTGTAGGTGACAAGGACTAGACCCTTCTCAATCTGGTTCAAGAAAAGTCGGGGAAATTTTTTGGCTCATGTAACTGAAAACTTAGGAGATAATGATCTCAGGCATGGCTGGATGCAGGTGACCAAATCATGTGTCTTTCTCTAGTTCTTAGCTTTGTTTTCTTCTCTGGCCACTTCCCTGGCCACTAGGACAAGCTTTCCCCAAATGGTGACAGTGATTTGCAAAGATACTTCCTAGCAACTTGGTTCTACCTTTTCTGAGTTACTTCTCTTTCTGGTGGTTCTGGCAAAAGTCCCAGGCCGATTCTTCTCCGACCAGCTTGGGTCACATGCCCATGGCTGGACCATACTGTTTGGTAATGCCAGGAGTTTGGGTGAGATGAGCCTCAGTGAAACCTGACAGACTGAGGAGGAAGGAGGGATTGTCCCCAAAAAGAAACTCAGGGCATTGCACTAGAGATGCTGAGGGGCAAATGCACAGAGGCCTGTCATTCTAGTCTCGGAGCCAGAGCTCGGGGCTGGAAGCTACGTATTCTTTTCCCTCCCCGCAGGCAGTGCCTCTGTCTGTATCACTGTCTCAGTCCAGCCAGGCTGCTGTACCAAAAAAGCACAGACTGGGGGGCTGATAAACACAGGACATTATTTCCAACAGTTCTGGAAGCTGGAAGTCTGAGATCAGGATGCCAGCCTCGCCAGGTGAGGGTTGCAGATTTCTCACTGTATCCTCACCGGATGGAGGCCTTAGGGAGCTTTGTGGGGTGTCTTTCATAACAACATTCATCCCGTTTGTGAGGCATCACACCTTGCCACCGCCCCAAGCCTCCACCCCAATACCAATACAGTGAGCATTAGGATTTCAGCATGAATTTTGAGGGGCTCAGACATTCAGACCATAGTGCACGCTATGAGCAAACATGCATGTCATTCTTTGCAGGGGCGGGGTGTTCCTCTAGTGAGGAACACCTTCACATCTTCTCTCCCCAAGTTGGTTTGGCAAAGAAGAGGCTCTCCTGGGTGCCGTATCAGCCAGCAGAGCCAGAGAGGAACCCCATCCCCCAACTTCCTTGCTCTCCGACCCACACAGCTTGCCTGTCCCCTGCTGGGTTCCAGCGACCCTTGACACGCTCTCTCCAGACAATCCTCTGACCTTCCTGAGGGCATCAGGCAACACCCGCATTCATGGCACCCAGCTCTGTGCCAGGGATTGCTGGGGACAAAGAGAGTAATAGAAAGTCATCACTGTCCTCAAGGTGACTGCAGTGCAGGGATATAAGACTGTCACGTTCCCATAACCAGCTCTGCGGACGTCCCCATAACCCTTGTAGTGGGTTGAATAGTGGCTCCCCAGAAGATAGGTCCACATCCAAACCCCCAAATTTGTGAATGTGACCTCATGGAGAAAGGGTCTTCACAGATGTAATTCCGATAAGGATCTGGAGATGAGATCATCCTGAATTAAGGGCCGGCATGAACCCAAAGACAGGTGTCCTTAGGGAAGAAAGGCAGAGGGAGATTTGAGACTCAGACGGAGCGGGGAGGTCACATGAAGACAGAGGCAGAGACCAGAGTGATGCCGCTACAGCCGAGGAATACCCAGAGTCCCCGAAGCTGTAGGAGTTGAGGACAGATTGTCCCCTATTGCCTCCAGAGGGAGCGCAGTCTTGCCCACGCTTGCAGACTTCCGGCCTCAGAACTGGGGGAGAATGCATTCCTATTGTTTTAAACCAATGACCTTATGGTACTTTGTAGTAGCTGCCCTGGGAGACTAACGCATACCCCCTTCCCCTTTTGTCCTCAGATCCAGTTAAATGGGTAGGGGTGTCGCTCGTGGAGAACGAGGTTTCTGCGCCATGCGGTCTGGCGTCTCCAGGCCATGCTGTGGCCTCCCTTATTTCTTAGGCCAGTCCCCTGTGACGCTCCAGGCTCTCTGGGCTGCCCTGAAGGGAGAGAGTTGGGAACATCTATGCCCTGGGAGGCCGGGGTGGCCTGTACATCAGGGGGGCTGGGAAAGTAAGAGGGGGCCCTGAGATGGTGGCTCCCTAACAAATTCCCTGGGATAGCAGGAGATGGGGAGGGGGGGAGTCCTGGAGTCTGGGAAAGGAGGACAGGGCCGGCAATCAAGGAAGGCTTCCTGGAGGAGGTCTTGGGCTGGGGAAGGAGGCCCAGGGTGCTGCAAAGAAAACCAGACTCCTTTCTGTGGCTTAAATGACTGCTACTGGCTTCTTTTCTGTCTTTCAAATTCACTGTATGGTTGCCTCTGTCGGAGCACTCTTGCCCCAGAGCTTTGCATGACTGGCTCTCTCTCCTCATCAAAGTCTCCACCAAACTTCCCTGGCCACTAGCTGAATTCCGCCCCTCCCCTCCCCCTCCCCACCTCTCCCCACACCCCCCACATCCCCCACATGCCCCTTCTTGTTACCCTGTTTTATTCTTTCTTAGAAGTAGGGGGAGACACATAGGTATAACCAAACTACTTACTAGATAGGAAAATTGCACACTGTATCCCTTCCATGCATACGCCCCACCACCACCCCGGCCCTGCCTGTTCAAATGTAAACTCCTTGAGAGCAGGGTCCCCATCTGTCATGTTCTCTGTGGTGTTCTTAGCCCCTGGAGCATCAGGACAGTGACAGATGGATGGCATTCCAGATGGCAGAGAAAGCACAGAAGAGGGGGTATATATGTGTGTATGTGCACATGCACACTGTGAACATGAAGCTAAGAGGCTGCCAAGAATAGATCCACTCAAACAGACCAAAAGAGGCCCAGAGGCGAGTCCTTTTCGACTAGCCAGTGCCCTGGCTAACGAAACAGTTCGTTTTCCAGAAGCAAATGTCCACCTCTAAGACCCATCGGGTATCACTGAGATGCATCATTATGTGCCTGGTATCCTGGGCAGGAGGAGGAAATACCCCTGTACCCCAAGCATGGGGACCTTCCTGAGTCAAGGCCCCATCTATGTGTCCTGGCCCAGAGTGGACACTCCGGGTGAGAAGGTCAGGCCACACTGGGGACTGAGGCAGAGCTTGACCTCTGACTGGCAGTTCCCTCTGATTTCCAGCTGATACATGACCCACGAGGCAGGGCAGGAAGGACAGGGAGGTATGCTGTTTCGGGGAGCTCTTTCTTTCCAGAGTCTACAAGACACTGTGTCCCCTCTCCTTCCTACTTTGTGGTCCGTTTACCGGTCTGCTTGTATCAGATAGGCAGAGCCCTCGGGGGACTGTTGGTACGTGGTACGCCATGTGTATACCACCATCCACAGTTACTGCTTATACAGGCCTCCGTCAGGCCCCAAGGCAGCTGTTCCCCAGACCACGGCATAGCCCGCAGCACGGAGGACATGTTACTAATGCTCACATCACACAGACTAAAATCCTAAATCCTCACCATGGCTCTCAAGGCCTTATTTGATTGGACCCCAAAGAATTCTAGATTCATTGCCTTCTCCCTCCCCCTTACTATGTGAGCTTCAAAATCCCAGGCTGAAGTCTCAGCTCAGGCACTTAGTAGCTGTGTGATTTTGGACAGGTCCTCTCTGAGCCGACATCTCCTGTGCAAAGCAGAGATAATAAAAGTACTTGTGGGGCCCCTGGGTGGCTCAGGCGGTTAAGCAGCTGCCTTCAGCTTAGGTCATGATCCTGGCGTCCTGGGATCAAGCCCCACATCAGGCTCTCTGCTCAGCAGGGAGCCTGCTTCTCCCTCTCCCTCTGCCTGCTGCTCCCCCTGCTTGTGCTCTCTCTCACTCTCTATCAAATAAATAAATAAAATCTTTTTTTTTTTTAAGCACTTGCTTCAAAGCCATGAGAATTAAGCAAGCAAATCCAGTAGAAAGCTCTTCGCACGTGCCAGACACATAGTAAGCCTTTGGCTACTATTTCTGCTTGTTTTCCTCTTCCTCTGCCCCTCTCCGTGCCCCCCAGCCCACTGCATACATCTTAGGACCCCTGGAGGGAGGAGCCTCGGAGCCCCAGGCCTTCCGTCTCCAGATGAGAATGCAGAGGCCACAGTGGAGGAGGACCCCACTTCAGGGTCACACAGCCAGCCGGTGGCCCAGGCAGGACTTGAACCCAGGCCTCCTGCTGAGGCCCCTGCTCCTTCTGCTTGTCCCCCCTTCTCAGCCCAGCCCAGAGCGGCAGCAAGAGGGACCTACACCTATGTGCTTGGACCCTGTCAGGCTTGACAGCTTTTCTTCTCCACTTTCAAGAATGAGTTATGTCCTGAGGTCTGGTTCGTGGCCCGTGTGTAATCTTCCTTATGATGCTTTATCGTATTTCTGGGGCAGTGCCTGCGTGGCTTTGAAGACTCTGGCAGGCGCTGTGAGCGGGCTGAATTACATTTACAAGAGGCCTTTAATGCCCTGTGGTCTCGGCTTCCTTAATGGGGATTTTCCTCCTCCTCCTCTTTTTCTCTCTCCCTTTTAATACAGTCCCCGGTGTGGCTTCCCGAGTGCGGTTTGGATTCCTAACAGAGAACTCAAGACCGTAGAATCCCTTCCAGATCTTCCCTCCCTCTTTCCCCTTCCCACCCTCTGCAGCCTGGGCCAAAGCCCCAAGAAAAGAAAACGTTGCTCCTGTCAGGATTTCAGTGGGAAGGAGAGAAGCCCTATTGGAATTCCAAAAATAACTAAAATCAGCCGGGCAATGGCTTGTACAGAAATTCTCCTCCGACGTTGCACCTGAGCGGCAGACCCCCGAGCCTCGTGCAGGGCATGGAAGGTGTCCGGCCCAGAGGCAGGATGGCGTCCCTTGCAGGGGGTGGGCGCGAGAGGCAAGTTGGGGGTGCCTTACCAGTGTGGACAGGGTGCCCGCACCCCTGTCTCCTCACTTCTCCCACCCCCATCCCTTCCTTCCTTCTCCCAGCCATCTCTGCACCTTAAGGAGGCTCCTTCATTGTCCCTTAACGATGAGTTTTCTGCTGGTTCTGGCTGCGGCGGGATCAGGTCTTACGTGATCTAAGTATGCATCTTGGGGACCTCAAGCTCCGAGAGTGGATCAGCCACCATAGGGGTGGTGGGGCGGGAGGCAGTTCCCATCTCCCATCTCCCATCTGCCTCCTTTCCTTTTCGTCCTTCGCCAGCATGAGGAAGGGCACGAGTGCTATTTTTGGAGAATGGATAAGTCATGTTTCATCTCCTTCCGGGAGGCACGCAGGGCAGAGCCAGGTCTGTGGGCCTGGGTCCCTGCTGCAGTCTCTCCTTTCAATTTCCTCCGTTGCTCCGACGCATCCTTCCGGGTCCTGTGAGATGCCGCGTGGCCAGGGGCATCTCCGGGCCAGGGGGTCCTCCAGCTCCCGAGGAGAGAGGCTCAGGCAGACGACTCAGAAAGTCCGCCCAGGGCTGCTCATCCTCTGGTCAGGCCCGAGAGCGAGAGCCGGTCTCCCGCGCTGCGCGATTGTTTCACGAGCCGTCCCCAGGGCTGTGCGCGGACACTCCCGCGGCGTGCAGGCGGCAAGGCGACAGGCAACCAAAAAAGGGTAGGAGGCAAGGAGTCCAGGAATACCAAATCTGTGACATCTTCCCCCAAGGAAAAGAGGCTGGTCTCCAGTGTCTTGATAAGTCTTGTTTTATCTCCTTTCAAAAGGAACGCACGTGGCAGAGCTGATTTATCTTGATGACATTGTCCAGTCTACAGAGTGTCGGGCCTCTGACGGGCCTGTCTGCCGGGCTTCAGAGAGGAAGGGAGGAAAGAGAGCTTGAGGGACAGTGCAGGAGAGGAAGATGAATGCAGCAGCAGGCACTTGGGGTGGGGGATTGGCGGGTGGTGAGGGGTGCCTGCTGTATACAAGGCCTTGTGCTGAGTGGAGTATGGTGCCAAGGGGAGGAAGGAGTTGGTCATACCCGATGTAGGGAGACAAGAGATGCCAGTGGGAAACAAGTCACCCACAACAGGCCAGACTAGCTGCTCTGCTGTCTGACAGGAGCAGGGCTCGTGACCGGGAGCTCAGGCAGTGACAACTGTTTTCAGTGCCCCCCACCCCTGGTCCTCTACCCTTCACCTCTGTCTCCCAAGGCTGCTCATGGGAATGGCCGGGGATTTTCTTCCAGCCTCGCAAACATACTTGGCTGAAGGAACCGGAGATGTGACGGTCTCATTTGGTCACAGGCTGGGAGCTGGAGGTAAATGCTCCTCGCCCTCAGTCGGGAAATCTTGGAGGTACGGTCCATTTTATCCCCAGGGTTCCCCAGAGGACCTGAGCTGTTGGCTCCCCATGGGAATTAACTGGCTTCCCTTCCCTCCCTTTCCACTCCCCTGTGGTGTCTTCCAGGACCGTTCCCAAATAAACCACCAAAGTTCCTCGTCTCTGGGTCAGCTTCTGGGAAACAGCCTAAACCAAGACAATGTTTAGTACCTCCCTAGGGCCTCCATAGAAGAAGCTCCCATGAACTGATCTTCAAGCTACATTTCTGTTCACATTGCCATGGCCATTCTTTTCCTTAGAACTCTTTTTTTTTTTTTTTTTTTTTTTTAAGATTTTATTTATTTATTTGAGAGAGAGACAGTGAGAGAGAGCATGAGAGGCGAGAAGGTCAGAGGGAGAAGCAGACTCCCCATGGAGCTGGGACCCTGATGCGGGACTCAATCCCGGGATTCCAGGACCGTGACCTGAGCCGAAGGCAGTTGCTTAACCAACTGAGCCACCCAGGCGCCCTCTTCCTTAGAACTCCTTTAATGCAAGTGATAACAATCCATCTCCAACTAATTTCAGCAAAAAATAATTTTCTTGTTTTATGCATGTAGCAAGTAACAGGTAGACCTTGGGTTCAGAAAAACTATGTCCAGCTGCTCAAACGATGTCAAAGGAACCTGCCCTTTGCCATCTCTTTGCTCTGTGTTTCAACCATTCAGGAAGCATTCATTGAGCACCTACTTTGTTCTGGGCACTGCTCCTTTCTCTCTGGGGGTTTCCTTCTCAGGCAATGATAAAGATGGCCAGGAGAAGCTCCAGACTTTCATCCTGCCAGCTCAGCAACTGTGGGAGAGAAAGAGCTCCAGCAGAAGTCTCATGGCTGACCCTCCTTGGCACAGATCAGGTCCCCTGCCCATCTCTGAGCCAATCACTGTGACTCTGGTTGGCTGGGTCACATGCCTACCCTTGCTGCCAGGGAGTGTGGTCAGCCCCTTTGAACCACAAGGACTGGGAATGGAGGAGGGAGGCTCTCCAGAGGGAAATCAGGCAGACAGGGACAATGAATGCCTATTACAATTTTAGGGCGAGCACTTCACCATTTGTCGAGCTATATGGGTTCTAAGATGTATCAGACGGACCCCAATGGATGGAGATTTTTCAAACATCTGTAACATACAGCAGAATGGGGCACATGCCTTAGGAATGGACAAAGTGTGTTGAAAAGAGGGAGATTACTCCCAGCGTGGCTAATCAAGGAAGGCCTTCTCAAAAGGGGGCATTGACCTAGACATTGATGGCAGTGAGGCACAGAAATGTTAGCTGTTAGGACTTGAGAGTCAGACCAAAGAGTTCAAATTCTAAATTGAACCAGCCGAAAAGAACCATGCATTGATCTCGTTGTTAAAATTGAATTGGGGTAGCTCGGAAGAGCCTGCTGGGGAGATTGCAGGGGCTGGCATTTCCTGGAAGCCCGACCCACACCTGCAGAGGGGTGTGCCTGCCCATCTGCACGGCGTGGCCTGAACTGCTAGAGGCTGTGTGTGCAGAGAGGCTGGGGAAAAGTCAGGCTGGGGCAGCCGCACGCCTTGGCATTGGCCCGCGCCCGCCCTGGAAATAGCCTCCCACCTAAACTAAGAATAGGAATTCCTGCCTGGCTGGCAGGAATGAATGCCGATTTCTCAAGGAGGGAAGGGCCTGAGAACAAAACCCAGCGTGTGGGTTGGGCCGTTCTTTGTATTTCTTTGTGAGGTCACTTGGGAGCCGCACCCACGCCAGGCCATCGATCCTGCCCTGAGACCCAGACAAGGTGATCTGGCCAAGATGGCAGCCTCGGAGGCCACTCCTGGGCCCCAGAGGTCCTGGGCTCTCAGCCTCGGGCGCCTCCTGCCCCCTGGGAGAGGTGACTGCCCATCTCTTGTGTTCTTGATGCTGGGCAGGGGCGGTGGCACTCGGTGGCCAGCTAAAAGGCTAAGAAGCCGAGGGAGAGGGGAGTGAGAGGGTAGGAGGCTGAGGTCCCATGGCAGCTTTCCCCAGAGTCACCCAGCTCACAGCCCTCTCTGTTCCAGGCAAAATCCTCTTCCGGAGAAGCCACATCCGGGACGTAGCTGTGAAGAGGCTGAAGCCCATCGACGAATACTGCCGGGTAAGCGTGCGCCTGCAGGTGGGGGAGGGGCCGGCCAGCCAGCCACAGAGTCTGTTTGTCTGTCTGTCCGTGGAGGAGCACCATCTGTCCCAAACCTTCTGCTGTGGTGTAGCAGGTGCCTCCTGACGCCTGGCATTTCCCGGCCAGGGAGGTGGGTCTGAGTGTCCCTCAGGGAGGGGTCACTTGTGACTGGGCCACTCTCTGGGGCACAAGGGCCTTGGGATCACGCTAAGACTTGACTTTTTTCAGGACCCGCCTGCGTTTACAGAACATTATTTTAAATCACTTCCACGGGCTTGGGAGCTCGGTTAAGGGGTCTCCTGCTGAAGGGAGATGTTCTGTATGTGACATTTTGCTGGACACAGGGGAGCTGTTGCTTTGAATTCCTTTTGGGACCAGAGTTGTTGGAATCAATTCTGAGTTCAATAGCATCTGAGAGTTCTGAACTGCCTATTTGTTTATTCACAGAAGTCCTGATGGTTACGGATGTTTATGTGCACATTTTTACCCGTGCCAGTGGTCACGCTCACACACACACTCACACAAACACACACACAGGTGTGTGTGCATAGGTGTGTAAAAACAGCCAATGCCAACGAAGAGATGGGACAATTTCAGCGATGTCATGAAGAAGACCCCGTTTGTCTTTCTGGACAAGAGCCTAGACTAGCCTGGCCTTCGACTAGAGCCCAGGACCCCTGCAGGGAAAATGCCAGGCGCCCACTTCATTGGCCTTGACCCGTGGCCTCTGGATGGCGAGGCTGCCTGGGTTCAGAATCCTCACTAGCTCTGTGAACTTGGGCAAGCCACTGAACTTCCCAGAGCCTCAGTTTCCACATCTGTGTGACAGGGAGACTAGTAGCTCCACAGAAGGTAGTTATGGGGAGGAAAGCAAGTGACACAGGCCAGCAAGTGCAAGCACGGGAGGAGGCAGTCAGCTGACCCCAGCTTTGGATTATTATTACTACAAGGCATAAACAATTTACTGTTCCCACTGGCTTTCGTGGAGATAGATTTCTTAGTTAAATGAAACCTGCGAGCTGGAATCGAATCCCACTGCCTCCCCACGGGCTCTGTGACTCTGGGCAAGCGAGTCTACCTCTCTGAGCCCCAGGTTCCTTCATCTGTGAAACAGGGTAAAGACAGCTCCCTTGCAGGGCTCCTGAAGGGGGCTGTACGGGAGAATGTGTATCATAGTGTTGGTCGCTTCTCAAATGCTGTGTCCCTGCACAAAGCTGTAGCTGTAGGGTCTGTTCATTCGCTAATACTTTATGATTCAGAAACACTATGCTGGGAATAAAAGTGTTTAAGAAAGAAGCAAGTTGCTCAATGTCCTAACTGGTGTTCCCCAGCCGATAGGCAGACGAGCACTCCCATGGAGTCTCCATTAACCCGAGTTTCAGTTTCATGACTGAGTCGATTCATACTTAGTCACATTTTCTGCCCTAACTGAGAAAGAATTCCCAGTGATGAATTCCCTTATGTGAGAGGCTCCTCTTCTTCAGATCAATATTCATTTTTCTCTTTAAAGGGCATTTGCCATTTCCAGTTCAGTTGATGGCTGCTGCCTGAGCTTTTATTTCTCCTTATATCTTTCCCAAGAAGTTAAATAAATGGGCACAGCCCAGGGAGGAGGGGGCGAAGGGTGGGGGAGGCCTCTCCCAGCTGGGGATTTATGGCTCACATCAGCCTGGGAGGCTCCTGGAGCCGGAGGCATCTGCAGTCTTGGGTCCTGGGCCATCCGGAGGAGGAAACCGATAACATCTTATCTCCGGGGATCAGGCTTTGAACAGGACTCCTGAGTCAGGATGAGCTTCAGGGGGGCTTTGGGGCCCCAGTGCTGCTGCTGCTGGCCGGGGGCGCCATTTAAGTGGGGTCTGCAAGAGGCAGGGCCTCCTAACCTGATTAGCACAGACAGGAGCTTCTCAGAGCCAAGTCGGGTTCGGCAAGCAGCTAGCCGTCTCACAGGCTGTAATTTACTCTGAGAATGGCAGGGGGGCAGGTCAGTGCAAAAGTGACCTTTAATTCTGCCGAACTAGAAAGCTGGAATCTGTGGTCTCGTTGTCGGAGACCTTGGGATGACCTTGGAATGGTCATTAGGGATAAGCCAGAAATAGTCCTTAGCCACCCCCACCCCAGCATTGCATGTCGCAGCTCTGCCTCCCAATGGTCCAGTCTATGGCCATTTAGGATCCAAGTTGCGCTCAATATCACTGACCCCTCCGTGAATCCCATGGTCAGTGCCATGTACACTCTGGCCAGCCCTTCCCTTATCCATGTCTGTCCTGGGACACACTGCTGGAGTTTTTATTTCAAATACCCTGCATATGCAGCCATGCTTGGCTGGCCAGCATCTTCCTTGGGCTCCTAGACAGCGTGGACTCCCGGGCCGGGATTTGCTGGGGATTCAAGGGCACCCAAGACTGTGAAGCTGGCTCTGCACCTCGAGCAGCCAGCTCCCCTGCCAGGACTCAGACGTGGAAAGTCTGACCGTGCGGTAGACCTCCCCAGACTTCAGGCTCCCTGCCCTCGCGAGCCAGCCAGTCCCTCTGCCCAAAGGTGGTTTCACAGCCCAAATCTCAGTGTTAATTTTAAACATATATGGAGCAGATTGGATGAGCGTTACGGAAAATTGACCGAGCACCAGCCCGGTGATTGTTTTATGTGGCACTTGAGGGCTGGGTGTCTATCAAGAGGGGTTCCAAAGGCATTTCTTTAACTCCATAAATTAATTTAATGGGCAACACGGTTATGCGGTTAATATTTAATGATTCTGTGGCCTCAAAAAGTCGAAGACTTTCATCTCACTAACAAGCGTGAGCTATACTTTAGGAGCTGGGACTAACAGTTGAGTAAGTGATTCCTTTTGCGTGTGAAATACATGTTTGCCGTGTTTGTCTGTGGGATAAAATAAATATCCTGGGGCAGGGGGTGGGTGGGGGGCAGTGAGAGGCAGTGTTTGAGAGTGATCAACTCACCCTTTGCCATGGTAATGACGTTTACACAAGTCTCCATTTCCTGATGGGTGCAACTAGAATTTTTTTTTGCCCAAAAAGCTAAGATTGCTTCTATTATTCTGCTGTCCAAGAGAGACTTGCTTTCAGGATCAATGGCTTTCTTTGTGGGACAGATGAGGGGTTGGTTGTAGTCAGACTGGGGGAGGGGGGGGGTCAGCCCTGAAGGGGTAAGGATCTCTCCCCACCCCACCCCTGACTCTCTGCACCTCCCAGACTCATTCAGTTTTATCCCCACTTGCCAGGTTCGAAAACTGAGACTATCTGGGGGTGATGGTTCTTAGTCCCGGGCATCTCCCTCCCACCATGCATGGCCCGTCATTGGGTTTCACCTTAATAAAGAGAAAGATTCATGTCCCAACCAAAACACACTCCTTGAAGAAGCACCAGAAGCTTCCTGTTATACTCCGTCCTAGATACAGGGAGACTGACTTCTTGTGGCCTCATTCTAAGAGTGTTGCTGATAGGGAGACTGAAGCAGAGAGCAAAGACTGATGCATTCATGCCTCCCAAAGTGGGTGGTACTCTGGGGAAACCAAGTGATAGAATGTCTCCATCTCTGTTAGTCCATATACCAAGGAAAAGGATTTCTAGCCTGAAATAAAACTGATTGTGTCCCTTTTCTCCTTGAAGACCCTCAGAGGAGCCCCATTGCCCATAAGAACCCACGAGGGGCTTGGCCGGGCCCTCTGTGGGCTCGTCCGAAGTGCTGCTCAGGCCTCAGCATCTGCCTGTCCTCCGCACCCTGCAGTCCAGTCCATCAAAAGTGCCGCTGTTCCCAACTAGCCAGAGTCCCAAGCTGCCACCCTTTGCCCCTGCTAGTGCTCTTTCTAGGGATTCAGCTCCCACGGTGCCCCTTCTAGAAGCCCCCTGAGTTCCCCAGGGAAAGCTAAGCACCCCTGCTGTGAAAACTGTGCATGCCTCCAGATAGGACACCAATCCTCTGTAGGAGGACAGTTTCTGTGTGTCCACCTTTTCCAGACCTGGAGCTCTTTGAGGACCACACCTTTTATCTTTGTGTCCTCAGTAACAAGCAGGAATCCTGGCCCCATGTAGGTGTCCAGGCAATGTCTGCCAACAAGATGCAAAGATCACACACGAGCAGAGGACACCTCCCAGGAGGGTGACATGTCCCGGAAGCCCCGATGTACTAGGAGCCCTTGTGACATGAATTCACGTGCTGCTGTGAATGAGATACTGTTTCCATTTCAAAAGGATTTGCAGCCTGGTCCTTCAAAAAGAGAACTCCTGTGTTTGAGATACTGATTTACAGAAGTTCCATGAGCCCAGCTTCCTAGGTAGGGATCCAGGAGAAAGAGTCCAGGCAGGCCAGAGGCAGCCCAGGGGTGGGGCTGGGGCAGGGAGTGGGTGGCCAGCTTGGTGGGACTCCAGTCCCCTGTGCCATGCCCCCTCCCCCCATCCCCTGCCCTTGGTCACTCAGCTTTTGCCCAGATTTCCATTGATTAGAAATCAAAATGATGTTCCTAAAAAGAGGACAATGTTTGATCCCATGGAAAGAGCAGGACGCCCATGGTTGTTTGGCCAGATGTAAAACTTTTCTGTCCTTGGACAGACGTACCCAGAGTGGTGGGCTTCGTGGAGGTGGTGGGGGGGTTCCCTTCGAAGAAGGTCTGAGGACAGCCACCCTCTGTCTTATCTGAATTTGTGTCTTATCTGAAGGATGACACAGTGCAAATGGTGGCCCGTGTCGCTGGCTCTCAGAAAACTGTGTGGGGCAGGCCAGGATCTAGAGACCTCAGGGCAGTTTAGGACTGGGGAAGGGGGCACAGGAAGGACTGCCTGATGGCAAACCTTGCTGGCTCTTTAGCACTTCCTCACCAGTCTCCCCCAGCCCTAGGCACCCTCTGCCCTCAGCTACCTCCCTTGCCTTATTTGTCCAGATCTGCTCTTAGCCAGCTCACAATCGCCCTGGGCCACAGAATGGCAAGGTCAGAAGGGGACTGAAGTCAGCTCAGCTTACATAGGGTGGGGGCCTGCATACCCTAAGCAGCCCCATGGGGCAGTGGCCCCTCCCTAGATGCTGAGGGCTCGGAGGTCATGCTCATTCCAGCTCTTCCCACCTAGCCTGAATCAAAAGGCTCAGTCGGATTGAATGATGGGTCAGACAGTGAGTTCACTCCTAATGGTGCTGTTTGCAGTGCTGGAGCCTTGGACTATTAGAGCTGGAAGAAGTTTCAGAATGTCTGTGGCCTGGATATGTCCCAGCTCTGTTCCGTGGGCTGTTAATAGAAATTGTTGGAAGACCTGCTCCATAATCAGAGACCTGTGGGTAGTGCGGGAGGCAGTATAGATCAGTAGATCAGACAGAGCACAGGCTCTGGACTCAGATGGCCCAACTGAAAATCTTGCTTACTAGCTGTGTGGCCTTGAAAAGTTACTTAACTTCTCTATGCTTTATTTGCTTCTGTAGAAGTGGAATTAGTCATACCCTTTGAGATGGGTATATAATGTTAATGTGATGATTAAATGAGCCAATCCCCCAGCATGTCATGATTATTAATAAGTGCTGACCTAAACAAAGCTCCATAGGTTTCTTCCCTGCAGGACTTCTCAGAGCCTTTAGTGTACTAATGAACATGGTGCTCTCTAAGACCAAGGTGGGGATCTATAAGGCATCACTTCACATGTGCCCACAGAATTCCTTTTACCTCCTCAAACACGTGTTCCATGAGATAGTGTGAGATTCCAGAGTTTGTCTACTCTATCCTAGAAGAAATGACAACCTGAGGTGTGAGGTGGGCTCATGTAGCAAGTGTATAAGGGCCAGACTGGAACTAGAATTGAGATCTCCTGACTCCTCTCCCAGTGTTCTTTCTCATTTGCATCACTGCACCCACCCAAAGAATAATGACAGCAAAGACAATAGCACAACAACTAAAACCTCCAGAGTGTTTATTCAGTGCCAGGCACTGTGCTAGGCTCTTCCTTGTGAGATGTCACAATCTCACTTAGCCTCTTAACAAATAGGTGCCATATCAAACCCACTGTACTGAGCTCAGAGAGGGCAAGCAGCACATTCAGCATCACACAGCCCGTGAACGGTAGAGCCAGGACTCAAACCTGTGTCTGGCTGGCCCTGAGGCCCTGAGGCCCAGACTTAACCACCCAACGGCAGAGATCTTGGATGTCCAATGGCAGACTTTTAGGTCTGGAGGTGTCCTTGGAAATACCCATGTATGGCCCTCTCAGAATGGCTGGATTGGGGAGGGGGGTTCCCCAGCTCTGACAGTCATCATCGGCCCAGGCCCTGGGGACGGACTGCTGAGCTTCAAGGTCTCCTGCCAAATGATTCTGGCCAGCCCTGGGCTTGGCAGTGGCGCTGATGGGAGCTGCCCCGAGCGGAGAGCCTCTCGTCAGCCTGAAATTAGGATGAGCCCTCCATGCGGCTCCCTTCGGGGCTCTCCGTTAAGTAAAGATGCCACGGTGGTTCAACCAAAAGGCCTCTTTGTCTGAGGCCCCCATGGCCCACACGTCCTCTGCCCCCAGAATGCCGGTCTCTGTCGGCATGAAGAGCCCCTGTGTTCGCTGCTGGGGCTGCGCGAGTCCTTGGCCGGCCGGGGCCTGCGCAGCGGGTGGGTGGCAGCGTGCTGGGCGGGGAGGGCGCGAGCACTCCAGGCCGGCTGGAGACCTGCCCTGGCTCCCTTCCCTCGCCCTTTCAGGGAGGTCACCCTGGCAGCGAGTCTGCATGCAGCCTGGGTCCCTGGTCATGGTTGCCCTCCTGCATCCTTCCCTGCTCTGCCCTGCCCAGCCCTTCGGTTCTGCCAGGGGCCCTTGCTGCACACAGGCCTCATCTCCGCTCTATCCCCCTCTGTTGTCTCTCTCTCTCTTTCTGTAGATCTGTCTCTCCATCTGTCTCTCTCTCTCTTTGTCCCCCCCCCCCCGCCCCATCTTCCTCCTTCTTTCTCCTTCCTCGGTCTTTCTTTTCCCCTTCCCTCTCCCTTTCCTGGGGGAGAAAACAGCACCGGCCATGTAGGTTAGGTGACAACATGGATGCTTTGGGGGTGGGGGGGGGTCTGTACCCATTCTCCCTTCTGAGCCCAGGGTTTCATTCCTCCCATGAGCACAATAGCCCCAGTGTCTCCGTCATAAACAAAGGCAAGGGTGTCTGCCTCCAGGACAAAATGTCTACCTCCAGCGACAACGTCATCAGACGTGCTCGTGCAAGGGCAGAGGCTGCATCTGACTCACCCCTGTGACCCCCCAGCAGGGCCCCATGTCAGACGCACACACTGAAAAGCCCTCACTGTTTGTCAGATGATTGGGGTCAAGGGGCCCAGGATGGTGCCTGGAACACAGTTGCCCATTAAATGTTCATTTCCCTTCTTTTCTGTTTCCTGGCCTTCGTGGGATTGGATGTGTTAGGGACCCTCGGAAAGCCAGGGGCTCTAGAAAGAACAGCTGTGCATTGCATGATGTTGTCTTACCCGCTGCAGTTGGGCCTTATCTTGCCCAGGTGCAGGTATGACATCAAAAGGGACCATCATGGTGGGATGCCTGGCGCTCAGTGCCACACCTGCACGGTTACCTGACCAGCTCAGAGAAGAATTGAGCAGTTGCTTCCCTGTACCTTAACACTAGACCTCTCTCCTTGCAACCAAAGACCACATGGGCATTTTTTTCTTTTTTGCCCCATTATCATGTCCCACTACTATTAGGTATCGAGCTTTGGCACAACAAAACCCTTCTTCATTCATTCGTTTGAGCAAATACTCGTTGCCTGCCCGCTCTGTGCCAGGCACTCTTCCAGGATCTAGGGACACGCAGGCAACAGAACTGACTCCCAACTGCATGGAGCTTATCTTCGAGCAAGTTCTTTCCCACCCTTGACACAGCCTGCGGGCAGGCCACGTGTCCTCCCTGAGCCTTCACCTCCTTACCAGTAACATAAGGATGAGATCTGCCCTCAAGAGGACCATTAGGAGGTTCCCAGTGACTCCGGACATGGAGGCCCCCGCACGCTTGGTACAGGGGAGATGCCAGATTGGGTCATGACCCCTGAAGCAGCCCCGGTGAAGGGGGCCCAGCGAGGCACAGGCACATTGACAGGCTTCTGTTCAGCTCACCCCTGACCTGGAGCCTCCTCACGGGCAGTCCTTTGCAAGTCCCACAGGCCCAAGTTTTCCTCTCCCTTCTGGCTCTAGCCCAGAGTTCCCTTGGCCCTGGCCCTCAGCCCTGCTTTGGCAGTGGCCTCTCCTGTCTGCACTAAAGAATCATTCCAAGATCTTCTCTGCACATGAAGTGCAGCGGCCAGGAGCAGGGCTTCACCTGGTCTCACGCTGCCCCTGCCTCCATGTTGGGCATGTCAGGGGTCCCAGGTGCCCCAGGCTATGAGGTATGGAGTATGCCCTGGTCTGGTGCACAGCAGGAGCTCTGACCATGCCTGGCAGTCACCCACTACTTTCCAGCAGCAGACTCTCAGGCCTCTCTGGGTGACAAGCTCACGGCTGGCCCATGATCCTACCGGGACAGTTACCCCCACACGGTGCCCATCTTCTCCTGTAATTGTGCAGTCCGTATTTAGAGACAGTGACTATCTGGCATGTCTAGAATGTGGCTAGTGGGAGATGAGGCTGGTAGAATAAGACCTTGGGTTGTTGGGCTAAGGATCTTGGACTTCCTCTGTGGCCAGGAGAGAATTCTTTCAGGATTCACACAGAGTGACTAACTCCTGAGGGCCCTAAGACTTGAGGGCTATAAGGATCAACGGGCATTGTTTTTTGCTTTGCTGACTGGTTGTTTAGTTGGCGAACTGGCTGGTCGAATGGTTGGTTGGTTGAATTGTTGGCTGGATGGTTGATAGATTCATTGGGGTTGACCAGTGAGTTATTTTTATTACTTGACTAGTTGGTTAGTAGATTAATTGGCAGGTTGGCTAATGGGTGGGACGGATGGAGAGCTGTTTCATTAGGTAGCTGATTGGTTGATTTGTTGATGGGTTGTCTGGTTGGGGTGGCCGGGGTGGGTGACTGGCCAGTTGGCTGTGTCACCCACGGCACCGTCCTTGAGCCTCTGCCATCACTGGCAGCCCAAGGGGACCCTGCTTGGGGTTTTCATCACACCTAATGCCCTTTCTTCCTGTTTTTCCACAGGCACTTGTTCGGCTGCCTCCCCACATTTCACAGTGTGATGAAGTCTTTCGGTTCTTTGAGGCCCGACCAGAGGATGTCAATCCCCCAAAAGAGTAAGTGGTAGTTCAGGCCTCTTCTTTGTGCCTTGAGGTGTGGACGAAAGTGGAGGGCAGCCTGGAGAGGCTCAGGATGTGGGGACACAAGGAAAGGAAGAGATGGGCCAAAGGTATACGGACCATTGTTCTCCAGACTCTTACTGCCTTGACCCCAGGGCTGGCAAGGGAGGGTGTCTGTGCATTTGGGGGCAGGTTTCCCTGCACACTCTTTCTAGCTCCCAGGTTATTGTAAGGAGCAGATGAGGTGAAAGAAAGTCTAACGGTCCCTCTGCTCAGATGTCCAGGGTTGACCGTCATTAGTAGCTGTGTTTACGGAGGAGGAAACTGAGGCTTAGTGAGGTTAGGTGATTGTCCGAAGTCGCATAGCTGGTTGGGTGTGTGACAGGCAGGAGGCTCTAACCCAAATCTTTGGTTCCTAGTAGTCCGGTGCTGGCTGGTATTTCCACGTTTGGGAAGAAATGGGGAACCAAGCAGGTGTCTCTTCTCTCTGGAATAAGAATGTTCTGGGTCTGGTGGTCACGAAGATCCACCGGGTCCTGCTGGTTTCTCACCCATACGACCAGGCTCTGCTGTGAGGGCTGCCCTCTCTTGCTCAGAACAGTTCCCTCACCAGACTGGGTTCTCAGTGGAGACAGAACTCTGGTTTCCACCAGGGGCTGATGCACAGAAGAGGGCAGACAGGGAAGGGTATTGGCTGGGGAGAAGGTTGGGGTGCAAGAGATCACATCCCTCAACATCTCTTTCCCCCTAAAATCTCAAAGTACAAGGATGGGTGGCTGAGAGGCAGATGGGGTAGGGACTGCAGGGGGAAGGGAAAGAATTGTTCGAAGGAATGTCCTGGGGCAGGTGGGAAGAGGCCAGAGGCCATCTGGGGATGGGGAGGAAAAGCCTGAAGACAAGGGTGTGTGTTGCGTGGCTCTGAGGGCACCATTCCCGGCACTGAGTGTGTGGTCTGCACATCCGTACATGGCAGTCTAGCTGGGAGGGACCCTTCTCTTTCCACTTGTACTAGAGGACTCAGAGCCTAAAATAGCCTGGGCCCTCGGGGGAGAAAAACCTACCAGCCCAGGGGCTTGCCGTCTCTCTGAGGGCTGCCATGGGCTTAAGAAACGAGCAAATACTACAGACCATCAGAAACTCATCAGTGACGGGTTCACAAGGTAGACTCGTAGAAAGCCACAGAGACTAGGAGGAGTTCACGCCCCAACTCTACTGCTTACTGGCCACACAGCCTCGGGGCGGGTCACTCCGTGGCTTCCCTGAGCTTCATCTCCCTCCTCTGCCACAAAGGGACCGGGATGAGTCCCTGCTCTGGCTCCCTCCAGCAATTATCGGTGAAACTCAGAGGACATGTGGGCTGGGCCAGAGCTTCGTCAACAACAAAACTAGACAGAAAAGCGTGCTCTCGCCAGAGGGAGAAGCATGTCCCTCGCTGCACCTGCTGTGTCAGCTCATGAGAGGGGGACTTATGTATTCTTATCCCCACATTACAGATGTGGAAACAGGCTCACAGCAGCAGCCTGAACTTGAACCCAGATTTTTCAGGTTCATAGAGAGGCCCATACTCTTTCCACAGCTCCCGCCTGCCCTCCTGGTTTGGGAGGAGTCAGGGGGACGGTGGTCCTGAGCCTCTCTGTGTCCCTCTCTGTCCTTCCCTCTCGGTGCTCCTGCCTTAGCCATCCTCACTCTCCCGGGGCAGAGGAAGGCTCCAAAGACCCCAGCAGTGACCCGGGTCCTTCCGGCTGTGATGGTCTCTCACAGCCTCCCCTTCCTTTTCCACTTCCTTCCATGGGGAGAAAAGAGGTGTCCCTCCCCAGGCGATTGTCATTGAAGTCCCATGTGATCACTTGACCCCCAGAGGGGAAAGGGGTACTGCCGTCAGGTGAAGCAGCCAGTGCATCGCCACGAAGTCACTGACCCTGCCCTTGATCCGTGCCCCTCTGCCCCGTTCTCTGCCCATCAGCTGCGTAAATTGGTCCTGTGTCACCTGCCCACCTGTGCACTCATGGCAATAGGTTAGCCTTCTGCTCCCGTCCAGAAGGCCCTCAGGAATGAGCCAACCAGGCGTAGGGAGACAGTGGTGTATTGGTGAGGCAGTGGGCATGGCTTTGCCCAGCCGGGCTCTGGGATCAAGGTCTGACACTCTGGGCTATGTCTCTGGTCGTTGGCTCAACTTCTCTGTGTTTCTGTTTTCCCATCCCTAACACATGATAACATGGGACTCGTGGAGTGGTCCAGAGGGCTGACAGGTAACAAGTGCATGAAGACAACCTGGTCAGGGCTACTGGCCGGTAGGTAGTACTCCACAGTCTTGTTCATGGACACTTGTAGAACAGAAAGGAATGTGACCCAGTGCACACTCTCCGCTGCAGGGGAAAGCATTTGCCCCCAAGTCACCATGTCAGGGGGCTTATTGGCCTCTTTCTTAAGGGGCTACCAGCCACCTGGGCTGGCTCACAGCTGGTCTGGCAAGAGATGGCCTGAGACCAGGAAGCCCTCCATCATGAGACAGACCTCAGGCTCCAGAACTAGGGTCAGCTGTGGACAGACAGTTCTGAAGGGCTTCTCTTCCCTGGGCCTGCTCGGCCTCCAGGAGCTGCCAAGAGGGACGCATGTTCCAGACCACAGTGTGCCTGACGTTAGAGCCCAGACCCGTCGGTGACCCAGGCCTGACAGGCTGACGATTCATCAGCCCAGAGCCTGCACCCCCCCTCCTCAGAGCCGCTTCAGTACACCTCCCCCTCCATCCTGAAACATAAACACAGGCTCAAGTAACAGTGTATTTTGACTCAGGGGCGACTGTAGAGCGGCTTATCAAATTATCAAAGCCTGTGGATTTAATTGGAATTTTGCAGATAACCCCCTGGCTCTTTCAAGTGTGAGGCGCAGGGGCCCTGCGGGTGTTCACAGGGCCTGGGGCGGGGGCCTGGGTCCCATTTCTGTCTTGCTGGGAAGGCAAGGCTGTGGCAGCCCAGCCTTGATGGGGGAGGCGGACCAGGCCGGAGCTCCCCGGCTTGGATCCCAAGCCGCTGGCTGGCTTCTGTGGGGGAGAGCCCAGCCCTTTTCTGAACTGCTAGCCTCGCTCTCAACCCCGGCCCCACACAGAAAGGATGTCCCTTCAGGTGAGCCTGACCCAGCACAGCCGTGGTGGCGTCCCGTCGTCACGCGGGCCCCCGGGAAGGCAGCTCCTGTTCTCCTGCCTCCCACCACAAGCACACGTGTGGGCTGCTGCTGGGCCGGCGCGAGCCCCGGCATCCGTGCTTCCTTCCCTCCACCCTGCCATCCACGCAGCACACCCGGGGGGCGGGGGGGGGGGGTACTCCCTTCAGAGCGTTTCCGGACTCTGACCGCCTCTCACCGTCTCCCCGGCTGCTCCCCTGAGCCACCCTCTCTCCTGTCCTCCTCTGGATTCTGGCCTCCTGACTGGCCTCCCTGCCTCTCCCCGCGCTCTCTAGAGTCCATCTTCAACATTTCGGAAGGAAGGGTCATTTAGAGAGATCCGTCAGATCATGTCGCTCCTCTCCTCAAAGTCCTCCGTGCCCCCCATGTCCCTCAGAGCAGGGCCCCCTTGGCCTGGCCCTCCCTGCCCTCGGACGCCACCCTCTGCCGCTCCCCCGTCGGAATCCTCCCCAGCCACGCTGGCCTGCGGGCTGCTGCCTGCACCTGCCAGCGGTGTTCCTGCCCTGGGGCCTTTGCACTGGTTCTTGCCCCTGCCTGGGCCCCATGGCTCCTCTCTGAGTGAGCCCCTTGGCCTGTTCCCACACCTCCTTCCAGTCTTTCCTCACAGAGCTGCTCGGCAGGGCAGGCCCCGGCCTTCTGCTAAAATCCACCCAGTGCTTGCCCTCCCCTTCCTGGTTTCGTCCTTCCTCATGGAGAATGAGTCACCACTCCCCCGTGGCCCATTCACTCATGGCGCTGACTCTCGGTCCCTCTCCCTGGGACGTCGGTTCTGGGGGAACAGTAGTGCAGAGTACCCGTACTCTCCGCACTACATCCCGGGCGCCCAGAGCAGGTGCTCAGAACGTCTGCCAGAGGAAGGACTGATGGTTCAGCTTTCATTAGAGTCTTACACAGGAGACAGACCGTGACGTGATTCCACAGAGGAGATCGAGGCCCAGACAGCCGCCATAGCTTACCTAGTCAGCCGGCTGGCAAGCAGCAGGGCCAGGATCCAAACCCGGGGCAGCCTGGCTTCAGGCTGACACAACCGACCCCAGCCCTAACCCATCACTTCGCTCAGGCTTCCTAAGTCAGCCCCCTCCTCAAAGCACCCCCTTCTGGTCCTTAGCTGGCCAGGGCACATGGAGACCTGCCTTGGCCCCTTTGACCGTTGTTTTCTTTTTTAAGATTTTATTTATTTGACAGAGAGAGTGAGAGAGCACACAAGCAGGGGGAACAGTGGAGTGAAAGAGGGAGAAGCAGATTTCCCACTGAGCAGGGATCCTGATGCAGGGCTTGATCCCAGGACCCTGGGACCGCGACTTGAGCCGAAGGCAGACGCCCAGCCATCTGAGCCACTCAGGCACCCCAACAGTTGTTTTCTGTTTGAAGACGATGTGTTTTTGGGAAGCCCAGTGGTTGAATAGGAATGTGCACACGTGTATATGTACATGTGTGTACCTATGCACATATATGTGTGTGTGCATGAGTGAGTGTCTTCACGGGGAGCAGAAAGAAAATGAAAGATATTACCTTTATTGGTTACTTTCTCTTTACTCTCTGTATTATCTCATTTAAATCTCAGCCTCCCCCCCACCACCCCGCCACCCAGCTGAAGTCAGCACTGTTGTCCCTATTTAGTCCATAGGGAAACAGAGGCCCTGGTGGTACATGGCTTGCCCCAGGTCACACAGCTGAGAAGCAGGGGAGGCAGGCCTTAGACAGGTCCGCCTGCCTGAGAATAGGGGACACCGTCCTGTCAGCTACCACCCCACCCCACCTGCCACACACACACACACACACACACACACACACACGCACACACACACCCCTTGGGAGAGAACTGAGCATCTCTCCCTCCAGCCCCCAGCACATGGCCCCAGAGTAATGAGGGGTCGGGGGGCAGGGTGGGCAAGACAAGCTAGTGATGATGTTTCTTAGTCTCCTCTCTGGGGATTCTGGGGCAGCTGTGTGGCTGGCTTGGGTAGGGATAGCCTTAGTCACCAAACCCCGAAGGAGGCAGAGAAAGACACACCCCTGGAGCTCAAGGGAATTCAGTGCAAGACAAATTCTGGGTTAACCCTAACAATCCCCCAAGCCCGGCTTCCACCCCCGCAGTGCCCAAGGTGACCCCTGGCAGGGTCCTGGGGCTACACCTGCCCTTTCTGCCCTCCCGGGCTTTGCTATGTTGGAGCCAACCCCCCACCTCTGGAGGACCGACCCCCTGCTGGGCTGGGGATCAGCTGGTCTGGCTTCCACAGGTGCAGGAGGCCCTCTGAGCAGTGGGCACCTGTGCTCTGATTCCCTTGGGGTGTCCGTGATGGCGAAGCGGGGGCTAAGGCAGGCCCAGGCTGGCTGGGCAGGACTTTCAGAGGACTCAGCCATGTGACCCAGCAAATGCTTCTTTTCACAAATCTTAATTCTCACCCAACTGAAAGAGTGAACCCAAAGGCTCTCGAGGGGACCTCCATGAGGCCTATCTTTAGGGTCCTTGGTTGATGCATATTTCTGTTAGAAAGGGTCAAACCTGTAGGGAGAGGTCCAGCCTCATGAGGAAACCCCCCACCCCCAGCAAAGGCCTGTCACCTGCCTGTGCGTCTCTCTGGCCTCCTGGGCCAGCAACCCTGCCCTTATTCTTAGTCTCCTGTCACCACAGTGCAGCCAGCTCCTGCCAGCCTCCAAACCCGTGCCCTGCTGTCCCCTCCACCTGAAGCAGTGTCCTGCCCCCCCGCCCCACCTGCCACAGGACTGAGTCCCACTTTCCAGAAAGCCCTGCCTGTAGGCCACCCCCCAGCTGCCACGGGAGCTGCACTGACTATATCACCTGGGTCTGTTCCTGGGTCTGTGCCACCACAGGAGCTCACGTTTCTTGGCCCGGCTCTTGTAAGTGTGGACAGAGCTACACCAAAGTTGAGGCCGTTTAACAAAATTGTCAGTAAAACTGTCCACAGTCATAGGAGCAAAGTGAAGAAATTCTTGATCCCTCTGGGGTCATTGGTCTGGGTTCCGGGCCAGCTCTGCCTCTTGCTTCTCTGTGCCTCAGTTTCCTTATCTGTAGAGTGGGAATTGCGATGGCGCCCGCGCCCAAGGGTCGTGAGGAGGTTGGCAGTCTGGCACACAGTGAGGTCAGCTGGGCTTGCATCCTCCTCCTCACTGGGGGAGGGAGGGCATGGCCGCGAGATGCTGTCCCTCACGGCCTCGGGGCTGCATTACATCTTTCTTGTGCCTCCCGACTATGGCTGACCCTCTGCTCGCCACCCAAGCCCACGGCAGGGTGAGCACACACACATTTGGACCTCCTGTCAAGGAGGGCAAAACAGAGGCCAGGCTGGACTGCTGGATTCTCTCTCGTCACATGCTTTGCATCCCACGCGTCCGTCTGCTGGCAGCCTGCAGCCTGTGGTCAGCAGGGCTCACGCCTACACAACAGCACCGGGGGCATGTGGTGGGGCCGCGAGGCGGGCTGAGGGTCTCCTGCCCCCCGCCGCCCCCTCTCAGCTCTAGTCTTGGGCCTGTCTCCTCAGCCTATTTTTTCCCACGGAGCCTGGCAGGATCCTGGTCAAGGTCTTGAACTTGCATGGGAGGAGCAGAGCCTTGCTAAACAGGTTTCTGTCCAGCCCCAAGGCCACAGACCTATCCCCTGGCTCAGACTGGAACAATGGCCCAGTGTTTGGAGGGACCTGGGCTGCAAGGTTGTGGGCCCACGGCCAGATTGGGTCAGAACTGCCCTTGCCTCAGCCTGCCCAGAGCACCAGCTTCTGGCCTGGGAGTCCGCCCGAGGATCCCTGCCACCTGCCGTGGGGCAGTCAGGCAGACCCGTGAGAAAGGGAGGCTGTGCCACCAGCAGGCCTGCCCTGCGCAGAGTTCAGGGTTTGGGTCTGGAGTGTGGGCTGATGGAGAGAGCGCTGAGCAGGGGTTCCAAGAATGGAGGACAGGGCAAAGCAGAAGCAGGCAGAGGCTCGGGGCTGGGGTGGGCGTGAAGGCAGACCCAAGAAAAAGCCTCCTCTGGAGGGGCTCCTGGCCTCCCTTCCCAGTCATAACTTGGAAGGGATGGAGGCCATGCCTGCCCCCTCCCCCAAGGGAAAACAGAGGCCAGGAGGACAGAAGGGACTTTGCCAGCCCTGTCTCAGGGGCCCAGACAGGACGGCTCTGAGAATCTGGGAAGGCTTCTCCCAGGGGCACCTGTCCTTAGTCCCAGTTGAATTCCAGGTCAGGCCCGCCCAGGAGGTAGGCTGACTGCTTTGCTCAGTGTTGGACTCCTGAGTTAGAATCCAGACTCCGCTGCTGATGGCAGGTGACCTTGGGGAGGAGCCTGCTCTGTGAGTCACACCTGCCTTTCCTCCCAGGAGTGGAGGAGAATTAAGTGGGATGATGTGTGTGAAGCACACAGTAGCTGCTTCCCTTCTCTCCTCTTCCCTGGCAAGCAAAGGGAAGGTTGTGCCAAAAGCCCTGCAGAGAGGGTCTCTGCAGTGCTCCCCGCCTCAGCGCGTGTCCACTGAGCACCTAGTATGTGTCAGGACCTCATGGACTGATGGACTTAAGGCTCAAGACTGCCAGTAGGTCGAAATTTTTAACAGAGAGGGACGCCTGGGTGGCTCAGTCGTCAGGTGTCTGCCTTCCACTCAGGTCATGATCCCTGGGTCCTGGAATCAAGCCCTGCATTGGGCTCCCTGCTCAACAGGAAGCCTGCTCTTCCCTCTCCCACTCCCCCCGCTTGTGTTCCCTCTCTCACTGTGTCTCTGTCAAATAAATCAATAAAATCTTTAAAATAAAATAAACGAACTCCAGAGACAACAGTCAGAACACCCAGCTCTGCTTTGGCCTTGAATAAATCACTCCCCACCTCTCCAGATCTGTGAAATCCTCTGCATCTGTGAAAGTGGCCAACAATACCCATGTGGTGGGGGTAATGGAAAAGTTCAAGGGTGCTAATGCCTGTACGTGCCTCGAGAGTGCCTGACCCAGTGCAGCTCATTCCCAGGAACTTCTGGTCTCCTTCCCTTTCTTCCATGAGCCCAGGCCTGCATGCACAGGGCCACTCTGGGAAGGCTGGGGGAACGGAAGTGGTCAGCTCCGCAAGTACTTGCCAGGGTTGGTTACTGATTGGGGGGGTGGCTGCCCCCCTCTGCCCCCAGGCACCCCGCTGGCTATCGAGAACTCCTGGGCATCTAGCTTCTTGGCCTTCCCCGGGGAACTGATGCCCTGGGAACTGGACTGGAGAGTCCAGTCTCCCGCCCTGTGCTTTGCTGTGTCCCGATTAGACCCTTGCCTGCAGGCTCTGCCACCAGCCATCTGGCCAGGGATGTGGCCCGCACTGTCCCTCCAGCCTCTCTGCCATTGGCAGCTGCACGAATAGTCTCTTTATACTGACAGGTGAGAGAGCCAGCTGGATGGAGGGACCGTGGGTCCCCCAGGAGCTGTGCACTTGGGACAGCACAGAGTTTCATGCAAGCAGACCGTGCCCACCCCCTGCTCTGGCCCCCTTTAACCTGGGTGGGCAGGTGGGAGCCAGGTGCCCACAGGAAGCTGTTTCCAACCCACTTGAAAGGGGCATGGGCTCTGGGGAACAAGGGTTTCTGAGGCCCCGGCTGTCGTGCTGGGTGGGAAGTACAGGGAGGCCACCTAAGCAGCCCAGCTCAGGGCAAAGGCTGCGTGGGCTGTGGCTACAGAGAGAGATTTATTCCCATTTCCAGGCCTGGCGCCGGGGTTCAGCTCTTGCCAGTGGGAGTGGGAAGGTTAAGAGATAAGGATAAGGAAGGGTTAAGAAAGGTAGAGGGGTCCCAGTGTGTGTTTCCCTGAAACACACAGGAGGATGGTCCAGGTACACAGGTGCCCAAGGTGCCCACGGGTCTCTTCCCTTGCTCCCAAGGCCACAGGATGAGCGCCAGCCCCCCGCCCCGAGCCCAGGAGGCCTGCTTTGTAGTTATGTCACATTCAAGGGTGTCTCAGCTCCCCTCCCTTGTAGTTATTACCCCTCCATTGTAACCAGTCCTCTGGTTAGCCACCCCACAGGGAGCCCATGGCAGAGCTAAGCCTCGAACCCAATTAATTCTTCAGCCTCCTAAACTAAGCCTTTCTCTGTTGCCATCCAGGCAGGAGCCATTCGCTCATTCAAGCATGTTTGGTCATCGTCTTGGTGTGAGGCCCAGGACCGTGGAAGTGGACACAGCTCAGCCCTCCCCGTGGGGAAGCTTGTGGTCTGAGGGGAGAGACTGCATGGGCAGGGCCTGGCTTGCCTCTGTGGGAGGCAGCAGAGCACGATAGGGCTCTGGCTAGCACCAGGGCTCCTTCCCCACCTACTCTGTGGCCTAGGAATTATTTAAATGCCAAGACCTCAGTTTTTTCACCTGTAAAATGGGCCTTATAATAATAGCTGCCAATTCAGTGGAAATAGGAGAAGTCAAACAAGTGATGATACAAGCGATGGGCTGTCCAGAGCAGGGGGCAAGCCTGGTGAGGTGGTCAGGGAAGCCTCCCTTGAGAGGTGGTATTCAAGCTGGGAGCGAGGTCAGAACCACCCACTGAAGGGGAGTGGGAGACCAGGACAGTCAGGTCAGAAAGAGCCCTTGAGCCTGGGGCAGTTTCAAAGAATTGGAAGAAATTGTGTCTTCCTGGAGACTGAATGTGTTGGCTAGGGCTGGGCCTGAGGCCTCCAGTGTCCAGTGGGTGACCTTGCACAGTCATTAAACCTTTGTATAGTTCAGCATCAGGTGAAGGAGCAAAATCTGGGGTTCTCTAGGGTCCCTCTTGTCTCTGACGTTCTGTGATCTTATCAGCACCCTCTGGCTACTGATATGGTCCAAGCACATAGCAACCGGAATCTGCAGTGGTAGCTGAGGGCTGTGAGGAGGAGACATTCATAGACATGGTTAGATGTGGAATAGACAAGCGTTCTGCAGATCATATGATCTTCCCTTTCACAAGGCCTGTACATTGGAATTTAGGCACGGCTTAACTTTGGGTGATTTTTAGTGCTTAGGATCTGTGTGTATCTGGCTCCACCTTGTGGAAACCTTGGATATTACAGTTGCCTGTGTCGGGACAAATGACCATTGGCAGATACTGTCAAATACTGTATTGGGTCCTTGAGCATGATCTTGTTTAACCATCAGTATAATCCTGTGAGATTTATGCCTTCCTTTTTGTAGATGAGGAAGCTTAGGCTTATGTTGGTTAAGTTACTTCTCTGCTAGTAAGTGTCAGAGGCTGGATTCAAGCTCTTCCAACTTCAGATATGTGCCCCGCTGACCACGCAGGGGTGTGTGATGGAGAGAAGCACGGGGGCCATGACTAGGGTGTCCAGCTCCAAATTGCCAGATGGGGCCCTTTATCTGATTGTAGGGCAGGATAGTTGAGTCAGGACCCCATGGTTGCTGCGGTCACAGAGGGGGCAGTTGAAAGTACACCTGAAGGCACTTTCCAGATGGGGGGACTCTTAAAGGAAAACCCAGACTTCTTGTCAGCCGACATCCATGAGAAGATACAAGGCTCGGGAGCCCTGGGGCCAGTTCAGGGCGCCCTCCCTGAGACTCCCACTCCTACCCCCAGCCTCCAGAGCTCCCAAGAGGGCCTTCCTGCTGTGGCTCAGACTTCTGACATGCTTCCAGAACCGGGCTCATTGTCTCTTCCTGAAAAGGAAGCCAGGTGGGGCCCAGACTGATACCTGATTTTGGCCTTCCTCGGGCCCCGCTGTGACCCCAGCATCAAACCAAGCCCTTGAGCCCCTCTCAGCCCTTCTCTCTCATGTGGCCCACTTCTCATTGAAGGACCCGGAATGAATGGGAATCCCCTTCCCTTTGCCCCACTCCGGGACACATAGCCCAAGGCTCTTGCTACCTGCGGCTAGGCAGGAGATTTTATTTTCAGACAGCCTTATTGAGATAAAATTGACAAACAAAAATCACTTGTTTGAAGTGTACAATTAATCTGCTGATGCTTAGTAAATTTCTAGAGTTGTGTAACCATCACCACAATCCAGTTCTAGAACTCTTCTTTTTAAAAGATTTTATGTATTTATTTGACAGAGTACGAGAGAGTACAAGTAGGATGGAGCAGCAGAGGGAGAGGGAGGAGCAGACTCCCCGCTGAGCAAGGAGGGATATGGGGTTCGATCCCAGGACCCTGGGATCACGACCTGAGCCAAAGGCAGATGCTTAACCAACTGCGCCACTCAGGCGCCCAAGTTTTAGAACTTCTACATAACCCTAAAAAGATCCCAGAGGGAGGTTTTTAATTCTTCCTAAAAAGGAGCCCCTATTATCATCCCTTCCCTCTGCTCCTGGCTGGGAAGAAGCGATGTATGTTCCTGGAGACTGGGTTCTTCCCTCCACCATGTGCTGCTCTGATTTTTAGACCTTCTGGTAGTTCCAGCTGCTTTGGTCCTTGCACAAATTGTTCAGTAGCCCACCAGCAAGGCCGGCTTTGCCTTCTTGGCGCTGCTCTGAGATGGACTGGCCACTGAGTGGGGGCTTCGGGTGGAGGGCCTCAGGTGCCCACCTAGCACTTCATCCCCATCCCCAGGAAGTTCACACACAGTTGGGCCCCACAGGGCATGGGGGGGGCAGTGGGCACAGGCAGTGGACCAGGGGCTAAGCCATAAGGTGCACAACTCTCTACTCAGGCAACCTGCAGGCAGCCCAGGTGTCTGGCAGAAAGCAGTGTGCATGGTTTAGCTCATTTAATTTTTGCATCTATCCATGAGGTGGGCACCATTATTTCCCCCGATTTCCAGATAAACCCATGAAGGCAAAGGGAGGTCATGTGCCTTGCAAAGCTGATGCATGGCAGAGATGGTGAGAATCCAGCAGTCTGGTGGGAGAGCCTGGCTCGCCCCCTCAGTAAAGTTCTCCACGTGTCTAACACGCTGCCCGGCACGTGCTCATAATCCATGGGTCCTTATTATTATTACCATTGCCGTTGTTGAGAGGCTGCTTGGTGCTGAGGGAGGAACCAGAGGCCTGGTTAGCCAGTGCCGCCCATCGCTCACTGCTCGGCATGCAGCCGCATAGTTGGCAGTTTCTGGAGCCATCAAAGCAGCCTCTGCCATTGGGATGCATCTCACTGAGAGGTAGAAGGGGTGGGTTGCTCCCAGCTCCAGCCTTCAGACATCCTCCAGCCCTGCCCAAGGTCAAATCATCAGAGAAACTGGACTAGCACCACGTTGTCTGACTCAGAGTCCAGCGCTCCTTCTGGCCCTCCGAAACTTTCCCAGCTGATTTCCAGAGCATTCCGCATGCTGGTGCACAGAAGGGCACCTGGAGGCCGGACGGAGCTGAACCCTCAGGGACACTTGAATCAAAGCCTACCTAATACGCTGGGAGGAGGAGTCAGCAGCTCTGATGGCCAGGGAAGTGGTTGCTGAGCTGTGGTCAGGTCTGATCTAATTACGCAGAAGCCAGCTCCTGATTAGAGAAGGCTATGCTTGCCAAGTCAGAGAATTTAAGGTTAATGGCAGGGCATGTTCTGGTCTCCATTCTGTGCAAGAGAGAGCACCCGTGAGGCTGTCTTACTGGTCAGAGCCTCTGGGAGACCCATGATGCTGCCGGCAGCCACCTTGAGAGCCAGAGGACAGAGGATGTGGGTTACCCCCATGTTGGCATGTCTGGAGAAAGCCCCCACTATATGTTGGCCATGTGCTAGGTCAGGCAGGCTATGAGGATCTTGGTGGGCAAGTTGGGGGGGTGGGATACTTCATGCCAGAGACAAGGATAGACAGGTGTCTTGGTTTAGAATACCGCAGAAGCGGGTCTGGGGAGGATTAGAATCCAGACAGTTTATTTGGGAGGCGATACCGGGAGATCAGTGGGGGTGGGGGCGAGGCGGGTAGTTAGGCAGGGGAGGGAAGGCAGCCAAAAGTAGTGCATGACCAACCAGATGTCCTGCGGGGCTCTGGGCCTCATCCCATAGGGGACTCTTTATCCAGCCTGCTGTCGACTTGTCTTGACCTCCAGCTGTCCAGTTGGGTGGGTGCTCTGGGGCTCTTCCCTGTGCAGAGCGGACATGAAGACAGAGAGCCTCCCAGTCACCCGGCAGTGCTGGGATGTGAAGCCAGGCAGCTGCACGCAGCGCGTCTCCCCCGCGAGCCGCCTTCCGCGCAGTGGTCGAGTCTGCACTATCCGGCGTGCTGGGCAGCGCACTGTGGCTACTTCAGTTAAATTTGTATTAAGTCAGTTCTTGCATCGCGTGAGCCGCATCTCCAGCACTCGACAGAGTGGTGGTGACCGCCTTGCGGGCCAGTGCAGCAGGAGGCCACTTCTGTTGGGGGTCGCCATTCTACGGCGCAGCATGAGGTGGGGCACCGCTAGGTGCTGGCGACAGAAATGGGACAAGCAGTGCCACCGGGGGTCAGCTGAGCGGGAATGTGAAACACTGGAGAGGGGACGACGGCGTGTGAGGAGGCCACAAGCCCAAACAGCTCACTATGTGGCTCCAGGTAGGCACGTTTCTTGACCTGTCAGTGCCTCCGCAGTAAAGCAGGTTAGAAGCACCTGCCTCGGAGAGGGAGACGAGGTCAGGGAGGTGTTCAGGGGCGGGGCCCGCCTGCGGCTCGGCGCCTGCGCATGTGTGATGTGAAGTTTGAGGAAGTCTGGGAGAGCAGGGTTCTCTCGTAAGGGGCCACCATGTGAGCCCCCCGAGGCGAGGCCCTCCTGGCTGGTGCCGGGAGAAGCCTGGGGCCCCGCTTCAAGCCTTCTTTCCCACGGACGCTGAGGCAGGGATCAGCACAGCTGGGCCTTGGACAGGCTCCTGGGCGTCCGTGGGAAGCAGAGAGCTCTTGGCCCAGCTCAAAGTTAGGCCAGGGCTGGGGAGCAAGCGGTCTTATAGCCAGGGGGTGACCCGGAGGACTGCTCAGCAGGGCGGCCCCGGCGTGTGTCACAAACCCACACCCACATCAGAAACACTTCTGCAGAAGGGGCCTCTGGAGTGTGGAGAGCAAAGCCGTCTTCTGTTTCCCCCGAAAAATGCCCATCCCGCGGGCTACTCGGGGGAAAAGCAGAACCAGATGGAAACCGGCCTCTCCATTGCGGAGCTGATGCTGCCACCTTCTAGGGGAAACCCTTTTGTTACACGCATCCCTGCTGGGTTTCTGCCACCGAGTTTCTTCTAAAATTTAAGCTGTGTGCCTTCCCTTGAGCCCACCCCTGGCCACAGGTCCTGCCCCCCACCCCCGCCCCAGGCAAACAGCATCCACGAGCTCCCCTCACCCTCTGCTCCTAGCACACACACAAGCACTCGCCAGTGTGCACATATACACACGCGCGCGCACACACGCACACACGTATGCTCCCCTATCTGTTCCTGCCCTGCACCTTTGCTCAACCTCACTCCTAGCGTCCAAACCTCCTTCCTGCCTCTGCTCTTTCTCTGTTCATCTTTCAAGGGTGGCTCTAGAGCGCCCTCTTCTGGACATCCCTTCCCAATTGCCGGGGACCACTCTGACCTGTTCCCAGGAAATTCCTACACAACAAATCCTTTTGACCCGGATGGCAGATCACAAAGTGACTGTATGTTGTCCTCCCCTGCGTGTTTGTCTTGTCGCTGCCAACTAGACGGTGTGCTCTGTGAGGCCCAAACGGGTCTTCCTCGCCATCCTTCTGCTCAGACACAAGATCGGGGGGGGGGGGGGGGTAGACAGACAGACAGATGTGCTTGAAGAGAGACCAGGAAGGCCTGCAAACATGGAAGACCCCATCTGCCCTTCTGCCCAGGAACTTTGCAATTGAACCCCAGCACAGCGCTTGTCACTGCCCCTTCCATGGCTTCCCAGGTCTGGCCTGCTGTCCCCAGAAGTCCGGGGTTACCCATGGCCAGGCAGCCTGTGGGAGGCTCAGATTCTGTGGCCAGTGGGCTCAGTGGCCTCATGTCCCCTCCAGGAAGGCAGCTTTGTGCCTGCGCCGCAGCCTCCTCGTCCTTCACAGGCTGCTTGTCAGTCACCATCGAGGTGGGACTTCTTGGCACACACACAAGTGGAGACCCACTGGCCCGTTGTTTTCAGGGCCCTGAGCTGGCCCCCTGGGCCATAAGTCCATAGGGCCAGATTCTTATGAAGTCCATACCCACGAGGACAGGCCAGCCAAGCACCCCAATATCCTGGCCGCCATCCACACTCAGTCGAGCCCCTGCTGTGAAGACAGACTCTGCCAGCCTTCTCACCACATGCCAGTTCTGAGAGCTTTGCACATGACCTCAGGTCATCCCCCCAACAAAGGTAGGATATTTGTGTCTCCCCTGGACCACTGAAGGTGCAGAGAGGTTAAGTGACTTGCCTGTGGCACAAAGTGGCAAGTGGCTGAACCACGCTCCATCCCACCCACTCTCTGAACCCTCTGCTCTGAGGCCTGGATGCAGTGGAGCTGTCCCCGGGCTGGCAGCGCACTTGGGGCCTTTGCCCAGCATGGTTAGTCCAGTCAGAGAGGACAGACAGACAGTGCTTTGTCTTTCCGCTGTGGATGTGGCAGCTGCTGAGATGCTCTGAGATGTTGGGCAGATAAGCACAAGGCCTGGGAGGTTTCTGGGGTGTGCCACAGCCCCAGCCTGGGCCTCCCTGGGACTCAGCTGGGGGCGGGGGGGTAGTGCGGCGTACGAGACCCTTTCCCTCCCGAGGAATTCAGCTTTTTTGCCCAGGGCAGGAATTCCGGCCTCTCTGGACTGTCCACATGGCCACAATGGGGCCCATTCTCAGCACCCTGGAAAACACATCCTGTGGAGAAAGGACGGATTCTTGTTGGACACAAGGGCCCTCAGTACCACAGTTTACATCAGGGCACAAATGGGGGCAAAGAACAGCATTCATGCCCCCTCTGTCTGTCTTCCCTGGAGGTCGCTGCCCTGCAGGACCGTTCCTTGCAAAGGCTCTGAAAAGGCTGAGCAGAGACCCAGCTAGGGGCTGAGTGGGGCTGGAAAATCCCCCAGCCTACCTCCGACCTCAGCTGACCTGAAGCCCCTTTGCCCAGACCCTCCTCTCTCAGCGTCTGGTCCAACTGGGTCGGCTTCACAGAGAATCAGTAGGTTGCGAGGGCCCCGGGGAGAACCCTCACGCGAGGGCTGGGGAGACAAGCCACAAGTGTTCATTTGCCAGTGTTTTTAAAGACTTTTTCTGCCGGAGTAACAAATTTCCCATCATAACCCAAAACAGACAAGTTAACAGGTGGACACCTAAAACAGGTTTCACAAGACAATACTGATCTTTCCATGACTGACACCATCGTTTTGTCTATCTTTTTAAAAGATCTTATTTATTTGACACAGAGAGAGAGATCACAAGTAGGCAGAGAGGCAGACGGCGGGGGGGGGGGGGTAAGGAAACAGGTTCCCCACTGAGCAGAGAGACTGATGCGGGGCTCGATCCCAAGACCCTGGGAATCATGACCTGAGCCGAAGACAGAGGCTTTAACCCACTGAGCCACCCAGGTGCCCCTTGTCTATCTCTTTAAAATGCTTATTGGGACATACTAAGATGGTTTCAGAACTCACTAAGGGGTCAGAGCCTGTCATTTGAAAGGCATTAGTTTGCTATTGTTATTTCTTTTTTTTAAATTTACATATAATGTATTATTTGTTTCAGGGGTACAGATCTGTGATTCATCAGTCTTATACAACATGCAGCCCTCACCACAACACATACCCTCCCCAGTGTCCATCACTCAAGTACCCCATCCCCGCAAAACCCTCTTCCCTCCAGCAACCCTCAGTTTGTTTTTTTCCTGAGAATAAGAGTCTCTCATGGTTTGTCTCCCTCTCTGATTTTGTCTTGTTTCATTTTTTCCTCTTTCCCTATGATCCTCTGCCTTGTTTCCCAAATTCCTCATATCAGGGAGATCATATAATTGTCTTTCTCTGATTGACTTACTTCCCTTAGCATAATACCCTCTAGTTCCATCCACATCATTGCAAAGGCAAGATTTCTCTTTTTTGATGGCTGCATAATATTCCTGTGTGTGTGTGTGTGTGTGTGTGTGTGTGTGTGTACACCGTATCTTCTTTATCTATTCATCTGTTGATGGACATCTAGGTTCTTTCAATAGTTTGGCTATCGCGGACATTGCTGCTGTAAACATTGGGGTGCACATGCCCCTTTGGATCACTACATTTGTATCTGCTGGGTCATAGGGTAGCTCTATTTTCAACTTTTTGAGGAACCTCCATGATGTTTTCCAGAGTGGCTGCAGGAGCTTGCGTTCCCCTCGACAGTACAGGAGGGCTCCCTAAAAAGGGTTAGTTTAAAGCAGCTTGCCCTGCTGCACCAGCCACTGGGGCAGAGCTGGGCCCAGAACTGGGGTCTGTTGATGTCAGGGCCAGACTTGGCACCAGCGCTCTCCCATCCTGCTCCCTCACCACCTGCCTCGCTTCTTAACAAAAATCTTCCTCCAGTGACACTCTGACCACATCCTCCCTGACTCTGAAATCTTCTGGATTTCACGGAGGGACATTGACACCCCCCTCCGCCCCTTCCCCCACCCCCACCAGCCTGGCCTTTCCCTGCCTGTCCATCTGCTTACCTACCCTCCCCGGTTTGACTCCCATTTGGAGCTGCTTATTCCCGATTCTAGAACTTTCCACCCTCTACTCTCTGCATGGATCCAAATACCCCTGATCCTTCAAGTCTCAGCTCAAAGCCCACTGCTCCTGGAAGCCTGTCTTAGATGTTCTGCAGCCCCAGATCTTTTTTTCTGCACTTGGAATGTAACCACTCCTATGCTTCTTGGAATGTCTCAGAATGTTAGGTTTCTCACTGTGCTGGTTAGTTGTGTTCCCCCAACTTCGCCCTAAACACACAGGCCGGAGCAGGTCCTGTTTCTCCTGTACCTGCCCAGGCCTTCACAAGCAGCCTACAGCAGGAGCTGGAAACAGGCTTAGTGGTGGATAAGGGCAGTCAAGGTCATTGTTACACATCTCAAGGGTTCTGTGTCATTGTCCTGGCCACGGCTGCGTACCCTCACTCCAGACCCCGTAGTCCAGGCCCCACCCAGGTCCCCTGAGACCCCTGGGCTCTCAAGGTCACCCAGAGCCAGCCATCTGGCCAGCCAGCAGGCCTCTCAAGCAGTTCCAAGCGGCAGCAGGCCCTGCAGACAGGCGTCCTGGGCTGAGCGGCCAATGTCAGCCAGCAGACAGGAGGGTGAGAACATCAGGCTTGAAGTTCCTGCGTGCACATCCTCCTTGCCAGGGCACTCTCTAATGGGAGCAAGAATGGGAGGGAGAGGTGGTGGCAGGCAGCAGAGGACTCAGTTCCACCTGGCAGGGACTCGGCGTCCTTCCGCAGAGCTGGCCTGGCCAGACCCTCAGCGGCTCTCCCAGGCTTTACCTCCCATCCCAGGACCCTGACGGGCAAGGCGGCTGCCTCCTTTCCCCCAGCAAGAGCCTCCCCCTGCTGCTCAAGCATCCCCTTCTTTTCGCCCGCTCCCCAGTGGCCTCAGCGTGGGGAGTATCCCACCGAGAATGTCACTGCAGCTTGGGGAGGCTGGGCAAACTTCAGAAGGCCTCAGGAGCTCAGTCTTCCTATTCATAAAATGGGTTCCCACCACCCCTGCCTATTTCAGGGCACTGATGGTCCCTTGCATGCTGGGAACTCTCAGGGGAGGGCAGGAACGGAAGGCTTGTGCAAAGACAGGTGACCAGCAGGTAGGAATTGTTAAATGCCTCCCCTGCTCCCTGCTTCGGCCTCATGCCCTTTGCTGTCTCCAGCCCAGCCTGTTCACTAGAAGGTTGTCGGAGGAAGCAGCAGACCTTACCAAGAGAAATTAAAGTCAGGGAAAAGGGGGGAAAATGAAGCTTGACTGCCCCCCTTCAGCCATAGCATGAAAATGCAGGACCTTTATGCCTTGTGGCTTGGGGCTCAGGGAGTAGGCCACCCTGGAAGGTTAAAGTCACCTGATAAGTGAGCCCAGGCATGCCGATTCCTAGGGGTCAGTGTCTCCCTGAAGATACGACTGTGGCCAGATGGGCCCTGTTCAGATGTTCAGTGCATGGGGAACGGGGTCTCTCTGGGGGTGGAGGGGCATGCTCGGCAGAGAGTAGTGCTTGTTTTGTGTCCGTGAAAGCCCAAAACTCTGCAAACGGGGTTGGAGTAGCCCCTGCTGGGTACTATGCTGCCAGCATCAAGGTGAGGTCCAAGTTCAAACAAGCCTTAGTCAATTGGGTAGCAACTGAGGTGGGGTCAGTTCCAGATATGAAAGACAGATAACGAAGACAATTTATATGGCATTTTCTGGGCTGGGGCACTATGCTAAGCCCTTTTATGCACACTGTACGTTTCATCTTCCCTGAATCTTAAGGTACTGTTATTATCCCCATTCTACAGATAGAGAAACAGAGGCTCAAGATGGCCAACCAGTTAGTACGTAGCAGAGGGTTGAACTGGGCTCTCTCTGCTTCTGGAACCTGTCCCTGCTCCTAGAAGCAGGGCCAGGAGATGAACTGTTTATATCCTGAGATTGTGGGGGAGGGGGCAGGAGAGGCTTCTGGAGGCCCTGTTGAGATGAGGGAGGGGTATGGTGGTGTGCTGGAGGAACTCCGCACCTCTCTCCCCAACCAGGCCAGACCCATGGATCAGTCTGCTAGAATGGCCTGGTCACTGTACCTGGGGTCTTAGTCATCCTCAGTACCAGCTGAGGAGAAGGCTGATGGAACCGAGTCAGGATACAGCCTGGAAGCCTTTGCAATGACATTAGCTTCTGGCAGCCCTGGAGGGAGACGGGCCTTCCCCTCCCCTTCTGCTTCCTGTGGCTCCCTGGCATAGAGTGATTCAGCAGCAAGTTGGGAGGGAGCTAGACTGGGACGTGCCTGGGTAGAATCTCGGGCAGGGTGGGGGCAGTCAGCACCAGCTGGGGGCAAGAATGGGAGCCTGGGGTGGGGGGCGTGCCAGGGGCAGGTGGCGTGTGGGAAGAGATCTTGAATTGCTAGGGTGCTGAACCCCAGTAGAGGGGCCTGCAGTCCCGCCCAGGGCAGCTGGAGGTGGGCACCCCCTGCCTTCCCTCACCATGCCTGATATGTGAGGGATCAGGGAGTGCCTAGCATACTCAGTGGCTGAAAACACAAAACGCCTTTGCTCAAAAGTGCCCAACCAGAAACCTGCAAGAGGTTTCCTATGAGGGCCATGCCTGCTTGGGCTGGAGGCCAGGTGCCCTGTGACGGATTCCTGTACCGGCCTCTCCCACCAGTCAGTCACAGCCCGGCCACCCCCACTGCCAGGGAGCCTCCCCTCCATTGACCCAGGTGCTTCTCAGACCCCCACAGACCTGCCGTTCCCCTCTCTTCCTTGCACCCATAGCTCCAGGGTGGCCGTGTTGGAGGATCTGAGCACCGGAGGAAGGCCTGGGTTCTCGGTGCCCAATCCCAGCCTCACCCCCTGCTCATCGTATGACCTTGAACAAGTTGTCAGCTTCTCTAAGCTTTGCCCACCTCACCTCCTAACCTGGGGTCCAGGTGGGAGGGGCTTATACTTGGGTTAAAGGAAGGGCTGGCCAGGGGATCTGTCTGGAAGATTCTCTGGCACTGCAAGCACATCATTCTTACTAAGCAGAAAAGTTTCTTAGCGGTGGCTTGGGTCCTGATGGGGACAATGGTATAGTGCTGCCCGGTACCACTCCTGCCTGTAGTGAAGGGGAGTTCTCAGCTAACACTTGTCAGAGATGCAGACAGTGTGGTTGGGGGTGGGGGTGGGGCTAGAGGGTCTCCACATCTGAATTTGTAACCAGCTCCTCAGATGAGCATGTTAAATAACCGAGCTGACTATTGCTGACCTGGGCACAGCACAGAGGAATTATGTCCCTCTCCCCCTTCCAGTCCTCAGTGTGCCCCCCTGTCACCCGATAATGACCTGCCTGTCTCCCTTCTTGGTGCTGTTGACAAGCTGAAAGCGAATCCTGGGGAGCCCACAGCTGCACAAACGAGAGAGGAGGAAGGTGGCTATGGCACTGAGAGGAAGCCATCCCCGCCAGGACCATGGGCAGCCCGTGGATGGTCAGCGGGGCCCTTGTGGTCCCAGGCCCCTGAGGGCTTCTCCTGCAGGGACAGCAGGAACACAGCTCCTTTCCCAGGCCTCCCTCACTCTGCAAAAAAGCCCGAGAATCAATTCCTCCCCAGGAGTGGCAAGCTGGCTGGGCAGGACATAGCCACCACTTAACACTCTCCTCTCCACGGAGAATTCTCCCCACAGCTGAGCTCCAGGCACTCCAGGAAAGTCTGTCCTGCTCTTCCCTTCCGTCCTAGGGACACGAGCTTGCCTGCCCTGCCAGGTCAGGCTTGGGGGGCAGATGGGAACTCCCCACCTTCCTAACTCCTTCCGGAGGCAGCAGGTTTACCAGGTCCGCCTCCAGCCCATGGACCCTGCCTTTTCCGTTCTTCCGTTCTTGCTCCTTCCCAAGCTGGATGGTCTTGGGCAGTGGCTCACCCTCTGTTTTTCATCTGTAAAATGGGAGTGATAGGACCTTCCTCTTAGTGTGGATGTGAGGACTGAAAGGAGCATGGAGTACTAGGGAGTTCTCAAACTAAGATGGGCAGGTAGGGGGTAGGTATCAGAAATGCAGGTTCCTGGGCATCAGCCCGTTTCTGAATCACTGGGGGTCTGAGCCCAAACTTTAGAAAACTCAGGAGCCTAGGAGAGGCGGAACCCCTCACCCTGGGCTGTGCAAGCAAATCGCTTTGGTGCTTAACTCCCCCAAAGCTCAGGCTACTCCCCAGACCTCCAGAATCAAGGAGTCTGCACGAGTTTAACGGCCTTTCTTATGAACCTGCTGTTCCTTCTCCCACGAAATCACTTCTTTCCAGCTGGCAGACCTAGCTGGCCAGTTCGCTTACACCAAAGTCCGGCAATTGCCATTTTCTTTGATCCCCCCAGGGAAAATAAAGGCATTTCCTCTAGTCTCCAGATAGATCTCCAGCCAGCCTCTCCTGAGCACTCAAGGAACCTTAAGCATTTCAGACGCCTGTGACGTTCCCCGAAGGATTCGCGAATGGCAGCGGTGGTGGGAGGGGCCAAAGGCAGGAATAAGGGCGGGGTTTGGGAAGTAGCCTGATCCTGAGCCTGAGTTAATTCCTTGCTGGAGGGCCGGGCAAGTCGCAGCTGGTTTTAGTCCAGGGCAGCCTAAAGGAGGCTCGGAGGTGTTGAATTATTGCCATTGAAGAGATTTGAACCCAGTTCTCCCTCAAAAGCTCAAGCTCCATTCTTACTATTCCTAGCCTCCCTCAGGGCTTGCTGAACCTCCAGCTTCCCAGCCCGAGCCTTTAAGGTGAAAGCCACATCTGTTCAGTATTCAGCCTGCAGTCTGTAAATCTCCACACCTACACCAGGCCCAGGGGAAGTAATAGGAGGAGTCAAGCCACAGTGTGACCTCAGAGAGCCTTGGGTCCAGGGCAGGGGCAGACTTTCATCAAAGGGTCACACAAATCTAATTATGCAGAGGAGAGGAGGAGATGGGGAGGATGTTGGGGAAGACACGCTGAGGAGGTGACACTTCAGTCGTGACTGGAAGTCTGAGTGGGCATGAGGAAGCGGTGCAAAGAATTGGGAGGGGAAGCGCTGCAGGGGAGGGACGCGGGCGCCCCGGGCCTCAGTTTCCCTGTTTACAAAGTGTGAGAACCTGCCCCGCGCTGCCCCACCCGCTGAGGACCGGGACGGTGTGTCCCCCCACCCTAGATCCTCTCATCGGGCCGGCCGGGGGCGGGGCGGGGCGGGGCGGGGCCCGCGGCTCGCGCCCAGGGTTGGGCTGGCGGGGGGACCCGCGGGCAGGCGCGGCGCGCAGTGCGTGCGGCTGCGGAGCGCGCGGCTCGCGGGCCGACTGGGATCACATGAGCAGTGGTGCCGGGGACCGACCGCAGCCGGACGGTGGGCTCCCCGCAGCCGCAGCCCCGCAGCCCCGCAGCCCCGCAGCCCCGCGCCCTACCCGGCCCTAACCATGTCTATCTGTTGTTGCTTCTTTTTCAGGGATTATGGCAGTTCCAAGAGAAAATCAGGTAAGGGAGCCTCCGGGCATTTTTCCTTCCAACCTCCCTTCCCGCTTGGCGCTCGCGCCTCTCGGATCCTGCAGGGGACTTAAGGGGGGCTTGTCCTTGCCGGCTGCCCAGTGTTCCCTTCAGGTGTCCCCCTCCCCAGCCCATGGCCCCTAAGCTCTCTGGTACTCGCACCTTCCCCTTCTCCTACGGAGCCCCTCAGGCTCTCCCCGTGGGAATGCGGATGGGTGCATGGGAGGATGTGGGGGTGTCTCATGAAGGGCCCCCCGCAACCCTGGCAGCCGACTCCTGCCCCCGCCCCCCGCGGGCTGCTGTGCTTATTACTGGGCACTGCTGTGACTTCTTGGGTCCTTCCGGTGGTGCGGCGGTGATGAGGGGGTTAACAGAGACGCAGGGTTTTCCCCGTGCGAAGGTGAGATCCTGGACCAAAAAGGGGATCCTACTTGAGTGGCTGTGAGTTTTTAACGCCTGCAACACAAACCTTCTCCTTTTCCCCCACCTCAAAGCGCTTTCTCATTGCTGCGGGGGTGGGGGCGGTACAGTAATCCCAGCAGAGGCCGGGATTGGGGGGGGGGGGTACCCGTCCTGGCATTGGCCTGACAGGTGCCCGGGTCCACCCGGAGTTTGCGAAAGAGATGCGGACAGGAAGAGAGGCGGGGCGAGTCCTCCGACGCTGTGTGCTGGGGTCAGAGAAGGATTCTCTCCGAGTGTGGGAGGCGGGGTTCTGCACATGCCTGGGTGTGGGTGACGCATAGGTCATTGGGGAAGAGTGGTCCCTAGGAGTTAGGACTGTGTGTCTAGCGGCGGGGCGGGGGAGGGGTGCGGCAGGGGGAGGTGGCAGACTGAGCGATCTGTGTTGACATATGTGTTGCCCATATTTATGGGGGTGGTGAGTTAGGGGACCAGCAGCCATCTGGGGGTTCTGGCACTCGGGGATGTGGGAGTATGTATTAACACGTGGCTCCAGCTGTCGGTCCCCTGGGAAGATATCCGTTCAAGTGCCTTGACCTACGGACCCGCAGAGGTGTATGCGCCCATATATGAGGGATAGAATGTGAGTTGGGATACATGGAATTGTATGTCATGAGTGTTTCTGAGTATGGCTTGGTATGTTTTGTGTGTGCAAGTGCTTGCTGATATGTTTCTTGGGACCAAGAAAGTTGCACCCTGGTTTATGTATGGGGTGAGGTGGGGGGTTGCATGTGTGTAGGTGGGGCTGTGTGTGGACATGTGTGGGTCTTCCCCGTTGTATGCCATGAGCGTATGTTAACTCCTTAGGGCGCTAGGGTGTTGAGTGTGTGTGCCACTGTGTTGGGATGTATCTGGTTAGAGTCTGTGTTCATGTGTGTTTGTGTCCCTGTTTGGGAGGTGTCTAGTGTGGAAAGAGATGAGTGTGCATGTGCATGTGCCTATGAGCTGGGCAGGGTCAGGGAGTCTCAGGTCTGCCCAGCCACTGGTGCAGAAGGATATTTCCTGTGTGAACAGAAGGGAGAGGCTGCATTAGGAACCTGAGGAATTGTATATTGCATATGGGCCCATTGTCAACTTGCAGTCAGAGCCGGGGGGGGGGGGGGCGTCGGCAGGGAACACGCGTGGGATTGTATTCTGTCACTTCACCTCCCACCCCCACCCAAGAACCTTGCCTCAGAGGTCTAGTGTACTAGCTGTGCCTGGGCTCAGATTCTGCTCTGCGTGACCTTAGACAAGTTTCTAAACTCTGCCTCAGTTTCCTCATTTTCTACATATTATCTACCTCACATGTAGCAGTTTAAATGATTTCATGTAGGGTACCCCTTAGGACATAATAACTCAAGTATAAGTTGGAAATCATCAGTATTTTCTGAAGCCCTGGGACCTTGGGTGAGTCCCTTCTCTATTCTGGGCCTCAGTTTCCCCTCTAGAAAGTCAAGGGACCAGATAACCTCTCAGGTCCCCCTACTGTCCATCTCCTCCCACTCCCATCTCCGAGGCTCAGGTTCCGTGCTGCTTCCTTAAATAAGGCAGAGCCCCACCCAGACTGCTTTACCCAGGGAGGGCCTCCCCTGGTTTCTCTGCCTTCCACTCTCAGGCCAGGAAAAGGATGGAGAGAGAAATTTAATTTACATTGGCTTATGATAATGGCCACTTAGTGTCATGGTTAAAAGTGCAAGTTCTGGAGCCAGACAGCAGGAATGTCAAGCCTTGCTATTCCTCCTCTGGGACCTTGGGCAGATTTCCTTCTTTCTTTTTTTTAAAAAATATTTTATTTATTTATTTGATGGACAGAGATCACAAGTAGGCAGAGAGGCAGGCAGAGAGGGAGGGGGAAGCAGGCTTCCCACTGAGCAGAGAGCCCGATGCAGGGCTCGATCCCAAGACCCTGGGATCATGACCTGAGCTGAAGGCAGAGGCTTTAACCCACTGAGCCACCCAGGCACCCCCTTGGGCAGATTTCTTACCCTCTCTGTGCCTGATCACTCCTCTGTAAATTGGGGACGGTATCCATACCCATCTTGTAGTGGTTAATTTTATACGTCAGTGGTATTTAGATATTTGATATTTAGATATTTGGTGAAGCATTATTCTGCATGTTTCTGTCAAGGTAGTTTTTGGATGAGATGGACATCTGCTACACTTGGAGTCAAAGAAATTACCTCCCCTAACATGGGTTGGCCTCTGATCGGTTGAAGACCTTAATAGAACAAAGGCTGACCTCCCCCCAAAAGAACAAATCGAGCTACCAGACTGCCTTTGGATTTGAACTGCACCCGAGTCTGCAGCCTACCATCCTGTCCTTACCCCATCAGATTTGGGCTCACCAAGCCCTCATAATCACGTGTGCCAATTCCTTAAAATAAGTCTCTTTCTCTATATATACACATTCTGTTCTGTTTCTCTGGAGAACACTGACTAACATACACCTCATGTGGATATAATGAAGATTGTACAAACTCATCTCTGTAAACATGCTTAGAACACTCCCTGTAGCCTAGAAAGCTCTCCCAAAGTGCCAGCCCCTATTATTTATTGAGCATCCCCTAGAGGCTGGCAACTTCACATAGGTTTTCTTATTTGCTGTCCAGAGGCTCATTGCATATGAGTGATGGGATTCCCATTTTACTGATGAGACACTGAGGCTCTGAGAGGTTGGCTGCCCCCTGTCCATGGCAAAGTAAGGATCTGAGTCCATGTTCAGGGCTCCATGTTCAGCCTGCTCCGTAATGAAGTTCACGGAGCTTCCCAGAGTCACTCCAACTAGCAATGCATGCACAGAGAACATGGGTGCTGTTCCCTGGTCATCACTTTTCACATATTAGTCCCCAAAGCCCCAGGTCTCCTCCTCCGAGGTGTCTCTTATTGAGCATAGTTCTAAGACTTGAAGCCAGGCCGGGGGAAGGTGGAGTTGATGGCAAGAAAGTTCTCAGGCAGCTTACGGCCTCTTGGAAGTGGCAGGACTGGTGACCTTGAAACTGGACGGCAGTATAGCCTCAGACTTCTCTGCTCGCTCCTTCCCTGCACTGAACCTGCTCCTCCCCACATCTTCCCCATGCCACCCACCATCCTTGCCCTTGCCCCGGCCCAGCATCGAGAAGGGGCCCTTAACCCCTTCCTTTCTCTCCCCTGCGAACCCGACCTCCACCATCATACCGTGTTGGAAGCTCCCTTCTCTTCGGGAAGACCTCAGCTTTCTTCTGATCTGTCTGCTCCCACCCCTGCCCCTGCACATTGTTCTCCACACCACAGCTAGAGTGAGCTCTTCAAAGCAAGGATCAAATCATGTGCTTTTCGGCTTAAATTGCCCCATCCTGTGCAGAATAAGCTCTTTAATCCGGCTCACAAGCCCTGTGTGCTTTAGCCCCTGGCCTCCTGTCCTGCCCCAGGCTCTACCCTCTTCTGCCTACCCAGCCCAACATTCCTGCCCCGCCCTCTGCACTGTCCTGCCTCTCACCTTCCCGTTCCTTAAACACAACACAACAAGCTTGTTCTCTCCACACAGCCTTGCACTTGCTCTTCTGCCACCCGGAATGCCGTTCCCTGATGTTTCATACAGCTGCCCCTTCTTAACATTTTCAGCTTAATTGTGACCTCAGAGAAGTCCTGATTCTCCAGTGTTTAGCTGCCCCCTCCTATCACCATGTGCATTACTGACCACATTCTATCTTTTGGGTGTTCTTGGCTGTGATCTGTGTCCCAACACCTTGAGAGGGAAGACCTTGCTGCCAGGCCCACACTAGTGGCGGGGTCATCCCCCCCTCCCCCATGCTGGTTGAATGTGCAAGCTCACATGTGCGTGGATGAGGGGTGGGTCAGGACAGAAGGCTCTCTGCATCCTCAAATCAGGGGACATGATCTGGGAAGAGGAGCAATTTTGCTGGTTGGGGGCAGAGAATAGGCAACTGCGGTGATCAAGGGACAGCACTTGGGCAAAGGTGGGACAGCAGGATGGAGCATGGCTTATTTGGACACCAGAGACTTCCGCTGACCTTCCTGAGTGCCAGCAGCTATAGGCCAGGTGCTGTGTTGGGTGTTGTGGTTACAGGGATGGGTCTTTCCTCGAGGAGTTTGCAGTCTGCCAGGGTGATGAACTGTGTATATATAAGAATGTCCTGTTAGAGGGAAGCAAGGAAGTGACATGGGTACCTGAGGGAGAGTAGTCAGGGTGAAAGCATAGACAGTGCAAAGGCCCTGGGGTGGAAGCATACTCAAGGGAGGTTTGTGGCTGGGGTGGAGAATAGTGGAGGGCAAGGTGGTAGGAGGTGAGAGCAGAGAGGTAGCTGGGGGTGGGGGAAGCAGCACAGACCACGTAGGGCTTCTCAGGCCATTTCAAGGGTTTTGACTTTTTGAAGAGCCACTAAGGGATTCTGAGGAGGTGGGGGGCATGATCTAACTTAGATCTCAGAAGGATTCTTCTGACTGGTGAGTGGAGATGGACCAGGAAAGGAAATAGGTGAGAGGTCATGAGAATTCCAGCAGCAATGGAAGCTGAGCTGCCATCAGTGTGGCCTGGACTTGGATGATCAGGTCCAAGCCACGAGCGGTTCCTGTGGGTGCTGGGGAGCGGCAGTCAGCCCCACTTGCCAATCATGTGACGTTGGGCCGGCCCCCTCCCACTGGTTCTGCTGTATTGGTCAGGGAGCAACTAGAGAAGCAGACCCAGGGGGAGCTACTCATTGAGAAGTTTCTCACAAGGAATTGGCTTACAAGTCAGGTCCAAGGGCAGGCCAGCGCCAGTCTACAGGTGAAATCTCCTCCTCCGAGAAGCCTCAGCTCTGCCCTCAAGGCCCTTCAGCTGACTGAGCACCCCCTGCCAAGTAGCTAGGATGATCTCACTCAAAATAAACAAATCACGGACTTCGTCACATCTGCAAAATACCTTCCACAGCAGCACATGAGGCATGAGTGGTGGGGGTCCCTGGGGTAACTGGGAACTGGAGCCTGGCCAGGCTGACCCGTAAAACTGGCCGTCACGCCCTTAAAATGACGTCTGAGCTGCTGCCTGCTGCCAAGCGAGGAGGGTCCCTGGAGGTGATGCAGCGAGGGGGCTTCGGGCCCAGTGGTGGGGAGGTCCTGTTGCCCGTCGTGGTTCTTGGCTTCCTCCACGAGCTGAGAGGGGGCTGGAGCAGGCTCTCCCCTGAGCAGTGGGTGCTCTTCAGACCTGACGAAGACCCAGTGCCCCTCTCACTTCTGGAAGCTGCCTCTCCCCGTCCCGGCTGTAGAGTTCTGAGTTTTGCCGCCAGGGGGGGCACGCGGCCACGGAACCCGCGGTTTCCTCTTGGCCCCGCGGTGCGGCCCCGCAGACGGCCTGATGATCCAGACCCTCCAGCGGTCCCGTGAGGAGCTTTGTCTTCTCTGAACGCAAATGAGGTTGCTCAAGAGTGTGGCAAGTTTGTTCTTTTGGGCAAGTGTTGATGTTCCTCCTGAAATCCTGTTTACTTTATCCTTTTCTTTGGAAAATTAGTGAGTTCAGCCTGACTTCCATTTTACTGATTGTAAAATCTGCATTACTGGACGGAGTTAATACGATCCGGGTTCCTCTGGCAGGCACAGAAACACATTGCTTGAAGACAGGAGTTCAGGTTTCGGCGTCAGACGGACAGGGTTGGAACCCCAGCTCTGCCATGTGTTTGCTCTGTGACTGGCGGGTTGCCTAACCGCTGACCCCCTCATGCCTTTACCCCCTTATGGAAAATGGGGGTAAAAATAGTGTCGGTCTCGTTAAACGTCAGGATCGAAGTAGCAGAGTCCTGGCACACAGCGAGCTCCCAATGATGGCGGCTGCCACTGTTACTGGTTTAAGTATTGATCGATTCTGAAAGGAGGGGAGACGTGGGTCTTCCCTCTTGTCCGTGAGTTGAAAGACCCCCTGGAAGCATTTATTTTCCAGGCCTGACCTCAGAGAAGATGGAAGCTAGACCCGGCCACTGTGGTAGAGTTGGTAGAATTAAGAACCCAGATTCTGGAGCCAGAATACTTAGTTTCATGTCCCAACCCTGTCAGTGGTGTGGTCTCAAGCAAGTCCTTAACTTCCCTGTGCCTCGGTTTCCTTGTCTGTGCTGTGGGAACGATGATTCATCAGGTTGTTTGAGGCTTGAATACGAGTAATTTCCTGTGAAGTGTTAACTCCAGGACCGTGCCTGGCACAGTAAATGCTTGCTGACGTCTGACGCCGAAACCTGAACTCCTGTCTTCATTTTTATTCTGAATAGGAGGCAGTCCCATGGGTATCTAGCTCTTCAACAGGAGAGACCCCTGGCTTTGCTATTTGCCCTCTTCCAAGAAGCAGGTCCTGTCACCCGGACAGGAAAAGGTAGAGTGTGCACCATCTCATAATTGCTATTAAACCTTGCAGCAACCTGGAGAGGTGGTCTTGTCCCCATTTTATAGACCAGGAAAGTAGGTTAAGGAACTTTGCCTCAGGTCACCTGGCCAGGTAGACCTAGGATTCGAATCTGGCCCTTCTGACCCAAACCTCTTCCACTGAAGTCTGTTCCGTCCTGAGCCAAGGCCTAGGGGATCCACAGGTGACCAGGACTTGGGTTCTGAAGGCCTCTAGGAGGAGGGTCCATAAACTGGGATGGGGGCTGCCCCAAGAGAATTAGACTGAGACATCTAGAGGGAACTTATTGGTCATAAGGGATTCTTAATTGGGGAAAAGTTTTCTTTACGGGATGAATTTGGTTTTTAATGAAGTGGATTTGCTTAAAGCCCATAAGTACTGGCCACTGTGAAGATTGTCTACCCTCCTCCTATAGAGGAAGGCCCTAAGAGGGGGGCTCTGTCTGTCCAAGGTGGGAGTGGGCGGAACTGGTCCCCCACTGGTCACATTGCCACCAGGCCTTAGAGCTAGGTGGAAGTGTGAGTAGGGCCATTACAATGCAGAGAAAGTAGGTCTGTAAGGCCTCTGGGACTGTCCTCCCCCAAGATAAAGGCCCTATGCAGCCATAGGAGGAGGGGGACAAAGACACAGCGGGCAGCAGCCGCCTTCACTCCCCATCCAGAGGGCAGCTCTCCTAGAGGCTTTCATTTCTCTTAAGTGATTGTTGTCACTGCCCCCACAGAGCTCAGGTTCAACCGAGAAAGCAGGATGTTGTCAGGGACTCATTAACGACTGCAAGACAGGCTAGGTTGCAATCGTAAGCCATGGGAGTCAACCAGAGGGGGACAGGGCTAGGAAGATGGGGGAGGCTGGGGATGTGCAGGGGTTAGGCAGCTGCCCCCGGTGGAGGGCCAGGCATGAGCAAGGATTCAGAGGCTGGAATCAGGGTGAGGAATATGAGGTAAAGAGAGGTGTCCAGCCCGGTGGAAGTGGAGAAAGGGTTAGGAGAGGGGATGACAGGAGATGAGTCTGGAAAGGAAGCTCTGGAGACAAGATCAGCAAAGACTTTTCATAGCAGTTTCCAAGGCTTTCTTCTCTGCCCAAGCCACCCATCATCAGTGAGAGAGGCCCAGGCTGCTCGGAGAACTCGGCCAAGACATTCCTGGCACCCTCAGATAGGCCGTTCCAAAAGTGAACGTGTCTCATGAAGCCATCGCCTTCTGGCACATCTCACGGGGGCTGGTGTTTTTACACAATTCTTATTTTCATGGCTCTGGGTCCTCAGCCTGATGTCACCCCTGGAGTTCAAAGCCAGCTAATTGGAAATGAAAGGAGACTGATTGATCTGGCAGTGCCACGAGCAGCCCATGTGGCAGTGATGGGATGGAGAAAGTGAACACACTGCTCACGTGTGTGTCTGTGCCTCCCCTCCCACACCCGGAGGCAGCGCGGCCTCCCCTGCCCTACTGGCCTGGACACGGAGCTCAGGTTGGCCAGCACAGGCAGGGCTCCTGGCCTCCCCCGCCCCACCCCCAGCTAGCCTGGCTGCCCTCGGCCCTGCTTGCTTTGCCTTACTCTGCCCCTCACTGCTGTCTCCCATCTTCCTCTACTAGGAAAGTACTAGAAAGATGGCCCTGAATTAAACAGCAAGAAAAAGGCTAGAGGTGTGCTCTGGAGTCCCCAGGCCCTACCCAGACCTGCTGAATCACCCTCTCTGCAGTGGGGCCCGGGAATTCGTAGGGTTGACAGGCTCTCCAGGGATTGGGCGATCAAGCCAGGGGCAAGTATGAGATGGGTCATACTTGTGGTTGATGGCAGTGTTCGGGGTAGACAGGCAGTGAGGGTGCCTGAGGACTGGTGGGGCAGCCCCTGAAGGGACACTCAGCTGTCTCCCAAGTCAGGGAGACGGTGGGCCACCAAGGGAATGTGGGACCTGTTGGGGGCCAGGGAGCACTGGCCCAGCGGTCCCGGCTTGGAGAACAGCCCAGGGGTCTGCCCAAGCACTGGTCTCCCTCCTGGCCTCATCAGGAGGCAGTGATGAGACTTCCGTCTGCCTTTTCTTTCCACAAGGTTGTCTTCTTGGGGGTAGGAAACACCCACATTGTGGTCCAGCAAAGAAATGTTTCCCACCGCAGCCCTCGGCCAGAAAATAATGTGTTCCTCACTTCGGTTCTTTGGTTTATAGGCATGTGACAGAAAACACAGCATTTCCAGTAATGGTGAAGCCAGTGGAAAAACAAAGATGTGGGTGACATGTGCATTACTTATTGTGTTAGCACCTTTTTCTGATCTACGGTTACTTTGTTTAGAAACAGAAATGTGGCGTGTGTGACTTAGTTGGCTCGTGGCCTTTTTATAATTGGTCAGTTCTGAAATGTGAAGGCAAAGAAACATTTTCCAGCATTGCAGTAAGAATTAGACATTTGCAGGGGGAAAAGAAAAAAAAAAAGAAAAAGTTTTTTTCCCAGACTCTCTCTGCTTTGCCCCCTGGATCTTGTCGTGGCTGCACGTGACCCAGGCAGCTGGGATGAAGATGTATTTGTTAAGGGTAGAACTGGAGTCTTGTACCGAGGAAAGTGGGCCATGTCCAGGTCCCTTCACGTCCCTGTGCTCAGAAGGAGGAGCCGTCACTACTTGGCGAGCCTTCCCCCGATGCTGCTTCTGGCTAATGGGTGCAGCGTTGGAGGAAACCCCACAGGGGTGTGAGGGCTGCTTCTCCCCTCGTGTTGGAAGAGGGTCAGGGTTGGGTGCCGAAGTGTCCCAGGCAGGAGGGTGAGGTCCTTATAAAGCTGTGATGACCGACTGCGGACGGGAGGCCAAATGAAGACTGTCTTTGTATGTTGGCAGTGGCCCTCCGGGGAAACTGAGCAAACGTGCAGCTCTAACACACTGGATGGGACAAGTTCTTCCCGTGTGTCAGCTCGCTGCCCTGCACCGTCCCTCCCCGGGGCCTCCGTGTCACCAGGAGCCCTCCGCCGCTTCTCACTCGCATTTGATCGCGTGACGGTACAGAAGGGCCCTTCGTTTAGCTTCGTGGATGAACTTGGCTGCTCTCCCTGCTCTAAGCGCACAGCTCAGTGGACACTCGTGGCAGCTTCTCCCCCGGGGAAGCCACGGGAAGCCGGTTTCTGAAGGGATGCTGGGCCTGGACCCCCCACCCCCAACCCCGGAGCTGGTTTCTGCCAGGCCCATATTTGACCTCACTGGCTCTGCCGTGGTGGCCTTGTCGAGTTCTCCAGTGACCATCCGTGCACCTGCTCAGCCAGGCCCTGCTGTGGAGGTCGTGGGGTACCAAGATGGGTAGGATGAGGTCCCTGTCGTCAGGACAGTTAGGAGACAGCATCCCAAGTGCTTTGGCGGAGGTGGGGGCCGAGTGCAAGGGAGTCCGCCTGGGGGTGCCGAGCAAGGCTTTCCAGCCCGGTTCACTGAGGTTTTTAAATGAGTCAGCCTGGAGGAGAGGGAGAGCCGCCATGCAGAGGACATCTGGGCACCGTCTCAGTATTTGTGGTGCCACGTCTTCCGTGTCCCTACAGTTCCTGCTGGGTGGCGCTGTTTCAGAGACGCTGTCGCAGATGGCCTCTCATTCACTAATGTCACTGAAGCTTAAAAAGCTCTAATTATAAAGTTAAATCATGTGCCTGGGCTGGAGAGAACTTGAACGGGCCACCTCTGACCCTCTCCTTGTCATCAGGAGGACTCTGGTTCCAGCTGTCTCCAGGGGGACACATGTCCTTGCCTGTGAAAGGAACATACATGGGGCGCCTGGGTGGCTCAGTCATTAAGCATCGGCCTTCGGCTCAGGTCATGATCCCAGGGTCCTGGGATCCAGCCCCACATCAGGCTCCCTGCTCAGCGGGAAGCCTGCTTCTCCCTCTCCTGCTCTCCCTGCTTGTGCTCTGTCTCTCACTCAAGTAAATAAGTAAAATCTTAAAAAAAAAAAAAAAAAAAAAAAAAGAAGAAGAAGAAGGAAAGGAAGAGGCTTATAATTCCAGCGCCGTGATCGCCCTAGCCAGGCACCCAGCACCTAGAGGTGCTCATTAAATATCTGCCCAATAGACCCCCATTGGGGAAGGACCCTCCAGCCAGAGGGGTCTCCCCAGTGGTTGATGATTGACCGTGATTGACAGGACAGAGGAAAAAGCAGCCCTTTCATATTGCAGGTGAAGACTGGAGGCCCCCATTTCCCCACAGTTGTGTAAGGAGCCAGGAGCCAATGGTCCCCTCTGGGCACCATTCTCTTTCCTGGCCTCTCCTGGGGACAGAAGCCCGGCATTAGCTAAAGATCCTGAGCTCTGGTGCCAAAGGGTTAACTCTGTGCTCCCCAGAGAGCTCACACACTCCTGACCCTCCACTGTCCTCCAGGCCCTCCCAGCTGGGCCTGCTGGGAATAGCTCAGTCACGTGTGAGCCAGATGTGGGGATTTCCCAAGCAGTGATGTGTGTGCAGGCACACAGACACACACGGGCACGCACACGCAAACACACACTCACACTGCTCTGTTGATGTGGCATCTGAGGGCTCAGGGGATTGGTCTAGACTCACGCAGAGCAAGAGAGGGATGGGGGTGAGGAGAGGCCCAGGGCTTACCGGCACACACCACAGGGGGGCTGCTCTCAGCCCTGCTGAGCCCTGCTCCCAGCAGACAGGATAGATAAGCCCCTTGTTCTTGCTCAGACTCCCATTTCCTGCAACATCCATCTTGCCATAGACCATATTGGTTATGGACAAATTTTTTTAAAATAATCTCTTTGAAGGGCTTTACAGCAGATGCTGGGCCAGAGCCTTCCAGGGATGTTCTGCCAGGCCTGGGGGGTCTTTCCATGAGCCTCTTGCCCAGCATAAGCGAGGCTCAGGGTCTCATCCTGGCGTGAGAAGGCTTGTTTGTGGCTCAAGGGACATAACCCGGATTAGAGAATATGCAGGGCCCTGGGTGCCAAGAGAACCCCAGGGTAGTGGGGTAATCTGGGCCTCGGTTTCCCCACAAAGCCCTTGGGACTGAGTGTAATGAATATAAACCCTTCCATCAGCCACTAGAGATTTACTGGGTACCCCCTACTCCGTTCAGGGTGTACTGTGAAGATGCTGACAGGGTTAAGAGTCTGAAAGAACTTCAGATCTGATTGGAGAGATGCAATAGATTTTGATTAAGCACTACTATGTGCCAGATCCTTGCTGGGACTATAGCAGTAGCCAGACATTGTGGAGCCAACTGACACAGTCGGTGAACCTTACAGAGATCCTGCCTAGGGCAAGATGAAGGAGGCTGACAGAACTTGGAAAATGGGTCAGCCTCAATCTCAGCTCAGGAATGAATGCTGCCTCTCCCTTGCCCCGTCAGCCCTGCCCTTGCCCCATTCTGACGATGGCAGTGTCCAGCCATGTCAATGTCAGCTGAAACATTATGAGTCCTGCCCCAGAGGAGGGTCTCATTACCGATGTGAGGCCATTGGGACTCCTCCCTGCCTCGCCGCCCCCTGCAGACCCCCGCCCGAGATGCAGCCTGCTGTGTCTGGCCTCCGCTTGCCCTCCAGTTGCGTCTGGGCAGCCTCAGGAAGGGAGGGTGTGCTTGAAGGGCCAGGCAAGTGGATGTGGGGGCCCCACTGCCTCCCTCCCACACCCCTGTGATTCCTGACACTTGCAGAAGTGCCTGGGTAAGTGTTTGTGTCCCTGTGCCCCAAGCTTGGGGACAGATGGTAGAGAGTCAGTTGGTCATCACCAGGGGTGCCCTGCCATGTGCATAGTAGATGTTCATTAAATTATTGGCAGTTTGTTCATTGATAATAGGATTGCAAGAGTTGTGTCTGGAGAAGACAAGACATTGCACGTTGGGAATGTGGGTCCTGGGTCCACTGGCTGTTAATTTCCATCACTCACTCAATCGTGGCTCTAGTGGAGACTGAGCCAGGAAGACAAAAAGACCAGAGGACGGGGGGCTGGGGACCCAGGTACCCAGCAGCTGCTCACCGAGCCCCACTCCACTGTTCCCTGTTTCTGATGCTGCCTCATCCTCACAGATCCTGGCTTTGGCTGGGGGAGCTGGTGGGTGGGGGAATGGGAGGGGGATAGCCCAGTAAGTGGGAGAGGACCACCAAGGCAGACCACCCCAGGGAGTGGGGAGGTGGCTGGGATCCTGGAACTCAGAACAGTGTTAAGTTTGTCTCTTTTCTGCACACCACCACCCTGGTGTGGGGCGAGGTGAGAACCTGAGAATTGAGAGGGAGACCCAGCCCAAGGGGCTACTGTGGGGTCAGGCAGCAGCTGCTGGGAGTGGGGCTTGGAGCCCCATTGGCCTCCCCGCCCAGCACCCCTCTGTCCTCTGCCCACCCACGGCTCCTCTGACTAACCGCAGCACCTGTCTTCAACCAGGATGCTTTGGGGCTTTTCAACAGCAGATCTGCCTGCCGCCCTCTGGCAGAGCAGCCCCCTCTGGGCAGCTGCAGAGCTTCTGGAGGCTTCCAGGGCCCCTCTGCGGAAACCCACAGGCACTGGACTGTCTCTGCAGGCCCCGGTCATGGCCTAGAGGGGCGCTCTTGGATCTAGTCCCCGAAGGGCTATGGAAGGGCTCCAGGCACAGCCGGGCCCCCACCCCACCCCATTCCCCACCTGAGCAGGGAAGCTGACTGTTCTCTGACTGCTCAGCTCAGTGGCCCAAGGGTCAGCAGCACATTCCTGCCCGGGGTTGGGCTGCCCCCACGCAGAGTCTGGATTCCAGGAAAGGCAGCTCCAGGGAAAGGAGGCAGACCCCTTCTTACTGAGAGCAAAATGAGTAGGAATATGGCTGCATGTACAAAGGGAAGCCCGACAGAAATAATGAGCCTCCCTTGGCCAGTGGGGGAGGAGAATTCAGAGAAAGAAGTCCCCTATTTTAGGCCCCTTTGTTCCCAATTCCCAGCTCAAGTCTGGCTCAAGTCTTACTATTGGGCCTTCGGAAGAGCATCACTTTTTGCATCTGTAAATTACAGATTGTCGTAAGGATGAAATTAGAGCTCAGAAAATGTTTAGCACCGTGCCTAGCATAGTGTTAGAAAGTGAGAACTTACAATTTCTAGCCCCAGCACTGCCACTCACTTGCTGTGTGATCTTAGGCAAATTTCTTGCCCTCTCTGTTCCTGAGTCCCCACATGCATTCTTCTAGCCTTTGGAATACCACCAAGAAGCCGAGATGTTGGTGGGGATGGAACCTGGAGACAGACAATGGCCTGTCTTCCCACTTAGGATTTGCCTTCTGTCTACGAGAGGATATGCCTCAGAAATCCAGTCCTGCTAAATTTATTCTTGAGTACTTCTATTTACTTAGCTCAGAGTTCTGTGGCCCTGAAACCTCAGGCCCTGGGCAGGACCGGCTACATAATTATGGGGCCTCTTGTTCATAAATGATTCAAGATTTCAAATGAAAGAACAGCATGAAGCCGCGCACAGGGCCCTTCTCAGTGTGGGGCCCTGTGGGGTGGCCTGGGCCACGGGCACCTGAGGCGAGCCCCACTTTGGAAACCATGAGAGTGGGAGGCAGGGCCAGGGGTCTGAGTGGCTACATTAACCCCTCACAGCTGCAGTCCAGGGGCATAATTTTTTTTTTTTTCATGCTGGGAGGACTTCTAATGAGCTGGAGGCTGCCGCTCACCCTGGATCAGGTGCGAGTTGCTGAGCACCTGAGCAGGCGCGTGCACACCTTACCCTCATGCACGTCACCAAGCTGGCACCCGTGTGGCTTCAGACTGGAATTCATGTTTGAATTATGGCTTGTTTTCTTTCTGAGCCATCTTAATTCATGACATGCTTTCTCCGGTCCTCAAGTGACTCTATCACGTAGGCCTCACTACTACTTTGTAAAGGAACTATTCTCTGCAAAGGACTGATGGCCCGGGAGGGCTGCTGTCAAGATCTGAGCTCCTTCATGCCTGTGCCCCAGCAGTGCCTGCGACAGGGGCTCTATGCCACCACCACCACCCCTGGCAAATTAAGCAGCTCCTTCTCCCTCGGGTAAGTGGCACAGCTAGCAGCTTTCAGCCCCTCGTTTGGCTTGAGAGCAGAGGCTGTGTTTCCCTGCAGCTTAGTCAATCAAGGAAAAGAAACGGAGCTTATAGGAAACCCAAGAAATTCAGCCGTGTGTGAAGTTTAGTTGTATAAAAGGGGAAGAAAGACTAGGCTTTCTGGAGAACCCTGTTCAGGGCTACAGTGAAGGAAGGACAATAGAATTCCCTAGGAGGGGGAGGTCTTGAGGGCTCAAGGACACGAGAACGAGGAAAAGACAGGGTGTTCATTCCATTCAGGGCCCCTGGCAGGGTCCCTGCCTCTCCTCGCCTCCCAGGGGCCCTCCCTGGGCTTGGGCTATGGAGGCCGGGGAGGTGAGTGACCCTGCCCCCATCCCTTGAGCTCTGGCTTGGCTTTCCTTCTCGGAGGAGATCGTGCCGCTGGCTGTTCTCCTGTCTCTCCTACCTGGGCTCACAGCCCACTCTGGATTTATTAGTTTGAATGGGTGGGACTTGCTTTACACTAGGGAAGGATTCCTGGAAACGTGGTTTGAGACTAGATTTGGGCAAATTAAACCCACTTCTCACTGCTCTGGACTTAGTCAAGTTTAAAAGAAACTGTATTAGGACCCAGTCCTTTTGCTCCCTTCGTTCTATCCAGGTGTGTTTTTATGTAGTACTTGGGTGTCTCTTGTCTGGGGGTTCCTTACAGTCAGGGGCACCTGTGTGACCATTACGTGATTTCTTGTATCACCTGGACCAGACAAGAAGCAGGTTCAGCGTCTAAGAAGTGGCCTTGGGTCACCATATTTGGCCAGGACCTGCAGGCACCTGGCTTCCTCAGGGCCTGGATTCTGGCTGATTTTGCAAAATGGGAGCACAGGCTGTGGGAGGGATAGGAGGGCTGGGGGTGGACCATGGGAGGGGCCTCATCTCCCCGCCTCCTCCCTCACGGCCCACAGCCCACGCTGCTGCAGTCCCCAGCTTGTCCCCATCACCCACTCCCTCCCTCTGTCCCAGGGGCCTCCTTCCTCCCCCTCCAAAAACTTTCACAGGCACTACAGGCCACTACACTCTCAAAACAACCTTCCAAAGAAGAGGAGGTAAGTATTTTTATCCCCATTGTACAGAAGGAAAAGAGGCCCAGAGAAATGGCTAAAAGCCCCAGATCAGGGAGCTGAGTGGCAGGATAAGCATAAGAAGCAAGATTTTAAAGAATTCTTGTACTCTATGCCTCTTGAATTAATTGCCCCCCTTTTTTATTTTTCCACTTGAGTTTCCATATATTGAGCATGTGTTTAAGTGGGTTTCCCTGGAAAGGTGCTCTGTTTCTCTGGAAAGATTCATGTCAGCTGTGGAGCACTTGTATTTTGCAGACTAGCAGGTTTCTGCTGGGAGAGCCTAGAACGTCACCCGAGGACCTTGGTTGCTGCTAGGCCCAAATGCTTGATTTGACAGAAGCGAGCCTTGAGGCTCAGAGAAGCTGAGCCCCTTGCCCCAGGTCACAGAGCGGGTGGTCAGCAAAACCAGTCCTGCAGATTCCCAGTCTGGAGCCCCTGGGTTTTTCCCTGCCCCTGCTCTGTAGGGCCCTTGGTTCTGCCACCAGGAGAGGCCGGAGAGACAGCCGGAGGGCAGGAAGCCGTTGGTTTGTGTCGGTCACAGCTGCTCCCTTGGCTGTGCCTGCGCCCTGCTCCCTCGTCCTGTCCCTCTGTCTCTGCTTTCCCAGCCTGCAGCCAGCAGCCTTGTCTGCCTCCTGGCTGGAGGGCCGGGTTTGTGAGCCAGGGTCCTCCTCTGTTCATTGTAAGGAGGCCTGGGTGGGGGTGGGGAGGTATCCTTCCCACCCTGGGAGAGGGCTTGCTCGGGTGGGCTGGAGACAAGGCACTCCAAAGCGGGGAGAGCTTTGGGGTGGGAGCAGCGGAACTGGATTAATTCTGCAGATCCAGGGGACTGGGAAATAAATCATGTTTTTAAAAAGACAGGCCCATTTCTGGTCCACTTCCCATTTTCCTTTGGAGAGCAAAGGGAAGGCCTGCTTATGGGGGTTGCAGGGGGTGGGTATGAGCTTGGGTTGTTCCACACTTAGCAGTGGCGCTCAGTTTCCAGAGGCTGAGGGATTTTTTTTCCTGTCCTGCTCCCCACCCTCTGCCTGCCCAAATGCCCAGACCCCAAGGACCTGGAAGGACATCAGGCCCTTCAAGGTAATTATTGAGAAAGTCATCCCAGGAGCATAGACCTTGTAAGCATTTAGTCTTGGTGGGCCAAGGGTCCCCACTTCTCTCTCCTACGACTTGGGGATACCCCCCATTGAGGAAGACAGGAAGGGCTCTCTGACAGCCCTCATCTTCTAGCATGGGTGTTGGCAAACCACAACTCTTAGGCCAAGCCCAACCCACCATATAGTTTTATAAATAAAGTTTTATTGGCACACAGCCCACTCAGCCTTCTACAGATTGTCAGGGGCTGCTTTTGTACCGTAACAGCCAAGGTAAGTAGTCCCAGAGACCACGTGGCCCCCAAAGCTTAAAAGACCAACTCTGGCCCTTTTCAGGGAAAGTTTGTTAACCCTTGTTCCAGAAAAGTAAGTTTTCCTCGGTTTCCAGGCCTGAGCCAAATCATTTCCCTTGGCTCGCTGAGAGAAGTTAGCATTTCCCAAAAGTTTTCCTTCTGAAGAACCCAAAAGAAACCAAAATGGAAGTGGTACAAAGTAACAAATCTCGCAGAGACAGCTGGAGATGTGGACCCCCTGAGCTGGGGCGGCATCAGGCTGAGTGGAGCCGGACGCTGGAGCTGGGGTGGGCCTGGCACTAGGGTGCCTCAGATGGCCTTGCCGGGTGACAGCCTACTTGGCCCCATTTTGGGGTACAGCAGCAGGGAGTTACAGCCCCAGCATCAAGCCTCAGAGGGCCTAGGTGTGTCCACCTAATCTCAGCTCTGCCAGGGCATGGAAGCCAGGTCAGGCATGGCTCCTGAAGCCCATGGAAGCTTCTGGCTGCAAGTCCTGCTTCTGGATGCAGTCTCCAGGGTCTCTTACCCGCCGATGCAGCTAACCGGGCGTTTGGAGGGTGTCTACAGTGAAGGCATCTGGGACTGGCTACCCACATTTTCTTGGCACACTCACTATCAAACACTGTCTGGTTGTCAGCCTTGCAGCTCCAGAAGGCTGATTTTCCTGGTGCTGGGCACCTACTGCCTCATATCTTGTTAATCCTCGTAGTTACCCCGGAAGTAGTCTATTGTCTTATCTCATTTTTACAAGAGAGGGAACAGGCTCAGGGAGGTTCATTAAGTCCATCATAGGGGAAAATCCGCACAGTCAGACTCCAGAGGCCTTGCTAAACCTCTCTACCAGATGGGCTCTTTGCTAGTTCCAGGGAAAGCTGGAAGGCCCGGGCTTCTCGGTTCTGCGTGGGGAGCCAGCCTGAACTGGTAGATGGCTTGAGCAAGAGAGAATCAGGTGCTTTAAAGGGTGGGTGGCATCCAGTGATCTCCCAAAGTCTGTGTCCCCACATGAGATGGACATGGTACTAGCTGTGTGACCTTGGGCAAATGACTTAACCTCTCTGGTTTGTTTTCCTCATCTACGAAGTGGAGGGAGTACCTTGTCGTTGTAGGTTTATTCTGAAAAGCAAATTAATGACCATATGTATGTGTTCAGCATTAGGCTTGGTGTACGGTAAATGCTACGTAAACTTTGCTGCCGTTACTGTTACGGTTGTCTTTACCATGTGTCGTTGGGTCAGGCAGCCTTCCTGGGTGCCTCTCAGGCTTGCAGCACAATGTTTTGTGCCTGCTGCAGCTGCAGCCAACGCTGTGCTCCTTTGGAGGGAATGAGAAATTCAGCAGAGAAAGCACCCGCCTTTCTGATCCCAGACCTGGTTCCGTTTCTGGCTCCGCTGCTCTGGGCTTGTGAGAACTTGGGCCGGTTTCCTCTCCCGTAAAATGGGGTGAAAAATGCAGACCCACCTCAAGGGATTGTTATAGGCAGTAAATGAGTCTGAATCCTGGAGGTAGACTGTCCATGCTTATTACATGTTGGCCCTCCGATATTCTAGAACTGTTCCCCCCACTGATTGAGCCGAGAGCTTTCTGCTTCATCACATTACTGTATCACATCGCACCGTCATGTGTTCTTTTAGGTTCTTTGACTTTGCTTCTCCCTCTTGGCAGGAGGATCACTTCTAACCTCATTTCACAGATGAGGAAACTGAGGCCCAGATCAGACGTAGTTGTCTGAGCCTGGGACAGAGCCCTCATCTCTGATGGTCACTAAAGGTCCCCGTCCTCCTGGGTTGGAGACGAGGTGTTTTAGAGTCCAGAATGAGGCTTTCTTCCATTCTGCCCTGACCTGTCTTCCTCACTGGGCAAGGGCTGGGGCTAGGGCTGGACAAGACATCAGACCTCACCAGCGGTGAGGTGCCTCACGAACGGAGACCGGCCCTGGGGCTCTCCCTCTCTGAATGTTTGAGGTTCCAGGTCCGTGCTGCTGAGCCTGCTGGCCTGGTGAGGTTCCTCAGAGCCACCGGGCCCTGTGGGGACAGCCACCCACCCACACGGCCAGAGAGAAATGTCCAGGCTGCTTTCTCCAGCCAGTGATAAGCCATGGGCCCCGTTCCAGGCAGGGATTGTGTAGGATTCTCTGTGCTCCAGAGGATTCCTGCATTTCGACAGACACCTCATTATCCCCATCCCAGCCTGCTGGGTCCCAGAGCCTCTGTAATCACTCAGGCCCACGCCCAGCAGCCAGCCCCAGGCCAGGAAATCGCTCCCCTCCCCTCCCCCGCCTTCCGCCCGTGGCCCAAAGCAGCGCCTGCGGCCACTTGCCCCATAGACCTCCTGCCTGCCTAACGGTTCTCTCTCCTCCTCTGCTTCTCCTCTCTCTCCTGCTGCTGCTTGCTCCCGTGGGGGACTCGGAAGTGTGGCTCTCCAGCTGGGCTGAGTCTCCCAGGAAGGACGTGACAGGTACTGCCCTGAGTGCATGTGTGCGAGCATGTGTGTCCCGGGCACGCACGTGTGGGCGCCGCCGGCCTCATGCTTCCCTGGGCTGGGCCGCAGCCCCTGGTCGGCAGGCCGGCCGTCCACTGGGCCCCCTCCTGCCCTTCCCTTGGCTGTACTCACTGCCTCAGGTCCAGGCTCGGAGCCTTCAGTGGGTGATGGCCACAGAGCACCGTGTGTAGACAAATACACTATGGACCGGAGCGTGTGGGTTGGTCCCCCGGCTCTGCTGGGTGCTGGCTGAGTGAAGTTGACTCCCTGAGCAGGGCTCGGCTGCCTCCCAGGGAGCCCGGCACGCGGGAAGCACTTAGGCGATGGCAAGGAGGCTGTCGCCTTGTGCGCTCGCTCCGCTGGCTGCCCCGCTGGGGAGAGCCCCCCAGAGATGGTCAGTCTCACTTTGGGCAGTTAACATGGGGCAGAGAGCCAAAGCCTCAGACCCTGCAGCCTGGTTTCCAGTGGTCCTCACCGGGGTGCTGCAGCAGGGCAGGGAAACCTGGGACTGGTATGGCAGCCTCCGTGCCCCAGAGCCTGGAGCAGACTCTGCCTCATCGGCCTGGCCAGGCTTTGGGCTGCCTGGACCAGGATGGGCCTCAGGGACTTAGGCCTGTGCCTTGTGTCCAAGCAGAGCTGGGCCAGAGGTCAGGGGCTTTCCTTCAGCCTCTGGTCTTACAGGACAGTGGTGGGGAGCCCTAGACAGCAGGGTTCTCCGCTGCACAGAGGAGTGGGATTTCCAGAAGGGGCTTCCAGGAGCCCCTCCATTTCTAAGAGTGCTAACACAGGCATATGCGCATGCACATGTACACACACACACACACACACACACACCAACAAACACCCATTCTGCCCAAAGCTGGGAGCAGAGATTCAGGCTTCGCGGTTGGGGGCTTGAGGCAGAAGGGTCAGAGGGGCTGGGCCGGCCCCAGCAGTCAGCCCGAGGCTCAGCGCCTCCCCACCACAGCTGTGGACAGGGAATGGGAGGCCCACGTCCTGGGAGGAGAAAGGCAGCAGGCAGGAGGACCCGTTGCCTGTCCCAGGCTTTTTGCAGTCCTCCTTCTGGTGCTGTCTGTGACGAGGGCCCGGGGCCTGACTAATCACTGGGCTCCTGTCCCTCTTTCCCCTCTCTATGAGCCAGCGAGCCAGAGCCCACTTGGCCTACAACAATACATTTTATTCACGAAACGTATAGCCTGGCCGCCCAGGGGCCTATAGAGAAGTCGGTAGGCCAAGTCCAGCCTGGGAGGAACTGATTGTGAGGGGTGTGGAGGGACATTTTGTGGGGTGCCAGGGTTTGGGGGGATCCCTGAGAACATGGGGAGCCTGGGGTGGGGGCCACCACAGGGCTTGGCTTCTTAGGACGAGCCCAGCTGTTTGGAGTGAGAAGCTGAGGGGAAGCAGTGTGGGCTGGGGAAAACCAGCCAGACTAGGAGTTCAGGGCTGGAGTCTTGGGCAAGCTGCCAGCTTGCTCTGGGCCTTGGTTTCCCCATCTGGAATGTCAGAGAGTGCATGAGACGGGAAACTTAGAGGTAAGGGGCTGATGTGGGGGGATCCTTGAAGATGAGAGTCCTGGGGCTGCTCAGCCTGGCCTCCCCCACCGGAGTGGGCCCAGGGTGCTCTGATCTGGCTGTCCAGCTGACGAGGATCCCCTGCCAGCCAGGAGGTGCAGTTAGAGGGAGCCATGTTCTGGGGACACAGCCATAGCCACCCTTTTCCTGGCGCCTGTGGCGCTTGCCTTGAGCTGCCTGCTGGTTCTGAGGCTGCAGGGGAACTTGAACCCCTCCTGCTCCTCCCTAAATCTCCCATTTCCTGTTTGCTTTATAAATAGTATCTATAGTTTACATAGGGCATTAACTCTGTCACCTAGTTCCATGCACAGAACAACCCACAGAGGTTAGGAACTGGTACTGTACCTGCTGACAAACAAGGAAAGTGGAGCTCAGAGAGGTTGAGCGTCCCTCCCAGGGTCACAGAGGTAGTCTGGGCAAAGCAGGACTGGACCCTCAGACCCTCAGAGTTGAATCTTCTGCTTTTGCATCCTCTCAGGCAACTGAGGCCAGTGCCCTGTCCTATGGCACCAGGCCTGGGGCAACTCTCATCAGGGAGACTCTCGTCTAAAGCACATGGCTGACTGGGGCCCCGCGCCCCACAAACATATCCAGCAGAGGCCAGGAATGAACACCATGGCTGGAGTAAAATCAGGGAGCTCCTGGAGGGTCAGAGATGACTGGGGAGAACTGGGGTTGGTGGAGGAAGGGAAGGCATTCCAGGCAGGGGGAACAGCTAAGGCAAAGGCTTGCAGGTAAGAAGCCACATAGAACAGCGTGGTGGGCACATGATGCCCTCAGTATGTATGTTGAGTCATGAATGTGGCCTGGAACAGGTGGGTTATGTGTCAGGGAACCGGGGAACTCAGGTTGTCAGAAAGACTGAACTTGAATTTGGCCTTTATTCTGTAGGCAACAGGGACTGATTGAAGGTGTTGGAGCAAGGGACTGACTTGGCAAAATTCTCATTTAGAAGTTTAGGTTGGCAGGCAGAATCAGGCCGAAGCCAGGGGTCCATCCAGGTGGTAGTTGGAGGAATGCAGGTGTGGGGAAGGGCTCCAGGGATCTGCCAGAGCCCAAGCCCATCCAGCCAGGGACTCCGAGTGACAAGGGGCCCATCCCTGGACGAGACTGTTACAAAGTCCCCTTCCAACCTGGGAGGGCCTCTTCTCTCTAGAAGGGGTAGAGCCCTTCTCTGTGCCTCTGTCAGACCCTTCCCGTCTAGAGGCTGGAGGATTCATCCATGGCCCTGCCCCTCCCTCCTACTTTGGGCTGACTCCTCCAGCCCCCAATTTTCCAGGCCTTGGCTGGGAGGAGATCCAGAACAGCCTCTGTGGGATGACATCACCCACCAGCCCGCCTGCCGAGTGCTTTCTCATCTGGATACCTGCTTGCAGCGCACGCCTGCCTGGGCAGTCCTGGGCAGGCAACGTCCTGAGAGGCAGATGCCAGAGAGGAGCTGGGAGTCTGCCCGTGCTAGGGGAGGGGAGAGCAGCCAGGAGGGCAGAGTGTCTGTGTGTCCCGCTCTTTGTCCCACAGCCTTTGGGACAGCCTCCAAGAGGTGCCACCGCCTGTCTTCCGTGCTCTGGAATCCCTGGAGAACATTCTCTTTTCTACCTGGGTCCCAAAACGTCAGTCTTCAGAACGCTTAGGCCAAGTTTCCAAGGGGCTGGGAGGGCCAGCGCGGCGGGGGCGGGATTTTTCCCCTCTTTGAAATCTTGCCTCAGATTTCCTTGGCTTGGATTAAAGTAAGCTAAGGTCTCTCCACTCCCCAGCACCCCAGCTTGTCCTCTTCAGCAGCTCCTGGCCACAAACTCAACAGTCCTTGCTCTTCTGTGCCTCTGTTTCCCCATCTCCTCTTTCTTCTTTCCACAGTTGTCTGGTTTTCCCAGATGTCAGAGGTGAGGCCCTGCCTGGCTTAGCTCTAGTGGCTCAAAACAAACCACTAAATCACTCCGTTCATCCGTCTGCCTGTTTATTTCATTCATTCATTTTGCGAACACTTGCTGAATGCCTGCTACCTAATGGGCCCGGTGTCCTGCTGAACAGACAGACGTAGCACCAGTCAGCAAGGAACCCACACTCCAGTTTAATGAAAACAAGGCCAAGGCCTGGAGATAGGGTGAGGCAGGGTCCCTCTGGGAGCCAGGGATCAGTGGCTCTCTGCAGGTGGCATATAGTAGGAGAAGTTCAGAACATAAGCAACCCCCTGTCAGGTGAGTATGGGTTTAAGTACCAGCTGTGTGACCTTGGGAAAACTTACCCTCATACGCCTCATTCTGCCTATGTATAAAAATGGGTCTCTAATAGAACCTACGACGTAGGGTTGTTTTGAGCATCCAATGAGACAACAGAATGATGTGGTCAGGTGCTTGGCATCGTGTGGATCCATCAGTGAGCACCAGAGAGTCTGCTGTTAATTGTTGGAATCATCTGGGCTCTTGGGATTTGGAAACTCTCTAACTCACGGGGAGTTTGTAGCCTGAGTTTGCCTTTCCCACAAACTATAGGGAGCCCCTGTATCTCCCCTGTATCACAGTGGGAGGCAGTTGCTGTCAGCTCCATGCCCAGCGCTGCCCCTCTCCGGCTGGCAGCAACAGGCGCAGACCTGGCTCCATCCCCGCAGAGTGGTCTGGTCCCGCTGCCCAGCTGTTGGTTGCATTTCTGCTTGAAATCTGATCCCAGCTCTGGTGGAGCTGCCTGGGGCTGTGCATGTGCAGATCCATGTGGCAGGGCTCAGTAGGGACACGGTCCCTTCTGGGGCTCCAGAGGGCTGAGCTGGGGCTACAGGGCCCCCACCTCTTGGGAGAAAACTGTGGGGCACTGGGTTTCTTTCCTTCCCTTGCTCCCTGCCCTGGTCTAAGCAGTGCCTCTGCTCCCTGGCTGCACCTGGGAACCACGGGGGAGGAGGGAGTGTCCAAAAAACACGGACCAGTTAAATCTGGACTTCTGGGGGTAGAACCCAGGCTTCGGTATTCTTTAAAAGCACCCCCGCCCAGGCAATTCTGTGGAGCCAAGTAGAAGATCGTTGTGCTAGAAGAATGGGTGTCTGGAAACAGAAATCATAGAGGCAGTTCTTTAACGGAAAGAGAGATGGGCTTGAACGTAAAACCCTCGGTGAGTTTGGTTCTCTTCATAGCAGCTGTGTGTGCTGAGGCAAGTCTCTTGCCTTCTCTGGGCCTCTGAATTGTCTTTGGTGAAATGGGAAGGTAGAAGGGTTGTGGTGAGGATAAAACGGGACAGGCTACGTGCCTGACACAAAACATGTACTGAGTTAGACTCGGGTGTGTAAGGAATGTTATGTAGGCCAAAGCATCAAGGGAGCCTAGGGACCCTCTCAGCCATTTCTATAGCCATGTAGGTGGTGTGAATCCGCTAGCCTTCCAGGAGATTGACATATGTATAGGGTGGTAAACACATAAAGTGTGCTTGGAATTCCCTTTGGGCTGTGGCTGGTCTGGGAAGGCTTCCTGTAGGAGGTGACCAATAGGTCTCTGGTTTATGGTTCCTTTCAGCTCCTAGCAGGACATGCCCTGTCTTAGATATTTGTCCCCATCTCTCGGAGCCTTTAACCCATCTGCCCTCCTTCTGCAGAGCCCCACCTTTTGACCTTTCAACTGCCAGGGGCGGCTGGAGGCTTCCCAAAGCCTGACCACAAAATCCAGCACTAAAAGGTAGAGGGCGACTGAATCAGTCTCCATGTGGCCAGAGGGCAGCAGCCAGGCTGGAGTGAAGCTGGCCTCAGCCTCCTGTGTCTGCACCAGGCCCCTGGGCTCAGTGGCAGCGCGGTGGTGAGCCGAACTTGAGGAAAAGTTGGCGGGGGGCGGGTTGGGCTCGCCTGGCTGCTGGCGCTGGGACTTTCTTCTTGGGTTTCAAGTAAACAGTCTCAGCCCTCCTCCCCCTCCCCTGCCTCCACCCCTGGCTCCTCATTCGATGGGTCTCATGTGTTTCTATTTAAGGGTTGCGAGTAAACCCCAGTGATTGGCGGTCTCAAACCTTCTTGACTTCTCGCCTGGGCCCGGGCTGTGGAGACTTCTCTCCTGCTTGCTCCCTCTCCCTCCCGAGGGGAGGACCGCTGCCTCTCTTTTCCTCTGGGTTCACAGGGGCTGGGGGAGAGGCACAAGCCCTCCTCCCTGCCTTGCCTTTCTTTCTCTCCTCTGTTCGGCCTCAGCTCTCATGGGCGGCCCTCCCGTCCCGCCCCTGCCAGCCGAGGGGTCTGGGGAGACCACGTCCGCACCAGGCCTCTCCTCCCGCTCGCTCGTGCCGGGCTGTGCCTGACTCATCGCAGCGGCGGGCTCTTCCTCTCCGTTTCCCGGGGCCTCCGCCTGTCCCCAGCTGTCCCCCCCCCACTCCAGCCCAGCTCCCCATGTCCCCCGGTCCCCGCGGCGCAGCGGGCCGGTGTGGGGCCTTGCTATATGGCCTGTCTTTGGGGCCCGGCGAGCTGCGAGCCCTGGCTACGGGCGGCCCCTCGGAGCGGCGCTGGCGACGGAGCAGCCTCCCCCGATGGACAGGGGGCGCCCCGGCCGCGGGGCCATGGCCGGCCGCTGGCTCACCGCGTGCTTTCTGCCCTCGCCAGGTGCCGACACCAACGCCGAGCCCATGATCCTGGAACAGTACGTGGTGGTGTCCAACTATAAGAAGCAGGAAAACTCGGAGCTGAGCCTCCAGGCCGGGGAGGTGGTGGATGTCATCGAGAAGAACGAGAGCGGTGAGTACCCAGATGGGCGGCCTGACTCCCGGGATGGGTGGACAGAGGGACAAACGGACAGATGGACGTCTGGCTGGTTTTGTTCTCTCCCTCCTCCCCCACCTCTGCAGCTGTACGTTATTTCCATCTGGTGGGGGAGAGGGCTGAGGAGGCCAAAGTTTCCCCTGTTGGTTTGGGCCGCAGGCCAGCACTTTGCCTGGTGGTGGAAGAATGTCTCCCCGGCTCGGGGGAATGAACCGGCTTGTGGGCACGCAAGGCCAGGGCGGCAGAAGCCGGTACAACGGCCCGGCCCCTGTTCGGTGGTCCCCATGCCCACCGAGGCCGCAGGGAAGGTAGCTCCTGGCTCAAGGGCGCCTTCGCGTGGCTTCCCCCGTTGGTGCCATTTTCCAAACTAGGGTCCCGGCAGGGGCCAGAGAAGCCAGCTAGCTGGTGGGGAAGGCCGGCCGTGACGTCAGTGTGGGGGCCGCGGTTCATGGGCCCCCCGCGGGCTGTCTCAGGAAAGGCTAGGCCTGTGGGGTTTGGCTAGCGGCTGTCTGGTGAGCTGACTGCCCCCTGCAGAGCTGAAGGCCACTAGGACTTGGGAGGAGGATCCGGACGGGAAGAAGGGGGCCGCGGAAGGCCCTATGGCAGCCTCCCTATCATTGGGAGCTGAGGCTTTGTCTCATCTGGGGCCCCGCCCGTGGTTCTCCAGGAGCTACTGGTTCCACGGTCCTCACCAGGACCACAAGTGCAGCTGGCATCTGTGCAGGTGGGGAGAGAAGGGCCTGAATCAGTCAGTGTGAGCTGCGGGAGATGTCCAGCAGCAGTTTGCCCGCATGCTGCTGGAGCTTGAATTGGTTCCTGGGCTGTTTTGTTTTGGTTTCAGTTAGCTACAGGGGAAGCTCCCCTGTACAGGATCCTCTTTGGGCAGTGTTTGGACACTCCCAGAGGGGAGGGGCCTGTTTTCCTTTTCCTGTCCTACTCTGTTCCCTTCCAATATTGTGAGCCCTGAAAGGAAGAAGACCAGAGGATGATTGTACCCATACTACAGATAGAGTAACTGAGGCGCAGACAGACTGATGAGACGTGAGTCCTCTGAGGGTGAAAGCAGAACAGGGACATTCCTGGATCCCCAATTCCTATGTCTGTGGGCAGCAAGTCAAGGTAGAGATGCTGAGGAAATCCCAGCAGACCTCCTGGGGGAGGTGAGCTCAGGCTCCTGCTGTAGGAGGCCCAGGAACTGTGCTCCCTGAGAACAGTGCTGTGATGCCATCTTAGGTTGGGACTCCTGGCCCTCTGGGTCTGGGGTTTTCACAGACCTTTCAGAGAGGTCAGGCTTTGTCCTTGTGCTTGGAGTAATGGGCAGGGTAGTTGGCAGAGGCTGTCCCCGCCCAGCAGAGCCACACTGCTAGCCTAAGGCCTGAGCCCTTCACCCCAGGTGCCCACACTGGTCTCCTACCTGCACACCTTTGCCCTCGTACCAGCCCTACCTACCTACCTGTTGCCACCCCTCACCCCACCTACCTCCTACCCCCGCCCCCAGGAAGCTAGAGTTGTCACAGGGGCCTGGCTCTGGAAACCCTGAGCACCTCCAGACCCAAAGGAAGGGATCTCTGATGGTGGAATTGGAGGCGCCAGCGGAGAGATAAACGTTTTGGAGCTTGTTCCAAGGGGAAATGGTCTCACTTCTCTGTATAAGGTCAGGGCTGCTCAGAAGTAGAGTTCTGGCTTAGAGACCCTCCTGCTTCCTGCCTTGCCTTGTGTCAACAGCACCGCTATTGGCCTCCAAGGTTCTGGGCACCAGCCACTGGCCAGGGTGGAGAAGACCCCACACAAAAGGAAGTCAACATGCTCTGAACCTCTGATTCCCAGGGATGTTCTCCCTCTACCTTCCTATCCCATACCCAGGATTCTAGGACTCCTTGGAAGCCTTGCCTAGTTGGGGAGGGGGGGCGGGCGGGGCTTGACACAGTGAGGGCCTGGAGAAAGCATAGAGACCCCTCCGCTCCTGAGGAGTCCCTCATGGCTGTGTGAGGGGCTCAAGCAGCCTGACTCCGCCGTCTGACACCCAGACCCTCTGAGACAGCCACTGTCCCCAGAAGCAGGACTCTGCCCACCACCTACCGGCTGGGTGGCTGCAAGTCCCTTAATCCCTCTGGGCCTCAGTTAACCCTTCTGTACAATGGAGATAATTTGGTGGCTGCTTAGAAAGAGGATTTGGAGTAATGACCTCACGAGCCCTCTTCGAAGTTCTGAACTGCCATGGCTGGGAGCCTCTTTGGGACCCTGGGTGTCAGGTAGAGAGAGCCTCCCCGAACAGGTTGTCTCTCCACCTCCAGGACTTTTGTATCTTTGCTTTTGGTGGACAGAGCTGCTCAGCAGCGGATGTTTGCCCTGGGACCCTGGAGTGCTCTGTCCGCTGTGCAAACCCACACTGTCTGGTGCTGGCAGAAACCAGGGGGCCTGAGGTGAACCGCCAGTTTAACCAGAGAAACTAAGTGGGTGGAGGGGAGAGAGCAGGAGGACCAAACTGCAGATCCCTGGGACAGTGGTTTCGCAGTTCATGGAAGCCCTACCGGCTGAGGTGGGGGAGGGGAGGTGTGCTGTGCATCCTGTAAGCTGGCTTTGGAAGGAGTGGTGAGTGAGGCTTTTGAACTCTGTAACAAAGACCCAATTGTTAGGCCTCTGACCTTGGGACATGGTGGGCGTGTTAAGGCATTTCCACTCCCAATCCTTGGGGCACCATCCCCACCCCCCAAGGCCTTGCCTTACCCAGGGAGAGCGGGGACTCTGCCTGCGTCCCCTTCTCTGGAGGCCAGAAGTCCCTAGAAGATCCATAGAGGGGTCCACCAGCCTCCGGCTCTGCAGGCTGGGACCACAGCCTCCGAGCTGTTTGAAGGTGTGGTTGTGCCAGGGCTCTATGATCTCATTGGTCTAAAGAGCGTTGTGTCCAGAAGGCAACTCAGAGTCGGTCAGCTGTAAACACCTGGTACCACGGGTTATGTCTCATTTTATTAGAATCAGGAAATGACCCCACGCGGTAGAAGGCTCTTTAAAAATTTTGTGGCTGAAGTAACAGGCTGAGCGGTTAAGTCATTTTCTTGGAGTCCAACAGCTGAGATCTCTACCGTCTACAGAGGACGTAGGGGGAGAGCGAGAATGGACTCATCCCCAGTAGGGTCACCATGAGTTGGTGACACTGCAGGCTGGGGGAGTTGACCCCAGGTCTCCGTGGAACAGCCATTGTAGAAGGGTGGCTCTGTGTCCCGCTTTCCAACATGGTGGTCATAAATTGTGGGAATTCGGCTTGTTAATTATTCCTTTGAACTTGGGGCCAGGCCACAGCTGAGAGCATCTGAGCACTGAGGACAAGCCTGTTCCTATGAATGTAGGTGGATAGAAGTCATGGACTCCCAAAGTGCGACCTGAGTGGAAAGCCTTTTTGACCAAGCAGTGGGCCTGGGGCTGAACCAGAAAGTCCTCCTTTTCTCCATTCATGAACAGGGGCACATCTAGCAGAAAGATTGAACAGCTTTGCTTGTTTGGACAAGCCACTGACCTCTTGGCTTGGGAACCCCTCCCCCTTTTCCACAGACAGCAGTACCTGAGATGCCCGCTTTGTGGGACATTCTTAGGCCTCAAAGACTATGTTGGCTTCAGCTTTAAGCAGGTACAATCTGATCAACAATCTGATCTGACATCTGGCAGGACAATGATGGCAGGATCCCAGCTACTCTGGTCTCTGTGTGGAGCAAAGCTTGTCTCTAACTTTCCAGGATTGCTTCCTTCTTCTTAGGACTAGAGGCCCAGGGAGGACATGGGGCTATGAGTCACCAGATGCTCATTCTTTTCCTGCCTCTGCTTTCCTTCTTGGAGTCTTTGTTTCTTTCCTGGCCCCAGCATGAAAACACTGGGAGTTCTTATACTTCCTTGGAGGCACAGAGTTATAGGACTAAGACAAAGCATTGTGCTGGCAAGAAATTTTGAGCTCCACTGGTCCATCCAGGTGAGAAATTGTACAGGTGAGAACACTCAGCCTTGGGGCGTTTACACATCTCATTTCAAAATCAATGCTTTAGTCCCAACTGAATAGTGAGCAGAGGGCAGAAGTCCACTCAGACTTGCTCAAGAGACTCCTAAAAGGCTGCAGAAAAATCTTACCGAACCTTGGGTTGGTTCCAGCCTCACAGGAACCGGGAACCAAAGAGTGGTCCGAGCCAGCTCAGCCTTGTTTGTCTCTGTCTTGCTCTGGAGTGTACCAAGTAGAGGGAGAGCCCCCACCCCCGCCCCAGGAACTTTTCCCTGCAGAGCAGCTTGCCTTCTCCACTTAAAACAGCAACCTATTCACCTGCTGCTGGCCTGTCAGGCCCAGACCGCAGGGCTTTTCAGTGGAGGTAACTGCCACCCACTCACTATAGCTTCCAGTTCTCTGAGTTCAAAATCTGAAGTTCGAATCTCAATCTGGTTGGTTCCTGGCTGGCCAGTGATTCGGCAGACCTTCGATCAGGTGTCCTACCCCAGGCCCCTCAGCTGTGTCCGGGAGAAGCCCCATGGGGCATAAGCATGGCTGCCTAGCCAAGCTCCTTGGTGGGGGCTGTGGGAGAGCAGGTTTGAAAGAAAGGAGATCTCAAGGGGTAAGGTACCCAAAAATGTGCTGAGCTGCCAACCAGGTTATGTGTTTAGCAGCTGCGTGTGGGGTGGAGAAAAGAAGAGTCAGGAATCTGAACACTAGGTTTAAGATCTAATGCTACCCTGACTTTGCGAGGTACGTAGGAATCCCTTGGTTTCCTGGTGAGTGTAAAGGCGTCAGTGATGCACGGTGCATGGGCGTGTCTGGAGGGGGCATCTAAGTAGCCGTGTATTGCTTGACAGAGAAGACAAACTAACAAGCTTTTCTCTCAGATTTGTGTGTCGTGTTGGTGATTGTGTACTGTCCAAGGTAATGCATTCTCCAGCCTTTTGTGTTCTGTGGGTTGGAATCTTTTTAACATGGAGGGATGGATCACTTCAGTAACTTTGATATTTCCTGATGAACATTGTTATAACTTATTCTGTATGGGCGTTTTATAAGGGAGAAACCTATTTACATGGCGTTCATTTATCTAGGCATTCGTTCACTTCACAATACCTCCTTTCGAATACCTCCTTTGTCCCAGGCCCCGTGCTGATGGCGTGCAGAAGGCAGAAAGGCAGAAGGTTTCTGCCTTTCTGCAGCTTAGATTCTAATCGGCCTGAGCATGCTGGGTCCTTAAGGGGCGGACTGTACTGTGAGGCTGGGGGAGCTTCTCCGACTTGCTAATGTCTTCCGTAGGCTTCTCTGAGGAAGCTTCTGTGCCATCTGCTTCGATTATGGGCTTACTAAGGAACCAACTGATTGCTCATTCAGACTGCCAAGCTACCACAGAAAAGAGCTATCCCCATAAAGACAGGATAGGCTGTTTCTAGAAAGACAGGTAATTGTAGCCTGCATTGCAGATAAGTCAACTAACACTCTTAGCTCTGCCACAGCCTTTTAAGTTTGGTTCCAGTGAACCAGCCGCCATCTGCTTGTGGTAACTGGCCCCCGTGAGGTCTTTCCCAGCTGTCAGACAGCCTGGGTCCTCCGACCTCTCTTCTCTTCTGAAGTATGGCACGTGCATGTTCCTGCTGAGTCAGCCTCACCAGTGATTGCAAAGTCCATTCTGGTCTAAGACGGTCTCCAGCTTTGCAGTTGTTCCTGCCTCACGAACCTGGCTGGACGGGGAAGGGCCACGGAGCATAAATCCTAGAGCAGAAGCTGGCATCCTCATTCCCCCTGGGCCCCCTGAGCCCAGCTTGCTTCACTGCAGGCTCAAGATTGTTTTGAGAACGAGATTGCAGGATAGCCTAGCGATGACAAATAGGGACTTCACCTTAAATAAGCCTGGTTTTCATTTTGGCTTGGTACTGACTAGTGGCGAGCCTGGGAAAGTTAGTTGCGTCTTCTAAGCGTCCGTTTCCTTCCATGTAAAATGGGGATAATTGTGTCTACAGCCAGAGGGTCGATGTATGCCAGTTCAGAAGGGATTCAGTGCTTGGTGCGGGGCCTGGCACGCGCTAAGTGCTCAGGACGTGGTGGTCATCAGGAGACTGCTGGACAAGGGCAGCCCCGCCACAGACTGATCCTGGGGCCCGTGGCAGGCCAGTTTTCCTCTTATGGCCTCAGTTTCCCTGTCGGGCCGGAGAATGGGTTGCACTTGTAGGGTCTGAGGAGTCTCTCAGCCCTCTTGGTTTGCGAGGTTGGGTTGGGCAAGCAGGGAGTTTACTGTGAGCAGTGAAGCCCTGAAACCATGTTGGAGACCAGAGTTGCCCCTTTGGAGCCCTGGCTAGGGTAACTGTCCTTGCCTCAGACTGTGACAGGAAAAGTTGGAGACAAAAGTCAAATTCCCACTGGTGACCCACAGGCAGTACCTTCACAGGGCCGTGACCTTCAAGCAGGGCCGAGGGAAGAGGAGTGTCTTACCCATGACCCCCTCATACTGGCTTGACGTCACCCCGTGGCTCTGTTGCAGGGCACAGAGCTGAAGTACGGGGGCCGGTAGGGGCCTCATGGGAGTTGGAGACATCGAGCTGGGCCTTGGAGAGAGGGGCTTAGGTGGGCTGAGAGTGGAAGGAGTTCCAGGTCCCTACGAGGGGATACCAGGTGGAGGGCTGGGCCTGCCGGGGTGAGACCAAGGCAAGTGTCTGGCCGCCTCCAGCACGTGTGTCCTGATGAAGAAAGGGGACACTGGGCCAAAGTGGAGCGGGGAGGAAGAAGGAGGCCTCGGGAAGCTGTTGAGCCAGAGAGGGATGCAAGCATGGTGGCACTGGAAGCAAGTGGTCCAGCTCCGGGGAGGAGGGCGGCAGGGGAAGGTGTCTCTGGACACCTGCAGTGGAAATCACTCCTCGAGTGAGATCAGCATGGGCTGTTATCAGGGAGGCGTCCAAGGGCTTGTCAGCACTGAGGGCAGCAGGGGCCAACCGCCTGCCTGGAGCCAGCAGCCAGATGGCTTAGGGTGTGCAGGGAACCATGGCCACCAGGGCACTGCTGTGTCTCTCCTCCCCCTGCTTGGGTGGGACCAGCGGGGCAGCTGGTCACTCTGACCGCATGTTGGCTCTGTGCACCCAGCATGTCCTAAGGCCATTACTCTTAAAGGGCAGTTTTGGAGCAAAAGGTGTGTTGTAGCAGCGACCTCAGAAATCCAGCTCAAGGGCCTGAGTGATGCCAGCTGCCCCCCTCTCCGCCCCAGGGCAATGCCTGGCTGCCTTCCACTTTGGGGGCGCAAATAGGTTCACACTGAGTCTGTTCACGGGCGTCTCCAAAAGGCTGCTTTTCTGGGCTTGGACACCAAGGGAACACTTAAACCGCACACTGCCCAGACCGGAGCGAGGCTCATCTTCACGTGATCTGTCGTCCCTAAATCCAAACTAGTTGACTAAATGCCAGGCTAGGGTCAGAGGCGATGAGGCCAACAAAGGCCCACCCTCCTGGGGCTCCCATGGAGTGGTGAGACAGTCACAAGGAAACCAGAAAAATAACTTGAGATTTTTGCAAAGTGCCTTGCGTGAAGCGGGGCCCTATGACTGTGAATAAGCCGAGGGAGGAGGTGATAGGGTGCGGCCAGGGAAGGGCTCTCTGAAGGCCTTCCCTGCTGAGAAGGCCTGGAGCTCAGCGGGCTCCGGTTGGTGGTTGGTTTGGGGAGGGCAGTGGTGAGTAAAGGCAGAAAAGTAGGCGGGGCCAGGTGGGACCAGGCCTAGGCATGTGGTTCTAGGTCTAATAGCCACCGCATCCCGGGTAGGGGTCTTGCAGTGTGGCCAACGGGTGACCTCCCTCCCCTCCCTGGACAAACCCCGGCCCAGGAGCCCAGAGAGAGCAGGTACCACTAGGTGTACCCAACACACATGAACATACGTGGCCTTTGTCGCTGGTGGAAGTGACAGGTCTCCCCGTGTGGCTAAAGTGTGGGGAAAGAGCTCCGCACACAGCATTCCCTCCACCCTTACATAACAGATTTCCACCCTGCGATTGTGGCACTTTCTGGGGAGTATCATTTGTCAGGACCTCAGGGAATTTGGGTTGAGAAATCACCCCTTGTTTTTTCCCCAGATGATCCCGCAGCCGGGTGATAGTACGGTCTCAGCACTTGGGTTTCCAGTAACTACTTGTGGTAGCGGGCTTGACCGCCCTCTCTCTATCAGCATCTTTTCAGATTCCATAACCTCATCCTCTGCGTTCCCAGTGCTGACCCACACTCCCTTGTCGCATCATGGCAGGGGAAGCCGGGGTGACCCAGTTAAATCAGTCGCCCTGGGAAGCTTGGTGGGAACTGGTGTTCACTGGGACCAAGCAGAGAGCCGCTCGTGGCTCACCTAACGCTCAGCATCCCTTCTACGTGCATTGAAAATGTGCCATATGGAATTCTTGGGGGTTTTTTTGGTTTCATTTAATTGTTTCAGCCCCAATTCCACATTTCCCTTCTGAGCCAGGCACTTTTTAGGCTCATGCTAAAATACATTTGCCTCCCCTAAGCTTTTATTGGACTAAATTGTGGGGAAGTGGCCCAGGCTCCATGGGAGGCGAGAGAAAGCCAAACTAAGAGAAAGAGTCTGCCAGGGACGGGCCATAAAGTGAGCAAGCCACGAGTAAGATTTCGAAATTGGTGCGCAGATCCCTTTCTCCTGTTACCTCAGGCCCATCAGCATTGCCCTGAGTGGCCCTTGGATCTCCCATGTCCCAGAACCTTGTGTTTTAAGGGACATTCTAAAGACAGTGGTCTGAAGCCTGCAAGACTTCTCTTCATTCCCCACTGGGGCCAGGTGAGCAGGGGGTGCCCTTGAAGAGGTTAAGGCTGCCTGGGGACAGCCTGCTCCTGCCCGCCCGTAGGGGATTTGGGACATTTTTTTCAATGTGACTTCTTTCTGAATCAGAATATTTTATGTTTTACAAGATACAGAACCATGCAGTTTGTAGAACTTATTGGTAAGATGAAAGGCAATTGTTGACATTGTCTCTCAAAGGTGGAAATTGAAGCCCAGAGAGGTCAAGTGACTTGTCCCAAGGTGGCACAGTGGAGAGGTGGGGTGTGGACTTCAACATAAGCTATTTTTCCAGTTTTTGGAAATCTGGAAGTTTGCACATCTTGTGCTTGTGGATTTTACTTCTTTAGGGAACCAAGCCCCAGAGTGCTCTGCTGTGTGAGCTCCACAGACCACAGAGAGCAGGAGAGTAGAGATTGGTCTTGCTAAAGCCTTGGCTGGAATAGGAGAAAAGTGGTCAAAAGGCAAGTTTCCTGCAGAAGAGCTGTGTGCGTGTTCCAGGCTTTGGCTCAGCCTGGTCCGTGGCGGCAGGGCTGGACTGCATGGGTAGATGGATTAAAGGCATTTGTGAAACCTGCTCACCAGGGCCCTGATGGGCAGGACCAAGGGTATGAGGGTAGAGTTGGGCAGGGCCCTAGCCCACTCTGCTTCCCCCAACTTTTTTTTTTAAGATTTTATTTATTTATTGGACATAGAGATCACAAGTAGGCAGAGAGGCAGGCAGAGAGAGGGGGAAGCAGGCTCCCTGCCGAGCAGAGAGCCCGATGCGGGGCTTGATCCCAGGATCCTGAGACTATGACCTGAGCCGAAGGCAGAGACTTAACCCACTGAGCCAATCAGAGGAGGAACAGAGTCTAACCAAGGGAAGCCCCCTGCCCAGCGTCACACGGCAAGTTCAGGGCCAGGCTGTGGCATAGCTGTGCGCCGTGCCTGCAGCGGTAGTGGTCTCTGAGGCCTTGCCGCCCTCTCAAGGCTGGGCACACCCCAACTTGCCCCCCACTGACTGAGGCCCCCTGACCCTGGGCCCTCAGCCTGAAAGCTAAAACCTAGAGGCTCCGGGCTCCGAAGTGCTTCCTACACGGCCCTGACCCTATACCTCCGGACATTGAAACAGACTGATTTTTCACACATGGTGACTTCCTTCCTGTAAGATCATCTTGGAAGCCCGGACTTGAGAATACGGACTCCCCGCCATTGAGCCATGCCCCTTCTCTGGGCTGTCCCCCTGGCTGGCTGTGGGTCTCCCCGCATCAGACCGGGGGCTATGCCCTCCTTGGCCCTTCTTCCTCCTCCCCAGGAAGGTGTTGAGGCCGCTGTTGAGGTTGGCTGGGCCTCTGGTTCCGGGCTTTCTGGACACTCTCTTCTTATTTGTTTTCTGTTCTCCTAACTGGCGCCCTTGTGAGGCCACAGCCTCCTCTCTGCTCAACGTGCTCACCGTGCTTGGAGCTGCTGTGATCGGGACGCACCCGCAGCAAGGCCTGGGGTCTTGGGCCCTGCACCAGCACCTGCAGTGTTGGCTACAGGCTTCTCCAAGGCCCGGCTCAGCCACGTGGTCTCCCTGTGCTCCGGGGGGGGGGGGGGGTGCTTTCCCCCAGTCCTAGCCACCCATGTCTCGCTCGAACCACTGGGTTAAGGGATTGCCAACTTGGCACAGTGGGAATGGGCCAGGTGCTGGTGTGCCCTCCTGGAAGGAATGCCAGGCTTTGTAGAAGAGGCTCTCTGGTCAATCTAGGTTCCGAACTCAGTTACCCACTAACCAGGTGACCTCACACAAGTCACTTTACCTCTCCGAGCATCATCTTTCCTCACTTACAGAATGGAAATGGGATGAGGGGTGAAGATAGTGGCCACAGCTGTGTTCCAGATACCAAGCACCCCATTCCCATGACCATCATGCTTTTACCAAAGCCAGGCAAGAAGCAGGCCTTCCATCTCCAGAGCTCCAGAGCTCCTAAGGTCCCTTCTAACCCCCCGGGGCTCCGAGAAAAAAGCCAGTTTCAGCTTAGAGGGAGCAGGTGAGGGGAATCTGACCATGTTGGCAAGCCTTCAGCCAGCTCTCTCCTAAGCAGCCAAATGGGTCACTGGCTACAAACATGGCTCGGTTTGTAATGATGATCACAGGGCTCGTGGGCTCCTGGACACCTTTGGAATGGGCTTCTTAAGGCCAAATGCTTTGCAGATTAAATTTCCGGAGAAAGAACAGCTGAGAAAGCCTTGAGCTTTGCAGAGCTGTTTCTGTGCTATATGGCAGCATAAAGAGGGGTGTGTGTGTGTGTGTGTGTGTGTTCTCCCCTAATAAAAGGGGGGGGGGTAAGCAAAAGAGGAAGATGGGCCAATCCCACCAATCCCAAGCCTCCCTCTCCCCTTCAATTTGCATCAGCCAATGGGACTGCGGGTGCTGCTGTGTTTTCCAGGCTGGTGCTGGTAACAGAAGGAATATGATTAGTGTTATGGAATTTCATGGTTGGGGTTGGGGATGGCTCCCCCGCCCCCTTTTTTAAATAAATGTTTTGAGTAGTTGCCCTGGAGAACTGCAGAAAGCCGCGGCTGATGGACGTTTTTGGTCATGTCAGGCGAGGACAAGATTATCCAAGGGAGCAAGGGTGTCTCTCGCCTTCAGCCCGCTGCTGGGTTCCAGGGCCATCCTGCCAGAAAGCGAGCAAGGGGCCGTAATCACAAACAGGCCAGGATCAGTTACAACCAGAAGTATTAGTTTAGACTGTTGGCTTTGATGGGGAAGAATGCAGCTTTCCTTGCCCCTCCTCCCCCGTCCTTCTCAAGTTAAACAAGATCTGTGAAAGCAATAGTTCTGGGATGTAAAGAGAGGTCCGAATTCAAAGGCCAGAATTCAAATAGCGGGGCTCCCCCAGCCTCTGCTGATGTTGGAACAGGGGTGTGCCTGGCCCATTTCTTCTTGGGTGAACTGGAGAAGCCCAGAATCACTCTTGTCTGCCTAGGGCATCCTTACCTCCATTTTGCCCACCAAAATGGTGTCCTTGACCCTTCTGCGTACGTAAGCTGGCATTTTCTGCATATCTGCAGTGTACCCAGCACCGTGGGGAGGAGAGGGTAGGTGGGAATGTAATGAAAATAGCTTTAAAAAAAAAAAGGAAAGAAAAGAAACTAATGGAGCTCTCACTGCTTCTAGGCACCCGTAACTCAACCCCGTCCCCTCCCTCAACCAGCACCTCCTGGTTGAGCACCAGATCTGCTTCTTCACACTTGGGGATAAACAGTACTGCTCCCTGGAGTGTGGACACCATCAAGGGTGTGCTTCCCCCGTCATTGGTAACAGGAGCAGAACCAGGGTTGGCCAACACCTAGACCTCCTTGCCAACAGGGGAGGATTTTAACTGACTGCTCCTTGGAGGAGAGGAAGGAAGTTGACCTCATCCTTGGGGCTTTGCACGGGGAGGATGAACATCCAGAGCTCCTACCCCAGTGCCTCCCTTAGAAGTGTTTAACCCCATTCTTCTGCCTCCCTGTGCAACCAGATAGACTCCCTTGCTCGGCCTTCAAGGGCCTCCACTGTTGGTGGGGCCCAAGCATCTTGGTGGCACTGTTGTGGCATCTGGCAGCAGGAGCGTTCTGGATCCCAGAGGCCTAGCCTGCCTTCCCTAACCTCCATCTGTCAGCCTCCATGGGGCCATCCCAGCATCTCCAGGTCCTTGGATGAGAAAGGTTTCAGGGTGGTTTCAGGGGTGGGGCGCCTGAAGGGATTCAGAAGCTGGTTGGGTGGGATGTTCACATTCTAGGCTGAGGGATAGGCCAGAGCTGGGGGGCTGGAAATGATGCCGATATTACTCACCCACTAGGGGGTGTATTTCTAGCCTACTGTGGCTGAGGGTTGAGTCTCCGCTGAGATGTCTTGGGCCTGTCACTGCCGAGACTTATTCTGTTAAAGGACAGAGATCTTCATGGCCCACCCTGACCCCCAGATTTCTGTTAACTTACTCTGTGTAGGCCTCCCTACCTGGGAACCACTTGTAAGATGGAGTCTGTCCTCCAAGGGCCCTGAAGTCCATAGGGTGACCCCGTGGAGGCTGGGAGAAGATTGTATGGAGGAGAGGTTAATCCAATGACTTCACATCTTCCTACCCCATCTCTCCACCATCATCTACCATGGTGGCACCTTGATCAAAGACTGGCCCTCATGCAGATTGGAAAAACCAAAGCAAGCAAACAAGCAGAGCTGAACGAGGAAGACTTGGTCATGGAGCTCATGGTCAAATGGGGAAGCTTCCCCTCTTCTGACCCAGATGAGGGAACTGTGGTTGTTGCTATGTCACAAGGCATGCGGGTGACTGTCTTTGGGTGTTGGGGCAGGGGGCACCAGAGACCGACAGGGCGAAGGTAGGAAGAGCTCCGTCACTGGCTGGTTCTCATGGGTGACAGTCACACTGCCTGACCAGTCACCAACCATGCAAGTCTTGAATGACACACGTGGACCTGGGGAACCTCTGGAGCATCTGGGCTAAGGGCAAATCTGTTTTGTGCATGGCCTTTTCTCTTTGGATTTGAGTAGGATCTATACTCAACCACCCCTTAGGAACTAGCAAGACAAGATGGTACCCAGAGACAGGAGAGAGACCGAAAGGGAAACAGGACAGGAAAAGCTCAGGGAGAGAACCTAGTCCTAAATTACCACCAACCTGGCTGGGGCTCCAGGATGGTTATCCCAGCATCCTGGTGTTTTGGGCTCAAGTTAACTTACTTGCTGCTTTCTAGAGACCCTTAATATCGGAAGCTATAAGAAGGCTGAGAAAGAGACGGCTAAAGCTTCTCCTGTGTGTCAGGCAATGAGCCAAACCCCTTTCTTCCTGTAACCACCACCGCTGCCCTATAAAGCACAAGTATCGTGATTTCCATTTATGAGAAAGTGAGGCTCAGAGAGTTCAGGAAATCTGCCACCTTCTTCCCTGGACACTCTGCTGCCTCCTGGTTAGTTCTGTCTGGCTCCCCAGGCAGTAAGTAGGGCACCATGGTGAAGGAAGCTGTTTGTGGCCCAACCTTCTCCCTTCCCCTCTCTGGGGTTGGAGGCACCAGAGCTCCAAGTGTCCACCAAAGAGGAGGGGTGTTTTCTGTAGGCCTGGTGGAGGCCTGTACCAGTCAGTGGGGCTGCTTTGACCGGGCTTGCCACCAGCAGCCCAGCCCTCTGCATTCCTCCAAGAGCCTCACCCAGGGCATGGGCTTGTCCCTGGTGCTTGGCCTGTGGGACCTCCCTGAGCTTTGCTCTTCCATTCCTGTGAGGGGAGAGGCCCAAATGGAAATGACCCAGTCAGGTATACAAGCACACTGCGAGAGAGAGCTTCCTGGTGGGAGTGTTAGCTTTCTGGGTAATCTCAGGCAAGAGATGCAACAAGCACCAAAAATCTCCTGGTCTCAGGTTCCTGGGGGCAAATCCTCCTAGGTGAGCCACAAATTTGGGGGGCTGGAGAAGGGAATGCCACCCAGGGGCTGCTTCACAGTACTGGACTCGATCATGGCAGAAGGCCCCAGGCCAGAGGGAGGAGGGCTGGAAAGAAGCCCACCGCAGACCCTGCACTCACCTCAAGAGTTGGACTGGAGAGCTACTTGAGGATAAGGAAGCAGGAGAGACTGCAGTGTGTGGTTGGAGAAGCCAAGAAGAGAGGAGAAGTCTTATGCACATGTGTCATGGCATTTCATTTTCAACAACATTTACTGAGCCCCTTCTTTTTCTGAAACACAGAACCTGACCAGGGCTTGAGAGGATGCCAGGATGAGCAAGACTTGGCCTTTGTCCCCAGAGAGCTCTTGGTCTAGCTAGTGGAGGCAGCCAACACAAACCTAAGGTCGGGGTGCTGGGGGAGCACAAGGGCAAGAGAGCGAAATACAGCTGGCAAGGATTCACGGGAACATGGCAAAGGCAGTGGCTTTGAAAGACAGGACCTGGGCACAGCGACCGATGGATCCATGAAACCCACACTTGTGGGGTCTGCTGGTTGTGCACAGTAAGAGCAAGATAGAGGGCATTTCCTCCCAGGCTGCATGGAAGGCTTGTGTTCAGAATCTGCTCTGCTGTTGGGGAGACAGTATGTGGCCATTTTGATCCTCAGTTTCCATTTCTATAAAATGGGGGTAATATTTGGAAACCCACGTTGTGGTTACTGGGAAGGTTGGAAAAAAATGGTGAAGTGATATATTCATTTTCTCTTTCCTGATAGATGGGGCGGGGCAGTGTCTTGTCCAGTCTGGGGCAGTGACTTGTATCAGGGAAGTGGGGATAGGAGTCGCTTGGAATAACCCATCCGCCCCCATCTACCTACAACCCCTAGACTTTTCAAAGCTTTTTTCCCATCTGTTATTTCAGAGTGGCTCTCTAGGGCTAGGTAGGCCAGGCAGCTTTGTTTCCATTTTTCAGAAGAAGAAACTGAGTTTCAGAAGGGTAAATTGTTGGCGTGAGACCTCAAAGCTTGCTAGCAGCCAAGCTTGGATTTGATTCAAGGGGCTGCATATTCTTAACCCAAGGCTCCTTCTGCAAGTTCAGTGTTTCCCAGAGAGCGGGTCCTAGAAACATGTGGTGGTCACGGCATTAAATGGCATGGAATCCCGTCACAAGAAGGTTATGATCTTGACTTCTCTTTCACTCCATGTTAGGTCAAAGGTAAAGTGTCTGTTTGGGGCCTCTGTGTTGTTAACATTTGTGGACATTGCCTGCTTGTTTCAATATTTGTTAGAAAATCTGGCTATAGCCTTAGTGTCTTGCTAGAGCTCATCTTACTATCTTACTGGAGGTCTGTAGCGTTGTCATTTCAGTGTATGCATTTTTCCACTTACCTATCTTCTGTTTACGCCAAGGAATATTGGCTTTCCGTGTCGTGTAGCATAGGAACATGCCCTTTTAAAGAAAAGATTTTATTTGTTTTTTTGGGAGAGAGTGAAAGCGAGAGAGTTCACCGAAGGAGAGGAAGAAGGAGAAGCAGACTTGCTGCTGAGTGGGGAGCTCGATGCGGGACCTGATCCCAGGACCCTGAGATCATGGCCTGAGCCTAAGGCAGACACTTAAGCGACTGAGCTGCCCAGGCGCCCCCCCTCCCAAAATCCCTTTTAAAACATGAAGGTATTTCCATTTTACTCTGAAAGCACACACTAGTACAGGTACCCCTTGGATAGCTCCTCTGCATATCTAATGCCCAAGGTTCGGGTTCGGGCAGGGGAGTCATAGGACCCCAAGTGAGACACTCCTAGGTACTCTCCTTCTGCCACAGTCTCCCAGAGTGACACCAGCGGCTCCCAAATTCCAACTGGGAAGGGAGCCTGGAAAAGCCTCAGCTCAGTATTGGTGGCGGCTGTTCCCCACACAGCGACGAGGAATCCACGTTGTCAGAGAGCTGTTGACGTCAGGCGGTACAGAATTTTGCAAGGCCTCTATTTAAAATTCCCCAGAAATTAAATCAGGAGGGTTTGGAGGGAGGAATGCCCTAGACAAATTGTGGAGTGGGTTTGTTTTGTTTATGGAGATGGTCTTTAAAGTTGAAATTGCCCCCGTTGTATTTTTGCCCCAATTGAAGAAGGGCTGAACTCAGCTGGGAGTGAGGGGAGGGTTGTCAGCCTAAGGCTTGTAGTTAAAGCCAGCTCAGTTCTGGGGCCAAGAAGCCTCCATTGTTGGCAGAAAGAGAAAAGGGAAAAAATATACAAACTCCTCCATCTATACTTCTCAGGCACTGAAGTCAGCTAGTATAAAAATACAGATGACTCCTATTTCCAGAGGATTCCCTCCACTCTTCTCTCCAGACTGGAAACACACATAGAAGGTACTAGACACACTGCTAGGGTGTGGCCACCCTTTTCTCTTTGATTTCTCACCACCGCCCTCATCAGCACACACTATGTAATATACTAGTCTCACCAATAAGGACACTTCAGCCTCTTCATTCGGCCATTTGGAATGAAATATATCACCGTAGCCCTAAGTGGGCTTCCTTAAAATGTTGGCCATGCAACACCGTGGTACATGGCCTGACTTATGATGGTGCTAATGCTAAGTACTTCCATAACACACAGTGAGCAGACTTTGTCCTGTTCCCATTCCCGTCCAAGCCTTCTGATTTACCTCAGCTTGATGGTCCACTGTCTTGGACCCATCTCCAGTAAATCTCTTTTCATAACAAAGGGGGAACAGGCTATAGGCGCAGCCCTCTTCAGACTCAGCACAGCTCAGATTTCCTATATCGCTTTGTTCTTGGTAATTTTATGGTTGGGGCTGGTGGTCCTGTTTACTCATGGTGGTGATCTGAAGTTTCCTAAACAAATTATTTGCTTGAAGTTAGGGGGAAAAAAGGCCATTGCTTCAAGTATATATTTACGCTCTGAACCACAGTATACGTAGCACAAGGATATGGCAAAAGGCCTGCATAGCAGGGAGGCCTCTGAGGTTGAGAAACGCTGATCTGAAGTCCCTGTCTGCTGGCAAAGCCTTTGGGTAGGAACTCGCGCCAGAAAAATGAGCAGCCTGAGCGCCCTGCCTTGCCTTGCCATGTGGGCTTAGAGAGGGGGTGAGAGAGAGAGGCGATCTGGAGATGGGACCGGAAACCACCTGTTAGCCCCCTCCTGGGTGGGGCCGGATGGAAAGGCCAGAAGGCGGGGTCGGGGGTGGGGAGGTGGGCGGGGTGGAGAGCGAGCCACGCCCATGCCGGCTGAGAACTGAGTCTGATTTGTAGGCACCATAGAAAGGAGAAGCAGAGAGAAGAGGCTGGTTTCCCTGGCTCATCTGTCTGGCGGAAATTGGGGGAACTAATGGAACACGTGGCATTGGTCGTCTTCTGCAAAGGAAGCGGCAGCTGGAGTCCTTCCTAAAGGGAGCTGTGTGCTTGGTTGCTGCCCAGGGAGTCAGCCCTGGGTGCTTATCCTGCTGCTGGCCCTTCTAAGCCCGGCACCGCGGGTGGATCACCCATTCCAAGGGTCTCCTCGTGCAGCCTGAGATTTCCCAGACCTGGAGACAGATGACTCACTGAACTCGTGGTCCGCCCAAACCCCAGGACCTTTCTTACCCGCACCCTTGAGTAGGGATGCCCACGTTCCCCAACTGCCCGGGTCCCTCCCAGGTGGCACATAGTATTTCGGCAGAGTTGTGACCAGCACACTCCTTTCACGCCAGAACGTTTGCACGATCAATTATAAGATGATAAGATTGCCTGTCCTCTGGTCTATCTACCCTTTTCATCATGTCACAGTTGACCTGTCATTACCATCTGTTCAGACTTTCAGGGAGCAAGGGTACCTCCTGATCCCGGCACAGCTTTCAGCAAATGCAATGCTGCTCCCTGCTCAGCCCCTCTTTCCTCATCTTGGGACTGATGAAAACATGCAGCAGGACAGGCTCCCAACAGAGCCCCCCTCTAGACTGTAGCCAGCGAATCATCACACGCTCTTTTGAAACGGTCCGCTCTCAGCTGCGAATCTCTCGGCGCAGCCCTGCCGCCCCTAGGGGGGTCATGAGAGCCCCAAGGCCTGGATGGCTCAGCTATGACACATCCCAGACCCGCCGGGCCAGCGGTTCGCTCGTTATCAGAAGCCAGCGGGGTCTGGCCCCCTTCCTTCCTGTTGTGTCTTTCTGCTCAGCGCTGTCTTGGGAATGCTCAGAACCCCCTCGCGGGCTCTCCAGCCATCCCTCGAGGCATCCACGTTTCACTCCATCAAGAACCAGCCTAGAGGTTGCCCATCTCTACTGTGGAATTCACCTTCTTTGGAAGTTGACACTTCTGCCTGTGCTGTGTCCTCTGGCCTTGCTCCTCTGTGTGTGTCTTCCTGGACCCGTGCTGATGGGCTGGCGGGCTCTCTGTCAAGTGCTCTCCGGACCTGGTCTCAGCACGAGCTAATGAGAGCTTGTGGAAAGCAGCCTCTCAGTTTGGCCTCCATCCCTCGCAACACTCCCATCCCTTCTCCCCAGGTCCGTTGGCCCACCCCGCCTCCTGGTCAGCACTTTCTAGTGTGGGTGCCCTGCTGCCTGAGAGAAAATGGCCCGGCTGTGAACAGGAGTCCCGCAGACCCCCTTCCTCTCTCTTGAGTCCGCCTCGCAGCACTGTGCCCTCTCTGTTTCTACTTACCTCTTGCTCTTGCCTGGGACATCAGGCAAGTTGTTACTGCTGTTACCCTGAGCATTATTTCAGGCATCTGCCTGGGAGGCTCTAACCTACCTGATGGGATTCTCAGAAGCCCACCCCTCCCTTTTGACATTGAAGGTGAGCGGGCCCCAAGTTCATCTGGCAAGATCCCCACCCTGGAGCACCATGGGTATTACTGGGTTGAGCCACACGTGCTCCCACCACTCTGCCTGTCCTGTTTCCCCCACCAGGATGCCCCCTTCCTCCCCTCCTCTCCAGATGGGATCCGAGGTTCAGTTCAGGACTCGGAATTCTTCCCTGGCTACTCAGTTTCATCCCTGATGTCTATAGTTCCTTCAGCAAACGTAGCAACAACTGACACATCTGTGGCACGGGGCTGTCCGGCCCACCCTGTTCTGCTGTTTCTGGAAGGGCCTTGGGCCATCTTGTATTCTCTATTTCACCCGGCCCCCACCCGCACCCATGCCAGGCACAGAACCAGGCCCCGCTTTCAGTAGAGACCAGCTAAGGTCAAGGGCCAATGACAGGGACACCAAGAGAGAGACTCTCCTTGAGACTCCAGACACCCAAGACCCACCTGCCTCCCTGCTCAGCCCTAGCCCTACTCACTGAGGGCAGTGACGTCATGCTTCCTTCCTTAAAAATCCCTGCAGCTTATATTTCAACTTTAATAATAGCTCTTTGATGGGCCTTCCTGGGAACCAGGCCTGATTCTGAACACTTCTTGTAGGTTAACTCCTGTACCCTTTACAACGCTGGGCAATAGAAGTGCTACTGTAGGTCCATTTTACAGATGAGGAGATTGAGGCTGTTGGCTCAAATTCAAGCAGCCAGTTGGTAGCAGGGCTGGGACTGAAACACAGGCAGCCCGGCTCTAGAGTCCTTGCTTAAAACCACACTTCTCTTGTACCTGTCATTTTATCACGTGTCCCCACTCTGCCTGCGAACATTCAGTAGCCAGGCCTTCTCCTGGGTGCCTCACCCATAGCCCCAGCCTTCTGGGCCCATCCAGTGAGCTGGGCCGGCTGGGTCTGAGTTGGTGGGGGGCAGCCCAGTGCTTGCTGTCTTCTCGCCATGGACTCCACGGAGCCTTCCAAACTGACGTAGTCGCTTGTGCTCATGGTCTTGGAATCCGGGCCTCAGGCGCCCCGGGAAGGTTCTGGGGCCCCGCTGGCCTGAGAGCCCCATCTGGGGGAAGGGAGGGCCATGGGCAGCAGAGCAGGGTTGGGTGCCAGAGATGGAGCAAGAAGAATGGGTCAGGCAGGAAGGCAGAGGCTGTGGGGGAGCTCTGGGAGAGACTGGGGGAGCCCTTACCCGCTCCTGTTTGCTTTGGAGCGAGGCGGCTGCGTGCTGTGAGCTGGAGTGTGTCTTGGCAAGAGGCCTCCGTGACAGCCTTCTGGCCAGGGGAGGCCTGGCCGAGGGTGGGCTGCCTTTCGTTGTTCTTAAAGGCACAGCGTAATTATGGGCGGCCAGCCCTTTCAGTGTCTCTGGTCCCTCTCAGGTCAAAACCTCCCATCTGCTCCGAGGTCACAGCAAAGGGGTCAGGGCAGATCTAGGGCAGAAGCAGTCCCTGCGGGCCCAGCTGTGTGCCAGGTGTGGTGTGGCAGGGTCGGCAGCACGGTCCCAGGTGCCTGGCCAGGCCCCCTTCAGCACCCTTCCCCTTCTCGGCACCACACCCCCACTCAGGGCTCCCAAATCCTCGCTACCTTACCAACCCCCCCTTCACCCCCCCCCTCACCCCCCCCCCCACTCCAAACCACTGCAGGGAAGAATATGGGACTGCCTGGACAGGGCACTGTCAAGGGAGCTCGAGTCTGAGCCCATGCCGTGCCTCTGGGGTCCTAGCTCTGTCCCCCACCCCACCCTGCCGGCACACCCTTGCCTCCACCGAGGCCTGGCCTTGTAGTAGCTCTCCAGGGACGCCTATTTCTGCCTGAACCTGTTAGACCCTGCGAAGGTCCTGGAGGAGGGAGCCTAAAGTCTGCTGGGCTCTCCCAGACTCGGAATTGAGATTCTCTGCCTGTCTCCCTCTGGAAGAGATCCCGGCCCTCCTGCTGGCGTCGACACCAGGACACTGGCTGTGCTTGGGCTCATCCTGTGTGCCGTGCAGGGGGCAGGCCGGGAGAGCACCTGAGTAGCACCCCCATGTGTTCTCTGTAGCACCCCCATGCTGGAACGCCCAGCGCAGACGAGATGCTGGTTATGGAGTACAGTGCATGTCGCCGATGTCAGGCTGTCCCACAAGCAGATCGTAGTACCCTGGTATGACAAGGCCCTAGGGTGGCCAGCAACCTGTTCCAGGGCACAGCTAGGACATGGTGAAGCCAGGGTCCAAACCGAGGTCTTGGAAGAAGGACTAAGTTGTGCCCATGGGCTGAATTCTGGGGTATGCTGGGCCAGGAAGGCAAGGGGCAGTCAGGGAAGGCCTCCTGGAGGACAACACCTTGAAGAACAGGGAGAACTTCAGAGGGAGAGGAAGGAGCAGGGTCCCCTCCCCCACCAGCTGTTTTGTCCTAGGCTGAGCTGTGACCTCAGAAGACTTTATTAACAACCTAATTGTGTGCAGCTGGCCTCCGCTGGCCCTAAAGAGCTCATTATCCACTCTCTAAGGAGGCCATTGTGGCCTGGTCAGCCTGGGTCCAGCAGTGGCCTGGGAGTGCCCATCACTTCCTGCTGGCCTTGGCCAGGCTCAGCCCCCTCTTGGAGAGGTTATAGGCTCTGGCCCCCGGCCCAAGTCCTCCCATCCCCACCTTCTGTCCGTCCCTACCTCTCACTCTCTCTCTCTGTCTCCATTTCCTCTCCACTCTTTCTGTCCATCCCCCAATGCTAGCATCGCCCAGCCCCAGTTAGAGTCCATCTTAGAGGGCTTTGAAACTGGCCCAACATCTGAGGATTATGCTCAGCCTGGAAAGAGGGAGGGTCTGGCTTCTGAGACGAAGCTTTACCCTCTTGGGGCTGGGGGTTGCCTTCCCTACCCTGAGCTGGAGGTGCTGGCCAGGCTGCCCCGGTGTGGCCTTCTGCCCCCTCAGTCCCTGGGCCACTATGAAGTGGGTTCTTACAGAGAGGCCCGCAAGCAGAGTTGGCTGCTATGACAGGTGACATTGCTGTTCTTTCTGGGCCTTTGCCCTCTGGTGAGGGCAGCCTGGCTGAATGACATTGTTCTGGCGCTGTGGAGACACGGCCCTTAGAGAAGGAGTGTTCTGGAGGCGGGCCAGCCAGGGGTTCTCCCAGACAGCTTCTCCAGTCTGGGGACTTAACTCCGAAGATCACACCTAGAGCCCCCCAGAACGAAGGCTTCTCTAGTACCTCCAGTGGCGGTACTCTCAGGGCCCCTCTGCCACAGTTCACAGCTTCCCACACAGAGCAGCAGGCATGGTCGCCTCTCTCCTGTCTCCTGCTGGGGATGGGGGGACCTGGCTGCCAGGCTGGAGGGCAGGGGTCTGCAGAGGGGACTCCATACCAGTCCAGGCCCTTTGGGGGGTCTCTACCATCTCCTGTTCCACTAAGTTCTCTGCTCCCTACCTCCTTCCCAAAAAGAGCTTCCTCCCCTTCTGCCTGGAAACAAGAGTTGACTTCTCGGGACAAGGCCAAATTTGGCAGCTGGGCCGAACCGCCCTCCCCCAGTTTGAGCCCAGCTCTGGCCACTTCCTCAATCCGGTGATAGGCCCCTTCATGAAACCTCCCCACATTTCCTCTCCCAAGAACGAAGGTGGAGAGGATGCAGAGAGGAAGGCTGACAGGCCCACCTGGAGCACATGAAAAACGCAGAGGTGACTCGGGCCCCTGGACACCTGTCAGTGCTGGCCACCCAATCTTCCACATCCTGTGGCTTTAGTCCCCCAATAAAACTTATCGCTTCCGTTCCGTGGACACCTGCTGTGCCAGACCCTCCGCGCGTTCTTGGCCTTCTCCATCCTCCCGCTGGCCTGAAAGGCAGAAGGTGGTCTTCTAGATGAAGTCCTCGTGCAACAGGTTCAGTCTCTTCCCTGAGGTCGCAGAGCGTGGAGGTGGCAGGCCTGGGATCAGGCTCAAATCTCTGACTCCAGCACTTGGGTCCAGTGCCTCAGTTTCCACATTTGCTGGGCTGCTTGCTGCAAGCTCAGTTCTGCCCTAGAGACAAAGCAAACATGGTGCTTACAGTCTCAAACCAGTACTCAGACCAGACCAGTACTCCAAGTGCGTGCGCGTGAGCCGCTGTGAATTGTGGGGTTGATGCTCAGGATGCTGTTGGGATCTGGAGATCGGTTGGGGAGGGCTTGCTGAGGTAGTAGGACAGGGGAGAGGAAGCTGGAGGACCTCTGTCCGGGGGCCATGTGTGAGCTGAAGGACAGGGGCCAGGCTGAGGATAAGCCTGGCATGTGGAGCAGGGAGGGAAACCCCAGAGACCTCCCCCTTCTGGCCCCATTTCCCACCATGCTTGCTCTCATGAATTGCATCAGCTAAGGAAGGAGCAAAAGGTAGCCCCTCCCATTCTTCTGGAACCCCTGAAGGCAGTCCCTAAACTACACAGATTAGCTACATGGGTACGTGGGCGTGCAAGCGCATGCGTACACACATACACACGCAAGTCCATTCACCAAGCTGTACTGAGTGTCTCCTGATCTACTCTGCAGGCGGATAGCACCTGGGCACCCGTGGTGCTGTTAGCCTAGGGGAATATCAAAGCCACCATCCCGTTAATAACAGGTCAAGGTTTTTGCCCTCCAGATCTGGGTTAGGCCCCAGGCTAAGCTACTTTCATCTCATTTGTCCTCTTCAACCTTAGGAGGTAAGCGCCATTAATCATCCCCATATCAGGGAGGGAAGACTGAGGCTCAGAGAGGTTTACTGATTTGCCCAAGATCACACGCAAGCCAGGACCTGACTTTGTCCTTCTGACCCTAGATCCCTAATGAATTGCCTTCTACTTCCAGAGGACCATCCCCTGTATACAGACACTCAAGTTCACACAGCCCTGTATCTCGGTTCCTAGCATACACACACGGGAATCACACGCTCAGCGACAGGTATCACATACCAGTGTCCAGGGACACGTGTTCTCAAGGAGTCACATCTGCCCTTGTGCACACACCAGACAAATTCCTTATCTACTTCTGCACTGGTGAAGATATGGTCCCTGGCGCCCAACTGCCTGGGTCCATTGAGGTCCAGCTCTGCCTCTTCCTAATTATGAACTTTGCCTCAGTTTCCTCACCTGTAAAATGGGGATGGTGATGACAGTAACACTTCATGAGATTCTTTAAGATCAAATATCGTATATAAAGATTGCATCTGCTGTAATCACCACATAGAACCAATGCACACCCCCACGGAGATACATATGCAGGCATAGCACACTGCCGTGTACTCAGAAATACAAAGCCTTGTCCACACCTACCCCCACATGCAGCCCACACGTGTCCGCCTCTGTGGAAGAGCGGATGCTGTGGGCACTGGAGGTGAGCCAGGGAGTCCCGAGGGGCTGGCTGATGCTAGAGCCCTCTTAGCCAGCCAGGCCAACCCCAGGGGTGCAGGCTTTTAATTGCTCCTTGGTGGAGCAGAAGGGACTTTGGTCGGGAGCCCCAGTTACAGCAGCGGACGTCTGAGCTGCTGGCATCTGGGAGAGGCTTGTCAGCAGCTGTGGGTGGGCGCCGGCCCAGGGAGCCTCCCCCAGAGGCCCAGCTGTGTGACTCGTGCCAGGCTCCTGGGAGGTCTGTAGGGAGCTGGGGTGGGCACCTCTGCCCACATTCCCCCATGCCCACCTGGGCAGTGTTGGAGCCTGTCCGTCTTTGCTCGGTGGAGGGGCCTGAAGCCACGCCAGGAGCAGGCTTTTCTCTGCAGGGCCTGAGGCAGGAGTGACCCGGGACTCAGAGCCACTCAGCGTAGTTCTGCACATTTCAGGGCTGGAGTGGAAGCCCAGGACGTTGTTCTCAGCAAAACTGTCAGGGACTCTAGCTCCGGGGGACAAGGAGAGAGTAGGATGTACAAGGAAGGATTCTCAGAGGATGAAATAAGGGGATAGGGGAGACAATGCCTGCAGCAAAGAGACCTGAACCCCGGGATTATGAAGTTCTTGGATCCAAGGGGAAAGGCCCATATAGGGGCTGGTCCCCAGTATGGCACTGGTGGGGAGAGGGAGAAAACAGGAGGTCAGTAAGCTGTTCGGACTCCGTTCACTAGGTGAGGACACAGACAAGCTCCATGGAGATTGATGGAGAAAGTCTCTCCCTCCCAGCCCCTCCTCCCCCCACCGCAGCCATCCTGGTGCCCACAGAGGGGCTTGCCTCCTTTGCCTCTACTGAAGATGGCTTTGTGGAGCCCGAATTCCAGACACAGAAGGCTGAGAAGACATTTTGGCCATCCAGGCGGCCACCAAGTTGCCTACTTTCCTGGGAAACCCTGGGCTTATACAGAGAAAGGAGGGAATAGTCTCCCAGTGGAGACAGAAAGGGATTGTTTCTGAGGGTGGATTTGGCAGAGGCGCATCTTGGTATAGACGAGGCTGGGAGGGGCTGTGCATGGAGAGATGTTGGCAAATCCTCACCAAGACGCATGCTTCCAAGTTCCACTGTTTCTCGGGCACATCCCCATTTTTTCCGATGACCGTAAGATCCCTGGCTCCAGCCCAGGCCCATCCTGGGGAAGCCCCCTCCTGGGAAGCAGAGCTCCTTTTTGATGGCAGGCCTTCAGGGGACTTCCTTAGCCCACTGTGATTTGCCTTGGCTTTGGGGGGCAGAACTGGGGTGGTCAGGTTGGTGAGGCCCTGGAGGTACGGGAACCAAAACCTGTGTGCTTTCAGCATTGGGGCCTGGGCCTGGGGATCATGGGAGAGACTCAACCTTTAAGACCCTCCTGAAAGTAACTCCAAGTTGGGAATTATGGTGACTGTTCTTTGGGGCTCTGAGGTTATCCTGCTGAGTGGGAATTTGGGGGAGGTACTGGTTACCGAGAGTGGCTCAGAACAGAAGGTCCTGTCCCCACCTGCTGAGGTCTGTGGGGGCAGATGCCCCGTAGACTTGAATTTTGTCACTAGCTTTGACTCAGATGGCGGACCTTCGGTCATGAACCTTGGTGGCTGCTGGGTAGAGATGACGTTAGGACACTCAGGTTCCGGTGATCGAAACCTGCTCCGGCTTCATTAAATAACACGGAAGGTCAAGGGCTCGCTGTAGTTTGGGCGCCCAGCAGGGTGGTCCAGCTTCAGCCCACTTGGAACCTGAAGCCTGAATGAAGTTCGTGAGGGCTGACTTTCTCCATCTCTGGACTGCGCGGCCGCTTTGCTGACTTGGCTCTCATTCTGTGTCTTCCCACATAGCCCTGCAGTTCCTGGTTTACGGGGGACTGAGCCTTCAGCGCGCCAAAGCACCCATGTCAGTTCTTGGGAAAGCCCTGGAACTGTTAGAGCGTGCAGGGAGAGGGCAGGTGGGTCAGATGATGGAGCGGGAGTGCCCACTCCTGCGGTCAAGGAGGCAGAGCCATCTTTGTGGTGGAAAAGCTCCAAGGCAGGAACCCTCTTGCATGGCCTCTGATCAGGGCTTGCACAGGAGCCCCTGGGGCTGGTGCTTCGTGGCAGAAATGGCTGAGTTCCAGAGAGTGCTCCCCCAGAAGCCAAGAGAAGGGGAAGAGACCCCTGTGAGTCCATGCCTTCTGATATCTTTGTGGCCTGGGATCCTAGGAGCGTAGCCAGGCTGCTCCAGGGAGCCCCCTCAGTGGCCCACGATGTTCATGTGCCCCCCACCATCCCACTCTGGGGAAAGACCAACTCTGGTGGGGGAGGGTGTGAAAGTGGGGGAAGGCATCCACCCTGGGCTCGAGAGGAGACAGGGACCCAGCTCAGGCCCCTGAGCCAAAGAGGCCTGGGCTTTGAAATTCCAGACTGCTCATGCAAGGCTTTCCCCATCTGTTGGTTAAGACTGGTGTATTTTAGAGCAGTTCTAGGTCTGGAGCAAAGCTGAGCTGCAGAACAGATTTGCTGTATGCTTCCTGTCCCCACACGTACATAGAACTCTCCCCACATCTAGAGCAGTCTACTTGTTATGGATGAAACTGCACTGACACATCCCAGTCACTGAGATCCGGAGTTTACGTTGGGGTTCACTCTCCGTGCTGTGTGGACAAGCTGGCAGTGACACACATCTGTCATCACAGTGGTGTGCAGACTTGTCTTGTGGGCTTTGCAGAGCTGCATGCGGAGGGTTCTGGAACTCCTGGGAGGGCGAGGAGCAGTGGGCATTTGAGACTGTAGTACAGGCTGCTCGCTCCCCCAGGCCTGTCCCGTGAGGCAGTGGGGACCTAGCGGAAGAACTTGGAGGTGACTCGGGGTGCCGAAGGCCTGTGCAGGAGCACCACTGTTTTCCTCTGTCCCTCAGGCAGTTGCCTCTGCCTCCCAGCAAGGAGCAGCCAGGAGGCTCCCAGTGTCCCCCTCCCCAGGCAGCCACTCCCTGCCGTGGGCAGCGAAGGGGTCTCCGAGCTGTCGCAGGAGAAGCCCAGGATGTCTTGCCAGGGACCCATCCATATTTGGAAACAGAGAGCTCGGTTGTGGACAGAAAAGAGAATTGGTGCCAGATGGCTTTGGGCGTAGAGAAGGATCGGAGTGGGATGGGGGCGAAGACAAGGTCCTGTGACGAGCACCTTCTGAGAAGAGACGGACGGCAGTGGGTGGGGGCCCAGGACCTGGGGTGCTTTGCTTGGTCAGCATTTGTTTAAGTGATAAATGAACGTGCTACCGAACAAGAAAGAAAACCAGTGAGCTTTTATCATTTGGCCATGACCGTGAAGGGTCGCTCAAGGGTGTGGTACCCGCTTAGGGTGACTGACAGGTCAACACAGTCAAGGGCAGCTGTGAGCAGCACTGAAGTGCAAATGCCACAGACCCGTGATGGGGAAAGGGGTGCAGCCACCATCCGCGGCTCACCGTGACGCATTTATCTCTGGATCCCTCTGAAAGCCTTGAACGCTAAACTCCCAACCACACCAGTAGTTCCACTGGGTTTCAGAGACCTGAATGGTCTCTGTTTAGCCGGAGCATCCTTGGCCTTTCCTATAGGGTGATATATCCTTGTTTCATTCTCATTGTTAAATTTTTCCATCACTTGTGTAAGTGTGGATCACTGTCCATCGGGGCCTCCCCTTGGGGAGTGTGTTTGGCTTCTTCTCAGCGTGGCACAGGCTTCTGGAGGCCAGACGTAACCCAGGCAATTTGCTGGGTGCCCAGGCTGTGTGGCTCTGTGCCCTGACCCCTCCCGCCCCCCATCCTGCCGGGCAGTCATGACTATGTTCTCTCTTGTCCCCTCTGCAGGCTGGTGGTTCGTGAGCACCTCTGAGGAGCAGGGCTGGGTCCCTGCCACCTACCTGGAGGCCCAGAATGGTACTCGGGATGACTCGGACATCAACACATCCAAGACTGGGGAAGGTAAGGGCCTGCAGGTTCAAGGGGCAGGGAGATAATGAGGCACATGAGGAGGCACATGTGGGGACCAGGCTGCCTCCAGATCCTCAGGGTTTGGTGCCCACCCATTTCTGGCCCTTGGAGGGAACCCAGTTCCTCCAGAGGGAGCTTTCCCATTCTTCTCCCTAAAACCATCAGAACTGCTCAAGAGAGCTGGGTCATGTCCCAGCCCCTTCCCTGGGGACCCCATCTCACTGGGGCCAGCCAGTGAGCTCACCTCCCTTCCCAGGTCTGTCCCTGCTGTCCCAACATGGTCTCACATGAGAGGAGAAATTTCCCTGGACTGTGAATCTCAGGCTTTGGCAACTCTGGGCAGAGACTGGAGAGAGCGGTCTAAGGACTGGACCCCAAAGCTCCCTTTCCCTGCAGAAGCCCTTGGTTCCTCGGGGGATCCCCCACAGAGACCCCCAGCTTTGCCTCCCCAACCCCACGCCGTGCTCTCTTCTGCAGGGATGACCCCAAGGGGCTGTGCGTGCATAGCTTCTGCTGCTCTGGGCGTCTGTCACCCGGGCCAAGACTACAGATGCAGACCACAGGTCTGAGTCCTTTGTCAGTGTAGCAGGAACCGCAAGGTGACCCCTGCACCACCAGCCCCTCTGATGAGCTCGGGCCTGGTAGGGTTTTTCTGGCATTTTCTCATTGGGTTTCAAAGAGCCTGCCCCTCCCCCCAGCCCTCCAGGCCAGCGCTGGCCTGGGCAGCCTGACTGTGGACTCAGGTATTTGCCAGAGCACGCCGCCGGAGCCCAGTGAGTCTGAGGCACCTCAGTTCCTGGCTGCCTGCTCCCAGGGACTGCCAGCACCCCCACGTCCTGGCAGGAATGCTTGCCCTAACGGTCAGAATGGATGGTCCAAACGGGCCCGTCCGAGCGCCAGGGCGAGGGAGGCCTGTCACCGGGGCCTGAGGCCCGCCTCCACGCCTGCTCTCCCCACCCCCCCTACACACACACCCTTCATTCCATGCTGCCCAGGCCAAAATAAGCAGCCCGCCAAGCACAGCGCCAGCTGCCCGTTCAGCCTCCCCTTGACTGCCAGTTCCTGCGGGCGGTTGCGGCCCTACCCTTCCTCCCATGTAAATGCTTCATTTCAGTCCCTTGAGCAGGGCTGCAGCCCCTGTGGGGGGTTTCCAGCGATTAAGCTCTGTCGGGAAGGGTTTGCGTGTTCAGGCTGGGTGGTCAGTCCTTCCTGGCTGCTGCAGGGCGCTGGGGCAGAGCCCATGCCCAGTGTTGTCTCTGGGTCTATGTGGCGCTGGAGGTAAGCCCCCGAGCTCCTCCCTCCCACTTCCTCATGCTGGCCTCACCCAGAGATCTCTCAGGACTAACAATCCCCAGGGTGTAGACTGAGGTCTTACTCACTCCCAGGTGTGTGGCCTGGCACTTGAAAAGCCTTCCCCATCCCCCCAGGAGGCACCGTTATCACCCCCTTTTTCCAGATGCAGGAGCTGAGGCTCGCAGACCTTTAGCTGCACACTCGTCCTCTGTCCGTGAGGCATTTCGCTCTTAAGCAACTCTGAGAGAGAGAGAGTGTGTGTGTGTGTGTGTGTGTGTGTGTGTGTGTGTGTAATTGGAGCCCCGCCCGAAAAGGCTATGCCACGAATGTCAGTGGAGACATCAGGAGAGGGGGGACAGAACACGGAGTAGGCGGGAAGGAGCAGGAGAGGTGCGTGTGCACAAAAGCCTGTCTGGTTTGAAGAGAGAGCTTTGCAGAGGGTGAGCGGTAGCAAGTGGCAGATGATCTTGACCTTGCTGGACAAACAATCAGGCGGCTGTGCAGATTTGTGTGTGCGTGCCTGTTCGCTCGGGGTGACCCTCTTTCAGACAGATTCCTTGGCATGCTTCCCGTAGGACCCGGCGTGCCAGTCCCCCCAGCAGCGTTTGGGAATTTCATCACCATACCTTGGGCATCTCCACCCCGCTTGGCAGGAGGGCTCGGGGCTCCGTCTCCCAGGCCGAGGCCCCAGCGCCTGTGGTGGGTCCACCAGTCTCTCTCTGTACCCACCTCCATGTGGCTAAGAGATTAGCCCACCTGGGTCCCCTGTCTGGCCATCTCTTCTCCAGACCTGTTGCCATCCCATTGTAGGTTCCTGGGTCCTGAGAAATTGGAAGCCTTCATCCCATCAAATCTCCCCTAACGATCTGTGTTTGTTTCATTGCTTTGGAAAAAAGAGACAGTTGGCTGTTTGGGTTTATTTCTCTTATCAGACATTCTGGACTGTACTCCTCTTCCTCTGAAATGCTAGTAGTAGGAGGTAGGAGGCCCGGGGTGGAGGTTGAAGACCCTCTTACCCACTGATGATGATGATGATGATGATGATGATGATGGCCACGCCCAACACTGGCCAGATGCTCCCATGAAGTGCTTGATCCATTGCCTCCCAGACGTCCTGAGAGGTGTCCCCTCCACGGAGCCCCTGGGTCAGTTCATGACAGGCAGAACTGGAACCCAGGTCTCTGCCCGTAACCCCCATGTCCCCATGCCCCCGTGCCCCCATGCTCCCATGCCCCGGAGCCTTCCTCCCTGGTGGGTTTGCATCGGCACCCACCCCCTTGTTGGGGCCCTTTCCGTTGCCGGTGGACTAAGGGGCACAGAATCAAAGGGGAAAAACATCATTAGGCCGAGAGCCTGGGCTCCAGAGCCAGACCACCTTGATCTGTGTGCTCCCTAACCCTTAGCTGTGTTACTCAGCAGATTTCTTAACACCCCTGTGTCTCTGGCTTCCTGTTTCTAACGTGGGGATGGTGCCGATGGCTCAGGGCTTTTGTGAGACTTCAACGAAGTGGTCCTCTTGCATGGCTGCAACTGCAGAAATAGCACTTACAAAGGGGCCCCTGGCCTGGGTGTCAGCCGAAACCCTCTACCCACGGACACACTCACCCAGGTGGTTGGCTGTCCGAGTCCTTCCCATCTGGCCTCCAACAGAACCTCGTGTATGTTTCACAGAGCCTGTTGAGTCCCTTGTCCCCTCCCATGCCAGGGCGGGGGTGTCAGTGAGGGAACAGGCTTGGAGGACAGAGGCCTGGGTGACACAGTAACGTGGCAGTGAGGCCTCTGCTGAATCCGTACCTCCAACCTTTTGTCCAGGCCTCCTGCTCACCAGAAGCAGGTCAAACGAGACACCCCCTCCTCCCTCAAGAAAAGCAAACGCTCCCCAGGAGGCTTTGGCGGGGCTTGGCTCTGGTGTGTCTGGACAGTTTTGCTTTGACCTTGACTGCTGGCCTCCCTCCCCCATTCTTGGGCAAAGTGCCGCCCAGCTTCTGCCGTGCCAGGAGATGGGGGCTTCTGGGGTGCTGCCCCGGTCTGGGGTCCATTCCCCGTGGCATCCCAGAGGAAGGCAGAGGGCTTGTGGAGCTGGGCCCCCAGCAACCAGAGGAGCCACCCCAGAGACGGTGGGTAGACAAAAGGGGTCTGCAGCCCTGAGAAGCCCTGTTGTTGCAGATCCAGTGGGCAGTATGCAGGGAGGGAGCAGAACCAAGGCCCATGGTGTGCATTCCTGTGTGCATTTCCCTCCGCAACATTTCCTGGCTTCCGGCCCCATACCTGGCCCTGGGCTGGGCCTCTGGACTGCCTGGAGGGCTGTCCCTCTGCCAGGCTGGGGCCAAGGACCTTTTTTACCTCTCAGGGGCTAGGATTCAAAGTTCTCAGCCCCTCCTGGGCTCACGAGTATGAACTGTGGCCTTTCCCCGGGTGTCGGTAGCGTCACCGGGCAGATCCTTCCCCATCCAGCAGGTGCGTGCTACTGGGGCTTAGTCCCAGGGAGGAGGGCCTGGGGGCGTGACCCTTCCCTCCTGCCATCCCTCCCCCGCCCCATCCCATCTCATCCGCATCTCCATTCTCTCCGCCGGTTCCGTCGGCCGCGTGTTCCATTGCCATCTCCCACACCAGTGTCCAAGAGACGCAAGGCCCATCTGCGGCGTCTGGATCGCCGGTGGACGCTGGGCGGGATGGTCAACAGGCAGCACAGCCGAGGTGACTGGCTTCTCTCGACCCACAGCTGCCACCTCTCTTCCTCTCGCTTACTCACTAACCTGCCTCCTCTCCCACCGCTGCCCCTCTCCTCCCTGTGGCCTCCTCACCCAGATGCGGCGGCCAGACTTTCTCTCACCTTCTGTGGCTGGGGCCTGTCGGGGAGGAGGGCGCAGGGGGCTGCCTGGGAATCGGGCTCATTGGGAATTGGGGACGGGTCTGGCTTCTGCCAGCATCCTGTGGGTGAGGTCATGGGACTCGTGTCGTGACTGTGGGAGCAGCTAGACTAAGAAAGGCCGCATTTGCCCCGGAAGCCTCAGGTGAAGAGAACGGAGGGTGCCGCTCGTCCTCCGCCCCTCGCTGCCCGCTTCCTCTGAGGTGTTCCCTCAGCCGAAGCTGCCCTAGCAACTGCTCAGGACCAGCCCGTAGCCCTCCCCCTTCAGCCAGCTCCGGGGAAACTGGAACAGGAGCAAGAGCCCGGCTCGGTTTGGTCCTGGGGCACAGCCCCCACCAGCGCTGAAGGCGGCAGCGGGCTCAGCCAGGAGCCTCCAGCGTCTTCAGCACTGGGCACTGGCACTTCATGAGGGGCCTGATCGAGAACATTCCAGGGAGGCTCCTGGCCTGCCATCTGGGACGATCAGGAATCGAGACATTTGTAGGTCTAGGGCCTTTCCAACACCTAGGAGCTTGAGGAGTAGAGAGATTGGGCCGGACCCCCAAACAAACCCCTAAACGTCTCCAGAGCCCGCAGGCCAGGGGGCCCATTTCTCCAGTCTGCGGAGAACACAGCTGGGAAGGTGTGTTCTAGCATAGCAGGGAGCCTGTGACCCCCTCCCCCCCACCCCCAGAGCTTGTTCCTGAACAACTCAGAGACCATGCCCCAGGCAGCAGCAAGCCTGGGCCCGGAGGAGGCCACTGCCCGTGGCTGGCTTGGTGTCACGCCCGGAGCCCCGGCTGCGGGAGCGCGGAGCCCAGCTTATCCGGCGGGCGGCGCAAGGCTGGGACCCTGAGGCCTGGTGCGGGACAGGAGGCCACCTCGTGGAAACAGCAAGAACAAGCTTGAACATAAAGCAGAGGCACCGCAGACCTAGGAGCAGTGGGGCAGCATGGCCGAGGGGCCAGGCCGGGCCAGGATGGAGCCCTGAGCCCTGGCAGCAGAGGACAGTGGGGTGCTGGCCCAGGAAGACAGCAGAGACGAAGGGTTGGCCTTCCCCCCTCCCCTCCATCATCTGCTCCAAGCACCATCATACACCGAGCCCCACACACAGCTCTGTCCCCATAAGGTCACGGCCACTCAGAAGTGATGAGTGCTCCTACCCGTGCACAGCCCTGATGGTGCCTCCAGCCCACCCACACTGCTCACACACACGCACACACACAGTCCCACTTGTGCACGTACATGTAGACTGTTCCACACACACATTTACACAAATGCATCAGCTGGCTGCTCATGGCCACAACTCAGGTGCCCCTCTCCGGCAGCGCCTGCAGTGTCACACCTGACCCCTCACCACATATACGCCCAGTGCGTTTACAGGTACACACGGTGGGGTACAGGAATATGCACACCCAATGAAATATGTAGTTTTCTATAGACAGCCATACATGTGCAAATATGTAAGTGAACATGAGCCTGCAACTTCCCTCCCTCCCTCTGTCTCTCTCCAATAAGGGACCTAAATAGCATTATTTCCCAGTCTAAGCCCTAAGTTAAATCAGGCAGCCAAGACAAACTTGCAGAGAGCTGGCAGGGAGAAACTTCGCGGCAAGCAGCAGAGCTGGTGGGGGGAAGCAGGCAGCGGGTCATCTACAACTAGACGAGAGAGGCCATGCTTCCCTGGGGCCTCCCCTCCCCAGCCCCACCACCAGCCAGGCCTTTGGAAGCAAAAGGCCTCTTGCCGTGGGGCTGGGGAGGTTGTGGGGGCCAGGAGGGGAGCCAGGGAGACTGCTGACAGAGGGGAAAGCATTTGAAAGAGGAGGCGTCTGTGGTTTTGGAAACTGCAGGGCTCTCCAGCCCCCGCCTCCAAAACCAAAACAGGCCTGTCCACCTCCCCCAGCCAGCCACCTACCCAGCCAGTGGGCGGCCTGGGCAGCCCTCCCTAGGGCCAAGTTGCCACCAACCTTTGATGCCACATGAGAATGACCACGGCCTCAGTGCTTCCCAGAAACCCTGAGGTGCCTGCCAGAGCTTACAGAGCCCCTCTCCTCCACTTGGATTCCTAAGAGTCTCTTCTAGAGACCCAAAGCCCTCTGAATGACTCAGCCCCCACCCCAAGACCATTCCAGTCTGTCCGGACATCCTCCATCCCAGTTCCCCGCCCCCGGGTGGGGTTGAAGCTCTGGGCCAGTAGGGGGGCCTGCTCTCTTGCTCCCTCAAGGAAACCTGGGAGCTAGGAACCTGAGGCCTGCATGGCACGTGTCTACATGGAGGTAAGCCACACCTCCGCCATCTAAGCCAACCCGGACAGAGAAGTCAGCCCCCGCCCAGACCGACTGGAAGAGTTGCCCTCAGAATGCTCGTCGTCTGGAACCTGCACAGTGACAAGGCAGGACACACCTCTGAGCTGGCCAGACCTCTTTCTGGGACTCCAAACTCCCAGACATCTGTGTTCTTGGCAGTGTGAGGGCCACTAGCAGGGGGCCTCTGGCAGGAGCCGCTCAGCTTCCCTGGGTAAGACGGAGGGGCCTGGCTCTGCCCTCCCGGAGAGGACCAGGGGACAGCGGGGCACTTACATGGCCCTTGGGGCTCTATCCTGAGCACCCCAACACACTGGAGGCTGCAGAGGCTGCTGCTCGGGCCTCACAGCCCTGGAGCCCAAGCCCACATGTCCTGCTTGAGGCCCTGCTCACCACCCTGCAGCAGGACAGGGCCCCTCTGATCTCCCTAAGAGGAGGACTGTAATTTGTCCCTGCAAAGCAACTTTGCCTAGGAAAACTTTAATGATGGCTTCCTGCTGGAACCACAGGCTTTTAAAAATAGTCTAGCTGAACAAAGGCAAAATGTGGAGCCCAGGCCTCGCCTCACCCTAACCTCAGAACCCTAGAACCTCGGGGCCTGGCACTGCCCTTCTGGACATGGCACCAGCCAGGATTGACCGTGACACACTGGAAGATGGAGCGCGACCAGCAGCAGGCAGGAGCGCCGAGGGCTGGCCTGCAGAACACGGCACTTCTCAGAGGCCCGAGTCAGAATCTGGCTGGACGAGGTTCTCAGGCGGTCTTGGCAGCTCTCCTCAGAACTCCTGAAAGCTTCCAGGAGTTAGTGGATGGTGAGAAAGGCCTGCCCCCGGGAAGAGCTTCACCTTGCGCGGAGCACGCTGAAGAGCGGTGGAAGCTCCCACAGGCCGTCAGCTACTTCTGCCTTGGGCGGCCTCTCAGATGCGGCTAGGCCCCTGCAGCCTGGCAGGGAAGCCACATCCACCCCAGAGGGAGCTGCCGCCTCGGCCCAGCACCCAGCTACAAACCGGACCCCGAGAACCCGTAGCGAACCGATGGCCCTCCTGCCACCGGGGGTTGGGGTGGCAGCTGCCCCCCTCCCTGACTCCTGCCAGAGGCCCAGACCAGGCCACCCATCGGAGTCCAGCCCAGGAGTCCAGGAGCTGGGAGGAGGGGGACAGGCATCTGAGAACCCGGCCTCCTGCTATTTTGAGCTCCTGGAAAGCCTCCCACTTAATGCCCCTGCTCTGATAGCCTTGCCCTTCGGCGATGCTCTGCCTAGTCCCTTTGGAGCCCAGACCGAATTCGGCATGACGCGCTCAAAGGGTGTGGCCAGGGGGCCAGTTCTGTCTAGCTCAGCATCTCGTTCTCCCAGATGGTGAGGGTGGGGATGTGGGCTCCTTCCTGAGATGTGAGCGTTCCCCTGGGGAGGCTCCCCACCCAGGTGTAGGGTTTCTGTGGCCAGTCGGCTGTGGGTCCCCGGAGAAGCCCCTCCCTGGAAGCCTGAGCCAGGGCCCAGGCGGAGGCTGCAAGGGGCCCCTGCAGGAGAAAAGCCGAAGGGATCCAGGAAGCCAGGGCTGTCCCCACACCTTCCCCCCAGGCTTTTCCTGAATTCCCAAAGGGTGCATCCTTCCCAGTACCAGGGGCGACCCTGAGCAAGGCTCCTGTGCACTGCGGGCAGCTCCCCAGACAGGCGTTGCCAAGCGATGTGGTCAGCTCAGCATGCCTGCCTGCTCGGCGCTCTGGGAAACTGTACCCAGGGCTGCCTTTGATCCTTTGGCCACTGAATGCTTGTTATAAACACAGGTCACCATTCCCGTAGAACACATGTTCCCCATAGTCCTCTGGGGAAAGTGATCTGATGAGGTGTTCAGATTAGTGGTCAGAGGAGGCTTCACCAAGGAGCCCCTAGAGCTGCCAGAAGGTCAGACAGAGGCAGGACTTGTGGGGTGGAAGTGGGAGAGGGCCTCAGCCAGTCTGGGGCACAGATGGGAGCGTAGCATGTTCAGAGAAGGGGAGCGCATCCCCGGCGGGGGGCTGCCAGACATCCCAGGGACTGACTGGCTCAGGCCCCATGAGGGGCAGGTTCTGCTAGCTGTGTCCTCCACCCAGGGAGCTTTGGGAGCCCTGAGGACCCGGGCGCCAGCACCCTGGTGGCTGTTATCAGGCTGGGAGGCTGGGGAGGGCCAGGCCACCTGAGGCCCTGGCTGGCTTCTGCACACACTGGGAGCAGTGGTGAGGCTCCGGCTAAGCAGGGCCAGGCCGGGGTGGGAGAAGACAGGAATGAGGGGCCTGCACTCCAGCCTCAGATAACCATGCCTCCCTGCTTCGCTCCCCCCAGAGGAGAAGTATGTCACTGTGCAGCCTTACACCAGCCAAAGCAAGGACGAGATTGGCTTTGAGAAGGGTGTCACTGTGGAAGTGATCCGGAAGAATCTGGAGGGCTGGTGGTACATCAGGTAGGAGCCTCAGCAGAATAAAGAGCTTTCTCTGCCCCCCTCCCCAACTGTGGGGCAGCCATGGGCAGGTGGGTGCCCCCAGAGCCCAGGCTCGGCTGCTTCAGCTGCATGGCTCGACCAGAGCGCTCATCCTGCGGCTTCTCTCCGGGGACGTGGAGAGCAGAGATGGTGGCAGCCAAGGCGACACAGGTTGACGTGGAGAGCGTTGTGGCCAGGGGGACATAGGGGTCCTGGCTCCACCTGCAGCTGGTGGTGCGATCCCGGACCCAGGCGTCTGCCAAGAGGGTCCGGCCCATCTAAATTTGGTTTTCTGTGTCTGGCCTGGGCTGCCTGGTATGCTACACAGCTCAGGCCACCTGAAGCGCTGGCGTCTGCAGGCCTTGTTGAGGTCCCGGCAGGCAGCCCCTGTGCCCACAGCTCAACACTGGGGGGCCCCAGATGCCGGCTCTACCCACGTTGTTCCCCTCTGCGGGGCTGGCTCACCGGGCTGTGAGAGCCAGGGCAGAGGCCAGGCCTGAGCCCAGGCCCAGGTCAGAGGCCTCCTACTTCTCCTGCCCCTCACCGCTTGCAGGGCCTAATTGCATTTCCCAGCTGAGAAACCCATTTGGGAATGTGGGGAGGGGAGTGGGGGGCTTCCTTGGCAGTCCTGGAAGCACACTCAAGCCTTTGGGCTTCACTCACTTCTTCCCTACCAGGTCATGCCCTCCAGTCCCCTCTGCTCTGGGGCTCTGAGGCCAGCCAGCACCCTCCCAGGGGGGGGCCTTATTCTCAGGAAACGTTTTTGGGTGCTTTGGAAGCAGCTTAGCTGTAGTGATTTTACCCAGTTTCAGACAGTTCCATATCTGTGGGCTCTGGGGACCACTTTCTCAGCCCCTCGCACCTAGGAACCCCAGCCCTGCTCTGGGCAGGATGAGTGCTCTGAGCTGTGTCCCACAGTGGGAACAGGATTGACCCAAAGGACGTGGGCACTCATCAGATGGTGTCTCGGACCACGGCAGACCATGGTGGTGTCAAGATTGGGCTGTGCTGTCAGGTAGGGTGAAGGTCATTGGCCTCACGGGAATCAGCCTTAATGTGACCTGGCAAGACGTGACCACCCCTGCCCGTGGCCCCATGCATACTGGTCAGGAGGGCTGAAGGGTCCCTTTCTGCTCTGTTGGTTGAGACAAGACCATAGGCCTGGACACATGTTTTCCAAAGCCGCTGCCCCTAGACTTTGACATTCTCTAAGAAACTAGACCCAGCCCCAAAATCCAGCAACCACAGATCAACATGGGAAGGCCAGCAGACATTCCAAGACAGGCTGGTAAGCTAAGCCACTTGCCTGGGGGTTATTTACAAGGCTGCTGGGGTTTTTGACTTTCTTAAGATGACCAGTAAGGTCACCCCAAGCCATCTCTTCTTGCCAGCTCTTGTTCCCGTAGCCTAAGTCTTTAGCTGGCGGGAGCTTCCACCGAAAACCATCCTGAAAAGAGTCCACCTTAAAAAGGCTGCCAGACACCCCCTGAAATAGGCTCTTTCCCACCATTCCAGGCTCTGTTGATCCTCATTTCCTGTCTTTCTTCTCCCTTCTCCCCTCACACACACATACCCTCCCTCTCTCTCTCTCCCTCCTTCTCCAGTTTGCTTCCTTCTGGAGTCATTCCGTGCTCCAGAGCTGGAAAGCAGATGTGAGCACAGTTGGACCCAGACACACACAGCCGCTCCTGATTCTCCTGCATCTCCCTGCCCAGAATCTAATTTTATCCATGTAACACCAGAGGAACACAACACGGCTTGAAATGGGAGCACTCCGGGCGCAGGCCTGACCATCACTCCCATGAGACCCCACTCCCCTTCTCCCTAGTATTTTTGTAGAAAAACACCGGCAACAGCCAGCAGGTTCTTCTTCTTTTCTCTGAAATGTGGGAGCACCAGGTTTGGGGCCTGATCCTGCCCACAGCTAGCCTGTGGCCCTCTGCTCCTTGTTTTGCTTTTCTGAGACTTGGTTCTTGTCTCATAAGTAAGCTAGGGCATCTTTACATCTTCTGTTCCCAACCACCCCTGAAATTTTTGTGCTTCTCTCTGCACCCATTGGGAAGCCAGGCCAGCCCCTTGAGTTCCATCCATTTGGTAACTGATGTCTGCCTTCTAAGCCCCAAACAAGGGTGGGGCCAGGCCGGTGAGCCTGCCTATACATTCCAGTGGTGTGAACCTAAGGAGCCACCTCCTACCTGAGCTTTCCAGCAAAGCTCAGACATGCTGATAGAAACTTTAGCTTCCACATTCTTTTTTTTCTCACCTAATGAACACCCAAGAACAAGGTCAGATCAGGGAGGCAGGAGAGGGGGAATTGTCAGACATCTGGCATGGAGGAATCATTCCAAAGAGCCAGATGTATCCCCGGGAGCAGACAGGGACATTGCAACCCAGACTCAGGGGCATTGGCCAGCAGCTGCTGGACCAGGAAGTAAGCTCTTCATGGGCTTGGGGAAAAAGGGAAAAAGCTTCTTTTCGGAAGCCATCAGATCACCTCAAATTAAGTCAGCCCTGTCATTTTGCCTTTTGCTCTTATTTATGGGGTTTGATTTTGTTCTCATTTTGTTTTGTTTCATTTGGGTTTTGTTTTGCCATACCAAAAGTTTTCATTTTATCCAGTCATGTGCTTTTAGTCATTCCATTTATGGTTTTGGCTTTTGGAGTCCTATTAAGAAAGATTTTCTCAACCCCCAAGATAAAGCAAATATTCACAACTTGCATTTTTTATTTTGCTCTACGGTGTGAGGCCAGGATCATAACTTGCTTTTCCTAATTGGGTAATCTGTCATCTCCAAGTGGGTTATTGATACCTCATCCCTACCTATGATGCCATCGGACTATTGATACCATCCCTACGACTAGTTTGCAATGTTACCTTTCTTGTTTTTTTAAGGTTTTACTTATTTATGTGAGAGAGAGAGAGAACACACAGTAGGCAGAGGGGTGGTGGAGAGGGAGAAACAGACTCCCCTCTGAGCAGGGAGCCTGATGTGGGCCTTGATCCCAGGACCCTGACACCATGACCTGAGCCAGAGGCAGACACTTCACTGACTGAGCCACCTAGGCATCCCTGAAATGTTGCCTTTGGCATCAGTCTGTTTTTGGATTTGTTCTGTGAACTTGATCTGTCCATCACCCCCGCAGTAGCACTGGTATCTTATCCACTGGGTCATCCTTCTTTATAGGCCTCTTCCTAGTTGGTCTCAATATATCTATCTTTCTGGATAAATTTTTGCAGCTACTCTACCCCTAGAGTTTGCAGAAGAGAAAAAAATGGAGCTCCAGGGTGGAGACTTGTTCAAGGGACCAGAGGCCAGAACTTGGGGCTCCTGCCTTCTCCTACCTGTGCTGCTGCTTCATCCTCTCTGATCACTTCCCTTTTCCAGGGGCCAGCCAGCTAATGCACGGCGTTCACACCTGCTCTTGTCTTCTCTCTAGAGCTGCCCTCTCTGCTGTGAGGGAGTAGGCCGCAGTGAAGTCTACCTTTGGGGCAGCTCAGAATCCGAAGACTCTTCTGATCCTGAGGTCCTACGTTTGCCTGACTTTGCAGAGCATGAGAACCCACACTGAGAAAGATCAGGCAGAGAGCAAGGAGGCAGAGAGGAAGAACTGGTGTTCTATGTGTCCTTGCCACCTGCCCTCAGTTCCACTTCCCTCCAGAGTAGTGGCATTGCCAGGTGTCTCAGGGAACACGATATAAAAGGCTCATCTGGGCTGAACCAGATGGAGCCTGGGGTGTGAGGTCAGGCAGCAGTGCTCGGGAGATGCCATGTCCCACCCCTCCCCACAGGTACCTGGGCAAAGAGGGCTGGGCGCCAGCCTCTTACCTGAAGAAGGCCAAGGACGACCTGCCCGCACGCAAGAAAAACCTGGCAGGCCCAGTGGAGATCATCGGGAACATCATGGAGATCAGCAACCTGCTGAACAAGAAGGCATCGGGGGATAAGGAGACTCCGCCGGCCGAAGGCGAGGGCCCTGAGGCCCCTATCGCCAAGAAGGAGATCAGCCTGCCCATCCTCTGTAATGCTTCCAATGGCAGTGCCCTGGGCGTCCCCGAGAGGAGCGTCTCCAAGCTGGCCCAGGGCTCGCCAGCCGTGGCCAGGATTGCCCCGCAGAGGGCCCAGATCAGTAAGAGCCTCCCTGGCCTCCCCACGCAGCTCTTTTAGAAAGTGGTCACAGGGTGCATTTTCTTCCTGAGATCTAGACTGACCCTGACCCTAGCCTCACTCTGTGGGCTTGTTTCATGCGGATCGTGAGCAGACAAAGCCATTCCTCACGACCCTTGCACTGAAGGTCAGTGACAGGGGTACGTGAGCTGGTGGTGGCCCCTCCTTCCCTAAGAGAGAGCCAGGAGTGGTCACCTTACAGACCAGGGTATCCCCCAGGCTGGGAAATAGGCCCGCACCCTGTGCAAGGCTGCTTGACAGACTGACAGCCAGTAGAACCTCTTTCCCGGCCTTAGCCCGCCTTCCCTCCTTCCCGGTCACCTCCTGCCAGTTACTGGAAGCCGAAGAGACTTGGAAGGAATGGCTTTACCTCCCCCTGAGCAGTCCGAGAGGGCATTCTTCAGGACAATCCCCGTCCTTAAGAAACCCAGCTGTCTGGCCCCCTCCCAATCTCTGCCCTTCTCTGGCTCAACGGCATCTTGAGTTCAAGGTTAAACTCTCCTCCGTTATAAGAGACCAGCTTCTGTTTATGTCCAGCCATCCTCAAAATCTGGAGGAAGGCTGTTTTTCGGTTACGTTCTGAACTTGGTTTTAAGTGAGCTCTTGTGCTTGAAACCTTTTGGACAGTCAGTCGGGAAGTGTTTCTAGGGCACCCACTCTTGCCTGGCACCGTGCCAGCTTCTAAGGACTTGGCAGTGAGTGAAAAACAGACACAGTCTCTGCTCCTGACTTTGAAAATCTGATGGAGCTACTTACCCTTTCCCCTGAAAAATGCTGCTGTGTCTGTACATTTTGAAACACACACATCATTTTAGAGGGTTCGCGGATCCCCTGGGTGTCAGGGGAAACCCGGCCAAGGAAGCTTAAAGATCCATGGTTTTCCCGGTGAAGAAACTGTAGTGCCTGAGAGCACAGGTTCTTCCAGCCTGTGGGACAGAACCAGGAACTTCCCAGGATCGGGAGGGGGTCGCACCTGGGGAAGGCAGGGTCCAGCACGGTTTGTTGCCCATCATCTGGCTGGGCTTTCTGAAGCCATGTTTCTTGTTCTAGGCTCCCCGAACCTAAGGACAAGGCCCCCGCCTCGCAGAGAATCCAGCCTGGTGCGTGCACTGAATTTCTCCTGTTTTCTTGCCGCCTCCGGGGGTGCACCGTGTCGGCTCCAGTTCGTTGACGGTCTCCTTTCAGTGCCCATCAGTCCAGGGGTTTTCCAGAGCCCTACTGGGCTGCCAGCTTTGTGGGGCCGGGGCAGAGAGGAAAGCCTGGGGATCTCAGCCATCCCAGGGCCCTCGCTGGACAGTTTATATTCAGAAACCCACTGCGCTCCAAAGCTAAGTCAGTGCATCGCAGCCACTACACTGGCAGACATAAACATTTAGACTGGCCAGCAGGAGTGTCCGGCTAGGGCACTGCCAGGGGCTGGAAACGGGGCAGCTGTCCATGTGCGCCTGGAAGCCTTTCAGCTCCGCCTTCCTGGCGCAGGAGTAGCCAATGGCTGCGCTGGATGCCGGAGTCGGGGAGGAGGAGAGCAGCCCAGTGAGCACCCTCCGGTTGGGGTACATAGCCAGGACTCGCATGTGCCGAAAGTGAGAGGCTCAACTTGCTGGGATCCCTGGCTCCTGGAGGTGGGGGTCCCGGGGTCCAGACATCAGGGAAGCAGATATATATACTCGGGGTCCTGGGCTTAGGTGGCGGTGATGCTGGGCGGGCCGGGAGCTCTAGTACAGAGAACTCTCCTCAGGGGCAGTGGGGTGCAGTGGAACGAAGGGCTTCAAGCCTGCCGGGCGTGGATTCATAGTCCACTTCTGACACTTGGGAATAGCGAGACCCAAGGCAAGTCCGTTACCTTCTGCGAAGCTTAATTTCCTCACCTCTGTGATGGGGACGGTGGCAGCCATCGCCTAGGGCTGCGGGAAGGAGGAAGTGGGGTGGTGTGTTAGGGTTTCTGTTTCCCGTGTCAGCTCTCAGAGGGACAGCCTGCCACACCATGTGGAGAAAGGTCTCGGAAGTCTTGCTGGGCTTAGTGGCAAGGGTCCCCATGATCGTGACCTCTGCCCTGGAGAGGGGAGAGCAGCGGTCTCTGGAGAGTGGGTCATCAGTAAGTGGGTTTTGAGGATTAGTCCCATGGGGATGGGACCACCCCCTGCCCTAGCCAGAAGCCCCAGGGAAGCTCCTGTGTCATGGTCCCCTTGAGTTTTCCATGACTAAATGGTGCTTTCTCCTGTCCTCCCGTCTCTCAGCTTCAGCAGATTATTTTCAGGCAGACTCGATTTGGGGAAGAATGGGGTCATTCTTTCCACATGGACCTGAGGCGGGGCTTGTGGCCACGGGGCTGCTGTTCCCAGCCAGACACAGCTGAACCCCACCTGGCGGGGCTCAGGGCTGGGCCGGGGCCTGAGCCACATCCAATCACGCACACTCCTGCAGGGCCCGACACCAGGGCAGGGCAAGTGCCTGAACTGCACCCGGTCCCTCAGACCAGCTCTCTCCTGCCCTTCACTCACTATGACCCAGGGCAGCTGGGCTGTGACTGGCAAGGTTTGGACAGGCCGAGCGGTGAGGGATGCAGAAGGTTCCAAGCCATAGGAAGGTGTTGTAGAAGGAATGGTCAGCTCTGGCTTCTGTTTGTGGAGCGCTTCCTGTGTCCTTGGCTGGACCAGAAGTTATGTATATAGCTCAGTCCTCCTCTTCATGACCCATTTCACAGACAAGGAAATCGAGACTCAGAGAGGTCACAGGCTTTGCCCAAGGCCACACAGCTGTTGCGTTGCCGAGCTGGGATGAGAGCCCACATGTGTCCAACTGTAAGGCCGAGGTCTTTTGAGGTCTTCCTGTTACACCACAGCTGCTTCCCTCTCTCTTCCCGCTCGCCCTCCCCCCACACTTTTTGTTTGTATTGCTTTAACCCCTTTGTATGATACTGGGACCTACCGAAAGTAATAGGGCGGCATGAAATCTGTTTTGATGAGAGCAGAGACCAGATGAAACTGGGGTGTCTGCTTCATGGGGACAAGGAGGCAGTCCTCGTGGTTCACTGTTAAATGCTCGGTGCCCTGGACCAATGTCTGGCACCCAGAAGATGCGCAAAAAATGTTCGTAAGGTAAACGAACAAGGTTCAGAAGCCATGGCCACAGCCAAATTCTGAATGTCGTTGACCATGATGCTTGGGATCAGTGTTACCAGTCCAGCACATTCTAACCTACCCACAGAACAGAGGGTCAGTTTTAGTCAGTGCTTGCCTGGCCATTTGGTATCATCGCAATGACCCACTATGGGCTCTCCTCACCCATCTCCACGCCCCCTTACACCCCTCCCACCTCCCCAAAGAGATGCCAGATGTCACCCTGCAGCCCTTCTCCTCAATCTAAGGATGTGACTCTCTTCCCACAGGGCACTTGGCACAGGCTTTGTTACAATGGCTTCCCTGATTTTTAATTTTACTGTGAGGACTTGGCCATTGAAGCATTTATGAACTGGACCTCAGAGATGTCGGGGTAGAATTACTGTTACTAAAGATCATTTTGAAGCTCTGAGGCGTTTCAAATGAATCATTGGTATTAGTGGAAAGCCTGCTCAGGAGAACAGTCTCCTGGGGGAGATGGCCTGAGCCTCAGGTGACAGATCCTTTCTCAGGCCTGAGTTCCTGTGCCTGGTTGGACACACCACGTTCGGCCTCTGCTGCCCTTCAGGTGGCTTTTGCTCACTGAGCCCTTTCTTGTCTTAGGGGTTCCAGCTGCCGAAGCCGCCAGAGCCCCCTTCTGTTGAGGTGGAGTATTACACCATTGCTGAATTCCAGTCATGTATCTCTGATGGCATCAGCTTTCGGGGCGGACAGAAGGCGGAGGTGAGTCTGAGGGTTTTAAGTCATGCCGCTCAAAGACCTGCTGTGGTTCCCATTTATGCCTGGCTGGCAACATGGCAGGGGGGTGGGGGGCAGGAAAGATACAAAAGCAAGACCGTGGGGATAAAAATTGGCCTTAAGCCATTCTGTGCCATGGTCAGGGCCAGACTCCAGGACTCCTGTCTCCACCCAGCGCTTCCCTCAGACTCCAGGACTCCTGTCTCCACCCAGCGCTTCCCTCAAAGCAGCATTTCCCAAAGCTGGCGGCGGGCGCTGGTCATGGAGGCACCTGGACACGAGGGTCTTCTGTGGCTGAGTATGTTTGAAGGACAGTGGGTTACACAAAATCTACCCAGTTGTATGGTTTTCATTGCAGAACTTATCAGAGCCTATGCTGTAGGGATGTCACTGTGCACCTCTAAGAGGAGGGGACTAGAATAGCAGCATTGCCCAGACCTACTGGGCCCCAGCACACTTTGTCTCCTAGAAGCACCTTGGGAGCCAAGATTCTGAAGAACTCCCATTAGCAAGTACCGCTGTTGGGAGACTGTGGTCCACGCAGCCGAAGTACTAAGGACCTGGGTTCTGGCCACGTCCACACCACAGGCGCTTCTGGCCTTTGATATGGTCACTTCTCTCCCCGGTCTTTGATTCACTTGTCTCTGCCAAGGTGGTAACAGACCCTGTGGTGCTCCCCCACCCCCCAGCCAGGCATTTAGGAGCTTCTGCTTTGTGGCCCTCGCAGGGGGCAGAGATCTATGATATGGGTCAGTTCTCTGGAGTGACTATGTATAGTAATGCGGTTAAATCCAATTAAGACCCCCCACCCACCCGCTGTCCCAAGAGCCCTCAGGCGGCCTCCGCCTGTGGGGATGGTGTCCCCGGTGTGAATGTTTTCAATCACATGTCTTGAATTTGGAACTGAATTTGGAACGTGCAGAAGCCATTCTGTCAGTGGTGCCTAGGTTTCCAGGAGAGCCTCCAAAGCTCACCATCTAACCAAACTATCATACTTGAGATCTACCAAATTTAAATTTTAAGTATGGGGTGGGCAGGGCAAAGGAAGGACTATAGAACCAAAGGAAAGAGAAAAGTCTTTCCTCTCTGGTGGGGCTACAGGGGGCTGATCTCAAGTAGAGCTTGCCTTCGGCAGTCTCTCTCTCTCTCTCTCTGCCTTCCCTGCACCTCTTGCCCCGGTGCCAGTTTTTCATGCTCCCCCCCAACCCCCAAATACCTCTTTCTCCAGGAGTGTCCCACAACCCCAAATTATCTTCCCTTTATGTTCCCCAGTCCAAATACAGCACCACAACCAGCATCGCACTCCTGGCCTTTAGCTGATCTCAAATTGTAGTTAAGAATGAAGCTCCTTGAACTAGTTTATACTAATATGGAAATGACTAAAAGACCCTCATCCCTCCCACAGGAAATCATTTAACCCAAAGAAATCCTTCCAGCCAGTGGGATTTTATTGGGACCCCACATGTAGTGAAATGACCACAGGCAGTAGGGACAGCAGGGAGGAGCTGTGCAGGGTGGCTCTGGGCACAGGCCCCACTTCCCAGTTCAGCTCACCTGCATCTTCCCATTCTCTTCTGACCTGAGACCCCTTTTCTATGCTCACCAATGGAGGACCTAGCAGTACTGGGGGTAGGATGAGGAGCAGTGGAAAACCTTTTTTGTGTACCCATGGAGCCTTTCGCAAGTTGGATTCTGTAGGGACCAGAAGCGGTAGGTCCTCTAAGTACATAGTCTAGGGGGAGAAAAGGGGTCTGTGGATGAATAAAAGAAAAGGGGTGGTGATGGAGACTTGGAGGACCAGGGGAGAGGGTCTGGGGCAGTGGAAGGAGGTGATAGGGACCCGGGTTTGAATTCCAGCCCAGCATGTATTACCCTGGGTCACTTGCTTAGCAGCTCACTTGGCTCAGCTGTGAAATGAAGACCCTGCGTCCTAGCCTGGCAGGCTGTAGGGCCCAGCGATCGTCCCGGCTCACTGGTCTGCTCTGCCCTCCCCCAGGTCATCGATAAGAACTCAGGCGGATGGTGGTACGTGCAGATCGGTGAGAAGGAGGGCTGGGCCCCCGCATCCTACATCGATAAGCGCAAGAAGCCCAACCTGAGCCGCCGGACCAGCACGCTGACCCGGCCCAAGGTACCCCCCCCTGCGCCCCCCAGCAAGCCCAAGGAGGCTGAGGAGGGCCCTGCGGGCTCTGCGGAGAGCCAGGACTCCCCACTGAAGCTCAAGTACGAGGAGCCCGAGTATGACATCCCCGCCTTCGGCTTCGACTCAGAACCGGAGCTGAGCGAGGAGCCCACGGAGGACAGCGGCTCAGGAGACAGGCGGCCCAGCCAGGCCCACAGGCCCTCACCCGCCTCCTCGCTGCAGCGGGCCCGCTTTCGGGTGGGCGGCTCTTCAGAGGACGTGGCGCCAGAGGAGGAGACCATCTATGAGAACGAAGGCTTCCGGCCGTGTGCGGAGGACGCCCTGTCAGCCAGACGCTCCTCCCGGGACAGCCAGTCCCCAGGGGGCTCCCCTCTATCCCTGGCCAGGAAAAACTCCCCCAGATCGGGCTCCCCCAAGTCGTCCTCCCTCCTGAAGCTCAAGGCGGAGAAGAATGCCCAGGCGGAACTAGGAAAGAACCCCTCCTCGGCCTCTTCCTCCTCCATCACCATCAACACCACCTGTTCCTCCTCCTCCTCTTCCTCCTCCTTGTCCAAGAACAGCGGGGACCTGAAGCCCCGTTCCGCCTCGGACGCAGGCATCCGTGGCACCCCCCCAGTCGGGCCAAAGCGGGATGCCGACCTGAAGGCGGGGCTGACCTCGTGTGCCCGGGCCAAGCCGTCAGTCCGGCCCAAGCCGTTCCTGAACCGAGCAGAGTCCCAGAGTCAGGAGAAGATGGACATCAGCACTTTACGGCGTCAGCTGAGACCCACGGGACAGCTCCGAGGGGGTCTCAAGGGCTCAAAGAGCGAGGATTCAGAGCTGCCCCCCCAGACGGCCTTTGAAGGTTCCAGTGAGGGGTCCCGAAGAGGCTCTGCTGACCTCATTACCCCCCCAGCCGCCACACCCCCGTGTCCCACCAAAAAGGGACCGGAAGGGCAGGCCACCTCCTACACAACGTGTAGTGCCTACCAGAAAGTCCAGGACTCGGAGATCAGCTTCCCCGCAGGCGTGGAGGTCCAGGTGCTCGAGAAGCTGGAAAGCGGCTGGTGGTACGTGAGGTTTGGAGAGCTGGAGGGCTGGGCCCCTTCCCACTATCTGGTGCTCGGCGAGAACGAGCAACCCGACCCCGCTGGCAAAGAGCCAGACACGTTAAGCCCCAAAAACAAGCAGCACGAGGGCAAGTCCGACAGCCTGGAGAAGATCGAGAAGCGGGTCCAAGCGTTGAACACCGTCAACCAGAACAAGAGGGCCACGCCGCCCATCCCCTCCAAGCCCCCTGGGGGGTTCAGCAAGACCTCCGCTGCCAGCGCAGTGAAGCTGAGGAACGGTGTGCGGCAGGTGGCTGTGAGGCCTCAGTCGGTGTTCGTGTCCCCGCCCCCCAAGGACAACAACCTGTCCTGTGCCCTGCGGAGGAATGAGTCGCTCACGACCACCGACGGGCTCCGAGGCGTCCGCCGGAACTCCTCCTTCAGCACCGCACGCTCGGCCGCCGCAGAGGCCAAGGGCCGCCTGCCCGAACGGGCTGCCAGCCAGGGCTCGGACACACCCCTGCTGCCCGGCCAGCGCAACGGCATCCCCGTGTCCCCCGTGCGCCCCAAGCCCATCGAGAAGTCCCAGTTCATCCACAACAACCTCAAAGACGTATATGTCTCCATCGCGGACTATGAGGGGGACGAGGAGACGGCGGGCTTCCAGGAGGGTGTGTCCATGGAGGTCCTGGAGAGGAACCCCAACGGCTGGTGGTACTGCCAGATCCTGGATGGGGCAAAGCCCTTCAAAGGCTGGGTGCCCTCCAACTACCTGGAGAAAAAGAACTAATGGTGGTGGGTGGGGGGCAGGGGTCCATCCAGCCTGGGTGTGGATGAGTGGTGGGATGAAGACAAAGGGGAAAGGGAAAGTGGGAGGGGGTGGGGGAGGACGTTAAACCCTGCAGAATTCGTGAGCTCTGCCGTGCTCCCTTCCGGGCTGTCCCCCGCTGGCTGGCAGGCAAGGTCTGGCGGGGACCCGCGCGGAGCAGGGAAGCCAGCGGGCACAGGTGCACCAGGCCTGGGACCAGAAGCAAGAAAGCTGAACCCCGTGTGGGCACCTCAGTGACTTGGCCAACAGACCCGGCGGCATTTGGGACAAGCCAGGTGGGAAACTCCGATTGTGCCTTGGCTGCGGATCTGGAGGGGGCCTCCGGGACCTGCCCCTGCCCCCAACCCCAGCCTGGTTTCTGTGGCTAGCACCTCGCCACTGGAGGTCGTCCTCGGATCGTCCTAAACCTGTATTAGTGAATTATGCTGGTTTCCCCGGGACTGCCGCCACCCACCTCGGGTGGCACTGGGGCTTGAAGGTGTCTCCTGGGAGCTCAGCCTCTTCCTGGGCCACGTCACCTGTCGGTGTATGTCGGTTCCGCAGGTGCCAGCAAGGACCACCTTGCTTACCCATCACTGTCCCTGGCCTTGAGAAGGGGGTCGACCTTGCCTGGGGCACCCCGTCCGTGTCGGACCAGCAGCCCCAGAGTTCCCAGAGAGGGTGGGCAAAGCCGTCAGTTTCTACACCGTCTGCACAGACTTTATTTTGGGTGTTTCTGGGTGGGCAGTTCTTTTGCATGTTTTGGGAGAGGTTTATTGATTTGGGGCTTCTATGTCAGCCCTTGGGTTTTGGTCTTATTTTAGGGGTTGTTCGGGGGCCCAAGGGCGGTCAGCCTTATGGGGGACAGGACGAGGAGCAGGTGTGGCTTTTCTGTTGTGCTCTTGCCGGGAGGTTGTTGGTTTTGTTTGCGTTTCACTTTCTCTCCCTTCACAAGCCAAAGTCCTTTCATTTGGTTTCCACTGTTGCGGACAGAACCCAAGCATGGCGTTTGCCGGAGGGCGTGGGCACGAAAGGCCCAGCTCCCTGACGCAGCAGGTGCCCCAGTGGGGGCAGAACCCCGCCCCCCAGGAGAGGGGAGGGGCGCATGCAGGAGAGAAGGCAGCTTTCAAGCTGCTGGGTGAGCATCCTTCTGCGTCCATTCTCCCACCTGGGCAGGACCAAAACCCTTCCTTGTGAGCTGTGGAGCAGCACCCAGCACCCCCACCGAGGGCTGAGGGGGGCCCCAACTGGGCGGCCGCTGCCAGCCACCCCCTCACACATACACAGTGCCACAGGTATCCAAAAAGATGGAGGACCCCCAGGCTGGGAGCTGACCCAGTCTCCCCAAGGGGCAGTGCCCCCTGTGAAAAGAGGAGAGAATAAAGTCCCTGTCAACTGTGGGTTGTGTCTTTCAGTCGTTGACGTTTTGGAGGGGACCCCCTGGAAGCCTCAGCTTCCCTCAAGGACTCCCCCTTTGCTGGGAGTGGAATTCCACACGTGCCTTTTGATTGTGGACTGATCGGGCTTCGCGGCCACCGGCTCAGCTGCCAGAGGCCCGGACAAAGGGTTGGTGTTCTCTACAAAGGAGGAAAGGCCCTCCCTCTCCCCCTGCTCCCCACCCAGGCAGTGTATGTTGCCTGAAGGTCAGCACGGGACCCCGTGTTCCGTGCCTTCAGTATCCTACCCAGCGCCCCCGCCCCCGGAAGCCTCGCCTGGGGACCTCCCCAGCGCTCCTCCCTCGCTGTACACCGATGCCTGGCAGCTACAGCAAACCGTGCCTGTTCTTTGCTGACGGGCCATGGTGAGATTTGGTTTCCTTTTGCTTTGTGAGTTTGTTTAAAATTGAAATTAGTTCTTTTCTTCTGCTGGACAGTATTAAATAGAGCAGGATACTGAGTTAATCTGCTAGGTTGCAGTACTAATGGTAGTGGTTTAGTGTCTTCCTATTAATATTATTTGGACTTATTTGAACAATAATGATAAAGAAGTGGTTCATTATTTGTTAATTAATGCACTTTACTGAGGTGGAACGGGAAGAAACCCAGAGAGCAAAGTGCATTCCTTAAAGATGCAGTATATACTTTTCTCATTTTTAAGCAGCACATATTTATTAAAAGAAGAAGAAGTAATTTATGATTATTTAAAATAAAATTTAAAAGTAGAGTGACTATTGGGTGATAGGACCTTCCGCGTAGCCGTCTTCCGGGGGGGGGGCCCCCGCGGCCTGGCTCCTCCACCGTCTCCACTGAGCCAGTTCAGCCAGTAACGTGCCCGCCAGGCCAGGGGGAGGAGCAGGATGCATCTGCCAAGCACAGAGCATCTCAGTTGGGACTGGACCACAGTGTTCCCCAGAGCCTGCCCTTCCTCACTGTGCTGCCCCGTGGGGCTCTCCAGCACCCACGAGGCCCACATTCTCTGAGCTCCCCTCTCTCTCCTCGATCCCCAGTGCTCTAAGCGATGGTCCTTAAACGTGACCTTGACAGTCACTCCATCCCATTCCCTCCTGCTACTGCAGCCCAAGAACAGGAGATTACTTTCCCGAAATCATGGAGCTAGTTAATGGCAGAGCACCCCACCGCATCCATCCTCGCCCTCCTTCCCAGGCCCGTTGTAGTTTATCGTGTGGTCAGCATGTTTACATGGTGACATCCAGCATGGCTGGGAGCTGCTCTGTCATCTAGGAGAAGTGGGGGATGCTGCCACCTGGTGACAGCGTGTAGATTTGGGGCAGTGGAAAGGGATTGCCATGCCCCATCTTCACACCTCACTCCGCACCCCCCCCCACCATCATCCCCTGACTCACAACACAGCACAAATCCTGCAAACCCAAAGAGAATATGAATACTTGAAGCAAGAAGGGTGCATGCCAATCCCTCTCGGACACGGCCAGCGAGCGCCAGGCCTCGTGCCCCTGAACTCCCAGCCCCACCCAGGGCAAGAGGACCTTTCCCTGGAGCTACTGAGCTGCTTTGTGATGTTGGAGGGTCCCACCAGCAGCAGGTGGAGGGAGGGAGGGGCCTGCGGCTCTGACCCATCTGGAGGAAAACCAGATCAGACTAAAAAAGGAAAAAGAAAAATGAAATCTCAGCAGTGTCCAAACCCAGTTTCCCATTAGTTGTGATTGAAAATGTGAGATGGCATTGTATTGCTGTATACTGCAACTTTAATCATAATGAGCCCTTCTGAGGTCATTACTGAGCTTTATATAATGCCTGAAGATGCAGCGTTTGGTGCTTTTTCTTTCAGTTTAAAGACCCTTTTCTTTCATTATAAGGGGGGGGAAAATGTCTTCATCTCTCTCCCACTTTGAAGCAGCGGGCCTGGCCAGGGTCCCTGGCCCTGCCACAGCTGTTCCCACTGGGCCGGGGGTCTCCGGGGGTGGCAGGAGGGACTGGAAGGGGCAGCCCCAGAGGCGAGCGTGCTGTCTGCCCCTGGCTGTGGCTCGGCCCTCCACCCCTGGCCTGGCCCCAGAGGCTTCTCTTTCTTAACTCTCGATTCTCCATCTTGACGAAGGCATTATATAGAATCGTTTTAATCACTTTCAGATGTTAGAGCAGCATATTTTACTGGTATTTATATCCATCGCTTTCCTCAGCAAGGCATGTTACTACTTTTATCGTCTAAGGAAGAAAGACAAGGGAATTTCGGTCGAGTGTTATTTTCATATTACTAGTATTTGCAGAGTAGGCGTAGAACTATTTAAGTTTAGACCTTGGTTTGGTAGTTTGTTTTAAGGAAAAAAAGAAAAAGATAAAGTAGCCCCTACTTTTCCTATTTTTTTTTTTTTGTATTTAACTAATATATTACTTCTTTAAGGTTACTCACCTCCCGTACCCTTCCGAATACTTTGCATTCTCAACCAAAAATGAAAACAATCTGAGAGGCAGGAAAAGTGCAATATTACCGGGGGCTGCCAGGGCTTGTTGGGACGGTGGTGGGAGCTCAGTGGCCCGGCGTGTCCGTAGGAGGACGTGGGGCTGTGGAGCAGACAGGTGACCTTCTGGGTGTTGATCTCTTAACCCTCCTCTATCCCCCCCGCCCCCCGCGAGTTGGCAGAGGGCAGCCCCTTTTTCTGTTGGGTGTTCTCCACCTAGGAGGGATTCAGGGATGTGGCTCGGGGCTCTTGACCTCCCGGGGCTCTGGCCCTTGGAGCAGAGCAAAGGACTCCAGGAACAGTTCCTTGTTTGCATTTCCATTACTTTTCAGCCAGCTGCCCAGAAAAACCTGTCTTAAAAATCACTCCCAGCAGCCCTGTCTCACCCCAGTCTTCTGATGTGTGGGCCATGATACTTTTGATGTATGTTTGAGTCTTTTTAAAACTACGTAACCTCAGTTTGGTTTATGGGCAGGAACCCTAGATGTAACCAAATCCTTTTTCGGGGATGTGGGTGCCTTGAGCCCTACAGACCCCAGCGAGACACCGATTCCCACAAGCCTGCGGCTAGGCCTGGTGCTAAGCTTGGGCCACCCATTCATCTCAATGACTTCAGCCTGAGGAGGGAGCCCTGCCTCTTGCTTAACACCCTGACAGTTCCCAGAGGGCCTTAGGGAAGCATCCGAGGGGCCTACTCAGGTCTTTGCGGACAGCTTACCCCAACAGCCACCAAGCCAGCCTCCTCCTCACTTGGCGCAGGTCGAGAAAGCAGCAGGATGGGAAGTCTCTGGGTCCAAGCCCTTGGAGCTCTGCCCTTCAGGGCTCCAGGGACGTCCTTGCTGGCTTGTGCCCTCCATCTCCAGTACTGTATGCTTGCTGCTCCAACCCCTCGGTTTGGTGAATTTCTGTACAAACGTGGATCTGTGTGCCCAGAGGGGGGCCGTACCCCCGTGTGTGGGTGTCTCTCCTTGGAGTATATACATCTATATGTCCCAACTTTGAGAATCTCAATGCAGAGCTCTCTGGAAAGAGAATCACCCACATTGCTAAAGAATTGAAATTCCCTCATTTTTTTGAGGGCTGTGTGTTGAGAGAGAGAGAGAGAGAGAGAGAGAGAGTGTGTGTGTGTGTGTGTGTTGATAATTTCCCACTTGAACTAAATAACACGGGGTTAGAGAACAAATACCGGGCAAGCTGTCTCCATTTTATAAGTCCTTGGCATTGGGCAGGCCCCATGGGACTCGCAGTTTCTGGCAGCAAGTGTGTTATTATTCATACGTAATTTTGGCTGGAGAGTGCAATGTGTCTTTTTTTTTTTTTTTTTTTTGTAATTATTTTATTATTTTGTTGGAAACTTCACACTGGCATTAACAGATCTAGCAGAAGCAGCCTAGGCCATCATCCCGGGCTCCAAAATGAAGCTGTGGAAGAGAGAAGTCACTGGGTATGGATGCGCTGAGATGGTTGAACCGGGTCACCACCTCCAGACGTGCTGTCCAGCAGGCTGAGCCCGTCCGCTGCCACCGTGCTTGTCATCGCTGCGGGAGGCCCTCGGTTCCTGTTTCTGAGGGTGGTCAGGCTGCTGGGGGCGAGAACGTGCTCAAGGTGAGGTCAGTACACCAGACTGCACGGCCCAGCTGAGCACATCATGGGAGCGGTGTGGGGTGCTTTTTCCCTTGACCCAACGGAGCTTTTGGCCTAAATCATGATCCCTATTTGAGGAAGCCTCGGTGGTTCTCAAGTTCTGCAACCAGAGAGTGACAGGATGGGGCTACTGACCTACAGCCTTGTTTCAGGAAAAGCAGCCTCATTGGTTTTCGCTTCCCTCTTGTTTTGTCCTGCGCACCTAGATCCACAGCCAGAAGCTGGGCTCACTGGTGCTCGCAGACCAAGTAGAGGGCTCTACATTCTAGGGCCTTGATCCAAACCTGCCTGTGAGGTTGGGATTATCATGCGATCTCCTTTCCCCAATCCTATCTTTTTAATCTTGGGTTTGCACTTGACCTTGACAATCAGCCCCCCCTCCCATCCCAGTCCTAGAACTTAGTGGCCTTAGAGAGTGGGTTTCTGAAGTGAAGGTCCCTCCTTTGTTCCCAGTTCCACCCTGGCTAAGGGCTGGACCTCAGGAGGCGAGAGGAATGGGGAGAAAGCGTGTAAGAGAATTGTTCGAAGGCAGAAGGAGGGCTCGAGCACGTTGGAGACAAGCGAGAGTCACGTTGGAGTGAGGAGTGTGTGCATGTTTGGACTGGCTGGGGCTTACCGTCCCTTCCTGGGAAGGTGGCTTCCAGAAGAGGATGTCTTCTAGGAAGAAAGGGAAAAGTGTGAGAAGGCTGAGAGAGTATTTGGAGTCTGGAGTTTGGTCTTTATTCAAAAGAAGGAAGAAGTCAGTTCTGAGTGTTTCAGGAGAAAGACAGCAGGTACAGAGGGAATTTACTGATTCAGCCTCCAAGGGTCCAGTCAGAGCAGGGTGAAAAAGCCCTAAGATTTGGCCAGAGAAACAGACAACCTGAGGAGATAGCTACTTTCTGGGCTACAACCTGGATCACCAGTATGCTGGTAATGAATAGTCACTCATTTACTTAGTGGAGATGGGAACTTGCTAGCAACAAACCAGTCTTTGAGTCTGGAGGCTCTGGCTCCAGAACATTCCTCCGTCTCCCAGGTTACCAGCAGGTTTTGCCCACATCCCTTTGTCTAATCCAGAGCTAGCCTCTTAAATTGCTTGAACTGGTTAGAGTTCAAGAGTATTGGACAACCCATTGACCGTAATGGGTTGTCCAGTAATGACCCATGACCCCCAAGCATGTCTGGGAGGGAAGTTGCCTCATTTTTTTTTCTGTTGACACCAGTCATTCTGGAGTATCTCTCCTGATACCTGCGGTAACTTGGTCTGCTGAGCTGGCTGCGCAGGTGTGACTCAGAAGAGAGGGGGGCCACACACACTCCTGCATGGACAGGCCCTTTCAGTTTCCATGGCCTGTCACCAGGCCACCTTTCCGGAAGCACCTACTTAGGAGAGAGAAGGGTAAACAGAGCCACCATTCTTGGATCTGCAACTTGTTTTCTGCAACAGGTTTTCTTGAAACCCGGGATACAGTCTAGGAAAAGGGTTTCACTGACTGTTCCTGAGAGGTCTGTGGGAAGGTGAGTTCTGAGTGAAGATGGGAGTGGCAGGTCCCTGGAGTATGGTTTGGGGAGCGTGTGGTTGCCTATGAACTGTTGGGTGTCTCTGGGGCCCCAGAGCTTTGGGGAGTCCTTCACAGGGCCCACTGAGCCCCTCACAGCTCCTGGTGGGCTCTGCAGGGTCCAGAGGAGGCTGTGCCCTCTTCTACCCATAGCAGAGAAACTAAAGGTTAAGGCAGTGAATTCAGTGCAGTCGATTTGAGTGCTAAAACATTTCCAGGATCAATGGTGGTGCTAAACTATCTCCATGTTTCTAATATTTTTAATAGTGGGTTTTTTTTTTAAATTGTTCTCATCACAAGAATGCAGTGTCCTTGGGGATGGGACGTAACCCCTTGGCCTGCCACTTTCCAGGTGTCCTTTATCCTGTTGACGGGACTCTTTGGTCTGCAGAAAATATTCTGTCTTGGCATGCTTCTAGACTGTAAGATTTGGGTTGTTTTGTTTTGTATTTTGTTTATGTTTACATCTTGTATTTCCCTGAAAACTAAATAAAGTTTTTGGCCTTTTTAACTGAACAGAATCACCTCTTAATTCTCCCTGCCATCAGAAAAGCCATCTGGCTGCATGGCAAAAAGCACCTTTTGCATCCAGAACACAGCGTGAACTGCACGGTCCCGGGCCCCTCTGAGGACACTGGAGGGGCGGGGGGAGGCAGGCCACTTTTGTTGGTGAGAGCCATGCTCAAGTTTCCCTTCCTCCCCACCCCCATACCCCCTTCCCTGCCTATAGGAAGCTTCTGGGCTATGGCCAAGGCTTAGAGAGGGATGCAGACCTTGGGGCAAAAGACCCACATCCAGCAGGCCTGCCTGGCCCCTCAGCTTGGAGCCCCGGGCACTCCCCAGCTTTTTCTGGACACCAGTAAACAGGGCTGGGCTGTCCTGCTGTAGGGACCAGAGCACTATCCCAGGAGAGACGACAGGAAGGCAGGCATGCTCTGTGCTGTAGTCCCAGCCCCAACAGATGAGCAAGATTCCCACACTGTGCCTAGATCTGCTCCACCACTCCCAGCTTCGACAGCCAACCAGGTATACTCAGTACATCGAGAAAGTTTCACTAAAGGTCCAGGGCCAGAGGCCTCCCTTTTCTAGGCTGCTGTCACCCCGTCAGTATGGGCCCCTCCTGACCTGCGTGATGGATTTGTCATCCTCCCATTAGCCCCTAGGTGGCAGTGCCACCCCACAAGGGTGTAGGGCCAGGTTTGGGCCCACCTGAGCCTTAACAGAGAGCTGAGGAGGCCTCAGGGACTCTGTTCCTGCCCCTCACGGATCCAGGGATCTGAGGGCACCAAAGGGCAATGGCTTCTCTCTTTCAACTTACAAGGCTTTCCTGGCATTCTGGCCCCTGCTGTTCAAGCCCCCAGGTCATGCTCCTGTCCCCCACTCCAGGGAGTCTTCCCTGCTTGTTGACACCCGACCCTTCCCCTTCCTCCCCAGCCCCATCCTGGCCCTCCCTCCCCAGCCCTCCGCACAGCACAGCACAGCCCTCAGGCTGGTACGAAATCACCTTTATTCACAATCACAGCGACCCAAGTTCACAAAGGAGGCAGCAACTATCCCAGCACTAACAGAGACAGTGACACGGATGGCTTCCTCTCCCCCAAACCACAGGCCACACAGCTCCTACATCTAAGACCTTCCCTTGCCTCTGAGAGAAGACTCCTGGTGGGACAGGGCCACCACCTGGCCCACCCTACCCTCGACTCCCATGGAGGGGGTCTCCAGGGTCAGTGACTGGGAAGTGGAGACCCACAGTGGAACTGTGACTTCCTGGAGGCCCACTGCAAGGTGGGGGCAGTCAAAGGCCCAGGCTGGCGTTCTGACCCCCCCAGTGCTATCCCACCCAACACCCCAGAGCATCCCCTCACCAAAGAAGCCCCAGGAGTCCCACAGAAAGTCTGCTCTCGTCCCCAAACAATCATTTTACAGAGGTGCCTGCTGAGGCTGAGGACTCTGACTCGGCCACGACCACCCCGCTGCCCAGTGGCCAGGTCTAGAATCCGAATCCCACACTCTGCCAGCCACAGAAGGAGCGGTCTTTGATGGGCATGAAAAGCCATCAGAGGGGGCAGAGGGTTGGGAGGCTGGGGGGAAACCAGGCCAAGAGTGTGGGAGCAGGCGCCAGCCCACAGTCTGTTGGGTAGGGCTGGTGAGGTGGGACAACTAGCCTAAGAGCAGGGGTCGGGGGGGGCATGCCATCCCAGAACCAGAAATAACCCACAGCGGCGAGGACCTGGCCCCTTCCCTCATCTTTCCTGAGGATAAAGAGCCTTACTAAGAACAGCCCCCCCAACCCCTACTGCGAGTAGGCCCTCTCAGCCCCATTCCCTGACCCAAGCTCGGCTCCCCTCCTTCAGCCTTGCCAGAACTGCGTACCTCCTTGTGGAAGGGGGAGCTCCCTCCTGACATAGCTGAGCCAACTCTGATGACCCTGCTGCAGCCCGGAGAGGAAGGGCACTTTGAGGCTCTGGGAGATCCACCAGCCTTAGGACACTAAGGAAGCTCAGTTTATCTCCCTAAAATAGACACACTTGGACAAGAGTCCTCCCAATTCAGCCTGTTTTTATGGAGTTCTACTTCATGGTAAGCAGAGATGGCTATGGACTTGGGGCTGGAGCCTGGAGAAGATTCTGAGAGCTACCTCTGCAGCCCTTTCTCGCCAGGCACTCTGCACACCAGGGCATCATTTCTAGGGGCCCCAGGGGATTGGCAACTCAATTATACCCCCCCAAAAAACAACCTGCAAACCAAATAAATAAATAAATAAAAATAAGAAAAATGGCTGGTGTTACCCCCAGGGTACCCCACCCCACTCCAGGGTCCTGGCCTCACCTGGGGATACTACAGTCTGAGTAGCAGCCAGGCCCAGGACAGCACTGAGATCCGGGAGGACAGGTCTCAGAGGGCAAAGGCAAACCTGCTCTTAGAGAACCTTCCAGAAGACGGGCACTACTCTCCGGCCTACAGCAAGGCTGTCCCTGGGTGGCAGCATCTGGCAAGATGACTGGGGCAGAAAGGCTATGGCCAGGAAGGGCCCTTCTGCATCTCAGCCAGGGCACAGGGTCAGAGACCCAGGCCTGTCCATCCACCCACCCTCGGTGAGTGGGAGAGGGGCATGGCACGGGCGCTGCAGCCTGCCCAGGGTGAGAGGTATCTGCCGGCCGTACCCTGGCCGTCAGGCCTAAGGGGCAAGGGAGAGAGGAAGAAGGTGGGTACAGGTCAGAGAGTAAGGCAGCAGCTGGGGCTACCTGCCTGGGGCTGCTGTGAAGCAGGTTGTACCCTGCTCAAGGACAGCTGGCTGAAAGAACAAATGGAGACTGACGTCCAGGCCATACTCCGAAGGCCCTAGCTCAGGGACACATCTGCCCAGAGGAAGGGACATGTTTTCTAATTCTCACATGGACTAGAGGACTTCTTAGAAATCTGCCCCAGATGGGGAAGGATTAGGAGAGGCTGAGACCCCCATTTAGCCCCTCGGCATGCAGGGTAGAGTGGGTGCAGAGAAGGGAAAGACAGGAAGAGCACGGACTCCTCCCCTCCCCTCTGCTCGGCAATTTGTTTCTGCCCCTCACCTCCCTGCCTGATACTCCCTTTCTCCCCAAACCTTTGAGGGCCTCAGTTTCCCATGTTTAATGAAGAAGGGAAGAGTTTCCAAAATGCGGAAGAAGAGAAGGTGCCCTGTGGGCTTGCCCCTTGGCTGGAGTGGGGCCAAAGCCTACGGAGGCAGGCGTGCAGGCTGGGGCGCCACGAGGGGCTAGGAGCTGCGGTAGGTCTTGATAATGTCCTTGATGGGGCGGCGGCAGATGGGGCAGCAGGCGTGCAGGGCCTTTTTGAGGCGCAGGCCACAGGCATAGCAGAGGCACATGTGGCCGCACGTGTAGATGACCGTGTCCACGGCGTGCTCATAGCAAATGGTGCACTCATCGCTCCACTGTCCTGTGCCTGGGGTCACTGGCGATTCGGGCAGGCTCACTGGGGAGTTGGGGGCCGTCCCTGGGGACAAGGGGACACCAGTCAGCAGGTACATGGTCCAGTCTGGCCCCAGGTTCACGGGAAGAGAGCCCCCGGTCTCTTGTCCCTCCATCAATTAGCATCTGCCTGTTTCCCCTGACAACCCACTTCCTGGGTGTGGGAGGCCCTGATGAGGGGCCAGGGTGCCCTTGAGGCAGTGAGAGGAGAAGAGGGGTGGAGGAAGGGAGGGGGCCCAGAGCCTTTTAAGGAAGGCCCCTGCTGAGCTATCCTTTGTTCTTCCCAGTGTGCTAGAAAGTGCTCTGGAGAAAGGTGCCCAGCTGAGGGACAGGGTGGGATTCACCCAAGAAATCACCACCCAGGCACCTGGGTGGCTCACTTGGTTAAGTGACCGCCTTCAGGTCAGGTCATGATCCTGGAGTCCCAGGATCAAGTCCCACATCGCCCTCCCAGCTCCATGGGGGGTCTGCACCTCCCTCTGATCTTCTCCCCTCTAATGCTCTCTCTCTCTCTCTTTCTCAAATAAATTAAATCTTTAAAAAGAAAAAAAAAAAGAAATCACCATCCAACAAGGGTTCACCAAGCGTATCTCCAGCTCATCCAGTGCTCAACTCTGACACGGGGGCCGCACTCCCGCCTCAGCCACGGGTCTCGGGTGTGGGGGTCTGCCAGGGGCACCACGGAACTGCAGTGGCCAGCCTACTTACCGCCTGCAGAGCTCCCCAGCGGTCCAGAGCTGCATGTGCTGAGCAAGGGGTCGGAGAGGCGGCTGCCCAGGGCGCTGGGCGAGGTTGGTGTGGAGGCAGGGGAGCAGGAAAGTGATGGGACACCCCGCTCTGCCAAGATGGTGGAGCCTGCACAGGGGGAAGGAGGGACGCATGAGCCACTGAGGGGCCCACCGGGAGAAAGCGTGACTCTCTGCCCCTCCTAGAGGGTCCCAGGAGAGAAAGGGCTGACACAGCACCACCACACAGCCCAGCCACTGGGTGGGCTCACGGCAGGATTCCAGAAAGAGGCCCACTGCCCTGCCCCAGCTCTCGGTTCCCACCCACAAACTGGAAGGCCACTTCATGCGCTGGTGTTACTGCATCAGCAGTGTCCAAACGAGCCCCTGCCTGGAATCCCACCTCTACCCTTCCTACGCACCCTCACCTTCGAGGTTTCCCATGCCAGCGAACAAAGACCCCCTCCTCCCGCCTGGCATGGCCCTTCCAGCCCTAGCCTGACCCTCTGGGTCCAGGCCCCGTGCTCCCTCTGTCACTTCCCCCCGGGTATCACCCACCGTCTCAACTACAATGGCACCTTTCGGGTGCCCTTCAGCATCTCCCAAGCTCATTCTGTGCCACATTCTCTCCTTCCTTCCCTCCCTCTTCCTCTCCTCACCTCCCTCTTTTCTTCCTACCCCTCACCCCCGCCACTCCTCCCTTCAACAAGGTACCAGGTGCCTACCAGGTACCATCCACTGTGTAAACATAACCCTGAGAACAAGACCGACAGAGCCTTTGCCCCCAAAGAGCTAACTGTCCAGGGAGCCCCTTGGGACTGTCCTCAAACCCCCTCCTCTGGGCAACTTTGACTACCCCCCAAAACCACATTATTTAGCACTGACAAGGCACACACACCACATACATGGGACTAAACTACCACAAAGCTGGGGTATTATTTGTTCTTTGCCCAGGTATACAGCTTTGTTTCCCCAGGTGATGAGCTTCCTGAGAGCAGGAAATCGTATTCACCTGTGACTCTCCCAAGGCTCTAACATACACCCCTACACATAAATGCTCCCTGAGATCCTTTTATCATCACGTGTTCTAAGTCAATAGTCACTGTTTCCAAGGATATGCATTAGATAGCCACATGGGTTTTCTCTGGCGTTAATAGTTTTCAAGTTAACTAGCCTCTTCTTTCAGAAATTCACACCTCCTAGTTTTCTTGCCTTATTGCACTGGCTAGCATTTTCAGAACAACACTGTAAGGCATCCCCCTATCATGTTCCTGACTTTAATGAGAATTTTCCTCATATTTTGTCATTAAGTATGAAACTTAGTGATCGTTTTGGAGTAAAGGAAAGATCCTTCCATTCTTAGTTCATGTAGGCCTTTCACAAAGCACAGCACTCCTCTGTAAATAATTACCCTTCACACACTATTCACTGGTTTGTTTTTCCTTTGCAGTCCACAGGATCCCCAAACACCAATCTGCTGACTCAGATGCCCAGTTCTCTTACAGCCCAGGTGCACTCTGTTTGGCATACACTGTTTAGCATGTATCTGGATGATTACTCTTAAACACCCACATTGGCCCACTTACCTCTCAGGACATTTAAGTCCTGATTTTTTGGTAAGCTCCTCCTGTGTCTAGTAAGCCTCTCTGGGAAACGGGAATCTCAGTGGAAAGCTACTTATCTAAGATGGTGCTGAGGCAGGATAGTGCCCTCCCCTTATACAATTCCCCTCATCTGAGGAGCAGTGTCTCCCAGTGAGTGTAGCCAAGTAGTTTTGTTATTTTGTTTACCTCAGCCTGATTTTTTTTCTTCACCCCAGTCCGATTTCTTTTTATCCCATCCTAAATTTTCACCCCAACTTCTTTCCTTCCTGATTTCTTTCCATTCCTTCCCAATTTATCTTCCCTCAATAATAACTGCTTAGTATCTTGCCTCATTTAATTCCTTTTCAGATTTTTTGGTTCACTCTGTCTTCATTTGGTCTTTTTCCAGAGTAGGAAGTCCCCACTTATTTTATCTGATTTCACAAACTCCAACATAGAATCACCAACAACAGCATTACACACGTAAATACACATGCATTTAGTTACTCACGTGTGCCTATACACAGACATACCAATTTTAGAGCATAACACACATTCACTTGCATACACACATTACCCTGTCTACAAGCCTCCTGGGGTGAGGTCTAGGATGGGGCTATGAAGCCCAGAGGTCTCCAAACTTGCCTAAGCAAACCTATTTAAAGAATTCAGAGGGGTGCCTAGGTAGCTCAGTCGGTTAAGCCTTCAACTCTTGATTTCAGCTCAGGTCATAATCTCAGTGTCATGAGATCACGAGATCAAGCCCTGCATCAGGAGCCTCCTTGGGATTCTCTCTCTCCCCCACCCCCTCTGCTTTCTCGCTCTCTAAAAATTAAAATCTTTAAAAAAAAAAAAATTCAGATGCCCAGGACTTAGCCAACATCTACAGAATCAAAACCTCTGCAGGTGGGATTCAAAGATATGTACCAGGTCCTCCTAATGAATTTAATGGAACTAGCCCAATCTACCGCAGCTGGTTAGGAGGCCCACTCTTGTAAAGCATGAATACCTGTACATTCTGGGGAGACAGAGGTCCCTGGAGATGCTTTATGGAAAAAAAAATTAGTTTAGAAAAAGCTGTACATTGGGGCAACTGGATGGCTCAGCTGTTGGGCGTCTGCGCCGTTGGGCATCTGCGCTGTTGGGCGTCTGCCTTCAGTACAGGTCATGATACCGGGGTCCTGGGATAGAGCCCTGTGTTGGGCTCCCTGCTCAGTGGGAAGCCTGCTTCTCCCTCACCCTCCCCCTGCCTGTGTTCCCTCTCTCACAGTCTCTCTCACTGTCAAATAAATAAAATCTTAAAAAGAAAAAAAAAAAAAGCTGTACTTGATAACCACCACTGCCTGCCTCATTATTAAAGATTCACACTGCAGGGGCACCTGGGTGGCTCAGTGGGTTAACGCCTCTGCCTTCGGCTTGGGTCATGATCCCGATGTCCTAGGATCGAGCCCCACGTCGGACTCTCTGCTTAGCCGGGAGCCTGCTTCCTCCTCTCTCTCTGCCTGCCTCTCTGCCTACTTGTGATCTCTGTCTGTCAAATAAATAAATAAAATTAAAAAAAAAAAAAAAAAGATTCACACTGCATACTAAAGGCTCTGAGAAGTTCTGCAGTAAAGAATCCCCAACTTTTTCCTCACAGAACACTATGAGAAACAACTTTCACAAGTCCACATCCACCAGTCCATTCAAACTCTGTTCATTCAAACCCAGGAAATAACGGCCCAGACCTCTGCAACCCCATTTCCTCCAAGGCCCTCTGCTCGGATTCCCCACAGGTTCCCAACCCAGGCACCACAAGGCACAAACACCTGGCTTCGGCCATACCAAACTCTTTCCTCTCTAGACATGCTGCCGCCCTTAGGAGGCAGAGGCTTTAATTCCCATTTTGGAGAGATAGAAACTGAGCCTCAGAACGTTAACTGCTGGTGGAAACCTTTTTTTTCTCATTTTTAAGCGGCCACTGAGTTGTTTATGTACCTGTGGGGACATGGCTTAATCAGATTCTGGGAGTGAAACTCAGGGATCCACACTTTTCTGCCCGCCCCCAGGATGCGGCTGGTGAGACTGAAGGACAAGGTCCAGAGAGAGGCCACCAGAACTCATTTCGGTGCCTGTGACTTGGTGGCAAGACAGCGCGAGGCAGCGGGGCGCGGCGGATTCGTCCCCTACTCCTTCCTCGGATGGGCCCTGTCCTCCAGGAAAGGGCACGGTCGCTGGGGCTGTCGGAGGGGCCCTCGGGGGAGGCACTCACCGAGGATGCGGATCTGCGTGACGGCTCCGTGCAGGCCGAAGAGCATCCACAGCGGCTGCGTGGCGTCCACGCACAGCTGCATGCCCGCCGCGGCGCCGTTGTGGCTGAGGTGCAGCTCGCCGTCGGCGTTGACCACTAGGCCCAGGATGTCGCCGCTGTGCAGGGGCCCGGGCACGCGGCACACGGCCCAGAACTCCTTGCGGTCCGCCAGGGCCTCGGGGCTGAAGGGCAGGTCCGCGGGCCGCAGCGTGCCGGGGTCGCACGTGGTGACGCCGAAGGAGAGCGCCCCGGGCCGCGCGCCGCTGGAGCGCGTGACCTTGATGAAGATGGTCTCGGCCACGCGCACGGGCCTGCTGGTGAAGACGAGCGCGCGCTCGTCGCGCCCGTGCTCCAGGCGCGCCACGGTCTGCTCGTCCAGGATCCGCACGTGCGCCCCGGCGCGCAGCGCGTGGAAGCGCAGGTCGCCGTCGAGCTGTGCGGGCAGCGCGCGGCTGTGCTGCGAGTTGAGCGAGTTCTGCGGGATGGGGCAGCCGGCGGCCGGCGCGGCCTCGTCGCCCTCGGCGCCCGGCACGTTGAGGTCGCACAGGCTCACGGAGAGGCGCGCCTCGTCGGCGTCGCGCCGCAGGGACGGCCGCCGCAGGGCGGTGAAGGAGCGCGGCCGCAGGCAGTCCGGGAGCACCAACTCGCTGTCTGCGGCCGGGGAGGGGGAGAGACAGGGCGACTGTCACGCGGGCCCAGCAGTCCCCTCCTCCCCCACCCCATCACCTGCGCGCTTCCTGCGGCCAGCCTTTCCAGTCTGCACCGTGAAACGGCACTGTGAACAGCGTGGAAGAGGCTTGTGGCGGAGGCTCAACTGCAGGTCGGGGAAACAAAGTCACGAAGGACCTCTATTTGTTTAAGAAAAGGATGGGGGCTGGAAGGAGGAGCACCAAGTTAAAAAATATTCCTTCTACATGCCACGCTTATAAAAGTTTTTTTGTTTTTTTGTTTTTTAATGAATTTAACTCCCTTTTGATCCCCTGCAGCTAGACAGCAGTAAATATTTGCTGAATGCACTGCGGACATCCTACTCCCTTCCCCAGAAAACCTCTTTGCGTAAATTGTCTCATCTTACCCTAACAATTACTTCTTGAGTTATCATTGCGCAGAAGGACACTGAGGCTGTGAAAACTTAAGTAAATTTATCCGGGATTTCCTTTTGAAAGTGACTTAACTAGAAATCAACCTCTTTCTCTTTTTAATCATACAAGCAAGATAGACTATTTTGTAGGAGAGGCAGATGAGCAAAAAGAAAAAATAATCACCTCTCAGCCCACCATCTGGGAAAAAATATTCTTTAATATTTGGGTGAGGACCTTCCAGCTTTTTTCCCCCATTATATTCCTGTTACTTTTTCTAATACAAAAATCAAATCATGCTATATAGACTCCAGTAGTTTTTAACCTTTTATGGGTAACAAATCCCTTTGAAAATGTGATAACTTTGACTGTGTCCTCAGAAGAACACATATTCTTCCTACATTCTGTGGATAACTTCAGGACATCTGTGAATCCCATAAAGCCATCCATGGGCATGGACTCCAGGCTAAGAACCCTGCTATACAGATTTCCTTTTCAAAACTAGCTCTTCCACTATGTCCTGAACACCTTTTCATGCCAATAACCATGTTTCCAACACCATATTTTTTTTAATGGCTGTGTTATGTCCTACTTTATGGAGTCCTATCATTTATAATAAAAGTCATCATGCATGATAAATTACCCCTGCATTTCATCCTTAAAACATCCCATGGAAGTGTTCCCATTATGGAGATAAAGCTCAGAGATGTGACGTGACAGCCACCAAGTGACAGATCCGAGAATGAAGCAAGGTCTGTCCAACTCCCCATATCACATTCTTGGATTTCAGGCCCTCCTTCTTTATTGAACCTGCACCCCCTCTGTGGGAGTCATAGTCCTCAGATTTGGCTAGTGCCACTGTAGACCACATCACGGGCCAATCCCTCCCTGGGAGCCTTTTCTCTGAGCCTCCCCAAGGGAGGATCTGTGCTTTCTCTCTAGGACCTGGATAAGGATGGCTGGGGTGCTGGATTTGAAAGCACATCTTGGAGGACTGGACTAATATGGGCGGCTAAGGCCAGAATTCAGCTCCAGCTAAATCTAGAGACCGTCTCTAAAGCCTCCTTGTTTTTGTTCTCCCCCTGCACCTTTCAGGAACAGTGTTGTTTGGGCCGCAGCAAGAGAGGGTGTTGTCCACCACTGCCCCCACCCCCTCCCCGACCCCCCACCGCCGCCTGCCTGGAGAAGCCTCTTGGGGCCTGGCTGGTTGGGATTCCCAGCATCGTGCTTGGCAAGAAGGAGGGAGCCAACCGGAAAATGCGATTATTCCAGGGAATTGACTCTGTGACAGCGATGGTGCAGAGAGGCTGGGGGCTGCAGAGAGGCAGAGGCAAGGTGGCCCGAATAGGAGGGGAAGGCCTGAGAGACGGTTGTGGGGACCTGGGACAGGCTGTAGGCTGACTGGGGGCCCCGGAGAACAGCCCCTGCTCCCCATACCTTAGGCATTGCGGGCACTGGCCCTAGACAACTCCAGTGTTGGAGATGGAGAGGAAGGGACAAGGGCAGCAGGGTGACAAGAAAACAAAAGGCTCAGAGATGCCAGCCAGAGCCTATAGGAAGGAGACTGTCACAGGCCTCGCACACACACGTATCCCCACACTCCCCTCCCCACCTCACCCCACCCCGCACACTCAGGACACTCGGTCCAGGGCTCATGGAGCTGGGCAGACCGTCAGCGCAGGCTTCTGAATGGGGCTGGATGTGTGCTCCCCAAGCTCTGCCCCTTCAGGGGTCCTTCTGTACTTAAATGTGGCTGCTACTGGGCTTCTCAGGCAACCCGAGCCACTGCTGAGCTCCTCTAAGAAAGCAGTTCCTTCTCTTAGACTGAAATCTAGCTCCTTGTATCCAAGGATCTTTTGGATAGATTTACTTAACGTCTCAGGTTCAGTGTTCCTCTGTGCCAGTACTACCTCTGGGGTAGCCCCGTGGAGAAAACACTCCCCTCAGGGAATACTCAGACCCACCACACACCTTCCCACTGCTTAGACAATGAGCAGAACCAGACTCAGTGCTCCAGATGTTCCCTGACCCGCCCAAGGCACAGTGTGGCCACCGCCTCCCTTGATATTTGTGCTAGACTTCTCATAATGTAACCTAAGGGTATTTGGGGTTTTTTAGTAACCCGAATCCATATACTGGTAGGCAGGACAGAAGCATAGTTAATTAAGTGTCAGGATTTTGAAGTCATTAGCCGAGGTTCAAATCCTAGCTGCATCATTTTCTGTCCATAGCACCTTAGATAAATAGCTTAACCTCTCTAGGCCTCTCTTCTTCAGCCGTGAAGTCGGCATTCACTGAGGTGTATAACATCTGTACTCTAACACCCGGCTCAGCACGGATGCAGTGAAGTCCAAATGCAGTAAGCTACAGAGGGCCCCTAGCAGGTCACCTTGAGGGCACCTTGTAGTCACGAGGTAAGTATGAGCCACTGTTATGGTTTACCCGCCCCAGGGCTCCAAAGAGAGTGCATGAGCTCTGGGGTGATACAGGCCTGGGTTGAAATGTCCAAGCCAGCACTTGAGCCACCTTGCCTCCCAGCCCCAGGTCACTCAGCTAGAGAACGGGGGGAATCACAACTGTATTGCGATGATGACATGGGGGTCAGAGGTAGGGCGGGCAGCCCCTGCGAATGAGGTACTTGACAACTTCAGGTACCAGTGCCTACTCAGGTCGTCTGCCAACCACAGTCAGGTTCCCCCGCAGCAGGCAATGAGCGTTCGGCACTGGACTGTAGGACTTCACATGGGTCATGAATGGCATCCTTGACTGAGGACCAGGAAGGAGAAGCTACAAAGCGGAGATGAGAGGGGAAAGAAGAGAAGGCAGGAGGAACAGCAGGGGGTAGGGAGACAGGAGGAGGGGCAGGAAAATGACCCTTTCAGCCTTGCTTGAAATCTTGGAGGAGTCAGGCGGAAAGGTACAGGAGATGCTGGGAAACAGCTAAAAATGGAATCCCCGGAGCCAGTGCCCAGCCCAAGTCTGTCTTCTCTCCCAGCCAAGCTGCCCCTCGGGGTCGGAAGCAGCTACAGGCTGCTGGCCATCTCCAAAATAAGCATCCCCTCAGTGTGCCCAGCTGTGCCTGAAATAGATGACACTGGAGATGGAGCAGCTGGGCAGGGCGCCCTCCTCAGAAGGGCCAGCAAAGGTCAGAGCTGACTGAAAGCCAGGGAAGGGGCCAGGCCCCCAAAACCACAGGAGAGTGACCTGGGGCCAGGCTTAGCCCAGGGTCCCCGCTTGGAGACAGGGCAGAGGGCAACCTGTCACCCCAAGGATGGGCTGGCCCATTCAGAAGCAACAAGTTCTACCCCCCGGGCCAGGGACACATGGCTGCCCACCTTGGAGGTGTTTATGTCGGGGCCCGGAGCAGGGAGCGGCGCAAGGCCACAGGACACTGAGATGCAACCCTCTCAGTGTCCCGGCTTTGATCTTTCGGGCAGGAATTTGTCAGTCTTCAGCTCCTGCAGAATCTGGCGCCTGGCGGGGCGGGAGAGGGAGTGGCGATCCTTTGCGCCAGGGAGGAAATAACCAGGCCCCACAAGGCCAGTGAGGCCAGGGCCAGGGTTTCCTCCCCTCCAGGTGGCACTCAGGTCACCCACTCACTGACCTGCTGTGTGCCCAGGCCTAGGCAGTGGGTAAAGAGAAGAGAAGCCAGCACCTGGGCCCCAAGGAGCCAGTCGGATGTGGGAGGATCAAAGCTTGGAGGCGTGAAAATATTTGAATATAATTTCCTTACAAAATTCTTAGTGTCTCCAGAGGAAATCTATTTCTCTCTGCTAAGCTCTCACCCAGCCTTGCCTAGAATGTCCCCAGGAACAAGAAGCTCACCACATCCCAAGGCTATCTGTCCCCCTTCTCTGAACAACTACAGCTGTTAGGAAAGCTGTCCTTGCACGGATCCAGAAGTGTCCCCCATCCACTCCTTGGCTCCCCCTGAGCCTTCTCTTCTTTAGGATAAATACCCTTTTTAAGATAATGCTCTCCAACCGAGGCTGGGGTGCCCTTCCCGTTTCACAGTGAGTCTGAGACAGCCTCTTGGAAGAAACAAGATTTGTCCTGGGCCCTGAAGAACAAGAGAGTTCAGAGTGACGGACAGAAGCGAGGAGCGCTCAGTGGGAAAACGGCGCTAGCAAATGCCTGGAGAACAATCTGAGGCCAGTGGGGAGAAAGGGAGAGGAGGAGAGGAGGGGCCAGACTGAGGGCACTGGGGCCAGCTCTGGCAAGGGACCCACTGGACCCACAAGCTGCCAGCAGTGCAGGGCAACCAAGATAGGGCCAGGGCACTGGTGCCAGGGCCCTCAGGGCCAGGCAAGGGACTCCTTCAAAGCAGGGCCGCCCATCAGCCCCAGAGTCTTGTTTGTTTAGATTCCCACCTCCCCAGCCCTGGCTCATCTTTAACCAGGGGTCGGCCCGAGGCAGCAGGCTGGCTGGTGGGCGGGCATCTGCCAGCCCCTGTTTGGAAGGTGGTGCTGGCCCATTTCCTGTCTCCATAAACATCCTCCTGCTGGTCAGCACCCAGCACGGGGCAAGGGAAGGAGCCCCAAGGGCAGGAACATGGCTTGGATGGGTAAGGGGTTTCTCTACCCCTCTGGGCAGCGCCCTGAAACCCACACCTGCCTCCACCCTCTCCATATACACCCAACCGCAGGAAAGCTAGGAGAAACAAATATTTTGTGAGGCTCATGGAAGGAAGGGTAGAATGTCCCAGAAACACTTGGAGTCACAGACTCTAAGATTCATGGACAGAGAATCTTAGACATATAGATTCTGACTCATCTGGTTTAGTGGTTCTCAAACTTTTTTTTTTTAAAGCAGTGAAATCCTTTTGTCCAACAGAACCAAAATCTCTGGTTCAAGTCTAAGAGGAGGTCACAGAGCCCTGCCAACTCAGCTGCCTCAAAGATGCCTCTGGAACCCCAGTGTCCCAAGGAACTCAGCTGGAGAACCATAGATCTTGTTCCAAGAAACAATTTAGAGAGCATGGTTTGAATTTCACCCACATACAGGGACTTGGTTTCAAGGCTTCCCGCTCTAAGGAGAGGACTGGTTTGTGAGTTGTCTATTTGGTGGGGTTTTTAAGTTAAGTATCCCTTTCTAACCTACAAACGATAGCCGTTGCCATTTGTGTAAACACTCTTCCACATCCTTGAGCCTCACAGACTCTCCGAGAGGTAAATGGCACATGTCTAATTATGTCCAAACAACAGACGGGGTGGTTGGGCCACAGAGAAGCTGGAAGGCTTGCTCACAGCTAGTGAGTGGCCATGTCAAGTCTTGGCTCAGCTCTCCTGCTTCTGAAATGTGGGCTTTGTCTCCAGTCCTGCAAGGTCCCAGCTTCTCTGCTACACACCCCCTGGCCCTGGGACCCCCTGGTCTCTCCAAAGTGCCTCAAAACTGTATCTTGGGCCAAAGAGATTGTAGGTGGAAAATCTGAAACTGCCATTTCTGGGTATTAGAAATAGTCTAATATTGCCAATCATATAAGATCGCACTTTTCATATATTCATTCTGGTTTAAAACAAAAAAACAAAAAGCCAGAGTGCACTGTGAACAAAAGAACGAGACAAAGCCCTCAGGAGCCTTCAGGGAACTGTGAGGCAGACAGACTCACTGCTGAATCAGGGTGCTGGGCACCCCCAACTTCCCCAGCCAACACTGCTAGGGCTCTGGTGGCCTATCTGTGCCCGACATGTGCTGCTGATCCCTGACATCCTGAGCTCTCATGAGCTCCACCCTGGAAGATGGAGAGTGGCCAACTCCCCACCCCTGGGAGATACCCAGACTTAGCACGGGGACCAGGTGGACTCACATTTAGAGAAGCTAGGAAGTGAAACAGCCCACCTTCCTGGGCCCAAGGCCCAGTTCTCCTGAGCTGTGTGACCCTGGGCAAGTTATCAGATCTCTCTGAGCCTCTGTTGCCATATCTGCAAAATGGGCACAATAATAACATTCCTTACAAAACATATGAAGGGCTTATGATGTCTTCTTAAAAAGCAGGACAGTACATGATGCAGAACTGCTGGTACCACCGAGACCTCCACGTGCCTCGGGTGGTCAGGCGCAGGAAAGGTCGTCGGAACAGGGGAGATCAGGGCTTCCTGGTGGAGGGGAGGGCTTGGTGATGAGCCCTGATAGGATCAGCAGAATTGAGGGTGAGCAGAGAGAAGTGGAAGGAAAAGTCCCTGAAGCAGGAGGAACAATAAAATTTTGTTTTAATCAAGAAGAAAAGAAAACTAGCAAAGAGGAAGAAATCGCCATCAGCATCCTCCGCTCTTTCCTGCATCCCGAGATTCGCTTGACTTCCTTAAACTAATATTTGCCTCTCAGCCCCTGGCAGCCACAGCTGAAGGTAAATATTGGTTTAGTCCAGGAAATGGAAGCCCCAGATGGCAGTGTGGTCCTCTGTTGCCCAGTACGGTCACACTCTTTGTGCCGCCCAGCTGATGAGCACCCTGAATGGGAGACCTAACCCAAGGCCGTATCTCCAGAGAGGGCCCAGCCTCTCGCTGCAGGGAAGCCAGGCTGGCTCGGCTGGCCACAGACCAGCCCAAGAGCAGCCTGCCCCTCCGAAAGCTCCCCTGCCTGAGCATCTCTGTACATCTCCATCCTCAGTAGGCAGGTGTTACCAGGACCTGGGAGCCTCTGCCTCAGCTGGCTGAAGCAGAACGCCATGAGCTCTTGGGAGCCCCCTAATGCCCTCCTGAGCTCAGCCACTACCGTTTGGACGTGGTGATATCTTTTCACACTGACCTTACGCCCAGATCAGCCTGGAAGATAGGAATTCCAGGCCCAGCCTGACTTCTGACTAGCTGGGAGAATTTGGGCAGGCCCTCTCCCATCTCTGGGCCACAGCTCCTCCTTTTGAAAGACTTGACAGCACGGAAGCCACCAAATTTTCTGCTTTCACGGCTCTCCTTTGACGCACGCGCCTACCCCCTTCTCTACAAGTCACCTCTTCGCTTCGCTCCCTCCCCCAAAGGCTCTGTTCCCCGATGGCTAATTCCCCACCTCTGAGCCTAAGCACACCCCTCCTGTCTGGCCTCAGCTGTTCCTCCCCAACCAGGCCTTTTTTTTTTTTTACCTTATGTGGTTCCTGACTCGAAACTCATCTCCTACAGAAAGTCCTGGATTACTCCCCACCTGTACCACCCCTGTGCCACACAGTTTTACTCTTCAGCCACATTTCCCTGAAGAACTGGATTTAGGTCACCTCAGAGCAGTTAGATGATGACCCTTAAAATAAACACTCTTCAAGGAGAGGGGCTGGATTTTCAACTCTTGCGTCTCCCCTGCCCTCCCCACCCTGCACAGTACGTGGGCTGTAGGGGGCCCACAGGGGATCAGGAGACCCTACACTTGAAGTCTGGGTCCACCAGCTTTCTGCCAGGACCCACAGAGCTGCTCTTCCTGAGCCAACATTTCTGAGAAGAGCAGGGAGACCTTGAAAAACTGGGATAGGAGCTTATCTCTCTAAGTATTAATCACCCCATAAAACTTGTGTTTATTTGCTTGCTGGCAGGTCCCTCTTCTTGGAGGTAGGAAGCTGTTATTCTTGGAAATCCCAGCCCAGGCTTGGGCCAGGGCACCCCGAGGCCAGAGGTGATCTCCTGAACTCCAGCATGTCAGGAGCCTGGAAGGCATGAGGCAGGCCTGCAGAGGCCGTGGTGGGGGCACCGGTGGGCCTGGCTTCAGTTCAGGCAGTGGGGGGTGGGATGGCGTGCCCGCCTGGAATGGTCACTGAGAGACAGACCCCAGCCCCTGTCTGCACTCTGTCAGGGGAGACAACCCATCTGTCCGTGGCCTGATTTGCAGATCTGCTGGGTGCCAGGGGCCCCAAGATATCTCTGATCTGAAGAGCAGGTATGGGCCAGGTAGGGTTTGGAGAGTTTGGGCCGTAGATCCCACAGACAGACAGGAATGGAGGGGGCAGACCTAGCAGGAAGTCCCTAAAGATGAGACACTGGTTTGGTGGGCAATCGCCTCAGGAAAGAAAGCCCGTCTTCAGAGCTGCCAAGGCAGAGAGCAACCTCTCAGGAGATGGAGAAACTCAAAACTGGCTGAGGAGGGAGCACAGGGAAAGCCAGAGGCACTGGAGGGATCCGGGCCAGCTGTGGGGAGTTGGGAGGGGTGGTAAGCATTGAGGAGGATGGGGAAGGAGACTGACCCCAGGACTATATAGGGCAGAAGGCGGACCCTAGAGGGGAGGCCACCGAATGAGGGTATAGAGCAGCGTGCCAACCTCTGAAGAGATCTTGGATCTCTTCTGTTTTTACACCAAAAAATATGAGTTTAGGAAGAACAAAACAAAGAGATATTTTAATCTGCTAATTGAATTCAGGGACCAACATCAGTGTTTGAAAATGCCCAGGGATTACTGTGATTTACAGCTCGGACAGGAATCTGCTGGGACTTCAGGCTTACCCAAGGTGCCCAGAGGAGCCTGCTGGGAGATCCAGGTGCAATTGAAAAAACTTCCTGAAAACCCATTTAGAGCCTAAGAGGGGTAATAGGGCCAGGCCCGGGGAGACTGCCTGGGCTGTGTCCCAAGGTGGGGCCCATCAGATCACTCTCCAGGTCACTCTCTGGGCCCCAGAGGTTTGGAAGCCCCATCTCACCTAGCATGTCCCCTTCACCATCCCCTCCCTACCCTTCCCGGACCTTCTAGACCCCACCTAAGCCCCCTTCTCCAAGAAGCCTTCCTGGACTCCATCCTCCCTCACTGACCTCAGCCTCCTCTGATTTACTGCCTCCCTCCATACCTAACCTGCTGGAGGTTTACTGGGGAAGGTACTGCAAAACACCCAGTTCAAATCCCAGCCCCACCACATTCCTACACAGGTAAGCCAAGCGTTCCATGGGTCTTAATTTTCTCCCTGACAAATGGGAATGAAAAAACACTCTGTCCAGGGCCAGCTGCTGAGGTTAAATGAGATAGCTGGATGGAAACCATCTCAACAGATGGAAAGGATCCTATGACCACAGCTCTAAACAATTTACTGTCTTCTCGTGGGTTATGCCCTGATGGTGTCTGGAGCGCTTGTTTTTCTCTCTGATTTTCCAGTGAGGCTGGGCTATCTGTGAGGGAGACTGGGTCTACCTCACTCCCCACCACTTCCCTTCATCTAACAAGCTACCTGCCCTCCCCACCACACTCCCCTACTGAGCATCCAAATAATCCTTGGTGTCTTTCACACACCAGACACAAGGTTCTACTCTGGAAAGAAATCGTGGTAAGACATGGTTTCACCCTGAAAGCCTTCCCCATCTTGGGAAAGACCTATGGATGGGCCAGAAAGTTCAGCCGATGCCTCAGTGCTGAGAGAATCCCAGGCACCATGTGGTGGGACCCAAGAAGCAGAGAAGAGAGCTCACTCTGGAAGGCTTCATGGAGGAGGTAGCTCTTGAGCCAGACTTTAATGCCAGAGTGGGATTTTTTATTTCTGGGGACTGTAGGAAAAGGCATTCTTTGCTAGGAAAGGGAAAAGCAAGAATTCTGCCCCTACTGCCTTTACCCCTGTCCCAACAAGACTGTAACTTTTTTTTAGAGATGAGACACTTCTGTCTCCCACATGTACCCCCCCACCCCTGCCCGGCCCAGGGGCTAAGTCATAGTATTCACAACCTCTTCACAGATGAGAAGTCTGAGACTCAGACAGAAGTGTCCAGGCTGGAACATAAACTCAGGCTCCAGAAGTCCACTGCCTGGAAGCGTGAGGCCCTAAGGACACGAGAGCAGCCGAGGGTGTTCACTTAAACTTGGGTTAAGCTTCGCCCTCCCCAGGATGGATGGGGAAGACTGACAGTCAGTGCCTACCTCCAGTGTGTCAGCTGCTTCCTGTAACTTGGCTCTTTAAGCCTCCAAAAGAACCCTGAAAACAATTTACTATTACTTACCCCTATTTCACAGATAAGGAAACTGAGGCCCTGCAGCTAGTACAGGGTGAGGCCCGAAGCCGACCTGGGGCAGAACCAATACTCTTTCCGCCTCCAGCAGGAGCACCCACTGCACAGAGCAAGAAGAGAGCAGCTCGTTGTCGGGCAGCCTGGGCTCCTTCTTCACTTACTAAGACCTGGAAGGGCTTGCTTTCAGGCTCTTAACTTGTCCACGTGAATGTGTACTTTTATGGAGTTGAAAAACAGAAAGTACCCAAACTATTAATTAATAAAAACAGACTGCTGATGCTTGGAAGTCAACAGAAATGCTTCTGACAATTACTCATTTGTTTTTACTTTCACTGTCTTTTTTACTCAAATGAAGGTGTTTTGAAAAGAGCTTCACTGTTCCTTGGCTCTGAAGCCAGAAAGGAACGAAAGGGGAAAGAAAAAAAAAAGGTTTTCCATTGCATCCATGATCCATGGCGTTTTTGTCCACAGAGATGGAGGCAGGGCTGGGAGCTGGGACAAGCAAGCACAGGCCGGGCACTGACTGTGCTGGGCGCTTTATTGACAGCCTCTTGAGTTTCCCTTCATTGCCCCACAAACCCATTTCATAGATGGGAAAGCTGAGGCTTCTGCTGGCTCTGCCTGGAGACACAGCCGTTTTGCCCGTGAGCTGATGTATGTTCAGAGTCAGCATGTGCACAAGGGAGCAAGATGAGAGCGATCCTAGACCAGGAGTCAGGTGACCTGGATTCTAGTCCCAACTCAGCCACCAGCTCAGCGTGGGACCCTAGGAAGCCTGAAACTCTCCAAGGCCCCTTCCAGCCCCGGAACCTTGGGGTAATGGGCGCCCTCGCCAGGAAGCCTGGCTCCTTAGCACCCCAGGCTGCCCTCTGCTATTCTTCCTTGCCTGATTGCTGCCCTCAGTAGGGAGGCCCTACTCACCCTGAGCACCCAGGAGCCCCCAGAAAAGTCTTAGCCACCCCAGTGCCCTCTGCTCTCCCTGCTTACCCCATTCACTCCCATCCCTGCAAGAAGCACTGGGACGGGGTTGGGCCTCCTGGAGGGCTGCACAGCCCAGGGGCCAGGGGCTCACTTGGAACTGAGTGCTGGCTGCCCCGCTCAGCTGCGGCGCCTCTGGCCAATGACTCAACCTCCCTGAGCTTGGGCCTCGTCTCCTCAGACCACACTAAGAGTCTGCCTCCCAGGGTGGGTACGAGCCCAGCAGCAACGAAGTGCTTGACACACAGCAAGTCCTAGCTCAGCTGTGGGGTCGATGATTAATATTCATGACTTCTTGGAGGCGGAGGGTCTCTGAGGCTGGTTTCTGATGAGGGTTATATGCTGCTCAAAAGCACCACCTGAGGGGCCTTGGAGGGCAGGAATCCCACCCCGGAGCCTCTTGCCCCAGCTGTGGGCACGAAGGATGGGTGAGTTCTGCAGGACACAGGAAGGCTCCCTGAGCTGTCCCCGTGCCCACGTGGCCCTGGGGCTCTGCCAGTGGGGGAGAGGTCCGCATGCCAGAGGAACCCGAGCAGCGTCACACCCCAGCACCTCGGAGGCACGGGGAGCGGGCACTCACCAAGCAGCTGGACGCCCCGCGTGAGGCCGTAGACATCCACCAGGGCCCAAAGCGGGTCGGCCGTGCGGACCCCGTTGAAGAAGAGCATGGCAGCTGAGTCGTTGATGCGGTAGAATACGCGGCCCTTCTTGTCCACCCAGAAAGCGATGATGTTGCCCTCGTTGGCAAACTCCTCGGGCAGCGCCTTGGCCCAGAAGCCGCTCTGGGACACCAGGTCGGGGCAGGCGTACTTGGGCAGCGAGTCAGGGTGGATGCGGGACGGGTCCTTGCTCGTGAAGCCCAGCCGCAGCGCCCCACTCCAGCAGCACTGCTTCTTGGTGATCTGGACGGGAAAAGAAACCCTCAGAGGGCGGCCCCTGCCGGGCCCAGCCTCTCTAGCACCCACCAGGGCCCAATGGGGAGGGAGTGGGTCCTTCCCAGTGGACCACCTGGGGTGGACTCCCCTGCGAGGAGTGGGGGGTTCACGCCTCCCTGCTGGCCTCCTCTCTCTTCTCTGGGAACCTTCCCACAGGCTGGTGACAGCTCATGGAGGTCCCCATGGCCACACCCCTCCCCCACTCCCGCTCTGTCCCACAGGGAAGGTTGAGGAAGGAGGAGTAAGAGGGTCCAGCACGAGGAAGGTGAGGAAGAGCGCGAGTGGCAGCACAGAGGACGAGAAGGGCGGGGTGCAGTGGGAGCGGGAGGCATTGCTGGTCCCCCGGATGCGCCGAGAGCAGAGAGGGAAGCCCCACCTTCAGCCTGACTTGCTCGTAGATGAGGACCGGGCGGTTGCTGAAGGTGATGGCATTGCAGAAGCTGGCCTGCCTCTTGACGGCCTTGTGGCTGAGGTCCATGAGGATCTGGGAGCCCTTGGTGTGTGGGTGGAAGAGCAGTGGTGTGGCTGGGAGCCCCCTGCCAGGTGGTCCCGGAGCACAGTGCTCCTGCTTGTGGTGGCGTCGGTGAGAGGTGACAGGGAAGGGGCCCCCGATGGAGTCTGCAAAGGAATGAGCTACGATGACAAGGCTGTGGCAGAGACCCCTGAAGCAGCAGAGGGCTGGGCACAAGCAGAAGTTGCTCATGGCCCAGGACAGCCACCATCACTGAAACTCACCCGCCAGCACCTTTGGCCACCATCTCTTGCCACAGCCCCCTTCGCCACCTACCACTGTGTAGTATCCATCACCATCAGCCCTGGTCCTCTGCCTGTCTCCCACCACCGACTACAAGCTACTGCTACTCACCAGTACTTCTCGCCATCTACTCTCCACCACCCACCTTTGTGATAAACCAGCATTTATTACCAACATCCACCACCATGCCCTGCCACTCCCCACCACCATCATTTTATTTTATTCAATAAATTCAATATTCATTACAGACCTACTTAATACCAAGCCCTGCCCTAGGAACGAGGCATACAGGCAGGAAACACACATGGACCTTTCTCAAGAAGACAACAGCCCAGGAAAGGAAATAGGACATACGCAGGAATCACGATAAAAATGGCCGACAGTGATTAATGCCGAAAGGATGGAACGGCAGGTCACTTCTCAGGAAGGTCTCCTGGAGGAGGGGAGGAGGAGGAGGAGAGGGCATGGAGCTGGACTGACAAGGCTAGGCTGCAGTGCACATGTGACCTTGGAGCTGCCCTTGGAGACCAGCAGAGTAGCTGGGCTCCAGAACCACGCCCATGGCTGCCCTCCGTCAGGGCCACCCCTCCCCACCTCAGGCAGCCCTCCGGCTTCATACCACCCACGCCCGCCACAGGTGGGCCTCGGCACCCAGGCTTCCTGATGGAACTCAGATTGGCCTCAAGAACCTCTGGCCGCGAGGCACGCCACTTCCTCCTGCTGATCGCTCTACCGCACCCCAAAATGGGACAGAGGAAAGGATGGGGCGTGGTCCAGGGGAAGGCACGTTACAGGCATGTGGGGTTGGTGTCCAGGAGACAGGGCAGCGATTAGAAGGAACGTGGAGGAGGTGGCAGGTAGCTTGTATCAGTCACTCACTGGCTGTGTAACCTTAGGGATGTCACTTCCCTGCTCCAGCATAATGGGTAGCTGGAGCTCTAAGACATGTCTCAGCAGCACCGGAAGTATTAACGCAGTCTTGGCAGTTGGGGACAAGGAGAGATGTTCATTTCTTCCCCAAGATCTGTATCCTGTCCATGAGGAAGGGCAGCCCTGCCCTGTGTCATCAACTTGAGGAAAGAGAGACATGGAAGGTGGGAAGATGGGGTGGGGGGCGTAGGAAGCCACAGAATGGGACAGAAGCCTTCTGGGAGGTGTCAAAGTTTGGTTCCTCCAAGGCAGAGATTTAATAATGTAAGAAGCTCAATCAGCATCAGGCCTTCTCAGAGGTCTTCCACTCCCTAAAGAGGAGGAGAGGTGTCCAGGAAGGAGAGGAAGACAGGAAGGGAGGAGAGAAGGAGAGAGCAATATCCTGAGCTAGGAAGACCCTGACTTCGGTCCAGGCCATATTTGTATCACTTTGCATCACTTTGCATCTTTGCTTCCTTCTTCCCAAAGGGCCCCAGACACCAGCGTCCATGGTCCATGGCCAGCCAGACATCCTGCGCGTGGGAGGCGGGGCTGGAACAAGGAGGAGTTCCTCTTGTTCCCACTAAGAGAAGAGACTAGAATCACATGACAGTGCTCAAGGCCTTTAAAGCCACCAAGCAGTGAAGGTTGGAACTGCTCAGAGGTGACCCAGTCAGTCTGGGAAGGATACCTGGAAGAGGTTGGGTGGCCCCTAGATAGTACAGTGTAAGGGAGGTCATTCCAGGGAAGGGGGCTGTTGGGATGAAGGACAAAGAGTGGCCACAGGAAACCTACAGGTGCCCTGTCTGGAAGTGGTATCCTTTGGGATAGGCCAGCCTCAGGCACTGCTTGACTGCTGGTTTCAAAAAATACCAGCTGGGGAAAGGGATTAGAGATTGTGGTACAGGTATACAATGGAATATTACTTACCAGAGAACAGGGAATGGACTACTGATATGAGAGGCAACATGGATGAATTTCAAAATAATTATGCTGAGTGATATAAACCCATTTTTAAGAAATAGGCAAACACAATCCATGGAGTAACTGTAGGGCTTCTATTCCTTTCGAAACAGAAACCTATACCCCGTCCCATTTGTCCCGATCTGAGAAATGCACACTAAGGGCTAGTGATAACACATAGCCCGGAGGTCACCTGGGTGGGGGAGGGGGAGGGATTGCAAGGGGCACAAGGGAATGTCTGGGATGATTGATATATTCACCCTCTGGATCGTGGTGATGATCTCATGGGTGTATACGTATGTAACCCCCCCAATTGTACACTCTGAACGTATGTCAATACAACTTAAAACTCAATAAAGCAGGTGGTTAAACCTGTTGAGCCCAGCAGTTGATCACAGCCTCTCCCACAGGGCGACTCTCCAGCCTCCACTCAGGTCCCATGGACCAACCACAAGACCTCAGCTTCCTTCAAAATGCTCCCTCTCCTTCCCACCCATCCTGGGTGGGGTCCTAGGGTTCTGCAAAAAGACCCAGAAAACACTGACTCTGGGCAGATACGGTGGAGACACCCAGGGCCAGAGATCCAGGCCCTGGGAGGACCATATCCCTGGGCCTCCCTTCCACCGGAGGACTTTGGGTGGGCAAGGGTGGCACAGGACCAGCTACCCTGGCTGACAGCAAGACGGATGGAGAAGGAAGGTGAGGGAAACCCTGGTCCCTGGGACACAATGAGCACCCAGACGGGTGACCTCACATACAACTATGGGTACATGAAGGTACTCCAGACCCTAGGAGACAGAGACTTATTTCTTCCCTAATCCCTTGGGTCAGGAATCACACGTTTACACACGTACCGTGCACACACACATATTCATGTCCACAGGGATGTATGAAACGGCACGTGTAGGACACAGGTCCAAGCACCCATGGACCACATACCTCTAGTAATATGGACAGCCGCGGGCCAGGCCCTGAACGGGGAGTTGATGTTCACCCACCGGTTTCAGCCTTAAGGCAAACTCTAACTGGAGAGAGGGATATCACTAGCCCATATGACTGATGAAGGCCCTGAGCCTCAGAGACACTGAGTGGCTTGCCCCCGGTCACCCAACTGCCACAGAGAGCCTCCAGCGGCCGAACGCAGGCAGTCCCACGGTGAGGCCTGTGGCTTCGCCATGAAGCCCCAACAGCCACAGGGGTTCTGTGTGCTGGACACATTCTTTTAAAAGCATATTAAATTATACTCGCGACTGGTAAAATATGGGGGGAAATGTTTGTCCATGTGCCACGCAGAACCATTTTGAGTAGCACACTCGGGGAGACCCGGCATTCTGCTAGGCTGCTTTCATGATACACGTGTGTAGGCCGCCAAGACAGAAACACAAACCATGGTGCCTGCATGGCCCTCCTACACGGCTGGATATAAAATGTGGCATGTGCCCACAAGGCACCCCGCTCTGCATTCACAAGGGTCTAAGGAGGAGGGGCCTCGAAACCATGCTGAGTGACAGAAGCCAGCCCCAAAGCCTACCTATGCTCTGATGCCTTTGTAGGACATTCTGGAACAGGCAAAACTACATAGCTTGAAAGCTCCAGAGTACTGGAGTTTGGGGAAGAGGAAGACACAGGGGCACAAAGGGAGTTTCTGCAGTGATGGAATGTTCTTTATCTTAACTGTGGCAGTGCTCACACAACTTGCACATTTGTCACAGCTCCCCAAACTATACACTTAAAAAGGATGAGCTTTATTATCTACAAATAATGCCTCAAAAGCAACAACAACTAACAAATCAGCATCCCCTGAGATGGAGGAAAGGGAGGCTGACCACCGCTGCTGCCATCAGCCCATGGCAGGGAGTGCCTAGGATGTGGACCACTGAACAGGAGACACCGAAGCCTGGTTGTCCCACAGCTCTCGGCCCGAGCCTTTGGGGTGGGAATAAGGGAAGTGTTCTGGCCACTACAAAGCACATTCACTGACTCCTAGACCTGCCTGCCTCCAGGGGGCGCCATTCACACAGACTACAAGAGGAATGGGTCGCTCTGAGGCATCCAACAAGCTGGTGATTGTCACCTCACCAACCCCTGCTATCCTTGCCTGCGAGCTCTCTCCTCCACCTCAGCTGGCATTATGCCCTGGGGGGAGGAAGGAGAAAAAGCGGAATGAGAATTAACACTGGGCACAGCTCTGAAATTCAGGGCCAGAGGGGCGGCTGAGGGCAAGGCTCCTTCCCTACGCCATCCTAAAAGGCTCCCTCCCTGCACTTCAACAGACACTATGGCCCTTAAGGTCTCCATTCTAGGGATGAGTTACGATTCCGACTGGTTAGCCAACTTGCTGGAGCTCACATAGCAATGAAGTGGCAGAGCTGGGACTTGGACCCTGATCTTCCAATGCTGCTCATAGGGGTCCTTTACTCTACTAGGCATCTAATACTAGAGCCCATTTTCCCCACAAGTCCAAGATGGCAGGCATAGTGGGGAAAGGCTGCATGGAGAAGGCGCTGGCCAGTCCCAGCTGGGGGAACAGCCACAGCAAAGCAAGCATTCTCAAGATACTGGGACACTACTCCCCCACTGGCCACTGGTCCTGGTGGAGCCCCAGTCTCCCCATCTGGCTCCCAGCAGAGCTCTCAGAGCTCTCCTTAGTGACAGGTTTACAAGCTTCCCGGGAGCCACAGTGGGAGGAACCCCCCCACAGGCGAGGCTGCTGCTGACACAATGGAAACTCCCCCACAGAGCCCATTCTTCCTGGGCATTTATGAGGTGCCAGACACAAGCCTGGCCAGCGCTCCAGGTAACCCTCAGCTAGCTCTGGACCACATTCCTGCCTCTGGGTGGGGTCCCAGGGGAAGATGCCGGGACACAAGGCAGCCTCTAGAGTGACCTCCTCACTGCCCCCATGCCAAGATCTGCCCCAGAACCATCCTGGCAGAGCCCCGCACGCCCAGGCTGAGCTGAGCTGGACTGCCAAGGAGAGGGCAGTACTAGCGACAGTGACCAAACCCCATGTGATTTTATAGGTGGGGTCTTCATTCTGCCCCCAGTGCCGTTAGGACACAGGTCCTGGGACGTGAAGTTACCCAGACAGAGCAAAGGGCACTGATTACGAACCCAGGCCTGCTGCCTCCAAACCCAGCAGCTCTCTCACTAACTGTGAGACCTCTGGAGCCTCGCTTTTCTCACCTGTAAAATGGGGGTCATGGCAGACCTTCTTCATGGGATTCTTGTCGGGATTAAATGAGATGATGTATGCAAAACTACCCAGTAAGTGGTTGCTATAATAATGATGATTATTATAATAATTATTATAGATAACAGCTAATAATTATATTATAATTAAGACACAGTTAGCTTATCAGTACTTATTATATAACAATAATAATTATTAATGCTACTGACATCGACCTGTGTTCTCGTACCTCCATACCTTTGTTCAAGCTCTTCGCCCCTCCCCACCATACAGCTTCTTTCCCTGCCCCACCTCCCACTTCCACTTCTCCAAGTCCCATCCGTCTTTCAACACGGAATCCCATCGCGCTCAGGACCGCCTTGCTCTGAGTCTGTGACGCTGACCCCAGGGCTGGCATGCTTGTCTGCATCTCTGACGAAGGAGACCTGTCTCACTTTCTAGACAATGGGGATCAGGGAACAAAGAGCTTGAACCCTGGAGTCAGGAGGCCATGGGTTCAAACCCCAGCCCTGCCACAGACTTGCTGTGTGACTTTGGGCAAGTCACTTCACCTCTCTGGACCTTGATCTCTTTCTCTGTAAAACAGGGTCATCTTAGCTGCTCCGCCCACCTCTCCTGGTTGCTGTGACCACCCAGGGAGTTCATAGATGTGAAAGAATTTTGCAAACTTGGAACACCAGATCCCATCATAAGGTCTTATTTTTTTTTTAATAAAAGCAATAAATCCCACTGTAGGAAATCACCAGCTCTTTTCAGCCCAGTGGGAGGCCAGACACTCTGGTTTTATCTTATCCCAAACACCCTAATCCTGGATTGCCAGGGTAGTCCTGATTTAGACTAGCTTATACCCATGCACTGAACAGGGCTTGCTCTCTCTGGGGTAAAGACAGTGGCAGCCAGTTTGAAGGGTGGGAAAGCAGGTGGGGAGGGGGCTTCAGTGAGAGAGATGATTGTAAAACAGGGCAGATGTGACCTTCTTAGGGGTCATTAAAGGGGCCCACCTCCCTCATGTGCCTCTTGCCTCCAGGCTTGGTCCAAGCGCATTTCTCTGCTGGGGATCTTTCTCTCCTTCCCACCGACTTACCTGCCTTTCTCTCACTCATCCCTCAGACCTGGATTTTAAAGCCCACTTTCCCCTAGAAGTCTCTCTGGCCCCAGATTAGGTTCAGGGCCCTGCTATGGCCCCCCAGGGACTCTACCCACACACCCCTAACAGAGCCTCCAGCACCCAAGTAGCCTCTCTCAACTCTGCTCCCTCCACAGAATTCCGTGCAAAGGCCCTGAGTTGCCTACTATCTGCAGGACACTATACATCTTCTCCACACCCAGAACGGTCGAGAAGAGAGTCACTAGGATCATCTTCTGTGCTCTGCGGTGCAGCTTTCTGGTGAGGAAAGGCTGCAGGGTTATTTGTGTCTGTCTCCCAGATGGACCCTGAGCCTCCTGGGGGCAGAAGCTCTTTTCGTCTTTTTTACTGCTATTTCCCCAGTGTCTAGCTGAGAGCACAGAGCAGGTGCTCAACATGAGATGCTGAACGGAATGCCCCTATTCGATTCTTCAATCCACTGACCAACTGGCAAGTGTCCGGGGAGTACCTACTCTGTGCCTTGCCCTTTCTGGTGTCCTGTGGAGAAATCAGAGAAAGAGGGACTAAAAGGACAGCTTCCTTCACTGCCCAGCACCAGGATCCCACCCACACTGCATGCCTAGGAACCTGTAACAGCTCCCCACTTGCCTGCCGGAAAAAAGGAGGAAAGGAAGGTGATGAGAGTGGATGGTTTCTTTGGTATCAAATACTGCAGCAGATGTCCTTCTCATGCAACCTCTCCTCACCCTCCCAGTCCTTGCAAGACAGGTGTCTGAAGGAAGCAGCCTCCAAGATGGCCCCAGTGATCCCCAATTCCCCCTCCTGGCAGTCATGCCCTCTTGCAGACCTGTCCCTTTGCGTGTGGAGCAGACCTAGCAGCCAGCTTCCAGTGCATGGAATACAGCTGAAGTAATGGGATGTCATGCCTAAGACCGGGTATCAAAAGCCTTCAGTCTCCATCTTGGTTACTTTCTCTTGCCTCTCTTGGGTTTCTGTGTCTGGGGGAAGCCGGCTGCTGTGTTTTGAGGAAACCCTGTGCAGAAGCCCATGTGGCAAGGGACCAAGGACTGCCAATACCCACGTGAGTGAGCCTGGATACGGATCCCCCTCCAGACAAGTCTTCAGACTTGGAGACCACAGTCGCAGCCAACAACTCGACTACAACCTCCCAAGAGACATTAGGCAGGAGGTACCCAGCTAAACTGTGGGTCAGGATTTCTGACCCACAGAATCTGAGATAATGAAATGTTTGTTTTTTTATTTATTTATTTATTTTTTTAATGTTTGTTGTTTTAAACCACTAACTTCTGGGGTAACTTGCTGTATAGTGGATGTGCTTTGCAACAGTATATTAGTCCCATTTTATAGATGAGGAAACAGAGGCTCTAAGAGGTATTAACTCATCCAAGATCACATAGCTTTCAGGTGGCAGCTCTGGGTTCTGATTCGGGTAACGCACTCTCCAGCTGCCCTCGGTGATCCCCCCCTCGCTGGCCAGCCAGCTAGGTCCGCTCTCGGCGACGCGAGCCCTGCGGCCAACCCTAGTTGGTTTCTCCATGCCCACATATACCCACCTTTGTGTTTCGGGGTTAGGAGTCATGTCAGGCCTCTCATCTCTCCTCAGGCCCTGCCTGTGCATACAGCAGGCCCTGCTGCTCCCTGGAAGACTGAATGAATCCATGACGACGAGTGGGGCGAGGGAGGACGGCGGGGAGTGGGCAAGATCGGCACCTTCATCACCAAGTTGATCTCCCCACACTGAGCCTCCTGCTCTCAACTCATTCTGTGACATCCCAATTTCTGACATTCCCAACAGATGTGCATACAGCTGTGCCTCCCTCACTGCTGGGAGGCGACCAGCCCTCTTCTTCCCCTCCCGGATCCTACCCCAAGATTCCAGATGATAGCTATCCTGGGTTCAGCTCTGGGCCCATCTTCCCAGCAGCTCCCCAAAGCCCCTGGGCCAGGTCTGGGAGACTGCAGGGTTGGGGGGAGCACGGCTCGGTCACATAAATCCATACACCACACAGACTGTCCCCCGGAGCTTCCCTCACGCATGTGTACATGTGTGCACACACACAACCAGAGAGTGTGGCTGATGATGGACACGAGACCCATCAGGGCTGGAGGAGGAAGAGACACTTGGGGTCCCTCGAGGAGGCCAGGTGTGCGTGTGTGTACACACGGACATACAGAGGCCAGGAGGAGCCTCCAGGGAAACCTTCGCAGAAGCACATTCATTTCCAGGGTGCTCACGGTGCACTAACGCCCATGACCTACTTAACCCTTTCTACTATCCTTCAGGGTAAATATTACCATCCCCGATGTACAGAAGAGGACAATATACAGAGGAAGAAACTGACCCAAAGTCACAGAGCTAGTGGATCCGGATTCAAACTCTCACCAAGAACACCTGCCCCACCATCCCCTTCCTCTCTAGCCTTGCCTGGTGTCACTGCCCAGCTCAGGTCCCACATCCTCCAAAGCTGTCCTTGACAACGCCATCCTACCTGTCCCCCAGGTCACCTACAGCTCCAGCTGCCACACGGTCCAGCCACGCAGGGCCTCTACCCCTCACTCTTCCCTCTTACTCAATTGACCAAGGATCCACTGGGTGCCCGCTGGGGGTGGGGGCAGACACAGAGCTGGGTTAAGAGAATAAGACGGATCAAGCTAAGCCACCCCACCTGCGAGCTCACCTTGGCCTAAGCCTCCAGAGCTGCCGCCAGGAGACAGACAGCCCCCTCCATGTGAATCGCAGGTCCCACAAGCCATGGGATGCCCCTTCCCCTGCTGCCTGTGAAGGAACCCGAGAAGGAGAGTGGGGAGCCGGCTGCAGAAGGGGCAAGCCCTGACTTCCCACCCGAGCCACCAGCGCCATGACCTCAGCCAACCACTTCCCCTTCTGGGCCACAGCATCCCCCTCTGTGAAAGGACACAATTGGGAACCAACTCTCAAGTCTCTGCACCCCAGCATCTAGGGTTTGTTGGTCCACAGATGTGCCACACATGTCGGGGTGAATACGTGGGTGCCATCCACGCATCAGCCCCCTCAGCGCTGGGCCTGTCCTTGCCGGTGGGGGAGCCCTGAAGGAGGCGAAGTGGGAAGGCAAAGAAAGAAGAGGGGAGGGGAGAGGCCGGTCCGTATGGCTGCTGCCTCCTTCCATGCTCTCCACTCCCCAGTTCCTGCCCTCAAGACTGGGAGCAGCTCGGGAAATCTGCCCGATGAAAGACATCAAGCGTGTAACTGCCGAAACCATTTTGCAAATGGGAATTAATTTCTCCCATGGGTCTCCTGCCAGGCTGGTCCCAGAGGAGCCTGACTCTTCACCACCAGCCCTAATACACACAAACAAACACACACACACACACACACACACACACACACACACACACCTCTCATGCAGAAACACTGACATCTATCTACAGAATAACAGGGACATGTACCCCGCACAAAGTAACACAAGTGTGACGGCTCACACACGTATACGCAGGCTTAGCGTGAAATCCCTTAAATATTAGACAGATACGTACACGTCCCATGCTACACAGCACGTGGTAGCCACAGACAGAGTCCCCAGCACAGGTACACCACCTGCAGACACCAGGAACACCGACAGCCAGAACATGTCCACAAACATTCGGCTAGAAACCCACCCGCAAACATACACACAGTCTGGGGTCACATTCTGTCACATCCCCATCATCTCTGTCACCCAGCAATTCAAAACCTTCCCTTTGCACCAAAGCCACATCACCAGGGCCCACGGGGAAGATACGATCGAGAACTATGTAAGCACTCTCTGGGAGTCAGGCTGTGGGCGGAGAGCGCCCCTAGGAAGGAGCCATACCTTTGCATCTCCCACTTCCTGCGCCCCCCAAAAGAAGGCAAAATGAGAGCCACTGAGGCAGCCAGGGCATGGGTACAGGCATGGGCAGTGTGAGGACGTGCATGCTGAGGCTCCAGCTAAGGGGCCCTATGACACGGGCAAGGACGCTCACATCCTCCAACTGCCCTCTCCTACTCATCTTGATGGTAGGTTGAGGCTAGGGACTAGGGCCAGCTTGGCAGGAGGCCCAGCCTCTGGAGGGGGTGGGTCTCGGCTGAGGGCAGGGGAGGGAAGGAGGGCAAAGCAGATGAAGCATTTCATTAGCGCTCACCAACGTCTACCCGGCCTGGAGGCCCAGCTCCTAGAGCTCTCAGCCCACCCTAAGTAATCTCCTGCTCCGGTGGGGAGAGAGCGGGAGTCTGACCCTGGCCTCAGAATGCTTTTCCAAGCCTGTGCTCAGTTCTCCTCATGTTCAGTCCTTGTTCACACCCTCCCAAGTAATCCTCACCACAGTCCCGAGGAGGGCACTCCTGTCAGCCCCATGAACAGATGAGAAAACCAAGGAAGACACTTGCCCTCGAACACGTGTCTGTGCACCGTGGAGCAGGGGCTCGTGAAGTCCGTGTGCTGTGTTGGGTGGTCTCGGGGTTCTCACTCCCCTCAGAAGCCCGTGCTCTGGGCCAGCTGGAGGACAGTGGGCTGCATCCTGGGCCTGTTCTGAGGGCCTCTCTGTCCTTCCCAGGCCACAGGATTGACCAAGTCTGTTTCCAGTGGAAAATGCCAGCCTGCACCCAACCCTCTGCCAACGGGCCCTGTTGGGGCCAATGAGCCCTGAGAGGAGCCCCCGCCCTGTGGACACCCAGGGCCAGGCCCAGGTCAGCCCAGTCCGAGTCTCGGGCCAAAGACCAGGCCACTGGCCGGCTCCGGATTATGTGTCTTCCAGGACCTTCCATCTGTCACTGAGCGCTGCAGGCCCAGGACAAAATTTATTTCCTTTTACGAGAGTCAGGGATGTGCTTTTCCCATGTCTCCTTTCCTCCCTTTTTCTTTTTTAATTAGAAATTACTCTCGCAAAGTCCAGAGCCTGGAAGGGAAAAGCCACCTGGTCACCAGACCCAGCCACAGCTTCCTGATCGCTCCTGCCACCACCCCTCCCTCTTCCCGGGGCCTCTCCCAGGTTCCTTAGTGCCCACTGGACTCAGCAGATGAGGCCGCCCCATCTCCTAACGCCCTGTCTGAGCGGGGAGCAGGGGACACAGGGAAGTGTGGCGGGGACTGCCCAAGGTCAGCCCACACTGCTCTGGCCCCAGCTGGTTTGTACAGAAAACCCAGCTCCCGGGGCCCAGCAATGACAAAACAAGTCCCTGGGAAGTCTTTCCCTTCTGGGTCTGGTGCCACATCAGCCACATTACTCCCAAGACCACAGCACCGGAGCCAGGCGGACGGAGGGGATGGGAGCCCAGGCAAGCAGCAGCTCTGCAAACATGAAGCCAGTTTGGTGCTCCTCCCTTCCAGCCCTTCACCTGCCTGCCGGGCGCCCTCTCTGACCATGGACGTAAACCCCGGGGGTCAGAAGTTCACTGGCCTCCCCTACAAAGCACGCACTTTGCGAACTCAAGCCAGGCCATGTGGGGGGCTGTCACTTGCATATCTGGATGTTGAGGCATAAGCAGACACAGGTACACACCCACAGACACCTCGAATGCACCCTTGTGAGCACAGATACACACACGCACTCATGCACACACGTGTGTGCCCACACATCTCTCCACGTCTCCATCATGGATCACAGTGCTGACCTCCGTGGCCTGCATCCCGGGACTTACAAACAGGTTCCCCCCCGCTATCTAGCTACGGTTTGTGTCGGTTCTGGGAGCAGAGGGTATGGACCCCCAGGACCTCACACCCCATGTGGGGGTCGGTCAGCACCCGGAGAAGGTGAGAGGGGAGTTCAACAAGACTTTGTGGGGAGACTTCACCTCCTGACCTCTGCTGACTATCAGGGAAAGCCCCCCTCTTCCTGCTTTCCCCAGGCTCCCTTGCTGGCTCCCACCCCAGGGTCAAACACCCTTCTGTGGTTGAGAGGCACCCCCCCCCCCCGTGGCCCCAAAGCCCAGCAAGGAGGAAAGAGGCAGGGGGATGATCATGCCCTAGCCCGAGGGCCCCAGGACCCCCGCCTCCCCAGGTGGTCCCCAGGCTGGGAGTGGGCGGACCCCCTGGCATCAGCTGGGGCCTTACCGTGGAGGTTGCTCCGGGTGATCTGTGCCCCCATCGCGGGCAGCGGTCAGCACAGCCACCTTCGTTTGGCCGGCTGGCCTCCTCACCAGGCCACCCTAGCCGCCAGCTGCCCTCCTCCTGCCTCTCCTCCCCCGCGGCCAGCAGCCGGCATGGCAGGGCCGGGCCCGCCCCTCCTGCGTCCCCACCAACTGCTTCCCGCACACGGCTGCCTGCCTGCGAGGCCAGCCACACACACACACAGACACACACGCGCGCGCGCGCACTCAGGCACACGCAAGCACACCCCTCTGGCCCTGCTCGCCGCCTCTAGCTCCCACCCACTCCCCCGAGCCTCCCCCACCTCCCTGCACTGGTACAGGCAGTGGGATCTGTCATGTTTATTTACATAAGGAGGAGGAGACTGGAGGCTTCCTGAAATAGCCGGGCTCCAGAAAGCACGGGAGATGCCCCAGCCGGAGCAGACGCGCGCGCACACACACACGCGTGCACACACACACACGTGCGCGCGTGCACATGCACACATATGCTCATTCCCCATCACATACCTCTTCACAGACACCCGCATGCACACAGCCTCACTGTCCCCTCAGGCTTCCTGCCACCCACAAGAGACTAGGCGCCTACTACCTGCAGACCTTGGACAAAGACATTTAGGGCACCACGGTGAGCAGAAAACACACTGTCCGATCCTCAGGGGGCTTACACTCTGGCTAGTGGAGCTTACTAACAAACAGCTAACATGGCTTCTGGTTTCTTCCAGGCTCTGTCACAAATGCTTCAGGAGTATTAACCCCTTCAGTCCTCACTAACTGATGAAAAGGTCAGTATTATTCTTATTATAAGTACCATTATTACTATTATTATCTCGCAGATGAGAAAAATGAGACAAAAAGAGGTTACCAGCCTAGAAAGTGGCAGGGCTGGGAAGGAAACCCAAGAATCTAGGTTTTCATCCGCCCCCATCACCCCTTTAACTGTAACATCCACAAGCACACACCAATATATAGAGATCTCACTACCTGTCTGTGCCACATCACACGGAAGCGTATGACATGGGCTCTCATAAGCATTCACCATCATACACACTTAGGACCCTACTGCCCACCAGCCTTGTGTAAGTCAGGCACAGTGGGCACTCTCATTGGTATTCTCGATGGCAGATGCTAGTGTTAGGTCCATTTTACAGAAAAGGAAGTTGAGACTCTAAAAGGCTCAGGAAATTGCCTGAGGTGACCCACCAGGTCAGAGGCAGAGCCAGGACTCAAGCCTGGGTCTACAAGACACTCCCACAGTTCATCACCCTTTTGCAGGCTCTCTACAGAACAGGGATCTCTCCCAGGCCCTGGCCCAGGCCCCAGCCCCTGTCCTCAGGGCCAAGGATCTGGGTTCCCAGGGAAAGATCTGGGTGGGGCTGGAAAGCCTGGGAGCAGAGGTGTGGGGGCTGGGGAAAGAGCTAAGGCAAAGACAGGGTTGCCCCGTATTAGATGGGACTCAGAGGCCTCAGCACTAGGAGGGGCAGTGCTGGGCTCTGAGTCTTCACCTTAACACCCTGCTGTTACCAGCCCTGAGTAGGTCTGGGGGACAGACATCAGGCCTGATTAGCCAGAGAGCAAGGCAGGCATTGGGTGAACGGGTCCCCAGGCCCAGTACGCTAATCCTCCTACGAGACCAGAGGCACAGCTCGGTGTTCTCCCCAGAATAAGCGCTGACCCCCAGTCCACACAAGACTGCCCCTTCCTCCCGACACACTGTGCTTGTGGCTGTGCGGAGCCCCGAGTGCACGCACCCACACACTCTGGGGCACACACGCCCAGTTCCTCTGCGGAAGGAAACTAAGTCAAAGTCTAACAGAGGAAATAACCTGAACTCCTTTTGTGGGATAAATAATCCTAATGATAGCAAACATGGACTGACTGTGCCAGGGTGTTCTAAGCAGATGACTTACATTAACTTGTTCAATCCTGAGGACAATTCTCAGGGATAAGTTGCGCTTTTATGCCCATTTTACAGATGAGGAAACCAAAGCAAACAGAGGCTATTCTGGAGGCTACTGTTGGTGGCAGCAGAGTCAGCCCCCCTCAGCCTGCCTGCCTCCTAATGCCCCTGCCTGGCCCTTCCCAACCAACCCCCTTCACATGCCCCCCCAATATTCCCACTTCCTAGCACTGGAACCCCTCTTCCAGGAAGCCTCCCTGAGACCCTGGGTACAGGGTGAGTCTCCCTTTTTGGAGCTGGTCTCTCCTCTGAGCCCAAGTTGTGCCTCTCCCAACCCTTCATCCTACTCTGCCCTCCCAGAGACGGCCAGGCCTAGCTGTGGTCTTCTTGTCTGCCTGTCCTGGGGGCATCTCAACCATTCAACTTGACCGACATTTGTGTGCACCTGCTGTGCATCAGATGCTAAGTTGGGGACACAAGGGTAATCAAGAGCAGACAGGCCCTGGCTCTCGAGAACTTATAGTCCAGAGGGAAACATGTTTATCAAGTAGTCTCCCTAAGGAGTATATCATCATCATCCTAGACATGAGTGCTGAAAGAAAGGAGCAGGGTTCTCGGGGAGGCTGAGGGCAGGCTTTCCTGAAAAGCAAATGTGAAGGATAAGCAGGTATGTCCGTGTCCTGTGGAGGTAGCTTTGAAGAGAGAGCTCCAGAGAGTGAGCACAACATGTGCAAAGGCCCTGTGGCTGGAGGAAGCCCACACATCCAAGAAGCAGGGTTGGTGCATCTAGAGCAGGGACCACAGTAGGAGCCGGGGAAATTTTCCAGTGGCAAGCTGAGGTGGTCAAAGGACACCCCAGGAGGGCCTTGAAGATCAGGGTGAAGAATCTGGCCCTTTCTCTGAGAGCAGTAGGGAACCTCTGAGAGGGTTTAGCAGAGAGGCAACAAGACCAGACCTGCAGTTCTAAAAGGTCATTCTGCCATCTGGTGTGGAGAATGCACGGAGGAAGAAAAGGTGCTGGGGGAAAACGCAGCAGGGGGAGGAGCACAGGCGGGCCTGGACCTGACTTGCCCTCATGCCCCTCCGGCCTAGCATTGGGCCCACACAGAGCAAATGCTCAGGGAAGAACCCCCGAAACAGAACTGAGTTCCTATAATTTTCTGGACACAGGACTATGGGGTCAGTAACAGGCAGGAATGGGAACCGAGTGAAAGGTTAGCAAACCAGAAGTCCCTCTCTCTGGCCCCTCCCGGTGGACTGGGAGGTGCTTGGGAGGCCCCTGGCCTTCACAGCACCACTGTCTGAAGGGCCTTCCCACCAGACCTGGCCCCTGTTCCCTATAATCCACTTCCCCAATTTAAATAGGAAGTGGCAGTGTCCTGGGTCTGAGGGTCCCCCAACCGCCACCCAAGAGCGGCGGCCAGGCCTCCACAGACGAAGCAGCAGCCAGCACCGTGCTCTTCCCTGTCTCATTCACTGGGACATCACATAAAATTTCATTTGGCCAAAGGATGCTGTTTCTGCATGGGTGAAAGAAACCCGGACCTACGCCATTCATTCTCTCATGGAGCATTCATAGAGCGCCTGCCACGGACCCCACTGGTGAGCAAGACCCAGCTGGCTCCCTTTGGAAGCTGAGCGGAAGCGAGGCTGGGATCAAGGAATGGAGATCCTCTGGCTCTGACGGAATGATCTCAGTGTTCTGTTCTCTGGCCAGAAAGGACGTGAAAGCGGATGTGAAGGATGGCAAGGTTGTGAATGGGATGCAGAAGCTAGAAGCAATTCTACGTACGGTGAGTATCTCATGCACATGATTCCACTGACCCCCACAGCATCCCTGTGAGATGAGAGCCAGGCCCATCTCGCAGGCTATAAAGCTGAGCTCAGAAAGGATACGTGGGAGGCAACACACGCTGGGGCTCCAACCCAGACCGCCCGCCTCAAAACTCATGCTCCACCCAGGAAAGGTCAAAGTGCAGGCAAACCCCTTACCTAAGAAAGAGAAGAAAAGGGAATAATGGGACCTTGTCCTTAAGAAATTCTACTGGGAGGGAGAGCCTAGGATATTTCCAAAGGACAGAGGGTGATATCCTAGTGTGGAACTTCAAGGAAGGTGGGGAGACTGTGGACTGGCATAAGACTGGACTTCTTGTCTGCTAGCGGGAGAGACCATCCTGGAAATCTTGCAGAAAGTAGACCTGTCCGTGGCCTGCATGGGGCCTGCAGTGCTTCAGAGCCCATGGCAGAAGGCAGGGCTGGATGCACCCTGGGGTAGCAATTTGGTGTGTCAGAAACCCTGCCAATCTTCAGGAAGAAGCCCCTCCCTTTCTGCTGGCCCCTGCTGCATCCATCTCTGGCTGCAGGGAACCTCCACCCCCTTGGCTCTCCGAACCCACTCCACTCCCAAGACCCTCCTCTCCCTGTCATCTCCCTGTCTTCTGATTCCTTTCTGCCTGTTCCTCTTCCCTCTTGGGTGCCATCTTGTCTCCATGGTGGGCTACCCAGCCCACCAAGTCCCTCCTCATTCATGTCCCCAGGTGAACCTGCCCTCTCAGAACTTAAAGTCAAGAGCACACCTAGCAAATGTGGAAACAAACACAGAACAAATTCACAACAGAAACCATCACGATCATCGACTCCAAGATCCCTAACGGGAAGGAGCCTCAAGAAAGCTCTGGATCCAGTCACTCACTGCCTTCATGAAGGCCAAGAAGTAATGTGCCCATTTTACAGATAAACAAATGAGGCCTCATAAGTTGTCGACTTTCCAACTGTCACACAGTGAGTATAGAATAAGAAGGACTTAAACTCAGGTTTAATGTCTTCTGTTACTTAACATGACATATGGGTCAGAGCATCCAAAGGCATGGAAGACAAGACTAGACAAGGAGAGGGGTAACTTCTCTTTACGAGGTGGGGGCACAGGGGACTCAGGTCTGGAGAGGACCATCAAGAGAGGTCAGAAACGGGAGGCGGCCCTGCTGGGGGCTGGGGAGGAACAGGGAGGCAGTTCCTGGTTGCTATAGTATCTTTGTCGTCAAGAACAAGGGATAATTTGATTGAGCCGATGAGTCACCTGGCATTTGAGGCGTAAGGCCAACCTACCAGGACCATCCTCCTGACCCTATTAGACGAGGCCTGGTGCAGGAGAACGGGAAGCAGGGAGCCCCACCCTAAAGCTTCCTCCCTTGCCCAGAATCAAGACGAGAATGCGAGACAGGCAATGTGCATGGAGATGAGGATAGAAACACACAGGGACACAGACAGAGAGCATGAGCCGTGTGCTGTAGAGAGACCAGAGCCAGGGAGTCTACAGGACGTCCTCTGGGGCTGGGACAGGTGCCCCAGCAGTGACAGCTGCCAGCCGCCCGGGATGATGGGAACACAACAGGTGCAGAGGCGTGGGCGGAAACTGAAAGGGAATCTGAGAAAACAGCCTGGAGTTGGCTGCCCCTCCCAGACCCTGGGCCCTGTGCCAAGCAGGCCTTTCTCAGACCCTCCAAGACACAAACACACCTACGCCTGCTTCCCAGGGCCAGCCTGGCCAGCCTGGACCAGACAGAGGGGTCACCATCCATGCCAGGCAGAAAGGACAGAACAAGGAAGAAACCAGGCTTCAAATCCCAGGACAGAGTGTGCCAGATGGAGCCCACACCCTCAGAGTCCCTACCCGGAAGCAAACATTTGCCTATGATAAGACTTATGTCACCGGCCAGGGAGGGTAGATGGATGCCCTCCCCGCCTTGTGCAGGTTGGGGGCTGAGAAAGGCAGGCTCTATCACCACATGACTGGGCAAGCTACTGAGCTTCTCCGAGACCCCGTGCTTGGATCAACCAGTAATAGTAACGATTGCTGTCAATGTTGTTGTTCAGAGACCCTGAGAGCCCAGGAATCCAGGTAGTACCTAGAGGGGCCAAGGTTGCTGCCCAGCCTTAGCAAGGAGAGACATAGGATGCCGAGTATGGGGAGAGCTCTAAGTATAAATGTCACACCAAGGAAAAGAAAGGGAGGACAGAGACAGCCCCATCTCCCCCGTCAGGTTAGCATCACTCGCTCGGAGTCGCTCCCCGGCACCTGGCACCCACACCCGGCACTGGCGGGGGCTGTACGTGCCTGACTGCACGCATGCCCGAAATGCAAATGCCATCTCGGGGTGCTGAGGACCAGCAGGTTCATCTAAGGAAGCCGATTCAACATCATCCCTTAGGCAGGTGCTCTGTGTCTGTTCCAGAGCAGAACAAATTTTAAACTTGAAGATGGTCCTTGTCCCGGGGATCACCAGTGATAAATGGCCAGGGCCTGAATTCATAACGTGCTCCCTCAACTACAACCTTGCTGAGGAGGGTGAGGAAGTGCAGACATGGAGACATGTAGGGGGGAGGTAAGGCAGAGATGAGGCCCAGAGTGACGCAGGAGACAGCCCACATGTGCTAGAGCAAGACACGAGCCTCACCCCTCCAAGATGCATACTCCTACCAGACTGATCCTGCCAAGCCTGTCCGGATTACGAGAAAAGCCGGCAGCTGAGAGCAGGAGGTTAAATCCTTTCTCTGCAGGCAGAGACCACCCTCCCCCACACCCCCACCAATACACACACACACACACACACACAACTTTAGACCCCAGGACTCAGGCAGAGCTCAGGGTGCCCACCCCTTCTGGAGCCCAGCCCCCAGCCAGCTGAAGCCACCCCCAGTCTGAGAGTCCCTACCCCCCTGCCTCTAAGGAGTCTGCTCTCAGGCTCTCTCCTGCTTCCTGCCCCTCCCAGGTCCAGCTTAAGGAGGAAGGGCAGCACCCAGGACCAGCTGGCTCAGCCCCCACCCCCACTTCTGTGCCCTGGCTCTGCCCCCCGCCCACTGCAGACCACCCACTCCGACAGCCGGGTTCCGACTTCGGACACCAGCAGGTAGGTGGGTATGACAGTTGGGACTCCCAGGGGCCAGGCCCTGGGGCTGGGGTGCTCCCAGCAGGGCCGCTGCAACCAGTTTCCACTGAGCTGACATCAGTAAACGCTACTTGATGTGACCACTTACTACACTAGGCAACTAGGCTGCCTGGGTTCAGATCCTGGTTCTAACACCTACGAGGTATCTATCCCCTCTTCTGAAAAGGGGGTTGATGATAATGGTGCCTGCCTCAGAGGGCTCCGGGGTGGGGGGGAGTGAGTTCACACACACACAGGGCACTTAGAACAGTGTGGGAGGCAGAGGAGCACACACCTGACAGGTGAGAAACAGCGGGCACAAGGTGGGGCATGGTGGAGCAGCATCTGCCCGCAGGTCAGCCGGCCCTCGTAAGCACTGCGGGGTGCTCCTCCTGGGATGGGGGGCAGTGCCTCCCAGCTGACCAACAGTAACAGGCACAGCCTCAGTGAGGATGGGGCTGGTGACCACACGGGGCCCAGGCCAGATCAGGGTGCCCGAGTGAGTCTAGTATCTAGGAAGTCATTCAGCAGAGTGGAGAGAATGAGCTGAGTCCCAGGGGCCATCTGAGAGCAAGTGAGGACCAAGGCCTCAGAATCCCAGCCCGAGAGAGAGAGAGAGAGAGAGAGAGAGAGAGACGCCCCTACCAGAGGTGCTTTTCCAGCTGCCCGAGGGCCTCTGCCCCTCAGCGCTCCTTCATCCCACCAGGACGAGCTGCCTCCCACCACCCACCATGATCGCCAACACGGCTCCCCTGAAAAGCCTTCACTCCTTCCGCAGGGGGCCCAGCACCTCCTCCTCCTATAAAAATCAGGCAGGAATTAAGACAAACTAGTACCCAAATCAATTAAGAAAATCATATCTGCTGCCAGCATCTTGAAACACCTGCTCTGGGCAGGCAAAGGAAAGCACTGGAACTCAGTGGCCTAGATGGGGGAATGGAGGCTCAGACAGGCTGGCCACCATGTCCCAGTCACACAGCTAATACGCAGCGAGGTTGGGATCTGTCTGTACCACCCCCAGACACAGGGCCCCAAGCCCTGGCCTCTCTGCCACAGGGCCTCTTGGAATAATGACCCAGCTCGTCACTTTCACCAAAACAGTACTAGATTTGCAAAAACATTCGGTCCCATCGGGCAGAAGCTCATTTCTTTTAAGAGAAGAGAAAAACAGGCTTGAGGAGATGTAAATGAACTGCCAAAGCCAGAATGTGCCAGAGCCAGCCCAGAACCTTGATCTCAGACAGGAGCCTGGGCTTCGGGGCTTTGTCTATGACACAGTGCTGTCCTGAGAAAAGCCCCCTGCAATGAAATAAACGTGATGTCATTCAGAGGGGCCCAGGGCGGGCGCAGGCACAGATGTAAGAAATTGCTGATCCCAATATCAGCTACCTCTGGACTTTAGCAGGTGTCCCCGCTGTACATCTAAGCACTCGCCCTCATCAGGGTCTGGGTCCCCTCTGACACTGGGGGGCTCTGAGTTCTGGGAGCCAGAGCTTTACACCATATACGTGTCCCAAGGGGAAGGGCAGACAAATGCAAGGAGACACCAGGTCTCCAAGGCCCTGAGACACAAATGCTCTGAAAAGACAAAGGGAAAGGCAGGTGCTTTTCAGCAGTAGAGGGGCTCAGCTTGGCTCTGAAACAGGAGCCAAAGCGAGTGACTAAACTGAGGTCCAGCCACTGAACTAGGCCAGCTCTGTGCCCTGCCCCAAGGGCCCTGCAGACATGGGCCACACTAGCCGCAGAGTACAGGACGTCACCGCCAGGCCTAGGGAACCTGTGAGTGAAGTCTATTCAGGGCCCCTCGGACAGGCTGGTGGCTTTCAAGCCTACTAAGCCTATGAAGGAATTCTGGTCCCCAAGACTGCCCCTGCAGCCCTAGGCCCAGATGGAGTCCCCAGTCCCAGCCCCAGACAGCCTCACATCACAGCCTCAGGAAGCCCCACAAACAGGGGCTCTTAGTCCTTAAAGGCTTGGGGACCATGAGAATGTGGCTGGCTCAGGGCTGGCAGCCCTTCCCTCTGGAGCCAGAGCTCAGGCGTGGCTGGACCAAAGGCAGCTGCGGGGACTATGGTCTTCCTACCTAAAGAACAGCCCAAGACCCAAGAAGGACAAAACGACCACAGGGTGAAGACAATGACAGAAAACCCATCCTCCGCCCGGCAGCTACCCCGTCTCCTGTCTCCCGATTGGCACTGCCATCTTTTTTTTTTTTTTTTTTTTTTTTTTTAAAGATTTTATTTATTTATTTGACAGAGAGAAATCACAAGTAGATGGAGAGGCAGGCAGAGAGAGAGAGAGGGAAGCAGGCTCCCTGCTGAGCAGAGAGCCCGATGCGGGCCTCGATCCCAGGACCCTGAGATCATGACCTGAGCCGAAGGCAGCGGCTTAACCCACTGAGCCACCCAGGCGCCCGCCACTGCCATCTTTTGCTCCGCCTTCCTTTGCTCTTTCTCTAGTAAGGAATCTCAGGCTCCTCCCCCAAGATGCCACAGGCTTCGGGGCTACTTTCTCCCTCCCTCCCCCCAGCTGCTGGAGCCCAGGGTCAGGCAGGCCATGAGAGACCCCAGGAATGCACAAGGTCACCTCTCCAGCAAGTTTAGAGGACAAAGCCCTCCCTGGGAGTCAGGGCTACTGGGTTCCGGGCTGGTCCTGTGGTCTGTGGGAAAACTTCATAAGGCTTGGGAAGATCTGTAGATGCCTGCTTGGGTTCAGAGAGACTCAGGGAGCAGCACTTAGTGTCTGTAGAGGTTCCTCCCTCCCGGCGGCGGAGGTAAGGGCTCCAGAAAGCGGATTAATGCAGATCCTGGGTTGGGCCACACTGCCAGGCAGATGGGAGCAGGGCTCTCTCCCTCCCCAGTGGCAACCTTCCCTTCTCTAAAACAATGCCCTGCCCCTCACACCTTCTACCCTGCCTAGCCACTGCTCCTGCCCAGAGGGGAGCTCCTTGTCCTCAGGGCCAACGAAGGGAGGTGATTACATTAGCCTCTTTTGGGGGGATCTATTTTTACTAATCCTGATGTCACCTCCACATTTTACCGTATGACTTTGGGTAAATCAATCCCCTCTCCGAGCCACAGTTTTCCCATCTGTGAAAGGGAGGTACTGGACACACGCATTTTAGCTCTGAACCAGGATTTTCCTGAATCAGAGCTATGGGGCAGGGGGGACCATTTGGTGGAAGGCCATTAAGAATTCCTCCCTCTCGGGCGCCTGGGTGGCTCAGTGGGTTAAGCCACTGCCTTCGGCTCAGGTCATGATCTCAGGGTCCTGGGATCAAGTCCCACATCAGGCTCTCTGCTCGGCTGGGAGCCTGCTTCCTCCTCTCTCTCTCTGCCTACTTGTGATCTCTCTCTGTCAAATAAATAAATAAAATCTTTTAAAAAAAAAAAAAGAATTCCTCCCTCTCTGCCACTTTCCACCAAGTTCTGGTGGACAGCCGAGGATGGGCAAGGATGCTTTCAGCTGGGCGTCACTGCTTCTTGGTCCTCTTCCTGACCCCACTCGGCACGGGTACATCCCCCAGGTTTTGTGGCCTAGGTTCCCCCTTGAGTTCTACTAGCCAGGTCAGAAGTCTGGTATCATCCTGGACTCCCCTGTTTGAGCAGTCACTGTGTCCTTCTATAATCTATCCTCTGGCTACTCCTGAAGTTCAGGCCGCCAGCATCAACCCGATCTGGACAATTCTTCCCAAAACCTTTGGCCACCTATTCCTCTTCCTCAGGACTGCCAGGCTGACCTTTCTGCCTGACTAATCTAGCTGGGTCACTGTCCAGCTGAGAGCCCACAGTAGATAAACTTGACCCTCCTTTGGGAGCATTCAAGATCCTCTGTGAGCTGGCCCCAGCACATGTGTCTGGCCTCACCTCCTGTGCCATCCCCCCCAGACCAAGTACCTACACCCCATGCACAGGAACCACACAGAGGGGCGCCTGGGGGGCTTAGCTGGTGAAACGTCTGCCTTCAGCTCAGGTCATGATCCCAGGGCCCTGGGATCGAGCCCCATGTTGGGCTCCCTGCTCAGAAGGGAGCCTGCTTCCCCCTCTGCCCCACCCTCCCCCGTTCATGCTCGCCCTTGCTCTCTCTCAAATAAATAAATAAAATCTTTAAAGAAGAAAAAAAGAACCACATGTCTACTTGAACATGGTGCTATGTGTGCTGCGTGTCACAGGGACGTGGCCCTTCAAGCCCTGCTCCTCTCCCAGGAAGGTTCCTCAGAAACTCTGACCTCACCTTTGTCTCTTAGCTCCGAGGGCCCTCTCCTCTGAGATCATCCTAACACCCCAGGGCAGACGGGGCCTTCCTCCTCCAAGACCCATATAGCCCTTTGTGCAGCCCAGCCCTGAAATGATGGAGGTGGGTCCCCTTCCACACTGGGACAACCCAAGGGCAGATGTTTTAGCTCTGGATCCCCAGCATCTACATGGTAGGCACTGGGTAGTACATGAAGTATATCTTATGAAGGAAGAATGAAAAGAGGAAGAGGAAGAGGAGGAGGGAGGAAGAGAGGCCAGGGCTGCTGTTGGGTGGTCTTTATTGGGTACCATGTGCCCCTTATCCAGGCTCCAGAGAGCATCTGTAAGGTCCCCCTCCCAGCCATGATGCCCCAGGTCCCTGCAGACACAGTGGTAGCCGAGGCTGACAGACTGCCCGGCCCCTGACCTCACAGCACCCCCAAGGCAGGGTTCCAGGCCCCCTCACTACAATGGGCCGTACCAGTCAGAGTTCAGCTCACTCAGACAGAATCAGCCCAGAAGCTGAGCAGCCAGGTGTGTCCTGGAACACAAAGGAACCAGAGAGCCTTATCTGACCATCTTCCCTGGAGGCAGCAGGGGAGAACCAGCAGCCCTCAGCCAGGCAGGCAGGACTGCAGGAGGCAATGCTAGAAGCCCTGTGCCAGGCTGTCTCCTGGCCCTCGCTCCCGCTCCTGGAGGCAGGTGGGAGGGGGATGCGCCCCTCCAAGTCGTTTGCATAAACCATCTACAGCAGCACTTTCAAACCCACGCTTCCAAGAAGAAAAAAAGCCCACTGCCATTGCCTGTGGCTTCCTGGTCTGCCGTTTTTCCTTCTCTTTCGTTTTTTTTATTTTAATGGCAGGAAGCAGTGCTTCAGGGAGATCACTCCCCTGTTCCTGGCATCACACAAGCTAAATTTTCCCTCCAAACTGAGGGAGGAGGATGAGCGACCATCCTTCAGGTTTCGGTGACTTACAGTTTGCAAAGTCTGTGAGCATCCATGAGCTCGCTCCATCTTCCCGGGAATGGTGGGAGGGGGGCTCCTGCCAGCCCCCATTTTACAGATGGGGAAAGTGAGGCCCAGGGGTTGTGACTTGCACAAGCCACACGGAAGTAGTAAGAGACGGTAAAGAACCCTGTGGCTGCCTCCCCAGCACCCATTCTACTCCAAACTGACAGTGGTTCACCCCGGGTGCTCACCGACATCGCCTCAGGAAGGTATTAAATGCCCGGTTCCCATGCCAGACCAAGTAACACAGAAACTCTGAAGACAGGCCCAGGCATGGGTGTTTCTGAAAGTTCTGTGGGTGGTTCTAATGTGCAGCCAGGGTGGCACCAACCACTGGCAAAAGCCGATCGCCATCATATAAACCATGGTTCCACTCCGTTTGCCAGGGATTGGGTCAAGAACTGCCACGTGGCCCACTTTGGGCCAATGACGCTTAGTGGAAAACCTGCCAAACCCCTCTTGCTCCTCATAAAAAAGCCTAAGAGACAGGTTGTTCTTCTTCCTCTAAATATTGTTGTGTCTAGCTGTGATTCCTGGGATGGCCATGGTCATGTCACTACCAGTCCAGAAGGAAGCCAACCCATGGATGGCAGAGCAGAGATGGCACGTACCTACCTCATTCTTGACTACATCCTTGACAGAAATCCACCCACCCCTGGACTTCCTGTGATCTGAGATGGTGTGGCTCCTCATTTTTTAAGCCATTTTTCAAGTTGTTGCTACTTGCAACAACAGCCCTAAGACACAACACTCACCTTCCGCGTCCCCCACCGCACTCATCCCCTCTTAGATCTTCCACCATAGGAGGCACAGCTGACTGAGGGCCGTGGCTCTGGAACTCTAAGATCCATCCCCGACGTTGCTCCATGGCCAGGCTTCCCAGCCCGGCTCCCAGCCAATGACCGAGTGAGGCAGGGATATCAAGGCAAGCTCATTCCTGGGAGAGATGGCACTTCTCTGACCAGCAGCATGGCTTGGGCTTGAGGACTCCCCATGGGTTTGCAGAACTTGCCTGAGAACTGACTGCAGTCTAAAATACTTCCGCCGGGTGCCTGGGTGGCTCAGTGGGTTAAGCCACTGCCTTCGGCTCAGGTCATGATCTCAGGGTCCTGGGATCGAGTCCCGCATCGGGCTCTCTGCTCAGCAGGGAGCCTGCTTCCTCCTCTCTCTCTCTCTGCCTGCTTCTCTGCCTACTTGTGATGTCTCTCTGTCAAATAAATTAAAAAAATAAAAAAATAAATAAATAAATAAATAAATAAAATACTTCCGCCAAACTTTCTGCCACCCCTCTCCTTCACTGAGGGTCACACTTGCATTGAGGTCTGATGATTCACCCAGGCTCCCCCCACTTCTTCCCTATTTTTCCTCACACGGGTAGCTCCTCTGGTAATTTTTTAAGATAACTTTTGCATGTTTAATCTTCTCCTGATGTCTGCTTAACTGTTCAATACATGGCCCGCCTAACACTTGACCTTGACCACTTCATGCCTGGACCGCCACGAAAGCCTCCTAAGTGGCCCACCCACTTTTGAGTCCCCCCCACCCAACACCATCCTGTATAAACACCTTCCTGTATAAACCTGCCACTTCCCTACTCGAGAACCTTCACTTGTTTCTTATTTCTTACACCATCAAGTGTAATTTCCCCAGCCTTTCTTTACAGGCACTGCTGACTTTGACCTGCCCCACAGGCCAACCCTGGCAAAGGACTGAAATTCATCCCTGTTATTTCACTTACATCCCTGGAGAACTTCCCCATGGGGGACAATACCGGCTATTTGCAGGGCAGAAATGACTGGCATGGCCCATGACCAATAAACACCGAAGCTGCCTTAAATCTGATTACTAACACCACCCATTGCCACAGATGCTCCTCAATGTCAAAGCTTCCCTCGGTCTCCCCTTCCTTTACCCCTCAATGGAATATATACCAAGAGAAATACATTTCACATACAGACAACCCTCCACCAACAAGAAGTGAATTCTCTCAAAGACTGTTATAATAATGAAAATTATTATTGTTCATGCAACAACATGAAGAGGAGGGTGATAGAGGTGAAGATAATTATAAAGACGGAGGGAACAGCAGTACTGATGATGGTAAGTATGAAGAGCACAAAAGCAGGAATAAATACCGTAACAGTATGATCTCAATGACATAAATATATATGCAGAAGAATTGACTTCCCCTTGACCCACTGCCATATTAACCAAATTCCTTTAGAAATTGCATTTGGTTGTTAGTTACAAAAACCAGAAATAATATGGATTTTTTAAACACTGAAGGTGTTTTCTCTCACATAGAAGAAGTCTGTAAGAACACAGTCCAAGGCTAGTATGTCTGTTCAGTAGTCATCAGGGACCTAGGCTTCTTTTATCTTTCTACCTCACCATTCCACATGACACTTCAAGTTTGTTTCGTGATCCAGGATACCTGCTGACGCTCCAGCCACCTTGTCCACATTCCAAGCAAGAAGCAGGAGGAGCATGGGAAACCAAAATCAAAGGACCTACACCAGCCATCTACCCCTCTTTAAAGGAAATTCGCTTGAAGTCCACCCAACAATTCAAATTTACACTCATTGATCAGAATGTAGTCACATGGCTACCCCATGCTGCAAGGGAAGCTGAGATATGTAGTCTTTTCATTGGACACACTGTCATCTCAAATAAAAACAAGGTCCTTGGCCATTATGATGAGCTCCATTCCCTCTGGAAAACATTATGAGGGATGCCCATAGCACAAAGACTATTTAAAACTGGTGCGGGGTCTTTCCTGGTGTCCCTACATATCCTTCTGTTCCCCCCAGCTAAACTATATGCTCAATATGAGCCATTGTGTTGTCCCTGAACTTAGCTGTGACAGGTTGGTATGCAAGGATACTATGTAATATATTTAAATGTCATATAAAATATATCAAAAGTCTCTTTAAAGAGAATGAGAAAACAAGTCACAGACTGGGAAAAAATGACTGCAAAGTACATATTTAATTGAGAATCCAAAATATAGAGAGAAGTCTCAAAACACAAAAATAAAAACCAACCCAATAAGAAGTAATGGGCCAATAAGAAAGAAGGGACCCCTGATTTTTTGTAATAAGTTGGAAGAACCTTGATAGCATTGTGCTAAGTGAAATAAGTCAGACAGAAAAAAAAAAATCCACAGTACCGTATAATATTACTTATATGTAAATAGTCAAACTCGAAGAAACAGAGAGTAGAGTGGTGATTACCAGGGAATGGGAGGTGGGGGAAATCAGGAGCTACTGGTCAAAGAATACAAGCTTCCATTTGTAAGATTAACAAGTTTGGGGATCTAATGCACAGCATGGTGCTTATAGCTAATAATACTGTGTTATATACCTGAATGAGGCTAAAAGAGTAAATAGTAAACATCCTCATCACAAAAAAGAAAAGGTAACTATGTGATGGGTTGGTGGTGGTAGCAAGTGCACTAAAATGATTACCAAAATCATGGCACTAAAATGATTACCAGGGTGGTAATCATTTCACAATATATAAACGTATCATACCAACACACCATATACCTTACACTTACACAATGTTATCTGTCAGTTATATTTCAGTAAAACTGGAGGCAATTTTCAGTAGGCTCCTCACCAGAGTAGATACATGGATGGCAAATAGGCACATGGAAAAAATGTTCAAAATCATTCATCTTTAGGGAAATGCCATTTAAAGCCCTAGTGAGATACAACTACACATCTATTATAATGGCCAAAATTAAAATGAATGACCATACCAAGTGATGGTGAGGATGTGGGGAAATTAGAACTCTTGTGCTCTGCTGGTGAAAATATAGATGGTACAACTATTTTTCTTTGTCAGTTTCTTTTATGCTAAACACATACCTATCATATAATCTGGCCATTCCATTTCTAGGTATTTACCCAAAAGAAAAGGAAATCCATGTCCATACATGGACTTTCTGCAAAAGTTCTCAACAGCCTATTTATAATAGCATAAAACTGAAAACAACCCAAATGTCCATCCACAGGTGAAGAGATAAACAAATTGTAGATACATACATGGAATACCACTAAGCAATAATTTAAAAATGAATTATCGATATACACCACAATACGAACAAATCTTAAGTGAGTGGAAGAAGCTGGGGGAAAAGAGGGTACGTGCTCTATGATTCCATTTATACAGAACTCTTTAAAAAGATAACTTAAGGGGCGCCCAAGTGGCTCAGTCGTTAAGCATCTGCCTTCAGTTCAGGTCATGATCCCAGGGTCCTGGGATCGAGCCCCACATTGGGCTCCCTGCTTGGCTGGAAGCCTGCTTCTCCCTCTCCCACTCCCCCCTACTTGTGTTCCCTCTCTCGCTGTGTCTCTCTCTGTCAAATAAATAAATAAAATCCTCAAAAAAAAAAAAAAAAAAAAGACTGGGACGCCTGGGTGGCTCGGTTGGTTGGACAACTGCCTTCGGCTCAGGTCATGATCCCGGAGTCCCGGGATCGAGTCCCGCATCGGGCTCCCAGCTCCACGGGGAGTCTGCTTCTCCCTCTGACCTTCTCCTTGCTCATGCTCTCTCTCACTGTCTCTCTCTCAAATAAATAAAAAAAATAAAATCTTTTTTTTTTTTTTTAATTTTATTTATTTATTTGACAGAGAGAGATCACAAGTAGGCAGAGAGGCAGGCAGAGAGAGAGAGGAGGAAGCAGACTCCCTGCCGAGCAGAGAGCCCAATGTGGGACTCGATCCCAGGACCTGAGATCATGACCTGAGCCGAAGGCAGCGGCTTAACCCACTGAGCCACCCAGGCGCCCAAAAAATAAAATCTTTAAAAAAAAAAAAAAGACTACTTATTCTACAGTGACAGAGAGCAGATCAGTGGTTACTTCAGTATTGGGAGGGGACAGGGAGGAGAAAGCTGGTTACAAAAAACACAAGGAAAGTTTTGAGGGTGATGGAAACATTATGATGCTCTGATGGTATCAGAGTACACATGTCCATCAATACTCATCAAATGATACATTAGAAATATGGGCAGTATTTTGTATGTCAATTATACTTCAAAAAAGCTACTTTTTAAAAATCCATTAAATATGGGTGTGAGAGGAGGGGATGAAGAAAGAAAATTACAGGTTTTTTGGTAAAAACTGCATTGAGTCAGTTCCTCAAAAAATGAAGAACAGAATTACCATATGATCCAACAATCCGACTTCTAGGAACACACTCAAAAGAATTGAGAGCCACGTCTCGAAACAGATATTTGTGCACCTGTGTTCATAGCTGTGTTATGTACAACAGCCAAAAGATAGAAACTATGTTAAGTGTCCATTGATAGATGAATGGATAGACAAAACGTGACCTATAAAGAGACTGATATACACGTAATGGAATATTATTCAGCCTTAAATAAGGAAATTCTGTTTCACACTACAGCATGGATGAACCTTGAGGACAATAATGTTCAGGGAAATAAGCCAGTCATGAAAGGACAAACACCATATAATTCCACTTATATGAGGTACCTAGAGTAGTCAAATGCATAGAGACATGAAATAAAATGGTGGTTGACAGGAGCTGGAGGCAGGGGAATGAGAAGTTAGTATTTAATAGGAACAGAGTTTCAGTTTGGGAAAATGAAAAAAGTTCTGAAGATGGACGGTGGTGATGGTTACAAAACAATGTGATGTACTCAATGCATCTGCCTTCAGTTCAGGTCATGATCCCAGGCATTTACCCCCCAAAATGGTTAACAAAACAAAAACAAGGTTAAATGCTTTGAAGGAGTGCACTAAAAGCTAGTCTCCCCCAAATGCTGTCACATTATACGCAGAAAAGACAAGTGCAAAATACTATCCAAAAAAAAATTGAGAAAGCAATCCCATTTACAGTGGCATCAGAAAGAACAAAATACTGCAGGATAAGTTTAACCAGGTAGGTGAAAGACCAGTACACTGAAAACTATAAGACACTGGTGAAAGAAATTAAAGAAGACACAAACAAATGGAAAGACAGCCCATGTTCATGGACTGGAAGAATTAGTATTGCCACAATGTGCATACTTCCCAAAGCAATCTACAGATTCAAGGAAATTCCTATCAAAATTCCAATGTTATTTTTCACAGAAAGAGAAACATAATCCTAAATTTCATATGGAACTATAAAAGACCCTGAAAAATTAAAGCAATCTTGAGCAAGAAGAACAAATTATAATAAAGCTCTAATAATCAAAATACTCTAGTACTAGTCTTAAAACAGGCATATAGACCAATGGAATAGAAAATAGAGCACACAAATGAATCCAAGCATTTATGTTCAAGCAATCTTTGTCAAGGTATGGAGAAAACTGGATGTCTACATGTAGAATTATGAAGTTGGATCACAATACCACACCGGATACCAAAATCAACTCATAATGGATTAAAGTCCTAAACATAAAACCTGACACTGTAAAAGTTTGGAAGAAGACATAGGGGGAAAGTTTGACATTGGTCTTCACAATGACTTTTTAAATATGATTCCAAAAGCACAGGTAACAAAGAAAATAGACAAGTGGAACTACATCAAACTAAAAAGCTTCTGCCCAGCAAAGGAAGTGATCAACAGAGTGAAGAGCCAACCTACAGATGGGAGAAAATAGTTGCAAACCATACATCTGATAAGGGGTTAACATCCAAAATATACAAGAAACTCAAACAACTCAACAGCAAAAAAGAAAAAAAAAAACAAACACAAAAAATCCCAAACAACTATATATTTTTTTTAAATGAGCAAAGGACCTGGAGAGTCATTTTAGCAAAGAAGACATGCAAATGGCCAATAAAAATTTGAAAAGGTATTCAATCTCACTAATCATCAGGGAAATGCAAGTCAAAACCAAAAGGAGATATGACCTCACACCTGTCAGATGGCTATTATCAAAAAGAGATAACAAGTGACAGCAAGAACATGGGAAAAAGGGAACCATTGAACAATGCTAGTGGGAATGTACATCCATTATTTTAAAAAAAAAATGGTAGTTCCTCAAAAAATTAAAAATAGAACTACCACATGATCCATCAATCCCAATTCTGAGTATATATCCAAGGGAAATAAAATCACTATCTTGAAGAGATACCTCCACTCCCGTATTCACTGTAGCACTATTCATGATAGCCAAGATATGGAAAGAACCTGAGTGTCCATCTACATATGAATGGATAAAGAAAATGTGGTTTATATACAAAACAAACTATTATTCAGCCTTAAAAAGGAAGGAAATTCTGCCATTTGGAAAAGCATGGATGAACCTAGGGGCCATTATGCTAAGTAAAATAAGCCAGACAGAGAAAGACAAGTCCTGCATGATCTTACTTACATATAAAATCTAAAAAAGTCAGGCACCTGGATGGCTCAGTTGGTTACGTGACTGCCTTCAGCTCACGTCATGATCCTGGAGTCCTGGAATCAAGTTTCACATCGGGCTCCCAGCTCCATGGGGAGTCTGCTTCTCCCTCTGACCTTCTCCCCTCTCATGCTCTCTCTCGTTCTCTCTCTCAAATAAATAAAGAAAATCTTTTAAGAAATAATCTAAAAAAGTAAAATTCATAAAAGCAGAGAGCAGAATGGTAGTTGTCAGAAGCTGAAGATGGGGGGATATGGAGAGAGATGCTGGCCAAGGGTATGTTACTCACAATAATTTAAGCAATAAACTGTTTTGAAAGCATCTGTTACTGGTGATGATAGTAGAATTTAAAATGGTGACCAAAGGGTACCTGAATGGTACAGTCAGTTAAGTATCTGACTCTTGATATCAGCTCAGATCTTGATCTCAGGGTCGTGAATTTGAGCCCTGCATCGAGCTCCACGTTAGGCTCTGCGCTGGGCATTGTTGGGCTGGCAGGAAGGGCTACTAAAGATGTTGAAAGTTCCCGCCACAAGACCTGAGCTCGGACAGGAGAACAAAGGCCCAAGCAGGAATCTGAGACCCCCGCCCCGGGCTCCTGTGGACCAATGGGAATCCGATGAGCGGCGGGATATCCAAATAAGGGAAACTTGCCAAAAGACCCCTGAGCTTTTCCCAAGACCCCTTAAAAGCCCCCTCCTCCCTGCCTTGGGCGCAACTTCTGCCACTCTGCTTTCCAGAGTCGCAGAACCTCGCCCGAGGGTGCCCACCTCCTCCTGGCACAACTTTCCTGGCTCCCCTTCTCCTGAGCCCTGAAACTTCGCCGGAGAGCGTTTTTAATAAATCTTGCCTTGCACCCACTTTGCCTGGTGTTGTGTTTATCTCGCCGGAAAAAACTTTACAGGCATGGAGCCTACTTACAAACAAAAAGTAAAATGGTGACCAAAATGATGAGAAGGGTGCAGTGTGACATCTCAGAGAGGGTGTCCAAAAGCGACATGCATGCTCCAGGAGGCTTTAAGGTCCTCCAGATGAGTCCTTACAGGGTTATCTGATCCCTATAGAGAGGAACCAGACCTACCCAGCCTCCAGAGGTGTGACAGCCCCTGATTCCCGGGGGCTCCCAGTAAGGGACGTGAGTTCAGGATTGGCTTGAATTTCACCCATTGCCGTTATGTACTTTTGGACACCTAGCCCCGTCCTGGGCACTGAGGGGAAAAATTAAGAAGGAAAATGAATTTAACCTTTATGAAGCACCAGGCACAACCACTGGCCATTATATACCAAGAATCTCATTCATTCCTCAATACAGTTCGACGAAGCAGGGAGTTGACTCTGTTGACCACTCTCTCTTTGGGGACAAGGCAGGGATATGGAAGTTCATTTTTTAAAAAGTTAAAGTATAAAACCGCTATTTATTTGATTATTTAAAATAAAATAAAACCATGCCAATTAGTGTAGAATACAAACAAAGGCATCCCATTCTCCCACACCACTCCATACCCAGACTAATCTCCAAAGGTAGCCACTGGTAACAGTTGGGTGGGCATCCATTCAGCCTTGGTCTGTGTTTGTACAAAGAAAATATGGATGGACAATGCACAGATGCACAGATAGTTAGCAAGACATCAAACCACAGAACAGAGAGTTGTTCCTCTCGACATCTGCATTTCTCACTCCTTCACCTCCTTCTGGTCATTTTCAAATGCCATCAGGCTTTCTCTGGCCAATTTATTTCAAGTGTAAACATCGCCAGACTCCCCACCCATAATCCCATCCGTGCCACACCCCATGATTTATTTCTCTCCAGAGCATTTATCACCATCTGACATCCCATATGTCATTTTTTTCTCTTTCTTTCTTTTTTTTACTTTGTGTGTGTGTGTGTCTGTGTCTGTCTCTCCTCATACTCAGAAGAATGTAACTCCATAAGACAAAGAATTAGTTCACTGCTATATCCTAATTCCAGAACCGTCGCTGGCACATAGTAGGTACTAAATAAATATTAGTTGGAAGGAAGAAAAGAAGGATGGAACGGAAGAGAAAGGAAAAATAAAAGACTCTAGACACAAATAGGACCATATTATACACACTAGACATACTGTGCAATTCGGCTTGGGCTCTAAACGATGTGGTGGACATTTTTAAAAAACAGTACCACTGAATATTAAAAGTTGCAAAGTCAGGGCACCTGGGTGGCTCAGTGGGTTAAAGCCTCTGCCTTCGCCTCAGGTCATGATCCCAGGGTCCTGGGATCGAGCCCTGCATGGGGCTCTCTGCTTTAGCGGGGAGCCTGCTCCCCACCCCCTCTCTGCCTGCTTGGGATCTCTGTCTGTCAAATAAATGAAATCTTTAAAAAAAAAAAAAAAAGTTGCAAAGTCATCCTGTGTACAGAGGTGCCATCACGGACTTACCACAAGCCCTCCTTCCTGAAAGCCTGTATGCAGTGGGAAGAGGGCCACCATGAGGTGCCTCCCCAGTGCACTTCATAATAAGCTTTGCCCGATTTTCAGTCTATGAAATCAACTGATTGAAATCAACTGATCTGGTCATGAATCAAAGCATGCAAAGTTACCCTTGAGAGATGAAACAGCCCCAGTTAAAGAGGCCTGACCGGAGGTATTAATAAACCTAAAGCAAAGAGGTGTTCACTGGATGCCAAGGAATCAGGGAAAAGGGGGTGTCCCTGAAGCAAACTGTAGTGGGGTCCACAGGAGCACAGCCAGGGCTGGCCTGGTGCTGGGTCCACTCAGCAGGCATCTCCCTGTGGGTGAAGTGGTCTGGGTGGAGTTCAGGGCCCAAGGGCATTAAATCCTCAGATCGTGGCCTCAGCTCCCCAGCCAGATGCCAGGTTCACCCGACACTCAAGGAGCGTCCTGCAGCGGGAGAAAATGGCAAGCAGTTGACACGCTGTCTGGTCCATCTGACAGTAAATTTCTCACTGCCAAGTGGTAAGCTGACTTCTGATTTGATTCATGAGATTAGATGAGCCAGGAGCCCCCCACCAGTCCTATCAGCTAAGACAAGACAACTTGGAGATGGAATCTGGGGCCAGCTGGACGCTAGGCGGGGGAGGACTCCCACCAGGTTGAACCCTGTCCCGTCGCTCACTATCGTCAAACTCCCAATTATGAACAAGAAGTGGCTGCTGTTTACTGACATTTTACTAAGGCCAGGTCCTGAGCCACCCCAATTAATCCACACAGTGACCTTGTGAAGTGGGCACTAGAATGCCTGCTTACCAATGAAGAAGCCAAAGGTTTGGAAGATCAAAACACTTGACCAAGGTCAAGACCCAAGAACCAAGATTTGAGCCCAGATCTGACCCGACTCCCAGGGAAGTGTTTCACAGTGGGTGGTCCATAGAACTCTCACATCAGTATCACCTGAGACTCTTATTTAAAAAAGCAGATCCCAGAAGCCCACGCCTAGACTGCCAGATTATCCGGGGTTAGGCTCCAGCAACCTGCATTTTTACAATCTGCAGGAAATCTGATGGGTCATTAAGGTCTGAGAACCACTTCTTATGCCATATCACGATCTCTAAACTCTAGCCCCATGGCCTCCATCATCCTTTCTGGCCCGTTGTCTTTCCTTGGTTTTTTTTCTTACTCCTCGCCCCACTTCTTCAGTTTTGTTCTGTCCACCCTGGAATCCATCATTCACCTTCAAGGTTTAAGCGGCACCCATTGCTGACAACAGGTTGCAGCCATGACTTCCCCCTTGAACTCTGAGCTCACACATGGAGCCACTGACCCAAAAATCTCTCCCAGAATGCCTCAGCCCTCCTCTGGCATCCCAAAACTCAACCCACCAGCCTCCCCTCCGATCCTCCTCTCCGGCCCGGGGTCTCAATGGAATTACCATCTTCCCAGCCACCTGAAAACTTGGGCACCATCTTGGGTTCTTCCTTCTCCCTTACAACCCCCACCATCTGTTTACCAGTGCTGCCAAGCACCCCGCTCAATGTGTCTCAAATTCCTCTCTTTCGCCAAAACTGTATTTCAGGCTTAGGCATCCTTCCCCGAGACAGCTGTGCTCCCACCATAACTAGTCTCCCTGCCCCCATCTTTTTTTTTTTTTAATTTTTATTTATTTGACAGAGAGAGATCACAAGTAGGCAGAGAGGCAGGCAGAGAGGAGGAAGCAGGCTCCCCGCTGAGCAGAGAGCCCGATGCGGGACTGGATCCCAGGACACTGAGATCATGACCTGAGCCGAAGGCATCCTTTTAACCCACTGAGCCACCAGGTGCCCCTCCCTGCCCCCATCTTGTCCCTCTTAAATCCATCATCCACAAGGCAGCTAGATTGATCTACCTAAAAAGCAAATCTAAAACCTTCAATGGCTTCCCACTGCCCAGAGATGCCCAGGAGCAGTGTGTATGTCTTTACGTTATCTCCATTCACTTTAATGCTGAGTTTAATGTTTTGTGAGGGTGTGGATGCCTCTCGGCAAGGAGATGATCTTTTGTAAACTAGCGCCTCAACAACCATCTAGAAGCAGACGTTTAACATACCTTGATACGCAGCCTTGGATACTAGTACTAGTATTACTGCTAAAAGAGCTGTGAATGGAATGTTGGTAGTAAACAGCACCGTGTCTCCTGCCCTGATTTCCCCAGCACCAGGGCCTTCTAGCTGCGATTTCTCAGGCCTGCGCTTTCTAACATCTTTCCTTTTTCAGACCCAGGGATTCCTACACTGGTCAGTTACAGCTTCCTACGTCCCAGCTGTGTGATCTCTGTGAAAAGAATCAGTGAATAAATGAGAAGCTCTTTCTACAAGGATGTTAAATGGGGAACTCCCGCTAGAAAGAATATCTAAACATGCACTTGCTGTTTTTCCAGTAGGGGCCCAGGATAGAGCAAATGAAGCGGGGCCACAGGGAGCCCCAAGGCGGGCCAGGGTAAGCTATGTGGCTCAAAGGCAGCAGTCACCATGCTGGCCTGCTTCCTGCCCCACCCCCCCACTCTATTTTTTGGGCATGGGGAGACATTTTGAGTATATGAGTTCACATCCTCCTTGCAAAGACCCCCACTGCTCCCTGTAGAACCGCAGGTTTTGAAGCCTGTACCCTTCATGAGTAGCCAAGGGGCGCCTGGGTGGCTCAGTGGGTTAAAGCCTCTGCCTTCGGTTCAGGTCATGATCCCAGGGTCCTGGGATCAAGCCCCACATTGGGCTCTCTACTCAGCGGGTAGCCTGCTTCTCCCTCTCCCTCTGCCTGCCTCTCTGCCTACTTGTGATCTCTGTCTGCCAAATAAATAAATAAAGTCTTTAAAAAGAAAGAAAGAAAGCATCAGTCAAGACCGAAACCTCATGATCTTGCAGAAGACTCATGAAGGGGCCACACACCCCTTTGCAAGGAAGGGAAACCTGGGCCCAGAGAGGGATAATAAGCTGCCGTGTGAGCAGGTTCATATAGCCCATCACCCCTGGCCTTGGTTCGGCCTTGGTTCATCCAAGGCACACCCTGGGGGAGGCACAAAATAGGCTGAGTCTCTAGGACAAGTAGGGAAGACCAAGGTCAAAGAAGGAATCCAAGAGCCTGAAGTCACAGCAAAGCATCAGTCAGGACTAGAACCAGTTCTCCTGGACCCTCAGCCACCACCCCTTCCCTTGCACTCCCTCTAGCTTTCTTGCCTTTCCTCGGCTCGGCTCTCATATCCCGGGCCCCCAGCTCACTGCCCCAGGCCTCTGTTTAGTCACTAGGCCAGAAGCCTTGGATGATTCCCAGCTGAAAGGCCACTTCCAGCCAGATTCATCAACGCCCCCCTCTACCCTTCACCCCCACCTCCCCCGCAAAGCTCCTAGGCCAGAGGCACCCTGGCACAGCACAGAGATCTGAGAGCCAGAGAATCAGGAGCCGTCTAGACCTCCATCTGCTCCTAACTTGCCCTGGGACTCTGGGCAGGTCCCTTCTCCTCTCTGAGCCTCAGTTTCCCTCCTGGAAAAGGTCAGTGCTGGACAACATGATCCCAGGCCCCCCCTCCGTCCCTGAGGTACTGGGGGTAACTGGTGTCCTAGGTACAGGCTTTATGTTACAGACACCGCGGTGACCTTTGGAGGGGCCCTGCAGGCCGCATCATGAAGAGGGGGCCCAGAGGGGCCTCCCCAAAACCTCCACTGCCTCCCACTGAAAAACAATGAATTTCATTCCAAATAAGGGAACTTACAGCAAAGACCCCGCCATGGCCCAGTTCCGGCTGGTTTATGTTAGCTGGACAAGACTAAACAGACCTTCACATTCTCAGTATTAAGCACTAAAAATGAAAAAAAACAAAACAAAAAAAAAAAAAAAACGACTGTTTGTCTCTGGAGCACGGGGCGAGGGAGAGGTCAGTGCTCCCCTGAGGCCCCCCCGACCAGACCTGGGGGGTAGTGCTGGACTCCAGGAGGTGGGGGTGTTTGGGAAAGGCCACTGGGGGTCAGTACAGAGTAATAGTGCCAAGGGGCCTGGGACCTGGGGGTACAGGGGGCAAGTGGTGCTTTGAGAGGTGAGACCGTGAAAGAGAACCAGACAATGCCAAGGTGGAGACAGGGAGAAAGAGAAATGCAGGGAAGGAGTGACAAGGTCAGAAGACCCTAGAAGAGTACCTACTCCCAGCCCATCTGCCATAACCAGGGGGCTGGGAGGGATGCTAGAGGGGAGGGAAGGGCCTCCACCACTTCCTAGACAATAAGGCACCTTGTTCCCAGGTGCCCCACCTGCCTCCTGCGGTGTGGGCACCACAAACCCCAGATAAGAATTTAATTATTTACAAAACAGAAGCCTGAAGCAGGACTGCTTTCCTGTTTTCCCACGTACCCCCACCCCCATACCTGCTTCCTAGCCTCCCCCCCTCCAAAGGCCTGCCCTCCACCCCTCTACTACCTGGGCCATCTCCTTGCACAGAGGGGTTTGCCACAGTCATCTGACCACAGCGAGAGGCCAGCTTGCCATCCTAGAGGTGAATACACCAGCACTTGGGGCATGCCGTGACCTGCCCAGAGTCACCCATCTATGGATGGCAGAGTGAGGATCAGTGTTACCCACAGCTTGTGAACCCATCTTCAGCAACACCCTCAGGCCACAATGTCATTGGTCAGCTTTGCCTTATTTCCAAACACAGGCAGCCCCATCTTATCTGCTCTCTGTGCACCGCCAAGTGAAGGCCTATCCATTATCTACCCAAACTTTCCTGTCATTCTTTTTTGGGGGGTGTATAATGATTTATTAAATATCTTTAATGAGACCATTATCTGACAAGTAGAAAACAGTAGAATTTGGGGTTTAAAAAAAAAAAATCCCTCAAACTGGTGTTTACTTTGGAGCGTTTCTGTTGTTTGCAACATAAAATAAGACATGTAAGATTCCAGGTGGAAGTTTATCTTTTAAATCCAAAGTGTGTGCTCTGCCCGTTACAGGAGAATCACGTGAATTTAGTCGTCAGTTCCTCTGGATTCTCAGAGCAGCAATAAGTCTCGGAATCATCATGAGGCTTAAACCTGCAACCAGCCCAGCTGGCACAATCTTCTTAGATCTCTTATACCTCACACCCATTATGGTGGCCAGGAAGAAAGCTGTAAACAGTGACAGCTTGACATCTCACTTGTCACTGGAGACATGGTAGGCTCCCTAGCCAGCCAAAAATCCAACAAAAAGACCAGCGATCAAAGATGGAATACCACGTCTCCGCTTATATCCCAAGATGCTACCAAACGTCACAAGGGCCGCATAACCAAAACCGATCAGGTCCATTGGCAGGCAAGGTTGCGATTCTACTGCTGGTGTCCAGAAGTGATCCCCTCTGCCAGCGCCTCCCGATTCCGCCTCCCATCATTCTTCAAAGCCAATCTCTCCTCCAGGAAGCCTTCCCTGACTCTACTCAGCCTAGCTGACCACCCTCCTCTCCTCTGACCTTTGTCAACACCAAGGATCAGCAACACGAGTGCTGTAAGGATGGAGCCACATTCATCCCCAGAGGCTGGCATGAGGCCCAGCACCCCGAGAACATCTGTGCCATCAGGGAATGAATGAGTGAACCAAGAATCCCCACATCACTATTCCCTTCTCTGGCCTTGGCCCCAGAGCCTGGTATACAGCAAATGTCCTTTCAACCAGGGAAAGAAAGAGAGCTTTTGCAGCACTGAGGGGATATGAAAAGAAAAGTATGACTTGCATTCATTTCAAAATATTTGTTGAGCACCTACTGTGTAAGCCAGGCCCTGGGGCAGCAACGCAGTGGGGAGTGCACAGGCCACACGGGACACTGACAGCTGAACAGGCCGTGGAAGCTGGTCAGATCCATGCCGCGAGTGGGGCACAGGGCTGGCAGTGAGGAGGACACAGAAGCCATCTAACACACGTGGGGATGGGACAGGGATCAGGGAAGGCTTCCTGGTGGAAGTGATGTCTAAGCTGGGACCTGCTGGTTGAGCCTAATGATGAGCACAGTAACTGGTATTTATCATGCATTCATGACTCATCAAGCATTCTCTCCGATAAAGGATGAGGGTATGCAGAAGTTAAGCCTCTGGCCCCAGGTAGCACAGGGAGCAAAGACAAAATCTGACTCCCGAGTCCATCCCTCAACCACAGCGCCCCTCCCTTGCCTGTCGTTCCTCTTCCCTCCTCACCCTGGGCTCCCCTGCCATGCCCATGGGGAACTCCAGAGGTCTGCTGGACCACACCAGAGTCCAATGTCCGGGTTGAGTTTCCTATGCCCAGGAGGATCCCCAGGACTCTCAACCTCCAAAGTACCTCGGCCAGGCCCACATAGTGGGGTTCGGAGAGTCCCTGCAGACCCAGACAGAGCACCCCCTCCATCCCCAGACATACCTGGTGGGGGAGGAAATTCACCAGTCTCCTGAGATGCCTGAGTCTCCTGGGTCCTAGGGAAGGGGCTTTGTCCTAAAGGAGAACTTCTTCTCAAACACTAGAGAAAGTGCCCCTGACCTGGGAACTCCCTGTATGGCCTCACCCTGGCTCTGCATTACTCACGGCTCTCCCCGACTTGGGTAGAACAGAGGGGGACCCCTGGGGCAGGCAGGAAGATGCACCTGCCAGAGAGGGCTGTCAGAGGGCTAGGAGGCCACGAGGCACGCTCCCTTGTTCACAGCCCCCTGGGCAAGCGGGTACAGCCATCATTGAGAGTACCCTGGAAATGTCCACCCAACTAGACCTCAGTCTGCTTCTCCAGGAAATAGGGCCAAGACCACCTGTCCCAGCAATCCCTAGGAGATCTGGAGCAAGATCCAGGAGGGAAGAGACAGGGGGGGCCTCACGAAGCTGAAAGACCCAGACAAACATAATTTCTCCCAACAACTTTGGCTCTCTGAGAGCATCCCCAGTGGAGTAACAGGAGAAGGAAATGAGGGAAGGGAGTTAGGGCGGTGGCCCAATATAGAAGCGGATGTTTCTCAGCTGCGTGCACCAGCCCAGCTGGGGGCAGAAGACACAGCCATCCCCACTGCCTCCCTGTCCCTCTACTCTGCAGACCACAAGGGAGAGAGCCAAGCTCCTTCAGATCATGGTGTCTGGTCTGTCTGTACCTACTGCCTAGGCTAAGTGAGAACTGGCCCACTAGGAGGGAAGCTGTGGGCCCAACCCTGCCCTGCTCCCACCCGCCAGAGCCACACACCAGGCCCCAGGGCCCCAGATTTAACATATCCCACTCAGTGTGCTCCCTCTCCCCAGGGCCCCTCAGCACAAGTTAAGATTCGATTGGCACTAATTGGACCAAGCTGACAGTGCCCAGGGCAACTTGAGCACTGTCATCACGGATTTGACTCACCGAGCAATGGCCACTAGTGCCTACGGACCCACCATTAGTGTCACTTTGGGAGGATCAAAAGAGCTTGGATGGTGCTTTGTGAGTCAACACCACTGCCCGGCCATGCTTCCAGCAGAGACCTAAAGCTTACAAGTGATGTCTCTTCCGTCTCACACCCAGGCAAGGACTAGAGCCCAGGCCTCCTGACCACTAGCTCCTGAGTCTACTGGCCCATTCCTCTGCTGCTGGTCCCAGAAAGTCTTCCCCAGAAGTGAAAGGGGGTTCTAGCTCTTCTCTTCCTCCTGGAGCACAAGACCTCCAGCCTGATAATCAAACCCCAAGCCCAAGAAGAGAACCTCAACCCAATCCTAGAATATGGCGCTCCTAGAATATGGAGAACCAAAGTCTTGGCCCCAAGACTCAAAGCTCAACTACAATCAAGAATCCAGGACCCTGAGGTGAAAACTCCCTCCAGGAATGGAACTCTCACCCCACCATGGAAATCAGACCCCCAAAACAGGCACCTCAATACCAAGGCAGAATCTGTCTACAGAAATGGCAACTTTACCCCAAAATAGAACCTTATGCCCTAGGATCTGAAACTTAGCACTAGACAGTAAACCCCCACTTTCAGAGCAAGCCCTGAATCTTGGGAAACTTTCTTCTCAACAACTGATCTAGGTTCTTGTTGTATTTTGTTTCTTGAACACACCCTCAACTTGGGGACCAGACAAGGAGACCCAAACTCTCTAAAACAGTTTCCTTCAGATTTTACAGTGAAGGAACCAGAAGAATCTTATGTAACCAGAGCCTCAGTTTCTAGGAGCGCAGCACCCTGATGCAGAAACTTCCATGTGAGTGGCAATCTGGTCACTCACAGCCTCATCCCACCACTTCCTCTGTGCTCTGGGCTCCATACCAAGGGCTGAGTGGCTAGTTGGTTTCCTCAACCCCAGAGGATCTGCCAGCCCAGCCCAGGAGATGGAAAACCCCTCTGCACCTCTCAGGCCTAGCTAGGCTGTCTCTGCCCTGGAAAGAGATTTCCTCACTCATTATTGGTCTGTTCAGAATTTTTTTCATTTTTATTTTTTTAATTTAAATTCAATTATTTAACATATAGTGTACTATTAGTTTCAGAGACAGAGTTCACTGATTCTTTAGTCTTATATAATATCCAATGCTCATTATATCACATGCCCTCCTTAATGTCCATTACCCGGTTACCCTATCCCCCACCCCACCCCTCCAGCAACCCTCAGTGTGTTTCCTATGTTTAAGAGTCTCTTGTGGTTTGTTTCCCTCTCTGATTTTGTCTTATTTTATTTTTTTTTTCCTTCTTTCCCCTACGATCCTCTGTTTTGTTTCTTAAATTCCACATATAAGTGAGATCATATGATAATTTCTTCTCTGATGGACTTATTTTGCTTTGCATAATACCTTCTAGTTCTATCCATGTCACTGCAAATGGCAAGATTTCAAATTTTTGATGGCTGAGTAATATTCCATTGTACATATATACCACAACTTTTTTTTATCCATTTATCTGTCGATGAACATCTGGGCTCTTTCCGTAGTTTGGCTACTATGGACATTGCTGCTATAAACACTGGGGTGCTGAAATTTTCTACTTCTTCATGATTCAATTTTGGTAGGTTGTATATTTCTATGAATTTATCCATTTCTTCTAGGTTGTCCAACTTGTTGGCATATCATTGTTCACAGTAGTCTCTTATGATCCTTTGCATTTATTTGAGTCTTCTCTCTTTTTACTTTATCTAGCGAAAAGTTTGTAAATTTTATGTCTTTTCAAAAAAAACAAGTTTTACTTTTGTTGGTCTTTCTGTTATCATTCTAGTCTTTATTTCATTTCTTTCATTATTTCTACTCTGATCTTTGTTATTTCCTTCCTTCTACTAACTTTGGCTTTAGTTCATTCTTTTGCTAGTTCCTTGAAGTGTTAAATTAGGCTTTTTGGATCTTTCTTTGTTCTTAATAAATATTTATTGTTATAATCTTCCCTCGCAGAACTACTTTTCTTGCATCCTGTAAGTTTTGGTGTGTTGTATTTCCATTTTTGTTTGTCTCAAGATTTTTTTTTAATTTCCTTTTGGATTTATTCTTTAACCAACTGGTTATTCAGGACTATGTTGTTCAGTCTACAAGAATTTGTAAACTTTCCAACTTTCCTCTTCTAATTGATTTCTAGTTTCACACAATTGTGGTTAGAAAAGATACTTCTTCAATATGTTAAGACTTATTTTGTGGATAGCATATGATCTATCCTAAAAAGTTTTCTGTGTGCACTTTAGAAGAATGTGCATTTTGCCGCTGTTTGATGGAATGTTCTGTATGTGTCTGTTAGGTCTATTTGGTCTAAAGTGTAGTTCCAGTCCATTGTTTTCTTATTGAGATTCTTTTGTTTTTAAGATTTACTTATTTATTTGACAGAGAGATCACAAGCAGGCAGAGAGACAGGCAGAGAGAAGAAGGAAAGCAGGCTTCCCACTGAGCAGAGAGCTCAGTAAGGGGCTCAATCCCAGGACCCTGAGATCATGAACTGAGCCGAAGACAGAGGTTTAACCCATTGAGCCACCCAGGAGCCCTCTTGTTAATTTTCTGTCTGGATAATCTATCTATTGTTAAAAGGGGAGAACTAAAGTCCCCTCTTATTATGGTATTACTATTTCCCCTTCCAGATCTGTTAATATTTGCTTTACATACTTATGTGCTCTGATGTTAGGTGTGTATATATTTACTATAGTTATTTCCTCTTGATGAGTCGATCCCTTTATCATTATATAATGACCTTTTCTCTTTCTTTTACTTAGTCTATTTTTTATCCTGTAAGTAGAAGTACCCTGCTTTCTTTGGTTTCCATTTGCCCGGAATATCTTTTTCCATCCCTTTAAGAGATAACCTTGAAGCTAAGTGAGTCTCTTATAGTTGGGTAGTTCATTGGGTCTTGTTTTTCTATCTAGCCAACCACTCCATGTCTTTTAACTGGAGAATTTAAACTATTTATACTTAAAGTAATTATTCATAGAGAAGGATTTACTCTTGCCACCTTTGACCATTGTTTTCTGGGTATTTTATAGAACCTTTGCTCCTTTCTGCCTGTCTTTCTTTGTGATCTGATGATTTTCTATAGTGGTATGCTTTCATTCTTTTCTCTTTATCTTTTTTTATACCTACGATGGGTTTTTGGTTTGTAGCTACCATGGGGTTTACATAAAACATCTTATCACAGTCTGGGGCACCTGGGTGGCTCGGGCTGACTCTTGATTTCGGCTCAGATCATGATCTCAGAGTCGTGAGATGGAACCCCAAGTGGAGCCTCAGCATGGAGACTGGGATTCTCTCTTTCTCCCTCTGCCCCTCCCTGCTCTCATGCACCCACACACACTCTCTCTCTCAAAAACAAAACAAAAAGCCAACATCTTATCACAGTCGATGTTAAGCTGATAGCAACTCAACTTTGTTCACATACAAAAAGCTCAACACTTTTACTGCTTCCCAACCATTTTACACTTTTTTTTTTAAAAGATTTTATTTATTTATTTGACAGAGACAGACACAGTGAGAGAGGGAACACAAACAGGGGGAATGGGAGATGGAGAAGCAGTCTCCCTGCTGAGCAGGGAGCCCAAAGTGGGGCTCAATCCCAGGATCCGGGGATCATGACCCAAGCTGAAGGCAGACACTTAAGAACTGAGCCACCCAGGCACCCCATTTTATGTTTTTGATGTCACAATTTACATCTTTTTATATTGTATATCCAGTAGCCAATTATTGCAATTATAGCTTTTTAAAATTCTTTTGTCCTTTACCCTTTATACTAGAGCTGTAAGTAATTTATATACCACAACTAGGATATTGGAATATCCTGAATCTGGCATACATTTGGGAATTTTATACTTACCAGGGAATTTTATACTTTCATATGTTTTTATGTTACTAGTTAGTGTTCTTTCTTTTCAAGCTGAAGAACTCTTTTAGCATTTCTTATAAGGCAAGTTTAGCGGCTATGAACTACTACAGCTTTTTTTTGTCTGGGTATGTCTGCATCTCTCATTCAATTCCAAAGGATAGCTTTGCTGGGTAACGTATTCTTAAATCTCCCAACAAAGAAAAGTCCAGGACCACACGGCTCCACTGGTGAATTCTATCAAACATTTACACAAAAATTAACATCAATCCTTCTCAAACTCTCTCAAAAAAAAAAAATAAAAAGAGGAGAAAAGAACCATTCCAAAGTCATTTTATGAGGCCAGCTTTACCCTAATACCAAGATCAGAAAAGAATGTTACAAGAAGGGGCGCCTGGGTGGCTCAGTGGGTTAAGCCACTGCCTTCGGCTCAGGTCATGATCCCAGGGTCCTGGGATCGAGTCCCGCATCAGACTCTCTGCTCAGCGGGGAGCCTGCTTCCTCCTCTCTCTCTCTGCCTGCCTCTCTGCCTACTTGTGATCTCTCTCTGTCAAATAAATAAATAAATTCTTTAAAAAAAAAAAAAAAAAAAAAAAAGAATGTTACAAGAAAAGAAAACTACAGGCCAATATCCCAACGAACATAGATGCAAAAATCTTCAACAAAATATTGGCACACTGATGTTTGATCTTACACCATGATCAAGTGGGATTTATCCCTAGGATGCAAGCATGGTACAACATATGTAAATTAATAAATATAATATACCATATTAACAAATATGTATATAATAAAGATAAAATATCACATGATATCTCAACAGACGCATAAAGAGCATTTTACAAAATTAACATCTTTCGGTCACACTCAACAAATTAAGTATATATGAAATGTCTCAACATAATAAAGGCCATACATGACAAGTTCACAGCTAATCTCCTACTCAATGGTGAAAAGCTGAAAGTTTTTTCTTTAAGATCAAGAACAAGACAAAGGGACCCACTCCTGCCACTTGTATTTAAACAGTGCCAGAAGGACACCTGGGTGGCTCAGTGAGTTGAGCATCTGACTCTTGATCTCAGCTCAGGTCTTGATCTCAGGTTGGTGAGTTCAAGCTGCAAGTTGGATTCCATGCTGGGAGTGGAGCCTACTTTAAAATGTTAAACAGTGCGGGAAGTCCTAGCCAGGGCACTTAGACAAGAAAAAAAATAAATAAATAAAAGGCATCCAAATCAGAAAGGAAGAAGTAGAACGGTCTCTATTTGCAGATAACATTATCTTATGTATTGAAAAATCTCAAGACTCTACCAAAAAACTGTTAGATTGATAAATTCAGTAAAGTTGCAGGAGATGACACCAGCATACAAAAGTCCATTGTGTTTCTATACACTAACAACAAACTATCCAAAAAAGAAGAAAACAAATCTATTTACAATAACATCAAAAATAATAAAATACTCAGGGATAAATTTAACCAGGGAGATGAAAAATCTATATACTGAAAAATATAAAACATTGATGAAAGAAATTGAAGAAGATACAAATAAGCACAAAGATATACCATTTTCATGAATTGAAATAATTAATATTGTTAAAATGTCCATAACGCACAAAGAAATCTACAGATTGAAGGTAATCCCTATCAAAATTCCAACGGCATATTTTATAAAAATGGAAAGTTACAATCTCAAAATTTGTATAGAACCACAAAAGAGGGGCACCCGGTGGCTCAGTGGGTTAAGCCTCTGCCTTCGGCTCAGGTCATGATCTAAGGGTCCTGGGATTGAGCCCTACATCAGGTGCTCTACTCAGCAGGGAACCTGCTTCCTCCTCTCTCTCTGCCTGCCTCTCCACATACTTGTGACCTCTGTCTGTCAAATAAATAAAATCATAAAATCTTAAAAAAAAAAAAAAAAAGAACCACAAAAGATGCTGAATAGCTAAATTGTGAGTCAGAAGAACAAAGATGGAGGCAAAGCACTTCCTGATTTCAAGCTATAATACAAAACTATTGTAATCAAAATAGTATGGTATTGGCATAAGTGCCAACTGGCAGATATATAGATTAATAGAATAAAATAATGCAGAAATAAACCTATGCATATACAGTTAACTAATTTTCAACAAAGATGCCAAGAATACACAATGGGGAAAGGATAAATGGTGTTGGGAAAACTGAGTATCAACAAACAAAATAATTAAACTCACTTAAAATAATTAAAAGGCCTTTACCTTACATCATATACAAAAATCAACCTAAAATGGATTAAAGACTTAAACATAAGACCTGAAACTATAAACTCCTGGAAGAAAACATGGGAAAAAGCTTGACACTGGCCTTGACAATGATTTTTTGGGTAGGATCCCAAAAGCACAGGCAATAAAAGAAAAAAATAAATAAACAAGTAAGACTATATCAAACAAAAAAGTTTCTGCACAACAAAGGAAACAATCAACAAAATAAAAAGGCCACCTAAGGACTGGGAGGAAATACTGCAAACCATATGTCTGATAAGGGGTTAACCTCCAAAATACATACTGAACTCTTCAACTCAAAAGCAAGGAAATAATAACAGTAACTCAATTTAAAAATGGACAAAGGACCTGAAGAGTCATTTTTCCAAAGAAGACATACAAATGGCCAAGAGGTACATGAAAAGGTATTCAACATCACTAGTCATCAGGGAATTGCAAATCAAAACCACAAGGGGATACCACCTCACACCTGTTAGGATGTTTCTTATCAAAAAGACAGATAAGGACATGAGGACATGAAGAAAAGGGACCTCTTGTACACTGTTGGTGAGAATGCAAATTGTACAGCAATTCTGGAAAACACTATGGAGCTTCCTCAAAAAATTTAAAGTAAAACCACCAGCGGATTCCTTGGGAATCCTTGTCTTGAAATCTTTGTCTAGAAGAGAGAGATGCACCGCCTGCGGCTTCATTTCTCAGCCCATTCTTCCGCATTCTGTTTTACTATATGGCCATCCATCCAGTCCCTCCTGCTCTCCCCTTCCTTGACAGTTTAATAATTTAATAAGTACCAAGCCCCAGGGCGAGGGTCTGGGGCTTTGATCTCACTCTGGGAAAACCAGAGCAACCTTGGCCTGTCCAGGCTGATTTATGGCCACCTTTCATGGTTTGTGTGTGAACGCTGAGAGCCAGGAGCCACCTGAGAAAGCCTGGCTAGATCAGGTCTCAAGGCCCCTGGCTCGGGGGCCAGAAGCCAGGTGCACGCACGTCACCCCGCAGATGTCAGCACCCTGAGTCTGCCCACTCTGCAGGAGCCACCTGTGACAGGCAGAGGCAATATCAATTATGGATGGTTTCCCAGCTGGTAGAGATGGAGTTAAGAGCCCAGAGCCAGCCCTGCCCTGCTCACCTGACTCTCCTCCCAGCTCTAAGACCTCAAAGCTTGGGTGGGACGCAGCACTCAAGGGAACACCCACACATGTCTGAACTAAATAAGGCTGGGCTGTGAGCACCTCAAGGGCAGACCCAAAGCCCAGTATTCACGTCTCCGTTCTCCATACCCAGCGCCATGTCGGGCGCCAAGAGGGCACCAATACACCAAGTAGGTCACCCGGAGGCTCCCTGCGTTTTTATTCACACTGATCGAGGCTAAGTGGCACCTGGATGGACACCCTCTCTCTCTCAGAGGCACCTGGATGGACACCCTCCCTGGGACAGACACACTCTAGGCTGACCCATCCCCTGGAGCAGAGCTGCCTTTCAGCGGCTGCCTGCCGGGTGGAAAGAGGGCGAGCCACTGGGGGGGAAACGGAGGTGAAAGCCAGGAGCATGTGGACCTGCCACCGCCCTATTCATAAGACCACACCTCCTCTGGCGGTGTTGTCCCCTGCCCAGCCTCCCCAGCAACCAGGCTGGCATTCCAGGGCAATGGAGGCAAAGAAGACCACACAGTTAAGCCAGCAGACATACCTCCCTTGCCCTTTCCTGCATCCCAGAAAAGATCCCCTCTCCTGCTGCTGCCCCAGCCTGGCACAGGCAGCGTCCGTGACCACAGAAGAGAGACAAGGCAGTGGTCTCTTAATGATTTTCTGCTGAAAGTTCTTTGGCCCAGGGGGTCAGGATGACATCAGCCTGGGATCACTCCCCACCCTCTCCACAGTTAACAGGAGCCAACTCTAAACTCTGCCCTCAAGCATGGGGGCTTATGCCAGGCCCCCTGCCGGGAACAGCCGGCCCTGCTGCTGCTCTCCACACCCAGCTCCGTGCTCTCAGTTAGGGCTGGCACCGCCTCCTTTGGAGAGCTTTTAAAAATATGGAAGATCTTTCTTTCTTTCTTTCTTTTTTTTTATACATGGGCGCTCTTGAGAGAACAAACAGATGGTTACCAGAGGGGAGGTGGGTGAAGGGGATTAAGATACACTTATCTTGATGAGCACCAAGTAATTATAGAATTGTCGAATCATTATATTGTACACCTGAAACTAATGTAACACTGTATGTTAACTACACAGGAATGAGAAGAAAAAAGAAAACCTTGGGAGAGCTTTTTTTCTTTTCTTTTTCTTTTCTTTTCTTTTTTTTTTTTTTTTTTTAATGTCACAATGACATTTAAGGTGGCCAGTGGCATTGAACAGGCAGGGGTCAGGGGTGCCAAATGAATAGCTCCACACCCAATAGGCCAGGAGCAACCCTCTGGGAACATAAAGCCCACCCCGACTCATCCTCAGATCACTTCCCTAGAGAAACCTTCCCAGACCCCAGAACAAGGTCAAGTGCACCCCCGTAGCTCCACAGTTTTCTCTTTCACCGCCCTTATCCAAATGTAACTGATCTGACTAAAGAAACAGTTGACAGAATGAAGTAGTGCTTGGGCCTCAGGGAAGTGGAGTGTAACTCCAATTCCTTAAGTGAGGACCGTGCATGGGGACTTTCTTCCCAACAGTGCAATATGGAAAGGGGGAGAAAAGTATAACTTTAACTTCATAATGAAGAAATCAGACAGGCACTACCTCAACCAAGTGATCAAGGTCAACATCACCAGGAATAAATCATGTTGATTGCATTTACTGTTGATATGTGATGGAAATGGCACTTCACCTCTATGGTCTCGCTCTCCAAAACCTTTATAGCAATCTAATCACAAGAAGAACATCAGAGAAATCCCAGGAAAGGGGCAGTCCACAAGACACTTAACCAGTTATCCTCAAAATTGTCAAGGTCACCAAAAACAAAAAAAGCGTAAGAAACTGTCAAAACCAAGCGGAGTCTAAGAAAACATGACAACTACATATATAAGATGGGCCCTGAAAATATAATGGGGTATCCTGGATGGGATCCTGGTACAGAAAAAGAACACTGGGAAAACGAAGGAAATCCGAATAAAGTATAGACAGTAGTTAATAACAGTGTGTGGATATTGGCTCATTATTTGTCACAAATTTTCCATACTAAAATGTTAATAATGGGGAAACTGGACATGGGGTATCTGGAAACTCTCCATACTATTTTGCAATAATCCTGTAAATCTAAAGCTGTTCTAAATAAAGAGGTTACAGGCATACCTCATTTTATGGTACTCTACTTCACTGCACTTTACAGATACTGAGATTTGGGGGTTTTTTTGTTTTTTGGTTTTTGTTTTCCTGCAAATTGAAGATTTGTGGCAACCCTGAATCCAGCCAGTCCACTGGCACAGTTTTCCAACAGTATTTGCTCACTTCGTGTCTCTGGGTCACATTTTGGTTAATTCTTGCAATATCTCAAACTTCTGCATTATTATTATATTTATTATGTGATCAACTATTGATCAGTTATCATTCAGGGTTGCCGCAAACTATTCCCCTATGAGGTAGCAAACTTAACTGGTAAATGTTGTACATGTTCTGACTGTTCCACCAACAACAATAGGGAAATTAGGCCAGTTGGTGACCCTGCATTGGCCTCTAAGTGTTCAAGCACAAGAGCCTTGCACTTCTCACTTTAAATCAAAAGCAAACAGTGATTAAGCTTGGTGAGGAAGGTGGGAGATAGAGAAAGTGAGGACTCTTATGCCAAGCAGTTAGCCAAGCTGTGAATGCAAAAGAAAAGGTCCTGAAGGAAATTACAAGTGCTCCTCCAGTGAACACATGGATGATACGAGAGCGAAGCAGTCCGATGGCGGATATGGAGAAAGCTTTGGTGGTCTGAACAGAAGATCAAACCAACCACAACATCTTCTTAAGCCGAAGCCTCAGCCAGAGCAAGACCCTAACTCTTCAGCTCTGGGAAGGCTGAGGTAGGTGAGGAAGCTGGAGAAGAAAAGCCTGAAGCTAGCAGAGGTGGGTTCATGAGGCTTGAGGAAAGAAGCCATCACCACAGCATGAATGTATAAGGGGAAGCGGCAGGGGCTGCTGTAGAAGCCACAGCGAGGCATCCAGAAGATCCAGCTAAGATCATTCTGGAAGGTGGCTGCACTCAACAGCAGATTTTCCATGCAGATGAAATAGTCTTCCAGTAGAGAAGATGCCATCTAGGACTTGCATAGCTAGAGAGGAGAAGTCAGTGCTGGGTTTCAAAGCTCCAAAGGACAGGCTGACTCTCTTGTTAGGGACTAATGCAGCTGGAAACTTCAAGCTGAAGCCAATGCTCTTTGACCATTCTGAAAATCCTAGGGCTCTTAGGAGTTATGCTAAGTCTATTCTGCCCATGCTCTATAAAAGGAACAAGAAAGCGTGGATGACAGCACATCTGTTTACCACATGGTTTACTGAATATTTTAGGTCCACTGTTGAGAACAAGCTCAGAAAAAAAAGATTTCTTTCAAAATATTACTGTTTGTTGACAATGCACCTGATCACTGTAGAGCTCTGACAGAGACAGACGGTGAGATTCATGTTGTTTTCATGCCTACTGACACTACCTCCACTCTGCAACCCATAGATCAGAGTCATCTTGACTTTCAAGTCTTATTATTTAAGAAATGCATTTCATAAGGCTGTAACTGCCTTGGATAGTGATTCCTCTGATGGATCTGGGCAAAGTCAACAGAAAACCTTCTGGAAAGGATTCACCATTCTAGATGCCATTAAGAACATTTGTGATTCATGGAAAGAGATCAAAATGTCAGCATTAACAGGAGTTTTGAACAAGCTGATGCCAGCCGTCATGGATGCCTCTGAGAAGTTCAAGACTTCAGTGAAGAACGTAAGTGCAGATGGGGTGGAAACAGCAAGAAAACTAGAATTAGAAGTGGAGCCTGAAGATGGGGCTGAATGGCCGCCATCTTGTGATAAAACTTTAACAGCTGAGGAGCCACTTCTTATGGACAAACAAAGTAGTTTCTTGAGATGCTGCAGAGATTGTTGAAAGAGCAACGAAGGATTTAGAATATTACATAAACTTAGTGGATAAAGCAGCGGCAGGGTTCAAGAGGATTAACTCCCATTTTGAAAAATGTTCTCTTGTGCTTAAAATGCTATCAAAGAGCATGCATGTTACAGAGAAATCATTCTTGAAAGGAAGAGTTAATTGATGCAGCAAACTTCGTCATCATATTTTAAGAACCTGCCACAGCGGCATCTGGCTGGCTCAGTTGGTCAAGCATCTGACTCTTGGTTTCAGGTCATGATCTCCCCAGTCATGGGATCAAGCCCTGTGTCCGACTCCATGCTCAGCAAGGAATCTGACTGAAAATTCTCTCCCTCTGTTCCTCCCCCCACTCAGGCTCTCTCTCAAATAAACAAAATCTTAAAAAAGAAAGAAAGAAAGAAAGAGCCACAATCACCCCCAACCTTTGGCAGCCAACACTGAATAATCAGCAGCCATCAACATCAACCTCAAGGCAAGACCCTCCACCAGCAGGAACACAACTGACCGAAAGCTCAAGTGATGGTTAGCACTTTTTAGCAATAAAGTATTTTTAATTAAGGTATGTTCACTGTTTTTTTAGACAGAGTGCTACTGCACACTTAATAAACTACAGTATAGTGTAAACACAACTTTCATATGCACTAGGAAACCAGAAAATTCATTTGACTTGCTTTATTGTAATATTCACTTTACTGCAGAGATTGGCAGCACAACCCACAATATCCCCCAAGTGTGCCTGTATCAAAAAGAGAAAGAGCAATGGGTCCAAAATCAGAAGGATTTTGCCCAGAATCCAGCCCCACCTCCTATCAGCCATCTGACCTTGAGCAAGTTGCTTAACCTCTAAGCTTTGGTTTATCCATCCATAAATGGGGTTAATAATCATACTTCACAAGGAGGTTTTTAAAAATTACACGCGATAAGGAGTGCCCGAGTGGCTAGTTGGCTGAGCAGCCAACTCTTGATTTCGGCTCAGGTCATGATCTTAGGGTCATGGGATCGGGCCCTGCATCCGGCTCCACGCTCAGTGTGGAGTCCGCTTGGGATTCTCTCTCTCCCTCCGCCTCTTCCCCTCCCCCCACTTGCATGCACACATGCTCTCTCTTTAAAATAATAAATAAAATCTTTAAAAAAAAAATAAGTGAGGTAATAGGTATAAAGAGGCTCCAACACACAGCATGTTCATACTTATTATCGTATTCCGATTTATTTTTGTGCATTTGTCATTTTTCCTCCCATCTGCCTCTCCACTGGAGGGGAAGCTTCCTGGCAGCCACAGCAGCAAACCCTCATCTAGTTTGTATACCACTGTATTCTCATGCCTGCAAGAGTGCCTGGCCCTTCATCGATGCTTAGTATGCATTTGTTGAACAACAGAATGAGCCCTTCCCATCAGAGCATTCCCTGGAACCCCAACTCTTACCCTAGGAGAATCTCAGTTCCAGAGCCCAGCTCTACCCCCCATTTGCAGTTAGAGCAGAGAGAAAGCCAAGGCCTCCCACCTGCCAGCCAGTGACTCTTATCTATTTCCTTCCCTTCCTCTCCTAGACCTTCTTTTCTCTCTGCCTGGTCCCCCACAGGCGTCAGCACCTGCTCATTTCCCAAAACAGCAGGATCTGGGTAATGACCTCTGATAAGCATCTTTTAATAAACCCTGTAGCTGGATCTGTCATCAGAAGCTATATTCTTCCCCCCTTCCCACTCTCACCCCCATCTCCTCCCACTTCCTGGGCATTGGAACCTTTGGTGTCGCCAGGCTGGCCCCCAGTTCCCCTGGGCCTCTGGATTCTGGCTTCCTGGGCAATGGCCAACAGGCAACCCAGGCTATTCCATAAGCGGGACCCTCCCGAAAGGCCTCTGAGCTCAGCAGCCTAGCCCAGCTCTGCCTGTGCCACCCCACTTGACCGCTGGCCAGTCCACTTCCCTCCATCCCCACAGGCAGGTTTCCCAGGCGTTACCAAGGAGACCACTCGCATCCTGCCCAGGGTTGCCAAAGCAACCAGTTCAGTGAGAAGCAGCCCCCAAGCCTCTAGCCCTTGGGAGAGTCACAGACCAACAAGAAATAGGCCTAGGCATCTGGCACATCAGGATAGAGGCATCCCTGGCACCCCCTGGGCAGTGCCCAGCTCCTGCCCTCCTTCTCTCACCCCTTCCTCCCCCTTGCTCTTGCCTATCTGGCCTCCATGTTGGCCTCTGTGATTGAGAGCAGATGCCAGACCCTCAAAGTGCATATCTTGGAAGTGAGCACATCCCATCCCAGAGGGTCAGGGAAAAGAAAGCCTAATGTGCAAAAATTCCCCCAAGACCAAGTTTCTTCCCCATGGGCTCTGGTGTTCTGTGTAGAAGTCCCAGTTTCACCACTTCCTAGGCCAGTGATCCTGGACAACATTCTTTGCCAAGGATTCAGGGGAGGAGGTAATGGAGAGTGACTGCTTACTGGTAATGGAGAGTGACAGGCTTTCCTTTTGAGGCGATGAAAACATTCAGGAACTTGATAGAGGTGATGGTTGGACAACACTGTGAATGTACTAAATGTCACTAGACTGTACAGTTTAAAATGTTAAAATGAGAGAGCACCTAGGTGGCTCAGTTGGTTAAGTGCCTGACTCTAGGTTTTGGCTCAGGTCATGATCTCATGGATCATGGGACTGACACTCACGTGGGGTTCCATGCTCAGCAGGAAATCTGCTCGAGGATTCTCTCCCTCTGTCCCTTCTTCTCACTCTCTCTCCCTCCCTCTCTATCTCTCTTTCCAAAATAAATAAGATAAAAAATAAATAAAATGTTAAAATGGTGGATTTCATGTAAATTTCACTACAATTTTAAAAATGATGGGAGGTGGCCCATCCAAACCTCATCTATAGGTGACCACTGGGGCTGGAGAATCCTCCACAAGGTTTTCAGTTACCTTTCCCTCAACACTTAGCAATAAGCAGACAGGCACTCAGAGAGAGCTGGGAAAGGAGAAAGTTCTTTATTCTCTGTATTTGTCTCCATGAAGCAAGTGCCCCTTGCCCCAGTTACCCTGTGCCCCTCACTGAGAATATATACACACAGTTACCGATTCCCACCTCCAAGCCTCTGCTGTATGTCCCTTCCCCCCTCTCATCCCCATACCCTAGCACACCTGCTGCACCCCTTGTCATCTATCAAATTTCTGCAGTTCCTTCCATGACCAGCTCAAAGCTGCCTTGCCTTTTCAAAATAGCTCTTCAGCCCGAGAATATTCAGGCATGTCAGAAGACCTCACCTCTAGTCCAGGCATACAGCAACTCTTCATAACTGTCTGTTGGTCCTAAGCCCAGAGCTATGCCTTGGATCTCTCCCCTGGACCCTCCTAGACCAACACTGTTCAGACTCCAGTGGGAATCACCAGCAGTGAAGTCAGTGTGTCTCCAGGGAGAATACCAAAACCTATAAGCTGAAAGGTAATAGACCAGCCTCATTTCATGTCAGCCTGACAGCCAGACCAATCTTAGATCTCCAGTGTGTCCCAGGGTCCCTATTATGCCAGACCTCTTCCAGTTGCTTTAATTAAAATGGTGAGAAGTCAACAGAGATTGCAATTATAGAAGGAGAGAAAAAATCGAGAGTTCCCCACCCCCAGCAAATTTTTAAGACAGACACTGATATGAATTAGAACTAGATTCAGGGTGAGTACAGAAGCAATCTGAACAGAAGTCTGGGTGGACAGGCTTAGAATCACAGCCAGTATTGAGGTCAACACCAATACAATTAGAATGGAATTCTGGATGACCATTGATACATCAGAGAAGACTACTAGGTCAATACTGATACAGTTAGAAGGGAATTTGGAATGGACACTAAAACAATCACAGAATAAAGCTGATGGCTTTATTAGGGTGGGGAGAAGTCAGGATCAGTGTAACCCAGGCAAAGGACAGAGGGTACCTATAGGTGGCCGTCATGGGCACACTCTAATCTTTCATCTCAGGCTTGGAAGGAGCAGAATCAAAATTTTCATGGCCACCTCCTTTAGGTGTGTGGGGAGAAGAGAGTGGATTCTGGTAAATCAAGCCTGAAGGGAGATGGGCAGAGGGAGGGAGACAGGCAGGGGGAGAATCTCACCACCATGTAGTCCCCAGGAAGAAGAAACTCAACCCTGTAAATCAGGGAGGCAGCACAAGGGGGTTTTCCCAGGCCACACAGGTGAGAAGTCGGCAGAGGAGAAAGTTGGGGTGGGGGCAGGGAAGTGGGAGGCTCCCAGACTTTTTCCCGCCCCTTTCCTCCCTTGCTGAAGACCCAAGCCACAGAGACTTCACATCCCCACAATCCCACACTTCAGGTAAAAAGGGATGCAATTACTAAAGCATTTTCTGGGCTTCCCTAGGGTCAAGGATGGAGCAGGCCTGCCTTCTTGGGGCAGTTTGTGAGCAATTAAACCCCAAGTCAACTCATTGGCCCAGCTACCCTATCCTCGAAGGGTTCAGCCTGACTTAGCCACCTAATGCACTAAGTGGGCAAATCACTCTCCCTTCCCTTCCTTCTTCTCGCTTGCAAGGGATGACAATGCACGAGAGAATGTCCACTGGTTCTTCCAACATTAGGAGTCTTTCCAATACTCTGAAATAGTCTTTATACATGTTAATACTTACAGCTTATTTCTGATGATAAAAAAAAATACTTGCTTATTATAGAAATTTTTAAGAAGAGTGAAGTATAAAAAAGAAAAGAAAAAATCTTACATGATCCCATTACCGAAAGAAAAACTATTGTTAACTTTCTGGTAACTTTCTTTTTCTTTTGTATTCATATTTTCTTAACAAAACTTGGATCTCACAGCCTATACAACTTTGTATCCTAATTTTTCAACCACCATTAATTATGTTGCACTGAACATTTTCCCAAGGCATCAAATATTCTTCAAAAATACAAATTTTAAAGATTGCAAAATACTCCACCAAAAGGATATACCATGATTATAGGGCATTTTCCTAGTATAAATAACACTACCATGAACATCTTAGCCTGATGCATAAATATTTGCCTGGATCTCCATTTTGCTAGGATCAGTTCTTCTGGGGAGGATCATAAGGCCAATGAATGTGTTCTTTTAAAAAGATTGACATGTACCACCATATTAATTTCCAGAAAGACACAACAAACCCACTGATCTTCCCAAACGCAGTGAGAGCAGAAGTTCTGAAAGGTTTGGAGTTAGAATGCAGAACAGAGGTCCTGTCCCTCCTCTCTCGCAGTCTGGAAAGGTAACTGTCCAGCGAAAGAGAGGACAGAATTCCAAGTCAGAAGATACAGCTCTGCAGCCTAGCTCTGCCTCTCACTGGCTTCAGGAACCTAAAACAAGCATTGGTTCTCCTCAACTGTAAAATGGGTATGATTAGTTTTGCTGACCACTCAGAACAGTTTCCAAACGCTCAGGCGTTTGTGAAAGTTCTTTGTAAACTTTAACACTTTGTCAAGGGGTATGACTATTATCCTTCACAACACAAGGGGCTGAAGAAGTGGGTGGTTCTTTGTGAAAGACCAAGCACTTCCATTCCTGTCTCTTAGTCATCAGAATGCCCAAGTCATCAGAATGCTAGCTGGTTCTAAGGGTGACAGAAAAGCAGCTTTCTGAAGGGAATCAGTGGGTCTGGGGGTCTGGGAGGACCCGGGTGTGTCTTACAAAGGTCAGAGACAGCATTGGAAGCTGCAGGGCTGAGAGGACTGGGCCTAGGGCTTCCCTGGGGGTGCTGGGTTGGTCTGGGGATTTAGACAGCAAAGACATTCCTGGTAAATGTTCCTCTTTCAAGGCCCCAGCCTTTCCTTTCTAAGGTTCTGACTGGACATCTGGCCCTTGGAGGAACCAGAAAGCAAGCTGAGTCAGTGGATGCAAAAAGTCAACAGCTGCAGAAGACTCCAGAGGCTGCACCAGCTCTGGCCCCTTCTTCCAGGCTGCTGTAAGTCAGTCCTGGATCTTTAAGATCATCCAATTGGAAATGCAACTAGTGCTTCCAGCATGACCTCTCCAGCCCTGGGCAGATGAAAAAGAGACAGAGATGCCGCCCTTGAAAAGCACAGCTGTCCGGTCTGAGCATCCTGCCACACTCCCCTACCCAATGGGCAAATGCCCTTCCCAACGCCTGCACGTTAGCCTAGCATCATGGCCTGAGTTAACTCCAGTGACGTTCCCAGTGCTGGCAGGGACAACTGCGCAGACCCCACGGAACGCCATCCTCCCGGTTTTCAACATCAGCATCAGCAGCCCCCTACCCCGAGCCCACCTCCAGGGCCAGATGAGCACCTCGAGTCTCCAATTACGAACAACAGGTGGCACCTGCCCGTCCTCCCCAACTACACCGCTCCACGCTCCACGTCTCCCTGCCCCTCCACCTGCGCCCCAGTCCTCAGGCTGCGCCCGGCCCGGCGGAGCCTTCCTTACCTTTGAGGGTTTGGGGGTGGCCCCGCGGCGCCCGGCTCGGGTTTCCTCGGGGCAGAGAGGGGATACTGGAGAAGTTGTTACCCATGGCATCCGGCCCCAGGGGGTTCGGCGCTCGCGGGGGGGCAGGAGAGGCCGGGCAGGAACGGAGGTACCGTGTGCGAATGTGTGCGCGCGCCGGCGCGCGCCGCCGGGGGAGGGCCCTGCCGGGGCTGCGGCCGGGGGCGGGCGGGCCGCCGCTCTCCTCCCTCTCTCGGGGCCGCGCCGTCCTCGGCGGCTCCTGCCCGCCGCGGGGGTCCTCGCGCGAGCCGGCTACCTGCCTGCCATTCCCCGCGGCGGGGGCGGGAGCCGCGGGCGAGCCCCTGGGCCGGGGCCGGCGGTGGCGCCCGGGACTCCCCCGTTCCTCGGGCTGGCGCTCGGGTTCCCGCTGCTGGTGGGCGGCGCGGAGGCTCCGGCGAGCTCCCCCCGGGCCATAGAGTCAGGGCTCCCGGCGCGAGCGCTCGGCGGCTCGGCGGCGGGCTCGGTCCCCGCCCGCGGGGACGGCCGCTGCGGCGACGTGCGTGGCGCCCTCCCGCCTGCGGGTCCGCATGGAGCGGGGCTCTGTGGCGCGCGGGGCGTGCTGGGCGCTCCCGCCCCCGCCGGCTTCCTCCCGCGACCGCCGCCCCCGCCCTCCGGCCGCCGCCGTCGCCAGGATTCCCTGGCTCCGGTTGTTATGGTGACAGCTGCGCCGGTGAATGAGCGTCTTAGTGACACGCGCGCGCCCACCCAGCCAGATGTGTCCCCGGGGCGCGCCGCGTTCCCGCTGCCACAAGTTCTCCGCGGCGCTGGGGACCCGGCCCGGACCGGGATGAGGGGCCAGGCAGATGCCGGGACCCGGGGACTTGGGCGCGTTCCTCTCACGGGTGGTGGGACTTGGTGTCGAAAACAGAGAAAGAGCGAGAACGGTGAGCTCCCTGGGGGCCAGGAGCAGGGCGAGTAGCTCTACTTCGCAGCCTCCCTAGCGCTCAAGGCCTGGCCCACAGGCAAAGCTCAAGAAAAAAAAATTTTTTTTTGAGGAGTGAATGGTTGATTCGATGAGTGAGGTGAGGTTAGAAACGCCAGCACTTGACCCTCGACCCGCAGTTACATCTGCGGGTGCGCTAGGGCAGGGGCTCAGGACCAGAAGCCCAGCTATCCGGTTTCTGCGCACTTCGCACTGGGGGCCTTGGGGTAAATACGGGGCCGGACCTAGGAGACTGGGTTGCTGGCCAAGCTGGGGGAACAGATCTCAGGGACAAACCATGAGAGAACCACCAACTCTGAACCCATTCGTCCTGACAGCTGTAAGACTGGGGGGGTGGGGGGAGCGGAGCCTCTGCAGTGCTTAGCAATCACAGAAGTCTTCCTAGAGGAAGGGGCTTCAGCAAGTTGCCTATTTGCATGACTCTCTTATCCTCCAGCTCAGTATTGCTCCCAGGAAGCCTGCAGGAAGGGGTAAGGGAGCCATTCTCCTTCTACATGGTCCTAGGCTATCTCCTCCTCCCTGTCTGCTGGGGTAGAAGATGAGCCACCGTCCCCTCAAACAATCGGACTTCCTGCCCCTCTAGGTCACCTCTGATTCTCTAACTGGCTTCAGCAACTTTGATCCAGAATCCAGTGTGAACTTACAACAAGCATCTCATCTGTCCTCTTAGGGAAGGTTCTTCTTCCCTCAGGACTCCATGAGATGGTTCCTCATTATTCAGGCACAGTTCACATGTCACCTTCTGACCTTCCCTGTCCACCCCAACTAAAGAACCTGCACCACCTCGGCCACTTTCCACACCATTATTGGGGGGTTCTTTGGGGGAGGGGGAGGGATTAGCATGAAAGTAGCCTTTCCCTCTTATTTATGTTCTGCCTCCCCCACTAGAACATAAGCTCTGTGAGGCTAGAGGGCAGGTCAACTCTGCTGACCGTGATGTCCCAAACCCCTAGGGGAGTACCTGGCACATGACAGACTATCAGAAAATACTTGTGAAATGGATGAATCTGCCTGCCGCCAGCAGGACTTCACTAAGAAGTCACTGGAAGTGAGGCTTTTTACGTCCATCTCCTGCCCCCTGACCCCCACCCATTGCAGGCATCACATCCATAAATGTCTGGGACTCCAGGCAAGCTAGAAATATCCATGGCAGCTGCTCTGTGGGGTCTGAAGGGAAAGACAGCCCCCACCCCCGCCTCCAGACTCTTAAATGCCCAAGATCACGTGCCCAGTCAGCTGCAGAATGGACACAGGGGCCAGGGGTGCTGTCTTATTTATGGGCATATCTCCTCATGGCTGGCTCCCAACCAGTGACTCATGCATCAGAAATCCATGGGCTCTGAATGGCAGCACACTCACGCATTGACACACGCACCTCTCCACCCTCTCACACACTCATTTCTACACTAGCGTACACATACTCTCATGCATACGCACACACACCCCTGAAGTCTGCTGCAGTGAGGTCACCGAGAGCTGCTGCTGGCCTCAGAATAAATCTGAAGGCCTGTATAGACCAGACTGATTCCCCCAGAGTGTGAGCGAAGGGCGGGGCTCCTGGGAGGATTTGCAGAGGGTGGCTGGGGGGCGTGGCTCAGGCCTGCCCTGGGGTCCCACCCCTGCCTTCCCCAAGGAGGAGGAGCTGGTGCATGGGCACCAGGGGTTGGGGGTGGGATGACGGAGGCCCCAAAGGGAGAGGACAGCAGGGATGTCATAGGCCCCACATAGTCTAAAGCTGGGACTGTGGGCAAAGCAGGGGAGAGACAGAGAAGGTCAAAGGGAAGAGGAAGTAAGGGCCAGAGACTAGTGCCTGGCAGGGGAGCCCAGAGGTGGCCACAGGCTCTGCAGCCCAATCCCAGGGAGTCTCACGGGAAGGTAAGAGGAATCAGGGACACAGGCGGGGGAACTGAGAGCAGGAAAGAAACCTCCCCTGCCCCCAAAGAGTTGAGGAGGTAATGGGAGCATCTGCGGAACCAGGAGAAGATAAGGGATGCCTTGTACTGGCTCTCAGGGTCACGAGGGAGTGCCTCTGAAATGTTGTGCCCCAGGTCACCTCCCTGGCCTGGCCCTCGCCCTTCCAGGGAGCTCTGTACTGTGGAAAGGGACGCTACGTCAAGTGTCAACTCGATGCAAGTGTCTGGCCAGGCAGGGTCCTAGAGAAGGCAGGCGTGACGGCATGGGACTCAGAGAAGCTGAGAATTAAGCCCTTGGAGAGTCCTGTCTCTCAGAAACCCTTTTCTGGCAAGGGCTGTGGTTAGACCCAGCTCAAAGGATCAACGAACTCTGCCAGTCCCCTTCTGGACACTGGGGCAGAATCCCTGAGGCATCTAGGACATTCTTCACCAAGGCAGCTGCCAGGAGGCAGGGAAATGGCGTGTGTGGCCCCCACGGGTCCTGTCTAGCCCCATCCTGGTAGGGAGGAGGGAGGAGGAAGCTGCCGGGGAGACAAGGCTGGATGAAATCACTGTTTTGGTGACTTCAGTAGAAGCTATTAATACCCATGAGGTGGGGCTCTGGTACCTGTCGCCGTGGCAACCCCGCCTCCCCAGTGGTATGGATTCCGAAGGCGGTGCCCAAGAGGATGGGTGTTGGTGCACACGTGTTTGCATGTATGTACATGTGTGTGCTGGTGTGTGCACATTTGGTTGCTGTGAGTGCTCACACCAGCACATAGGAGAGGGGGAGCCCAAGCAAGGATGTCCGGCAGAACTGGGGGTCCTTTGACGGCAGCTCTAGCCCCCGTTTCTCTCCCTGAAGGCTGACTCCTTTCTCCCTCTCTCTCTCTCTCTCCCCCTTTCCCTCCCTCCCTTTGTCTTTGTCCCCTTCTGCCTGCCATTCTCTGTTTCTTGTCACTTTCTCTCCTGGCCGTCTCTCTCCTCTTTTTGTTCCTTGTCTGTCTGCTCCTGCCGGTTCCCCTCCCTCTTCCTCTTTTCTCTCACTCTCCACAGCTCCCAATTTCAGTTCAAGTCTTGAAGAGTCTCCGCATTGAGAAATAATAAGATATTAGACAAAATAACAAGTCCCTCCCTGAGCACCTGGATGCTGGGCCCAGAACAAGCCACAGGGAGGGGCCGTACCACGCAGAACAAGAGTGGGGTTCATCGAGGCCAAGCTGGGCTCCCTGCAACTTGAAACCACCCTAGTCCATACCGCGATACCTTCTTCCCCGTCAAGAAACTAACCTTAAGGGTGCCTGGGTGGCTCAGTGGGTTAAAGCCTCTGCCTTCGGCTCAGGTCATGATCTCAGGGTCCTGGGATAGAGCCCCACCTGCTTCCTCCTCTCTCTCCACCTGCCTCTCTGCCTACTTGTGATCTCTGTCTGTCAAATAAGTAAATAAAATCTTAAAAAAAAAAAAAAAAAAAAAGAAAGAAAGAAAGAAAAAGAAACTAACCTTAAGATAGGAAAAAACCACAACCATCCTGAGGGTGTGAGACAGGGCCCCCCACCATGCCCCAAGGCCCAGTCCATAGTTATCAGGCCATCAGAAAATCTATACAGGTTGTCCTGCCTGACTGTCAGACATGTTAGAGGTGGCTGGACATGTTAGAGGGGGAGATCTCTGAGTGCCTGATACATAATAGATACCCAATAAATATTTGTTCAGTGAATCAATGAATCAATAAATCAGCAAATTCTCCTATTAGTACAGCCACCCTGTCAGCCAGAAGACTTGCTCAGACCAGTCCACCTGGTCTTTCTCAACAATGTCTTTCTCACAGTTTTCCCTGAGGCCAGGCCTTCCCTTGGAAGGGAGTCTGTGCTACCATCTTAGCATGAAATGGGCACTACATGGCCCAGGAGCTTTGGAATTCAGCATCTCTTATTGACCCTGTGACCATTTATTGAGCACTACCTGTATGCCCAGCACTGTGTGGGGTGCAGCTTCCTTGCCAGCACCATGGGGGAGCCTCTTCTGTGCTTTTGTGTATCCCAGTTTCCTACCTCCTCAGGTTAGGGCTGAGCACACAGTAGGTCTCAGTATCATCAGATATCAGCTCTTCCTGACTTGATCTATGGATTCAATGCATCCTAATAAAAATTCTAGCAAGTTTTCTGTGGGGGGTCAAGAAACTGATTCTTAAGTGTGTAGGAAGAGGCAAAGGACGTGGAATAACCAACACAACATGGAGGAAGAACAGAGTTGAAGGACTGACGCTACCCAACTTCAAGATTTTCTATGAAGCTACCGTAATCATGACATCACAGTGTTGGTGAAAGCCTAAACAAGTGGAGCAATGCAATCAACCAGAGAGCCCAGAAATAAAATCACGTAGATACAGTCACCTGAACTTTGACAAGGAACAAAGGCAATACAGTGGAGCAGAGATAGTCTTTCCAACAAGTGGTACGTGAACAAGTGGACAACCACATACAGAAAACAAAAACAAAAACAAAAAAATCCTTTCTTTACACTCTTCCCAAAAATTAACTCAAAAGGGATCACAGACCTAAATGGAAAATACAAGACTACAAAACTCCTAGAAGGTAATAAGGGAGGAGATCTAAATGGCCTTGGGTTTGGTGATGACTTGTCAGATACAAGGCCAAGGGCATGAGCCATGAAGGAAAGAATTCATAAGCTAGACTTCATTAAAATTAGATTTTTCTGTTCTGCAAAAGACGCGGTCAAGAGAATAAAGGACAAACCAAAGAGCCTAGGAGAAAAATATTTGCAAAAGACATACCTGACAAAAGACTGTTATCCAAAACATGTAAAGAGCTCTTAAAACTGAACAATAAGAAAACAAAGAACCTGGTTTTAAAAACGAGCCAAAGACCTCATAGACCCTTCACCAAAAAAGATCTACAGATGGCAAGTAAACACATGAAAAGATGACCCACATCTTATGTCAATGAGGAGATACCATACATGCTAATTAGAATGTTCAAAATCCAGAACACTGACAACACCAAATGCTGGTGAGGATATGGAGCGCAATAGGAAAGCTTATTTGTTGCTGGTGGGAATACAAAGTGATACAGACACTTTGTAAGACAATTTAGTGATTTTTATAAGAAAACACTCTCTTGGGGTGCCTGGGTGGCTCAGAGGGTTAAGCCTCTGCCTTCAGCTCAAGTCATGATCTCAGGGTCTTGGGATGGAGCCCCACATCGGGCTCTCTGCTCAGCAGGGAGCCTGCTTCCTCCTCCTCTCTCTCTGCCTGCCTCTCTGCCTACTTGTGATCTCTGTCTATCAAATAAATAAATAAAATCTTTAAAAAAAAAAAGAAAACACTCTCTTACCATACAATCCAGCAATTATACTCCTTGATATTTACCCAAAGGAATGGAAAACTTATGTCCACATAAAACCTGCACAAGGAGGTTTATAGCAGCTTTACTCATCATGCCCAAACTCAGAAGCAATGAAGAGGTCCTTCAGCAGGTGAATGGATAAACAGACAGAGGTACATCCAGACTCTAGAATATTACTTGGTGCTAAAGAGAAATGAGCTATGAAGCCATGAAAAGACATGGAGGAAACTTTAATATATACTACTAAATGAGAAAATATATGAAAAGGCTACTTACCCTATGATTCTAACTATAGACAGACTTGCCCACTGGGAGGTGGCCCCCAGGTCCATGACCAATTGTAAGATCTTCACAAATCCCCAAACTCTTATCCTTGGAGCTCAACTGTTTCAACTCAAACACACTCAAATATACTACAACCCACATTAAACATAATTTTCCTGCCTTCTACATTTTTAAAGGATTTTTATAAATTTGGCTTCTGGAATCATTGGACCACAAGTATCTCACTGAATTTACAATTGGTTTTATTTCTAAGCAATCATGGATGTGTTAGATTTCTTGCCAAGTATAAAAAACCTACAATTGTCTTTAAACATAATGAAATCTTTATGAGTATTCATGTAATTATTTTTTTAAAGATTTTATGTATTTATTTGACAGAGCGAGAGAGATCACACGTAGGCAGAGAGGCAGGCAGAGAGAGAGAGGGAAGCAGGCTCCCCACTGAGCTTGATCCCAGGACCCTGAGATCATGACCTGAGCCAAAGGCAGATGATTAACCCACTGAGCCACCCAGGAGCCCCTTTATGAGTACTCATGTAATGATTAGTGAAATTGACACAACATTACATTCGTAGGCAAGTAAGTAAATATTTATTAATTTTGACTTTGAAATTTTTCCATCATAATTTGGAGCCAATCATTTTTTTTTCCAGTCTTAAGCAGACCCTTAGAAAGCCCATAGACCTGGGGCGCCTGTGCTACACACGGAAAGGAAAATACCCAACATCAGAAAGAGGAGCACAAGATCCCTGCCTAGGAAAGTTGTCTAGTGACTTCAAAAGAGTCCAGCATCCCTCTTGACCCATCCCAGGGCCACTGGCTCAGTAACAGTGGTCGTATGACTGCACTCAGTCGTAGGGACCAGGCCTTGATCTAAGCAATTTGTCTGTAGTAATTCATTCAAGCCTGGGAGGTAGGTACTATTATTATTATTATTATTTCATTTTCATCATCCCCATTTTACAAATGAAAATCTCAAGGCTTAGGGAAGTTGAGATGTCTGGCTAGGAGCTGATAAAAGAAACACTGAGTTACAGCCCTGGCGTGGTCTGAATCCAGATCTCTGCGATACTGTGCCTGTCCCACAAAGGGGTTCCTCCAAGTGCCCTGCCTGAGGAAGACACCTGTTGCAGAAGAGGTGTCCTCAGGGTGCCTGGGTGGCTCAGTGGGTTAAAGCCTCTGCCTTCAGCTCAGGTCATGATCCCAGGGTCCGAGGATCGAGCCCCGCATCTGGTTCTCTGCTCAGTGGGGAGCCTGCTTCCTCCTCTCTCTCTGCCTGCCTCTCTGCCTACTTGTGATCTCTGTCTGTCAAATAAATCAATAAAATCTTTAAAAAAAAAAAAGAAGAGGTGTCCTCACTGAGTTCCTGAGCCTTAAAACTTCTGAGAAACCCTGAAGACTCCCAGATGCTTTGACTCAGCTCCTGGAAGTTAGCCAGGCAGCACATGACCATAATGAACATGAAATAGATTGACAATAACCAAACTGAAAACCATATTTTTAATGATCAAAATGGTGGTAATACCTCAGCACTTTTTTTCTCTCACAGATGTTTGCTTTCTCCATTACTAACGGAGAAGACCCAACTCGGGGTTTGAACTCATGATCCAGAGTCAGATTCTCAACCAACTGAGCCACCAGGCCTCATAGATGTTTTAAATGACCTTTACTTGGGACACCTGGGTTGTCAATTGGTTAATCGTCTGACTCTGTTTCCCAGCTCAGGTCTTGATCTCAGGGTCGGGAGTTCAAGCCCTTCATTGTGCTCTGCACTGCCCATGTGGAGCCTACTTAAAAATAAACATATAAAAATAAAATATGGGGAACCTGGGTGGCTCAGTTGTTAAGCATCTGCCTTCGGCTCGGGTCATGATCCCAGGGTCCTGAGATGGAGCCCCACATCGGGCTCTCTGGTCGGCGGGGAGCCAATTCTCCCTCTCCCACTTGCTCTGTTTGTGTTCCCTCTCTCATTGTCTCTCTCTGCCAAATAAATAAATAAATAAATCTTTAAAAAATAATAATAATAAAATAAAATACCTTTACTTGTCAGGAAAGCCTTCCTAAGAATGTTGCAAAGACCAAAAAATCATAACGGAAAAATATGATAAATATGACTACATAAAAATTTAAAACTCCTTCCTGGAAAAAGTTGAAAGACAGATAGAGGAGTCAGGAGGCACGTGCCCAATAAGCCAATAGCCTTCAGTCACTTCAAAGGACCTTCACCCCTAGACCAGGCCTCTCTCCCCTATGGCTGGTGGTGTGACATCTCCCTCCTAGCACCTTTTCCAAGAGAGGTGACAGAGGCAATCGCTTGTCCCGACCTTCACCAAAGACCCCTTTGGTCTTTGGTGGAGAAAGACAGGGCAGAGAGGGGACCCTCTCTACCCACTGAGGGTAGCCAGTGGGAAGTTTTCTCTCAGCAGAGTGAGCGGGAACCAGCAGGTGTCCCCATCTCTCCCCTCCTCTTCCCAGCTCCTCAGTCTCTCTTCAGCCACCACTAGGTAGCGCTAGAACTCCATTAGAATCCCCTTTGTCCCCAGCAAACCTTTTGGGGAAACACTCAAGTCCATCAAAACACCTTTAAAAATGCTTACAGGTTGCCCTTTTTCTCTCTCAAAACAAAGAGAGCTTTTGGGGGATGGAGGTGAGGGAAATACATACTTTAATAGCTTCCCTTAGCTATTTCATTGTAAAGAAAATGTATCAGTGAGGAAATCAGCCCTAGTCTTGAGCCACTGAAATTCTACCCTCTAGGTATTATTTGCTTCACTAAGGCTCCTTTCTCATCGTTCATCCTGAGATCGGACCTCCCAAGAGTCCTCCTCATCACGATGGCTGCCCCAAAGGAGCTCCAACTTACCAACAAATACCCTTTTCCAGGACTGAGGGAGGATAGGTCCTCTCCAGAGAGCTCCAGTTCACACTGAGACGGCCCCCTGGCTGCATCTGGTACTTGAATTGGGCACCTGCGTGCCCAGCACCAGCACAACACCTGGCACTGGGCGGACGCCCAAGGAACAGCTATTGCCTATGGCTAGAACTTGAGGGTATATGGCCAATAACGGGGGCCCTTCCTAGCTTAGTTCTCTGAGCACCTGATCACAATCAGAGCTGGGATTTGCAACTCCCAGCCCAGCTGTCTTCCCACAAGCCCCTCTATGTCTACTCAACTACAAGGAGCAATCTCGGAAGACTCCAGAGTTTGCGTGGGCAGCCAACAGGAGAAGGGGTGCCCTGGAGCCACTCTGGCTTTGATATTTATTGAGCAATCCAGAAAATCCAACTGGATGGGCTCCCCCCCCCCCCCAGTTCAAGCCACCTGTGTTTGTCCCCAAGTCTCTGCATTTGGCCCATCATCTCGGATCGGATGTCACCCCTGGGAAGATCTCCATGCCAGAAAACCAGCCCTCCTCGGCAGGGGCTAGAAACAGCTTCATGTCAGTTTGGTAAGAAAAGCCGTGTTCACATCTTGTTAGTCATGTGAAAAAAAAGAGAGAGGTGGAAATAATATCACAAAACCAGGCTTATCTCTTTCTTCTAAGAAAAGGAGTTAGAGATGTGCTGTGAACTAAGGAAATTATCCCACAATCCGTATCCTGTGGAGTGAAGACCAGAAATTTAAGTGTAGAAGGATATTAACGTCTGAATTGGGATCTGTTATTTTGTGAATGTCATGTGTTTTAACCCTATTTTCTAATAACATATCTCAATGTATATATGGAAACATATTTTTTAAAGATTTTATTTATTTATTTGACAGATCACAGGTAGGCAGAAAGGCAGGCAGAGAAAAGAAGGGAAGCAGGCTCCTTGCTGAGCAGAGAGCCTGATGCAGGGCTCGATCCCAGGACCCTGGAATCATGACCCAAGCCGAAGGCAGAGGCTTTAACCCACTGAGCCACCCAGGCGCCCCGCAAAAATATTTTTTAATTCCATAAATCCACCACCCAGGTAGCCTCTTTTTTTTTTTTCTTTTTTTCTTCTGTTTTTCCTTTTGGAAGATCAAAAACAGGCTTGTTTTTTTATGTACAGAACAACTTATTTACAACCCCTGGAGTGGATATGTACCTAGCAATACAGAAGGCATTTGCTTCCATGGTAGGCGCTATAGAAATTAAGATTATAAATATGAGAGGTAAGCCCCCCCACACCAAGGGCACAAAACAGCCTCTTATTGATCTTTTTAAAAATAAAATTCATATGTACACATTGAAAAATCAACAAGGGCTCCTGGGTAACTCAGTTGGTGAAGCTTCTACCTTCAGCTCAGGTCATGATCCCAGGGTCCTGGGATTGAGCCCCGCATCCAGCCCACTGCTCAGCAGAGAGGCTGCTTCTCCCTCTCCCACTCCCCCTGCTTGGGTTCCCTCTCCCTCTGTCTCTTTCTCTGTTAAATAAATAAATAAAACCTTTTAATAAGTAAATAAATAAATAAATAAGATTTTGCTTTCACTATATTACCAAATGGTCCTAGAAGATCCCTACAAATTTGTACTCTGACCATCAGCTTATGAAAGCAGCTGTTTCCCAGAGTCCTCATGGACATCAGATACCATCAACCCTTTAGTTTCCAACAATATGGTAAGTTTAAAGAGGCACCTGATTCTTAAGATTGTATTTAATTATAGGTGAGAATTAGAATCTTTGCAGGATTTGGGGCCACTTGTTTTTCTGTGAAAGGACACACATTGATGTCCTTTGCCAATTTTCCCATAGGATGATTCACCTCTTTCATTGATTTATATGATCTCTGCAAATTAAGGAACGTAGGCCTTTGTCTGGCAAATGCCTTTTTTTTAAGTTTGATATTTTTACTCTGTTTACTGGTATTTTGCCCACAGTCGAGGCCTGTGTTAAAGCTCTTCTCCTTCAGAGCGGCTGACTTCTGTGCTCTGTTCACCAAGGCCTCGACTAGCCTCTGGTCATGAATACATCCACCTACATTCTATTGTAGAATTGTTATGCTTGTAATTTTTACACAGAAGTCTTTGAGCCGTTTGGAATGGATTTGGGTATAAAGAATGGGAAAGGAATCCAGGTGAAGATTTTCTCAGATGGGCTGTTCCCACGCCATTTCTCAGACTCACAACCCCCCACCCCCACCCACCGCCTTCATTTTCATCTTCTTTCCAGTCCTTGAAGGGCCACCGGGCTCCATGGAGTCCCCAGAGCAGAGGTCCACGTTGATTTCCCCCACGTCTGCCAGAGACAGACCCAAAGGTCATCACGAGGATCCTGCAGAGGCCTCATGATCAGAGTGGAAGACCAGGTGGGCTCCCGAAGGTGGGAAGGGCACCACCACTGCTCTGCTAGACACCAGGGAACTATGGTCCTCCCATCCTGAGCCACAAGAGGAACACACTTCTGGTGTCTTCCTTTTGTTTTTTTTTTGTTTTGTTTTTTTTGTTTTTTAGGATTTTATTTATTTGTTTGACAGACAGAGATCACAAGTAGTTAGAGAGGCAGGCCGGGGGGGGGGGGGAGCAGGCTCCCCACCGAGCAGAGAGCCCGATGCGGGGCTTGATCCCAGGACTCTGGGATCATGACCAGAGCCGAAGGCAGAGGCTTTAACCCACTGAGCCACCCAGGCGCCCCCGGTGTCTTCCTTTTGAAGGAAAAAGAGAGAGAGTAAGAACCCTCAGGGGAGAGTGTGCTCACTACAAAAAGAAGAAACAGAGCCATACCTGTATTTCAGAAGACACTCACTTATATACAAACACTATGCATACGTACCACACACACGCATGAGTGTACACACATGCCACCCACAAGTACATATACAGCCAGACACACGCATGTGTGTGCTCGCACACACACACACTCACAACTCACACTCCAGATAGGTTGAGTTTTCTCCAGTAGCACCTAGACCCAGTGAACCCTTCAGTCACAGGAACTCCAAGAACAGCAAAGCCAAGGTTTCTCAAACAGTATTCAGGTTCCTATTAAACAGGGAAAAAAAAATCTGGAAGACCCCCAAGATATATTTGCAAGACCCTAAGGAAAAGAAAATAAACCAAAGACTTGTTCTATACAGATCTTCCGATTACGAGTTAACCCATGTTGCCAACTGCTAAAAAGATTTAAGACACCATTTCAAATGAAAACGTGCACTGAAAAAATTTCCCTAGAGGGACGCCTGGGTGGCTCAGTTGGTTGGACGACTACCTCCGGCTCAGGTCATGATCCTGGAGTCCCGGGATCGAGTCCCGCATCGGACTCCCAGCTCCATGGGGAGTCTGCTTCTCCCTCTGACCTTCTCCTCGTTCATGCTTTGTTCATGCTTTCTCTCGCTGTCTCTCTCTCAAGTAAATAAATAAAATCTTAAAAAAAAAAAAAAAAATTTCCCTAGAATGAAAAGACCCATTAAAACAGAGACACAGACCCCTGGATGTGGAAGGGGTTTAATGAAGTAAGGCTGCTTTAAGGTATTATCACGCAGCAGATCTACAATTTAATACCCTCCCCCCCACAGGAGGAAAATCTGTGCTCGGTCTGTGCTGCCTCTCCTGGTCCAGCAGGCCCCGGGCTCCTGGCAACAAAATATGATCCTCCTCCTCTTTTACCCGTTCCATAACCCCTTTGCGTTTTTCCAGTAGAAAGAGTTGATGATTTATTAGGAAATTTCTAAAATCGTTACTATAAAAGTAGATATTTAGAAAATACAGAATGTTGCGTGATGCCTGGGTGGCTCCTTGGGTTAAACATCTGCCTTCGGCTCGGGTCATGATCCCAGGGTGCTGGGATCGAGTCCTGAATTGGGGGGGGGGGGTCCTGGCTCAGCGGGGAGCCTGCTTCTCCCTCTGCCTGCCACTCCCCCTGCTCTCTCTCTCTCTGACAAATAAATAAATAAAATCTTTTGGAAGGAAGGAAGGGAGGAAGGAAATTCAGATTTTTTTAAATGTAAAGCTACACCCAAACTCTGGGAGATAATATCTCTTTAAGTTGTGGTGGGCGGACCAGGGGGGCTCTGTCTCGCCTCTCACGCTGGACCTGTGAGCAGGATAAACTGGGAGAGACCTTGTCCCAGTTTCCTGCCATGTTCTCCCAGAAAGATTGTTTGCTTTTTGTGGAGAATCCCTAGGTTATCGGCCTTGGTGGCTCTTACGTTCAGCCGCCCAGCAGGTGAGTAGGTTCTGGAAGTCACAGAAAAGGGATCCCAGCTCCCTTCCTGGCTCTGTCCCCACTAGGCTGTGTGACCTCCGACAGATGTCCACCCTCTCTGGAACCCACACCCACCTGAAGAATGGTGGTGGTGGTTCTCAGCTACGTTAGGAGCCTGAATCAGGCTAGAAGAGTTTCTCACTCAGAATCACACTTGCACACCCAGGATGGCCCTCCCACTTCCTCATTGTCCCTCACACGGTGATCCTGTCTCCTACGACCCACACTAACACTCTCATGATGTAAAATACAAATAATAAGTAAGACCCCGGTTTCTGTCTGTCGCTATCTCATTATAGGTACAGCCCGCACAGTTATGAAATTCGCACATATGTAGGATGGTCTGCCTTAAAATACCCTCAACACCAGGCTCGGTGCTACAGAAAACAACATTGCAGGCCACGTCACTGCCCTCACTGGGAGAGCCACCCCCCACCCCTGAGGAGGATTAATAATAACAGGCTGAGGCAACCTTTCAGGGGCCAAAGGGGAAGAGAGGCTCCCCCAGAGCTGCGGTCACCAGTGGGTGCTGGGGGACAGTGCTGCATTTGAGCTGCCTCTTGAAGATCAGAGGGGAGGAGCAAGGGTGTTCCAATTGGAAGAAGGTGTCAGCAAAGGTGTGGAGACAGGAGGGCATGCCTGGGTACATTTAGGAGGGCCTTGAATGCCAAGCTAGGAAGCTGCAGGAGCCCCTGGTCCCACCCAGGCAGACGAGAGATGTGTGGGAGACCATGCTTCAGAGAGGCCCGGGCTGACCTGGGGACAGCGGAAGAAAACAGAGAGGAAGGTTGCAGACCTCCACTGACCCCTCCAGCCCCTTCTCACGACACTCCCTGTCTGATACCACATTCCAGCAACCCCAGACTCCTGGCCCACCTCAGGGGGCTTCTCACCTCCTTGCCTCGTGCTGCCCTCTGCCAGGAAGGCCTTCCCCTTCCACAGCCCCTCACCCAGCAAAGGCCAAAACACCATTTAGACTCTTCTCTGGGGTCTTTTCCTCCAGGCAGCCTTCAGGCAGGGGGAGGTGCCCACTGGGCCCTCCCAGCATGAAAGTCAACACAAAAATCTCTCTGAGCTCAGCTGAGCCAAATCGTGTTTTTGACCGAGACCAGAAAATATCATTGGTCCCCTCAGCATCATTGCCTCACCGCACCCAAAATTTGCCTATCCCCCCACAAGAAGGGCCACCAGCTGTCGGGCCTCAGTATCCAAACCCTGAAGGGAGGGAGGATTGGGCTGGGGAGGGTGGAGTGACAGGGCAGGGCACATTTGCCTAGAGGTGCTTTGGGCTGGCAGGTCGCAGAGCAGTGACTCTTTCCTCCAGAGAACAGAGGAGTGGCCCTGGGGGACAGTCGTGGCTGTGCAGGGGAGCCTTTGCAGAGAGATCCTGCCTTTGCCCTACATCTGTGGCCGAGCCCCAGGAGTCTGGGCTGAGAGCTGACTGTCACCCCTTCCTTGCCCCCTCAGGCCCTTGGAAGACAAGCCCCCAGGCTTGTCCCCAGAAGTATCTGGATTTGCCTGGGAAGGCGGCCAAAGCCTCAGTGCTCTCCCAGGCCCACGGCTGCCCACCCCCGCGAGGCCGAGGCTATGGAAAAGTTCCGCATGTTCTTCCAGCACTTCCAGTCCAGCTCAGAGTCCGTGATGAATGGCGTCTGCTTGCTGCTGGCCGCGGTCACGGTCAAGATGTATTCCTCCTTCGACTTCAACTGCCCCTGCCTGGCGCGCTACAATGCCCTCTACGGCCTGGGCCTGCTGCTCACACCCCCGCTCGCCCTCTTCCTCTGCGGCCTCCTTGCCAACCGGCAGTCCGTGGTGATGGTTGAGGAGTGGCGCCGGCCTGCGGGGCAGCGGAGGAAGGATCCGGGCATCATCAGGTGCGGTCCCACACTACCTGGGTGGGCACGGTCAGGGCCTCCCCCCCTCAGACACTGCCAGGTGACTCCCCAGGCCCGGTGATCCTCATGGGTATCGGGAGGACTTCCCCCCCATGGACACTATCACCTGTGTCCCCTCCTTTCCCCAGTTGAGGTGACATCAGCTCACAGAGACCCCCTTAGTCACTTCCCATGCCGAAAACAGACATTTCCTTTCCTGTCATCCGTCACCCTTCCGTGGCCAGGACGGGCGACCCAGGGATGGTACAGGATTCCCAGGTTTTGCCCAGGTCATGTGTGTTGGCTGGCCAGGTATTGTAACTCAGCACATACATGAAGGACCATCCCGTGACACGCACAGCCAGCTCGCACACGTCGTCGGAGGCGTGACTGGCTTCAAGGCTGCATTCCCTCTCCCGTAAGCTCCCCCAGGGTCTAGGACCTCACCTGCTGTACCGCAGGGCCCTCAGAGCCTCTCACTCGCTTGGTGCACCCTATCGAAACCAGCTGTTGGGGGCGCCTGGATGGCTCAGGCACTAAGCTCAGATCACGGTTCCATGGCCCTGGGATCGAACCCCCGCTCCGTGCCAACCTCTATACCCAGTACCATGTGGGCGCAGCCTCTCAATTCTTAGCTCGACCCTGGGTCTGCTCCAGGAGTAGACACATTTTTAAGGATGAGGCCCCTGAGGCAGAGAGGTTAAGTGACCTGACTGAGCTCCTATAATGAGGAAGAGGCACAGCCCGAGTCAAACACAGGTGCACTCCCTCAGTACTCCCAAGCTGATGCCACTCCCCTCAGTGTTTCAGACAAAAGGTCAAATGTGCTCTAGATCTGTGGGTAGAGGTGGCCAGAGGGGCTTGATGGATTTCAGCCTGCTGATGATCGCCCCCTTTCCCCATTGTTTGGCATGGACAGTTGCAGTGTTCTCAAGCGTATGTAACATAAGTCCATAACACGTCCTCAGGTCCACCTTCCAACCACAATGCCCCTAGAAAACACCAGGGCCACCCTGATCTCAGATGGATTTGTAGCTCCCCGCGGGGGAGGCCGTACACCCGTATACACACCCCCAGCAGACACCATTGTACGTTTTGTATGCAGTTCAAGTCAGAAACAGGTGCTCAGCTGCCTCTGCTTCCTAACTCACTGGGGGTCCTGTGCTCCCCGTGATTCAGCCTCGCAGGGAGGGTCACATGCACTGGCTGTGTCCTTTGCCTTTTCCTCTGGGGCCCAGGGAGTGCAGCTCCTGTCTTGGGATCAGCACCCAACCTCCCGAAGAGCAGAGGGCAAGAGAGGCCCCTAAGGACGGTGCTGGGGGTGGGGGGGGGGCATTTTGGACCTGGAGGGAAGGGTCTGAGGCACTGCTTCTGGAAGGGTTATTGGGTGGGGCTGGCTCCCCCCAGAAGCAGCTCTGGGGAGAAGGTGATAATAAGAGGCTCACGGGGATCAGTCCTTCTGGGGACCCTCTGAGAACATGGGTAGAACACACCTCGGAACTGTCCCACTGAGAGTCTAGGAAGCTGGGGTCCCTGTGGACGGAAGGTTGATTGGGGTTGTTAACTCTCCTGGCTTCCAGCGTCCCCCTCTGAGAGCAGAGACTCCTCCAAAACCCTCGGGCAGAACCGCTCAGGTAGTTGAGTCAGAGGCCCACAGTCCTGCCACATGAATGGAACTCATCACCAAAGATCTAATGTGCCTCTGGCATGGGAAAGGCACCAGGAGAGCCTGAGAGGAAGAGGCATACCCGCTCCCCAGTGTTCCAGTCCTGGGCTGCCAGTCCGGACTTTCCTGACCTCCCGGAGCCCCAGCCCTCCAGCCTCCCAGCTTCTGCTGCTGGGACCTCTGCAGTGGGACCCACCACACCAGGCATCTCCTAGCCCTCCTGGGAAGTCCATCCTTGCATCCCTCCTGTGGCCTTCCTGCCGCAGCTGAATCCCAGCTGCCCCTCTTAACCCCCTGCCTTCTGCTACCCCTAGGTATATGTGCTCCTCTGTGCTGCAGAGGGCACTGGCCGCCCCCCTCGTCTGGATCCTCCTGGCCCTCCTTGATGGGAAGTGCTTCGTGTGTGCCTTCAGCAGCTCCGTGGACCCCGAAAAGTTTCTGGACTTTGCCAACATGACCCCCAGCCAGGTGCAGCTCTTCCTGGCCAAGGTGCCCTGCAAGGAGGATGAGCTGGTCAGGGACAGCCCCGCTAGAAAAGCAGTGTCCCGCTACCTACGGTGCCTGTCCCAGGTAATTCGGGTGGTTCTCCCCAGCCCTGGAAAATCTCCTGCACTGGTTCTGAGCGGCGTGGGCGAGGAGGTACAGAGGGTTTCCCGGGGCCCCTCCCCACTGCTGGAAACACAAGGAAGGAGCAGGTGGTCCCTGGAAGGCTAGGAGTGGGACCCACATACAGGACACTGAGGGGGCCTTAGGAAGTGGACACTTCGCCTTCAACACTAAGTGCCTCCACAGCAGAGACCAGAGACTCTCCAGGAGTCAGTGCATTCTATCCCCAGGAAGCTAGATGACAAAAGCCCTGGAGATACATTCCTCTGCCCTGCCCCCAACCCATACGCACATTCTCAGCACCTCCCAGAAATCATACTCACTCCTATTACTATTTATTGAGGATTTATGTGTCAGACACTGGGTAAGCATTTCATATGCATTACTTCATTTATTCTCAGAACAACCTTATGAGGGGGTGCAATCATCATCATCCCATTTTACAGATAAGGAAATGGAGGTCCTGAGAGTTTAGTTCACAGGCCCACGTTGCACAGCTCCTAAGAGGCAGGGCGGGGAGCTGAACTGTCATCACTCCCAGCCCTCTGAACCACCTCCCTGAAATGCAGGTCCTACCCAGGCCTCTGGATCCCCACACTGGCACCCCCACTCCATCAGCCTGGGGGCAGACTCCAGCCCCACCCCTGGCCCAGATTCCAGATTCCTCCCAGAGCCCCAATCGGGGCTGGGTACCCCCCCAAAAGTATTTATATGCAGAGCAAGCTGGGGCTACAGGGACTAAAAACAGAACCCAGCCCTCTGTGGGAGCCAGGACAAACTTGTGGCAAATGCAGGCCCATGCGTGATGGAGAGAGGGCCAGCACTCAGGACCCATTTGATTTGGGGTCCAACTCTGCCTTGGCCACATCACTCCCCTCTGGGTCTCAGCCTCTCCTACAAAATCAAGGGAGGTTTGGTCTCCTCCACATGGATGGGCCCTGTAGGATTAAACTCTCTGGGTTTTCGCTCGTTCGCTGGAAAGAGTGTAGAATCTTCAGTCACACCAGGGTTGGAGTCCTGACTCAGATGGAGGTTAACTGGCACCTTCATGTGTAAAACCCCCACACGACTATTTTTAATTGGTAGGGGAAAGGAGGGGTCCTGAGAGAGGCCAATGAGAGAGCTTCATGAACCACATCCACTAATGATAAGGGTTCAAATATGTCTTTGTGGCTTAGAGGAGTGATTTCTCTGCCCCAGGAGCACACAGTTGCTTGGTCTTAAGCATGGCCTTGGAGAGACTAAAGCTTTGGATGGGTAGAGAGGAGGGTTAGTGGGTGTCGGGCATGTGTGGGTTCCAGACTCAGGGAACCCTTCAAGTAGTCTTTCATCATGCTTGGCTTGGCACACTGTTCCCTGTTTATGTCCTATATAACGGTTACTCATGCCTCAGGGCTCAGCATCCGCCTCACTGTTCCCTGAGCCCTCAAGTTCAGGTTGGGTGTCCCTTCTCTGTATTCCCATAATCCCTTATACGACCCTCAACAGGGCATTCAGCCAGTCTATCACCAATTTCATTGGTTCCTCCACTGAAGTGTGAGTTCCAGGAGTCCCTAGTGCCTCTCCCAAAATATAGGACGCGCGACTTCATAGATGGGCTACATAAGCACGTGTGAGGATAGAAGAAGAACCGGATAAAAAAAATGAAAGGATGATAGATGGATGCATGGGCGGGTGGACGGATGGATGATGCGTGGGCGGAGTGTAAGGGAGGCAAAACTTTGCTTCCACCCAGCTTAGGTTTTCAGCTGAGACTCTAACAAAAAGATTAACAGGAGAAAAGCAGTTTCTTTCTTTTTATTTTTTTTAAAGATTTTATTTATTTTATTTGACAGATAGAGATCACAAGTAGGCAGAGAGGCAAGCAGAGAGAGAAGGAAGAAGAAGCAGGCTTCCTGCTGAGCAGAGAGCTGGATGTGGGGCTCAATCCCAGGACCCTGAGACCATGACCTGAGCTGAAGGCAGAGGCTTTAACCCACTGAGCCACCCAGGTGCACCAGAAAAACAGTTTCTTAATGTGCACAGTACACATCACATGGGAGAAACTTGAAACAGAAAGAATAACTCAAAGTGGTCGCTTAGAACTGCAGCTTATCTGCCATCTTCGAAAAGAGCAATATCGGGGCTCCCGGGTGGCTCAGTGCATTAAGCCTCTGCTTCAGCTCTTGCTATGGTCTCAGGGTCCTGGGATCGAGCCCCACATCGGGCTCTCTGCTCAGCAGGGAGCCTGCTCCCCCCCCCCCCGCCTGCCTCTCTGCCTCCTTGTGAGCTCTCTCTGTGTCAAATAAATAAATGAAATCTTTAAAACAACAAACAAACAAGAGTAATACCTTTGGAGAGCAATGACAGGACAAAGCAGAGCAGTGTTCGTCTCCGAGGACACTAAAGGAGTAAGGTGTATCGTGAGATTCCTCTGGTGCTGTCCCTGGGCTGATAAGAGTGGTCTCCCAGTACAAGGAGCATGTACTTCCTGCCTTAGGTACAGAAGAGGAGGGTAAGGACGGTAAGGAGAGCTGTTGCTATGGTTGCTGCTTCTTATCTTCCATTCAAGATAATTTTTAAGTCAAAGAGGCATACTTTGGGGTGACGTATTCTGGTTTCTTCAGGAGGGAGGTTGGGAGGACGAGGGGTGGGTGGGTGGGCGGACAGATAAATGGAAGAAAGGATGAGAGTATGGGAACAGGGATGGATGGGTAGGAGGACGTATGATGGACAGACAGAAGGTCCGCTGCGAGGATGGTTGGATGGGATGCTGAGACGTTGTATCAGGTGAGAAGGTAGACGGCGGGATGGGTGGATGGAGAAATATTGGACAGATGGACAATATTGCTGGACAGATGGATGGTGCAGGGAAGACTGAATGCAAGCGAGGATGGGTGGAGGTGGATGGTAGGATGGATGACTAAGTGGGAACATGGATAGATTTGGGAGAGATGGGAGGGATAAGGGAGAGACTTTGGGACACTCTTGCCACATACCGCATAGCACCTGACCTGGAACACATCTAACCTGGTGCCCCCACCCCCCACCCCCCAGGCCATCGGCTGGAGTCTCACCCTGCTACTGATCATCGTGGCCTTCCTGGCCCGCTGCCTGAGACCTTGCTTCGACCAGACAGTCTTCCTGCAGCGCAGATACTGGAGCAACTACGTGGACCTGGAGCAGAAGCTCTTCGACGAGACGTGCTGTGAGCATGCGCGGGACTTCGCCCACCGCTGCGTGCTGCACTTCTTCGCCAGCATGCAGAGCGAGATGCGGGCGCGCGGGCTGAGCCGGGACGCCGCGGGCAGGGGCCGCGAGCCACCCGAGATGCCCAGCGGCCTGTACGGCGACGGAAGCAGGAAGGCCCACCTGCGGGCCGTTTCTAGCCGGGAGCAGGTGGATCGCCTCCTGAGCACGTGGTACTCCAGCAAACCGCCGCTCGACCTCGTGGCATCCCCGGGGCTCTGGGCGCGTGGCCTCAACCATCGCGCTCCCACGGTGGCCCCAGGCACCAGGCTGTCTCAGCATACTGATGTGTAGGGACCCCAGCAGTGTCCCCATGTGAAGTCCCCGCCCTGGCAACGGCCTGGGGGTTTCCAGGTTGTGGAGATGCCGAGGCAGGACAACCTAACCCTTGCTGGCTTGCTTCCTCAAAATAGCCCAGTCTCTGGCCCACTTTCAGGGTGTGGCCTCCCGTGTGCTCTCAAGCAGTGCTTCGCAAACTTTAGGCTGCTCACTGTTCTCCCTAACTCTTGCTAAATGCAGGTTCTGATTTGGTGCGTCTAGGATTGGGTCCAAGACTGCCCTTCTGTCAGGTTCCCAGGGGATACTGAACTTGTGAACTAGCAAGAGTCTGAGTAGATCTGCCTGTGGATTCTGGATCCTAGATGTACAGATTCTAAATTTGAAATAATAATATAATAACATCTAACAGGTGTCAGTGGTGCTTACTACATGTTCTAAGGTCTTTCCCTATATAACTCATTTGAGCCTCATGATAATTCAATGAAGTAGGATGATTATTAGCCCCATTTTAGAAGAGAAAACTGAGGCCAAAAGTGATTAAGTTGCCTGGGGTCACCCAGGAGTAGGAGCTGGAATTTGATCCCAGGAGGCCTGTCTAGCTATACTCCTGGGCCCGCTATAGAGAGTGTGTGTATTGGTTTTCACCCCTCTGGTTAGGCTTCCTGTAGCTTCCACCAAGTTTCTCTATAAGCAAGCGCTAGCAAGCTCCAGGTGTGTGGAATTTGGACCGGCTCTGAAAATCCAGATGGAGTGGACCCAGACACCCCCACACTTAACAAGCACCCCAGGTGATTTGATAAGTTCCTTTTTTTGTTGTTGGGTTTTGTTTTGTTTTTTTTAGATTGTATTTATTTGTTTCAGAGAAAGAGAGAGAGAGAACAGGTGGAGAGGCAGAGGGAGAGGAAGAGACAATCTTCAAGCAGACTGTGCTAACCACAGAGCCCAACACAGGGCTTGATCCCAGGACCCTGAGATCATGACCTGAACTGAAACCAAGAGCCCAACACTTAACTAACTGCGCCACCCAGGCGCCCCTGATAAGTTCCCGGGTTTAAGAACCTCTGCGCGGGGCGCCTGGGTGGCTCAGTGGGCTAAGCCGCTGCCTTCGGCTCAGGTCGTGATCTCAGAGTCCTGGGATCGAGTCCCGCATCGGGCTCTCTGCTCAGCGGAGAGCCTGCTTCCCTCTCTCTCTGTCTGCCTCTCCATCTACTTGTGATTTCTCTCTGTCAAATAAATAAATAAAATCTTAAAAAAAAAAAAAAAAAAAAAAAGAACCTCTGCGCCAAGAGTGAGTGTGGGTTCTGGCTAGGAAGCAAAGCCCTTAAAACACCGGGGTGAAGTCTTGCTGGAAGAACAGCCATTCTCTGGCAGCCCAAACAGGAAAGGTTGGGAAGATCTAGCCTCTGAGCTCCTCTGGACCTCTGCCACTCCCTGATGACTCATTCACACCCCCCCACACACACACGCGCGCGCGCGCGCGCTGCTGGTGCCTCCATTAGACAGATGGTGACCACAGACAGACAAACCTGAGTCACCCCATACTTTTCTGGTCCTCAGGGGCCTGGAGGGCCCCTGGATGCTCCCACTGGAGACCAGCCCCCTCTGTGTCCAGCAAGCTCTGCTCTCCTGAACTCTTGCCAAGAGACCTGTATGATCAGACAATCCTCGCTGCCCAGACTCCCCCCACCTACCCTGCTGTGGTCAGGCCATGCAAATGTTTGAAATGCAGCATGATTCAACAAAAGTGCTAGCAGGGATTGAGTGGGGAAGAAGGACAGAAGTCTTAGAGATGGCCCAGTCAGCCCAGGGGAACTCTCAGCTCAGGGGAAGCAGGCTCAGGGTCCCCACTTTGGGCTGCAAGAAAGCAGCATTTGGCCCAGAAAACAGCCACCAATTACAGTCAATACCGCTGCCTCCTTGTACTGTGCACTTATAAAGCACCTCGTGTCCAACAAGCATCGTGCCAGGGAATAGGGAGGTGAGACTACACAGATGATACACCCTCCCTTGAAGGAGCTCACTGTCTGATATAGGGACAGAGATGGGTACAGAAACAAAGAGAATCCAGAGCAAAACATGAGATGATAGAGGCAAGCCCCGTGCTGCAGAGATTTAGCATGGAGAAGAATGGCTCCAAGCTGGGGGATCAGGGAAGGCTTCACTTGAATGGGTCTGGAAGGAGGGGGGATGGTTTCGTCTATGGAGAGAGAGATGGGGGTGGGGCTGCGGGGCACCTGCAGGGAGGAAACAGCAAGAACAAAGGCAAAGGAGTCGGGGGAGGGCAGGGTATGTGTCATTTATTCATTCAGCAAGTATTGATGGAAGGCCTGGAGGGGCAGAGAGTAGTGGCCGGCTGGGCAAGGCAGAAAAGAACTAGAAGCTGCCTGGACAGCGGCAGCTCTGCATGAGAAGGGGAAGATGATGGGAGCCTTGGGGGTTTAGGTCAGGACTCTGGCTTGATCCTGCCGGCAGGAGAGGCAAGCACATGTGAGCAAGGTCGGGAGGAAGGAGGTGGCAGTGATGTTTGAAGCTGCGGAAATGGGCAGGGCCAAAAAGAGAGAGAAGCTTGAGTGAGAAGAGGGAGGACCAAGACCTTTAGAGCTTTGGAGAACCAAGAGGGGGCAGTAAATGAGAGAAAGAGGAAAAATCATAGAGGAAGAGTTCGGAAAAAGGCCAGGGACGGGTGAATTTCAGGATGGGGGAAGGATAAGCTATAAACCCAAAGCTTCAGAGAGACCCAGGAGTGGGAAGACTGAGGGAAAAATGATGGGTTTTTGGTAACTGTCCAGGGCAGGGGGACGGCTCACCCAGGGAGGTGTCCTGGTGAAGCAGATGGCTGCGTTTCTGTAGGATTCCTTTTAAGTCCTGGGCATGTGCCTCCCAACACACACACCCAGGGTTATAAAGAACAAGTGAGAGGTTTGGACCCTGCTCTGTTTTAGGATACTGACATGGCAGGGATCCTCAGCACCCCTGTTTAGGGAAAGACACCAGGACCCTAAAGTACGATGAGAATAGAGGAGTCATGTCCACGCTAATACACTTCTACTTCCAGGGTTTCATAGAAGGTAAAGGAGTTCTCTCCCAGCTCGACCCAGCTCTTTGGGGCCCAATAAAATGACCTCCCCTTCTCTCTGCTTCAGGTGCTCTGCAGGGGAAGGGCAGGGAGAGCTGTAGGATGAGCATCCCTGAAGAGCTAGAGAAGAGCCATGAGAGATGGTCTGGGGTGGCAGAACAGAGGTGACATTGGTTGTTACCATGGTAATGAGCTTTGACTGGGCACCAGCCCCTCCTGCCCGCCCCTCCCACCCAGGCCCCCTTCGTGTGAAGGAGGGACCTGCTCTTCGGCCCTCCCCACTCTGCTCACAGAACCTAACCCTGACGGCAAGCCAGTGTGGCAGGACTGTTCCCTCCTTGTATCTGAATTCCTGCCTCCTCTCAAACTTCTCTTGATCTAAGGCTCACTTTTCCCCCTTATTCGCTTATTCATGTATTTATTCATTCAGCACTTACTAACTGAATGTCTGCTGAACCAGCCACACCGGGCCCAGCACTAGGAACCCAGCAGTGAACAAAGAGGTGTGGGCCCTTGACATTTAGGATCCAAGGGGAGCCCCAGATGCTAAATAAACACACCCTCCAAAATACAGAATTGAAATTGTTATCAGATCAGTGCTGGGAAGGGAAAGTACACCCAGGGGGCTGTGAAAGTCCGTGTCAGCAGAACTGTCCAAGCTAAGGGTTCAGGAACTTCTCTGCAGACGGACTATCAGGCTGTCTTAAGGATACAAGAAGGCACAGAGCACACGCAAGGTTCTGAGGCAGGGACGGGTATATCCCATATGAGGAAGTACAGACAGACAACTGAGCTGGACAGCAGATCTTGGAAGCAGAGTGGCCCCAGGGGTCGGCTCTCACCTGGGCCTACAGAGCCTGGTAAGGACTTTTTTACTTCAACCATTGAAGGGAGTTAAGAATGTGGTATAGAATCAGATGTCCACTCTTTTATTTTATTTTAAGATTTTATTTATTTAGTTGAGAGAGACAGAGAGCATGAGAGGAGAGAGGTCAGCGGGAGAAGCAGACTCCCTGCCGAGCAGGGTGCCCGATGTGGGACTCCATCCTGGGACTCCAGGATCATGACCTGAGCTGAAGGCAGTCGCCCAACCAACTGAGCCACCCAGGCGTCCCAGATGTCCACTCTTTTTTTTTTTTTTAAAGATTTTATTTATTTGTCAGAGAGAGAGAGGGAGAGAGAGAGCACAGGCAGACGGAATGGCAGCAGAGGCGGAGGGAGAAGCAGGCTCCCTGCTGAGCAAGGAGCCCAATGTGGGACTCGATCCCAGGACGCTGGGATCATGACCTGAGCCGAAGGCAGCTGCTTAACCAACTGAGCCACCCAGGCGTCCCCCAGATGTCCACTCTTAAAAGATCACATCATCTACAGCCTGGGAATAGCTTGGTAAGGGCCAGTGTGCCCTGAAGAAAGAGGCAAGAGCTCATGGAACCTGTATTAGGGTGGAGATGGGCAGAAATAGCAGGTGAGAAGTATCTAGAACTCTGGATGTTCTTGTTTGTCAGTGTCCTGCTTAAAATGCAATGTACAGAGTAGACCACCGTTAGGTCAGACCATGATGTAAAAACAAAATGCAGTCAGGGGCGCCTGGGTGGCTCAGTGGGTTAAGCTTCTGCCTTCAGCTCAGGTCATGATCTCAGGGTCCTGGGATCGAGCCCCGAGTCGGGCTCTCTGCTCAGCAGGGAGCCTGCTTCCTCCTCTCTCTCTGCCTGCCTTTCTGCCTACTTGTGATCTCTCTCTCTGTCAAATAAATAAACAAAATCTTAAAAAACAAAAACAAAATGCAATCAACATCACACCAGATGTCAGCACCTTAACACAACAAGAGATTTCTCACTCAGGTAAAAGGTAGGTAAAAGGGAAGGGAGGGCAGGAGGGGAGGAGGGAGGCTCCTTTGGTCCCCTGGGGACCCAATGGATGGAGACTCCCCCCCATCTTGGGATGCACAAGATGGGAATACAAGACACATTGTATTCCCCAGATCCTGAGACAAGGAAGTGAGTGTACGTTAGTTTATTTAAAAGTTGCTCCCAGGAAACATGGAAAAGGCACAGGGGAGGTAATATAGGAAAGGAATGAAAGCCAGCAAAAGGTGAGGAGCCAGCCAGTCACTGCAGTGAGCAAGTCTGGGAGCCATGCTCCGGAGTCATCCCAACCCAGAGGGAGGAAAGTGGAGTGTTTATTTCCAATTTCTAACTGTTGTTTTTTGGGACACTGAGGCACCTCCAGCTTGCCTGGGGCCAAATGTCTCAGGTGTGCTGTGAGCTGCCTTTGGAACGTACAGGTGAGTACCGGCAAGGATGGGCAGGGCCCAAAGGCTCCGGTTACACTGGTGTCCAGGGTCCGGGAAACAGAAAGAAAAAGAGCAGGAATAGGGGTAAGAGGTGTGGGGCTCCGTGCCAGAACTCAACCACATGCTCCCAATTTACCTGGAGCACAAGCTGGGAATTGTAGGGAAGCACACAGAATACTTGATGAGCCCTATTTGTTTTTGCCACAAGATACAACCTCCAACACAGTTTGGATGGTGCAGAAGAGAGTGGCACTATATCCTTCTTGGGTAAAGACTTCATACCTCTGATAACACAGCCTGACAACACCAAGCACATCTCGCTGATGGCTCTTGCCTCCTCCATGGCCCTGCTCTCTGGGTGTTCCCACAGCTGCTGGCAGAGGGCAGTACCCACTGGAGAGCCACACACGCCTGCCCTTCTACGCAAATCGGGCATTTTCCTAGAGGTACAGCGCTCACTCCCCCCGAGGCCCCCTTTGCATGCTACTTTTCATGACACTCTTAACTCTTCCAAGCCAGAGGGGCCTCGCCAGCACTGGCGTGGGTGGTAGGACAACTTTCAGAGGCAGGAGGGGAAGGGGCTGGTGAACATCCCACAGTGGCGGCTGTGGGAAAGTCTGCTGCCCAAGTCATCCAAAAGTTGGAGCAGGGTCATGACGTCCTATTCTCGGTCTCTGCCCAGTCACTATCTAAGAGCTACAGGGCAGGGGTGCAGAAGACACGGGGTTACAGCTAGCTGCTCTACCAAAGATCCTGCTGCGGTAGATAAGAGTAATGGGTCCCCAAGGCCACCTCCCGGTCACTGGAACCTGTGAGTGTGTTACCTGCAAAAGGAATTCTGCCGGTGTGATTGGGTTAAAAATCTTGAGATGAGAGACTCTCCTGGATTAGCCAGGACTACCCATGTGATTAGTGTCCTTAGAAGAGGGTAGCAGGAGGGTCAGAGGCAGAGAAGTGAGGATGGAAGCAGAGGGCGGAGGGCCATGGGGATGGGGACCCGGGGAATGTGGCTGTCTTCTTCAAGCCAGGGAAGGCCAGGAAATGGATTCTCCCCTGGAACACAGGCTGCCAAGCCCTTGATTCTTAGCCCACTGTGACCCATTTCAGACTCCTAACCCCCACCGCCCCCCTCACTGCCAGAACTATGAGAGAATATACTTGTGTGGTTTTGAGCCAATAAACTTGGGGTAATTTTCTATAGTAATGGGAAACTAATATAGATTTTATTTATTTATTTATTTATTTATTTATTTTTGTTTATTTTTAAAGATTTTAGTTATTTATTTGACGGAGAGAGACACAGTGAGAGAGGGAACACAAGCAGGGGGAGTGGGAGAGGAAGAAGCAGACATTCCGCCAAGCAGGGAGCCTGATGCGGGGCTCGATCCCAGCACCCTGGGATCATGACCTGAGCCAAAGGCAGAACTTTAATGACCGAGCCACCCAGGCACCCCAGTATAGATTTTTAAAATGCACTACTGCAACTCCAGTGCAGAGATGATCATCATTACCATTCAAGGTTATCAGAGTCATTTCCTGAGAGCTCACTGAGAGCCCTGCATTGCACTCAGTTTCTACCCGCAGCATCCCCAGAATTCTCACAACAGCCTGAGACGTAAGCTCTTTAATTCTCCCCACTCCACAAATGAGAAGACTGTAGCACCTAATTTTACCTACAGGAGAAATCACCTGACCAAGGTCGTGGCTGCTGAGTAAGGGGGTGCTGAGACTTGAACCCAGGTCAGCGGCTAGGTTGCTCTTAACCTTATTCTGTGATGTGGTTTCTTGATTGTTCAATGAAAGAAACAATGAGCGAACGGGCAGGGCCTTGAGACGGATTTCAGTGAGCAGAATGAGGGCAGCTGGTGTTCCCAGAGTGGGGACAGCACAAGTAAAGGGGTAATGGCTAAGGAGTTGTTCCCAAGCAGCCTTGTGTCCCTCCTGTGGTCGCTGACTCAGTTCTGGCCTTTGCTGGTACTCAGGAGGCCACCTCCTCCTTCTACCCCGTAGAGCACCTGCTCCTGCCCCACTCCACCCCCACTTTAGAGGCAGAAGTTCCTAACCTTCCCATCACAGTGGATCAACACACTGATAACCTTGGTAGAAGACACTGGGGCAAACCGAGGGGAGTTAGAGACATCTGTCTATTAGAGCCTGGTGAGGAACAAAAAAAATCACATCTTCCTTATCTTCTATAATTATGGTAAGAAAGCTGTGGTACAAAGTACTAGGAAAGATATTAGAGACTGAATTGGTGTAAAATATCCTAATGAAATCTCCCAGACCTCTTAAAATGAGAAATTTGGGAAATTCGATGAGCACAACCTTTTAGCATCAGTTTTTTTGTTTTGTTTTGTTTTTGTTTTTTGTTTTTTTGTTTTTTTGCATGAAATGACCAGTTCCTATTCAAGGCTTTTTTTTTTTTTTTTTTTTAACTGAGATGTAATTGACATATATCATGATGGTGATGTCAGGTGCATGACCTAATGATGAGATATTTGTATAGATTGCAAAATGCTCACCACAGTAAGTCTAGTTAACACCCATCACATATGTAGAGTTAGAACATTTTTTTTTCTTGTGAAGAGTACTTTTAAGATCTACTTTCCTAGCAACTTTCAAATATATGATATAGTGCTATTATCTGTAGTCACCATGCCATATATTATGTCCCCATGACTTATCTTATAACGGGAGTTTGTTTTGATTTCCTTCACCCATTTATCCCAACCCCCACCTCAAGGCTGTTTAATGATGATCTTTACCAAAATTTACAAGAGTTTGAATAGTGTGTAAAGAACCTAACACTCATTTATTTGCCGTAACTGTCAATAAAATTCTCATGATAATGAGAATAGAGTGTTTAGAATTCAGTCAAACTGGGTTTCTTGGGGGTGGTTTAAAGATTTTATCTATTTGTTAGAGAGAGAGAGAGAGCACAAGAGCATGCAAGAAAGCAGGGAGCAGGGGCAGAGGGAGAGGGAGAAGCAGACTCCCTTCTGAGCAGGAAGCCCATTGCAGGACTCGATCCCAGGACCCTAGGATCATGATCAGAGCTAAAGACAGATGCTTACCTAACCTTGGTAGACCCCAAGCAAACTGTTTTTATCAAGTATTTTAAAATAATGTTGAAGGGGCACCTGGGTGGCTCAGTCCGTTGGGCATCTGCCTTTGGCTTAGGTCATAATCCCAGAGTCCTGGAATGGAGCCCTGCATCGGGCTCCCTGCTCAGCAGAAAGCCTGCTTCTCCCTCTCCCACTCCCCCTGCTTGTATCCCCTTTCTTGCTGTGTCTCTCGCTGTCTAATAAATAAATAATATCTTTAAGAGACATAAAATAATGTTGAAGTTAGAATTGGCAGAGAATGTAAGCAGCCCAGCATAGAGCTGGTAGCCAGCTCAGGTGTCACTGAAGGGACCCATCATCTACAAACAGGGAGCCACAGAGATTCCAGGCAGCCCCTGAAGCCACACTCCTTCTGAGCTCCAGAGCTCCTGCACCACCCCACCCCACCACTCTACATGTGGGGCTATGTACTAGGCTCTGCCAGGAGCTCAGAAACTTTGTCTACCGCACACATTGATGCTGCAGCAGCTGTCTGGGAACAGACACCTCCTTGGCTGGATCACCTTCATCCTGCTCTCCACCTGTGGGGTCATCCCCTGGAGAGCCCCCAGAAAAGATCCTCCAAGGACCTCCAGCGCAGGTGCTCAAGCTTGAGGACTGAGGAGACCAATATCCTTCCCCACAAAATCCTACTTGTGATATACTAGCATTTCCATCCAAACTCGTAGAATAAGAGAACCTGATTCAGCCCGAGGAGGAAGGCCAAAAACACCCTTCCTTGCCCCTCCTCCATCCCCTAACTCCCACCTGGTCTGAATTCAAATCCTGCTCCTCCACCTACAAGTCATGTAACCCTTTAGCTAGTAACTTAACTTGAGCCACAGTCCCCAGTTCTGTAAAATGGGGACAATAACATCTTTGCCATAGGATTGTACGAGTGCTACACAAGGTGATGCATGTGGAGGGCCAGCATTGGGCCTGACCCAGGGGAAGTCCCAGGCAGGGCTCGTCTTGTTGGGCATACAAAGACACACAGACACAAAGACTTCTCCCATGGCCATTCGCACACATGCACATACACAGAGGCCCAAAGCCACAAGAAGCTCACATGTGGACACACACAGGGTCCCCACAGAGCCTCCGTATCCAGGCTCTTGCTCTGCTTGGGCTCCATTTGGTTGGAGCTGGATCTGACCTGTTTTTCTGGGAGAGCGGGCAACATCAAAGCGAGCACTTTGAGCTTGACCCCACTTTGATATGCTGATGGAGGGGCCCTGGCCTGGTTCCCCAGACGCCCTGGAGGCCACTGCTCCAGGCATGAACCCCACAGCACCACCTCTTTAATTTTTGATCTGGGGGAGTAGAAGTAGGAGGGGCAGCCCGGAAGGGATTTGTCATCCACCGTCTTTAAACACACAGACATGCCCACAGAGACAGGAGCAGACAGAATATAAAAGCCCCTGCAATGTGCTCGCAAGCATAGCTTCCTGGCTGGCCACGAGGAGACCCCCACAATCTTGCAGATCCCCGACCTCTGACTCCAAATTTAGGGCTTTTTACACTATGCCAGCCTACCTGAGCCCTATCTCCACTACCAACACCAACACCACTGTTGTCCCCACTGTGGCCGCCATCACCAACAGCACTGCCATCCCCACTCCCACCATGACCCTAACTGCCGTCCCCACCACTACTAGCACGACCACCACGGTCACCACCATCCCCACCACCCACACTGCCATTCCCACCACCATCACCACCATCACCACCCTCCCCATGATCATCCCCACTACCACCATCAACAGTACCCCATCCCCACCATCACCACTACCGCCATCGACACTACCCCATCATCACCATCACCACCATCACCACTACCACCACTGCCATCCCCATCCCCCACCACCACCCTAACTACCATCCCCACCACCATCAGTGCCATCACCATCATCCCCATGACCATCCCCACTACCACCATCAACATTACCCCATCCCCATCCCCACCATCACCACCATCACCACTGCTACCACTGCCATCCCCACCCCCACTACCACCCTGCCATCCCCACTACTACTAGCACCACCACTACCATCACCAACGCTACCCCATAACCAGCACCATCACCACCATCCCCACCACCACCATCACCATGACCATCACCACCATCCCCACCATCACCATGACCATCACCACCATCCCCACCACCAACACTGCCATCCCCACCACCACCATCCCCACTACCACCATCAACACTACCCCATCACCACCATGGCCGCTACCACCTCTGCCATCCCCACCACCATCACCAGCACCAGCACCACCACCACCAGGAACAGCACCAACAGCATGTTCACCTCCACCACTGTCATCAGAACCACTCTCACTTTCACCATCCCCACCACCATTACTGCCCCCATCACAGCCGCCACCATCAGCACCGTGACTACCTTGTCAAACCATCACTGTCTGCACTGACAGAGGAGCCCTCATGAGCCCTCATACAACATGGAGGAAAGACCCACTGGGAAGTGCAGAAGGGGGAGAGCTCCCCTGCTTTCTAGGAACCCAGGGGAAAAGGTCAAGAAGCTCAGGCCCTGCCACAGCCCTGGCTTCTCCCACACCCGACCCCTGCTGAGACAGTGTCTTCTCAGCCTGCCTCTGAGCCTCCTCTCACACCCACAGAGAACTGGTCTCCAAAAGGTGTGACCCCTGTGGTTTCCCAGTGCTGGAGGCAGCCGTGGAGAGAGAAATCCAGGCAAGGAAGGCAGGGGAGGGGCCGAACCCGGGCAGGACCCACAGGATTGGCTGATGCGTGCCTTCCCAGCCAGCCCCTCACCAGAAGGTTTTCAAAGAGACAGTGACCTCAGCCACGGCCCTGAGCTCTGCCTGTCCCAGCCATGCAGTGGGCACCTGCCAGGCGGAGCAAGCCCCAGGGGCCGTCCTAAAGCAGGGGCGCGGTGTGAGGAGGCCTCCAGGCCCAAGGGGGGCACAATGGACAAGTTCCGGATGATCTTCCAGTTCCTGCAGTCCAACCAGGAGTCCTTCATGAACGGCATCTGCGGCATCATGGCCCTGGCCAGCGCCCAGATGTACTCTGCCTTCGATTTCAGCTGCCCCTGCCTGCCGGGGTACAATGCGGCCTACAGCGCGGGCATCCTGCTGGCGCCCCCCCTCGTGCTCTTCCTGCTCGGCCTGGTGGTGAACAACAACGTGTCCATGCTGGCCGAGGAGTGGAAGCGGCCCCCAGGCCGCCGGACCAAGGACCCCGCCGTGCTGCGGTACATGCTCTGCTCCATGGCCCAGCGCGCCCTCATCGCGCCCATCGTCTGGGTGGCCGTCACGCTGCTGGATGGCAAATGCTTCCTCTGCGCCTTCTGCACTGCCGTGCCCGTGACGGTGCTGGGCAACGGCAGCCTGGCCCCTGGTCTCTCTGCGCCCGAGCTCGCCCGCCTGCTGGCCCGGGTGCCCTGCCCTGACGTCTATGATGGCGACTGGTTGCTGGCCCGCGACGTGGCCGTGCGTTACCTGCGCTGCATCTCCCAGGTGAGGGGGCGGCATGGCCTTGGCCTGGGTCTTCCCTCACGGCCCGGGGTCCCTCTGGCAAAGGTCCAATCCCCCACCTCTTGAAATAGGGCTTCCTCAGGGCACAGTCATGTTTACCCCATAGATGGGAGCTCCCCACACTGGGCTGGGGCTTCCCCTCAGTCGGAGGTCTTTGGGGCAGGGGCACATCCCAGCGGAGGCCAGGGCTTCTGAAGGCAGAGCTGTGTGTCTTCCCTGGATCCAGGCCACCTGGAAAAAGCGCTGTGGCTAGCTTCGTCCAGAGGCCTGTGTCCTGTCTTGAGGTCCCTAGAGTAGTCCTAATAGCTCGGCCAGCCCCACCTCCTCCATCCAGAGCTCCAGCTGGGAAGCCTGGTGTATTTGCATCGTTTTCTCCTTCCAGGCCAGAGCAGTGGTGAGGCAGGTGGGTGGCTGGGCCATTTGGGTACATTTCCCTAGCAAATGCCCCCAGCAGGTGCTTCCCTACTCTCAGAGAGTGGGATCTGAGGGTCCCAGTAACCCTGGAAGGGAGCGCTTGGGTGAGGGGGATGCTCTGTTGGGATATGCCCTAAAGGCAGGGTTGGAGGGCCCACTGACAGGGAAATCCAGGGGAGGACTCCACTGTCTTGTCTTCTGCCCCTCTGGACCCGCCCCCCTTCGAAGCCCCCAGGCCTTTCCTGCAGTCATAACAGCACAGGGAGGAAGGAGCCCCATGTCAGAAGGGCAGGGAGGATGCGGGGGCCCCGGCCTCCCGGACCAGAGCTAGAGGAACACTCTGCTCTGGCAAGTCCAGACAACCAGCTCCCTGGCTCTGGCCCTCCTGTGGGGCCCACATCCCCATCAGAGGCCCCACGTGAATGTGGCTCCGAGTGTCCCAGCTTTGCTTTCCTTCTAAACCACTTCCTCCCTGTGGGCACTTGAGCCATTTTCCCAGGCCTCAGGGCCTCGGACAGCTGTCCCTCTGCCTGACCTTTAAACCACTGCATCATGAACTGAAAGGGCCCCCGGAGGGCAGGCTGCCTGGCCTAGGGACATGTTTCGTCTGGCCTTCCGGGTGAATTCAAAATTCAACTCGGCAATGTTGGAAAACCAGACATTTTCACACAAAAATCAGACTTCCGGCTTTCCCAGAAATATGAGGAGATCCAGCCCCACGGGGGCCACGTTGCCTGTCCGACGGGCACAGTAGATGCCTACACCCCCAGACCCAACACGTGCTCTATAGCCTGGCAGCCCGCATGTGCTCGGCCACAAGCCCCCGGCCCCGTTTACAGGCGTTTACCCACCTCTCTCATCCTGACCCGGCCAGCGCTTCTCTGTGCAGCTGGGGGCTGACCCGGAAGCCCAGCTTAGGAGAGCCTCCTGCCCCAGGCCTGTCGCTGAATGATTGGCAGAACGGGTCTGGCACCCAAATGTCTAGCGCTCTTCAGCACAGTTGGAGCAAGTGTCTGGTTTGTCTCTGTGACCCTTGAGGCCTAGCTCAGAGCCCACACAGAGGAGGCTCATTTAAGGCCAGCTCCCAAAAGGTAGACAACACCAGGAGCCGGAGGAGAGGAGCAAAGCTCAGACGAGGGTCCCTCTGCCTCAGGAGGTCAAGGAAGAGGCATGGTTAGTGAGGGCCTGTTGACGTAATCGTAGTGGCTCATCGTTACTGAGCACCAACTGTGTACCAGGCACTGTGCTAGTCGTGATTACCTTTAGTCCTCATGACAACCTGACGAGATCCGCACTACCAACAGCCCCATTTTATAGGTGGGGAAACCAAGGCACAGAGAAGTCAGGTACCTTGCTCCTGGTCAACTAGTAAGGACTGGAGACAGGTTCCAAAGCCAGGTGGCCTCAGTCTGAGGTCTGCCCAGTTATCTCCTACGTATTGAGTGCCAGGCCCACCCATGGGGCATTTTCTACAGAGGATCTCATTTCCACGAGATGCCCATTGGACAGAAAAGGAAACGGAAGCCAAGAGGGGAAATCATTTGCCTAGTCTGCACTCTCTCCCCTAAGGGCCCTGAGGGAGGGTGTTTTGTGGGGATGTAGACAGGCCTGGGAGGCCAGAGGGCGGGGCCAGCCACTCTCTCCCTTCTCCCCTGCAGGCCCTCGGCTGGTCCTTTGTGCTGCTGACCACGCTGCTGGCGTTCGTCGTGCGCTCTGTGCGGCCCTGCTTCACCCAGGCCGCCTTCCTCCAAAGCAAGTACTGGGCCCACTATATCAACATCGAGCGCAAGCTCTTCGATGAGACGTGCACGGAGCACGCCAAGGCCTTCGCCAAGGTCTGCATCCAGCAGTTTTTCGAGGCCATGAACCACGACCTGGAGCTGGGTCACACCCACGGGGCAGCAGCCACGGCCCCTGATGGCTCAGCTGCCCCTGCGATCACGGATGGGGCCGAGGAGGAGAGGGAGAAGCTACGAGGCATCACGGATCAAGGCACCATGAACAGGCTGCTGGCCAGCTGGCACAAATGCAAGCCGCCCTTGCGGCTGGGCCAGGAGGAGCCCATGCTGGGCAACGGCTGGGCGGGGGGCGGGCCCCAGGCTCCACGCAAGGAGGTGGCCACCTACTTCAGCAGAGTGTGAGCTGAGATGGAAAAGTGAATGAAGCCTGCCGGTGCCACAGCGCGGACCTCTGCGACAGACCCACATGCACAGGCGCTCACCTGGGAGCTGGAAGGGGACATCAGTGCCCCAGCTGCAATACAGCAGTATTAGTCAGAAGGCCTCAGAACTGGCTGGGGGGTCTGGGTGGACAAGCTCCCACCTGCCCAGCCCCCTCCCCAGCCAGTTCATCTCTACTTCACTGTCTCCTCTTGGGTCCCATGGCCACCCTCGCTGTGAATTTTTATGATCTCTGTTCCCTTATGCTCAAGGCTCAGGGAGTGGGAGGGCGGCTGGCTGTCTCACAAAGCAGGAACCCTCTGCTTTGGGTCCATCTCCTGAATGAGGCTGTAGCTGGGCCGTGAGGACATGGCCCCCAGCCTCACTTGATGTAACACACCTGCGGTGGCAGGAGAGGAGACAACATGCCAGAAGTTAGGTCTACTCAGCAGAAGCCAGAGCGTGTGGTCACATGGAGGCCACTCAACACTTGTCAAGTGGACTATACATTTATTTAGTCCTGAGCACGAGAGTCTTCCTGTCTTAGCCTTGTGAAGCTGCTACAGCAGAACACCACAGATTGAGTCGCTTAGAAACAACAAAACTTAACTTCTCCCAGTTCTGGAGGCGGGAGGTCCAAGATCATGGTCCTGTGAAGGTCACATTCTAATGGAGGCCCTCTTCCTGGTTCCAAATCAGGGACTTCTTGCCATGTCCTCACAGGTAGAAGGGGCAGGGGGCTCCCTGGAGCCTCTTTTCCAGGCACTGATCCCATTCATGAAGCTCTGCCCTCCTGATTAAGCACTTCCCAAAGGCCCCACCCCCTCACACCATCCCCTTGGGGAGTTAAGATTCAGCACATGAATCTGGGGGGACACATTCAGACCACACCATCCTCCCTTGGAGGGCTCCTTGGAGACCACCTGAATGCCTCCTTCACATCCCAGTCTCAGGGAAATCAGACCTCCCCAGAGCTTGGGCATTTAGAAAAGAAAAGAAGCTGGTATCTTTCCATTTTCTCAAAACCCCTACCCTTGGGGAGGGGGCTCCAGAGTGCTAAGATGCTGTGGTCTGAGGTAGGGATGAGGGTGGAGGGGTGGGGTTGGGGAGCTGCCTAGAGTGGAAAAAGCTCAGACTCCAGAACGAGAGAGAATTGGGTCAAAGGCTGGCTCTACCACTACCACTTAGAGTGTCCCTCAGGCCAATTGCTTCCTTTTCTGTGCCTCAGTTTCCCTATCTATATAACGGGGATGAGGGCACCTACCTGATGGTGTTGTTGTAATCAGAAAACAGGCAAAGCGTGTGAAGTTTGTGGGACAAAACAGGCCCTAGGTACATGGTGGTTAATGTAATGTAGATTCCTGCAACATTGTTTTCATGATTTCCCTTCTTCCCATCTATTCTTCCCTCCATTCCCACTTCTGAGACCTGGTCTGCATTCCTTTCATTGTTTGGGAGAAGAATGAGCCTTGTAGGCCCAGGAGGCTGATGGAGAGGCTGGAGGGCTCCTCTGGGGGTGGGACTTCATCAAGACCCTGAATGAGGACAGGGTTCAAAGGCATAGAAACCAGGTCTCTGTTGGTGGGTGGGGAGGGGCTTCCAGTGCGAAAAGCCAGCCCAGGATATCAGGAGGTACAAATGTCAAAGAACAAAGGTTTGGGTCAAGCAGATTGGGGTTCAAGAACTAGCGCAGTAAGACCTCACCAAATCCCTCTAAACCTTAGTGTGTCTATCTGTAAAATAGAACTTTAAAAGGACCCACTTTTCACAAGCATGGTGAGAATAAAAAGGGTAACTTTGGAGGAAGAATCTGGAGTGGTGTTTGGCACATGGGAGGACCTGGATAATAAACACTGGTCTTTCCCTTCATCGCTGCCCGTGACAAGCACAGCATGGCACTGAGCAGTCCCACCATCCTAGAACCGCAAGCTCTTGCAGAACTGACGGGAGACTGGGGGTCTCCCTTAATCATAGGTGTCATCTAGCCTGTCCCTGGACAGGGTTCTCCCCTTTAGCGTTCTTGATCCATGACTTTTCAGCCTCAGCTTGCACATGCCCACGGATGGGGAGCTCATGACCACTTTCTGGGACAGGCTGGGCAGCTCTGATGGTAACAAACCTGCCTTGTTGTAATTTCCACCCACCACCCAGAGCTCTGCCCACAGGGCCTCAGAGAATCACTTGCCAGCCCTCCTGAGATTGGAAGCAATACCTGGGAATCAGCTGAAGTATGGACGGAAAAGTCAGCAGTCAGGAGGAGGATGGGCAGGCGCAGGAGGGCTCTGAGGGAGAAGAGCCAGAATAAGGTGCAGAGGCCCTGGTCCGTGCATCCTACTAGGGCTCCCCGTCACTCTGATGGCATGGCCCGCCCCCCCCCCCCAACCCTGCTGGGGTCCAGCAGGAATCCGGCATGGAGAGTGCTCCTGAAACTGACAGGGAGGGCAGGCCCAGGCAGGATGTCCCAGCAGGCCCCCCGGAACTGGTCCCACTGGTGTGCAGGCCGCCGGGGCAGCTGGCTCAGAGGGGAAGGCAAGGCCAGGCACAGGCTGGGCCACTGCCGCTGGCCGCTGAACAGGCAGCCCAACTTCCTCTCCTCTTGCACCGCCCTCCCTGCCCGCCCTCCCCTGCCTGGCGCCGGAGGGAGGCTGTTTTTCCACTCGCAGCTTGCTGTTTCTTTGAAAACACCACCGGCCCCAGGCCCTGCTGGTCTCAAGCTTCCTGCTCTGATGCAGAAGAAAGCACAAGGGAGCCCGTGGACGGCAGCGCCGGCAGCACTTGGGGGGCCCGCCCTGCAGGCCTACGCCCCGCTAAGGCTGGAGCCACTGGTTGGCACCACAGCTGGCCCCAGGTAAGGAAGGGCCCCTCCCTGGGGCGTGCCAGGCAACAGGGGGAGCATGGCAGGACTGCTCAAGGCTGCCCAAAGGGATTGTCCTGAGGAGAAGGGCCTCTCACTGAGGCTCCTCTGGGCGGCCCTCTCCCAGGCTGTCTTGTCTTCTGCCCTGACTGCTGTTGTAGCAGGTCCCACCCAGGCCCAGATGTTTCAGGAGTCTCAGATGATGGCCTCATCCTTCCACTGCTCACCATCCTCTGTGTTCTGATATCTTGTACCCCACTTTGGGCAGTTTATGAACCCAGGGCCCCATGAAAGCTCATGAGAAGCCCTGAAGTCAAGAGGCGAAAAGGAAGAGAGGAGCCTGCCTTTAACCCATTCAGTCCTGGCAACATTACAAACTCTTTCCCAGGGTGTAGGATGGAGTCCCTGCCCTGGGCTTGGGAGGAAGAGTCAGATCCCTCCTCCTCCTGGCTCCCCACGTGGTCACCGAGCTCTGCCCATCCCATCTGGCAACACTGGCAGAGACTGGCGTGGTGCGGGTGGGGGGGGGGGTACTGCTGGCGTAAAGAGGCACAGAAGGAAATGTGGCCGGTCTCCCCACCTCTGTTTGCTGCCCACCCTATCCCTCCATTCCCTGGCTGCTTCTGGCTGTGGAGTTTTGTTTTTCAACCCCCAGATGGGGAGAACATGGGCCACACCCTAGGCTGTGTCTCTGCTTGTGTGGGTGGGGCCTAGAAAGGGAGCCCACTTCCTGGCACACTGGAGCCCAGATCACGGCCGAACAAACTGGGGATGGGCTGGTGGGAATGGTCGAGCCTCGGCCTCCATTCTCTGTCACTGGTAGGCTGGGCAGCCCCCTGGGAGGCTGCTACATAGGGCAGGGGTAACGGGTGGGGAAGGGAATGTTCCCCAGGACTCCCATGGATGAGCACAGAGCAAGGGCCGGAGACTAAGAAAACAGAGGACTCACTTGGCTCGACTCACCCTTGTCTGCTTCCCAAACCTCCTTAGGTTAGGCTCAGAAGTCCTGCCCAGACACCTCCGTGCTGTCATGGCCTCAAGTGAGGCGTGTTCTCCTCTTTAGGCCTCAGATCTTGGCAGGAAGGAGAATCATCCCCACTGCCTCACCTCTGGGAGGTGAGGGTGAAATGGAGGGTCTCACACGGAGGACAATGGTCAGGCATCATTTATTCCCTTTCTTTTCCCGCCAGCATCCCTACGGGGAGACCAAGGGCCAGGAGGATTTATCCTCTTTTCACGGATGAGGATACAGACCCAGAGAAAAGTCATGGGATGTATTGACAGCCAGAATCTCCTAAACCAGTCTGGACTCTGAGGTCTCTAAAATGGAAAGTTCTCATGAACTCTGGGACACTGTGCCTCGCTGGGCACTGACCAGAGACTCTCTCCTCCACACCACCCCATGCCACTGAGGCAAACCCATGCCCTTATCTCCCAGGACACCCACTGCTCCCCCAGGACACCCACTGCAGCTGGGGTGCCCATGGGCTAGAGGCCTGGAGGAAACAGCCCCCAATAGTCCTAGGTCCCTCAGCGTCCTAGAACTACCGGGACCCCACCTTCCCTGGCGCCACAGGGCCATCCTTAATCCCGACAGCAAGGGAAGCCTGTGGTTTTAACAAGAACCCAAGTGCCTGAGGCAGACGGACCTGAGCCTGAATCTCAGCTCTGCCGCTTTTATGTCCCGGGCAAGCCCCTCACCTCTATGCACACGGGACTGGGCAGCTCCCTGGGGGATCATGATGATGGGTAGTGAGGGATAGAAAGCACCTGACACCCAGCGGGAGCTCAGTGAGCAGCTGTCACCATGTCCCCAAGGTCCCAGGGTTCCCTAAGCCTCCTCCTTTCTCACTAGCTTGGCCATACAGGATCCCCTCGATTCCTTACAGTTTTCCAAGGCAAACATTTATCAGCTTCCTTTATCCTATAGGAAGCACCAGGCTGGCCACTGGAGGAGATAAAATGGCAAGACCGTGCCCTGCCTTCAGATACCCACCAGCCTCCATTCCCTCCTAGTCCCATCAGGAACCATCAGGAAGCATTGATCCTGGTCTCCCCCAACCCCAGCCTTGCCGACGGTCCCCGCCACTGACGCAGCACCATGGCAGCCCTGATTGCAGAGAACTTCCGCTTCCTATCACTCTTCTTCAAGAGCAAGGACGTAATGATTTTTAATGGGCTGGTGGCACTGGGCACAGTAGGCAGTCAGGAGCTGTTCTCCGTGGTGGCTTTCCACTGCCCTTGCTCGCCCGCCCGCAACTACCTGTATGGGCTGACAGCCATCGGTGTGCCGGCCCTGGCGCTCTTCCTCATCGGGGTCATCCTCAACAACCACACCTGGAACCTAGTCGCCGAGTGCCAGTACCGGAGGACCAAGAACTGCTCGGCCGCCCCCAACTTCCTCCTCCTCAGCTCCATCCTGGGCCGTGCGGCTGTGGCCCCCGTCACCTGGTCTGTCATCTCCCTGCTTCGAGGTGAGGCCTACGTGTGTGCTCTCAGCGAGTTTGTGGACCCGTCCTCCCTCACAGCCGGGGAGAAGGGCTTCCCACCAGCCCATGCCGCCGAAATCCTGGCCAGGTTCCCTTGCGGGGAGGGCCCTGCCAACATGTCGGGCTTCCGGGAGGAGGTCACCCGCAGGCTCAAGTATGAGTCCCAGGTAAGGCTGTGCAAGGGGAAGCTCCTCTTCCTTCTTCCCTAGGCTATGGCAGATGGGGAGGTACCGGGGGCGGGGGGTCCAGAGTTGAAGCCAGAGCTAGTCCTCGGGGGCTAGGGTCTCCAGGAAAGCACTAGATCATCAGCATCAGTATCTGGGCTGGGTAGCCTGTGGCTTAGGACTTGGTGAGGCAAGTTTTAAACATTAAAGGAACGTTCTTTGGGCTCAGACTTCGGCTTGATCCCAGTCATCGCTACTTGTCCCAGATTGAGCACGAGCCCCTGTAAGTTTACAAAATATCTGCTGTCAGCTAGGAGTTGACAAGTTTCTATCCCCAGAAGGACCCCAGCCCAGCACTGAGGGAGCCCAGGTGTTGCTGACCTCAGGGAGTCCCTTGAGCCAGGAAGCGGCGGCTGCTGCCCTGATCCTAGCCTCAGCCGTGGCTCACTTCTGAGGGAGCACGGGTCCGTCAGGGCAGAGGCCTGGGCAGAACACGCAGCTGGAAGTGCTCCTCAGAGCAGCAGGGCACGCGGGGGACAGGAAGGAGCCCAAGATTTTCTAAAAAAAAAAAAAACCCAAAACCAGAGCATGAGTTTGAAGGAGTGAGGACAGAGTGGAATCCCAGCCGGAAGGGCTGGCTTCCCTCAGAAGATGCTCTCAGAGGGTGTGGCCCACAGCGTCAGCCCAGCCCAAGCCCTCTGACCTGCTTGTCCGGCTTCTTCCTGGGGCGGGTGAGGGTCCAGGCAGCCCCTTGCCCCTCCTCAAACCTGCCCCTTCCCTGGCCAGCTCTTCGGGTGGCTGCTCATCGGCGTGGTGGCCATCCTGGTGTTCCTGACCAAGTGCCTCAAGCACTACTGCTCGCCGCTCAGCTACCGCCAGGAGGCCTACTGGGCGCAGTACCGCGCCAGCGAGGACCAGCTCTTCCAGCGCACGGCGGAGGTGCACTCCCGGGTGCTGGCCGCCAACAACGTGCGCCGCTTCTTCGGCTTCGTGGCGCTCAGCAAGGAGGACGAAGAGCTGGTGGCCAGGTTCCCGGTAGAAGGCACACAGCCTCGGCCGCAGTGGAACGCCATCACCGGCGTCTATCTGTACCGCGAGAACCTGGGCCTCCCGCTCTACAGCCGCCTGCACAAGTGGGCCCAGGGTCTGACGGGCAACGGGGCAGCGCCCGAGACCGTGGAGATGGCCCCGCTCGCCTCCTAGGGATCCGGCCCCCACCCTCTCTGCAGGGGACGGTACTTGGTCTCAAACTGAACTCCATGCCTGCTCCCACCAGCATCAGAAGGGGATTTTTTTTCACTTGGGAGGGAAACGGGCCAGAAGCCAGGAGCACAAAGTAGCCCGGGGTGTGGAGAGTGAGGAGACAGCGGGGTCCACTCCAACAGGAAGGCCCCAGCTCTGAAGAAATCCCCTCTCCCACCAACAAACAGCAACCACTCAGTAACAGCTTGGGAGAAAAGACCCTTCTGTAGAACTGGTCCTTCCGTAACTATGATGCGGACGTCCTTTTACTGGCGGGACCCCAAGCCTCGGCAGCCATGGCCAGCGGAGCCAGGGGACAGGGAAGCTCACCAGCAGACGCCTCGTACGGGATACCGTGTGGTTAACGTACACGTGATTGCACGTGGGTACCTGGCTCGGGGGCGCTCAGCCGGGAGATGCCCTCCAACATCCACCTCTGGCTTTATTTTATATACTTAAATTTTTGATAAAGTTTTTCTTAGCATAAAGCACTAGCTTGGTGTCTGCATGATTGGATGGGCCATGCCACAGTAGGCTGGTAGCCATGGAGACAGGCCCGAATCCCATCTCCTTTGTGGGAGGGGTGGGGGACAGAGACACCCTGGGTGAGATTAAAATGGATGGGAGGGAGGATGGGGTGGAGGGAGAAAGCCAAGTGTTGGGAAGGCCCTACGGCTGATGATGTCTTGACAATTAGACCCAGTTATCTGATTTGATTTGAGGAGGTGAAACCTGGCCTTTCTCAGAGGGAAAATTGGCTTCAATTTCATGAGTCAGAAGATTGCACACTCAGTACGGCAGACTGACTCCTACAGCCCGTGCTAACGCCAAAAAACCAGGACAGCCTCAGCTGGGCCTTTCCCCCCACCCACACACACCCACCCTTGTCTGGTCACCTCCACCACCTCTAAAACCTTTGATGCTCTCCCTGTCCTGCTTCCTGGCATTCGACCCAGTCACTTCCCACGGAAAAGCTCTCCCGCTCTCAGGGCACATGAAGCTCTCTGCCAAAGAAAACATTTAACCCCCTTAAGACCAAGCTAAACAGGAACTGGCTTCAACAACTACAGGGTCTGCGCTGGTGTCCAAGAATTCTGAAACATACAGGATTATTACGATGAAAGGAGACGGAGTCCATCTTTCTAGGAAGTTTACAATGGTCACAGGCAGGTATGGGTGTAGGGGACCCATCCTGTCCCCATTCCCTCCAGTCTCAAGGAAAACCATCAAACCAATCAATGCCCTCCACCCAGCAACCTCTTCCCAGAGGAGCCACAAGGAGAAACCGGCAGTTCTTCCCAGCTCACACAGCATGGCAGTCTACACCCTAACCAAGCCTCCTACCCACAGGCCCTGTGGCAGCACACGTACATTCTCATTCCATCCACAGAACAACTCTTCAAGGTAGGACTTTTTGTCCCCATTTCACAAATGAGACACCCTCCTTGGAGACCTTAGATAATCAGGGCCTGGTAAGCCTGGGAGGAAACACCACCAGGTAATTTAAGCTAATACTTATGGCTTTCCTCTCAGATGGCCCGGTTCCCCAATAGTCCTCCCCAAAGGGGTCTGCCTTTGTTCTCCTGTCCCAGCCTCACGTACTCCATAAAAGGGCACAAGAACTGGCTGAGCTCAGGTTGAGGGAACGCCCAGAGACTCCGAGACCTAGGGGAGAAGGCCCGCTCCCTGGGTTCTGCTGACTCTCTTTGGCGGACCAAGAGGCTGCCAGGACCAAAGTGGGATCCTGACCACAAGATCGTCAGGAGTCAGCCCCTCCGTTCCTCCTCCTCAGGAAACCCCCAAGAGGGAGAGAGTCTTCGCTCTTTTAGGAGTGCAAGAGCCTGCTGTTTATAGCAACCTCAGAAAAAGGGAAAATGGGCACCTGGGTAGCTCAGTCAGTTAAGCGTCTGACCCCTGATTTCAGCTCATGATCTCGGGGCTGTGAGATCGAGCCCCATGTTGGGCTCCATGCTCAGCGGTGAGTTTGCTTGAGATTCTCTCTCTCCCTCTGCCCCTTCCCCCTCATATGTGCTTTCTCTCTCTTGTTCTAAAAATGGGGGGGGGGGGAATGAAATAAAGCAGTACTAAAATAAAACATGCAAAAAGGAATTATAGGAAAGCTCAAATTCTTTTTCATCCTGACAGGATTACCATAAAGTTGCTGCAGAAAAAGCAACATTTAAATAAGAGTCCTCAGGCAACACAGTTTTCCGGCGGCCCAGGGGCCCGAGATTCAGCTGGGCTGGCTCAATGCTGATGTGGTCATCCAAGGCCAGCTTGGCCACTAGTCCTCCAACACGGCGCTCTTAGCTTCCACATATTCCAGGGCCTTCGCCTTTACTGCCTGCACGTCCTTCTCAGTGCCATGTTGTTTCTCATAGTCCAGGTAGCGCTTGAAGAAGAATTTCATTCGCTTGGGGGCCAGGCTGAGATGAATGACCCGTTCAAAGATGTCCCTGTGAAAAGCAAAGCAGCATTTGCCTCCTGCCCCGGCCACTGGACCGCTGACTAGTTTTCGTCTACTTGCCCTGCGGCTCTGCAGCCAGGCCCCCCGTTCCCCAGCACCCTCACTCCTACCTTTACATTTACTACCATCTTAACTCCTACGGTGTCCACGGGGAGAGAGACTGCCACCCTCACTTTCCAGATCAGACAGACACTCACGGGTGTTAAAAGGACTCACTGGCCTGAAGTCACACAGTGAGTCAGGACAAAGCTGCCAGGATGGGGATATACACAAGGTAGGGATCTGTGACAAGAGCTCTGCTTCAAACTCACTGATGGGCTTCGCCAAGGCACTAGTTCTTTTGGGACCTCAGTCCACCTGTCTCTAACCCTCTCTGCCCCTTTGGGGATGCAGGTGACAATAGTAAGCCTGCGACCATTCTCTACCACCAGAGCCAGGCTCTATGAATTATGTGGGAAACCCAAGTCTTCTGACCCCCACACCAGGGCCAGCCTACTGCCCACCCAAGACTCCAGCACAGACCAGAGGCTGGCTCTTGAGGCAGCAAAACAAGTCAAAAAATGAGTACCACAGGGCCGGGTATGTCATGTCAAAGCTGTTCTTCCAGTTAGTGAGAGAACTGGGAATACTAGAAGATTCCAGGGGGTAAAACTCATCCACTTGGCCCACATCCTGAACCTTTCAAAGTTAATTCAGCCCTGGCCTGTCTTTGCCTCTCACCGGACTTCCTTCTGGCTGCCATGCTTAATGGTCATGTCGATGTAAACCGACCAGACGTCAGTGCGCTTCGGGTAGGTGCTCAGTGTGTTCTCAAAAATGGCTTTGGCCCGTTCTGCATCCCCCAGCTGGAACTCCAGCTGGGCAAACTTGGCAATCACATCCACATCTGCAGGGAGAGACAGCTCAGACACACAAAGCAAAGAGACCCCTCCCCACAGCATAACGTGCTGCACGGACAGTCTGACTCCTGACTCCCTATTCATAGGTTCCAAGATCTAGGTGATGACAAGTGAACACTGGGAAAGTTTGGGGCCAAATACACAAATGGGCACTGATGTAGGACTCCCACTGCAGACACCCCACTCTCTGGGCTCAGAAAGGAGATGGGGCAGGGGCAACAAAATCAGCACTAATTATTTTTTGTTCCTCCATCTCTAAAAGTTTAGCATTTGAAATGCAACACATGTGATGTTCATGAGCATATAATCAACAGTGAGATCCATGCCCTCCACCAGGCTTTCCTAATACCACACCACCATCAGATGAGAAAACCTCCAATCCCTACGCCCAGATATCACAGAGCATAATGTGACCAGGAATGGGGCTGGAGGCTAGGGATGAGCACTCACGCTCTTTAATGGGCAGACACTCGAGAGCTCGCTGCATCACACGGTGACTGGCCCCAGCCTGGCCCCTCCGCAGAAGAAAGGCGCCATATTTGATCCAGACAGCTTTCTCCTGCCTGAACCGCTTCAGCATCCGGTTGTAGAGTTCACCAGCTTCCTGTGATATGAAGTGTGATATGACAGAGGGGGCAACAACTGAGACAGGGAGAATAACAAATGACAGACAGTACGCTCACGAGGCTAGACGTGGCCTCAGACTCTGGTCACTAAGTAGGCGCAACTCTAGATCCTGAGGAAAGCAGGCAGGTTCCCAGAGATGGGGAGAGCACAGAAAGGGCCTGACAGGGTAGGGAGTCTGCCTACTAATCCTGTGCTGTATGGAGGTCGTAAGAGTAGAAGAACATGAGAGTGCCAAGGGAGAAGAGGAGAGACAGAAAAGGGACATGTGGCTGAGCTGCTGCCTTGTGGCTATATGCCCACGAGATACACGACAGGGGTCCACTGTCCCCTCTACTTCCCTCATCCTCGCCCTGCCTTCCTAAAGCAGACGTGGGAGGAAAGGACTCCTCGCACTTGGAAGATGAACAAGTTGGGGCCCAGAGGTCACAGAGCAAGCCTGTGTGGAAGACTCCCTGGACTCCCCAGGAATTGGTTTCCGAGTTGCCGAGGACGGCCTGACAGTGGGCCACCTGGCCCAGACTCCTACCTGGAATTTCTCTGACTTGGCGTAGATGTCAGCCAGATGGAGAAAGACCTTGAGAGGCTCGTTGTACTGCACAGCCCGCTCGAAGACCTTGGTCAGTGACTCCTGAGAGCCGTACATGTTTTCTAGATTGAGCAGCGCCACCCACACATTCAGCTTCTCCTGCTCCTCTCTGGAGAGAGAGTCCGCACATGAGCTCCATCACCTCGGCCCAAGGAAGCCTGCACACCACCTAGGGATGCTGCCTGGAACTACTTCTTCCTTCACAGGCTCCATCCACATCCTCAACTCCCGCCCTCAAGTGAGCCCATGGCCCCCGCTGCAGCTCTCATGGAAGCAGGCATGCCCGGCCCTGACTGCTGGGCTTCCCTGGTGTCTGCCTCCACTCCAAAAAAGAAAGCCCACGAAATTTTAACCTGGCTCAAGGTTTGGCCAGAAAGGAACAGAATCTCTGGTCTGGTTTTGTCTCCAAACTAAGAGAACGAAGCAAAGGCTTGCCAACCCTCCTCTCAGCTGGTGGAAACCCTGTGCCTGGCACGTGGCTACCGAGTGTCTGCACCCACCTGTGCACAGTCATTGTCCCTGTTCTACTTCTGTTCCAAGTTGGGCACCTTATCTAAGCACAGAGATTCCTGTAAGTGTCACCCTTCACTACCTCAGTGAAGAGGACCATAAAATATAAACAAGCAGATCTGTTTCGCTAGGAGCCGAAGCCTGAAAACCCACGGGTGCTGATGGCAGCGAGCCAATCTGCTGTCGGCCTCCTGAGGAGGAAACGGTCTGCAGGCGACAAGGCCTGCAGCGCGGGGAGACACCTCCCTGTCAAGAGCCACCCCCTACCCAAGCAGAGGGCCAAGCCAAGACCTGAAGGAAATGGTCTTGAGAGCCCTCTCGGCCACGGCCCGGGCCTTCTCGATTTCCGTGGCCTGCAGGTGGAAGGCCATGTACTGCAGCCACAGGATGGAGCTGTTGGGGGAGCTAAGCAGGAGGCGGTCAAAATCATCCGCTGACTCTGGCTGTCGCCCAGGATCCATGAGAGCCTCCTCAATGCGGGACAGTTCTTTCTCTGCCTTCTGCTTCTCCAGCAGCCTTTCCTTCTTGCTCTTCTTCTGCTACGGAAGGCACAAAAACTCGTGAGTAACCTGCTCCCCAGGCCACTAAGGCGGTCTGTGCTGGAAGCCAGAGCTGACAGGGTGGTCCGTGAGCCCCAGGATTGCTCACAGGCCTGAGACTGCCCTGCTCTGTCAAAAGGACACTCAGGCCTGGACAGAGCAAAGGAGACTGGCACCCAGGGGTCCCTGCTAAAGGACAAAGCCCTGCAAAATACGCCACCGTGGCCTGCTGCGGCTCGTTGTCCTCCTCGCTGTCTGAGCTGTCTCCTCGAGGTGGTAATGCCGGGGTCAGAGAGTCTAGTCCCACGTCCCAAACGAAACCAGAGGACAGCTGGAGCCGGGGCGCTTCTGCTGGCCTGGTCGGCTTCCCCTGAAGGATCACAGAGGTGTGTGAGGAAAGCACTCAGCTCGGGCTCTCCCCCCCTGTTCCGCTGAGGACCCAGGGCCCCCACTACACCCAGGGACCTTCCTCTCCTCCCAGGGCCAGGCTATGCCAGGCCCACTCTGCTGGAGAAACTACATAGCAGTGATGTAAAAGATTTCCTTATAATTAAGTTAATCTAGGAAACAAGCTTATAAAACATACGTATGTAAAGACAAATTTTAAAAAATCTCATACGTATGTGTATTCCTACGTACGTTCTTGTATGAAGTACCATATGCGTATAACATGATAGCAGAGCTGGGACAGGCGTCCCAAGGGTGTAGGGATATGAGTACCTAACGTCTGGGCAGCCCTTCCACAGTCAGGCCTCTGTCCAAATGGTACCGTCCTCATCTTTCAGAGGGAGATACAGGCTCAAAGAGGCTAAGCCTTTATTTGCCTATCCCACTGATTTAATTCCACTCTACTCAACAAACACTGATGAGAATTTATTTTATGCAGCCCACTCCTTGGGTAAAGTAGGGTCTCGAACTCAGGTTGCTAATGACCAAGTGAAGACCTAGCAGCCCCGCCTTAGGCCATAGGAGAGAAGAGGACGAGCCGAAGACTGCCCAGCTCTCAGGCCATGGACCTCCCTCCCCAGCACAGCCGGTCCTCTCCCCCTCAGCGCTGTCCCTCACCTTGGGCAGCACATTCATCTCCTCCACCTCCTCTTCTCCCTCCCGATAGTACACTTCAACACCGCTGTCATCCTCCTCTGACGGAGCAACTTTCTTCTGCTTCTTGTTCACTCTTTCCTGAGGTCAACGGGGCAGGGGCGGGGTGGGGGAGAGATGGCGAGCCGCCCTCCTGCCCCGGAGAACCCGCAGGCAGCCCAGGGCCATGCCCTCCCCCTGCCCTTCCTGGCACCCCCCAGGGCCCGACTCCGAACTCACACGGCTCTCAGTCCAAGAGAAGGCTACTTGGCTGGCCGGCTGGCTGTGAAGCACAGTCCCTTCCCCGTGAGGGGGCCGCCCTCCCTGAGGGACTCACCTGCTCGCTTGCAGACTCCCGGCGCCGCCGCCTGCCCCGCTTCTCTGCCTGCGGTTTCTGGGCCTCACTCTTCTCCTGGCCGGACGGTTGTGCCTCCTCTGGCCCCTCCTGGTTCCTCTTCCTTTTCCTTTTCGGATTCTTCTTCTTCTCTTCTTCTCCTTTGTGCTCTTTCTCTGCTGCCTCCCTTTCCCTCTCCTCTTGTTTTAGAAGTGGCAGTCCTAGGGAGGCAGGAAACACGTCCGGCTTCCCCGTGTCATCAGGGAGGAACGACAGCTCTACCAGGTTCTTCTCACGGTTTAGGCTACAACAGGGAGGGAGGGAGGACAATGACGACAACAAACACACCAGGTAGCCCAGGCCTTCCTCTCTTGAGCAGCCCAGTTTTCTGGGCCCGGCACCCCCTGCCTTGGAATCCGTTCAGTATTTTTCAGAACGACCTCCACATTTTATCAGGCTGAACAGTGAAATACAGGGGGCAGCTGCGATGTTCCCTTACTCTGTCCCCAACAACAATTGCCTATGCACAGAAAATTCTCCGCATCAGCTTTCAGAAGCCAAGACTAGGGCTGAGGTAGAAGGCTCCAAACAATGGGGCTGTGTTCACGTGAACACTGTACCACCCCCCCCCCAAGGCATTGTGTCTAGTTTACCTCTGAATCTCCTCCCAGGGCTCCCAGGGAAACAAGGGGTTGCAGGGCAGGGTGCGGCAGGGGAGACACCTACCTCAGGACCTTGGCTGTGAGCAGCTTCCCTTCCGGGAGGTGTTTGTTGTAAAGGGCTTTGTCAGATGGACTGTACTGGGAGACATACGGATATCGGGCCAAACCCACAACAGAGGGGCCAAGGCTGACAGGAGAGAGACAAGGGTCCTGTGATCATAAATACAGCAAGAGTCCCAGCCTAGCCTAGTGCCTCCACTTTCCCAGGGACCCAAGTTGTGACAAGGATTTAGGACAGACAGAAGTTCCCAGCACTCAAAAGGATACAGAGAGCTTTGTAAAACAGCAACAGTTACGAGGTATAATGAAGGGACTGAAGGGAGTCTCCCACCCCACACCAGAACACCAGAACGCATGAGTCTCAACGGCTGGAGAAGATGAAAATGACGAAGCTGTGGCAGAAAAGGCTCTGCTCCCTACTGGCTGTGAATGCTACGTAATTTCACAGAACATTTACCAATCACGATCAAATACTAAACCAAAGAAAATCCAAATATATTTAAAATTGAAATTGAATATGCCATGCTCTTTGTCCGAAACACCAATAAAAATAATTCAAAACTTTTTTTAAAGTCTAAAAACATCTCAGAATTTTAATAAACTGATGGGAACTCAGCCTCCCTTTTCCTTTCTATCTTCTTCAGAGAAAGCGACCAAGGAACGCCACAGACAAGGACCAGAACAGGCCCAGGGGTGGGGGGATGGTGCTCACATCAGGCCCACCAAGCGCCACCTCACTCACCGGAAGAGCACGCCATGTGGCTGGACAGACTTCACGTAGCCCCTCAGGAGCTGCCTTTCCTGAATGTCCTGGATGGAGTTGATCTCAGGATCAGTTATTTTGCTCTTCGTCTTCGGGTTTGTCCTAAAGGAATAAAAGGCTTATGTACATGTCCTCCAAGCCTCCCTTCCCCACTCTCACCCCCTACTCATTTGCGATAAAGTCTACATATAAGAATGCGACTCTGGACCCGTCCAAAAGCTTATACCTTCAGAGCCCAGCCATACTCTCTTCTGAATTCCTGTCAGGACTTGGCCTCAAAAACATCCATTTCTAACCACAGAACAGGCTGACTTCAGGCCAATCATTCCATGACACAAGCCATGAACTATGGAACCCAGGGGTTGGACCATCTCCCCTCACCGGGGTCACTGGATGGCCACCTTGAACAACTCATTCAGATGTCTGAACCTTGCCCTGGGCAACAAGAGTCTGCGCTAACAGGTTCTTCTAGCAATGTGAATGCCTGCAGCTTTTCTGGATAAACAGGGCCAGGTAGAAAGTGCACGAGCAGAGAAGAAAGGGGGGAAGCCCCAAGTTCTGTGTCAGGTCTATGCAGCCTAGCCTCTCTTCCATGCCCTTCTCTTCCCGACCACAGACACTCACCTGGACGATCGCAGTGACAGAGTCAATACATGGCCTGTAGTAGCCAGGACGTAACACCTGGAATGAGAGCCGGAAAACGAGATGCTGACTTTTCAGCATCCCAGGAGACAGCAGAACGCTGGAGCTTCCTCTCCACAAGGCTGACCAACAGGCCAGAGTGAGGGGACAGGACACCTGGGCTCTGTTCTTCATTCTGTTGAGAATGTGCTGAGGGACTCTGGACAAGTCACCTCTCTGGGCCTCAGTTTACTAGCCTCTCACTACCTAGTCTTCTTACCCAAGAAAGGTGCTGGGAGAAGAAAACGAAGGAGGCATGGATCCCTTGGGAAGACACACAGAACCACATGGGTACTCAGAGGAGGTGACACCAGCCTGATGTTGGATCCCAGTGGTGTGCAGTCTTAGCCACTAACCACTGGGAACTGTAACCAGGGGATGACCTAGGTCCTAGAGCAGGTTCGTGACAGCAGATCAGAGGAAACAGATCATTGAGGCCTGAGCAGGGGAGGCTTCCAAGGAGGGAAAGCAAGGTTTACTCTTTGGTTAGGTTTCCAAACTTTTTTCTCCAAAAACAGCACTTGGCAATGCAAAGTCACAATTTCAAAGTATTGAATCATAGCAGTGGAAAGAAATTCAGCAACAGTCCAAATTTTTCCCCATGACAATAGTCCCAAATTTTTCCTGCCTCCTAGCCCCTAAAGCAGGAAGGACCTTAGGGATCATCTACCTTTAGGCAATTAGTTTATTTTCCACATTAGACAGATAGCATAATTGAATACAACTCACAGATTTGGCTACAATAAAATATATATTTAAAGTAAATATTTTGGGGCACCTGGGTGACTCAGTCGGTTAAGTATCTGCCTTCACTCAGGTCATGATCCCAAGGTCCTAGGATTGAGCCCTGCATTGGGCTCCCTGCTCAGAAGGGAGCCTGTTTCTCCCTCTCACCACCACTTCCCCTGCTTGTGAGCACATATACTCTCTCTTACTCTGTCAAATAAATAAAATCTTTAAAAAATAAAATGAAAATTTTGCTAAAAGCGACAACCACATTTTTAAAAAGATTTTTATCTATTTATTTGAGACAGAGATGAAAGCGAGCGAGAGAAAGCGAGCGAGCATGGCGCGGTAGAGGCGGCATCACAGGGAGAAGCAGACTCCCTGCCAAGCAGGGAGCCCGATGTGGGATTCAATCCCAGGACCCAAGGATCATAACCCGACCCAAAGGCACCCCACAACCACATTTTTAAGCCTCAAAGAGACAAAGCAAAGACAATCATGGATTTCTCAGATGTGTTCCTTTTCTTCACCCAGGCCCTGGATATCTCTGTGCTGTTCAGCTCTGATAAGTGGTGGTGGGTTTATTAGGCAGGTGCTGGCGGCTGGGATACTTGAAGTGGGAAAGAAGATTACAACTTTCCTCCCTCTCTCCTCAAGGCTTCTCACTCTACTGCCAGCCAACCTGGATTCTCTGAAGTCTGTACAGTATCATGCTAAAGCTTGCCTCTTCAATGCTAATTTATTCACCCTGGAAAATAACTTTAAAACTCTGAACTGGGGGCACCTGGGTGGCTCAGTCTGTTGAGCATCAGACTCTTGGTTTTGGCTCAGGTTGTGAAGTCAGGCTCCATACTCAGCGGGGAGACTGCTTCTCTCTCTCTCTCTCTGCTCCTCCCCTCACTCGTGCTAAGATAAATAATCTTAAAAAATCAAAACAAAAACAAAACTCCAAACCAGGCTCATTTTAGTGCACATAATATAGTTCATAAAATACCCCAACTGCAAAAGGTCTCTTTTGCAGAAATCATGTACAGATCAATTTTTTTAATTAAAAAGATGAATGGTCCAGTAGAAAAATGAGCAAACCAAAGAACAAGACAAGCAAAACAAAGAAAAAATGTAAACTGCCAATAAAGAGGGAAAATGACCAGTAAGAGAAGTGCAATTTAAAATGAGAGATCAATTTTTGCCTATTTAATAGCTTAGATTAAAAATTAAGAACATCCACTGTTGGCAAGGGTGTAAGAAACAGTTATATTTATGGCAGGAACATAAATCAGAAGTCTTTTTGGAGAGCACTTTGGCAAAATGTGTAATGCCGTTTGGCCCATCAATTTTAGTTCTGGCAATATATTTCACGATACATTTTCACTTGTGTCCAAACACATGCACAAAGATATTCACTTCATTATTATTGTCCATCAAAAGAGGTTTTAGATAACGATAAAAAAAAATAATGGAACAAAAATGTTAAAAATAAGGTAAAAGAACAAGGTAGAGGGGTGCCTGGGTGACTCAGTTGTTAAGCATCTGCTTTCAACTCAGGTCATGATCCCAGGATTCTGGGATCCAGCCCCACACTGGGCTCCCTGCTTAATGGGGAGCCTGCTTCTCCCTCTCTCACTCCCCCTGCTTGTGCTCCCTCTCTCACTGTGTCTCTGTCAAGTAAATAAATAAAATCTTAAAACAAAACAAAACAAAACAAAAAATTTAGATATACTAGCACAGGAAAAGAAAAAGTCCATGATAAGCTGCTATGAGAAAAAAAGCAAGCTGCAGAATATATCAAATGGAATTCTATTATTACATTAAAAAAAGTATACCTCCATGTGTGTAAAAGTCTTGAAAGATAGAAACCAAGGTATATAATGATGAAAAGTGGTAGAGAAAGTGAGCAGCAACAGAACTTTTCCTTTTTTTTTTTTTTTTTTTTTAAAGATTTTATTTATTAATTTAACAGAGAGAAATCACAAGCAGATGGAGAGGCAGCCAGAGAGAGAGAGAGAGGGAAGCAGGCTCTCCGCTGAGCAGAGAGCCCGATGCGGGACTCGATCCCAGAACTCTGAGATCATGACCTGAGCCGAAGGCAGCGGCCCAACCCACTGAGCCACCCAGGCGCCCAACTTTTCCTTTTTTATTACAATTTTCTTCTGGTACAAAATCAGCTATCATATCCATGTTTTTTTGTTTTTTTAAAGATTTTATTTATTATTTGACAGACAGAGATCACAGGTAGGCAGACAGCAGGCAGAGAGAGAGGAGGAAGCAGAGAGCCCAATGCGGGGTTCGATCCCAGGACCCTGGGATCATGACCTGAGCTGAAGGCAGAGGTTTTAACCTACTGAGCCACCCAAGCGCTCCACATTCATATTTTTTTATTTTTTTATTTTTTTATTTTTTAAGATTTTATTTATTTATTTGACAGAGAGAAATCACAAGTAGATGGAGAGGCAGGCAGAGAGAGAGAGGGAAGCAGGCTCTCCGCTGAGCAGAGAGCCCGATGCGGGCCTCGATCCCAGGACTCTGAGATCATGACCCGAGCCGAAGGCAGCGGCTTAACCCACTGAGCCACCCAGGCGCCCAGACATTCATATTTTTTTAAAAAAAGAAATCTACAATCCCACATAGAGCTGAAGAGCAAAAAACTGAACAAACTAGGCCTACCTGACAACCTTCTGGGGGACGAAGTCTTCCAGGGGTGTCTCTGAATAGGAGTCACTCAAGTGAAATACACTGACCCTTCCAATCTTCCCAAAGGGGAAGGAGACAGTCAGCCCCTCCTTGGGAGTCACCTTCACCACTCGGCCCATGGCCACTTCCCCCTTCTCAAGCTTGTGAGGACCTGGTAGGTAGGAGAACGGTAGGAGAATAAACCTGACTCAGGGAAGGGCAAATGAAGAAAGAAGCTGGAACACTGGCCAAGCACAGGCTGGGGAAGTCAGAGGCTGCTCAGACTTGGGGATATCTAGGCAGAGTGGACCAAAACGATCATAAACACCCACATTACCATGCCATGTAGTGGGGAAATCTCAGGGCCTTGTAGTGGACAACCCCTTCTGAGAGACTTGAGAAAACCAACCAAGTCAGAAAATGTGACTCAGACAGTAGCAAACTGACACAGGCCAGAGAACAAAGTCCCCGAAGAAAGTGTTCCCAGAAGACACAGGCCCCAGTAAGCTTTCTGAGGACTCCAATACCAGAGGCATCCTTGAACCTGGGCACTATCTGATGACCCTTTCCCAGTCCTTTCTACCCTCTCCCTTCTCTGACCAGGCAGCATTTTTCACCACACCTATAAGTGAGAGACACAAGAAAGCCTTGGAAGAATCTGGGCCAACCACAGTAGCCTTCAGAGCCTGGCCAATCCGGAACTTCTTATCTGGATGTTTTAGAACCTGGATGGACAAGAAAATTCCTTTAATGTTTGGAGAAAAGGTCTGTCATTTACCCAAAACTAGCATTTAAGTCTCTATACCAAGTATGTCCCAAACCAATCCCTGGATAAGTACATACATGGTTTCTTGTAACCAATGCACACACCAGACACGGCCAGCTTAGGAGCCTGGATTTCCTCTCCAGGGATCTCAAGCTCACTGACCTTGAAGCTGAGCGAGGTAAGCAACAAGGGAATCCTGCCCCGGATGTCTGGAGCAATCTCCACCTCGAGCCATTTCTTAACCACGTTGTACTGGAGAAAAACATAGGAGGAGAGACAGAATGGGATGGATATAAACATCTTCTTTTCCCTTCATCAAAATAGAAGACTCTCCTAAAAACTGCACAGCTGAAGGGGTCCTAATCCTACATTTTTCCCAAGGGACAGGAATCCACCCCCTACATCCCACTGCCCCGGCCCAATCTCCATTTCTCACAGACTTCACTCAAGAGTCTGGCTCAGAGCCTCTGCTAGGCTAGCCAACCATGTATCCCTCTTGGTGCCTCAACTGATCAGGAGGCAAAAATGATCTCAGAAGTGTCCTCAAGCATCAGGAACAATCCCACTGACCTCTGCAGACTCCTCCAAGATCAGCTCTGCCGAGTGACGGTTTAATCACCTCTCTCCAGGGCTCAACATCTGATTTCTAAATCAATTTAGATTTTGATTCTTTCCTCTTTTTTTTTTTTTTTTTAAGATTTTATTTATTTATTTGACAGACAGAGATCACAAGTAGGCAAAGAGGCAGGCAGAGAGAGAGAGGAGGAAGCAGGCTCCCTGCTGAGCAGAGAGCCCGATGTGGGACTCGATCCCAGGACCCTGAGATCATGACCTGAGCCGAAGGCAGCGGCTTAACCCACTGAGCCACCCAGGCGCCCCTTGATTCTTTCCTCTTTACAGTGCCCTCCCTGCCCTAAACATGCAGCCCCATTTTTCAAAGTGAACTCAACAAACTACTTATCATGCAGCCACTATGTACATAGCATCATAGTGATAAATAAAAGCCAAACCCCTACCTTCAAGATTATAGTCTACAAAGAGTAAGTCAAACAAGTGTGCAAATAACCAGAGCAGTAGAAACACACTGCACTACGGGAATACATGGGAGAACTAGGAATATGGGGCGAGGGGGTTGGGGGGTATCTGTGCTGGGCCTTAAAGGGTTATAGGAATGAACAGAGGGTACTCTGAGTACAGAAATAAAGACAAGAAGGGAAAGAGGAGGTTTTCAGGCTGATTGGTACACAAGGTGTATGAGGTCAGATTATGAAAAGCTTTAAATACCACTCTAAGACACCAGAGGTTTATGAAACCCACCAAGGCACAAGAGTTAACTAAAGGGCATCAGTGACATGCTCAACCAGATGCTTATGGAAGAACAATCTGGCAGCAGTGAAGAGGAGGTATCTGTCAACGTCAAGCCCAATCCAACTTCCTCTCTGATATATCCCAACTGGTACAGCTTTCACTGATCGCTTCCCTTTCTCCCTTTCATGAACACCTGTTCCACTTGGGGCTAGAACAAATAATCTGGCACCCAGGTACATAGTATTCTGCATTGTACCTGAACTTTATGAAAGACAAAAATCTAGACTCCAACAGCACATTTACTTTAAATCTTGCTCTCTGTTTTTTCTTTCCCTTTCGTATCATTGATCTACAAACATGTTCAACTGTGAGTTGCTTGCTAAGTGTTTCGTAAGCCATAATTTCAGCTCCTCAGTTAGGCTTCTGGTCTCCCACAAACCAACATGGTAGCAAACAGAAGCAAATGTTAAGTGCTAATGGCTGTTGTCTCCAGCTTCTCCCTTTTTTTTCTTCTGAAAAAGGACAGCATCACACTGCAGAGTGTGCACTACTTACCTTCTTCAAGAAACAAATCAACGTCTGCCCAGCCTGGTACTGTTTAACCTTCTCTGAGGGGCTAACAGAGTGAGTGTTGAGAGCAGTGCAGCCATCCTTCTCCAGCTCACTGTTGGCAGAAAAGCAATGGAAAGAGTATGCCAACCTCTGGATACAGCTGCTAGCTTAAAACCATCTCCCCGACGTCGCCATGGATTGACTGTACCCCCCATGTTCATGCACATCACCCACATGCCCATTTCTCTCCTCCAAGGGGAATGGTCATAATACCTGCAAGACAGCTATCTCCTCCACTTCATTTACCTAGGTATGAACAAGCTATAAAGTAGGCAGCCTACAATCTTTAAAAATTTAGGAAAAAACATTGTTTTACTACTTCTTTTGTAATACTATTTACCTATTGCTTTACAGTTTGCAGAACTTTCCCAAATAATCTCTCAATGAATGTGACAACAATCTTATGTGTGCATGAAGCAGGGTAGATATTATTAAACTCATTTTGTGCTATTAAACCAGGAGTTGAAGTCAGGGCTCTGATTCAAAAATCCAGGGCTCTGTCCCCTATGCTACCTTGAAATTATTACTGCCTTTCTGCTTAGTAAAGCAAAAAGGGGATGTGGTTATCAGTCCACAACGCACTTCAAAAAAAAAAAAAAAAATCACAGAACTCCCTCCCCATCCAGCTTACCAAGTAATTTCTAAAACAAAATTAAACAAGAAAATAGTACAAGTAATGCTAATAAACTATCACATATAATAGCAATCACTGGTGAATATAGAAAAACAGAAACATTCATATACTAGTAAAGTTAAAATGCATACACCTTAGAACCCAGAAAATTCCACCTTACAGAAATCCTTGCACAGACACAGTGGAACAAGTTCCAAGATGTTCCCTGTGGCATTATTTATAATAGAGAAAAACTGGAAACCACCTTAAACATCCTCCATTGGTTGGAGAATATATATAGTTGGGCACATTCATAAGATGAATTACTATTTTAACTACAAACACAAAAGCAGATCTCAAAAACAAAATTTTAAGTGAAAAAAAACAAGTTGCAAAATATTAAGTACAGCATGCCATTTATGTGAAGTTTGAAACCACACAAAATAATTTTGTAGACATACGCACGTGCGCGCGCGCGCGCGTGTGTGTGTGTGTGTGTATACAAGCAGGGGGAGTGGGAGAGGGAGAAGCAGGCTTCCCGCAGAGCCTCAATGTGGGGCTCGATCTCAGGACCCTGGTACCATGACCCGAGCCGAAGGCAGACGCTTAACGATTGAGCCAGCCCGGTGCCTTTAAAAAGAAGAATCCTGCTATATACTACTATGTAATGAACCTTCAGAATGTTGTGCTGAGTGAAGCTAGCCAGCCAAAAGGACTGACCATGATCCACTTACACAAGTTATCTAAAGTAATCAAATGCAAGAAACAGAAGTTAGAATGGCAGCTGCCGGAGGCAAGGGGTATAAGAAATGGAGAGCTGTTCTATGGGTATAGAGTTTCAGCCATGCAAGATGAAAAGGTTCTGGGGATCTGTTCTACAATAACGTGCACACAGTCAACAACACTGTGATGCAAACTTAAAAACTGTTAAGAGGGTAATTTTATGTTTTGTGTTTTAACCACAATAAAACAAAAAAGCAAAATGAGGGAAGAGACTGGGATACAGATATACACAAAGAGAATACCACATGAAGACACTCAAAGATAACCATCTGCAAGCCAAGAAGGGAGGACTCAGAAGAACCAACCCTTGTTACCTGGACCTATCTCCCCTTAGCCTGAAGAAACTACCCGACCCCAACTCTTAATTAAATAAGGCATCACACCTCAGGTGAAGATCTGGTGGACTCACAACAAAGATCTGTTTTCATGACAAAGACTGGAGGGGGATCAGGATCAAAATTGACAAAACCAAGGAACCCACACAGTAAACAAAGAGGAGTATGTGCATCCACCAAATCTCACTATTCTGCAACTAAAGGGCTTACTCTGAAGTTCAGTGGTAAAAAGGAATGAGATCTTGCCATTTGTGACAACATGGAAGGATCTAGAAAGTATTACACTAAATAAGAAAAATGAAAAAAAAAAAAAAAGATCCCAAACTGGATCCAACATGAAATGGAACTAGTTTTTCCTCCACACAGAATCCCTCACTGAACACCCCTCTCTGAAATCCACTAGAACGTGACCTAAAATTCCAGTTACTGAGCAGTAGTCTCTACACTCAAAGAATGGGTATTCTTGGCTACATGTGGTTTATTTTTGGAATTACTGAGTTCCAAAAAATTGAACTGAGACCAAAAATGTACCTTTTTGTTATGTGCTGACAAAGAGAACTGCAACCAGACTTTTAAACCCTAAATATAGTTTTTACATTAAGTTTCTTATAATCCCTCTACCTAGCCCTATCAGAGCCTAATATCCTTATTAGAGAAATAAGATAAGCTAGACAGAGGCAAAATAAGTCACAATGCTGGCAGAATCTTGGCAGGAACTCAGTTCCCCACTCTTTCCCTGAGACCATGCTACTGGGGTTCCTCTCACCTTGGCCGGATACTCAGCTCTGGAATGGTTCGAATAAATCTGGGATGACTTATTGGGAGAAACCTGGAGAAAGAAATAATGTCAAATCATTTCTCTTATTCTCTGTACCACCGTAATCTGGAGATCAGACTTTCTCTCTACTCCCAGGAAACCCAGCTTAAAAGCTCCGCTGCTCCGCTGGCAGCCTGCCCACTGGTGACGTGTCAGGCCTGAGGGCTTCCTCTCTTCTCTCAGCAGCAAATGCTGGGCAGTTGACTCATCTGCTCTTTAGCGTTGTCTTATTAAACCCTGAGTAGAATTTTCCTTATAGACTACATTCTCCAACTCTTACTCTAAAGTAAGGAAACGGAGGTCTAGAGAGTACAGTAACTGAAATTAATATGCAAATTATAGCCTAAGAATTATTTTGCTTTTCTTAGTACAGCAAAGATTCCTGGTACAATAATAATATTGCAGGTAGATTTAAAGAAAAGGAGGAGGACTACAGTATGTAGTAGAGAATGGACTATAACCACCTCTAATGTATACTGAGCAGTAACTGCATCAGGCAACCTGCTAGGCACACTGGGTACCAGATGTTCTCTCAACCTCTGCACGAAAGGTGCTAACCACCCATACTCCCATTTTACCAATTAGGAAAATAAAACTCAGAGTGAAGTAACTACTTAAGTCACGGTCACACAATTTTAAGTGGTAAACCTGGAATGCGAACCCAGGTCTCTCTCACTTTAAACTAATGCCCTTAACCACTGCACCATATGCCATTATTTTTTCAAAGGAAAAAAAGACAAAAGGATTCTTTTGGTGAACACTTCTGCTAACTAGAAGAAAATCTGATTCGTGCACAACTTTTTCGAGCCTGCCTCAGTGCCCATTCCTTCTCCCACAATTACAACAAAGTCCCCTCCAAACCAGCCCAGTTCCCAAAGCCTCCGTACTTGAACGTCTTCATGTCTCGCCCACCAATCACTCGGGCAGTGATTGTCTTCCCAACTTTCAGTTTGGCAGTAGGAGATGTGCCCATTGGAACATCATCTAGAATGTGGGAGGCATGAATACAACCAATGATGCCGTCTTCCAGTGTCACAACCACATGGGTGGGCTTAACGGACTTGACAGTGCCTTTGACCATGTCCCCGATGGACAGGGTGTGCTTCTTTACAGTCCCAACAACAAGAGCTGGATCTGCTTCCTCGTCCTCATCGACGGTCTCAGAGTCCTTCCGGGTCTGTCTCACAGTCCTCTTAGCAGCTGGCCCCTCAACAGCCAAAAGAAAACCGGTCACTCCTGGTTCTGTGGTCTTGAGGGTTAGGGAGACACCCTGTCCCACCTGCAACTTCTCTGAGTCGAAGCGGAAGGTGTCATTGAGGTGAGAGGTCAAGGAGAAAGCTGCCAGGTGGCCAGTCTCAACCAAGGAGGCGACAGCAAAGGACTCCTCCAAGTGCTGCACGACTGCCTGGTACTCGCTGCCTTTCTTCAGCTGGAAAACACAGAAAACCCGCCATCCCCACATCTTACAGGGCACAAGTGCTCAGTCATCACCTACTGGGCAGGCTGGGGCTGGGGAAGCCGCCTGAGTCCAGGGAACCCAGGGTTAGGATGAGTTGTAACGAACTAGCCTTCACTCCCTCCACCTGGCTTCCTCTCCTGTTACTGAGGTGACCTGACTAAACTCAAAAGCACTGCATCAGAATCCCTGGAACTTAGCTTTTGTTTTGAATTCAGATTTCTAGGTCCTATCCTAGAACTAGTGAAATCAGAATTTTAAAAGTTACTGGGGTGATTCTTAGCAGAGCTGGGTGTCCCTTAATGGTCAAAGACACTGTCCCCAACTCTTGTAGTTCTGCAGCGCCCCCCTGGTTTATTCACCCTTTCAACCACTCACCAGTCACTATTGGGAGCTCGTCGTGTGTGAGGCGTGTAGCCCACTCTTTCCTCAGAGTCCAACCCTCACACCCTTATGTATGAGCTCACCAGCTTCACTTGGAGATACGGGATATGGATCTGCTAGAAAACTCAGTGAGGGTTCACCACTATTTCTATTTCTCTTTGTCTCCCCATGTATTAAAATTATAGGCAGCCAGACATGAGGAATTATACCCATGTAATTCTCTCCACCTACCCTACACAGTTAGATGCTTAGTAAGTACTTTATTCATTCATTCATTCATTTGTTTATTTAAGTGGAGCCTCACGTGGGGATTAAACTCACGGCCATGATATGGAGACCTGAGCTGGCATCAAGAGTTGGGATGCTTACCAGGTGCCCTCTTAATACGCACTTGAAATGAGGACCGAATATATACATCATCCAGAGAAAAATACCACATGTGTTGAGACACCCCTTGAACCCATTCTTCTCTCACACAGAAATGTACGGGAGGGAATGTGGATGAGCAGCCTGGACGTCAGAACTATGCATAGACTTATTTTGTTTGGGCTATAGGTCTTAAAAAACAGTTTCCAACATTTCCCACATTTATTTCAAATAAAAGTCAAATTCTGCCTCATCTTAAAAATCAGACTCGGCAACAGCACATGCTGATGTTCCCACGTGGCAACAAGCCCCTCTGTGGGCTGGCCGTGCCCACTGCACTCATTTACACTATCCACCCGGCTCTAAGCCAGGGGACCACATCATTTATCATTGGCACCAGAGTGCAAGTCGGTACTATTACTAACCCCACCAAGACCAGAGAAGAGGTATGGGAATGACCCACACCAAACCAGGCAGTCAAGCACCTCATCCACAGGCATTTGCACTGAAACCCCTGAGCAAAGTGTGTGGGGCTGATGAGGTAGGTGATGCCTTTGAAACCTTGGGAATGGAAGTCATCGCCAGCTTACCTTTTTAGCTCTTCTGTTCACCAAATCGTGGCAAAGGGAAACATGTACCTCCAATTTCAACATATCAACATTTAAGATGACAACCTTCTTCTTCTGCCCAGGTTCCACCTCCTGCCCTGCAGGGCAGAAGCAAACACAGCATGATCACCCTCCTGGAGCAGGGAAGGAAGCATCTCTCCAAGAGCCCTGCAAGCCCTTGGGGACAAAAATGAAAAGGGGACATCCGTCCCGGGATGATATGGGCAAGGAAAACCAAAAGTGTAGCTCCCATACTTTAAATTCAGGTGTGCCTTAATTTATGCAACCTGCTATATAAAATCTAGATTTACCCAATTATAACAATAGGATTCACACTTAGATCTTCTTTGGCACGCTGTCAGGTGTCTTGATTTACATAGATACAAGACTGGGATGCTAACATTTTCTACTGAATCAGCTCCTCTACATTATGCATTTGGGAATTCTGTACCCAAGGGAGGGAAGAATGGATGAAGAATTTCCCCCATGAACCACTAGGGGCGAGACAGCAGTGCTCACCTGCCCGATGGTATCTGCTGGCCCTCAGAACCAGGCCAGGCACGGGGCCCTCACTGAACACTACAGAGCCGTCCTCCAACACCTCCTGCACCTCTAGGTCAAGGACCATCCCGGGTGTCATCTCAGCCAACGTCTGGATCAACACAGAGTCTGCCAGAGAGACCCAAAGGAAACAGGATTAACAAGCAGAAACAATACTCACCATTCTCTTCCTTTGGCAACACACTGCCCCACAGAGGAGAGCAGAATCCTGGAGCACTGCGAAGGTCAGATCACTTTTGGTAGAAATATGCGACGCCCGTGAACACTCCGATTGCCGGGAGAGAGACCTGCACCTTTTGCTGACCCTCCCTGGCCATCACTCATGAAAGTAGCCAACAAATACCACAAACACACACTTTCCTTTGCTTTCTGAATTTTCACTGCTTCAGTTTGGAATCTATCCTCTCAAGCTTCTTATTCCCAAATCCCATAAGGATTCCAACAATCCTCCCTGATGGTTGGAAACTTTAGAAATCAACATAACCACCCCTTAGAGTCTTCCAGCAGGTCCCTGCTCCATTCTCTCATCCACCAGGTACTGGCTGAGTAAGTGAGCAGTGAAGGTGTGAACGGATTCACAACAAATGCAAACCTGAGGACACAGAGCTAGGGCAAGTTCTGACTTTGGTCTGGCAGAGAACACAAGGGGGACCTCTGGGATGCTGGTAATGATCTTTATCTGAATCTGGGTTGAGTAAATGAGGGTGTTTGTTTTATAAACAGTTACTGAATTATACCTTAAATGATATATGCAGTTTATACAAGTTATACTCCCATTAAAAAGGGGGGGGGTCTGGGTGGCTCAGTTGGTTAAGCATCTGACTCTCGATTTCTACTCAGGTAGTGATCTCGGGGTTATGGGATACAGATGAGCACGGAGCCTGCTTGCCATTCGCTCTCCTCCTGTCCCTCCCAATCGTGCTCTCTCTGCCTCTCTCTCAAATAAAACAGACGTTCCCCACCCCTGACCCCCCTCAGCCCACGTGCCCCTACCTCGGTTGCTCATGAGGCTGCGCACACCCTGCCGCTCTTCCAGGCACTGGCTCAGGAGGAGGAGACTGGTGGTGGCCAGGTCGCCCAGACCACAGTCCGACAGCCGCAGCGACAGCAGCATGCGCTGCTTCTCCTCATCCACGTTGGTCACCTTCGCAACCACTGTCTGCCCCTCGACGAAGTGGTCACTTGTAGAAGTCACAAACTTGTCACTCATGATCTAACGAGCAGGCAGAAAATAAAGACAGGAAGTCTCTATCAAAACAACTCACTTCATGCCCCCAAGAAAGGATGTGTGGGGGAAAGAGTGGGGAGAGATGGGGGCCAGGAAGATTCCTCAACCCTCTCTTCAGCACAGCTCTACTCCCCTTCCAGAAAACTGTGCAAGGCCCTGGCTGTCCAAGATAGCCTTCTAGAGGGCACCCAGCCAAGGAGGCACATCACTGGCAAGCCATGTCTCTAACACACGATGGTAACCCTCTGCCCTGTGCTATGCATGTTTCTGCAGGCTTCCCCTCTTCTCTCAAATTGTTCTGGCAGGGGATACAAATAAGAGCCGTCTAGGGAAAACATCAGGAGGATAAACCTATGGAAAGGAATAAATATTTATGAATAAACTACAGGCTACCCGCTCTCCCACCGTCTTACACTGACTTCGCTAAGACTCCCTCTGACTCTGGGTCACAGTTTAGTCAGCAGGCATGAGGGGTTCAATGATGGGGTCACTAAGACTTTTTGCAATCTGAAAAGTTCATGACTTCAGTGACACCGTGGTGGAGGGGATCCTTCCAAGGTATTCTGGTATCGTGATGCCTCAAAAACCCCAGAGGTTGCAAAACCGGCACGCAGTGGCTCAGGAAAGTTAACGGCCATGTCTATACATGCTGACAGTGTAAGTCACTATTCTGGAACTGGAGACTAGTCTTAACAGTCCCTGCCCACCTACCCAACGCTGTACTGTGAAGTAAAGATGCCCCTCCCTCCAGGACACAGCCCTATACCAGGACACATGGCTGGGCAAGAATCTCAGCCCCATTCCCCTCAGCCAGGTGGCCTTTCTGCCTTGCCCCTGAAAATCTTACAAGGATTAAGGTATCCTGCACCTTCCCACTCTCAGGTTCCATGACTGTAGTATCTCTCCCCCAAGGCTCTTGGTACATGGAGCTGAACTTACAGCTTTGGGGGCCAGTCCACTAAGACCTGACGGGAACTGGACGAACACACCATAGTCCTTGATGCTCTTCACAAAACCGATGAGCAGCATCCCAGGATGGATTTCTGTGAAGCTTTTAGGATCCTGGCCACCCTCCACGGTGGACACCAAAGCTGGCTTCCTACAAAGGAGCTAATAGCACTTCATCAAGGAACATTCCAGAAAGGGCAGATGAAATAACCATCTCTCCATCTCCTTTTTCCATTCTACCTGCTCTACTGCTACAGTGATTCTCTAAGCATGCAGACTAACAACACTAGCATCACCTGGAATCTGTTAAAATGCTAACTCCTGGGGCGCCTGGGGGGCTCAGTTGTTAAGTGTCTGCCTTTAGCTCAGGTAATGATCCCAGGGTTCTGGGATTGAGCCCTGCATTGGACTCCCTAGTCAGCGGGAAGCCTGCTTCTCTCTCCTATTCCCCCTGCTTGTGTTCTCTCTCTCGTTGTCTCTCTCCCTCTCTGTCAAATAAATAAATAAAAATCTTAAAAAAAAAAAAAAAAAAAAAAAGAAGAAAGAAAGAAATGCAAGCTTCCAAGCACTGTCCCAGACCTACTGAATCACAGACTCTGGAGTGGGGCCCCACAAGCTGTGTAAACAAGGCCTCCAGGTGATTCTGATACACTCTCAAGTTTAAGAACCAGTGTTCTTCCTTTCTCTGTTAGTTCGTCTCCAGGTTACTGAAGAGGACCAAAAAGAGACAGGCTCATCTCTGTGGTTTGGCAGCTGGACCAACCATGACAGGATCCTCCACAATCTTCACACTAACCGACTCTATCCCACCTCCTCAATCTTCACCCTTCGGAGATTTCATTTTACATTCTGTGAGGAAGAGGCAGTGTTCCCCTTTGAAGTACACATACCAAGACCAAAGGGAATACTCGGGAGCCCCGTGGGCCTGGCGGCGGGGGGTGGGGGGGCGGGTATTGGGAAGGAGGACAGCAGCTGCCTCATTAATTGTTCCAGCTCAAGGGGCCAGCACTGCATATAAGAAGGCAAGATGGGCTACTGGAGATATCCCGCTGGACCTGGCAGGCCACACTGCCCCCTGTCCGACACCTTAGACTCCCACTCTGTCCTGAGGAGCTTCTACTGGTAGAACTTCAATCCTCTTACTTTCCACCAGGGGAAGGCAGGGAAAGTACAGTCTGGTCACTGGTTTCGTTTTATGGAGGTACTTCTGAAGTCAAATGACTGACTTTTTCCCATGGAGCTTCCAGTTCGGAACAGAGGCTGACCCAGAGTCTTCCCCCAAGGGCCCACAGCTCTCCAGATGCCAGTAAAGGATACAACACGCCCCTCACTCTGGCTGAGACAGAGTACTCTGTGAAGGGTGTCACCAGTCTGCAGCCAGTGATACAGCAGAGGGCCATTGGCGACGTGGTCCGACAGATGAGGCGTGGGGAGGAAAGCGGGGGTGTTGTAGGGCAGGACAGCCACCTCCAGCCCGTCTTTGGTCTTCTCTAAAACCTTCACATCCACCAACTACTCAGGAGAAGAAAGAAAAAATGGTACTTGTCCTGAGCAGACAGCAACCACATCTGGCTCAGGCAGAGAGAAGTCCCAGCACCAGGGATCACTGAGAGGTCAAGATCAGAGGAGGAGTTTTCTTCCACACCCCACACCACTGCCCCCAAAGACCCGCCAGGGACCCGCACACACACCAGGACCCATTTGAGTGCTCGCATCCCTCCTCTCCCAAGTCCCTCTACTGAGTCCCAGGGGAAAGGCAGTCTCACAGGCTGGTCCTAAAGACCAGAGAGGAAAGAGGACAGCAGGACACTGCTGAATAGCTATACAAGAATGGAGCCTTCCTTTCCTGCACCGCTTCCATTTGCTCTGATACACAGAAAAGAACCCTCTTTCAAGACCCTCAATTCTGTCTAGCCCTAGAACCTTATCTAGACCTTCATCTTTCCCTCCACAGGTCCCAGTGCCCCACGTTGTCAGTGGCACCCCACTTTCTGCCACTGTCAACTGAAGTAGCTTCTCTGGAGAAGTCTAGGTACCTGTCCAAGGCTAACAGTTCTTCTTTTCTTCTGACTGTGTCCCAGATGCTCCTTCTTTGGATCACTCAACAGCTTGAAGGACAAAAGCATCCTCTCTTTGGATGGCTCACAGTTCAGCACCACAACCTTCACCACCTAGTGAGAAATCACACTTGCCTGGCTAACTCTTCCCCGCAGGCCAGCCAGGCCCTGGAGAGAGCTGCCCTCCACGAGCACTGCAGAGGGAGAGGCACGTAGACCTGGGATCAGGTCAGAAAGCAATGGAGAGTAATGTACTGAAAGATACACAGAATCCACCCCCCACGTCCACCTTTCGTGGGAGAGGAAAACATGAATAAGTTTTTGATACAACCCCAAGCTTGCAAAACTTTTTTTTCCTAGATAGACCCAGACTCACTAGTTTTATGGCACTGCCATCTTGTGGTGACAGTGACCTCAGAACAATTTCTGATGTGAGGGCCACCAGCATGTTTGTTATAGGTAAAGACTAATTCATTTCTTCCAGGTTGTGGGGCTGAGGTCACTTAGTTTTCCAGCTTCTGCTGAAACCCCCCGAGGGTTCCTCTCAGTTCTGTTCCCCATCTCCTCCACCTAGCTGGCTCCAACCCACTGCCCCACATGCCCCTTCCTTAGCCCTTAAAAAGTCGTCCTCCCACTACTCTGTCAAATCTGAGTTCATGGGGTCACGAAGGATATGGGTCTGTCCCAGGAAAGGGTTACCTGGCCAGCGTAAAAGACCCTCTCTGGGTCAGGGACATACTCGGCACTGAGCTCATGCTTGGGCACCAGTCCCTGCACATCGTTGTAGAACTTCACGATGCAGCCATAGTCCTTGACCCTGAGGATGAAGCCATGGGTCTGCAGACCAGGCTTGGCATCAGCGTAGGAGGTAATGGCAGGCAGCTTGGACTCAATTAGGGTTTTCTTCAGCGTCATCATCAGCTTCTTGGCTTCAGGATCACAAAGCAAAACCTAAGGGAAGAATATTGGTTGTAATCAAGTTACCCGTTATCAAGAGAGCCATCGGACTGGTCTCTGCAACCTCTGAACCCAAAGGCCAGGGTCTGTCCTTAAGAACCTATCTCTTTCCCTGCTCCCTGCTGGATGACAATCTGGGGAGTATTCACCTATTTCAAAAGTACTTCCTCCCATACGTTCCCTCCTGGGCCTGCATCCACACGCACTGTCCCCCCCAGTGTCCTGGGTCAGTTCCTTCAATGCCACCTCAGCTCCTTCCCAGACCACGTGCCGTCTCATATACAGAATGAACGACCGAGCCAACTCACCACCTCGGTACTACCGTGTATTAGCTACTAACTGAGACTGAGAGATCCAACCATCTCTCATCCCTCAGGTCATCTCTTTAAGGGCAGAGAAATTCCTTTGTTTCTAACTTCCTGACTCCCCTACTATAAAATTTTGCACCAATGGGTGATCAGTATCTCTCTTGACTCAATAAAGAAATAAAACGAAAAGAAGAAAACCTAACGTTGTGAGTGCCTGCACACACCAGGCCTTGTGTTAAGTACTGCATATCACATTTAATCTTCACAACTCTGTGAAGCTTCTCTTGGGATTCAAGACTTTGTTATAAACCACTCAAGTTTCAGCAGCTTAGTTTAGATATTTCTGTGCCTAACACACCCCTTGCTCCTCTTTAAATCCTTTCTAGTTTAAGTACCACCTCTGCCAGAAATCTAGAAGACCTTATGGTCATATAGACCTGAATGTGAAAACTGGTTCTGCCATTTATTAGCTGTGTGACTTTGAGCAAGCTGTGTGACTTCACTTTCCTACAGTTTACTTTCCCCACTGCAAGACAAGGATAACAGTACTTACTTTATGGGATCGTTTTAAGGATTAAATGACATAATGCATGTCAGGGGCTTAGGATAGCAAATAGCACAAAATACATGTTACATGGTGGTTACAGTGGTTACTACTGATACCACCAATATTCCTGTTGGCCCAGCCCACCCTTGCCTCCCCTCTGAGATACGACCATAGCACAGAGCCTACACCAAACCATGTGACAAAAAGTCACACAGTGGCTTGCTCTCTTCATGTATTATTTTGACTCTCAATTATATTACAAAACTCTCAAGGGCTTTTCTCTTCTCAATGCCAGATACAAACCACAGATGTTACATGGTCATTCTGTGGAAAAAGGCAGAAACTTCAGCTGAGAAGCATTGCTCTCTTCCCATCTGGCTTAAACCCCAACAAGACCCTTCAGGAGGCTCACCCGGCACTTGACCTCATCCCCGATGTGGTACTTCTTTTCCGGATTCTTCATCAGGATGTCGGCCAGGTGCATGGGTGGTATCAGGCCCCGGATTTGCTCGCCCACCTTCACCAGCATCCCATATGGCTTTATGGTCAGCACTGTGCCCTAGAGAATACAAAGAAAAGACACCATCATACCTCAAGAATGGCTGTTCCCCCTCTACTTCTAACAACAAAGCAGGTCACATCTCTCTTTTGAAACCCAGCTTCCCAGGCTAACTGCCTGTTATTCCAGATGTCACAGGGTAAAGCACACACCCCACACGGACATGAATGCAGTCTGTTTTGTTTACAGGAACCTTCGCATCTTTCTGCAGGAACATGTTCTCTGTCTACCTCACGAGCACATTCTTTGCAGGAGGGGATTCTGTCTCCTAAGGAACAAACTCTACCTATAAAGGAGATCTGCTCAACTAGGGCTAAATGGCTGGACACGAGAGGCAACTGCAAGTGACCTCGTACTAACATCCCAGGAGCTCAACTAGCATAGAACTAACTTTTGCCCAAATCTAATAAATACCATCAAATGCCAGGATTTATGACCTACTGCCTCTGTGTATTTGAGTGATGCTATTAAGACCTTACCTTGAAATTAATTACATGTTACCCAAAGGAAGAAAAAGAATCTCCAGTTAACAGGCAGGGGTAAGGAACATGACTTTAAATGTGTTCATTTGAGAACTAATGAGCTGCCAGTTAACCTGTGAACTAAAGAATGTCTGAAGGTAAACGAGTATCTAACGATATGCTTGAGTCTTACCTCTACCAGTGCCCCAGGTTTGATGTCATGATATCTAAGGTACTGAGCTTCAATAATGGACCTAGAACAAAAAGAAAATACAAAATTAAATAAGCCAGGGCAGAGGCTACCTAAAATTCAAAGCTCCCAAAATCATGCTGGCAAGAAAGAAAATAGTCCACCATGTCAGGCCAGGAGAAACTGTGAGCAAGCAACCCCAGAGAAGCACACTTCTCCAGCCCCACACGTGTCGATGACAGACTTACGTCCTCAGAGAGAGCAAGGCTAGCTCATCCATTTGGCTGTAATCGATGATTCTACACTTGTGAGTGTTCCCTGGCTTAAAGGAGTCAGCACTGAAGACATTTTTCGAGTCGGAGAGATGGCTGAGCTACAAAGTACCAAGTGATTAAGCACAAGCCAGACACAGTAGATCTGAGGCAATCAGATATAAAAACACACTGACACATTTAGCACCTACTATAAAAACACTGTTGATCGCCTATTAACATAATTCTGGTAACTAAAACACTGCTCTTTACGGTCATAGACTATAAGGTCAGAGAACAGAGAACAGACTATAAGGTCAGAGAACCCTCTAGATCATGGGTCCGAAACCTATAGCTCAAAATAGTGCCTATTTTGCAAATAAAAGTTTTACTGAACACAGCCATGCCCCTTCATTTACGTACTGTCTATGGCTGCTTTCCGGCTACAACAGAGCTGAGTGGTTAGGACAGAGATCGAATGGCCCACAAACCTGAAAAATTTATTACCTGGCCCTTTCAAAACCTTTGCCAAGCTCTGGTGTAGATCTGACTCATTCTTGTACCTACTATCGACCAGGTATCAAAGTCAGTCAAATTAATCCTAAAGAATTCAAAGAACAAACAGATATTGTTCTAATCCCTCTGCAGAGTCTGCCACACCTGGGGATACTCAAAAATAGTCAACTAATACAAGGGATGTAGAAAACAGAAAAGGACCCACATGACCCCAAAGTCTCTCTAGTGATAAGAGCCCACTGAAACGAAAACGCCTCCTCACCCGGGCATAGGCCAGTGCCCCATCCTTCAGCCTGAAGGTGGCGCCGGCCTTGCTGATAAAGCTCTGGACAGGAACGTCATCCAGCACGGCTCCCAGATGCTGGCAAGAGAGCCGGGTGAGGGAGCGTCCCGGCTGCAGGAAGACAGGACGCAGGCTCAGCCGCACAGCCCTGGTCCGAGGATGGACACAGAGAACACAGGCCCTTACCTAGATAAGAGAAAGAGAATCATGAGCAGGAGGAGGCACACAGAATATCAGGCCCCCAGAGCAGACTTTCGGAGTTCAAGACTCCACATCTGCTGCCCAGATTATGGATGGAAGCGGGAATATCAACTAGGGCAATCCAAACAAAATTGGGCAAAAGTCAAACAAAATGCCCCAGAGAAACTGCGTCTAACTAAATTCATGCTCACTCAAGGCCAGGAAAACATACCAGGGTCCCCTTAACAGCATGAGGCTAGTAACGCATATGCGACAGAAGCCATGTCCCAGCATCACTATACCAAAGACCCGCCTAAAACACACCAGGAACAGCCTGCTCTGATCACAAGGTCACAGCATGTAAAACGCCTACATTTTGTATACAAATAGGATTGTAAAGAGAAAAAGTTACTAGAAAAAAGTTCACCAAACAGTTAATATTATCATTAAGTGCTGGGAAAATTTGTTTAGCTAAAAAACATGTCTCTGTAGAATCCGATAGCATATATTACTGTTAAAAGCAAAAAAGAAAAGAAAGAAAATCATTTTAGGATTCTTTTAAAAACTCTGAATAACATATATTGGGACTTTCTTCCCAAATAATCACGATCACTGCAGAAAATTTGGATATTTAGGTAAATGTAGAAAAATCAGCCAGTTAAATCATTATTACCACCAAATGGTATAATCTGTCAGTATTTTAACCAGGTGTACCATTAAAAAAATTTTTCAGGGAGACCTTCGTGGCTCACTCAGCTAAGCATCTGCCTTTGGTTCAGGTCATGATCTCAGGGTCCTGGGACTGAGCTCTGCATCAGTCTCTTTGCTCAGCAGGAAGAGTCTGCTTCTCCTTCTCCCTTTACCCCTCCCTGGTTCATGCACACACACATGCACACTCTCTCCCTAATGAATAAAATCCTTAAAAAATTAAAAAAACTTTTTTGAAGTAAAAATAAAAATTTTTTCAGAGCACCTAGGTGGCTCAGTTGGTTAAGTGCCCAACTCTTCATTCAGCTCAGGTCATAATTTCAGGGTCATGAGATTGAGCCCCACATTGGGTTCCACACTCAGCACAGAGCCTACTTGAGATTCTCTCTCTCCCTCTCGCCCTCCCTCAGCTCACACTCACACATGCACACATTCCCTCTCTCTAAAATACATAAAATCTTTTTAAAAATAAAATTTTTTCAAAGCTGGATCTACTGTATCCATAGCGCTTTTAAATTGCATTTTCTATTTAAATGCATATTTTGTTTTTTACTTTAAATATTCTTAAACACCTTAAATGATAACAGCAAAAGATCCACTACCCACCCCCGCCAAAACCAAACTACATAAAACAATAAGAAATACAAACTACAAGTTGCCTTCTTTTTCACAGATTCCTTCTCTAATCTCAATCCACAGAAATAACCGCCGTGGCTTCCTGTGGTCCTTCCAAAACACATTTCATTTCCCTCACCGCCTCTAATACCTGTACATACACAGCCCTAGGATCTGCTCATAGCTAGCTGCAATACCAGACAGCTGTTTGGGATACAACTGGAATTAAGAAAACATTTCTTACTGCTTGATTTGAGAAATATGTTCCAGCTTTCTTGGGATCCAGGTGCATAAAGTCGACCAGGCCAGTGAAGAATGAAAGAAAGTTTAATGTAAGGCCAACTGGAGTCACCTAGAAATATACGGAACAAAAAGGAACCAAGAATGTGAGACACTGTTCATACGATACCCTCACTGCCGTGTTTTCCACAACTGCATCTCTTTCCTCCCTCAGCTAACCCTTATCAATTCTTCTTCCTTAAAATTAAGTGGCAGGACAACACCCAGCACTATTTTTTTTTTTAAGATTTTATTTATTTATTTGACACACAGAGAGAGAACACAAGCAGGCAGAGTGGCAGGCAGAGGGAGAGAGAGAAGCAGGCTCCCTGACAAGTAAGAAGTCCCATGTGGGGCTCAATCCCAGGATCCTGGGATCATGACCTGAGCCAAAGGCAGGCGCTTAACCAACTGAGCTATCCAGGCATCCCCTAGCTGTTCCTTTGTTCAGTAAGCTTACCTCCCTTCTGGCATGAGAGGCATCAATCCTCCCAACTTGAGATTTCCTGATGGGATGGGGGGTCATTTGCACAAGGATCCTTGGGGAACTGCCAGCCCAATCACCTGGGCAAACTGTTGCTAACTTGATGATCTGCCCAGACCGAGGATGCAAAACCCTAATGCCGGCAAAAGGGAGATATTGCCCATGCTGATTCACCCTAAGGAGCCCCCCAGAAGCTAAGCAATTAGAGGTGACAAGCACCTCAAAAAAGATCAATGAGGCAGAAGACTGAAATCTGGGAAACAAAGTTAAACCCCCAGGTCCTCTCCTCAAACTACAGGGTCTATGCCTCTCCTGCTTCACAGAAAATGAGTTATTCTCTAGGAAACATGTACAGAGACTCAAAAGACAGGGACAGTGCAAACCCTGAAAATGTAGATTAAGAAAAACTCTGAGTATTATATACCACCTAGCTCCCAGGCCAGGATTATATCCTCCTGAAGAGAAATTAACAGATTAACAGATCCTTTCTAGAGAAATCTAACATACTAAAGAAGACTTAACACCAATGACATTGGGAGCTGCTCAAAGTCTGCTAGCTCCAGATTCTGAGCGTGAGGTCATCAACACATCCCACTCAACCAGGTATACAAAGTGTTCCAGCACCTCACTCATACAATGACAATCAAAACAAACATTTAAGAGAGAGTACAAAGTTAAAACTGAAGAGAGTCTCCCAGAAGGCACAATACAGAAAAATACATGCACATACCAAAACAAAGGTGAGATGAAAAAATAAGAAAAATTAAAGAACTGAAACATTAAGCCTAACATAATCCAGAGTTTGAGAGAAAAAAAAACTCTATTTAAAAAAAAAAAAAGTCTGATAAGAAGCTAGTATCCAGACTATATAAAGAACTCTTATAACTTAATAATAAAAAGATAACCTAACTTTAAGATGGACAAAGAACTTTTGAATAGGTATTTCTCCAAAGAAGATACACGAGTGGTCGTAACACAACCAGCCCATGAAAAGATGCTTAACATTGCTAATCATCAGAAAAATGCAAATCAAAATCACAAGGAGATACCACTTCATACTCATTAGGATGGCTATAATAAAAAGCATAATAACAACTATTTGTGGGGCACCTGGGTGGCTCAGTGGGTTAAGCCACTGCCTTCGGCTCAGGTCATGATCTCAGGGTCCTGGGATCGAGTCCCACATCGGGCTCTCTGCTCAGCAGGGGGCCTGCTTCCTTCTCTCACTCTCTATCTGCCTGCCTCTCTGCCTACTTGTGATCTCTGTCTGTCAAATAAATAAAATCTTTAAAAAAAAAAAAAATAACAACTATTTGTGAAAATGGGAAGAAACTGGAACCCTTAACTGCTGATGGGAATGTAAACTGGTGCCACCATTTTGGCTCTTCCTCTAAAAGGTCAGTTACCGACCAGCAGTTCTGTTCCTAAGTATATGCCTAAGAGAAATGAAAACTTACATTCACACAGAAACTTACACAGCAATCTTACAGCAGCTTTACTCATAAGAGCCCAGAGCAGAAACAACCCAAATGTCCACTAACTGATGAATGCAGAAACAAAATGTGCCATCTCCACACTGTGGAATAGTATTTAGCCATAAAAAGAAATGATTCACATGCTACAGCATGCTACAACACGGATGAGCCTTGAAAACATGCTAAGTGACAGAACCCGATACAAAAGGCCACATATTGTATGATACCTTTTGACAGAACCCGATACAAAAGGCCACATATTGTATGATACCTTTTATATGAAATATCCAGAATAGATAAATCTAGAGACAAAAAGTAGAGCCAGGGGCTTAAGAGAGGGAGAGATGGAGAGTAACCATCCATGTGTACAGGATCTCTTACTGGGGTAATGAAATGTTCTGGAATCAAATAGTGGTGATGTCTGCACACCTTTATGAATACACTAAAAAATTACTGAGTTATACATTAAAAGGGGTGTATCCTCCCATATGTGAATTATATGTCAATTTGAAAATAGAAAAAGAAAAAAGAAAAAAAAACCCAGTAATACAAGAAATTTTCTCAGAATTGAAAGATCTGCATTTCTGGATTGTAAAACAAATGAATGGAGAGAGATCACACCAAAACACATCATCATGAAATCTTTATTTTTTTCTTTTTAAGATTTTATTTATTTGACAGAGAGATAGCACAAGTAGACAGAGTAGCAAGCAGAGGGAAAGGGAGAAGCAAGCTCTCCTCGGAGCAGGGATCCAGATGTGGGACTAGATCCCAGGACCCTGGGATCATGACCTGAGCTGAAGGCAGCCACTTAACTGACTGAGCCACCCAGGTGCCCCATCATGAAAGCTTAAAACGGATAACAATAAAATTCTTAAACTCTTCCAAGGGGCGCCTGGATGGCTCAGTTGGTTGCGCATCTGACTCTTGCTTTCAGCTCAGGTCATGATCTTGGGGTCATAGGACTGAGCCCCAAATTGGGCTCTGCACTCATTGGGGAGTCTGCTAGAGATTCTTTCTTTCTCTTTCTCCCTCTGCAACTCCCCCACCTCTCATTCTCCCTCTTTAAAGTAAATAAGTAAATCTTAAAAAAAAAAAATTCCTGAACTCTGCCAAAAAGAAGAAACATATATGAGAAAGAGAAATCAAAGTAGCACTAGACTTTTTAAGAGCACCAGAGGCTAGATAACAATGGCAACAGGTCTTCAAAATTCTGTTATTTTTTGACAAAGAATTCTATTCCTAGCTTTACTACCAATCACATATGAGTCAAGATATTTTCAGACATACTAGGTGTGCAGCAAAGAGTAACACAGAAAGACCCAGAATGTGATCCTCAGAAAAGCCTGCTGGCAAGGTTGGCCATTGGCTGCTGTCTGAAAATTTAGATTTTACAACTCCCAGAACCAAGGGGCTCTCAGCAACCTGAACTGTTTGGTACAGATACCAGATACAGCATGGTATCTGGAATTTTGGTACATGTCAGGAAGAGGGTACCTACATGAGCAGCCCCAGTGAAAACTCTTGGGCACTGACTCTCTCATGAGCTTCCCAAAGAGACAGTTACACCCTTTGTGACTCCACTGGGAAAGGACTCTTGGAAGCTTGTGCTCCTAGTGCCTTTTCCCTTTCTGATTTTGCTTGGCTTCCTTCCACTGTAATAAACCACAGTCACAAGTGTCACTATATGGAGTCCTCTGAGAGCTTCTAGAGCATCAGCAAGCCTGGGAGTGGTCTGGGGGATCCCCTGCACCCTAGGTCAGGAAATTAACCTCCCGTGTATCTTACCAAGGATGCTTCTGGAGAATGCACCAGACAAAAATGAGCAAGTAAACAAAAAAAAAGGAATATGTGGAACCAAAGAAAACTCCAATATAGAGAAAGAGGGGAAGGATCCCAGATGACCAAGAAAGGAAATCCTAGGATATCAGCTCTGCAGGAGTCCTACCAGAGCAACTGGTCTAGACAGAAGGAGGATAACAGTAAAAAGAGCTCTAGGTAGGTTAAAAAAAAAAGGAACTAAGGTTTAAACACCTTTATGGAAAAATGCAGTATGAGGAAAATAACTACAAGATGTATTATCCCCACTCGTGCTCTCTCTCACTCTTTTTCAAATAAATAAAATCTTAAAAAAAAAAAAAAGCTGGGCGCCTGGGTGGCTCAGTGGGTTAAGCCTCTGCCTTCAGCTCAGGTCATGATCTCAGGGTCCTGGGATCGAGGCCCGCATCGGGCTCTCTGCTCAGCAAGGAGCCTGCTTCCCCCCCTCTCTCTGCTTACCTCTCTGCCAACTTGTGAGCTCTCTCTGTCAAATAAATAAACAAAATATTTTTTTTAAAAAAAGCTGATTATCAGCTCCGGGGGAAAAGCTATTTGAGAAACAATCATGGTATGTTATCTAGCTCAGCAGTAAATAATATTTATATAACCACAGTAATTTAAGCTCTGAATAACGATTTAACCAAAAATTTATTATATCTCAGAAGGGTGAAGGAAGGAAAGGGAAAATTAAGAGAGCCAAATTGTCTTATTATCACCTTACCACGGTAAGAAGTTAAAACTCAATGCCTAAAATTGATAAACCAAGAGATACCAGCAGAAGCTTATTACTTGACAAATACAGAGGTAAATTTCCAAAAATAAAAAAGTGAAAGATGGAGTTCGAAGAGATGAGATAGTTCTTTGTTATAAAAGCCTTTTAGGGCGCCTGGGTGGCTCAGTGGGTTAAAGCCTCTGCCTTCAGCTCAGGTCATGATCCCAGGGTCCTGGGATCGAGCCCTGTTATCAGGCTCTCTGCTCAGCAGGGAGCCTGCTTCCTCCTCTCTCTCTGCCTGCCTTTCTTCCTACTTGTGATCTCTGTCTGTAAAATAAATAAATAAAATCTTTAAAAAAAAAAAAAAAGCCTTTTAATAAAAGCTTTTATAAAAATAAAACAAAATTTTTTAAAATGTCTGACTTTTTCGGGGTGCCTGGCTGGCACCGTCGGTTAAACATCCATCTCTTGATTTCAGCTCAGGTTATGGTTTCAGGGCCCTAGGATTGAGCCCTGTGTTGGGCTCTGTGTTCAACGTGGAGTCTGCCTGAGATTCTCTTCTCCCTCTGTCTCTCCCCTTCCCCCAAAATAAATAAAATCTTTAAAAACAAAAAACTATTTGACTTTTTTAGTCAGCACTGTCCAAAAGAAACATAATCCATGTATAACTGTAATTAACTTCACCAGCAGTCACATTTAAAAACTACAAAGAAACAGATGAAATTTATTTTAATAACTGGTTAACCCCATACGTCCAAAATATTATCATTTCAACATATGGCACTTGCTACATTTTCAGTGTGTAACAAGCCACAAGCGACCAATGTCTACCCTACTGGGTAGCACAGTTTCAGACTGTGCACACGCACTACAACACAAATTATCTCTATTTTACAAAACAGTACTGATAATGAATGGCTTACCTTCTGTACCTGGGCTTTGACCACCAGTCCTGGTAGCAAATTATTAAGGGTCCAGTTTTGCTCCTCAGTAGCAATGGCAGCAGAAACTTCAGAATGACCAATAGACAGACCAACCACTCCTCCGTTGCCTTTGACCTCCTCAATGATGCAGTGCAGGTACTGCCCCACCTTCAGTTTAGCACCTGCAAGCCCCGGCCCCAGCCCCAGCCCCCAAAAGGAAAAATACCTTCATGAGAATGGCTCTTAATTTGGACTCAAGCATTATCTGTAAAGATCTATGGTCTACCTGCCCAGTTACCATGTAATATTCACGTTCCCAATCTCTCAGTGACCAATTAAAAGAGGGGAATAAAGTGACCCTGACTCATTTGGTATCAACACTGCTTAAAAATATGAAACTCTCAATAAGGTAGGAAGAGTGCTGGTTCAGAGGCCCAGGAGGCCCAAATTTCAGTGGAATCTTCTAGGTGAGAAAAGTGAAACGGGTCCATTGGATCTCAGACCCTGTCACTCACTGGTCCTTTGCACACATTCCCTTTCCTATCAGCTAGGATTAACAGTGATTTTAGAAAAGTCAACAGCCTCTGGAGTCACCATTCTGTCATTTTATTCACCAAATGGTATTTACACACCATCCCCACATGCACCGCCTTCCCACCATGCAGAGGGCCCTCTTCCTCCCCTCACCTTTGTTCTTCTGTCGGATATACTCCTGGGCTTTCTGTAGTGGCAGAAAGGCTCTGGCCCCACTAACACCAATGTCCACAACGTAGCCATGGTCTTCCAGGCTGGACACAGTGCCTGTGAGCAGCTGGAGAAAGAGAAAGCATTCCCCAGAGTTCAAAAGTCAAAGGTAATGGGACACACAACAGAAATCCACTACCAGACACAAATGTTCCCATCATCAATCTTGACACATCATCCCACAATCCTCCCTCAAAGCCTCCCCCAACAACTTCGGTCCCACTTGAGGATAGAAAAGGGAAAGACATCAGCTTTCATTCTCCCAGGGCTTGAGGAATGTTATGGTTTCCAGACAGCAAGAAGTGTTATACACAGCTGAAGGGAATGAAAAAGAGGGGCTTCTACCCTAGAGAATTTTCAAAAGACAGGAAAGACTATTGTTACACAAAGAGGAGTAAACCAGATTGCCCTGCAAGGTCACTCCCAGAGCCATGACTAATCCAGAACTACTCTTCTAGCTGTCACTATGTCTTTTCTAAGTGTCTCCAAGACTTTAAAAAAAAAAAAAAAAAATCTTGCCAGCCTCCTTTACATTTCATGGGAAGCAGTGTGAAATTCAAATCTGGCTCTTACCATTTGGTCTTTGGCAAGTCATAAACCTGAGTCCATTTTCTCAAATACATAAGAGGAATATCTACCTTCTGCCTCACAGGATTGCCGTGAGAATTTCTTCAGATGAAATGTCTAAAACAGCCCCTGCCAAACAGCAGGCTTTTGACATTTGTCAATTTCCTGCACCTTGGCTTACTTTTAGTCCCCTTTCTGGCCAGCTTTCAGGGCCTGTCCCAAACTGGCTGCTTCTAACTAAAAGTTAAAAAATCATATTGATCTCCTTTCTCTTAATTACAAGAGCACCGAGATGAGTGTAGTTTATGAGTGTGTTTTATACCTAGCAGACGTTGGGACTCAGAGAATAGGACTAACTTCTCCTAACTCTCCACAGGACTGGGAGACTCAACAGTGAGCTATCCATCAGTACAGCTGACAGACTCATTGCCCTATCTACCTTGTCTCTTGCTCTCAGAGACCAGCCCTCAAGCATTCCCCAGAGATGCCCGAAAGCCTCTGAAAATGACTTTATCTGTAAAGAACAAGTCTTGGTATGTAAAGCACTTTGAGGAACTCCTCACCCTGCTAAACCTCCTTGGAGGTATTTTTTTTTAATTGGCCACCAGTGAATTTTCCCTTTACCCCCTCCAAGGTATTGTGATTAGGCTCAAGCCTTCGATTTCCATTAAGTACCTAAGCACCCTAGAGACCTTCTCCCCAGGAAAAAACCCACCCCTGTGTATAATAGTTAAGCTGAAAGTAAAAGGTGGTCTAGATACTTCCTAGGAGACAAGGCAGGAAAAAGGCACACTGTCTGCTTCTCTTCCTTGACCCCATACGTACCATGCCAGGCTTCAGGGCCTCAGCACTTAGCACTTCGTTGACGTTTCTGGGGTTCAGAGATAATTTGACACTCTTTTTGCCCCTCTCTGTAATGCCCACACTGCTCACCACACACCTCACCAGCATGCCAGGTGAGAAGAGTTCAGGCAAGCCGACCAGGTCCTGCATAATATAAATGAGAACAATCTGATACCCACTCCTCCCATGAACCAACATACCACTGCCCAACCCTCCCTCTATGGTTTCTCATCCTCGGACCCCAAAGAGCCCAAAGAGTGCATGAAGAAAGTAACCACTTGCCAAAGGAAGAGGGATCTGTGGCCAAGTCACAGTCTTCAATTTCAGCGTAAGACCTCCAAGTATCTCCACCAGAACAGGCAAATGTAGATGACTTGTCAAGAGTCGTCTGTATTCACGTTCTCCACTCATCATCTCCTACTCGCCCTTCAGCTCACTGGAACTGTGTTCCACCCCTCACCCATCACTTTAACTCCCAATAAAATCGCCAGTGATCTTCATGTTGCTAAATCCAGTAATTTGTTTCGCAGTCCTTCTTATATGTGACCTTTAGAGAGCATTTAACACTGGCTGGGGCACCTGGGTGGTTTAGGCCAATTGAGCGTCTGACTCTTGGTCAGCTCTGGTCGTGATCTCAGGGTTGTGGGATGGAGCCCTGCATGGGGTCTGTGCTCAGTGAGGAGTCTGCTTGAGATTCCCTCCCTCTCCTTCTGCCTTTCCCCGCTGTGCACAGATGTGTGCATGTGCACTCTCTCTCTCAAATAAACAAATAAATAAAATCTTAAAAAAAAAAAAAAAAAGTACTCAAGATTCAAGTCTTTCTCCAGGGTCAGTATTCACTTGAGGGTCCATCTTTCAGTCTCTTCTCACTTTTTCCGCTCCTTCTAGGCCCTTCTTCCCTCTTCTAGCTTCAGTTACCACCTACACAGAGTAGTCTCACACATGTATGTGTCTAGCCCAGACTACTCTGAGCTCTGAAATCACTGGATGTCTGTCTACTGGATGTCTGAACTGTTCCTCAAATTCAACACAGCAAAAAATAAAATCGTGGTCATCTCTCCCAACACAGGTCCTCTCTCAGGGTTTCATTCTCAGAATGGCAAGGCTGACCATCAACTCACACACAACAGATTAGGATTTATCCCCTGTATCAAATCCATCTGTGGGCACTGACTTGACCTCCTCAGTAGGTAAACCCTAAACACAGCCTGCTGTCAATCTCAGAGCTGGGCTACTACGGTAACCCCTTAACTGGTCCCTAGGCAACTACATGCCTCTTCCTTCTCTTCTCTATGCTGTCTACATATCACCTGCCCCAGTGAGAACACTTCAAGGGCTTCCCATTGGTTCTAGAATTAAAAACCAATCTTTAGCATGGTCTAGCCTCCACCCAGCTCTCCTGCCCCAACCCATACCACTCTCTCCCTTGCTCTCTCTGCTCTAGCCACACTAGCCTTCTCTCTGTTCCACATTGTGCTCCTTCTGCTTGAACTCCCTTCCTTCTTTACCCAGTACACACTCGTCCTTCAGATCTCAGTTCAAGCATCCCTTCCTCAGAAAGTCCTCCAGGCTCTCTGGGCTAAGTCAAAATCCTCTTATTTGAGAAAGAAAAAAAAAAATCCCGTTATAAACTCTCATGCTCCCTTGTGCCTTGACTTCTTAGCACTTAGCAAAGTTTAATTTTACATCTGCTTGTACACCACTTAGTTCCCATCAGAGTACATCCAGGCTCCCCTTACCTTCACAGGTTCTTCTTGAGCCACCTGCTCATTCAGCTTTTTGGTGTAGGCATCACAGATTTCAGTCACTTGCACAAAGCCCCGGAGTCCATTGGGGAGACTAATCACCAGTTCCAGTTCATTTACTTCCTTCACGCAACCCAAAATCCGCATCCCCTCACACAGGGACTAGAAGAGGAAAAGTGAAATGTGCACAAGAGGGAAAAGAACAATGACTGAGGATGTTAGGGGGGCCTGGCTTCTAGTCCCAACAAACAAAACACTTCTACAGGCTGAATTTGAATCTTTTCCTAAGGAACCATTTAGCTTTTCTTTTTCTTTTTTACAACACATACCCAAGTTATAATCTAAAAACATGAAGAACATTAAAAGACCACTTCAGTTCTCCAAAGGAATTCCCATAGCTATGAAATGAAAGAGTAGAAGTAGAAAGGTTTAAAAGTTATCGCCAGTTCTAATCTATGAATCTACTGAAACACATTTCATGAAGACACAAGCACAATGAGGGACTCAACAGCTAAAAAGAAAAATGACACATGACCCCAGGCATTGATTAATACTCAAAGGTGATAATGTTCAATTCTGAGCATGAACTGCAATAATCTTCACGCATGCGTGCAGACGCGCACACACACACGTATGTATGTATACAAAAGGAATGGAGAAAACGAGAAAGGGAAGAGCATATAAAATATAAGCAACCCAGGTAGTTCGTTTAAAACAAAACCAAACTGTAACAAACCTCAATATTAAGGATTTCAAACTTCTCTCTTATAGACTTGCTGCTTTCTCTCTTTTCGGTTTTCAACTTTTTTGTTTTCGCTGGCCCTTTCTGGCTCTTTTTCCTTTTGGTGGATTCCTCTTCAGTAGAAAGCTACAGAGGGGGAACAAAAGATCCAAAAGAATGAAGAGAAACAATCCTGGGCTTTCCCTTCAACTTCAGGTCACCTGTCACCTTGTTTTGTTATTCCTCCACTGCACCACACCCCCAGTGTTCCTGTAATTCCTGCTCCAATCCCATCTCTCCCATTCTGTCACCAATGCTCCCTTTGCCCAAGGTGGGTGCCATCTTCATATTCTCAAAAGCCCCTTTGCTCCCATGTTCTTCCTCCCTTGAGTGGGATGGACACTGGGGTCCCCATTATGAGAAACAATTAGGAACAGTGTGTAAAAATGCAAGGTAGAGATATCGAGACCCGAGTTAAACTCCTAACTCCACCATAACAAGCTGTGTGGTTTCAGTTAAAGTATGTAACCTCTCTCAGCCTGTTCTTCAACATGGAATGACGTTCTCTACTCCAGTACAGTTGGGAAGATTACATAAAATACAATCAAATGTTAGTTCCCTTCCCTCTAGCATTTGGAGCCTACTCTAGGTGAAGATGAATTTCAATGCAAATTCTGACCATTATATGTGGCAAGGATCCCATTTAAAAATCAATCACCAACTGCTTTCTCCCCATCCTTTATTTTTAATTAACTGAAGTACAGTTAACACACGATGTTACATTAGTTTCAGGCGTACAGCATAGTGATTTGACAACTCCACACATTATACTATGCTCACCACGAGTAGCTACCACCCGTCACCGTATGATACCATTACAACACCACTGACTATATTCCCCATGTTGTACCTTTCATGACTTATTCCACAACTTTTCTCTCCAACCTTAAATGACATGGCACAAATTTCCTAAGAACAAGGAACAACAGCACTATAAACCCAAGTACTAAATGCCATGCTAGAAAAAACAGCCTCATGGTGGTATGGACTCTCTTACAAGTTCAACTTCCAAAAGTAGACTTCAAAAGAAACAAATATGGAAAATACCACATTCTCAAACAAGGTTCATTCTTCACAAGAATAAATGCTCTGTGAGTCTTATCAAACAAGCATACCACTTACATCAAATAAGTTGTCTTGTTCAACTGACTTCTGCAAAGCTTTCTCTGATTTGTGAGTCTTTCTTGTACCCCCTCGGGGGAAGCTTTCTTCCATGGTTGCTGTGTTTCAGTCTCCTAAAAACAATGCGAAGAGTATCAGTGTGCTGTAACCTTGGTGCCATTTCCAAAAGGTTGTGATCGGTGAGCAAAAAGAGATAGAGCCTTCTAGCACCAATGCACTAGACAACATTAAGGACTAAGAAATAGACATTTTGATGCTAGGCCCCAGATAACTCATATTTCTTCTTTCAAAGATCTCTGCTTCAAAACCACAAGTCCATACATTTTCTTCCATGAAAAGAAGTTATAGATCCAATTTAGTAAATATGAGTAACTAAAGTTAAGTCAGAGATACACAAATGATCATATAAGTCCCTATCTTCAAAGAACATGCATGATTTTGGACTACCCGGGTAGATCAGTCGGTTAAGCATTTGATTCTTGCTCCTGGCTTAGGTCTTGACCTCAGGGTCATTAGTTCAAGCCCCATGCTGGGTTCCACACTGGGGGAGTAGCCTACTTAAAAAAAATTTTTTAATTAAAAAAAAAAAAAAAAGGAACATGCAAAATTTAAGAAAAATGAAACAATATGCAAATAAAACACAAATTGGGGGCCCTTCCTGGCTAAGTCAGAAAAGCATGCAGCTCTTGATCTCAGGGTCATTAAGTTCAAGCCCTATGTACAGTGTAGACATTACTAAAATAATTATAAACGTTTAAAAAGTAAATAAAATAGAAATGAAACTATAAACAAAGAAAGAGGAAGTGCTGAGGTTTCAGTAAAGAGGGGAAGCTTCCTAAAGATGTGTTTGAGCTGTTAAAAGATGAAAGAGATTTTGACAGGTGGAAAAGGAAAAGCAGAAGGAATGTGAGGAAAAGCACAGAAACAAAGCAAAATACTTCAGTAATCACCAGCAATTTCTCAAAAGATTGTTCAAGAAGTTGCTGTTTTCGGGGCGCCTGGGTGGCTCAGTGGGTTAAGCCGCTGCCTTCGGCTCAGGTCATGATCTCAGAGTCCTGGGATCAAGTCCCGCATCGGGCTCTCTGCTCAGCAGGGAGCCTGCTTCCTCCTCTCTCTGCCTGCCTCTCTGCCTACTTGTGATCTCTGTCTGTCAAATAAATAAATAAAATCTTTAAAAAAAAAAAAAAAAAGAAGTTGCTGTTTTCTTCTTTGAAGAACTGTTTAACTAGGCCACAGGGAGAACAAAGCATAATAATCAGAGTTCAATTGTAGAATACAAGGCAGCTGTTTTGTGAAAGATACTGAACGAGATATGAATAGTTTAATGTTCACTTTGAAAAATCAGAGCCTTAAGTCATGGAAGAAGGAAAATAACAATCAAGAAAATATACTGCAGGCTATATATTGGACAGGTAGGGAAAACTAAAGGTAAGTTAAATAGAGTATAAGTCAATCGCGCTACAGCAGAGAAACCATGCCAGTGAGAACTAGGTCTAAGAATGGAAGAGAGCAGAGATTGGTTCTGAGAGACCCTGGGAACAAGGATCTAGAAAGCGCTGAGACTGTATTAGAAGTGAAGACCGGGGTGCCTGGGTGGCTCAGTGAGTTGAGGCCTCTACCTTCCGCTGGGATCAAGCCCCGCATCGGGCTCTCTGCTCAGCAGGGAGCCCTGCTTCCTCATCTCTCTCTGCCTGCCTCTCTGCCTACTTGTGATCTCTGTCTGTCAAATAAAAAAAAAAAAAAAAAGTGAAGACCAGTGGAAGCCGTGGATTTGGAATTAGGAACAGGTGGGTGCATGCTTCATAGAAATAGGAAAGAGTCCAGAAGTCTAGTGAGCGGGGGAATGTGACCCTTAATGTTATTTCAGACAAGGGGAAACTGAAGCTTCAAAGAGACATCCAGAGGCAAAGAAGGGAGATAAGCAACTTCTCAGGGACAGAGTCTGATGTTACAGGGGCCAGCTTCTGAGCTGCTCTGGGATGGCTGAACCACTCACCACCCAGCACTGTTACCTGAACGGCAAGGACCCAGAGGACCTAGCCCTGGGACAGACCTGGAAGCCACAAGGTTTCCTCCCTTTTCGCCTTTGTCCTCACTCACCAGTCCCGCGACGCCAGCACCTCTCTACTTCAGAACCGGTACGGCTGGAAGTCACACACGCGGAGACCCGTATACCAGGAGACCAACAACGCTATACCGGAAGCGTGGGCGGGCCCAACACCCTATTTCCGTTACCAAGAAGAGTCCTACTGGCCGGGCGGAGGAGAGTTAGAAACAGGAAGCGGAAAGGAGGGACTTCAAGCCATAGCCAACCGACGCTGAAGGCTGAATCGCTCTGGCAGTCCAACGCGTGCGGGGGAGGAGGCTTCTTCCGGCCGGCTGCGGGCTACCTGCGTACGTTGAAGGACACAACCCGCGGAATTGGTGTCTTCTGCAAGGTGGGTGTGTAGACGAGAACCCTGGGTCAGGCCTCGTGCCTCCGCTTTGCGGGGCTGGCATTAAAAATCCGACTATACCTGGTCGAGGAACACAGCTAGGTCTTCGTTGTGGGGTGCGAGGGCAGTGGAGAATGGAAAAGGAATTAGAGATAACGAGAGCCGAGGCGCGAGGGGTTGGACGGGGCTGGGAAGCCTCGGGGCGAGGCGGATAGGAGGTCCCGGAAGCTCCCATGGTTCCCGAAGGCCCTTAGATCGTATATCAGAGTAGAGAAAAAAAGAGGCCCGCAGCAAAGGGAGTCCCCCCCAAGGTCACCCAGCAACGTAATATTGAATGGAACTCGGGCTTCTGGCCAGATTTACCTCTTTTCCTCTGTTTGCCCATTGCAGTTTATTTCCCCTGTACTGTGCTTAGGGAGCCGGCCAGCAAGGCCTACTTTAGCGGCACTGCAGCCTTTGTCGAAGGGAGTGTGTGTGGCCCAGCCCCTGCAGGTCGCCAGGCCCGCAGTAAGAGGCTTAGATTTCAGCCTGTGTCGACCAGCCGGAAGGCCTTTTCCCGAGAGATAGCCAGAACAGAGAGCTGTATACTTGAAGTGCAAGAGGCTGCTTCTGGTACCCGAGTAGCTCTCGACTTGGCCTCCTTTTACCTCGTGATCTCACCGTTCCAGGTAGATACTCAGTCAGACAGGCAAATAGCAGCTTCAAAAAACGAAGTAGTGAGGACAGTTGGTCACTTTGGGCTTTTTCTGAAATTCCCGTTTCACAGGTGAAGAAGGACGTGGAAGGCTTCATTAATGTTTAATAGCAGTGGGCCGGTTAATTAGAAACAAGAGGTTGCTGGGGGGCGGGGGTAGGAGGGTTCGGATAGGGTGGCTGGGTGATGGACATTGGGGAGGGTATGTGCTATGGTGAGTGCGGTGAAATGTGTAAGCCTGACGATTCACAGGCCTGTACCCCTGGGGCAAATAATACGTTATGTGTTAATTTTTTAAAAAGAAGAGGAAGAAAGAAACAGGAAGACCCCATGCTTAGACTTCTCTACAGGCTATCTTTTAACAGTGCAATGATTGGTCTTAAGTAATTTTTCCCTTGTTGTGTTTTTACGTTTGGAAAGGGAAGGTTTCAGTTTGAGTTATTCCACAGAGGGTGCTCTAGCTACAAGGGTTCCTGGTCTTTGTCCAAAAGTAACTGTGCAGTTCGCTGAAGGGTGCAGACCCCAGTGCTTGTAGGCTTTTGTCCCATTGTTTATTTCACCGGCAACATTTTACTCCCCACTCCTGCCTCCATCTCACCTTCACAATAGTCTTCAAGACCCAGACTAAATTCCAGTTCCTATAACATGCCCTTCCCAGCAGTCAGATTTAGTCCTCTGTGGAATATCACAGGCTTCCTCCCATACTGTGTGGACAAGTTTAAAGCACTTTAATATTGTTTCATTTGGACACTACCATCCTAAAAATTTTTGTTACACACAAGGTGTGGGGTTATCAGTTAATAATTTGACCAAGCTCCTGTTTTTATGTAGGGTTTCTCCTAGAAACCCACTTGATACCATAAGAATTCAAAAGTGTGTCATGAAAATGAATGGGGGGGGACTATTCCTTTAGTAAGTCTAGTAAAATGAAACCGTTACTTTAAAAGCTATATCATGAAGATTTATTTTAATGCTAATTTTCCTGCTTGGGCTGAAATGCCAAGGTCCCTGAGGAGGCCCAAGGAAGCTTGGGTTTCTTTCATTGTTCCAAGAACCTTGAAACTGTTTAGAATTAAGGTCATTTGTCCAAATTTTCATTGCCAATTCTGTGCACGTGAATGCCTCTGAAGGCCTTTGAATGGTAAATAGGGGGATTGCCAGTTTCCATAGCAACGACTTCCTCACAGATCTCTCCCTCTTCCATTTCATCAAGAGCCAGCTGAGTCAAGGCCACTGCCTACCAATCTCGACCGGACCTCGACCGGCTCGTCTATGTTGCCAATCGACTCGGCGTGGCGTCGGTCGTGGTAGATAGGCGGTCATACATACGAATTGTCAAGTGTTGTTTTGGTGACCTGTGAATGTGCCTTTGTTATTTTTTATTATGACAAATAATATGCCTGTGTAAAATATAGGTACTTATAAATATAACTCCAAAAAGTTTGCTGTATGTTTTTCCAGAGTTTTTCTATATAATTACAACAAATATTTGGTTTTCTATTATTGCAGTGTCTTTCAAACTTTAGCTTACATCAGAAATGCCTATTAGAACAGATTACTGGGCCCCAGAGTTTTTGATTGCATAGGCCTGAGGTTGGGCCTGAGAATTTTGGATTTTCATCAGGTTTCAAGTGATGCCGTTGCTGCTGATCTAGGAACCAGACTCTGAGAACCATTTATGTGCTCTGTAATATAATGTCCAAAAATAGATTTTTTTTTTTACTGTTTTAAGATTACAAAGGGACGTCTTTCTGTTTCAGTACATAAGGATCTGTGCACATTGTATTTCCTCAAATGGAAACCATTATTTTCTCAGTCTCCTGTATGTAGATGGACTTTTAGTTTTTCCAGTTTATTTCATCAATAGTATTTCAGCCACTATTCTTGAACCATATAACATGTCTCCCTTTGTGATATCTCTGTAAGGGTAAATTCCTAGAGAACAAATGAACCAGCTACATGAAAGTGTATACTAATTTTATAATTGGACGGGTATTGCAAAATTGTATTTTAGGAAAAGTTGTACCAGTTTATACTCAGGCAACAGAGGAGATGCTTACTTTTCCCAGTCTGGTAGTTAAATATTGGCCTCATTTTACTTTCTTTGATCACTTTTATGTTTTCCCTTCTAGTTTTTGTCCTTTATATTTCCCCTTTCCTAAGATAATTAGAATTTTGGCCCATGTTTTCTTCCAGGATTCTTTGGTTTTACTATTTATATTTAGATCTTTTATTTATTTTGCTGTGAGGAAAAGGTATTCCACCTTTCTTGCTACCACCAATAGCTGGTGTGTGTCCTGGGGGCGGGGGTTAGGAGCTAACAGTACTGCAGCCTAGATGGTGGTCTTTATAACTAGTTGACAGACTTTGATAATTTGGTAGGACTTAATTTAGGTAGCATTTTAGTAGGCTCTCCATCTTTAAGAACTTGAACCAGCATGCTCTTATTCCTTAAATTGTGGAAGTGATCTTCCAGTTTTTACACTCTGATGTGCATCCCTTTTGTTAAAATAATGCTAGTTTTTTAAAAATTGGAGTATAGTAAATGATACTTTCCCTTCCTTCCCATGGAGGTCCTAAGTTAGTGAATGATACTTTCTCTTCCTTCCCATGGAGGTCCTAAATTATTTCATAAGAAAAATTATGAAAGGAGTTGCAAGTTGAGCTGTTTAGCTAGTGGGTACCCTTCTTAAGAACTTTGAAATGTATCACAACCTCCAACTTTCTACTCTTAAAACTGATTGACTCCATACACAGTGTAACATGCTGTAGCAGAGCCAAGAATGAAAATTCCAAGCAAGATTGGGTTAAAGGAGGGCGCCTGGGTGGCTCAGTGGGTTAAGCCGCTGCCTTCGGCTCAGGTCATGATCTCAGGGTCCTGGGATCGAGGCCCGCATCGGGCTCTCTGCTCAGCAGGGAGCCTGCTTCCCTCTCTCTCTCTCTGCCTGCCTCTCCATCTACTTGTGATTTCTCTCTGTCAAATAAATAAATAAAATCTTTAAAAAAAAAAAAAAAAAAAAAAAAAAGATTGGGTTAAAGGAGAGAGGGGGCCTTAGAGAAAACTGTGTTCTCTTCCTGTGCTAAGTGATTTGATGTATGTTTTGGAATGTTATACAACAGCAACTAAGGTAAAGTCTTCCTTCTGAAAGTTTCTCTTACCAGCAAGCCTCTTTCAACCAACTTTGCTACTTCTGTGTTGGGCAAGGCATTAAAAAAAAACTCATAATTCTTCTGTGCAGTGACTTTTCAGGTTTTTAAGCTTTAAAAACAAACAAACAAACAAAAGGGTGCCTGGCTGGCTTAGTTGGTGAGGCATGTAACTCTTGATCTCTGGGTTGTGAGTTTAAGCCCCATGCTGGGTGTAGAGATAACTTAAAAAAATAAAATCTTTGAAACAAAAACAAAACATAATTTTCTTTTAAATTGTATCCAAACCAATTTATTGTTTTTTTTTTTTTAAAGATTGAAATCATGGCAGGTCCAGAAGCTGATGCCCAATTCCATTTCACTGGTATCAAAAAATATTTCAACTCTTACACTCTCACAGGTAGAATGAATGTAAGTATTGGTGATATCTTTAAGCAGTTATGTTTTAGAATAATGTAAGTGGCAAAAACTCTTGTTTACTTTCTCCTTTCTTTTTTAGTGTGTACTGGCCACATATGGAGGCATTGCTTTGATGATCTTATACTTCAAGTTAAGATCTAAAAAAACACCAGCTGTGAAAGCAACATAAACAGTAAGGAATTAACATATAAGTTTATAACGGCCATTTTGTTGTTAGGGCTTTTCCCCTCACTATGGAAGTAAATTGTCATTGTGCAAAGTTACATACAGGAGGAAAATACTGTTCATATCCCATTACCTGACAATTTTTGTTAACAGTTTGGTTTGGCTCTTTTTAATATTTTTTCTTTGGTTTCCAGTGGCTATGAGTCATGTCTGTAATATTGTCTTATTACAAATATTTTCTCTATTATTTGAATACATGAGTATTTATGCATATATGATTTATATCTGTTTCCTATCAAGATTTTTTTTTTTTTTAAGATTTTATTTATTTATTTGACTGAGAGAGAGGTACCACAAGTAGGCAGAGGCAGGGAAGCAGGCTCCCTGCTGAGCAGAGAGCCCGATGCAGGGATCGATCCCAGGACCCTGAGATCACGACCTGAGCTGAAGGCAGAGGCCTAACCCACTGAGCCATCCAGGTGCCCCGATAACATTGCATTGGACACTTTTGAGCATGATGTGTTGTCTGTATGATAGTTTTAGGCTTAACTGCTTTCCCTAAGGGTTAATGGGGCACCCAGCTTTCTTAGAGGGTGTCTCTTGCCCTAGCCAGCGCTGAATAAGCAGTTTCTGATCGTTGTTCATTTGATGAGTAAAAATACCTTTTTGATGAAGTTACACATTTTTTCCATTTGTTTACCCTTTGTATTTTTCTTAAGATTCCCTTTATTTTTTTCATTTAACAATTGAGTCTTTCTCTTTAGGAAGACCTTATTTCTCTTACATAAGCCCTTTATGTAATAATTATTAACCAACCTTGTAAATACATTGCAAATATATCTTATTTTTTTGCTAGTTTCAGATTTTTATACACAATTTTATATTTTCATTTAATTCCTATAGATTTCATTTTCTTCTTGTGGTACACCACAATCTCCATTTGCCTATGTTTGAGTGAATACTTGTTTTGGTAGTAGATAATGTGCAGAAAACCCAAAACCCAGATCTTAATCTACTGTAGCTCTCCACAGAAAATTTTCCTCTGCTATTAAAAGCTTTTCCGATCTCAAAACTGTTGAGTACATACCCCAGCATGCAGTGGTCCAGAACTTACTCCTGACAGATAGGTAGTCATTGCCCACTTTTCCGTATTAGGTACCTCCCAACTTTGGGGAGAGTGCTAGTATCCCCATTATAAAAACTAATAAATTTTATCTGATACGTTTACTACTGTTTAAAGTGTACTTTGTATACTAGACTTTTCCAGTATACATTCAGGGTCATGCTGAAGTCAGCTCTTTTGTTAAAGGTAAACCGTTAGGCTAAACTGTATTAAGCTATGACATTTTGAGGTGATTACTGACTCTGAGAATCTGATGAATTTGCATTCAATTTCAGGGGGTTCAGGGATAGTCCTGTACTGGTAATGTCTTATACTGAATGTCTTAAAAGTAGAGTTGAACACAATTGTGTCTAAATTATTTTTACTTTTTTTATAGGATTTTAACTTGTACCTCATCTGTTAAGTTCCCATGCCTGGAGAAGCTTTTGTCAGCTCATCATGTGATATTCAATTTGTACAATAAATTATGAACCTGGAAAAGCTGGTTGTCTTTATTTACAATATATCAAAAATATAAAAACTGTACAAAATGCAACAAAGGCAAAAAACTGGCAGTGACTTGGTCTAAATCTTTTAGTTTCCAAAGCAAGGCTCAGTACTGGAGGTAAGCAACTGAAATGTCTGTCTGACTTCAAGTGTACTAGGTTTTATGTAGCTGTTTTAGCTGAAGTAGAACATGGAAGCTAAATTTCTTCACCTGGTTTATAGAGTGTTTGGGTGCACTCAGAATCCAACAGGTATAAATTCAGATGTCAGTGGATGGTTGTACTTCATCTAGTTCTTAGAAAGAAATTGTAGTTCACCCTACCCAATAACATACATTCCACTAATCATGGGGCAAGCAAAATGTTAGTGGATCATTTAACATAGTACTTGAGTGCCATACAGTAACTACATTTTTACAGCAGAAACATACATGCTCATAGAATTCTTCAGCTAAAATTCAAGATGGTATTACATTACTCAGTTTGAATCTTGAAGCAGGATGAATTACTGAAGTCAATTGATTTTTTTTTCTAAACATAATAAATTAAAATAGCATTTGAACAGAAAATGCATAGTTTCCACACAATCCAAAGCACCATAAATGTCCCCTCCACGAACATAATACCTCTTATTCAACTAACGGAAATTAGTTAAATGTGGTTGCTATAGAAACGTGGAACTGTCCTGTTCAGATTTTCCAAGCAGCATCCTTCCAGATCCATATAGACAAAACATTCTTTGTAGCTTAAATATTAATCACTGAGGTATTTGCTTTTAGTCTCCCTTTTTCAAACAGTAGCTTCCGAAAGGTCTTTAATACCGATGATTTATTGCGGGCTGTAAGCTCCTGCAGCTAGAACCAAGTTTCTTCGAGTAAAATGGAGGTGTACAACTGGTGTTGATTTGGTCATATATGTTCCCAACAATAACTCCTGTGAATTCTCAGGTAAATTTATATGCCCAGTGGCTGTAGTAAAGTCATCGGTCTCTAAATCTTCAAATGCTTTGACAGCATCCCACAACCGGACTGTATTATCCATTGAACCTAACAGGAAGTCAAAGAAAACCATTTAGTAGCATCTACCATATTTAGAGTCTGACATAATTCATATATTTACTGTATATTTATGGTGAAAAAAATCTAAACTTGATTAATAAGCTCTTCCTTCTAAAGGACCATTTCAATCAGTTTAACCTGAGAAGTCAACACACATCAGCGGGTACTCTGGAATCATGGCTAAGAGAAGCAAAACCTAACATGGTCAACCTAAGTGTTTCATTTCAACATACCATTTACCCTTTAACACAAAGCCATTTCTAGTCATTTACCTGATGCCAAAATTTCACCATCTCTACTAAACCTAAGTGAACAGACTGTATCAGTGTGGCCTTTTAATTCTCCAACCATCAAACCATGTCCAATATCCCAAAGGAGTACTCTGCCATCTGTGGCTCCTGTAGCCAGGAATCTCCCATTGGGAGAAAATGTCAAGGAATGAATTGGTCCCTAGAAAAGAAGTCCAGGGAAAGAATCAACAGTGGGTTAAAAATATCTCAAAGTAAGAGAAAGTTAGTTTTAAAGCTTAGTGGAATTGAACAGTTTCTTTAAAATGTGTTACTAGTTAATTTTTGAAATATTTTTATCTCAAAAACAACCTTGTATGCCATAATAATGAAGGTATAAAATACCTTGTGTCCAGTGAATATTCTTACACAGTTTCCATTCAGGACATCCCAGAGCCGCACAGTTCTGTCCGCAGAGCCCGTAGCAACATAATTAGAATTTGGATGGAATCTGGTACAATTTACATCAGCAAGATGGCCAGCAAATATCCTTAAAGGCTGATAATGGTCTGTAGCCCAGAGCCTTTTTAAAAAATGCATTGAAAGAAAAAAAAAAAAAAAAGTAATGGCTAACTGCCAAAATTCTAAAATAAATATAGAAACACCCATGTGAAATATTAGCTCCAAATAGGTCCCCCTCACTGGCTCCATGAGGGGGGAGAAAAATGGAATGAGATGAAATAACATTCTTAAGGAAAACTAAGTTGATCTAGTACAAAATTTTTTTAAACTCTAGTTCTCTGTATGTACCCACCTTTCCTACCCCAATTCCTAGTCTAACCCATAGAAAAGTGTTTTTTGCTAGTTTTGGCCGCCATAAAATTAGTTTCTGAGTTACCTCATCCTGAACTTTCAAGGAAATCACAGGAAAACACCAGCAGTGCTCATAGTGGTAGTGAAAATCTAGCTGGTGGGAGCTTGAGGGGGAAAAAAGGACTCTTGATATGGACATAAATGCAGACATAGTAATACTCCCCAAATTAATTTTCAAATAAGGAGCTATAAATGCTGACAATCTCAAAAAGTTGATCCCAAATAACTGAAGTGAAAATAAGTTTGGCTGGAGCTTATAATTCCCTTAAAAAGAAACCATTCTGCCATTCCTAAGATCACAATGTTCTTACCGAGCTACTCGATCGTGGCCCCCTGACACAAAATAATATCCATATGGAGAAAACTGTGTGTCCCATACTGGGTAGTTGTGTCCTTTATATCCCACCAAGCAAGTAAATGTTTGAAGACTCCACAATCTAACAGTTCCATCCTCTGAAGAGGAAAGCAAATAGTTCCTAAGAAAAGAGAATGTGATATATTTGATTCCCAGAATCAAATCGTTACCTGTCCAGTTTCTCTGTACATTTTGAGTATGATAAGTACAGATAACCTGACATGCTACATCTTTTACTTTATACATGGAATTCACAGTAGATAACGAAAGTTGAAAGTAATAACAAAAAACCAGTTAGCTCTAATACTCTACATCTACTGAGCACATACTAAGTGAGGTTAGATCTTTTTTTTAAGATTTTATCTATTTATGAGACACAGAGAGAGGGATCACACAAGCAGGGGGAAAGGCAGGGAGAGGGAGAAGTAGGCTCCTTGCTGAGCAAGGAGCCAGATCCCAGGACCCTGGGATTATGATCTGAGCTGAAGACGGACACTCAACCCAAATGAGCCACCCAGGTGCCCCAAGGTTGGATTATTTTTAAAAGTATAATAGAAAAACCACACTTCTTATAAAAAATTGTACCAAAGGGTACCAACAGAGTCGGTCAAAAAGGTTAATTGAGAAAAGCTAAGAAATGTGATATAAGATGTCACTTAAAACTCAACAATTTTTTACTTTAAAATGGAGATGCTCTTTTCCTCTCTTGACTTGCATAAGCACTTAATAGGAAATGTCTTTTTGACAAAAAACACTATAGACATTTAAGTAATAATCTAGCTTTTTCACAGATAAACACAAAAGCTGAATCACTGAAACTGTTAAGGTTTTCACTGAAATTAGAGATTTTCCTCAAGTAAAAATGTATCATCTGGCTAAACCCTATGAAGATTTCATAAAGATGAAAATATTGATGGATTGAAAGTTATCCAATTAAGATACAAATGGTTATTATGAATATAAAATTCCCTCCCATTTTCACAGAATATTAGAGATCATGAAAAATAAGCAAATACCTATTTGCGGGTTTCAAATTCCCTTTTCAGTATCTTCTTAGTTCTTTTGATTACACAAAATCTTTAATTGACAGCTAACATGCCTTTAATATCAGGAATCTGTTCTCAATTTGGAGATGATGGAATACAGCAGTAGCCACAAACCCAAGGCAAGAACCCAAAGAAGCAATTCAGCCCCTATCAGGGTTATACAAAAACTGAAGCTAATTTTTAAAACCAATAAACCCTGATGCTGTGCATCTTTGATTCTATAAATCTGGGTATATATTAAGTTGCTATCTTGTACACCAGTACCCCAAGATGAATTAGCAAATGGCAAGATTCTAAAAGATAATGCAGAAGAGGCAGCCATGAGATTTCTCTAACAGAATTTTTCCCAAAATGTTTCCAGTAGTTAACTTAAATATTATCTCAATATAATACAGCAGTATTTAATTTTTCATTGTTTGTATGTTACCTATCCGGACTGAAGCTGGCTCCATAGACAGGCCCGCTATGACCATACAAAATCTTCAACTCACTTGCTGTTTTCTCATCCATTATTCTTTCTAAGACATCATCTGATTCTTTGTCTATGAGGCTAAGATCTAAAACGGTCCAAAAATATTGATATTTTAAAAATACATTCTTTTTTTTAAAGTACATTCATTAGAATATTTCAAGGCAATCACATCATGGTTCAGAAGAACTAACATTTGAACAGTCCTCCTACATACCACCCACAGTGTTGATGCCTTTAACCATCCCAGTGTACAGAAGAGGAAACTCAAGTTCAGGACAGTTAACAATTTGCTGGAGTGCACATAGCTGCTCAGTTCGGAACTATGATTAAAACTCAAAGAAACCTAATATATCATACACAAATGGAAACTATGGAAATATTAAAAGTTTTTTGAAAATGTATTACCTTGTTTAAATAATACATTTAGCAAGAAACTCTTTAAAAATACTAAAACTAATTATTTTTAGGCCATTTTTAGAGCTAAAACAGAAAGTACTCTCCCATTATTTAAAGGCATTTTTAAAATTCACAGGCAAACAGTCATAAAATTAGATTTTAAACTCATAGAGTTTTCTAGCCCAACCCCCTCATTCTACAGATGAGAAAACTGAGGCCCCACAAAGTTAAACCAGTTTAACACCCCAGTCTCCTGATTGCCACTCCAATGCACTTTTTGCTTGGGAATGTTAGCATTTTGAGCTAAAGTAAAATCAAATGAAATTCTGTTGAGATCACAATCTCTTATGCATACTCCATGGAATGCAGATTGGTGTAAACTAAAGGTGAGTTCACATCCTCACAAGTCAACTCACTTACCTGCTGCTTGTTTAACACTACGAAGCTTTTTGGGTGTCACAGACCACACTCTAACTGTTGAATCTGCAAAACCTCCAGCAATCAAACTAGAATCATCAGTGACATCCACTGCAGTGAGGCCCTGCCAATAAAAAAAATAAAAACTTTATACTACACAATATGGTCTCGGGAAAAAAATTACATCTTAGAAACAACATAATGATAACTCCTTCTCTCATAGAAAAGATTTCATTCTCCCATGAAACACTGTTTGAACGTATTTACTTTGAGAACACATCACCATTCACCCCTTTTGTCCTCCAAATTTAAAGCACATGATATGAAGAAAATGTTAATCATTTTTGTACTTTAATAAATATATCCTCAGCAGCTTATTACAATCTATAAAGACATAAACAACCCTTAATAAAAAGTATTAAGTTTATATAAGCCAAGTTCAATAGAGCTAAACTACAGTTTCCTCCTCCTCAAAAGCTAACAGAATTCTGATCAGTAAAACAAGGGACACACATAAGCAACATTCTGGCACCTGCAAGTTGCTAAAGGTCTTTTCAACATTGCCTTCTAACTATTCTAAGCAGTGTCCAATTATCCTTTCTTAACTTCTGTCTTCAAGCTATATTTACATCAAGAGTTTAAAAAAGAAAACTCTGTCTTAGTTAACACATCTAAGTTTCTTTTAGTGGTAAGTCACCGTATTACACGACTCTCCCCCCAGAAATTGCACAATTATCTTACTAACCTGGTAAGCATTGAGGAATGTATAGAAACAAATGGAGGGTAAACAGTCTGGCCCAAGGCGTACTCGTTTGGTGGTTTCTTTCATATTCATTATCTTATCCAACTTATCTGAGTCTTTCAACTCTGGAAGAGGGATTCTGTGAAAGAAAAACAGACTAAAAATCATTCTATTAAGAAACTGAATTCTCTGTAATAACAGTTCATCTTAAACCTCCACACATGTTCCTGAGTTTTTCCCTCACCTGTTTTGAGGTGGAGCATTGGGATCTTGTTTTTTGCTTTTGGACCCAATGCTATCTTTTTTAGGCTTCTTCTTTTTAGGTTTTCCTTCTTCATTTTCTCCTTCTTCATCTTCATCATCTAAAGGCACCTCAATTTCTGGCTCTTTTAATAAGCCAAAAAATACCTACAAGTCAAAAGACCCAACATTTTCAAAATTAATATTTCATTCATTAATACATCATTTTCATATCTTGATAGGATGAATCACGATTACAATACAGTAATTTATACCCTGAAACAGATTCTGTACTTATCTACCCAATAGCCAATCTCCCCATCCTCCTTACTAACAGAACCCTGATTTTGTTGGAGCAGCAATATGCTCAGTTAAATTATTTCTGTTCCCAAACTCCCCTGCAGGTAGGAATAGCCATTAAAGTCATTCTGGCCAGCAGATGTACACACAAATATACTGGGTAGGGTTTTAGGAAAAAAATACTGTTTTCCTGATAAGATTTAGCAGGGATATGCCTTCTGTCCTCCCCCTTCTGCCTTCCTGGAATGCAGGTGCAATGCTGGAGCTACAACAGCCATCTGTGAGCACAAAGAAGAAAGCCACATTCTAAAGATGATGGAGGAGAAACTAGAAGGAGCCCTTGCGCCAGAGCAAGAGGGATTTCTTTTGCAATTCATTATATGTATGCAAAATCCCTTGTTTCAGTCACTGTAGTCAGGGTTCTGTTAAATGCAACCATTCCCAAATTCTCACCAATTTACACATCATCCTTAGAACATGAACTTAGCATACAGGGTTCTGTTATTCCCAAACTAGCTATAAGAAAAATGTGTATATTATGTAGATGGAAATGCTACAGTTTTTCATAATCTGCATTATATAGTTCTTAGGTTTATTCCCATACCTTTGATTTGTTTGCCTCTCGTTTAGCCTCTCCTGCCAAACTTCCCACCATCGCATCTATCTGTTGCTTACTACGCGGCATCCCATCAAAGATGTCAATGTAGAGGTGCTCCTGAACTATGTTCCATATCTGATTGTTCTGTTTCTCCTGAAGATGCCTCTTCAAGAGTTGATACGAGTCACGGGAAATACGCAGAACAAATTTACTTGTTCGAAAATCCAACATGGTCTCATTCCCTTTCATGTGTTCCTTTTTGGTAAGACTAGATAATACTCGTAGGTCATCCTGGTAATAACATTCCTGATCTCCATGGAACCTGTTTCAGTGATTTTAAAAAGTCATTTTTCAATGTAATCATTAAGGGATCTGCTCTCCCCCATATATTTATAAACATCCCAGAATATTTTCAACGTAGCAGTCTGAATAATCCTGGACTAAGCTACAGGATCAGAAGTAACTCATTTCAAAATGATCACAATTCAGTTTCTGAATTCATCCTGAAATTTAAAAATTTAATTCTCTAATGAAATGTACCATTAACATTTTAAGAGAATTTGAAATAAATACCATAAGTGAATGAAAGATATTCACCATTGGTAGACATTTGAATTAGAATTTCTGCTTTACTAAATTTTATGTTCTCTCAAAACCACTTTTAAAAACTTTATTATGGAAAGTTTCAAACATATACAAAAGTAGAAACTAGTGTAATTAACTCAATGAGCCTATCACCCAGCCCCTTATAATATATAATAATCAATTATTATATTATAATTACATTATAATATATATCATATAATAATAATCAATACATGGCATTCTCATAAAACCCAACATTTTCAATGACTTCTTGTATTCTTCATACCAGACACATTTATTAAACATCAGTATAATAATATGACTAAACGACAAACAAATGTTGATACCAAAGAATGAACACTGCCATTTACTCACCAATACCACAGGTAATTAAGTAAAGCTTTCAGCCTTGGTGACAATTAGTAAATTTAAATGTACTTTTGTTTCTATAAATCTTAATATTCCTGATAAAGTAAAATTAAAGATCATATATTTGGCACTCACTAAGAGCAGCAAACAATGCAAAAACATTTAAAGAACAATGACTAAACATAAGATAGGTTCTAGCTCTGATACACAGCCAATAAACTGTTACCCGTGTTACCCTTTTGAGACTCATCAAGACATGAACTAAGGGTTTCTGTTCAAGATTTCAGTGAAATTAGACATCTGAGCCTCTTGGTGTTCACATCAGTTATAGCCCATAACCTCATCTGAGCATGGTGTCTGGGCAATGGCTGAGATTGTCCATAACAAGGAGACAGAGCTCCCCCGGATATTCCAGCTTCCTATGTAAGGAGATGGCTATCTCATGGGACTGGGAGAGAAAGAGGTTTTTTGATGAAAATACTGTAAGAAAAGTTAGGTTAGAGTGTTAAGTTCTGTCATAAACAGCCTTTGTTAATTTTTTTGAAAATTGCTGAGCTACAGAACATTCGCTTTATAAACCTTCTGTTAGGCACCATACAATAATGAATGGACATAATGGCAAAGAAGCTAAGTGTCCGGAGTTCTATTATTCCTGTATTACCACTACTTGTGTTATCTGACAAATGCCGGCTTTTGGGTCTATTGCTTGTACTAAAATGCTCTCATTCAAACTGTTAAGTACTGCCCCCTTTTTAACCACTCCTTTCTTTGGCTTCTATTAACTCAATACCCTCCCCGTTTTCTTCCTACTTCTCTGACCTCTCCTTATACCTCTTCTACTTGGCCATCTCTTCTACTCTTTTTCCATCTCTCCTACTCCAAATGTTGAAATTCCTCAAGGCTCAGGTCTAGCCCTCTCGTTGACTTATTTCATAAACCCCATCCCCTCCCCAGACAATCTCATCCATACCCATCAATATCACACACAACTCCAATTTATGGCTCTAGTCCCTACATCTCTTCAGAGCTCCAGAGCTTTCTATATCATTCACCTACCGACCCAGTATCTCATAAATGAGTCAAAGGCATATTCAAATCTGAAGTCAAGATTACTCTGCAACCTGACAAACCAGGTCCTCTTCCAGGGCTTTCTGTCTTAGTAAAGGACACTCCCCCATCCAGATGGGGGAGCCAGAAACCTAGGGGTTACGAATACCTTCATCTCCCTCACCTCCATATCCAATCCATCACCAACTGCCTCACCAATATGCTACTTATTTTCACAAACACTAATGTACCCTTGTCTAGTGTTTCTCAACAGAACATTTTGGGACAGAACAATTCTTTGCTACATGGACTATCTGCACATATTAGAACATTTGGCACCCCTAAGCCACCAGCACTTCCCCATTCTAGTCATGACAACCAAAACACCTCCACACATTTTCAAGTAGCCCAGGGGAAGCAGGAATACTACTACTCTGGGTTGAGAACCACTACAATAACCTTCCAAACTGGTCACTCTAAAGTCATTCTGTTCCCCCTCACCACCATCTATTTTCCCAACCGCATAAAGGTCCTTTCAAAATGCAAATCGGGATGTCTGGCTGGCTCAGGTAGTAGAGCGTACAACTCTTGACCTCAGAGTTGTGAGTTCCAGTCCCACACTGGGTGAAGAGATTACTTTAAAAAAATAAATAAAATTTTAAAAAATGCAAATCTAATAATGGCAAGGTCCTTCAATGACTTCTGTAGCAGAGACATCTCACTGTCCCCAAACATCCATTTTTTCCTTTCTTCCTCCATGACAGAATACCTGAATATTAGCTGAGCAAGTAAACACCTAGGCAAAGGCCACACATCTTACTTCCCTTGTAGGTAATTGTAGCTGTTGCCTAACGACATAAAAAAAAGGAGGAGGTATGTGCTACTTGGAGGAACGATGTGCCTTCTCAGCTGACTATAGCAGTGATGTGATTGCTCAGAGCCTAAGAGCCATCTTGTACCACAGGAGGAAGCCGCATGACAAGGATGGAAGAGCATCAAGATGGTGAAAGCCTAGGTTTCTGGTAATCAAAGACTCTATACCAGTCCTGGACTGCCTAATCTTTATGAGAGAGAAATAAACTTTTATTGTATTTAAGCCTCTGTTGTTTGGGGTTTCAGTCATTCTCAGTCTAATATAATCCTAACACAGCTTCCTATTGCTCTTAGGATAAAAACAAAATATAAACTTTTATTTTATTTATGCTATTATTGTTGGGGTTTTCAGTGAATCCCAACCAGATATAATGCTACCCAATACAACCCATGACTGTTCTCTGGAAAAACAAAGACCCTCGACATGGCCCGAGAACCTGCTTGTTCCAGCCCAGCTTCGAACCCATACTCAGCTCCAGCCACACTGGCCCTCTTTTGTCTCTGTATCCACCATGATCTTCCCACCAGAGGTGTCACACATGCTTTTCCCTCTTCTCTTCCTCTGGTTAGCTCCTACCCAATTTTCAGATCTTACCTCAAGCATCACTTCCTCTGGGAGCCTTCCCTGACTTCTCCAACTAGATCACACTCCCTCTTTTTAGGTTCCCCTAGCACCAGTTACCTCTCTTTCATGAAATACTTTCGCAGTTACAATCTTACATTTGTTTGGTTACAGTTGTGTATATACATTATATATATGTGCTATATATATAATATATATAAAATTCACATACTTCTCAAAAAATGATTTTGCTTCATTCTCATGTTGATTGTAGACTAGTTCCAAGTACATGTGTACAAACAGAGGATAAAAGAGTTGGGATAATTCTGCCCGATGGCAGTCCAAGGAACATTCAATGAAGTGTTTTAGTCCGCTATAGTATTCTTCATACATTGTGGGGTCTCCTTGTTGGTTGTAGGCAGACAGCACAGCACTGACATCCGGCTGGTCTTCAACGGCTACACTTCCAACTGTTTAAAAAATGAAGAACAACTTTCAAAAAATGTATTTCAAAAATATATACCAAGTGACTAAGGCTGTTTTGCTACGGTCCAGAGGTAAACTGTTTCTTAGATGTTTGTTCCTGTCTTCTCAAAGTCTCTTCCCCAAAGCAATCACACAATCTGTCAAGGGACTGTTTCAGTCCCTATCCAAAACTCCTTCAGCTTGTCCATATCTTAAAATAAAATGTTCAGGTCAGTAACAAAAAGGTTCAGTATTTTTCCTGCCGCTACCTCAAAGACAAATTTCGTAAAACACGATATGTGCAAATCAAACAATTATATTAATCTTCTCTCAAGGCTCAGTGTAAATGGCACCCACCACCACCAAGACATGCCCTGAAGTAATATTCCCAGATCTCTGATCTACTAAGTATTTTGTGACTTTCCTGTAACACATCCTAACCTGTAGGATATGTGTACATCTATCACTCCTTATAAAATGCAAGCATTTCAAGAGTGTGATGGATGAGCCTTATTTGTTTCCAAAAGATAACTCAATCTACATGCTTAAAATAATTCCCATAAACATCATTCCAAGGTAGAAAACACAAGTATTTATTTGGAATATACCAATACCAAACAATGATACACCTGTCAATCTAATCAAAGTTTGACTGTTGGAAAATTTTAGGTTGCAATTATAATACTGCTGTGCTCTTCACTGCACAAATGCTTTAAGTTCTTTTGGTTATTCTGATGGCCTCTTTTCCTTCTTACTGGTTTCTGAGTTATGATAGGTCAAGTTTCTGAAGAGATGAGAGATTACAGAAAAATAACCAACATAATCCATCCATTTTATAGTTCATTCATCAAGTTCAGCATTCAGAAAACATTCCCCTCAGTCACATTTTTGCACATTTCTATTTGTGGGATACAATGCTACATATTCATACTTTACTTCTGGCAATGCTGCAAAGATTAGGGCTCATAAATAGAGACTAATTTGGCTAGAGGCTCTGCACTATATAACTTAATACAATAAATGTTTATCATCAGCTCAGGATCACCTTTGAGACCATATGCTGTGTATGAATTTTACTGCACGGACTTTGCAACACAGTTGCTAGGAAAAGGCTGGGGAGGGTGGTCTCAGGTGTTAAGTATTAGGTATATACATATCAGTAGCAGGCATTTTATATATATGTATTATATCTGAGCCTCACAATAACCCATTTTAAAAGGGGGCCAGAAAAACCCCTTAACCTGAGGAAGAGCCGCATCACAAAAGTAAAAGCAACAGAGACAAGAGTCTGAACATAGGTCTGTCCAAAGCATACTCCTAAATGAATGGTTCTCAACCTCTGCCACACATTAATATTCCCTTGGAAGCATATATACAAAAAGGAGGATTCCTAGACTCCACCTCTACATGATCTGATTCACTAAGTCTGAAGTGACGCCAAGAAATCTGCATTCCCCAAAAGATATAACACCAGTTAGCCTAATATTTTGCGAAATAATGGCTACACTATGTTCCATCACTCCCTGGCTGTTTGGTCAAAGCAAGTCCCTTGGCCTTTCCGAGTCCGTTTTCTCATCTCTAAAACAGAGGTAACGTCTTAGCTCACAGCGGAATTATGAGAATTAGGATATGTAAAGTATTTTTAGTAATTACTTAAAGAAGCTAGTACAGAACTGTATAAGTATTGCTGGGTGTTAATGCAGACCTGCCAAGCCTCAAGAACCGAAAAAAGAAGAAAGGGACCAAAACCCTGAAGGTCCCCGCCTCTCAGCGCCCACCCTCCCCAGACATCCCTCTGCTCAGCAGCTCTCCTCAGCCTCTCACTGGAACTGACAGCTTGGAAGAGGGTTTGACTGCGCAGCCGGCGCACTAGCGAAAGGGGCGGGCATGTGGCCCTAGAGGCGGGCCCAGGAAATTCAAAACAAGCCCGCAGAGGTGCAGGCCTGCCAGCTTCAGCCTTCCCGGCTTGCTCCCCCTTCGTGCCTTGCCTCCCCGGGACTCCGCGGCTCACCTTTCCCCGGAGCCGCAGAACCTGTCGCTAAACCCGAGACCGCGGCGGCCCCCGAAGCGCCGGTGCCCGGAGGGTCAGGGGCCGCGGGGCCGGGGGCCGAGGCTGTGACCCGGCTGAGAAGCGTGCTAGCCGCCTCTGTACCGGCGCCGTCCGCCTCTGGGGCTCCAGTGCCCGCCACTGCCTCCTCCAGCAGCCGGGCCTCACGGCGCAGCGCCTCTTCGGCCTCGCGGAGATTGCTCTGCCGCAGGAACTGCAGCACGGCCAGCAGAGTCTGTCGGTCGTGGGGAGCGCCGGCCTCCGGAGCAGCGGCGGGCACCGGGGCCGCCCCCGCCGGAGCAACGGCGGAGACAGCCACCGAGGGTTTGGGGGTCCCACCATCCCCGCCGGCCGACGACGACGCCGCCGCAACGTTCCCGCCGCCGCCGTTGGGGCCGTTGTTGGTAATGCCGCCGCCACCCTCGCCAGCGCCGTCCCCCGCCTGCGGAGGTAGCAGCGTCGGCGGTCCCTCTGGCTCCAACTTGACCGCCACCTCCGTCTGCTCCTCCGCCAGCGCCGCCATCTTGCGGCTGAGCCACCTCGCGCCGTCAAGCGTGATTGCGTTTTCGCCACATGGAGGGCGGGGAGGAGCGTTTTACGACACCTTGGGAAGGCAATATACGGCAGTAGGAGGGGCGAGAAAGAAGGAGAAAAAGAATAGGAGCAAGAGCAACTTTCAAAAATGAGTGACAGAAAGGCAGGAAGTGGAAGGTGGCGACCGCCCGTAACATTTGACTGTAATAATTGCCGTTTATTGCAGACACGCTATTTTTAGGCACTGTGAGAGACGTTTTACATTTTATGACCTCCTTACTTCAACAATCTCATAAGGCAGTATTATCCTCTCTTTACAGGTGGTTGAACTTAGACCCAAAGAGATTGAACAACTTGCCAAAGTCTCGCAAGAAGAAAGTGAAAGTGTCAAGATTTGAATCCAGGTCTAAAACTCAAAAGCAAACCCGAAAGCCAGAAGGAGGCTTCTGAGATACTGGTAATGTTTTATATTTTGATCTGGGTGGTTGTGACTTTTGTGTTTGTGTGTGTGTGTGTGTGTGTGTGTGCAGGTTTTACCTTAGTAAAAATGAACCAAGCTACACGCTTGAGTCTTGTGAACTTCACAGCATGCATGTTACAATTCAATAAAAATTAAGTACCTACCTTTTGTCATTATGAAATGTGTAAGTTCTGTATTTGTGCTGTGTTATCCTTTATTACAAATAAACTGCGTTTTAATCGTGTATTTTAAAATAGCATGTGCCATTTTGGAATAGGTTTCATAAGTTATAAAACCTTGCTGCGTATTTTATTTCATTTGGATCTCAAAATTCTGGGGATGGGTGCAGACAAGAGAAGTGAGCCTGGGGAGTTGGGAAGATCTAACATAGTTATTCCTGTTGTTGGTTTTTAAGTCCCACCGGTTTCTTTCAACTCTGTTTAGTAGCTGAATGACGTGGATCAAGTTACTTAACTCCAGTTGCCCAATTTCTTAAATGGAGATAATAATAGTACCAACCTCACAGAGGTGTGTAAGGATTAAGCGATATAATGTATGTATGTATGATATACCTAACACACATTAAATAGCTGTTGGTTGTTTTTCCTTCACCATAAAAGCTGTTCTGTAAATGTTTGATAAAGTCCAGTTATGATGTTCAAGGTGATCACAAGACTGGAACGTGAAGCTAATCTAACTGGATATCTAAAGTAAAATTATGGAACATGGTGGAAGTGGGGGAGAGTGGAAGATGACTAAGAATTGGTTAACATCTTTTTTAAAGATTTTATTTTTTTAAAGCTTTTATTTTTTTATTTGACGAGCACAAGTAGGCAGAGCAGCAGGCAGAGGGAGAGGGAGAAGCAGGCTCTCCACTGAGCAGGGAGCCCGATGTGGGGCTCGATCCCAAAACCCTGGAATCATGACCTGAGCCAAAGGCAACTGCTTAACCGACTGAGCCACCCAAGCACCCCCAAGATTTTTTTTTTTTTTAATAATTTCTACACCCAATGTGGGGTCTCAAACTCACAACCCCAAGATCAAAGAGTTTCTTGCTCCATCAGGTAAGCAAGCCAGGCAACTTTTTTTGTTTGTTTGTTTTAAGAGGACTCGTTTAGCATTTACCCAGCTGTGATCAATAGAGAACCTGGATCTCATGTCCACGCTTATGAGGTGGGGAGCATTTGTCCTTTTCCTTAGGATCATTGCACTGATTTTTCTGATTCAGTATTTACTAAATAACTTGATAATTAATTGGTAAATAATTGAGCACCTAGTTGAGAGAAGCCATGGTTAGCAAGCTTGGGCAAGCTTATTATTCCCTTGAAGGTTGTTTTATGCCCTTACAAAGAGTAAATTAACATTCCGATGCATATATTTGTCTTGAGAATCAGATCCTAGAAGCTGGATCCACCTCTACTGCTGAAGCCGAGAAACTGGGACTCACAAAAGTATAGGATCTACCTTTCCTTCTGTAGGGTCTACCTTTCACCTACCTTTGTTTAAGTTCCAAAAAGTCTGGGTTGATATGTCAGTTACTTACTCCAGGTAGAATGATTTTCCTGTTATACCATGGTAGAGATAAGTATATTGAGTAACTGCAAGGCCAACTTTTAAATTTTTGTTTCTCTTTTCCTCTTCCTTTCTTTTTTTTTAAGACTTTTTCTTTGTTCATTGGACAGACAGAGATCACAAGTAGGCAGAGAGCAGGCAGACAGAGGTAAGCAGGCTCCCCGGTTAGCAGAGAACCCAATGAGGGGCTCGATCCCAGGACTCTGGGATCATGACCTGAGCCAAAGGCAGAGGCTTTAAATCACCAAACCGCTCTGGCGTCCCTTCCTCTTCCTTTCTAATCCCTACTCCCATTCTCCTTCTACTCTCTTCTTAGGATGTTTTAAGAAATCTAGTATCAATCTGTATCTTATTCCTTTACAGTAGAGCTACTCTTTCTCTCTGGATATTTCTCTTTCTCTTCAATGTTCTTTCATTTTGCTCTAATGTATCTAGGATTAGATTTTTCTTATCTTTCCTGATTGGCCCTTTATACACCCATTCAATCTGAGATGTTTTTTAATTCTGGGAATTTAGAAGCATTATATCTACAGATATTTTCTCCCTTCTATTTTTCCTTTTCTTCTTATATTCTTGGGATTTTTAAAAAAGATTTTTACTTAATTATTGAGAGACAGAGAGAGCATGAGCAGGGAGGGATGGGGAGAGGAGAAACAGATTCCCCACTGAGCAGGAAGCCCATGCGGGACTCAGTCCCAGGGCCCTGAACTCATGACCTAAGCTGAAGGCAGATACTTAACAGACTGAGCCACCCAGGCACACCTCTTCTTGTATTCTTATAATACAGATATTGATATTTACACTTCTATCTTCTAGGTTTGCTTTCATATTTTCATTCTTACCTCTTCCTAATACATTCTAGCAGGGTTCTTCTGATTTTTCAGTGAAATCATTCATTCTCAGCCTACATCCATATTGCTACATAACCTATTTATTAAGTTACTTACTTCAACCATTATATTTTCCATAGCATTTTTTTAAAGATTTTATTTATTTGGTTGACAGACAGAGATCACAGGTAGGCAGAGAAGCAGGCAGAGAGCAAGGAGGAAGCAGGCTTCCCACTGAGCAGAGAGCCTGATGCGGGGCTGTATCCCAGGACCCTGGGATCACGACCTGAGCAGAAGGCAGAGGCTTTAACCCACTGAGCCACCCAGGCGCCCCTTCCATAATACTTTGAATTGGTTCTTCATGATTTATTATCTTGCTTCAATCCAGTTGGGAGATTTTTGTCCTCCCCTAGGGACATTTGGCAATATCTAGAGACACTTCTGGTTGTTACATCTCAGGGTAGTGCTTCTGGCATCTAACTGATAGAAGCTTGGAATGCTACTAAACTTCCTACAATGCACAGGACAGCCCCGTCCTACCACAGCAAAGAACTATCTGGCCCAAAATGTCAATAGTGCCCAAATCGAGAACCCCTGATAAAACCAATATGAATTCTTTTCTTTTTGAGGATGTGTATTTATTTAAATTCTATTTCATTGGATGTATTTAATCTGTTATCTCATCCCTCCTATATCTCATTACTTTTCTCTATGAATTTGTATTTCACTGAAGGTATTAGCTCCTTGGGTAGTATGTATACCCAGAGGGAAAGGCAGAAGCCCAGCATTGAGAAAAGGTGAAGGATGCACCAAAAGGAGGAAAGTCTGTAGTGTCACTGTCTGGGCTCCATCACTCCCTATTTGCCAACTCCCATACACACATGTGCACCCACACGTATCCTCAAGATTTCCACAGTTTTTACAGCTCTATCAATTTTGGTGCCTTCTCAGGTTTGGTATAATGGGGCGCCAGACACCAGTGTGATTTTACCATCTTGTTTGGTTCCAAAATTAAAAGTCATGTGGGGGTGGGGTGCATGAGGCTGAAAGTTCTAACCATCCCATAGTTGGTTCCAGACCTCATCCTGAGGCTATCCTGGTGTCCTCAGCCACCAATCATCTCATTAGCATTAGAAAAGACACTACTTAGGAGACTCCATGGGTTTTAAGAGTCCCATGCTGGGAGAGGGAGGGGTCAGAGACCAAATGCATATTTCTCATCACATCACAGTTTCATTATGTCCTTTCCAATCATGTGCCTCTTATTTCTTTTCCTTGTCGTATTGCATTAGCATTTTATATTATATATGCATTAGCATATTATAGCAATATGGTGTTGAATATGAGTGGTGAGGTGGAAGTAGACATTCTTCATTTCTTATCTTAGGGAGAAAGTACTTAGTTTTTTATTGTTAAGTGTGATGTTCACTGTGGGATTTTTATAAATGCCCTTTATCAAATTAAGGAAATTTCTAGGCTGTGGTATATCTTGTATACCAAGTACCTCAATTCTTAAAACTTGTGGAATATTGATTAGGCTCAAATCATGCATATGCAGCTTGAGGATAAACCCAACTTTATGGGACCATTTTATTGATCTCCTTAATCTCCCTAACACTTCCCTTTCTGGTCCTTTAGCTAGAAAAGGGCTTTAGTTTTCTCTGTTGTGTACCCTGAAAATCCAACTGTTGTGGAACCAAGAAGCAAGAAGATATACAATGAAAACTGTAACAGAGATACCCCCTTGCTCTTAGCATCAGTGTTTTCCCCTCAGAGTTTTAGGTGCCTACTTGGACTCCACTGCCATACCCTGTCCATTGCTGCTATGGATGAGCCTATGGACTGGTGTGGGAGAGAATGGAAAAACAAAAACAAACTTTGGATTTCCATCACACATTATGACCTATAGAGGCCCCCTTTCCTGGTCCTCAAACCATGATAGAGGATTTCTCTTGGAGTTCTCTTTGACCACACTAGGTATACAGTTCTGGGTTTCAGCTTATGTTTGAATCCGGGCCAGGAGATACCACAGGAAAAACAAAATGGGAAATGTATTGATGAGTCAATTTTAGTTGAGTTCCGGTTGCCTTCCCCAACCTGCCTCTTACCGTTTGCATTCTAGAGTCTGTAGATAGTTATTTCATGCATTCTGTCCAGAGTTTTTACCTGTATTAAGTGGAAAATACAGAGTAAAGCACTAATTATCTTGACCAGAACCCCAGTAACCTCAGCCACCTTGGTCAATATGTATTTTAGTTTATGTTTTGTCTTATCATTAGAGAGTTTGAACATCTTTTCACATTTTGGAGCTGTTTTTATATTACTGTGGGGGGATTAAATGTTATCTTTTTCCTCTAATTTTTTAAGTTTTTTTAATCTGTTTAGCATATTAGTTCTTTATCTGAGACATGTGTTGCAAATACTTTTTCCTAGTTTGGTCAAGTTTGGCCATTGTCTTTTGATATTGTTTATATTTTGGGGGCCATGCACAAGTTTATTTTTTTAGATTTATTTATATATTTGAGTGAGAGAGCACAAGCAGGAGGGGCAGAGGGAGAGGAAGACAAAATCTGAAGCAGACTCCGTGCACAATACAGAGCCCAAGACGGAGCTCCATCTCATGACCCTGAGATCACAGCCTGAGCTGAAACCAAGAGTTGGATGCTTAACCAACTGTGCCATTCAGGTGCCCCCAGAAGTGTTTTTTAATGAAGTCAAAGTTACAAACTTTTATTGCATCTGGATTTGAAACCATAGAAAGATTTTCCTCTCATCTAAAGAGGAATTCACCCATGTTTTCCTCTAGAGCTTGAATAATTTCCAGTGAGCTCTCTAATTACTTTGGGATTGAATCTTGAATATGAGGTGAGGTATAAATCAATTTTTTTCAAAAGTGATTCAGAAGTCCCACAAGTAGATAAAGAAAATCTTTAAGGAGAAAAATAAAGGGGGGGATTCCTAGGTGGCTCAGTTGGTTGAATGTCTGCCTTCTGTTCAGGTCGTGATCCCAGGGTCCTGGGCTTGATTCCCACATCGGGTTCCCTGCTCATCGCAGAGCCTGCCTCTCCCTCTCCCTCTGCCTGCTGCTCACCTTGCTTGTGCTCTCTCTTTCTCTCTCTGACAAATAAATAAATAAAATCTGGAAGGAATAAAGGAAGGAAGGGAATAAGGAAAAAGGAAAGAGAAAGAAGGAAAGAAATCCCATAACTGGAGTGCCTGGCTGGCTCAGTTGGTAAAACATGTGACTCTTGATCTTGGGGTTGTGAGTTCCAGCCCCACAATGGGGGGTATAAAGATTACTTAAAAATTTAAAAAATATACTTTTTTAAAAATTCCAAAACTTTCTCAAGTTTGACAATTCACTAAAAGCAGACTCAATTACAGGTTAGACTCAAGGCTGAGGTTTATTACAGCAAAGGATGCAGAGCAAAGGCGGCAGGAAGATAATGTATTGGCAGAGTCCAGAGTCCAATGCCAAACCCAGGCTTTTGCATCTTTCCCATCCAAGCCCACACAGACATGCTTTCTTTCTACCATCAAATTAAAGAGACAAATGTGATATGTTGTGCCCAAGAAATCGTGTTTGAGTTTTGAGATCTGAGTCATTTGTGGGAGGGCTAGTCATATGAGAGGTCTATCCTGCCAACCCTGGCAACCCATATTCAGGACCCCACCAGTGAAATCAGATGCATGCAAATCATCAGTCTTGATATCGTTGAAAGTAATCTGACAAGCTGGGACAGCAGCGTCCATTGCTTCGGGTGTACACAGCAAAATCATCAGTCACCAACACACACACATACACAAAAATATTTTGAGGGCCATATTCCCAGAGGTTGACCAAGGGTTAATCATGGTTCTGGGTTCCCACGAAGACAGGAAACAATGAACAACAGACCTGCTATTTTAACCCTTTCCTCACAAAATCACTTACAAATTTTCCTAAACACCTTCATGGAAAAAAATCTAACTTTGCCCCAGTGATTTGAGATGCCACTTTTATCATATACTGAGGTCCTATATGGACTTGCATCTATTTCTGGATTTCCTATTCTATCTCTGGTTTATTTATTTGTGTAGTAGTTAGTAATGCAATGTTTTCATTAGAAGGGGTTTATATTGTGCTTAATATTGTAGAGCTTGTCTATCCTTGTACCTTTTCTAGTCTTTTCCTGACTATTCCTGCATGTTTATTTCTCCATATGAAGTTTAGCATTAACATGTCAATCTCCATGAAAGCTTGTTTCTACCCAACTTTTCTTCCTTTGATAAAGTCTGTTTTCCAACCTTTAACAAATATCATTTTTTTCTACAAAAATAAACCATGTTACAGAAAGATGACAAAAACTACATTAATCCCAATACTCTAACATAACATGGATATCATTGTGTTTCCGTTTCTTTTTATACAATTGTAATTATATATATAGATATATATTTTACCATGTTATTATAGTCTTCATAACCATCATTTTAATGACTGTATAGTATTCTAATGGAGACTGTCATAATTTTTTTCATGACTTATTTAATCATTCCCTCACCAAAGAATATTTAAGTTATGCCCCAGTCATACCATAAGCAATGCTAAATACTACTTTTATGTTTATTTATCTTCTTAGGTAGTGACTCCCAGAGTAGGACTGCTAAAAGGTAAAAGGTATATACATTTTTCAATATCTTGATATATGTTAATAAATTGCTTTGTTTAAAGTTGTACTAATTAAACTGTCACAGCAATAAGAAGGCCTATTTTCACAGCATCCTTATATTTCATTGTTTACCATGACTTAAAATAAAATAAGAACCACAAGTGTGACTAAAATGTAACTGTATATACCTTCTGACTCACTAATTCCACTGTTAGAATTATGGAAATAACCATGGGGCACCTGGGTGGCTCTGTGGGTTAAAGCCTCTGCCTTCGGCTCAGGTCATGATCTCAGCCTTCTGGGATCGAGCCCCACATTGGTCTCTCTGCTCAGCAGGGAGCCTGCTTCTCCCCTTCTGTCTGCCTGCCTCTCTGCCTACTTGTGAGCTCTATCAAATAAATAATTAAAATTTTTTTAAAAAAGAATTATGGAAATAACCATCTGGTGTGCATGTGCAAGGTTGTCCACTATAGAATATGGCAGTGTGATATCAGGCATTTTTATTTTTTAAGATTTATTTATTTATTTGAGAGAAGGAAAAAGAGGGAAAGAGGGTACATGGGGAGGGAAGGGCAGAGGGAGAGGGAGAGAATCTCAAGCAGATTCCATGCTGAGTGTCGAGCCTGATGCAGGACTCCATCCCAAGACTCTGAGATCATGACTTGAGCCAAAGTCAAGAGTTGGATGCTCGGGGCGCCTGGGTGGCTCAGTGGGTTGGGCCGCTGCCTTCGGCTCGGGTCATGATCTCAGGGTCCTGGGATCGAGTCCCACATCGGGCTCTCTGCTCGGCAGGGAGCCTGCTTCCTTCTCTCTCTCTCTGCCTGCCTCTCAGTGTACTTGTAATTTCTCTCTGTCAAATAAATAAATAAAATCTTTAAAAAAAAAAAAAAAAAAAAAGAGTTGGATGCTCAACTGACTGAGCCACCCAGGTACCTCTCTACATTTCTTTTGATGATTCTCCAGCATCTTAAACACAGTAGTTCCATAAGTGAACTCTATACTGGCTCCTTCCCTGTTACAGGAATTAGCAATACCATCATCCTGGTTTCTTAGGCCAGAAACCCAGGCCTCATTAGCTCATGTTCAGTCTGCTCCAAGTCCTAGTTTGAAATAGCCCTTGATTCTGACAACCTGTCTCCCTCTTCACTGCTATCATCCTAGGCCAGACTATGAGCATCAATCATCTGGATTATTGCAGTGGACTCCTAAAGGGTCTCCTTACTTCTTTTCTGATGCTATGTATTCATTTCCTGAAACCATTATAACAAATTATCTTACAATTGGTGGCTTTAAGCAACAGTAATGTATTTTCTCACAGTTCTAGAGGCTAGAAACCTGAAGTCAAGTTGTCAGAAGGGCAGTGTTCACTCTCAAGGCTCTAGGGAGTGAATGCAATCCTTGTATCTTCTACCTTCTAGTCATTGTTTTTTGTTTTTTTTTTTAATGTTTTTTGGTTTTTTTTCTTTAAAGATTTTATTTATTTATTTGAGAGAGACAGGGAGAGAGAGCATGAGTGAGGAGAAGGTCAGAGGGAGAAGCGGACTCCCCTGGAGCCGGCAGCCCGATGCGGGACTCGATCTCGGGACTCCGGGATCATGACCTGAGCCGAAGGCAGTCGTCCAACCAACTGAGCCACCCAGGCGTCCCTACCTTCTAGTCATTGTTGACATTCTTTGGTGTTCCTTGGCTTGTGACCACACCATTCCAATGTCTATCTTCACACCACCTTCTTTGTGTGTTTGTGTCTTTTTTCTTTTTCTTTTATATATATACCTATGTGTGTGTACATATATATGTGTGCGTGTACATATATATATTTTAAGATTTTATTTATTTTAGAGAGAGAGAGAGAAACAGCACGAGTGGGAGGCACAGAGGGAGAGGAAGAGAAAATCTCAAGCAAACTCCATACTGAGTGTGGAGCCTGAATTGGAGCTCCATCCCAAGACCCTGAGAGCATGACCTGAGCCGAAACAAAGAGTCAGACACTAAACTGACTGCACCAACCAGGCGCCCTACCTAACCTCTGCCTTTTTCTTTTGAGAACACTTGTCTTTGGATTTAGGGCCTACCTCAACAATATAGGATTCTCTCCTCATCTCAAGATCCTTATTTTAAGGGTGTCTGAGTAGCTCAGTCAGTTAAACATCTGCTTTTGTCTCAGGTCGTGATCCCAGAGTCCTGGGATCAAGTTCCATGTCGGGCTCCCTGCTGAGTGGGGAGTCTGCTTCTCTGCCCCCCACCCCGGCTCATGCTCACTCTCTCTCTCATATTAACTAAGTAATCAACTTAAAAAATCCTTATTTTAATTGCATCTGCAAAGGTCCTTTTTCTGAATAGGTGTATTCACAGAATGCAAATTTGATGTGGATATCCTTTGGGGTGAGCCTTTTTCAGCCTACCACCTCCCCTTTTTCACCTAGTAGCCACAATGACCTTTTGAAATATAAATTTATTTAAAATCTTACATGCATGGGGCACCTGGCTGGCTCAGTCTGTCGAACATACAACTCTTGATCTTGGGGTCCTGAGTTGAAGCCCCACATTGCAGGTAGAGATTACATTAAAAAATTAAAAAATAAAATCTTTAAAATTTTACATGCCTCAGTGTCTTCCTACTTCAATTATCATAATATGTAAATTCTTTCCCTTGGTTCACATCTCCTGCCTGAACTGAAGCCTATCTCTTCAACCTCAGCTCCTATTCATCGGCGGCACACTTTGCCTAAGCAGCTGTTCCCATCCACTGACTCCTGCTATACCTTTTCTTTTTGCAGGTTTGACTACCAGCTGGTATGGTAGTTCATCTCTAATGCTAGGACATTAGTTGTTCTATGTCTGGGGTCAGCACACTATAGTCAGTGGGCCAAACTTGGCCCATTGCCCTTTTTATAAATAAACTTTTATTGGCACAAGGTCAGTTATTTGCCTGTATATTACCTCTGGCTGTTTCTGTGCTAGAGCAGCAGAGTTGAATGGCTACAACAGAGGCTAATGGCCCACAAAGCCAAATATATTTACTATATGCAACTTTCCAGAAAAAAAATTTGCCAGCCTCTATTTAGGCTATCGGTTTCCTGTTTAGTGCTCTCAGATCCACTATTTGGTTTCCTCTTTTCTCTAGATAGTCAACTTCTTCCAGGTGCTATTGCTATCTCCTCTAGTAAATTCTCTAAATTTTCAATGATCTGTAGTTGTAATAGACTGCATTGTCTGGTCTATTAAGTGTAATAGGACATGGTGTGACTTATGGAATAGGTAACATCAGGCAACAATTGGTCTTCAGTCAGGCCAAATGAGCCTGTCCTAATGAAGAAAAGGAATAACCTCCTCCATTTTGAGGGAATTTAAATGACTATCACATTTTTATTTTATGAATATTTATTTCCACACTCCTCCAGCTCCTGTGTCTGGGCCAGTGACAAGCCTTGACATATGAACATGAATTTTCTTGTTCATGATACTCAGCAGGTGCCTATGCCCAGTGATAATTACAGACTGGCTAACTTACATCAGCCTCTCTCCCTCCCTCTCTCTCTCTTTCTCCTCTGCTCTACCCCTCTCTCCCTGTCCAAATATGCTGTTCTTCGTGGAACAAGATGAGTATGATCCATTTTGACAACACTGGACCCCTGACCTGTCTCTCCTGTGGGAGACTGCTTCCTGTGGTGTGTGGTTGGCTGATGCTTTATCCCCTTTTGTGTGAATAACCTGTAGGTCATGACCACTATACTCCAAATTGCAAAGCCCTTCTGCCACCTGTGAGCATTTGCAAGACTTGACTTGAAAAGCTCATAGCCTCCTTTCAGACATGGCTTTGGTCTTTTCTGACTCCTACCAGGTAGAGGGTTTGCCTCAGAATTCCAGTATTTCCAGTGGAAAAGCATATTATTTCTCACAGGGAAAAAGTGAAACAAAAACAGCAAACTCTCAGACCTGAGAAATTGTTGCCTGAAGGACTTAGACAGGATATGCAAACGTATTCACTTTTCAGCTATTGGCTAAATGGTTCTCTACCTCTGTGGACCCACACTGATCTTAGGGAGATTGTTGCTCTATTTCAATATCTTCCAGTGGTTTGCCACAGGCTGGTTCCTTTTCTTTCTTCTGTGGGTACTCCTGATAGTAGTCTCAACCAAGAAGACATGGGTTGCCTCATTGTGCAGAATATCTGGTCTGAATTAAGCTAAACCAGCACTTAGGGCCTACTGATATATCCATACCCTTATCCCAAGTGACAAAATTTGCCTTATATACTTTAAAAGATTCAGAGTGCCTGGGTGGCTCAAGTCAATTAAACATCTGACTCGATTTTGGCTCAGGTCATGAGATCAGGGTCATGAGATCAGGCCCTGTGGAGCCTACTTAAGATCATTTTTCTCCCTCTCTGTCTATTCCTCCCCTACTCTCTCTTAAAAAAAAAAAAAAAAAAAAAATTTCAGGGCCCCTGGTGGCTCAGATCGTTAAGCATCTGCCTTCAGCTTGGGTCATGATCTCTGGATCCCGGGATCAAGCCCCACCTGGGGCTCCCTGCTTGGCAGGGAATCTGCTTCTCTCTCCCCTTCTGCCTCTCCCCCGTTCATGTTCACTCTCTATTTCTATCTCTTTGTCTCAAATGAATAAATAACATCTTAAAATATAATTTGGATCTCAAAACTATCAATCAGGACATTGCATTAGCACAATAACACATATAAAACTCTTTAATTATTATTTCTTTTTAATTTTTTAAGGACAAGAAGGGACTATCTAACATTCATTACACATAATGGTGATGTGCACCAGACATGTATCTGTGGGTTCGCGAAAGCATATCAGAAAAACTGTGCTTAATCTTATTTAGTGTTTCTTGGGTCCAGTGTCATTTTACATGAAGACTTATTATTATTATTATTCAGGAATTATTTCCATTATACAATTTTATGACCTCTTTTTTTTTTTTTTAACTTCCGGGTCTTTGAACTGAAAAGAAAAAATAATGGAATCATTTTCCATAACCATAATATACTATTTTCATGTCTGCTAATGTACTCTCACTTTTTTAAGCTATTACATTTAAGTCTGCGATCCATTTAAGCTAATTTTTGTAGATGGTAAGAGGTAGAGGCCCAACTTCATTCTTTTGCATGTGGATATCCAGTTATCCCTGCATCATTTGTTGAAATTCTTGCCCCTTTACATGTTTTGGGAAATTTGTGAAGAACCTATTAGCTACAAATGTGAGGGTTTATTTCTGCACTCTTAATTCTATTCTGTTTGATCTGTATGTCTGTCCTTATGCTAGTACCACAGTGTTTTGATTACTGTAGCTTTGTAGTAAGTTCCCAAATCAGGATGTGTGTGTCCTCCACCTTCATTCTTCTCTTTCAAGATGGTTTTGGCTATCCTTGGTCAATTTTTTGTAGCAACAACAAGAAAAAAATGGATGTATTGATCCATTGCCTTTAATCAGATTTAGTATCATTCCTACAAACCTCTATAATGGAACTCTAAGGAGGGTGTTTTGGCATGAGGTGTTTGGGAAAACATGTTTTAATTTGGGAAAGGGACCATGATACTTTAAATCTTTGGAATCTGACTTGTTTCAGAGGGCTCTAAAGTTTTATTTTCTTTCACAAATACAATTGTATAACATCAGAACATAGACGGTAGGACTTGAGCAGTAGTACAGAATTTTAATGTGATCCTTGAAATCAAGACAAAGCTGTGTTTCAGAAACCCTCATTATGTTAGCAAAGCAGCACAAGAAATAGGTGTAAATATCTTCAAGTCTTGACCTTGATTGGAGTCTGTATTTTGCTCAGTATTAGTAATTATATATATAAAACATGCATTCGATGATTTGAAACTTTTTTTTTTTTTAAGATTTTTACTTATTTATTTGACAGAGAGAGATCACAAGTAGGCAGAGAGGCAGGCAGAGAGAGGAAGGGAAGCAGGCTCCCTGCCGAACAGAGAGCCCAATGCGGGGCTTGATCCCAGGACCCTGGGATCATGACCTGAGCTGAAGGCAGAGGCCTTAACCCACTGAGTCACCCAGGCGCCTCTGAAACTGTTTTAATAATATTTTTTGAAGTGCATATTGATACCATAAAGTCCTTTGTTGGTTTTTTTTGTTGTTGTTGTTGTTAGTTTTTTTTATTTAAGTAATCTATTTAGTTGGGTAAATGTACTTGGGTACATGGGGCTTAAACTCACAACTCTGAGATCAAGAGTCACATGCTCTTCTGACTGAGCCAGCCAGGTGCCTCAGCCCTTTGGTTTTTAATCTGCTTTTAAAAATTAAGGTTTTGGGGCACCTGCGTGGCTCAGTGGGTTAAGCCTCTGCCTTCAGCTCAGGTCATGATCTCAGGGTACTGGGATCGATCCCCTCATTGGGCTCTCTGCTCTTCAGGGAGACTGCTTCCCTCTCTCTCTCTCTCTGCCTACTTGTGATCTCTGTCTATCAAGTAAATAAATAAAATCTTTTTAAAAAAATTAAGGTCTTCAGTGAGTTATTTACTTACATCAAAGAGTACCAGGAAATCACTCCAAGTCCCAAGGAGCATTTATGATTTCTTGATTCCCCAGCTTGTCCCACAAAATGTTCATGGATCTGCTTTAAAAATTTCATACCCAGAAACTCACTATCCTTCACAATCAACCAACCTCTGCCATCTCCCAGTGAATTAATGTGTGAAACTTTCGTAAGTTTTTAGATATGATTTTTTTTTTTCTAAGTAGGCTGTACACTCAAGGTGGGGCTCAAATTCACAACTCCCAGAACAAGAGTCACATGCTCCACCAGTTGAACCAACCAGGCACCCCTAGATATGATTTCTGTTTGAAATGTCAAAGCAACACCTCCTCCCTTCAAAAAACCAACTCTATAGCATCTCTCTTGGTCTAATAATCATACAAGGAGTACAAATACTGTTTGTGTTAGATCCACTTTTGCTGTTTTACATTTACACAATTTTAACTAGTTAGCATCCAGGGTAAGAGTGAAGTTCTAGCTCAGTCTAGAATATGATTCAGTTCTGATGCTTTGTCAAAATGTAAAGTCCCTGATAAGTGCTAAAATATAACTCTGATGTGCAAACACACTTGGATCACAATGGAGATGCAAGAAATTCTCATTTTATGAAATAGATACATCCCGGAAGTCCTTACATATTTTTAAATATCACATAATTTAGCCATTTACCATATGGGTTAGTTGGTCTACCATAGAAATATAACCAGTAGGATATATATATATTTACTAATATACTTATTACAAGGAACTGCTTTACACAATTATGGGGGCTTGCTAGGTAGGTCTGAAATCTTGTAGGGCAGGCCAACATGCTGGAAACTCCTGGGAAGGATTAATGCTGCAGGTCTCAGGAAAAATTTCTCTTCCAGGAGAATCTCTCAGTTTTACTTCTCAGGCCATTCAACTGATTGAATAAAATCTGTTCAGATTATACAGGATATCTCTTACTTAAAATCAACTGATTGCAGCGTTAATTATATCTACAAATACCTTCACAGAACACCTAGGTAAGTGTTTGAATCATTGGGCAGTATAGCCTAGCCAAGATGACACATAAAACTACCTTTTATACCATAGGACTAACAAAGCCTGCAGATATTTCTGTTTACCAGCTAAACTGACACGACCTGGTAGCAGTAATACAAATTTCCTAATTCCTCAGCTTGCCAGCTTTGAAAATGTGCAATTCTTGATTGTATTTTTTTAAGTTTGGGGATTATCAATATTTTACATTTTTGTATTATACATAAAGTAAAACTTTGTTACTATTAATAATATTTCATATCATACTACAAAATTTTATAATTAAAGCTCATGGCACAAGTAATTCTTTTTCATCAGGTAGCTCTTAACAATGCTGAAAGGTTAGAAGCTATATTCCTTTATCTAATGTAACCATGTGGAAGCGCTTACAGTTTTAGAGCCCGGTAAGGAGAGTATCTCAGGTATTGTGTATGTTTGTCTCTTTCAATCTCTCTCTCTTCAGTGTCCTCTTTCAATATCCTGGTCTAAGTTCTCATTCCCCTCCCTTGAGGCTTTATACTCCTCCGTGTAGAAGGAGACATTTCCTTTCTTCCACTTTTTGGATCTTGCAAATTTCAGTATCTTAGGCTTGACCAGAGTTTGGGAACTGCAGAGAGAAAGGTAGAGACTAGTGCAGGAGCAATGGGGACACATTAAATCTGATTGTTTTCCCCAAACAAGCATAGTGACTTCATTTCCTCACCATTCCCTAAGAAAAATGTACACCACTCCCACATGAGCATTAATTTTACTCAGTGACAACCCAGTCTCTCTCAGATATTTTTCCCCCAGCATTTTTTCTTGATTTCTTTCTGAATCCAGCTTGCAAGCATCATGACATTAGCCGGCACTATGTTAGTCAGCAATTCCAAATATCTTTCCTAAAAAAATTGGGGGTGGGGGTGGGAGTGCCTGAATAGGTCTCAGTTCCTGCTACAATAGACCTTCCATAAATGTTTGTTGAATTAAATATAATGGACTTTCCTCTATGTGTTGGGAACTCACGGATGGTCTTCCAATGGCGATTAAGTTTCCATCCTGTGGCAATACAAGATTTAATTGCTCTAAGTAAGTAAACTTACATATTTCAAAAATAGAGACGTCATACTTCCTAATGGAAATAATCTTGGATGAAAGAAACGCACAATGGCTCTTCAAATTTAAGTCGTTATTGTTCATAATACGACATTACTTTAAAGCCCATTTAAGTGCTCCGCGCATCAACTGATGCAGACAGAATACTGCTGTCTGGAACGGTACCAATTTTGTCATTTTTGAAAGGGAGTGAAGAGACGGGCGGGTTGGCTCAGTCTGTAGAACCTGCGGCTCTTGATCTCAGGATGGGGAGATCGAGCCCCACGCTGGGTACACAGATTACTTTAAAAAATTAAATCTTAAAAAAATAAACAAAAGGGAGTAAAGACAGCGTCAGCCTTCCAAAGAAAAAATTCTAATACGACCCTCAGGCCCTACCCTATATGCAAAGGGGCTCAGTGCACGCCCGTCCAGGTTTAGGTGAGGGGCAGCGAACCACATTTCCCAGCGGGCCCTGCAGGTCTCCCGCGCCTGCGCACTGGCCGCCTAGGCAGGTAGGCAGAACTCCCGCGCTATCCAGCCGCCGGGTCTCGTCTTCCCCGGTCTCTGCCCCCGGCATGGAGAGGGTCTCGGTGGCCGCAGGGAGCGCGGGCGTCGACAAGGCCGAGGGAGCTGCAGCCATGCGGCCGCCGCCTGCTGTCTCCCCGCCTGCTCTCACCCCGGCACCCGCAGCGGGTGAGGAGGGCCCGCCGCCTTTGCCCGAGGCGGGGGCTCCAGGCTGCTCGGGCTCCCGGCCCCCAGAGTTGGAGCCCGAGCGCAGCCTGGGCCGCATGAGGGGCCGCTTCGAGGACGAGGACGATGAGTTGGAAGAGGATGAGGAGCTGGAGGAGGAGGAGGAGGAGGAGGAGGAAGAGATGAGCCACTTCTCGCTGAGGCTGGAGGGGGGTCGGCCGGACTCAGAGGACGAGGAGGAGGTATTTATAGCCGGTGCCCGACCACGCGGGGCCGGAGGGGCCTGAGGGTCCAAGCCAGCCCTCCCCAGTAAGAGCCGGGCCGCGTCCCCAGCTCGCCGCTGCAGCCTTTGGCACTCGCGTCGACCTCCACCCCTCCCTCTCAACCTGCCTAGGCATGTGGCGCGGACTGGTCCGCACCCGATTCCTTGCCGACTCTTTTTGTGAGCTTCCTGCCAATCACTTAGGCTCTCCTGGTCCGACTCTGTTATTCTGTAAATAATTATTAAATTATGCTAGGCGGGTAGGGGCCAAGGGTACAGTGCTCCTGCTTTCCAAGAGCTTACGGTCGGACAGGGAAACAGTCCCTTTCTACAGGGTGTTCAGAGGATGGTAAACCCCTATCTCATAAGTTTAATTGGGAAGGGGTTTTGTTCGTTTTTTTTTTAATGTGGTAGCGCATACTTTATAAAGTTGGTAAGACCTAGCCAGTCGGAATTGATATATTAAACGTAAACACCAGTATCTGGAAAGTTTGCCCATTTTGTAATTAATTCATAAAGTAAGATGCCCCTCATCTGGTAATATAAAGTATATCTAAAAGAATGAGATCTTTTTGAAACATTGGTTTATATTGTGTTATTGTAACTTCGATTAGGATTTTGAAGGGTTGGAGGTACTGTAACATGTTTCCGTGTTGCAAATCAAGTTACACATTGTTTATAATGAAATGTGGGGATTATGGTTTAAGAATTTGAGAAGACAAGTACTTGTATTTTACAACTATTTGCATTGCATTTCCAGCGCCTGATTAATCTCTCTGAGCTGACACCATACATCTTGTGTTCCATTTGCAAAGGTTACTTAATAGATGCAACTACCATTACAGAATGTCTTCATACGTGTAAGCATATAGTTCACATTTCAAACTAATACATTGAATTTTTGAAATGTCTCTAAAACATCCTAATTTAAACATTTTCTTTTTCAACAGTTTGTAAAAGCTGCATTGTAAGACATTTTTACTATAGCAACAGATGTCCAAAATGCAACATAGTAGTACATCAGACACAACCTCTTTATAACATAAGGTAAGACAAATATATAAGTAAAATTTGTATTTTAAATATACTTTTTCTGAAGGCTTCTAGTTGTGTAGTTGGGAATAAACTCTTGACCTCTTTTGAAAAGGGAACTACGTATTCTCTAAAATACATATAGAACACTTACTCTGTACCAGGCACTGTGATATCTGCTGGGGACAAAAAAATTTAAAAAGCACAGGCCTCTCTTTTTGAGGATTTTAATTTAGTCACTCAAGTTAATGAAACTAGTTCAGGCTTGTCATTTTGGGGATATTTAGAATACTTTTTAAAAAGGAATTTTTAAAAATTTATTTTGAAATTACTTTTTTAAAGTAATGCCTGAGACAGCTGTCCTCTTTAGAAAAACCTGTTTATCATAGGTCATTTGGGTTTTGTTTTGTTTTTTTTTTTCCAAATATTCCATTCATATTCCGTCTCCTAAGGGAAGAAAAATACTAAAGGTGGATTACTTTCATGTGTTCAGCAAATACTATTACGTTTTTACTCCTTCATAGAAGAATGCTTTGTAGATGATGCACAGAAGTTCAAAATACAGTCTCTGCAAGGGAGTAAGACCAGAACACATGGAATAATTGAGCAAACTATTCAAGAGTCTATGATTACTTATGATTACTTAGAATTAATTACTTGAGGTCATCTCAGTGAGAGCCAGTGCTACCTAAAAGTAATTCACCTCTGAAAAAGGAGATAATCCACTCCCAAGAGAAAACAGTTGCAAAGAGCATCATTCACTCTCACTCTGTACCATAATGCGTTTTGCTGAATTCTGAGGTATTCTCCATCCTTTCCTTTTATTAGGTTGGACCGACAATTACAAGACATAGTGTACAAATTAGTGATCAATCTAGAGGAAAGTAAGTTTGTTTTATTACATAGTTGTGAATCCCAGAATCTCTGCTGACTCTACTAGTTACATTTTAAGTGTAATTTAGTCTGTGTTTTATCATTTTTTAGGAGAAAAAAAGCAAATGCATGATTTCTATAAAGAAAGAGGTCTAGAAGTACCTAAACCTGGTAAGTTTGGGTGTATATCATAATATATTTGTAGCTTTAAGAATACTAAATAAAATTTACTCCCTTTGAGGTTCTTTTTGGTGATAGCCAGTTATTTTATGATCAAAGAGGGAGAAAGATTATGAAGGTAAAGATGTAGTATAATCCAATTTGATTATTTGTATAAATTAAAGGACATAGGTTCTGTAGCTAGACTGAGTTTGATCCTAGCTCTGCCCCTTTACTTTCTGTGAGACTTCAATATCTCAGTTTCCTCATCTATAAAGTAGGGATAATGATAGCACTTCATAAAAGTGTTGTAAGTATACATTGAGTAATACAAAGCACTTAAAACAGTGCCTGGAACATAGTAACTGTTCAGATAGTTTTTGTGATGATGGTAATGTCAGAGTATAGAAGTTAGATAAATTTCTGTTTAAATCCAGGTTCTTCCACTTATTACGTATTGCCTAATCTCACTTAAACAGTAATCTCAGTTTCTTTGTAGTTTTAACTGTTAAAAAAAAAGAGTAGCGGTATACTTAGGGGATTATAATAAGATTAAACAAGAACGTACATGTACAGGGCTGAGTATGAGCCCTGAACTCTGGCACGCAGTAGTGCTTGTTAAAGATTACGTGTATCTCTTGTGTAGTGATGAGCTCTCTCTGTGACCCTGATAAACCAGCCACATATGTCTGCTTTCCATTGTGAAGTGGTCCCCAGGTGCAATTTCACTGGCTTTGACAGATTAGTTAATGTTATTAGAGAAAGGGAGTTTGAGTGTTTTATGATCTTTTAAATAGTCAACATAGTTATAATATGTGTAATTATTTTTCAAAGATCTCAATTCATGAAATTTTTATTCTAACTCAGCTTTTTTCCTTTGGCTGTTAAATAGCTGTTCCACAGCCAGTCCCTTCAAGCAAAGGAAGATCTAAGAAAGTCTTAGAATCCGTGTTTCGTATTCCACCTGAACTTGATATGTCTTTATTACTAGAGTTCATTGGGTGAGTACCCTAAAACTCTACCTCTTAACTGTAAAATAAAGAACTTGTTAAGTCCCAGCAGTTACAAAATCATCCTGAACTCAGGTATAATCAAGTTCTTCTGATATCCTTTTAAAAAAATTAATCTTGAAATATTCATGACTTAAAGAATAGTACTATAATCACTTGTATCACTATCATCTGGCTTAAGAAATAACCCATGCTAGTATGCTGGAAGCCCTTCGGCTACCTCTTCCTGTTCACCGTCCCCTCTCCCCCCCCTTAGAGGTTAATAACCACTCTCCTAAAAGTAATGATTGGTATTCCCATGATTTTTAAAATATGTTTATCTCATGTATCAATGCTTAAGTAATATGTAGAATTGCTTTTGTCCATTAAAAACTTCATATAGTATCATATGTTGTAAGTGTTCATAAGTTGTAAGTGTTTTACAACTTGCTTTTTTTTTCCAACTTGTTTTTTTCACTCAGCATTCTGTGATTCATCTGTGTGGAAATGTATAGCTCTAGTTAATTCATTTTCACCATTGCCATACCATAATTTATCTTTTCTTGTACTGTTGAACATTTAACTTGTTTCCAGTTTTTTTTTTGCTATTATAAACAATGTTACTTTATGTATTTGTATACATATCTCCATATATATGTTATATATATCTATTCACATACACATATATAAGATAGTTATCTAAGAATATATGTTTGCAGAGTCTTAGCATATGTTTGTTTTTAACTTTTCTTGGTTTTGCCAAATTGTTTTTTTAAGTAGTTGGATATCCTTTTAATTCGTATGAATTGCTTCTTTCAAAAGATGTATGTAGCATATGGTGTACTCTGTTATATTGCAACGCTGTTAAACACTGTCCTGATCACAGAGTTGGCATGTATCAAACTGCAGTTTTCAGAATACTTAGTTTGCAGAATAAAGTAAAGTGCTTTTTTTTTTTTTAAATATGGATTTCCCATTTTATGTCACTGATGATTACTTTTTAATTATTTCCACCTTATAATGCTAGGTTGCCTATATCACTTACTAGTATTCAGCTTGTACTGTATTGTATTTATCTTTTTATGCAGTCACTCTGTTATCAGCTGATATAAAGGACCTCTAAGAGGCCAGAAACGTTTCTCCTGCCTACACAAATCCCACGTAGTAATGGTTGATAATGAAATAAAAATCCATTTGGAAGAATGAACAGAAACTATGTAATACCAGACTTCAAACCAGCAATTTCTGATAATAAGGAGTGTGTTTCAATCTAAATGTCCAAAAGGGACCTGGTTAAATAATGGTATATAGCACATGAGTGTTAGCATGTGTTAGCTAACGCTGTGTGTTAGCCTGATAGTATACGTGCTAATATGGAACAGTCTCCAAAAGAGGAGACTACATAGTGTGTTTCTGCTTACTTATTTATTTTAAAGAGAATGATGGAAAAGATGTGTGTAGACATATGTTTTGCATGCACAGACCATTCCTGAAAGGATATATAAGAAAATGTTAATGGCAGTTAGTTGCCAGAAACTAGTATGTGAGTCTACGATGGGAAAGAGTCTTTCTTTTCATTGTATTTGAATTTTTACAATGTAACTTGATTTTTAATAAGTAAAATTAAAATTTGAAACCTGAAAGGAATTTATATTTCCAAAAAATATTTTGGGAAATGTAACATTTCCTACAATGCACGGTAAGAACTGATGATTGGGTTTTTTAATACATTTTTTGAAAAGTGGCAAGGATGCAAAGATAGCAGATATGTGATGGATGTGCCACCATTGCCTCTTCTTTTACCCACCTGCAGAAATCAATAATTAATCATGGCAGGCTCTCCTAATGAGTGAGACTTGACCACAGTACTCAAGGCTGTCATTACCACTTAACAAACTTACTATATTATTAGTACATCCCGTCCTATAGAAAAAAGAGCCCTCATGCTCTTTCCCTGCTGCCAGTCGCCAGGAGGCTGAGGATTAGGTGGACTCAGTTTAGCTTCACCCGAAACCCACCGCCAAGGCCGAGAAAAGCATTGCTGCTGGAAGTATAATGGACATTAATACTGCTTTACAAGAGGTGCTGAAGACCGCCCTCACCCATACTGGCCTAAGCATGTGGAATTTACAAAACTGCCAAAACCTTAGACAAGCACCAAACCCATCTTTTTGTGTTTGCATCCAACTGTGATGAGCCTATGTATGTCAAGTTGATGGAGGCCCCTTATGCCGAAAACTAAATCAGCCTAACTAAGACTGATGACAGAAAGAAGCTAGGGGAATGGGTGGGCCTCTATAAAATTGACAGAGAAGGAAAACCCCATAAGTGGTTGGTTGCAGTTGTGTGGTGGTTAAAGGCTATGGCAAAGAGTCTTGGGCCAGGATGTCATTGACGAATACTTCAAATATAAGAAATGAACAAATAAAAAACTTGGTTCTTGTTCCAAAAAAAGAAAAAAAAAAAAAAGAGCCCTCACTTGGAATAAAGGATCTAGATTTAAATCCTCGCTTCTCTATTATCTAGCTTTGTAATCACTAACAAGTTGCTTTTTGTTTATTCATAAGATGTTTGTTAAGGTCACTATATGTACCAGCACAGCCTTCTGCTAGTTGTTGAGAATACAGTTTGAATAAGTCAGCCATGGCCTTGGCCCTCATGGAACTTTTAGTTTTAACTTCTCAGAGCTTCAGCTTCCCTATCTGTAAAAAGCAAGAATTGAGCCTTTTATGTGGCTGATTATGATGAGTAGTCTAACTTATAATATAGCTCTTTATCTGTTTTCAACTGGTTGAGGGGAAGAAAGCTTCCAGTGTGGCAAGGAGTCCTTTTGAAAGAAAGCTTCCAGAGGCAAAGAATCCTTTTGAAGTCACCAGTCCCCCGAGTTCACTACATGGAAGAGCTTTTATGTTACCACAAAGTCAGGCTCCTGAGGGTAGCCCATAGACAGCTCTTTCACGGCAGGGCAAGTGGCAGAGGAGTTTTAACCTGATGCGAGTACAAAAGCAAATTTGGTCCAGCTTTTGAGCCCACTTAAGTTGGAAGAGCAAAAAAACTGAGGTAGGTTCAGCCTGTGAACAGTGTTTTTTCAACTATTGGAATGTGAAGTTAGATTCCCCACCCCCCCAAACTGGGTATGCTGTGTTTTGTGATCTTTAGATAGTCTTGTACTTGTCCTTTTTTGTTCTTTAGTTTCTGTGAGTAAAGTAGAAGATGATCAGTTTCTGAATTTCTGAATTGAAGATTATAATAGCAACTAACAAGATTGTTCTAAGTATCAACTTATGGTATTCCTACCATGTCTAAACTATTATCAATATGTGAATATTAAAATAATGCAGGGTCATTCAAAAATAAAAGTTAAAGTAGTCTGTGGTACTGTAATTTGTACATGTGTCTAGTGTGGAAAATGGACTCACATGACATACATGTGATAGAACAGAAATTTCATGCAGTCTTAAACTCAGTAGCATTTAGTGAACCAGGGAGGTGATAGCCAACTGTATGCTGTATTAATCCAGCTAGAGTATTATGTTCAACTCTGTGCACTACATTTTAAGAGAGATGGTAAGCCAAGGTGTAACCAGAACAGTAAAAGTTTTGAAAACCATGGCATATGTGGTAAGGGAAGGAACAAAAATAATCTGAAAAAGAGAAAACAGTCATAAGCCCCTTAAGTTCATTTCAGATCTTTAGAGGGTTATCATATAAAAGAAAGATTGAGTCTAGTTCATAAGACTACCAAAAGGCAGAACTAGGATTAGCGGGCGTAAGTTACAGGGAGAAACATATTTGCTTCAGTGCAAGCAAGCAATTCTAACAAAGTTGCCCACAAATGGAACAGACTGACTTGTCAGATAAACTCTCTATCTCTTTAGATGCCTAAGCAGAAGCCAGATGACCATATATCATGGATTCTATAGAGATAATTCTTGTAAAAAAATAGAATATTACAACTCTAAGCTTATATATTTTAGGTTTCTAGTATATCCACATATATAACATTTATCTTAATGTAATATTTTATAATATAGCTTCTATGTTATATTTTAATATATTTCTTTATTTGTATTATAAGAATATGCCGTAGCTGATGCAATTGTGATCTGGCCTCCTCTTCACAACATGATAGGGAAGAGAGAATGCGGGTTTTGTTGCTAGATAAACCTGAGTTGGAAGCTTTATCACTTAATAGCTCTGTGACCTTAAGCAAGTTATTAAACCTCTCTGAGCTTTATTCTCTTCTATAGAAGGGGAATACTAATACCTGATATGCAGGGCTTTATGAGGACTAAATGAAAAACATGCATCCTATTATGAAGACCTACTATAATGCCTGGTACATAGTAGATGCCCAATAAAAATTAGTGCCCCTTGTCTCCTCATGACATAAACATAATTGATTTAACCAAGAAATATCTTTGTACTTCAAGGTAAAGAGCAAACTGAGTAAATCATACCCATTATTGCTATAAGTAAAACAATAGGCAATCTAGCAGACTTCTTGTAAGAAATCTATTTTGTAAGGGTTACTGTAAAGAAAAAGACACATTAATTATAATAGAAGTTTTACTTTAAATTGGAAAATGTTAGAATGCTACATGTGTGGAAAATCTAAATATTAAGGATATACTTTTAACTCCTGGAAGTATACAAAGTAGTGTAACTCCTGGAAGTATACAAAGTAGTGTAGAATAGTAGGTAACACTGCCTTTGCCTTACCAGTAGGTGGCAGAAATGACAACTACATTTATTTGTTTCTTAAAGGGTTAGGTTTTAAAATTAAACTGATGTTCCTCAAATATTTATATTGATGTTATTTTTCTGTGTTATATGATTTAATGTATAGTTTAAAATGTTGATTAATTTTGCTTTCGTTTTTCAGTGCTAATGAAGGCACGGGACATTTTAAGGTATTTTATTTTTATTTACTTCACAGGAGGACCCTGTAGTCCACAATTACAGAGTCAGATTAGCAATCTTGTGGAGAATGTTTTCGATTACAATACAGTTTTGTAAATAAAAGTTGTAGAAATGTGAAGTACATTTAGTAATGCTCTCATAATAAGTTTATGAGAAAAGAGTTATTAAGTAGGGATTTGTTATTAATTCAGGACAGTGGTCTAAGTAAACAAGTGAGAAATTTTAAGAACTCTAAAACCAAATACTGTGATAATTTGGTGACTTTAAAAAATATTTCAAAGTGGGCGCCTTGGTGGCTCAGTTGTTAAGCATCTGCCTTCTGCTCAGATCATGATCCCAGGATCCTGGGATCAAGCCCTGTATTGGGCTCCCTGGTCAGCTGGAAGCCTACTACTCCCTCTCCCAGTCCCCCTGCTTGTGTTCCTTTTCTCACTGTGTCTCTCTCTGTCAAATAAATAAATGAAATATTAAAAAAATATTTCAAAGCATTTTTTGCATAGTTGGCATTCAGAGTTAAATATGAGCTTAAATTTTTACTTGCATGTAACATTTTGGGCTCAAGGTAAACCTGCCCAAACTTGTTGCTTCAATCATTTACTAAAATTTTAGAGGTAAGAATGAAGTCCTTTGTTAATGTACCTAAGTTCAGAGTTTGTCTTAAAGCCTCTATTATCACAGGCCCCATTATACCCAATGTTGCTCCTATACTACGAGTCGTTCGGGAAGAGGTAACGTTTCCTTTTTTTTTTTTTTTTTTAAGGTAACTTTTTGAAAAGGGCTAAATCAGGCCTTACAGTTACTTGGGTCTGTAAATATATAGGAAATAGCTGACTTTGATCTGTATAGATTTTTTGACACTTTTTCAAAGTCTGTACTAATATTTGGGTGAATTATACCTGGTTGGGTATACTGTTTTATGAATACAATATTGGCTTAGAGATGTGGATTAAAATGTAGGAATAGATGGGTACTTCTGTGGATGAAGTATATTATAGACGTTTCCCAGAGATCAGTGGGATGGAGGGAATGCAGTGTTAAGTTTGGTAACTTTGAATTTATTCTAAGTTGTCAAATATCAGATTTATGGTGATAAGGGAGTTCTTTCCCTAGTAGTATGGTGGGTGGGAAAATAGCATATAAATTTCTCGTATGGGACAAGTACAGTGTCATATGATCCTAGAGTTTGCCAAAGATGTTTGTCAAATGACCTGTAGTAGCCACACAGACCAACAGAGTATAAAAACTTCGTGAAGAAAGAACAGACATTAATTTGAAATATTAACCTGTTGCTTCCACAAAAGCACATATGGACCTAGAATATTTATGTAGTTCTATTAGTCACACATTAGAAAAATATGACAATACCACCTGTGAAGTATTCTTGCCAAAACAAATGTGTGGCTGATCATACTCCCTAGATTTAATTACTAATTTACAAGAAATCCAGGGGACAAAGGAACATGTTAAATGACACCGTAGGAATATAATAAGCCAAATCTAGACAGTGGGAAGCTACAGCACAAACAGTTGTTTTTTTGGAATAAAAGGGAGAGGTGAAGAGGAAACATAAGTAGAACATATTAAAAGAGACTCAAGGGACATAACTCACTACAGTGTATGGTGTTTATTTGGATTCAAGTTGAAAAATAAACATTTATGAGAGAATAACCCCAAATTGGAAACAACCCAAATATCCATCAATTGGTAAATGGATGAACACAGTATGATATTGCCACACAGTGGAGTATTATTTGGCAATAAAAAGGAGTGGAGTACGCTAAATGCTACAAAATGGATGAATTTTGAAAATATTATGTTAAGTGAAAGAAACCAGGTGCCAAGAGACCACGTAATGCATGATTCCATTTATGTGAAATGTCTAGAGCGGGGAAATTCACAGAAGCAGTAAATACTATAGATGATGGTTGCCAGCGTCTTTGGGGAGAGGGGGAATTGGGAGTGATTGCTCTTTGGTGTGGAGTTTCTTTTTGGGTGATGAAGATGTTCTGAAATTAGGTAGTGGTGATGAGTTGTACAAGCCTGCTTAAATAAACTAAAGCCATTGAATTGTATACTTTAAAATGATGAATTTAATGATACATGACTTCTATCCCAGTAAAGCTATTAAATTTTTAAAAAGTAACTAAACCGAGATGCAGTGGGAACTTTTTTTTTTTTTTTTTTTTAAAGATTTTATTTATTGGGGCACCTGGGTGGCTCAGTAGGTTAAAGCCTCTACCTTCGGCTCAGGTCATGATCCCAGGGTCCTGGGATCGAGCCCCACATCGGGCTCTCTGCTCAGCGGGGAGCCTGCTTCCTCCTCTCTCTCTCTCTGCCTGTCTCTCTGCCTGCTTGTGATCTCTGTCTGTCAAATAAATAAATAAAAATCTTTAAAAAAAAAATGAAAACTTCATGTCTCAAAACTATGGGAGAATAGTATAATCAAACTCCTATATGCCTATCACCTAGCTTTATCAACTCAAGAACAAACTTGTTTTAAATATACCACACCCATTTCCCACTGCAACTACTTCCTAGCGGTCATTCCCCAGATTTGTTTTGGTGCAAACCCCAGACATATTTCATTTGTAAACACTTTAGTATATAGCCCTAGAAGATAAAAGATATTTTTAAAAAACATGATACCATTATCATACTTTGAAATTCCTTGATATCAGAAAATATCTAGTAAATCTTCAAATTTCACGAATTGCCTCTATTTTCTTACCCAGCAGAAAATGATTTCATTGTTTTTAGGGCTGTCATTAAAGAAAGAAAAATAAAACAAAGTTTTTGTGGAAAAAATAAAATAGAGGGAGAAAGAATCCTAAGCAGGCCTCTCATGAGCTGGATCTCATGACCCTGAGATCATGATCTGAGCCAAAATCAAGGGTTAAGTGCTTAAATGACTGAGCTACCCAGTCACCCCATTAATTGTGAAAAATTTTAAACATAGTGAAAAGTAGAACCTCCCTGTGTCCCATCACCCAGCTCTCCCAATTAACTAATGGCCAATTTTATTTCTTCTATACCTCTGTCCATTTCCCTTCTAGTATTTTTCTGAAATCCCCAGCATTTGCCACTCCATTTGTAAATATTGCAGTATTCTTAAAAGACAAATCTCTTTTTTTATGACAAAGTGTCATAACCAAAAAAAAAAAAAAAGTTACTTAAGTGTCAGTAGATAATAAAGTGGCAGAGCTATTCTAGATTAAAGGAGATTACAGAAACATGACAACAAAATGCAGTGTGTGAGCCTTCAGGACATAAGAACAATTTTTAAAGGATATTACTAGGGCAATTTATAAAGGAATTTGGACTTTTTAGATGATTGTGTTGTATTAATGTTAAATTGCCTGAATAGTCCTTATACTTCTTGTTAATTATATTGTAGTTATATAGGAGAATCCCTTTATTCTGAAAAGATAATTGCGAATATGTACGGGGTAAAATACCTGTCTTCAGGGCGCCTGGGTGGCTCAGTGGGTTAAGCCGCTGCCTTCGGCTCAGGTCATGATCTCAGGGTCCTGGGATCGAGTCCCGCATCGGGCTCTCTGCTCAGCAGAGCCTGCTTCCTCCTCTCTCTCTGCCTGCCTCTCTGCCTACTTGTGTTCTCTCTCTGTCAAATAAATAAATAAAATCTTTAAAAAAAATAAAATAAAATAAAATAAAATAAAATACCTGTCTTCAAATAATTCTCATGTGGTCCAACAAAACATTAACATGCACTTATACATACATACATATAAATTAAAAGAGATAAAATGAATATAGCAATATACTAACAGTTTGCAAACTAGGTGAAAGCTATCTGGGTTTTCCTGGTGCTCTTACAATGTTGTAAGTTAGTCATTTTTCAAAAGGTTGGGGATGGTGAATGAAAAAGTTTTAATGATTTCTTACTGTCCAATATCTACCCAGTGTTCAGAATTTTAAATTGTCTCAATCACAGTGGGTGTTTTCTCTCTCTTTTTTCTCTAACACTTTAAATCAGGATCCAGGTAAAGTTCACATATTGTGATTGGTTGATAAGTCTTCAAATCTATAGGTTTTCCATTTCTTTTTTCTTTTAATTCATTGTTGAAATTGAGTCTTTTTGCTACAGTTTTCTACAGATTGGGTTTGGTTTTTTTGTTTGTTTGTTTGTTTTTCAGATTGGGTTTTGATGTTGTATTGCCCCAGTATAATTTAGCATGCATTTCTGTCTTCTGTATTTCCCATAAACTAACTGGTAGTTAAGTCTGAGTGTTGATCAGAAAGGTTTGATTTCAGGGGAGCAAGGCTACTTCATAGTTGGTGGTGTTTCTTTCCATCTAGAGTCACAGAATATCTGGTTGTCTGGGCCTCTTTATAATGTTAGCAGCCATTGGTGCTCAATGACTAAGCCCATTAACTAAATAGGGTTTGGAAAATGATGCTATCATTCCTTCTTTTTTTTTTTTTTAAGATTTTTAAAATATATATATATTTTTTTAAGATTTTATTTACTTATTTGACAGAGAGAGACACAGTGAGAACACAAGCGGGGGGAGTGGGAGAGGGAGAAACAAGCTTCCTACGGAGCAGGGAGCCCGAAGTGAGGCTTGATCCCAGGACCCTGGGATCATGACCTGAGCTAAAGGCAGATGCTTAATGACTGAGCCACCCAGGCCCCCCAGATTTTATTTTTAACTAATCTCTACACCCAATGTGGGGCTTGAATTTACAACCCCAAAATCAAGGATCACATGCTCCACCAACAGAGCCAGCCAGGCGCCCCTATCATTCTTTCTTTTATTAGTTGAAATACTTCTATAAAGAGAAACTTCCCTTTGTCTGTTTGGTTAGCCAGTGGTATAGTTTATATAGGAAAAGCAGGATAGATGCTTGATTCTTTCCCTTTACTTACCAAGTCCAAAGTAGTGAGTTGGTTCATTAGCATACTGCAATCATGACCACAAATAGGTTTTGTTGTTTTTGCTTTTACTTTAATATGAACTCATGAATTTAAAGATATTTGTGATTTAAGCCCATTTCATTAAGCCTTTCATCGACTCCCTGTTCAGTGGGGAGCCTGCTTCTCCCTCTCCTGGCTCCTGTTCTCTGTCGCTATCTCTGTCTCTCTCACTCTCAAAAAGACTTTAAAAATCTTTAAAAAAATTTTTACTTCTAAAAAAAATAAATAAGCCCGTTTCAGTTTTTTTCCTTTATTGATGTTCAAATTGTCTTTCTTCGATATCATAGTCTGTAATATTTTCTTGCTATCTGATATGACGAGGTGTTCCATGCTCAACTTGTACCTCTGTTGACCCCCAGACATGGAATTAGTCCTTTCTTCAAGGTGTCCTGGTTCCTTTTGGTGGTTTTTAAAAATCAAAGTCTGGCTACCAAGGGTTCATCCAGCTACTGGGTTCTTAACTGTTTCTAGGCCTTTTCAGTTGACAGAGATGGAATTTTTTCAAAGTAAAATATAATTATGAGTTGATACCTTCTTTTTAAAATCTCTTTTTAGAAGTATGCATTATCTAAAGCAAGAAAATAACCAGATGTCTTTTTTAAATCTCCCTACAGATCCTAAACTATCTTACTCAACTTTATCAACTTGACCTTTTGTGCTATAGATGGCAGGGAAGACTGCTGTCAGTTAATTTCAAAGAAGTGTAATTCTGTGGATTTTTTTTTCTTATTTATTTGCAGATGGTAGGAGGCTGTTAGGTGTATCAGAAAAAAATGAGTTGACTATGTAGGTAAGAACTGGTTTTAGAGCCTTTTTTTTTTTTTTTAAGATTTTATTTCTTTATTTGACAGAGATCACAAGTAGACAGAGAGGCAGGAGAAAGAGAGGAAGGGAAGCAGGCTCCCCACCAAGCCGAAGGTGGAGGTCAATCCCAGCACCCCGGGACCATGACCCAAGCCAAAGGCAGAGGCCTTAACCCACTGAGCCACAAAGGCGCCCCTGGTTTTAGAGCTTTAAATGAAAAACAAAACAAAAGACAAATTATTTTCTTAAAAACTGGATGTGAATTATATGGGGGGAAAATCCAGTTACCTTCTGAACCTGGGGCATGAGGACTAAGGTTAGCCACCCTAGCTTTGAAAGCCCAGACCAGTTTTTTTTTCCAGGTATTGGCACATGTCTTACTTCTGTTCTGGATTATCTAAACAGTACAGTATTTATAACTTTAGCTAAGATGGATTAATTTTAACGAACACCTGGGGTAAGGTGCTCACCAGGAATTTAGAAATAAGGGAAAATGGACTGTCCTCTGCTGGTATACCAGAGGTAAGCCCAGGAAATTAGCCTTCAGAAATGCACTGGTTGCCAGACAGACGTAGTTAGATAATTCAGTAGCGGCTTCCTAAGGAACTTGATGGGATTCTCATATTGCCACCTACAATGAGGTATTTTCTTGGGGACTGCACCGGTGGGATGGCTCTTCCTCCTCCTCAGTGAGACTGCCTTAGCTTTGTGAGATGATTCCTGTACCTCCATTAAAAGTACATGAAACTTGGCCATTTTTGTCTAGTTTATATCAATATCCCATGGTGATTATTAAGCCCTCTATAGAGTCCAATTCTTTTACATTAAGAGTAAAATGGTTACAGTACGCAGGTAGTAACTACATGTCAGGAATTAATAGGTATCTGCATCCATTAACTCACTTTCCTCTTGATAAATATAAGAGATGTAATAGATGCTATTATCTCTTTTACAAATGGGGACAGAAAGGTTCTGCAGCTTGCATACAGACTTATAGCTAGAAAATGGCAGAACCCCAAGACCTATAGCCAAGCAGTCTGTTTCTGGAATGTCTGGACTAAACACTCAGGCTATCTGCTACATACACTATGATAAGAAGGGATAGCTTTATTGTTTATTTGTTTGTTTGTTTGTTTTTGAGATAGCTTTATTGTAAGGAAAGATCTTCAGAAACCAAACTACGGGTAGGAAAGCTGAGCGCTGTTATATGGAGCAAGTGTTTGCCTGACCTGTCTAGGTCCTCTGGTAGTCATTCTGGGCTCCATCTCTTTCAGTTTTGAAAAACACTGCTCATGTTTTCCTAAAAGGTAGCCTTTTAGTTCTGATTACTTCAGCTTTTTGTTTGTATTAGATAGTAGGCTCCTTAAAAATTGCCTCAGAGACAGAAGTAGCTGGCTAAGCATTAGTTTCTGTTCTAAAACCCCGAGGCCTCTCTACCTATCACGTTAGACCATTGAATCAGACTCCAGCCACATATTAATCTTTTTATTTTCCACTTAAAAAAAGAAAACCCTTGGGGCGCCTGGGTGGCTCAGTGGGTTAAAGCCTCTGCTTTCGGCTCAGGTCATGATCCCAGGGTTCTGGGATCGAGCCCCACATCGGGCTCTCTGCTCAGCAGGGAGCCTGCTTCCTCCTCTCTCTCTGTCTGCCTCTCTGCCTACTTGTGATCTCTGTCTGTCAAATAAATAAATAAATCTTTAAAAAAAAAAAAAGAAAGAAAACCCTTTACTAAAAAAAAGAAAACCCTTTATTATGGAAAATTTCGTACTTATACAAAACTAGACAGAATAGTAAAATGAATGCCCATGTATACAACTCTGCTTCAGTAATTATAAACTGATAGCCAATCTCATTTCATCTCTATCTTCACCACTTCTCATGCTTTTAAAGCAAATCCCAGACTCTGTATCATTTTTGTCAGTAAATAGATTTATTTCTAAAAGATATGGACTTTTTACAAATATAATAATGATACTCCAATTTTAAAAATGAACTTAATCAAATTCCTTAATCAAATATGCACATACTACTTAAATTTCCAAGATTATCTCATGAAAACTGTTCTATAGATTTGTTTGTTTTTTTGTTTTTTTTTTTAAGATTTTATTTATTTGACAGACAGAGATCACAAGTAGGCAGACAGACAGGCAGTGAGAGAGGAGGAAGCAGGCTCCCTGCTAAGCCTCAATGTGGGGTTTAACTCCAGGACCCAGGGATCATGACCTGAGCTGAAGGCAGAGGCTTAACCCACTGAGCCACCAGGCGCCCCTATAGATTTGTTTAAATCAGGACCCACGTAAGATGCATACATTGTAATTGGTTGGCATATCTCTTAGTTATATTCCTTGTATCTTTTTTAGTCTAGAAGTTCGTCCTCCTTTTTTTTTTTCTTTGAAGTTTTTTTTGTTGAAGAAACTAGATTGTTTCAGACATAATTTAGTCTTAGGTATTCTTTCTCTGTCACTAAATTTTATTCTAAGTTTTATTTTTGATGAGGTATTAAAATAAACCAGTAAGCCTTTCTATTAAAAAGTATTTACTTTTCAGAGAGGGGAAGCTAAGCAAAAATTCTTTTTTTCTTTGATAGGTAAATTAGCTCAAATTTCATAGTAGTTTTTCTCATAAATCTGTTAAACATCTTTGCTATAAAATTTGTTTTATTATTTATATGTTTTATGCATATTTATTCTGAAAATATTTATTTATGTTTATTTATGTAGCCCTTGGAGAAGAAGTTTGTCCGAGTTTCAGGAGAAGCAACTATTGGGCATGTAGAAAAATTCCTCAGAAGAAAAATGGGTCTTGATCCAGCTTGTCAGGTAGAGTACATGTGTGTGAAAGGACAGATAAAGTTGTGAGATCACCTTTAGCATATTGAAGAAAGAGCTGTCTCTTGGATTTCATGCCAAGGCTTTTGTTTTAGGATATGTAGATATTGTAAATGTTCATTAAATATTGGTACAGTGATTCTAGCTCCTATTGAATCACATTTGACTGTCTGCTTCTCGCTGCTACTGATAACCACCTGTAAGTGTCAGAGAAAAGCTGAAGATAGGAGCCTCAGTTCCCCTCTTTGGTACTTGCATAACAGATTATCTGTTAGTCATCCACTTCTCTTTAGACGACATCTTTTTTTTTTTTTTTTTTTTAAAGATTTTATTTATTTATTTATTTATTTTTTAAAGATTTTATTCATTTATTTGACAGACAGAGATCACAAGCAGGCAGAGAGGCAGGCAGACAGAGGAGGAAGCAGGGTCCCCGCTAAGCAGAGAGCCCAATGTGGGGCTCGATCCCAGGACCCTAGGATCATGACCTGAGCTGAAAGCAGAGGCTTTAACCCACTGAGCCACCCAGGTGCCCCAGATTTTATTTATTTATTTGACAGACAGAGATCACAAGTAGGCAGAGGGGCAGGCAGAGAGAGGGGGAGGAAGCAGGCTCCCTGCTGAGCAGAGAGCCCGATGCTGGGCTCAATCCGAGGACCCTGAGATCATGACCCGAGCCCAAGGCAGAGGGCCAATCCACTGAGCCGCCCAGGTGCCCCATCTTTAGAGGACATCTTTACATCAAACTGGCTCCAAGACACCTAGAAAAGTGAAATAGCTGTCTAATATGAGCCCTATTTGGTTTTTGAGCAATGGAAAATAAGCTCCGCACCCACCCAAAAAGAAAAAAAAAAGAAAGAAAAGAAAATAACCTCCCATTCTGGCTATGTAATTTGTTCTTGTTATATGGTGGGAACTCAAACCTCATGTATTGTTGAACATAACATAGAATGAGGGCCAATAACAATGCACATAGTTTTCCTTTTTTTTTTTTTTTAAGATTTTATTTATTTATTTGTCAGAGGGAGAGAGCAAGCACAAGGAGGCAAAGGGAGAAGCAGGTTCCCCGACGAGCAAGGAGCCCGACTCGGGACTCGATCCCAGGATGCCGGGCTCATGACCTGAGCCAATGGCAGCCGCTTAACCAACTGAGCCACCCAGGTGTCCCTGGTTTTCCTTTTATTTATTTATCTTTTAAAAAATTTTATTTCTTTATTTGATAGAAAGAGATCACAAGTAGACAGAGAGGCAGACAGAGAAAGGTGGGGAAGCAGGCTCTGGCTGAGCAGAGAGCCTGATGCGGGGCTCGATCCCAGGATACTGAGATCATGACCTGAGCTGAAGGCAGAGGCTTAACCCATTGAGCCACCCAGGCACTCCCCTTTTTTATTACTTAAATTTTAAAGGGGTTTTTCTTAGTATCCATTATGTGTAAAATTTCATAAAATAATTTTTATTTAAAACCCCTTTTTGCTGTTAATTCACCTAACATATTTTAAAATTGGCTGAAATTTGATAGTGTTTTTAGTACTGGTATTTGTAGGTACGAAATAAATGTCTAATCCAGAGAAATATGACTTCTCTTACTGAGTTTGACATAATGCTGACAGTATCTCCTGGCAACTAAAAACTGGAATGACCTATCTGTGACTTTGTAGCCGTAACTTGCTTGATTATTCCTCATCTTTTAGACAGAGATAGGTAGCTGCTTGGAGACAGTAAGTGATCCCATAATAGTCTATTATTTCTAAAAACAGAAGTCAGAAGACTTGCACCTGATTATATAGAATATCTAAGAAGAACCACTCAAGAGGGCTTTATTAGGAAGGATATAGATGATTTCTTCTATGGCTAGATACTGATCGGTACACAATTAGCATTTAGAAAAGTTTTACATTGGTGTTTTAAGAAATGCAGTTGCAGGACACCTGAGTGACTTAGTTAAGTGTCTGACTCTGATTTTGTCTCAGGTCACAATCTCAGGCTGTGGGATGAGCTCAGTGCTGGGCATGGAGCCTGCTCTGTGGGCTCATTGCTGGGCTCTGTGCTGGGCGTGGAGCCTGCTTAAGATTCTCCTTTGAGGAGCCTGGGTGGCTCAATTGGTTAAGCATATGCCTTCAGCTCAGATCATGATCCCAGGGTCCTGGGATTGAGTTGTGCCCTGGGCTCCCTGCTCAGCAGGGAGCTACTTCTCCCTCTACCTGCCACTCCCCCTGCTTGTGCTCTCCCTCTATCTGTCAAATTAAAAAAATGAATAAATAAAATACTTTAAAAAGAAAAAAAAAATTCTCTCTCTCTCTCCTGCCCCTCCCCTTCACCCCCTCTAAATTGCCAAATTGGCTTTACTATGTAAAAATGTGGGGTTTTTTTCCATGTCATATAATTCAAGGCTTTTAGCATTTTGAGATAAAATTATATGAAATCTGTTTCAACATTTAATTTTTTCTGTCAGTTCTTGGCTCTCTAGGTAAATATTTCTTTCCTATTCAGGTAATCTATTAGCTGATAACATTCATAATTTACTGTTTCACCAAAATGTTGAAATAATGGAACAGAGAATTATCAGATATGCAGATATTGTGAATAAAGTCATTTAGACCTTCCAAATCCAAGAGAGAATAAACAAGAGTTGAACTTCTAATATGAGCAGAACATTGAACTAGTTAGCCGTTAATCAAAATAAAATGCTCGGCCAACCCAGTCACTTGAGCCTGCTGTGCTGACCTTCTTTATTATTCCCAAGTAGGAAATGTGTGCTTTGTTTACAGATATGTGACATTCACTTATGGTTATTCACCAGTGGGTATGGATGGGACTATAGAACTGTTAAATGCTAAACTACCTTTAAAGTTATTTGTGGCACATCAGAATTAAAAAGGAAGATAATTCTGAAAAATAATAAAATACAGATCATGTATTCTTAAGAGATTTAAGTTAGTTCAAAATTACAAATCAGTTATTGTCTGAATAGATTGCATCACTTAGAGATCTCAGTGCCTCTGGATTAACTGTGGTTGAGGTAGTGGTGTTTTGAACTCCATTATGTCTTTTTTTTTTTAAAGATTTTTTTATCTACTTGACAGGGAGAGACACAGCTAGAGAGGGAACACAAGCAGGGAGAGTGGGAGAGGGAGAAGCAGGCTTCCCGCTGAGCAGGAGAGCCCAGTGCAGGGCTCGATCCCAAGACCCTGAGACCATGACCTGAGCCAAAGGCAGAGGCTTAACCCACTGAGCCATCCAGGCGCCCTTATTTTTATTTTGTTTTATAATTATTCTTGTGTTCCTTTGTATATTGTTTGGTCTTAGATCTTACTTTGCTTTTATGAAATGAGACTTAGAGAATAAACATCATATTGATCACTAAAAATTCTTTATATAAAGGAAGTGATACTAGATTTTGTTTTTAATCCTGCCATAATTAATTATATCTTAAAAGATAGGTTATTATTATTATTACTTATTTACTATATGACTTTAACCTTGCTATTAAATTGTTTCCAAATCAATTTTTGAACAGACTGTAATGAATCATATGGTGTATCCCTGCCATTTACTTATTACCTATTGATATTAAATTGAGCATCAATGTACTTGGCTGTAAGAGTACAAAGATGAGACAGAAAATTGATGCCACCTAGGGGTTCGGTTGTGTGGGAAAGATGTACAGTACAACACCTGAAAGACAGTAGGATATGGTGAGTGCAACAAGAGCACAACAAGAGTGAACGATTTAGGGGCGCCTGGGTGGCTCAGTGGGTTAAGCTGCTGCCTTCGGCTCAGGTCATGATCTCAGGGTCCTGGGATCGAGCCCCGCATCGGGCTCTCTGCTCAGCAGGGAGCCTGCTTCCTCCTCTCTCTCTTCCTGCCTCTCTGCCTGCTTGTCATCTCTCTCTGTCGAATAAATAAATAAAATCTTTAAAAAAAAAAGAATTTAGATCTTCTTACTCAGGCTTTACCATATACAAATCTAGACAAAAAAATAATAACAAAGTTTAAACAAAAATAATTTAAAAAAAAAAAAAAAGAGTGAACGATTTAACTCTGGAGGAGTCAAAGAATGGACTTGAAGGGTACATAGGAATTTACTAGACAACGAAAAAAGAACTTTCTATAAAAGAAAAGAACAAGTGTGGTACTAGCTTATTCAGTGAAAAATCCTATTCTGAAACCTGTAGTGTGATCTTGCTTATAAAAACAAAACAAAAAACAAACGAACAAAAAACAGGTTTTAAAAATAAATAAATAAATAAAAAGATACAGGTTTTTCTTGCCTTAAGACTACCCTCACATTCTGATTTCTGCTCTGAGATTCAGAAATATTATAGTTATCCTTTCTGAGAGTTGATATGCCTGAGGGTAGAAAGATTGTACAGGAAAAGAGTTAATAAAGCCAGCTTGAAGCTGCTGTCTATAGAAGGACCTGCTTACACATTAGCCCTTGCCTGGCATCTAGGAACTTGGCCTGCAAAAAGTTCACTACAATAACAGGGAAAGTGCCCTAACTGATAAGGGTGTTACTCTGTGCCTAGACTGTATAAACAGTGGTCTGTGATGAATACCAGCTTTCCTTTGGGGAGTCTGGTTGCTAGAAAGAGAATGCCAACATGAACAGCTCTCAGTAAAAATCTATACTCCAAGCTTCAAATGGGCTTCCCTGGGTAGAAACGTTGTACAAGTTGCTTGCATTTCTAGTGCTGGAGGAGTGCTGTGGGTGTATCTTTTCCTAAACTGAGGTGACAGTAGGATGTGCATAGCAAGCCTGTGCATGAATGTGCCCAGACTCCACCTACATCATTCACCCTTACTGATCTGGCCATGTACCCTTGCTGTGTTTCATGAGTCCATCTAGCAGATTACCAAAAATGTGGATCATGTTTGTGGGTACTTCAGAGATCCAACTGTTTGAGAGTGGTAATTTATGAAATATTTACAGTCAGGTGACTTTTAAAAATCAGTATGTAAAAAAAAAAAATCAGGGGCGCCTGGGTGGCTCAGTGGGTTAAGCCGCTGCCTTCGGCTTGGGTCATGATCTCGGGGTCCTGGGATTGAGTCCCACATCGGGCTCTCTGCTCGGCAGGGAGCCTGCTTCCTCCTCTCTCTCTCTCTGCCTGCCTCTCTGCCTACTTGTGATCTCTCTCTGTCAAATAAATAAATAAAATCTTTAAAAAAAAATCAGTATGTAAAATTGGAATCAATTTAAATGTTTATCTAGGGAATGGGTACATAAAATATGATATATTCATACAGTGTAACACTATGTGGCTATTTTTTTTTTAATTTTATTTATTTATTTGAGAGAGAAAGAGAGCACAAGCCAGGAGGAGAGGCAGAGGGAGAAGCAGACTCCCCACTGAGCAGGCAGCCCAACACAGGACTCGATCCCAGAACCCTGGGATCATGACTTGAGCCAAAGGCAGGTGCTTAACCAACTGAGCCACCCAGGTGCCCCCACTGTGTAGGTATTAAAGAGAGAGCTAACTGTGTACTTCAGAGATATCCATGGCATATGAAGGGTTTTTGTTTTGTTTTTTAAATAAGTTGTAGAACAATCTGTGTGGTATAATCCCATTAAAAAAAGAAAAAAAAAAAACCCCACATGGTCACATAGATCTAGGGCTGTGCACATCAAAATGTTAGTAACTGGCCAACTTCTGGGGGTTAAGATTAAGTTGAAAAATACAGTAACCAAACCATTAATGTGGTTTGACCATATGGTGAAGCTCACGAAGAGTGATGGCCCCTGGGTTGCTGAATACTAAATCAGAACATGGCGATCGTTTCCAAGTTCTTTAATTTTTCGTGGACCTAAGTTCTGTGCTCAAGGTACACTATCACTGCTTTTAAGTCATTTTGCAAACAAGTATTGCTCAGCCAATTTTGAAACTACTGAGTGTGAAACACAAAAGTTGATACTAACTGGTGTTTATGCATTATGATATATAGCTTGGGTGTTGACAGACTATAACCCGTGGGTCAAATGTAGCCTGCCATCTGTTTTTATAAATAAAATTTCACTGAACACAGCCCAAATAAGCTGTTGTCTTGCTGTATAGTGGCAGATCAAGTAGATACGACAGAGATCCTACAGAGCCAAAATATTTATTACCTAGCCTTTTATAGAAAAAGTTCACCAACCCCTGACACGCAGGTAGGCTTTAGAGAAGAATAGACCGGGGACAGACCTGGGTTTAGATCCGGACTTTCCTAGTTGCTAGCTTTGTGACCTTAGGGAAGTTAAATGTCTTCACCTCTTAGTATTCCTGTCTGTAAAATGGGAATTATAATACCTAGCTCATAAGAATGAAGATTAAATGAGATCACATGTCAGGTTATGTGGTATAATATACGGTATACATATGGCTTCTCAGTGAAATGCAATTGCTTTCACTGCTCTTGCCATCCATGCTTAAGGTTTTAGGAAGATTAACGTGTTGGCAGTCTGTGCGATTTTTAGAGTAAACAGAATTTGAAAGGAGGAAATCTGGTTAGGAGGTGGTGTGGTTTCTGCTTTAAGCCTCGGGGCAGCAGCTGAAAGGATAATATGAACTCTAAGAGGTATTGGAGGGTGAGGAGCCATAAGGACTTGGTGACTGGCCGCACGTAAGAAGAAAGGGAAAGAAGAAATAAAAGGCAGAGGTGATACTCTATTCAGGGTTAGAGGACAAGGAGAAATGTCGTGTCATAAACTAAACAGGGGTATTATGAGATGCAGCCAGTGAAGGGATCTATACTAATAAGACATTGAGGACCTGACCCCATTTTAAGGCAATAGCAGGACAAAGAAAGACTGAAAATTGCATTTTTGCCTTAGGAAGTAAGTAAAATAGAATCTTTCTAACATATAGCATATAACTATACAACAACATTATTTCTAGAACATCCAGTGTAAAAATAGATTTATCTTAGAGCTTTGATATTACTAAAGGACTAAAACAATCCTAAGATATTGCATCCATAAAATAGATCCCTCAGTGTGTACTTAATGTTAAGGTTAGACTCTCCATTGTTGGAAAATTAAATATTCCTTATAAGGGAATTATTCAAATAACTAGAGATTTTCTTTTTAAGTATTGTATACCTATTTAATCATTTTATCATAGAACTTTAAAAAAATGTATCTTCCTGTGCCACCTTTATGCTGAATATATCAAATGTGATTTTACTTGTTCTCAGAGTCAAGGAAATCATTTTGAGTATCTGCTGTACTGTGCTATTGTCCTGCAATGTCTCCTAATGCTCCTTCCATTTTATTTTTGTAGCAAGTTTCTAAAATCTGTCTTGAGAGTGTTTTATCAGTCTAAAATAAAATAGCAAAATCTAGTCTGGAAATAATTACATTGGTTTTTCTTAATTTTTTCATGCAGTTTTTTGAAGCAGGAAAGCAATTTGATACTCTTATTTGCCCATAGGTAGATATCATCTGTGGTGATCACTTGTTGGAGCAGTATCAGACTCTAAGGGAAATTCGACGTGCAATTGGTGATGCAGCTATGCAGGTAGCCCTTCCACTTTATCATGCCTATGCCCGCAGAGAAGCTATTCAATGAAAAATATGTTATCAGCATTGCTCGGACTATAAATAGTAAAGCTAATATTTATCAAATGCTTCCTGTGTGTCAGGCACTTTTCTAAACAATTTATATGGTTTAGCTCTTTTGTTCCTCCTATTTCTACCTTTTTGCGTGGCCATGTTTTTATCTCTCTTTGGTGTTCATCTAGGAGTGGAATCACTGGGTTGTATGGTAACTCTGTGTTTAACCTTTCAAGGAACTGTTAAGACTGTTTCCAAGCAACGTCACCATTTTATAATCCCACCAGCAGCGTATATGGGTTCCAGTTTCCCTCGATCCTTGCCAGCACTTACTACCTATTTTTTTTATTACAGCCATCCTGTTGGGTGTGCAGTGATGTCTCATTGTAGTTTTTATTTCATTCCCTGGTGACTAATCATGTTGATCTTTTCATTGTTTATTGGCCATTTTTCTATCTTCTTTAGAGAAATTTCTATTTAGATCCTTTGTCCATTTTTAAAAACTGGGGTTTTTGTCTTTTTATATCGAGCTTTAAGAGTTCTTCATATGTCCTAAATACTAGTCGATCACTATCAGATATGATTTGTAAAACTTTTCTCCCATTCAGTGGGTAGTCCTTTGAAACACGAAAGTTTTTATTTTTTTAAACACAAAAGTTTTAAATTAGAATGAAGTCCATTTTATCTATTTTTCCTTTCGTTTCTTCTGTGTTTGTTTTCATATCTAAAAACCATTGCCTAACCCAAAATCATAAATATTTGCAGCTATGTTTACCATAGATTAATTTTTTTATTCTAGAATGTCATATAAGTGGAATCCTAGAACATGAACTCTTTTGTGTCTGGCATCTTTCATTCACCATACATTTTTTTTTTTAAGATTTTATTTATTTATTTGACAGAGACAGAGAGAGAAGGAATCCAAGCAGGGGTAGTGGGAGAGGGAGAAGCAAGTCTACTGCCAAGCAGGGAGCCCGGTGCAGGGCTTGATCCCAGGACCCCAGGATCATGACCCGAGCTGAAGGCAGACGCCTAACGACTGAGGCACCCCTCATTCACCATGCATTTTGAAACTTATCCTGTGTGGTTGCATGTAGCAATCATACTACATGCTACTTGTTCCTTTTTATTGTTGCAAAGTATTTCAGTGTATAATATGCCATATTTTATTATTTTCCTATTCATGGACATGTGGGCTATTTCCAGCTTTGGGCTAATACAAAGGAAGTAGCTATAAACAGTCTTATACAAGTATATAATTTTTTTCTTTTCTTCCTCCTTGTCATCTTTTTTTTTTTTTTAATAAACATATATTTTTATCTCCAGGGGTACAGGTCTGTGAATCGCCAGGTTTACACACTTCACAGCACTCTCTTGTCTTTTTTTTTTTTTTTTTTAAAGATTTTATTTATTTATTTATTTGACAGAGAGAGATCACAAGTAGGCAGAGAGGCAGGCAGAGAGAGAGAGAGGAGGAAACAGGCTCCCTGCTGAGCAGAGAGCCCGATGTGGGACTCGATCCCAGGTCCCTAAGATCATGACCTGAGCCGAAGGCAGCGGCTTAACCCACTGAGCCACCCAGGCGCCCCACTCTCTTGTCTTTTTTAACTAGTTTTTTTTTTTTTTTTTAAGAATATATGCTTTCACTTATTTTGAACAAATAATTAGAAGTGAAATTACTGGATCATAGGAAAGGTGTATGTTTTGTTTTTTTTGTTGTTTTTTATTTAATATTTCATTTATTTATTTGTCAGAGAGAGGGAGAAAGAGAGAGCACACAAGCAGGCAGAGGGGCTGGCAGAGGCAGAGAGAGAAGCAGGCTCCCCGCCGAGCAAGGAGCCCATGTGGGACTCTATCCCAGGACTCTGGGATCATGACCCGAGCCAAAGGCAGTGGCTTAACCCACTGAGCCACCCAGGCGTCCCTGAAAGGTGTATGTTTTGTTTACAAGGAAACAACTGTTGTTTTTTTAAGATTTTATTTATTTATTTGACAGACAGTGATCACAAGTAGGCAGAGAGGCAGGCAGAGAGAGAGGGGGAGGCAGGCTCCCTACTGAGCAGAGAGCCTGATGTGGGGCTCAATCCCAGGACCCAGAGATCATGACCTGAGCCAAAGGCAGAGGCTTAACCCACTGAGCCACCCAGGTGCCCCCTTTTTTATGTTTTGTTGTTATTGTTTTAAGATTTATTTATTTATTTATTCGACAGAGAGAGATCACAAGTAGGCAGAGAGGCAGGCAGAGAGAGAGAGGAGGAAGCAGGCTGCCCACTGAGCAGAGAGCCCAATGCAGGGTTCGATCCCAGAACCCTGGGATTGTGACCTGAGCCGAAGGCAGAGGCCCCAACCGACTGAGCCACCCAGATGCCCCACTTTTTTTAATGTTTTTAAAAATATTTTATTTATTTATTTGACAGGAGAGAGAGAGAGAGAGTGCATTTGCACACGCAGGGGGAGTGGCAGTGGAAGAAGCAGGCTCTGCCTGATTCAGGGCTCAATCCCAGGACCTAGGATCATGACTTGAGATCAAGGCAGACACCTAACCAACTGAGCCACTCAGGCGTCCCTATTATATTTCAGTTTTTAAAGATTTTATTTATTTATTTATTTATTGAGAGAGTGTGTGTGTGCAAGGGGGGAGGGAGAGAGGGCACCTCAAGCAGACTGTGCTGGCACAGAGCCTGATGCAGGGCTCGATCTCACAACCCTGAGATCACGTCCTGAGCTGAAATCAAAGGGGGGACACTTAACCAGCTGAGCCACCCAGACATCCGGAAAATTTTTATCATTTTAAAAAGAGATTTGAAACAAGGCAAAGTGTTAATACTCAATAAAACTGAGTACTGGTTACAAAGGTGTTACATTAATCTTTGTACTTTGAAAGTTTTTAAACTTTCAGAGAAGTCAGGAATAGTACAGTGAACATCCATCTGTGCTTTACCCAGATTGACCTGTTTTAACAGTTAGGATTCAATCTGGGAAACAGAGCCAGTATGAATGGGATAAGGGATTATATCTTAAAACATTCGTAGGGGCTGGTGAAGAAGTGTGTGAAAAGATAACTGCCTGTGCATTAGTAGTCATTGTATATCAAGAGGGCAGCAGTTTGTAGAAAAGATAGACAGAAAGTGGAGAATAGTGAGAATAAATTGGAGCCTGGAAGGAGAAATGGGCGTGTGTGTCTCATCATTTCCATCTTCAGTGATATGTGGGATCTGAAGACAAAGCTGGTGGTTTGGGCCCAAAATTCAGAGAGGCTGAAGCTGGAGCTCTTGTGGGAGCAAGAGGAGTTAGCTGCAGGCGTGGCTACTGCCCTCTACCTACAATTCGAGCCAGTGTACCCCCAACGCTGTGTGTAAGCTGGACGGGCATCTGGTGCCCTGTGTTGACCTGAACGTAATGGCTTCTGCCTCCTTCCACTCTGCAAGTCTTGTACAAATCTCTGCTGGCTAACTCAAAAGGGAAGGGAATTCTGGGACATATAGTTCCAGTTTGGCTAAATTGGCATACCAAAATGCAAAAGAACCAGCTAAAATGAAAAAAAGACTCAGAGTTAAGTCAGTGTAGATGTGGAGTGACTAGAATTTATATACGTTGGTAGTGGGACTGTGAACTGACCTCATTACTTTCGAATTCTGCTGGTAATATCTACTACAGCCCACTCCCCCAGCAATTTGATTCCTGAGTATAGATCTAATAGAAATGAATATAGGGGTGCCAGGGTGGCTCTGTGGGTTAAGCCTCTGCCTTTGGCTCAGGTCATGATATCTGGATCCTGGGATCGAGCCCCACATCAGGCTCTCTGCTCAGCAGGGAGCCTGCTTCCCACCCCTCTCTGCCTGCCTCTCTGCCTACTTGTGATCTCTGTCAAATACGTAAATAAAAATTTTTCTTAAAAAAAATGAATATTATGTCTACCACAAGACATGTACAAGATACTTTATAATACCTTTATTTGTGATAGCCACAAACTAGGAGCAACCCAAATGTGCAACAAAGAATGAGTAAAAAATTGTGGCATATACACGCAATTGAATACAGCTATCATATGCAGCAACAGGGCGGAACTGTACAGACTTAACAGTGAGCAAAAGAATATACAGTTGGTAATTATTATTCATGGATTCCATATTTGTAAGTTTGCTTACTTATTAATGTTTTATTGTAACCCCCAAATTAATACTAATAGCCATTTCATGGCCACTCACTAAGTTTTTCATAACTTTTTTTAATGGTATTTGGATTTTTTTTTTTTTTTTAAAGATTTTATTTATTTATTTGACAGAGAGAGATTACAGGTAGGTAGAGAGGCTGGCAGAGAGAGAGAGAGAGAGAGAGAGAGAAGCAGGCTCCCCGCCGAGCAGAGAGCCCGATGTGGGACTCGATCCCAGGACCCCGAGATCATGACCTGAGCTGAAGGCAGCGGCTTAAACCACTGAGCCACCCAGGCGCCCCGGTATTTGGATTTTTTAAAGAAATCGCAAGTCTTATAATTTTGCTAATAAAATTTATATGTAATTGAGTATTGGAAAGATGCTCCAAGGCTGATTGTTCTATGTTGCAATATTACAGGTTATAATTATCCTTCCGTTATATAGGTACACTATAGGTGTGGAAAGTTTGTCAGAGTAGCAAAAGTAATTGGCAATACAATGATTAGGGACCATTAGTTTTTCAAACGGCTATCATTATTAACTTGAATTTTATGTGTGATTTACAAAGAAGGAAGAGGACTTAGTTACCTTTCTGTTTCTTTGAAAAAGTAACTGGCTTTTCCTTGAGCAACAGTTCTCTTATTTCCAAAAAGAAGATGAAGATGTATGAAATGTAATTATTTTTGCAATACAGCCAGCTTAGTGATGGAACGAAATGGTGTTAGGAATCAGTGGGGAAAAAAGTCTTGAAGTGGTTTGGATTGGAAAGTGAGAAGAAAAAAGGAAATCCATTAATCAGCCTGCCAGGGTTGTTGAGGAACAATACATATATGATGTAGAATCTCAGAAAAAGACAGTAACATTTCTCAAGCCCTTACTCAAAGCTACTGTATTCTAGGTGCAAAAGAGCATGTGTTACATACTGAAAAATCATTAAAAAGGCACACTGACAGGGAATGTTTAGTGATGAGGTGAATATGAATGAGCAGGTTTATTTATCTTGGACCCTTTATTTTTTTTAAACCAAAGAATTTCACATTAGTGTTGGGCTATGAAAAATAAGCCATATCTGACTTAATCATTTACAGACCTGGTTTTCAACTAACTGCAAAACACTTTTTTTTTCTTTTCAGGATGGTCTGCTGGTCCTTCATTATGGTCTTGTAGTTTCTCCCTTAAAAATTACTTGAAGATTCTAGCAGCATTAGGAGGAAGGAAACAAAATAAGGAGGCTTCTGCAGGATTGCATTTCACCAAAGATTTCCACAGAACATGTAATTGCGACCACTTTGTGCTGTTGGAGACATAACTTACTTATTTTCAGCACCAAGGTTCATAGCATTTATAAGTACAATTTGGAATGACAGAATGCATCTGTTTTACTAGAGACTATATATAAAAAAGCATCCATAGCTCAGGGGGAAATTTTCAAAGCATTAAATTTTTAAATTCATTGTGATTTCAAATACTTTGATGTTGATTTTGCTTCCTAATCTTTGAGGTAAATCGGTTACTGTTTTCTTCTTTGTTGAGCCATATTCCTTTCAAGTTGGTGGTTAGGATTCTGCCCTCTGGAATGGTATCGGTTGGATGGATGGACGGTCATCCTTTCGTACTGAAGACTCAAAGCCAGTCTTTGCTGAACTACAGAGTTTACCTCTCAGACAAAGACCAAAACTGTTGACCACTTTTGTATGTTACCATCATATTTTGAACTTGTATCTCATTTACCAGCAATACTACTACAGAGATGATATGTACTTCTAAAAGGGATGAATTATCATTCTGTGTGAAGAGACTATCTCCTGCAAGGTTTATTACCATAAGCCTTCAGTGTGCTAGAGACTTCTTTAACAGATCTTACAACAAGGGGTGCCTCTTTGAAACATTATTTTTATTCTTTGAATGTTAACTTGATTAACATTCATTTTATTTGAGTACATAGTTTGGTTGTCAATACCTTGTAATACCACTGCTTCTGAAAGTAATAAACTTGAGTGAATTTGCAAGTTTACAGAATACTTATTCATTGTTTCCTCAGTCAATTTAATGTTCATTTTCCCATTACTTTGTCACTGGGATAAAAAATACGGGTGCTTGAGAGTTCACTCACATGCAAAGATTTCAGTTTTAAATGTTATTTTGCCTAAAACTAGCATTGTGATGCTTTCTAAAAAATATATTTTATAGACCCTATTTCACTATAAAATTTCCAAGTCTGCACAGAAACAATTACAAATGAATAAGGTTTGGCAATTGTTTTGTAAAGAATTTGTGAATTGTATATAAATCTCTTCTAACATTTAATAAAAATTTTTAATAAAAATTTATTTTAACCTATTCTGAAATGTTTATATTTATTGTGGATTGAAGGAAAAATAACCAAAATTCTTTAAGAGGTGAGGCATCCAAATTAAAGTTAAACTGCCATCAAACAGATATTTTATAAACATCTTCACTGATTTTACCAGGTGCTATTCCCTGAGAGTGGACAGAATAGCAACCATGGAGTTCATTGCCTCTTAAATGTTTCTTGCCCAAATTACTTACTATTTTTATTCTTGTCCCGCGTTAACATATCTGTGTCAGGGATCCCCAGGACTACCTTCAGGTTTAGTGGTTCACTGGAAGGACTCATTATATTTATCCTTATGGTTTATTACAGTGAAAAGATAGAGATTAAAATTAGCAAAGGGAAAAAGATGTATACTGCAGAGTCCAGGAAAAACCAGGCACAAGCTTTCAGTTGTCTTTTCCCCGTGGAGACACGGGGATGGTGTTTAATTCTTTCAGCAGTGATGTGTGACAGGGGTAAACTGTTGCCAACCAGAGAAGCTCACCTGAGCCTTAGTGTCCAGGGTTTTTCTTGGGAATCCTGCAGTGTCCATGATTGACTCAGCTTTTGAGAGTCCAGCACCCACTCAGTGGTCAAACCGATACAGCATATCCGGGGGCCCCAGGTATACAAAAATAGTCATTCACCTTAAGTCACATTGTTAGGATAAACCGGTGTGGCCCAAGGTTTCAGGCATACAGACAGGATATTCCAAGGGCTCAGTAACATGGGAAAATACTATATATATATATATATACATATAAAAATTTGTTTTTGGTAGATGAGTTTTTCTAGTAAAGTAGAATATTAAATGTAATTATTTGATAAACACTTATGCAATGAACAAAAAGAATTGATAAATTCTTGTTAGATGTCGTGTGGATAAGATTAAAATTAAAGGGGTGGTCTGCTTCAAGGAAATCACAGCTTATGGCTACACACAGTTCTCAGAATCTTAGTAAAAGGCAGTTACTGGTAAAATACTATAGGAGTCAAAAGAGGCACACCTGGGTGGCTTGGCTGAACATCTAGCTTCAGCTCAGGCCATGATCCCAAGGTCCTAGGATCAACTCCTGCATTGGGCTCCCTGCTCCTGGGGTCCAGCCCCATATGGAGGGCAGTGGGGTGCTCAGCAGGGAGCCTGCTTCTCCCTCTCCCTCTGTCATTCCTCCTGCTTGTGCTCTCACCCTGTCAAATAAATAAAATCTTAAAAAAAAAAAAAAAAGTCACAAAAGAGCTCTACCTTTTCTAATTTTGCTCCCTCCAGACTTGACCTCCAAAACCCCAGAGAATTGTCATACATGGTTATGTCTATTTGACTTATTGCTACTACTAGGCAGTAAACCAAGATTGCTGATTGATTGGCTTTCAAATCTGTACTCCCTAAAATCAGTACAATCTTGGGCTTTCATCAACAAAAATACAGTTTCAGATCAAGGGAGTTAATACTTTAAATATCCACTTCGTGTCGTGTCCAGTTCTGGGTAGCATACCCAACTACAGAGAGATGGGAGGGTAATGGGACAGAGAATCAAGAGAGAGACCTAGGGCAGAAACAAGAGTGAGGGTTAAGCAATTGCTTAGGGTTAACTCAGAGAAGCTAAAACTTATGGATAAGACAAGACAAGGTCTCTGTCTGCAGATGACCGAGGGCCAAAGACTTAGATGTGGGAAAAACACAAACAAGGGCTGACTTGTTGCCTTGGGTTAGCTGGGCTGCCATCACTGGCAGCATGCACTTAGTTTAGATGAAATAAGGTCAAGGTTTTTTTTCAAAAGTAATTTTTATTAGGAACAAGATTAAATTCCCAAATCTGCGTGAGTAAGGTATATGAAGGACAGATTCGAGAGCCCAACTTCAGTGGCTAAAAATAGATTCATTTGGCATAGCTGCAGGTCCCTTTGGTTTTGCCTACACCCTGAGCTGACACAAAGCAAAGATGCCCAGATGGATAGTTTGTGGTGGTTGTAGTTTGGCAGAACATGTGCTTGGCAGGTTTCCCAGTTTCTCCCTTAATTGCCATCCCAATCTTTTCTTTCTAGGATAGGCCAAAGTCGTTTCCGATGACCTTGGGTGTCACTGAGCTTCCCCTCTGTTTCTACTGCATTGCCCTTCCCTCTTTTTTTTTTTCTTTTTAAGATTTTATTTATTTATTTGGCAGATAGCGATCACAAATAGGCAGAGAGGAAGCAGGCTCCCCACCAAGCAGAGAGCCTGCTGTGGGACTTGATTGATCCCAGGACCCTGAGATCATGACCTGAGCCGAAGGCAGAGGCTTAACCTACTGAGCCACCTGGGCGCCCTTGCCCTTCCCTTTTGATTGAGATACATTCTTATCTCTTCTCTGACAATTCCTTCTCTCGACTTCAGACTTACACAGATCTTGCATACACACACACACGCGCGCGCGCGCACACACACACAATGACTCTCCTGCAATGACTTTGAATTCTTAAAATTAATACCTCTGACCCATTTATCTGTCCTATATTTCTTGCTCAAAGTATATCCTCTGTGATTCAATCCTAGATGAATATTCTTGTAGGATCACCAAGTTATAACCGACTTATCAAATGTATGTGTGACTAATTTTACATTTTAAAATTTTCTCTCTTTAGAATTCTAATAGTTGCAACCTCTGTGAAGAGAGAAGTTTCAAGCAGATACTGATTCTGAATGTTTACCTTTGTTTTCTTTAAGAGGCCATGACCGGAGTGGGTCCTCATTTTTATCCCTTTTCAGTATGTTGTGCACATGAGTTTGATTATTGGCCTCTCTTCAAAACTGGACTGGTGAAATATTTTATCATCTATTGAGCTTAATAGTCATTTCATAAATGAAATGTCATATTGATCTCCTGAAAGCTTGCCAAACATTTACTTACGTGGAATGGAAATTATGGTTTAATCTTTACTACATTTGATTTTGTTCTGATGGTGTCTGTGGTTTCCCAGAGGTTCTTATTGTGATGCTATTTTCATTTAAATGAGAACAGATTCTTTGTTTCCTTCAGAGGTTTCTTTTTTTTTAAGATTTTATTTATTTATTTGACAGACAGAGATCACAAGTAGGCAGAGGCAGGCAGAGAGAGAGAGGGGGAAGCAGGCTCCCTGCTGAGCAGAGAGCCTGATGTGGGACTCGATTCCAAGGCCCTGAGATCATGACCTGAGCCGAAGGCAGAAGCTTAAACCACTGAGCCACCCAGGCGCCCCCTTCAGAGGTTTCTAAGAAAATGTTTTCCCAAGATTAAATAATATTTAATTAAGATTAAATAATATTTCAATTTAGAGGTTAAGGAAACCAAAGTTTTGCCAGGACAAACAGAGAGGCATTAATGCATAGTGGTTAAGGACATGAAATTTGAAGTCAGACTGCATGGTTTTGATTCCCAGCTTTTCTCCTTGCAAGTTATATGATCTCAGACATGTATAATTTCTCTGAGCTGTAGTTTTTCTTACCTGTAAATAGGGGCAAAGGAACCTAACTCACAGAGCTGTTATGAGAATTAATGAATATGTAAAGCATTCAGGACCACAGCTGGTATAAGCCTACTACCAAGTTCAAATATGATCCCTATGTAATCACTTCTTTGATTACTTTGCTGAATTACTTCCTTTCTAATGAGTAAGGGGGTCCACTAATATTAAAAGATTGATGTTGAACCATTTATTTTCCCATCTTCTTTCCTTGCATATTTTCTTTCTTCACATCCTTCTACAGATAACTGGCTCAGGGGTAGGGGGGACACAGGCTCTGAAGTCAGACGTGGATTCTGCTTTCACCCTAACTCTAGACTTGGCTCTGCTGCTTATACTTTGCAGACTAGGTTAGTCCATAGATAGTTTCAGTTGCCAGGAGTTCCTTTTGTTGAACTCTAGGCTGACTTGAGGTGAAGCTCAAAGATTGTCTAGCCCTGAAGGACATCAGGAATTGTATATGCCATGTATGAATCCTTATGCCAGGAAATCATGGGAAATGGAAGTTACACTTCTCATTTATTCATGCTCCCAGCATAAGAGATGAACCTAAGTGTGTTAAATTTGTTTTGTTTTGTTTTAATTTTAAGTAGGCTCCACGCCCAATGTGGAGCTTGAACTCACGATCCTGAGATTAGGAGTCACATGCTCTACTGACTGAGCCAGCTGGGACCCCTTAGGTTTGTTTTAGGGACACCTAGGTGGCTGGCTTAGTCGGTAGAGTGTGCAACTCTTGATCACAGGGTCTTGAATTTGAGCCCCACATTGGGCATAGAGATTACTTTAAAAAATATGTAATGAGGGGCGCCTGGGTGGCTCAGTGGGTTAAGCCGCTGCCTTCAGCTCAGGTCATGATCTCAGGGTCCTGGGATGGAGTCCCGCATCGGGCTCTCTGCTTAGCAGGGAGCCTGCTTCTCTCTCTCCCTCTCTCTCTCTCTCTCTCTCTGCCTGCCTCTCCATCTACTGTCAAATAAATAAATAAAATCTTTAAAAAAATATATGTAATGAACACTTCCAAGAAAAAATACCTTTTTGCCCAGCACAATAATTAGCAATTAACTAGACCTGCTACTGATTGTATTAAAAACTCCAGCCCTTATGCTAATGACTCTGGCTATGCTCTGCTGGCATTCTATACCCCCTATTAATAAGAGATATGATAGAGCAGGAATGAAGTGTCTCAGACCTACCCAGCAGAGACCACTTACCTCACCAGGGAGAGAGTAGCCATGGAGTGATTCACGATAATTAATCGATGAGGAAGGGGGCCTGGAGACCCCTCCAAGATCAATCTCCATTTTCCTTTGTATCCTGAGCTTTCTCTATTTCCTATTATTTGGAATCATTGAAGAATTGTAGAATCATACATGTTTAAACATCCGCAGTGTGACTCACTGTGTCTTATTACAATCTTGGGATATGTGTGTGTGTGTGTGTGTGTGTGTGTCTGAGTGTTCCAAGGGATTGTAAGAAAGAATTTATACATTTTAGCTACTCACAACCCCCACCTAGTATGCTTCTGGAACATAAAAACATGAGCTCAAAGCATCTAAGAGATCAATAGAGGAGGAGAGAAGCCATTTGATCTACATAGTAACTGTTTTTTCTCATCTTTTGAGGATTTGCAGCAGGGGGTGGTAATTTAATAAAAACAATCCTTTGTTTGGCAGGATTCAGGAGCATACACCCCCTTTTTTAAAATGGCATATCCATTTAAGATATTTGAAAATAGTAAAGGCATGATGACCAATCTAAACTGTACATTAAATTTGAACATGCTGCCAAGCCAGTAGTAGTGTATGTTCTATAAAGAAAAATAAAATTTCTCATATGAGCTCTATTTTAAGATCTTACAAAGCCCCTCTCAGGTTTTTTTCCATTTTAACTTACTTTCAGGCACACCATCTTATTTGGTTCTCAGGGGGAAAAATATATTCTTATGATTCAGATGTTTTCCAGGACTTTAGAAATTTCTGATGATATAATAATAAAAATAATCTCAACTGGAAATCAATGATGGGTGCCCATAAACAAGCAGCCTTTCTAACTATTCTTTCTTTTGTTTACATCCAGCCATTTCTGGTGTTTTTCTCTAGGTCCCGTTTTGGAATCAATACTCTTATTAGATCTGGCTTATGTTGTCCTAATAGAATTTCCTTCTCACTGAGATTGAACCAGCTGTACATAGTGGTCTCAGCTGGAGCAGAAGGTATAGTAGACTTTGTAATTATATTTTTCTGCTCCATAAATTCTCTATCAGTAGATTTTTTAAATTGAGGTGAAATTTACATGTTATGAAATTAGTCATTTTATTTTATTTTTTTTTTAATTTTTTTTTTAAAGATTTTATTTATTTATCAGAGAGAGAGGGGGAGAGAGCAAGCACAGGCAGACAGAATGGCAGGCAGAGGCAGAGGGAGAAGCAGGCTCCCTGCTGAGCAAGGAGCCCCATGTGGGACTCGATCCCAGGACGCTGGGATCATGACCTGAGCCAAAGGCAGCTGCTTAACCAACTGAGCCACCCAGGCGTCCCGAAATTAGTCATTTTAAAGTGAACAATTCAGTGGCATGTGCAGTGTTCACAATGCTGGGCATTGTGTCCAAAATAAAACCCCAAGCCCCCTGAAGAGTTACCCCCTATCACCCCCTCTCTTTAGCCCTGGCAAGTGCCAATCTGCTTTCTGTTCCAATGAATTTTTTTTAAGATTTATTTACTTATTTTATTTTATTTTAAAAGATTTTATTTATTTATTTGACAGACAGAGATCACAAGTAGGCAGAGAGGCAGGCAGAGAGAGAGGAGGAAGCAGGCTCCCTGCAGAGCAGAAAGCCCAATGTGGGGCTTGATCCCAGGACCCTGAGATCATGACCTGAGCTGAAGGTAGAGGTTTAAACCACTGAGCCACCCAGGCACCCCTAGATTTATTTACTTATTTTAGAGAGAGAGCATGCACACACAAGGTGGGGAGCAGAGGCAGAGGGAGAGAGAAAGAGACTCGAGCAGACACCAGCACTGAGTGGGGAGCCCAACACGGGCCTCAATCTCAAGACCCTGAGACCATGACCTGAGCCAAAACCAAGAGTCAAACGCCCAACTGACTGCTTCATTCAGACACCGCCCAGTGAGTTTTAAAAAAACATTTTCAAACTATTTCATGTTTGCCTCTAGAGTCATGAATGGTGGTTCTGGACTCCCTAGTTGGGTTCACAAGTAAGTTCTAGAAGTTTACCTGCAGGACTATATGTGACTTGCATCGAGTCTGGAGCTAAAATTTGAACTCTGGTTTCTAGACAGTTGCTCAGATCTTGCCCCCCTCTGTAGCCAGTGCAGTAAAACGAATTCTAACTATCCTGGATTTATTACCTCCTGAGGAATTGTCCCTTCTGCAACATCCCATCATTTCCAGGCCCTTTGATACTGAGCTGCAGAGTTCCTTTGCAAAATTATTTTTTAAAACTCATTTTTAGGGGCACCTGGGTGGCTCAGTGGGTTAAAGCCTCTGCCTTCAGCTCAGGTCATGATCCCAGGGTCCTGGGATCGAGCCCCACATCGGGCTCTCTGCTCAGCAAGGAGTCTGTTTCCCTGGCTCTCTCTCTGCCTGCCTCTCTGCCTATTCATGTTCTCTGTCAAATAAATAAATAAAATATATTTTAAAAGCCCCTCCTTTTTAAAAATTAGGTAAAAGCACACAATTCTATTTTGTTTTTACTAGGAGGTGACTCAGTTAGATGGGCTCAGAACCCAGGTTTGAGCTGTCACGACCTCATGGCAATGCAGGAAGCTAATAGGTTCAGGAAGTCTGCAAAGTGTAGCAATTTGCCTGTGGGACTTGGTGTTGTCAAAGGCTTCCAGGGCAGAAAAACCATAAGTAAAACCCAGTGGGGAAGAGGGGAAAAAGAGGAGAAAAATAAATATTTTTACTCCCTCGAGTGAGAGAACTTTCTTTTATGTAGAGTGGCAATATAGGAAAGAGAAGCAGGCACTACAGTCTGAAGACAAGGGTTCAAATCCCAGCTCTCTTATTCTGTGACATTAGACAAAGGGTTTTAACTTTGTCATTCCCAGGCTCTATATCTTTATTTGTAAAATGGATCTACAAATACTAACTAAAGAGTGGTTGTGAGGTTTCAATGAGATAATTCTGTTTACTGCCTACTACAGTGTCTGACACATAGTAGACAGGCACTGAAGAAATTAAAGCTGTTATTAGTCTCAGGATGCAGGGGAACCTCATTGTCTAAAGAATCTGAAAGTCATCATTGGTTATACTAATGTGCTTTATGGACAGGCTTCCCCACAATCGCACAGACTCACTGTGGTGTCCTGTTCTGTCATTAACCGATGGGGTTGCTTCCTTCCCCCTCCCTTCTCTTCCCTGCCTTATGATTCTGAATGCTATGTTTCCTTGTTACGGAAATTGTCCCGATTTAATGATTCATCAACTCCTTAAGATGCTTTTAATCCTTTATAAATGAGCTCATGGCAATTAGTGGCAACTCACTGAAAATAGGAGATGCCAATTAGAGCTAGAAATTATATAAATGTAATAAAAGCCTGGCAGTTTTGCATCCAGAAGAATCCATTAATGAAATGGTATTCTTAAAAGTGGCAACCAATATCTGTATTTCAAACCCATGTATTGATGAGACTATTATCGTTCCTTAAGAGGTCCTTAAAGATGTTTAATTGTTATAAAACTCTCATTGTTGGTGTGGGACTAACATCCCTTTTCCCGAAGCAATACGATCCATGTATCTTTGCAAGGCATGCAAGCACTCTAAGCCAGATGCACTGAGAATGACGGTATCTATCAGGATTCAGCAAGCTCCGCTTCATACCTGCATCAGTGTATTCCCCTCATTTAGTCTCTATCCCAGAACCTAACATGACATTAGGGGATCCCAACTTGGAAGTCCATGGACTTCCGGACACCAGAGGCAGATGGTTCAACAAGAAACCCCAAGCCCCTTGATATTACAAAGCTTTGTGTGTGGATTTTTCTGGGAGAAATGTCCATAGCTTTCTACAAGGGGTCTGTAATCCATAAAGGGTTAAGAATCATTACAGTAGAGGAAAATTCTATTACTGCTGCCAATGGGCTAAACATATGGGTTCTGCAGAAATATAAACCCATCTTCAAAAAAAGAGACAAGATACTGTTTTGAATTACCTTTTACCATATGCGTTCTGCCACTTCATTCTCAGAAATGTTCAAGTTAAGCTAGTTGAATCATTATCCAGGCACAGAACGTATTGTCTTGCATCATTTGTTTGATTTCTCCACTCCTTGCCATAAACTGACCGCTTAGTGCATTATGTGTTTGAGACAGTGTGAGCACACACAGACTATAGAACGCCAAAGCCTTGGCAAGGGAAAAAAAAACCCAAACTGTAAATGTGGATGCTTAACCGACTGAGCCACCCAGGCTTCCCATGTAAACGCGGATGCAAAAGCAGAGAATATACAATTCCAAAATTATTTGGGGTCCAGCTGTCTTCTGAACCAGAACAGTGCTTCTCTCTCTCTCTTAAAGATTTTGAGAGAGAGAGAGCATGAGCAGGGGCATGAGAGGGAGCAACAGACTCCCCACTGAGCAGGGTGCCCATCACAGAGCTCAACCCCAGGACCACGAGATCATGATTTGAGCCCATCACAGAGCTCAACCCCAGGACCACGAGATCATGATTTGAGCCAAAGGTAGATACTTAACTGACGGAGCCACCCAGGCATCCCTCTCTCTTCTTTAAGTAAGCTCTAGGCCCAATATGGGGCTTGAACTCACGACCCTGAGACTGAGTCACATGCTCTACCAACTAAGCCAGCCAGGAGCCCCCAAAACAGCACTTTTCTCTACTGTAGCCGCAAAAACCACAGAACACATGTTGGTGGGATTCGTGTGACTTTTAATTCTTATCTTACTAACATGTTACAGTAAGTGTGGGGAGTAAAGAGAGGGATGGAGTGAGGGAAAGGAGGAAGAGAAAGTATCTTTCCAGTTCCTTGAACTGCTGAAGCAGGTCCTAGGATAAGAAAGTTCAGGAACAGCATCACGCCCTATCACAGCAGCACTTGCAGCAGAGGTGCGTGACAGACACGGCAACTCTTAGGTCTGGCGGAAGGGACTGCAGGACAGACTTAGCCCTACATCGAACTTGGCACATGTGGAAGGCGGGGCAATGCGGCTGCTACACGGTCGGGCAGGTGAAAAGCGGACTCTCCAGAGTGTCCTTTCTCACACACGAGTAGGAGCACGTGTGCCCTTCTCTAGCCTGAGCGTCACTGCCTCTCCAGCAGGGAAAGGAGACCCCACCAGCCATGCAACAATGGGAAAACTGTGGGGGCAGGGCTCTTTTAGAAAAGAGAAGGATTTCATTTTTATGTTTGCTGGTGGTGGTGATTGACCAGAAGCGATTCCTGTTACTTTTGGGCAGTAGCATTGTGTTCTGGTGATAAAGTAATTACACTCAGCACTCTTACAAGGCAAAGGAGAGTGAAAGCAAGGCCTCTTTAGGACCAAGACAGTGAGAAAGGGGCTATGTGTGTTCTAAGGGTAAGGGCCTGAAACAGCTAATTCTAGATCACCACAAATGAACTCACACAGATCAATGAGACCTCAACTTTTTCCATTCACACAAATACTCACCTCTTCTAGCTTCTACTACTAAATCTAAGGTCAGCTTAATCACAGGTTGGGGCACTATGACCGTGTTTCTAAAGTTAAAGTGAACAACTACATTCTTCATATTTTTTTTCTCCCTAAATTAAGTGGATTTGAAGAAGTTGAATGCCTAAAATCTAGGGACTCTTTTCATTATTTGTTGGGGACAACCCTTAAAACTCATCACTGCCATTTTTCTTCACTTACAGAATTGGAAGGACGTGAAATGGGTAGGGAGAAGTCATTACATGAATCACAGAAATGGTCAACATGCATCTAATTTTACCCACTGAACAAAGAGACCTAAAGGGGGTAAATTAAGTTCTTTTGAGAAGAACCTAACTGTTTTTAAGGGGGAAGAATACTACACTAGCTTTTTTTTTTTTTTCTTCCTGAATGGAATAAAAGGATAGATGGAATTTCGAGGGGAGGGAGGAAGTTTCTATTAAACAAACACCTATCACTTGTGAAGCAGTTTCGTCGGAGTGCTGTTGTTGGATGTGGACCATTGGTTTATCTTTGGCAGTGATCTTATGTTTTAGGTACCTAGAATGAGACTATAGGGCTGGGTGAGGTCTGGGTATAGTGAGTGAATGTAAGTTTTAATTTCAATTCACAGCAAATGATGATGATCACAGATTTAGCACCTTAGTTTGTACTTCCTCTGTACCTGAATCATCTAACGCTGTGAAGCCTGAGCTTTAAGTGAGAAAGCTGAGTTCTTAGATAACTCCTCTGTTATTGGCGCTAGGACTGCACTTTGCTCCAACCTAAGGGGTGGTTGTCTTATTAGAGAAAGTGGAGTGTTCAATGCTAGGTAGGAGACTGAAGCCTTGAAGACATTTTCTAGTGGTGACAGGTGTTTTGGTTCAGGAATAGGCTCTTTAACAAGTCAAATGCATATTATCCCCTCTTAAGCATTAACTTTTTTTTTTTTTAAAGCGACAGAATTATATTTTTTGGCTTGAAGTGGTGCTTTCTTCTATAATTGATTTCTCGGTTTTCTTAGTAGATATTACGGTCTCCTCTAGTATTTCTTCAAAACTTTCCCCTATCTGGGAGGTTTTCTTAGAGGTTGCCTTAGAAGCCTCCTCCTCCTCCTCCTCCTCTTTCTTAAAGGACAGCCCAGTGGATGAGACTTTGGAGGTTGTAGAACTGAGGATTCTAGGTGGGAGCAGATAAGCCGGATTGGGGGGTGGATTCAGCCCTGAAATGCTTAATCCACTGGTGCTAAAACGTGTCTCCTCACCTTCCAGCAGTTTCCTGTAAATCCAACAGAGAAAAAGTCTTAGGAAGTCAACTTATAATTAAAAAAAAAAAAGAAAAAGAAAAAAGAAAAACAAAAAACGACTTAACCCTCCAGCTCCTATTCATTTTAGAAAGATTCCAAAAGACTCTGCAGTTTCTTTGTGAGGTTGAGACCAATTAATATTGTCTTCCAAGGTTCAAAGACTTGGGAGTTGATCTAGCACATACATACATATGTTCACATACATGCACACGTGCATGTGCACACATACACACACTCACACACCTTTAGCATCAGCTGTGTTTAAAGCACCATCAAAGGGAAACCTACCCTATTCATGAATACATTCAAAAGGGAATTTTTGTACAATTCCCCTTGGCCTCATCACACCCATTTCTGGCACTTTAGAGTTTACAAAGCTCTAAGGAGAAGTAATTTTATTAATTAGAACCTTAAGTGCAACAGGGATAAGGAGGTGAGAAGCCCACAGAGGAAGGAGATGCCTCATTTAGCCTGAACTTGAGATTTGTACTTTTTTTTCAATGTAGAGGAGTACAAAGAAAAGGGAAACAGCAACTTCAAAAACCAGTGAATTCAACTGTTTCAGATACCAGATTTTTACTCAGCTTAGCCTAATGAGCATCATAGCAATGGGCCCAATGCCTTTTTTTCTTATCTCTAATACTGCTTATCATCTTTTCTTTAAAACCAGAAACTCAAGACACTATCACATACTCTTGGAGTTTTGTTTTGAAGAAGTATATATAATGTAAAAGAAAAAGAATTCTCAGATCAGGGTTGAAGCTGAGCTCTTCCTTTTACCAGCACCATGACTCAGAACAAGTTACATGGTCAGTCTGTGGTTCAATTTTCCTCGTCTGCAAAATGGAAATAATATGACCGGATACTAGATCATTTAAATACAGTATCTAATACTGCCTGAAACATAGGAGCCATTCAGAAAATAGTAGCTACTGTTATTACCTTTTTTTAAAGGCAAATGTTTGCTTGAACATTGAGAAGAAATTCAGAGGGATACTTCACCTGTTAGGATGTTCTATGTTGTGTAAGCCCTATTTTTTTTAAAAGTTAGAATCTTTAAAAATGAATACTCAACATTATCTCCTTCAATCCTAGCAGAGGCAGGTAGACCACTCCAGGACTAGTAGGGTGGAGTTGGGATATAAACAAGTTGAGGGACAGAGGAGTTAGCTCCCCTGCAAGGGGCCAGAGATGACTTTCCTCATCCCTTCTCACCCATTAGAAATTGGAGAGCTATAAAACCACTTATCCACTTATTTGGGGGGTGTTGCCCCAGGTGGCTGGATCTGCTTGGGGGAGCATGCTCTTTGAAATACCTGTAAGCGGCTATCTCAATATCAAGAGCCATTTTGACATTGAGCAAATCCTGGTATTCCCGAAGGTGGCGGGCCATCTCACTCTTGGTGTTCCGCAGGTCATTCTCCAGCTGCCCGATGCTATCCTGAAAAGTGACATATCCAGCATCTTTGAATCAGCTGCAATGCAGTGAGATTTCCACAAAACAAGGATTCTCAACCCTGATGACACATTAAAAATCTAGGCCTGTCCCCCGGCCCAGATTCTGATTTGCTCGTTCTGGGGTGAGGTCCCTGCCTCTGCATTGTTTCACAAGGTCCCCAGGAGACTCAGATGCATGGTAAGGGTTGGCAACTTCTACTGCATTTGTGCTTCTCAAATGCACACCAGGGAGGTATTTTCTCTCTCTCTTGTTAAACAGGCACCTGAAACTGATACCAGGCTGTATATTAACTGACTGGAATTTAAGTAAAAACTTAGAAAAAAAAAACCCCAAGCCCACAACTTACTTCTCCTCCCTCCCTTGCTTATTGTATTGCTACTGAATAATTCAGCTGTTGTATGTCCTCTCCAAAACCCAAAGCTTTAGGTTAGGAGTTTAGACTCAGAAAATTCCAACTGTGAAAAGCACAGAGAAGATAGCAAGTCTTCTCTGCCTCCATTCCGTCTGGATAGTTTCCTGGAAGTCTGCTGCTAGATCACCTTACTGAAAGCATTTTATGCAGCAGGCAAGGAGGAAGCAGAAATACTCCACAGAATTTAAAAAATCCAAATGGCAGGCTGAAATTAGACTTTTAAGAAAGAAACTAGGGGGCACTTGGGTGGGGTCAGTCGGTTGGGCATCCAGCTCTCCATTTCGGCTGAGGTCATGATCTCGGTATGGTTAAGTCTACCCCTGGACTGGGCTCTGCACTCAATGCAGAGTCTGCTTGGGATCTGCTCCATCTGCCCCTCCCCCCACTTGCCGTTTCTCTCTCTCCCAAATATATAAAATCTTTGAAAATAAATTAAAAAGAAACTAGGTCCATATAATAGTTTTGCTCCAAATTCTTTCAGGTGCAAACCCAGAAGAAAAATAGCTTAAAATTTTTTTTCTTAAATTTTATTTATTTGAGAGAGAAAGAGAGAGACCACAAGCAGGAAGGGGAGGGGAGAAGGAGAGAGAAACTCAAAGCAGACTCCCCTCGGAGCCCAGTGTAAGGCTCCGTCACATGATCCTGGCTGAGCTCACCACCTAAGTGGAAACCAAAAGTCTGAGGCTTAACTGACTGCGCCACCTGGGTACCCAAAAAATAACTTTTTTTTTTTAAAGATTTTATTTATTTACTTGACAGACAGAGATCACAAGCAGGCAAAGAGGCAGGCAGAGAGAGAGAGAGGAAGAAGCAGGCTCCCCACCGAGCAGAGGGCTGGACTGGATGTGGGGCTCCATCCCAGGACCCTGGGACCATGACCTGAGCCGAAGGCAGAGGCTTTAACCTACTGAGCCACCCAGGCGCCCCCCCCAAAAATAACTTTAATCTTTGATCCTTGAGCAGCCAGAGGGTCTTTTAAACTTTTTTTTTTTTTTAAGATTTATTTATTTGAGAGAGCGTGAGAGAGAGAGAGAGAGCACACATGCGTGCACACTCGGTGTGGGGGTGGGGGGTGCAGCAGGAGAGAATCTTCAAGCAAGCTCCCCACTGAGCACAGAGCCCAGCTCTGGGCTTGATTCCATGACCCGAGATCACAACCTGAGCTAAAACCAGGAGTCCAGCTGCTTAACTAAATGAGCCATCTAGGCGCCCCCAAAGGGTCTTTTGAAAACACAGCAGATCTAGTCGCTCACCTGTCTGAAACCCTCTAACAGCTTTACAATAAAGACCCAACTCCTCAGCATGGCCTGTACTATTCCCCTGGCTCAAAGGGTTTCAGCGACCTTGGCTTTCTCTTTTACTTCTTATGCTAAATTCACTTCTGCTCCAGGCCCCTCTTTAAGCTAGCTGTTTCATCTGTTTGGAATGTTCTGTAGTGGGTCTTCTGTGGCCGACTCTCAGTCACTGAAGATTCAGTTCAAATGCCCTCTAGTCAGTCTTCCTTTGTGTCCAAATTAAGCAGCCCAGTTTACCTCAAGCGGGGGCAGTGGCTAGCATGGGAAAGGACATCATGAAAATGAGAAAAAGGCACCTCCAGTGGGAGGACAAATTAAAAGAAAGCACATACTTGAACTGGCCGCTCTGCTTTATCATTATCTGAAATTCTTTCATTTATTTATTACTTTACTAATTTATTTTCTGTCACCTTCCTCTATCTCATGGTTTTTCCACCTAGACACTGTTGACATTTGGGGCTGGGTTGTTCTTTGCTGTCGGGGGCTGTCCTGTGAATTGGAGGGTGTTTAGCAAGTACTCTCCCTCCTGGTTGTGATAACCAACAATGTTCCCAGACACTGCTAAATGTCCCCCGGAAGGCAAGTCACTCCTATCAGAGAACGACTGCTCTAGAATGTACTCGATGTGGAAATGGGGGCTGATTCTGTATGGTTCACCACTGAAAGCCCAGAGCCTAGAGCAATGCACATTGTAGATGGTCTGTGAGTCATCATCGTTAAATGAATGAACCGTGCTACACCAGCGCCTCTTTTCCTCTGCCCTGAAAAGATGTGAGCAAATAACCATATAATTCAGTTGCAACTTTGTCGACATGAAGAACACAGCAATTCAGAGTAAATTCTGTGAAACAGTGATGCAGATAAACATGAGAAACCTCAAGAGGTAAGTGGTGAGGGATCCTTGTAACTTCTTGTGTGGGGATGACGAAGTGATGGTGGAAAGCAGGGCTGGTAACATTGGGAGGTGCAAACTTCCAAATCAAGAGAATCTGCAGAAAGAATGAAAATTCATACCTCCTACCTCTTCTCTAAATATTGATGGGAATGCCACAAGGGAGAAACTCAATTAACCAATAGGTACAGAGCAAGGAATGACAAGCAGTGGGGAAAATATATATTATACGGACAGTGATGGAAATATTCCAAAGTGTGTTAAGAGATCATAAGGGCTTAAAATGATTTTTACCAAACATTTTACTTGATGGTTGTTAGTTGAGGTTAAACTAACCTACAAGCAAGTCTGCTAGTGCTGCACTGGGGTGGGGGGTAAGAGAAGCGATATTACTGTGGGAAAGGGGAGAGGGAGGAAGACCTCTCAGTAGGCAAGGGACAGGAGAAATGAAATCTGAGGAAAAGAGGAGGATTTCATCAGGATCTTGGGGTTGCATTTCTTGCCCTGCCTCAAATAGCCAACACGCCCCAGTCAGTTTTCTATATTTTAGTCTCTTCAAAATTTCCATTTCTATATATGGAAAATTATAACATTCTTTTCTGAGGTGTTCTGAGATCCTCAAGTTGGGAGTTCAAATTAAGCACCTCACATTGTTATATGAGTCCATTATCTGTTAAATTAGATAACAGGTATTAAAACAGAACTTGTCACGTAAAAATTGGTCAATAAATTATTGTTAGTATCATACCATGCGAGTCTATACCCTTTTTAATCATATGGATGAATTAATCATGAGGCCTCCCTGCAACCTCCTGGATTACCAAGGAAAACAATGTATAATAAGATGTAAATATTAGATAGTTGAAGGCATATTCCTTAAAGCACTAGATTTTTTTAAAATAATGATTTTGGGGGGAAAAAAGCCTTCCTAAAGGGGTTTGTACCATTTTTAAAAATATTTTTTTATTAAAGTACTGTCTACACCCAACATGGGGCTCAAACTCAGGACCCTGAGATCAAGAGTAGCATGCTCCTCCAACCGAGCCAGCCAGGTGCCCCATAGGGGAGGTACCGTTCTTAATGAGGACATAAACATAATGCAGCCTTTCTTAGCAACTATAGGTTATGATAATGAGCAATTATTTTTCTATAATTCTATGATGTCTTTGTCAACTGAGGTATGTCAGATTATTTGGGCCCTAAATGGCCCCAAAGAGCAGTGTTTGAATTAGTGCTTGCTATTTATTGGTTTTCTTTGTTCTGAAAGTTGAACTAAGCTACTCTTTCTCCATGATGGCTGACTCCATTGGTCCCTCTTCTCTATCTTGCAGCATGCTTCAAATTCAAAAGACAACGTCCTTTAGAATCATGAAAAGTAAGAATTAGTAAGTTAGGAGCATCAGAGGGGTCAGCTTCCCAATATGTGATTTGAACATGGACGTTTTGTCTCATCAGCAGATTAGTAAGGTTCTTTCTAAAAACAACATTTTTGTTTCAGAGCTGTGTTTGCTGAATAAAAGGTTGTTGGGAGCTGAGTTCTAGATAGAGATTTTCTTGAATTTTTATGTTACACATTTCACATGTCTATTTTATGGATCAGAGTAGACAAAAAGCATGACACTGCTCCTTTCAGAAGGAAATGGGCTGACTGCTGACCATTGCTCTTCAACATCTAGTCCCTTTGTTTGTGCTGTCTTCAGCCCACACCAGACTGTCTTGCATTGCCCTTCAAAAGCCCTGCCAAAGATGGCCTCCAGCTGGAAATCTGAGCGGAGCGCTGCAGTCTGCCCCCTCCCCCAACAACGCAGCTGCTGTTGGCTTAGCAAGGAGGGAATGGCAGAGGCACTCCCAGTTCCAGCTGGGGTCTCTCCTGGAGTAGTAGCTAAAACAAGTGCTGAGCATCTTCCCAAGGACTGGAAGGATGCAAGGCCTGGAATAAGAGAAAGATCACGCCATACACACATCCGCAGTGGAGGAATGGAACCACAAATAGTGCTATGGATTTCATCACTTTTGGGAGCCCTCAGCCAGGTGAGCAGTAGTAGTGAGCGCAGCAGCACAGTCTGAATGAAAGAGCCCCTCCAGAATCACTGGGCAAGGAGAGAGGATTTTTATAGGTGGACTACCCATATGCCTTCTTCTCCCTCCTGTCTTGGCTTGCTTGCTTGCTTGCTTCCTTTCTTTTTCCCTATCATACTTTGAAATCTTGCTTTCTATGAGCTGGTTTATATTGTGAAGTGTGGTTTAGGTTAGTGCACTGCCAAATCAGCCCAAGGACAATAGGGTGCAGGGCTTTTACTGAAAATGCATATTCCTGGGCCGTACCTGTGAACCACTGAATCCAAATCTTTGGGAGTAGGCCTGAAAATCTTTTTGTTAAGCCCCCAAGTGACCTTGGTGGATCAATGGGTTTAGGAACTGCAAGTTTAAATTTATTTCTGTAGAGGAGCTATCAAGGTGGCCTTGGTTACAGTAATACAATGAGGCAGGAAGGGGCAAAAACAAAACTAAAAACACATGGAAGAGTTAAAAGGAAAAACTGGAACAAATATAGTTTCTTCTTGGATTCTAGTTTCAGAGATAAATCTATCAAGCCATAGATTTATAAGCAGCCAGTGGCACGCCCAACCTCCAAGGGGCCAACCCCTTTTTGCTATTTCATTAGGCTGTATTCTAATCTCATACTAGAGAGAAGAGGGCAGACTTGGCTTTTCTCCCTGGGAAGCATTAACTAATGGTGAGCTTGATTGTTCTGCAAGGTCTTTCAAGGAAAGCTCCAGCTTTCCAAGACTGACCAGAGTACAGGGCCAGGGCCTCCTGCAAAAATATCCTTACGCATCTTTGGGAGAGCAGGGCCTCTAATGGTGGTAGAGCAGCTATGCAGGAACCAGATTCACCCTGGGTCAGAAATGGAAAAGGGTTCAAGCTATAGAGGGTGGCTACATTTGGCTTTTGAAGACAATGGCCCTAGCTCTTCATAATTTCTCCTGTCACCTGATTTGGACAATCTCATATATCATTGTGTACTTACTATGTCACCTTGAATCATTCTTTACCCTTTCAAAACTGTAATAAGCTTTCTAACCTTGAATAGCCTGTCAGCATTCTAGGCAGGGAAAATGTCACTTTAATGGGGCTTTCCTCTGCCTCTTAGAGGGTGGTAAGCTTGCAAAGGAAAATGGGCCTATCACTAATCTCTGAAGCAGAAGAAAGAGAACAGCCTCCCATTACTGCAGCGGAAGGGGAGGGGGGAGAGGGCAAGACAACAATGGCTGAATTTCACCGTGGAGAAGGAGGCTTTTCATCTTGGCCAGCACTGCTAAAATTGTTAGAGAAAACAGCCAAAGGATACCCTTGTGACTTCAGGCCTTCAGGTTCGGCAGGTGAGGATGTGAGCCCCTCCTCAGCCTGAAGTCCCAAGGGGTAGGAAATAGCTTTCTGTTGTCTCAGCTGGTCTTCTATTCCACCAGCAGGTCCACTGAGGCTCTGAAGACCAACGCGGACAGGGGCACACTGCAGAGATGCAGATGCTGCAGTTTCTGGAGGGTTTTTGTTTGCTTCCTGCAGACCGTGTCTGGATGACCCTCCTATTGTCTGACACTGAAAGTCATTTAAAGGAAACAAAACAAGTCAGACAATACTGCAATACTGTCACTATCTCTTAGGGGGTAGGGCTAGACCAAGCAAACAGAGGGCATGGCAAAGACCAATTCAGATGGCAGTTGTAGTTGCATGTAAGTTAGCCTTTTTGTAGAAAGACTGGGCTAGCCCTTCATAAGACCCCCTAGCTCATCTTTTGAGGCTTCTAGAAGAATACATGAAATCTCAGTTAACTAAATGTGATTAATTCAGGCCATGCAGGAGCTAGGCCATACAGTGAAAAATTCAAGTTACAGCTTTTGAAGCAGAATAGAAGTATTTACTTGAATAGTACTGTAATTCCAAATGACTCAAACAAATGGCCCAGGCAAGCTTTCTTCTTTTAGCAAATGGAGCAGTTTTAATAGACAATAAATACCTGCACGCCAATAATAATAATTCTTCAGCTATAGACTAAAACAGTACTTTTGAGGTTTTACTCCTCTCTTTGTTCTTTTTTATTAATGTTTCCAAGCCCTATTAATTTCATCAAATGTAAACTTCGATTTCAGCCAGAATGAGTTATTGCAAATTTCTGAATTAGTACCATTCCACCCAATGGAGCTTTGATTGGACCTCAAAACTGAAACACTATTTAGATTCCTTTCTTTTCTCCTGTCTCTGTACTCTTTGTGGTCATAAGATGCCGTGGTCTTTGTTTGGAGAGAAAAGGAAGATTCAATTAACACCTTCAAAGGAGCTTAGGAGACATGGAAAGATGGAAAAAAAAATAAGTGGCCTATAACAAAGATAGAATCAACCATCTCTGTGATTTATCACATACATTGAGGATGGAAAATTGTTAAGGAGATGTGAATTTTCAAGTGGGACCTCACTGCTGCTGAGCAGATTAGGTGTTTTTTGCTAAGTTGTAAGCCATCCATGACAGTGAAAATTGATGCTATGAGGTGACCTTTGATTGCAGGTAGCCAAGACTGATGTGATGGTGTTGCAGAACTAAAAAAAAAGAACCCAACAAAGCAGTTAATTACCTAGAGAGTCATAACTAGGGCATGATACGGGAGACACATCATTTCTGAGATGGAAAGCACTCTAGATCAGCACCACGGACAGCGCCCATGCCATTCCTATTTGCTAACTGGTATAAATAAAGCTTTCTTTAGGAAGAAATACCAGCAGCAGATCGACAAGGAAAGAGAGAGAGAGAGAGAGAGAGAGAGAGAGAGAGAGAGTGTGTGTGTGTGTGTGTGTGTGTGTCTTTGAAGGGGAAGAGGGTAGAGAAGGGCGGTTGTAACTAGCTCAATCTCTCAGCTCCTTGGCTCCCAATCTCTACTCTTTTGAAGGCAAAACTCAAGAAAATGATTGGGCAGAAACCCTTCCGAGAAGGATCCAGCATTCTTCTCCTTAGTACATACCATAGTCAGTCCAGCATTCTTCTCTCTAGCGCAATTCCGGGCACACAGAAAGCCTTCCAAAGTCTACCTAACAATCCAGACAGCCGAGACAGCACTGCCAACATGAGAGACTGTATCCCAACCGCATTGGGTTCACCTCTACTTTGGATGGGGGACTGTTCTTCGGGTCACCAGGGTGTTTATGTCCACTTGCGGACAGAGAGGAATAAATTAGATTTCTGGATTCTGAAAAACATAAGCTTAAGGGTTTTTTCTAAAAGGGCTCGGACAGGGACTTGACGGGCAAGGAAAGAGAGTGACCGGGACTCTAGAATGAATAGTGTAGACTCCTGGGCTTTTGTTTGTCAGCACCTTCAGTTGGGGGTCCCCAACTGGAGTTGGAGTAGTTCCCGTTCCTCTCAGTTCCTGGGCCCCAATTGTGTGGGAAGGCATAGGTAGGTGGGGGAGAGGTCAGGGCGCCCCTCCCTTTGCAGCGTTTCAGCCCTTACCTGGTAGCTAGCCACCTCTGCACTGTGCCGCTCCTCCAGCTCCAGGATCTGCCTCTCCAAGGACTCATTGGCCCCACGCAGCCCCTCAATCTCGATGGTGCGTGCCTGCAGCTGACGCCTGTACTCGTGAATCTCCTCGCGGCTTGCCCGGATGGCCTCCGTGCTGCGCGCTGCCTGCTCGTTCAGGTTGGCAAACTTGGACTTGTACCACTCCTCGGCTGACTGGAGGTTCTTGGCAGCCAGGGACTCATACTGGGCGCGGATCTCCCTCAGCGCCGAACTCAGGTCTGGTTTGGCCACAGCCACGTCCACCTCGGCCGCGGCCTGCGACGATGCCTGAAGCGTGGCCAGCAGCTCAGCCACCTCCTCGTCGTGCACCTGGCGCACAAAGGCCAACTCGTCTAGCAGCGACTCCACCTTCTTCTCCAGGTCCAGGCGGGCCAGGGTGGCACCGTCCACGTCGCGCTGCTGCGCCTTCAGCGCGCGCTCGGCGCCTTCTCGCCCTCGACTCTCCTCCTCGCAGCGCGCCCGAAGCCGCTGCACCTCCTCCGCCAACCCGTCGCGCTCCAGCAGGGCCTGCGCGCGCGCCGAGCTCGCCTCCTCCAGCTGCGCGCGCAGGTCGCGCAGCTCGCGCTGGAAGAGCTCGCCGACGCGCGACGGTTCGGCGTGGCGCTGCCGCAGCGCCGCCAGCTCGGCCTCGAGCGCGCGGTTCTGCGTCTCCAGCTGATGCACCTTCTCGATGAACACGGCGAAGCGGTCGTTGAGGCCCTGCAGCTGTTCCTTCTCGTTGGTGCGGATGATCTTGTACTCGTTGGTGCGCGCCGCCGCCTGACTCAGGTCGAGCCCGTCGGACGCGGGGGGCCGGCGGTAGGCCAGGCCCAGGCCAAGCGACGAGGCCGAAGAGCAGGCGGCCGAGGAGGCCACATTGCAGCGGGACAGCGACTGCGAGCGGAAGCTACCCGCGCCACCGGCGCTGGAGAGGCGCGAGGACAGACGAGAGCCATCTCCAAACACCTTGCGGTAGGAGGAGGAGGCGCATAGGTAGTGCTCCGAGCCGAAGCTCATGGTGTCGGGACGAGGGCCGGGAGAGCGGCTGCGACTGAAGATACAGAGGAGAGGAGAGGTGCGCCAGACGGGGCGCGGCTGGGCGGTGTGCACCGGGTTTTAAAGCGCCGGGGCTGGGGCGGCGCGTTGGGGGCGGAGCTCCTGCTCCGGGTCTGGTGGAGAGAGGAAAGGGGGGCATCCAGAAGCGGGGGCGGGGAAGCGCAGTGACAACTGCAGCTGCGCGTGCGGCGGACCTAGGACGCGGAGACAAAGCGATTTGCTTAGAAGCCGCTCCCTGCCCGCGACACCCCTCCCCAAGAATTGTCTGGTTTGGGAGTGACTTGAGCGGAGGGGTGCCTAAACGACTGGGGTTTCCCATCCGCAGATCACCCGGCTCTGTCGCTGTCCTTGACCCTGTTCTCCTTGCCACCTTTAGCCCACCCAGAGCTAGGGTTTTCTGGGAGGGGTCCCGTACGCCCGCCCATCCCTCCCCGGGAGCTCCTGAGGGTGAGGCCCTGTTTTTTCAGTTAGAATGGGGACTTTGTCTCCTCCCTCAGGCTTTGTCCCTTTCCTCAGCCAGTTCGGGGTTCCCAGGGGGTAGAGTGGGTCTACGTCAGAGAGCATCTCATCAGCTATTCCTCTGCAGCTCGCGGAAGCGCCCAGGGCGGGTGGCTGGGCGGAATGCTTGTGACGCCCTGGAAAAGATGGGAGATAGATAAAGAACACGAGCCTGAGTTGCGGATAGTAGAGGGACGCGCGGGAAAGAGCTGGAACGCTGTAGTGGGCAAAACTGAAGTGCTTCCGACATTTGTATAAGTAAACGGCTTTCCCATCCGCAGACCACGCGGTTCTGTCGCTTGTCTTGACCCTGTCCTCCTTGCCTCCACCCTGAGTTCGGGTTTTTCTGGGAGGTGGCCTGTATGCTCATACCCGCCCCGGGAGCTCCGGATGAGGATGGGTTCACCACAGCCCCCAGCACTCTCCATTTAATAACGCCCACCACCACCTTCTTCTTCTTCCTTCTTCCTTCTTCCTTCTTTCTCCTCCTCCTCCTCCTTCTCTTCTTCTTCCCCTCCTCCTCCTCCTTTTTAAAGATTATTTATTTGTCAGAGAGAGAGAGCGAGAGCGCAAGAGATCACACAAGCAGGCAGAGTGCCAGGCAGAGGCGGAGAGAGAAGCAGGCTCCCTAGTGAGGAAGGAGCCCAATGCGGGACTGGATCCCAGCACGCTGGGATCATGACCTGAGTGGAAGGCAGCGGCTTAACTGACTGAGCCACCCAGGCGTCCTTAACACCCACTTTCTTAATTCATTTAGTTTACCTATGTGGTCCTGTAGGTATTAGCGATTTCAGGTTGTGTAAATCCTGGTCTGGTTTAGGGGTGCCCTTCCTGTGGACATTTCTCTTTGAACAAAAGAGGCGTTAAACTGTAGGAGTGGAGAAGAGTGCTGGCCACAGGGCAGGCCTCGTTGGAAACACAGGGTGGAGGTGGGGGTTGTCAAAGACCGGGATCTGGAGAGATGAAGGCTTGGAGGAATCAGTGTAGGCTCTGTAGTGTGCACTCACTTTCTAGCTTATCCTATCTCTCCGGATGTGCCTATGGCTTAGGAGAGGGATTTAGGAAGAACTTTTTAGTAGACTCCAGAATTCCAGATTGAAGTCCTTTTTTATTTGGAATCTCAAGGATGTAGTTCTAGGACAAGGTTCTTTGTTTTGTTTTGTTTTGTTTTGTTTTTAAAGATTTTATTTATTTATTTGACAGATGGAGATTACAAGTAGGGAGAGAGGCAGGCAGAGGGAGAGAGAGGAGGAAGCAGGCTCCCTGTGAGCAGAGAGCCTGATGGGGGGCTCCATCCCAGGACCCTGAGATTATGGTCTAGGACAAGTTTTAACTTCACACAGGGAAATAGTACCTGAGACAGGCCACTAGAGGAAGGGAGAATAGGAGTCCTATGGGACTTTGGAATAAAATTCTTGGCTTTATGCTTGATGTCGTGGAAGATGGTCAGGCCATGCCACAGCCTGTACCCCCTGGTTCCTAATCACAGACCAAGACCTGAGCTTAATTTTATGTTCACGGGGCTCAGAAATACCTGGTGAGGTGAAGGACGGAAGAGTGCTCCCTAACACTCCTGAGTGATTACTCTCTGCTGGCCATTGTGCCAGGACTTTTGTATATAGGTTTGCTTCCTTCTGGCCACTCTTCAGGGTGTCCCTTTACCCCCATCTTAAAGATCAGACACCAGGGCTCAGCTGCAGCACTCTGCATAAGGTACTAGCAAGCAAACATACATTGTTTCCTCACTACATAATTCTACTTCTTACAGCAATGAGGCTCTTGTCTCATTAATTTCCATGTGGTCAGTGTAACAGTAATAGTGGTAATAGTGGGCTTTTGAAGAGTTTTGGCCAATAACAAAGTAGCAGCTTATTTTATAATTCAAAGAATCAGGGTGATGGGTTTGAATTGTGGCTTCTGCACTTACCAAGCTTGTAGGAATAACAACACCTACTTCCCAAGGTCATGAAAGATTGAGCTGATGCGTGTGAAGGTGCTTTGTAAGCTGTATGGGTATAAGGGATTCTCGTCATCATTGTCCTCTTTCAAATAAAGGGACATTGCTTCCCATCTGCCATCAAAAGGATATGAATTGGGGTTAGTGATGGGATTGCAGGAAACTGTCCACCATTTCGTTGCACAGGCCTTGAGGCTGCCCCTTGGCAAAGACAATACATCCAACCTTGATTGGGGTAACTGAGGCCAGCATGACCGTGTGGTGAATAGAAATAGCTGCAGAAAACTAGATCTTCTGGGCTCTAGTTCCAGTCTCATTTCAACTGAGAATAACTCATGAGTATAACTCCTCTATTATTCAGGACTGAATAACTAAGTATCAGCAAAATGTCCTAGTTGGAGTTTTACCTTTCTTTCTCTTTCCATCCTCCAATAGAAGTAGTACCCCAAAGGTTAAACACACCCAAAGCAGAGGTGAGGCAAAAGGCCTGAATAATCCAACAAAGGGTTAATGGTCTGGAAAATCTAGAGTGGGCTGCATTTTGTAATTTCTAAACAGTCGATCTTTGATTCCAAATTGAGATTTCCCCATGGGGCTTGTGTACCTCCCCTTTCTTGGCATACTACCCCATAGCCCAGATGTTTGGCTTTAATATTTTTAGCACAAAGCTCTATTACCAAGAAGTGATCTTGGCTGAGCCTCAAACGACAATTTCTTCCAGCTGGCCAGGTTTCTTGAGGGAGTGCCCTGCCCTATGCAAAGGCCATATCTTGATCTTCCTGTAATGTCAGACCCAGGCGCTGCAGACGCATGGACTAGGCATCTCCCGGTCCTCCCCCATGCCATATCCTCTGTGGCCTCTCGGTGGCATTTGGCAGTGCTCACTACTCACCTTGGTTTCAAAGAGCCAGTTTCTGGCCTTCTGCTCTTCCCTCACAAACTCTTTTTTCCAGATCTTATGTCTCACAGAGGCAAGGAAGCTTGTGGTAAAATTCTCTCCCTAAGGGATCTACTTTTGTATCATGGCTCTTTCCAGCCATGGGACTTTGAATCAATCACTGTTACTTGCTGAACCTTAGTTTCTTTATCTGTACCATTTCAATGGAACTACGCACCTGCGTGGTTTCCAAGCCTGACTGCTCATTAGAAGTCACTGGGAGCTTCAATTCAGATCCTTGGGCCTTTCCTCAGACCCTGGAATTTAGTTCTGAGAAGCCTTGACCTGCCTCTCATAAAATTTCTGTGAGGTTTCAATGAGATTATGTATACAGAATTGGTGTACTGTGTCTGCCATGTGCCTGCTCAATAAATGGTGGCTATTAGAACTATCTCTGTATTCTTTCAGCAAATATTTCTCTAAGTGCAAGGCACTGGACTAGGTCCAACGTATAAGGTAGATATGGACTCTCTCCTTGAGACTGGAATCCTAACAAGACAAATAGAGATTAAACAACTAATTACACAGTGAATTATTAATTATCACTGGGACAGGTGCTTTGAAGGAGAGTACAGATTGCTGTGGGGTGTATAACAGAAGGCCTGACCTGTGCTGATGATGCTCAAATCCTTATTTCCAATGTCCAACTTAATGTTTTTTTAAGGGTTTCTTTATTTATTTGACAGAGAGCGATCACAAGTAGGCAGAGAGGCAGGCGGGGTTGGGGAGCAAGCAGACTCCCTGCTGAGTGGAGGGCCCAATGCGGGGTTTGATTCCGGGACCCTGAGACCATGACCTGAGCTGAAGGCAGAGGCTTAACCCACTGAGCCACCCAGGCGTCCCTCCACTGTACAAATTTAATCTTACATCTCCAACTGCCTGTTGGACATCTCCTCATCAATCTTGCTGGTCTTCAAGTCTTGTATATCTAAAAGTGAATTCATCTAGCCTTTAGCCTTCCCACCCCAGCCCACTTCTTGATGTTGACTTTTCTGTCCTACCCCTGTTTTGCTTCACGTATGCAATTCTTTCTTCTTGGTATTTTCTCCTCTGCCCCTATTTCAACTCTTCAAATCCTTAAGGCTCAAATGCCACCTCCTCCATGAAGACTTCCCTGCTATTTCAAATGTAAGATGATGGTTCCCTCCCATGAACTCAACTCCTCCTACCCATATCCTTTTCTTTTCTTTTTTGAAGAATTTTATTTATTTATTTATTTGACAGCGAGCGAGAGAGAAAGAGATCACAAGTAGGAAGAGAAGTGGGCAGAGAGAGAGGGGGAAGCAGGCTCCCCACTATGCAGAGAACCTGATGCGGGCCTCTATCCCAGGACCCTGGGATCATGGCCTGAGCCGAAGGCAGAGGCTTAACCCACTGAGCTACCCAGGCGCCCACCCATAGCCTTTTCAATACTCACATGACTCATAATGACCTACCATCTTCTGCTTTTAACTGTTTGCTTGTCTAAACTTAACTGAAAATCCCTTGAGCACAACTCTTCTACATCTGTGAATCTCTCTCAGCCTCTAACACAGTATTAAACACATGTAAGGTGAAAAAAAATGGCTGAAAATTCTTTTCTGGGTGTTGCCTGGTTACCTCAGTTGGTTAAGCCTTTGCCTTTGACTCAGGTCATGATCTCAGGGTCCTGAGACTGAGTCCCTCATCAGGCTATCTGCTCAGCGGGGAGTCTGCTTCTCCCTATTCCTCTCCCTCTGACCCTAACCCTGCTTGTACTCTCTCAAATAAGTAAATAAATAAAATCTTTTTTAAAAATTCTTTTTTATACAACCACTTGGGAAGAATCTTCAGCATGACACCATGGGTGCAACCCACAAAATAAATCAGTAGATTTGACTTCATCAAAATTAAAAAAATGTTTGGAAAAGACCTTATTAAGAAGATAAGAAAATGATGATGATGAAAAGATAGACCGTAGACTGGGAGAAAATGTTTGTAAATCATATATCTCACAAAGGATTTGTATCCGTAATATATAAAGAACTCCAAACACAGCAGTAAGAATTATTCCAGTTAGAAAATGGACAAAAGGGCGCTTGGGTGGCTCTGTCATTAATTGTCTGCCTTTGGCTGGGATCATGATTCCAGGATCCTGGGATCATGCCCTGCATCAGCCTCCCTGCTTGGCGGGAAGCCTGCTTCTCCCTCTCCCATTCCTCCTGCTTGCGTTCCTTCTCTCACTATGTCTGTCTCTGTCAAGTAAATATATAAAATCTTAAAAAAAAAAGATATAAAATGGGCAAAAGATTTGAATAGACTTTTTCTCAAAGGGAATATATAGATGGTAAATAAGTGTATGAAAATATGTTCAAATCACTAGCCATTAAAGAAATACAAGTGAAAACCACAGTAATATATATTATCCACCTCCTAGAGTGGCTGAAACAAAATATTGACAATACAAACTGCTTACAAGAATTCAGAACATCTGGATCTCTTATCTGAAGAATTGTAAAATGGTACAGCCCCTCTGGAAGACACTTTAGCTGTTTTTTTATAAAGTTAAACATATACTTACAATATGACCCAGCAATCTCATTCCAGAGTATTTAGCCTAGAATAAAATGAAAACTGGGCACCTGGATGGCTCAGCCAGTTAAGCAGCTGCCTTAGGCTCAGGTCATGATCTCAGGGTCCTGGGATTGAGACACACATCAGGCTGTCTGCTCAGCAGGGAGTGTGCTTCTCCAAACACAGCAGCCCCTCCCCACCCAATGCATGCTCTCTATCTCTTTCTCAAATAAATAAAATATGAAAAAAAAAGAAAAATGAAAACCTACAAAAAATCTGTACATGAATATTCATAGCAGCTTTCTTGATAGTAGACAAAAACAGGAAACAACTCAAATGTCCTTCAACAGGTGAGTGAATAAACCAACTGTCCAATGTAATACTCCTCAGTATTGAAAAGAATCAACTATTAAAACAATTAAAATAAAAAAAATGAATCAACTATTGATGAATAATTCTCAACAACTTGGATGAATCACAGGGCATTGTGCTAATCTCAAAATGTTACATAATACGTGACTCCATTTGTGAAACATTCTCAAAGTGACAAAATTATAGTGAAGGAGAACAGATTAGTGGTTGATGGATTAGGGTTTGAGAGAGGATGTCACTATAAAGGGGTAACAAGGTTGCTGTTTTTTTCATGGTGATGGAGCAGTTGACACTCAAATCTATACATGTGAAAATTTCATAAATGAGAGAAATAGAGAAACTGGGAAACCTAGTGAAATCCAAGTAAGATCTGTAGTTGAATAAATTTGCTGTGTCAGTGTCATTTTCCTGGTTTTGATAATGTACTATAGTTATATAAGATGTTATCATGGAGAGCAAGCTGAGTGAGTGATACCTGGGAACTTTCTGTACTATTTTTGCAACTTCTTGTGAGTCTTAAACTATTTCAAAGTATGAAGTAGTTCTTTGGGAAAAAATATATAAATAGGCAAATGTTCTTTGGAGATACATGCTGAAGTATTTTGGGTTGCAATGTCATGGTTTATATAACTTACTCTCAGATGGTTTAGCAAACACACACACACACAGAGGAGATAAAGCAAATGTGACAAAAAGTTAACAGTTGGTGAATACAGGTGTTTATTTTATTAGCCTTGCAACTTTTCTCTCAGTTTGAAATTAAAAAGTTAGGAAGAGGGGTACCTGGGTGGCTCAGTCATTTAAGTGGCTGCCTTCAGCTCGGTCATGATCCCAGGGTCCTGGAATTGAGCCCCACATGGGGCTTCCTGCTGAGCAGGGAGCCTGCTTCTCTGTCTCCCTCTGCCTGCTACTGTGCCTACTTGTGATCTCTCTCTCTCTGTCAAATAAATAAATAAAATCTTAAAAAAAAAAGTTAGGAAGATTGGTTAATATATAGATGGAAAGGCAGATAAAGTAGGAAAAAAAATGGAGGGGGGCACCTGGGTGACTCAGTATGTTAAACATCCTGATTTTGGCCCAGGCCATGGTCTCAGGGTTGTGGGATCAAGCCCCACATCCAGTTCTGCACTGGTTGTGGAACCTGCTTAAGATTCTCTTTCTCAGGATGCCTGGTTGACTCAGTCAGTTGAGTGTCTATGTTTGGCTCAGGTCATGATCTCAGAGTCCTGGGATCAAGTCTCCAATCAGGCTCCTTGCTCAGTGGGGAGCCTGCTTCTCCCTCTTCCCCTTGCTCCCTCTGCTTGTTTTTTCTCTTTCTCTCTCTCTCTCAAATAAATAAAATATATATTTTTCTTTTTTTTATTTTAAACATTTTATTTATTTATTTGACAGAGAGAGATCACAAGTAGGCAGAGAGGCAGGCAGAGAGAGAGAGGAGGAAGCAGGTTCTCCACAGAGCAGAGAGCCCGATGCGGGGCTCGATCCCAGGACCCTGGGATCATGACCTGAGCCGAAGGCAGAGGCTTTAACCCACTGAGCCACCCAGGCGCCCCTCAAATAAATAAAATCTTAAAAAATAAAAATTAAGAAGATTCTCTCTCTCCCTCCCCATCTGCTCCGCTACCCCTCTCAAATAAGAAATTAAAAAAGAGAAAGTGTCACCCAAATCTAGGATTGAACTGATGACCTTCAATCTGATGCTCTCCCAGCTTCATCTAATTTGAAGTCTTCTCCTCCCTCCTTTTGCCCAACAATAGGAAAATCCTGCTTTTTCTAGTGTAACAGAAAAAGATCAGAATTCACACTTTGTTGGGAGTATTTTAAGTGCTACTCTGAGAGCTTGGCGCTATCCTAGTCATTTAACAAACATTAACTGAACCTTGGCCCTATGCCAGCTGCTAGAATTACAGCAATGAATATAGAAGTGATAAAAAGTAGTCACTCTTCTTAGATTAAATTTTTATAAGTATAGAATCATATGCATCTTATATACTGTTCTGGAGCTTTTTAAAATGTCATTAATTGTGGCCATTTTCCCATAGCAGGTGTCTGGATCTATTTACATCTTTCTACAATTCAGTGTAGTGCATGGATGTGCCATAATTTGTTTACTCAGTGCCTTGTTGGACTTTTATGTTGTTTTTAGTTTTTCCCTATTAAAAACACTTTAATTTTTCAAAAGAGAGAAAAAGAAAATACATCACCTGAATAAAATCCAGCTTCCATTTCTACTTTGCCTTAAGCAGTCAAACCGACCAACATTTATTGAGAACCTACTGTGTGTCCGGCTGCATGTTTGGTTCTGTTTGGGTCTGTGTAGAAGACGTGAGACATGGTCACTAGTCCTAAGGAACTTGCGATTAGTTGGAGAGTTATGTCTAACTTCAGTTCCTAACCCAAGGACTAACATTAGGCAGTATGTATTTGACTGCAGACCATAAGTGCTGGTTACTCAGAGGGAAACCCATCCTCTCTCTGTGTCTGGTTTTAGACTAGTTATTTTTTTCAGCAAAGTTTCTTTAGCCTTGATGAAAAGCTGCTTGCTTGAGCATATAGTTAAGGCAGGTAAGGAGGATCATGCTTCAAACTTCTAGAGAAGGGTGTATGTTTTTAGCAAAGACCCATGAAATAATGTGACATCAGGCTAGGTCATACTTCCAGTTGTCTTCAGTTCATAAAAATACAACTTTTTCCATCTATAGAAGATAAAAATAAAGAGCTATGAGTCCATTGGTATGGTTCAGTTGATGGCAACACATCAATCTATGTGGTTGTAGTTTTGCTTATAAATTTGTGTTTAGATGGCTTTGTGTTGCATTTTTTTGACACAGTTTTCTTTTCCTTTTCACTTGTGCCATATTTTTGCTTAAGACATTTGGCCTATCTTGGTAACCATTCTCTTTTTTTTTTTTTTTAAGATTTTATTTATTTATTTGTCAGAGATAGAGGGAGAGAGAACAAGTGAGCACAGGCAGACAGAGAGGCAGGCAGAGGCAGAGGGAGAAGCAGGCTCCCTGCTGAGCAAAGAGCCCGATATGGGACTCGATCCCAGGGCGCTGGGATCATGACCTGAGCCGAAGGCAGCTGCTTAACCAACTGAGCCACCCAGACGTCCCTTGGTAACCATTCTTATTTAAAAATAAAATGAAAATAAAAGTTTCTAGGTTAAAAAAAAGTTTTCTGTATTTTGACCTCATCAGTCTCTCTGTGCTTAAACCTATCTGAAAGTCTGTGAATTTGTGTAATTCTCTCTCTCTCCTCCTTTCCCCTTCCCGGAATTATCTGTTCATTCACCTCTTCTAAATCTGAGTTAAAGCCGAACCAGTGTTGCCAAGGGCCCCCAGAGCCTACAATTGCTGCTCAGTTACACTTCAGCACCTTGGACAGCTCTTCAGCCTTCCTAGTGTGCGTGCCTATTTACTAGACTTCTTAGAATGTCAGAATGGAATCAAATTTGAGAAACATTTAGTCCACCGCTGCCTTTTGCTGATGCCCAGAGAAAAGATCCCAGTCAGCAAATATTTCAGGATTATTAACAGCCTGGCTGTGGGAGATACAAAGGGCTTGGAGGCCTCTCTTTATTCCAGCATTTCTTACACCTACATGTCCCTGATGCCTAAAAGAAATCTTTCAGTTCAAGTCAGCAAACTTAAACAGATTAAGTTTTTCCCTCTGTGGAAAGAGATATGACCTAAACACAGGAAAACTCTGGGAAGGGGAATAAAGGGACTTCAGTTTGAATGAAAAAATAATTCTTCGTAAGGGCTGGTCTCCATAGGGATTGGAGGAAGGGAGAACAGCAGAGCAGTGGGGACCCAAAAGGGGCTAGAGAGGAAGTAGAAGAATGAAGTGGAGAAGAGGGGCATTCAGTGAAGTCTGGTCCTTGAAGGCAGACATGGTGAGCTTCACAATGTTCATACCAGTGTGCCCTGAGCATATAAAGGAGAAGCCTCACTCTCCTAAAATGAGAATACACTTTCTTAAAATGAGAATACAGAGACCTGTTGTCTCCACTTCAAATATGCATAGCAAGTAACTAGACCGTTTTCAAAAGATGTTTCTGTAATGATTTAATACATTTTTCTTCATTGTTCCTCATAACAAATTTAGAAAGGGTTTTATTATCTGTTTTTCAAATGAATATACTAAGAAGATGGGTAACTTGACTAAAGTGACCCAGGTAGAAAATGGTAGAACTGAGTCTTGAACCCAGTTTCTCTGACTCTACGCTGCCGTTCCTTCCATCATACTGCATCCCTAATGGATTGGTGTGTGTGTGTGTGTGTGTGTGTGTGTGTGGTAAAATATGCATTACATGAATTTTACTATTTAAACAATTTTAAAATATACAATTCAGTGGTGTTAAGTACTTTCACAATGTCGTGTAATCATTACCACTAGATAGTAGCCACTATTTCTAAAACTTTTTCATCATTCATCATTCAACAAAAACTTTCTAAACATTAAGTAATAACTCTCCAATTCCCCCAGACCCCAGCCCTTGGTAACTTCTATCCTACATTCTGTCTCTTTGATTTTGGTTATTCTACGTACATCATGTAAGTGAGATGATACCATATTTATTCTTTTGTGTCTGAATTCTATTTGGCATAATGTTTTCAAGATTCATCCATGTCATAGCCTGTATTAGAACTTCATTTCTTACTATGGCCTAACAGAGTCTTGTGACTGCAAAGGACAGATTCACTCAGGCCACCCAAGTAATGAAGGGTGATTGTAAGCAACCTTAGAGAATTAAGGAAGACAGAAAGCTCAGCAACAGGGCTAGAAGTTCAGGAATAGCTCTATGACTGAGCTTTTTGGGGACTTAAAAGCAGTTTGGAATCCAATAGTTTGCATTTTTTAAAAAGATTTTCTTTATTTATTTGACAGAAAGAAATCACAAGTAGATGGAGAGGCAGGCAGGGAGAGAGAGAGAAGGAAGCAGGCTCCCTGCTGAGCAGAGAGCCTGATGTGGGACTCGATCCCAGGACCCTGAGATCATGACCTGAGCCAAAGGCAGCAGCTTAACCCACTGAGCCACCCAGGCACCCCTCGCAGTTTGGAATCTAATCAGCACAACTCTAGGAACCCAAATATCTCATTGCCCCCTTAATAGCAGGAATTTGCTCGTTTTTTGATACTCAGCCATTTTGCCAACTCAGTGATATTCTGCTTCCACAGCTTCTGTGTGGTCTAGCACTATGAACTACCTACTTCTCTCACTCTTTGAGAAGCAGCAACACTCAGGCTTTTGTTGACTTCAGATTTCTACTACTTCAGGGACATGCTATCTTTCCCGTGTGCCCTTCATTTCCAGACTATCTTCAAAAATCTCTTTTTCTGATTGGCCTGGTTAATCTCCAATCATCTCCTCTCATACCACCTCATAAGCCACTGGCCTGCCTAAGAAATTAGCTGCCCTTGAGTCAAGCATCTTCCTCTTCTCTAATCAGTGGTGGCCAGAGTGATAAGTCCTATGCTATTGAATCTGGCTTTTAATGGTAAAGGCCTTCTTCTCTCAGAAAGAGGTTGGGATCATGACAGGTGGTGCCCAGGGAGTCATTGACTTCATCCTTCTAGACCAGCTCTCCTGTGCTTTGTGGTGAGGCTGTCCATTGTCTATTATGGCCTGTCTCTACTTCTGTGACTTCACAAGTCATGGAGCACAGGTATATATTCTGAGTTGATGTATACTATGCAGATATTTCTGCACATATTTTTTAAATTGTGTGAATAATTGCCATATGGTGATATGTAGTTTGGAGTTGCTTGAAATATCCCCAGCTTATTTCAAGCTGTCTACTTACAGTTTCTGAATGAGGTTGTTTCTCTCAAGACTGAAAATCTGTTTTCAGTTCTCTTGCCAAGTCTACAGTAGCAAGAAGATAGAACACAGGTGTGAGCAAATGTATGCAGTGGGTTCCCCTTACCATAAACTGTCATAAAAAGGACTGGATTATGGGGATAAGGCCATTCCTACTTCTGTGACTGTGACAGAGACTGCAGTGCTCACCAAACAGCATGTAAGTAACTCATGCCCACTTTCTTCCCACTACATTTCTCAACCTCTTTTGCAGTTAGGCTGGGACATGTGTCTAATTCTGGCCAAAGGTTGTGAGAGGAAGTGATACATATCCTACTTTCTCATCCTGGAAGGTATGAGTTCAGTTGGCAGAACCTACAAGAGCAGACTGGATCCCTGAATCATTGTTCAGAATGGTGCTGCTCTGGGGAGCCTTCGGGCTCACAGTGAAATTTTTGTGAGTTGGAAATAAACTTCTGTGGTTTTGGCCCTGGAGACTGGGGATTGACTGTTACTGCAGCATAACCTAGAGTTACCTTGACTAGTACAGTTGCTAACTAACAGTGTGAGCTTGGGCAAGTTAACAGTGTTCTCAGTTCTCATCTTCCTCTTCTAAAACATAAGAGTTGTCCCAGATAATCTCAAAGGTCACCTTCTAAGATTCTCTGATTCCCAATTGATCATGTCCTGTTGCAAGGTTTTCTCTCTACTTCTTTACATTCTTACTGCCATTGATGTTTATTATTTCTCATGTGATCATTCTAGAAGCCTTCTGATTGCCCCCATGTACCCAGGCTCATGCATTTCATCCCTTCTGCTTCCTCAGTATGGATTACATCACCTTCCTCCTCAAAGGCCTTTGTCTGATATTTGTCTGATTTGTCTGATATTTGAATTCTTTGATAGGAACGCTTGGGTGGCTCAGTTGGTTAAGCATCTGCCTTTGGCACAGGTCATGATCTCAAGGTCCTGAGACTGAGTCCCACCTTGGGAATCCCTGCTCAGCAGGGAGCCTGCTTCTCCCTCTGCCTGCTGCTCCCTCCACTGTGTGCTTTCTCTCTCACTGACAAATAAATAAATAAAAACTTGAAGTCCTTGATAATCTATGGTTGTTTAATCTGTGCAGAGCTCTCTTCCCTCACCTGTGCTGTGGGTTCCTGGAGGTCCAGTGCCATGCCTTCCTGATTTAGTTTAGAGCCTCCCACACAGCTAGTTCCTACTGAAGTAGAAAGTCAGATATCTCCAAACCAGGAATGAGGCTCTAACAAAATGATAGAAACCATCAAATGAATTTCATTGATGACGTTTGCCAGTAGTATGCCTGTTCTGCACAGTGGTAACAAGCAGAATATGTGTATGTTAAAATGCAGAATATGTATTAAAATCCACATCCAAAGATGATTGAAGACTATCTGAAGGGCATTGTGCAATAAGGGAGGTGAGGGAGTTACAAAGATTAAGGCAAGCTCCCTGTAATTCTAGGCAATGAGAGCTGGGGAAATGTGTGCTGGAAGCAGACTTCTTTGAACTGCAAAGAAGTCCTTAAAGTGGCTTCTAGGGGTAGTGGCAGAAGGAGACTGGTTATTTGGGTTGGCCCTAGAAACAGCCCTTCTTCAAAGAAGTGCTGTGACTCAGACCCTACTGTTTTCACCCCTATGGTGCCATGGAGGACATCTGCTGGGCCTATGTCACAGGCAGAGGAGAAAACAAGTGGACTCAGAATGGAGGAAAGAAAGAGGAAGAGAAGAAAAGTGAAGAGGAAATTCACTACCGAAGAATCTAACATCTACATCCTTCTTCTCAGTTCAAACAGCATTTTCATAAGACTGTAGGTGGCTATTGGTTATTTTATTCTGCTGATGAGAAAAAAGTGTGAGAGGTCAAGGGACTTGCTCAAGGTCACAAATTGAGGTTTCTAACTCAAAACCTTGTACTGTGTTCTCATTTGTCTCTCTAACAAGAGAAAGTACCACAATTCCCATACCATGAAGTAAATGATGATGGTTATGATACATAAATAAAATTACAATACATAAATATGATAGTGCCGGATTATGATCCAAAGAATAAATAAATATCTGTGAACCCATACTTAGTTTTTTATTTAAATTCAGTTAATTAACATACAACATATTATTAGTTTCAGAGATAAAGTTCAGTGAGCCATCAGTCTTATATAATACCCAATTATGAGCCAATACTTGCATAATTAAAAGATTGAATAAATAAATGGGAAAGAAGGGACAAATCTCCCTTATAGAAAGATTTCAATTAATACATGTAAAAGAGATGAGAGAAACAAAATCACTATTAGAACACCACAGTAATAATTGCTGCAAGCAAGATCTGCTGATGAAGCTAATATTAGTGGGCAAAATTTTGAGAAACAGGATATTTGCATAGCTTCAAAATAGAGTCCCCCAAATATTTATTATCTTTTTAAAACATATGTCCAAAAATGCTTTGATATTCCTTTCTCCACAACCTAGACCTTAATTCCCCTCCCCTTACACGTGGGCTAAGTTTAGTGATATGCTTCTAATGAATATAATTGGAGTCAGCAAAGAGCCAGGTAGGATCTGTATTAGTCTCTGTGAGCCACACAGTCTCTTTTGTAACAGTTCACCTCTGCTATTGTAGCATGAAAGCAGTCACAGAAAATATGTAAGCAAATGAGTGGCTGTGTACTTTATTTAAATAAAGTTAAACAAAATTTATTTACAAAAACGGGCAGTGGGGTGGATTTGGCCTTCCAGCCATAGTTTGCTGACCTTTGGAATAGCATAGGGAAAAAGAAAAAAAAATAACTTTGCAGTGGAGAAACCTTGCAGACACTACCTTCACTAAGTGACCAGGTTAATATTACCAATAATAACTCATATTGAAGTCCCATCAGCGAAACAGCAGAGTAAGGATCTCCAAAACTTCATCCCTTCATAATAGCAACAAAAAAGATGGCAAAACTGTCAGAATCAACTTTTTCAGAATATTGGACACTAATAGACTTATAATAAGTAATGAGATTAAATCAATAACAAAAAACTTTGAACAAAAATGACAAAAGTCCAGGATAAGTTGCTTTCACTGGTAAATTCTATCAGATATTTGAAGAAGAATCAGCAGTAATCCTTCTCAAACTCTCACAAAAAAAAATACAAGAAGAGAAAACACTTTTTAAAAAGATTTTATTTATTTCTCAAACTCTCACAAAAAAAATTACAGGAAGAGAAAACACTTTTTTAAAAGATTTTATTTATTTATTTGACAGAAAGAACAGGTAGGGGGAGCGGCAGAGGGAGAGGGAGAAGCAGGCTCCCCTCTGAGCAGAAAGCCCAATGTGGGGCTTGATCCCAGGACCCCAGGATCATGACCTGAGCCAAAGGCAAACAATCAACTGAGTCACCCAGGTGCCCCAAAAGAACACTTTCTTAATTCATTATATGAGGCCAGTATTGTCCTGATACCAAAGTTGGACAAAGATAACACATAAAAAGAAAACTACAGGACCAATATCCCTTATGAATACATATGCAAAAATCCTTAACGAAATAAGAGGATTACACCTCTTGACTCAGTGAGATCTACCCTAACAATGCAATGGTGGCTCAGCATGTGAAAATCAATACAACACACCATATTAATAGAACAAAGTGTGAAATTACACATGGTTTCATTTCAATCAATGCAGAAATATTGCTCAACAAAATTGAACACCCTTTCATGATAAAAACACCCAACAAACTAGAAATAGAAAGGAACTTTCTTAGGACCCTTGGGTGGTTTGGTTGGTTAAGCATGTGTCTGTTGATCTCAGCTCAGGGCTTGAACTCAGGGTCCTTTTTTTTTAATAAAAGAAAGGAACTTTCTCAACCTGATAAAAAGCATGTACAAAAAACCCATAGTTAATATCCTAATGGTAAAAGATGGAAAGCTTTCTTCCTAAGATCAGGAACAAGGCAAAGATATCGACTCTTTCCGTATGTATCTAACATTGTATTGGAAGTTCTAGCCAAAGAATTAGGCAACAAAAGGAAGTTAAAAAGCCTTCAGATTAGAAGGAAATAAAACTATTTCTGTTTGCAGATGACATGATTTTATATAGAGAAAACCTAGAGAATCTGGAAAAACCTATTGATGTCAAGTTCATCAAGGTTGCAAGATACAAGATCAGTGTACCCAAACCAAGTGTACTTCTATAAACTAATGATGAATGATCTGAAAATTAAAATTTAGAAATTCCACTTATGGGGCACCTGGCTGGCTCCGCCAGTAGAATGTGTGAATCTTGATCTCAAAGTAGTGAGTTCAAGCCCCACATTGGGCATGGAGCCTACTTAAAATAAAAACTAAAATATAAGTAAAATGAAAATTCTACTTATATTAGCATTAAAAAGAATGAATACTTAGAAATAAATTTAACAAAAGAAATTCAAGACTTATACACTGAAAACTACAAAATATCACTGAAAGAAATTAAATATCTAAATAAATAGAAATATGTCCCATTGTTCATGTATCAGAAGACTTAATCTGATGGCAGCACTCCGCCAAATTGATCTGTAGATTCCGTGCAATAATTACCAAAATCTCAGTGGCTTTTTTTTTTTTTTTTTAATAGCTGGACACGGACCAACTGATTCTAAAATTCATATGGAATTACAAGGTACCCTGAATAGCCAAACAATCCCGAAAAAGAAGAACAAAGTTGGAGGACTCACAGTTCTTGATTTCAAAACTTAACTACAAAGTTATGCTAATCAAAACAGTGTTGCGCTGGCAGGAGGATAGACCTGTAAATCAATGGGATAGAATTAAGAGTACAGAAATAATCCTGTACATTTTAGGTGACTTGATTTTTGACAAGGGTGCCAAGAACATTCCATGGGGGAAAGAATAGTCTTTCCAACACATGATTTAGGGACAACTGGATAAATGACTGCAAAAGAATGAAGTTGACCCTGTATTAATTTGCTAGGGTTACCATCATACTATAGACTGAAATGACAGTATTGACTGTCATTGACATGACAGAAGTTAATTTGCTCAGTTTTGGAGGTTACACTTCTAAGGTCAAGGCATTTAGCAGAGTTCATTTCTTCTGAAACCTCTCTCCTTTTCTTGTTGTTGGTCATTTTCTCCCTCTGTTTTCACATGGCCCTTCCTCTGTGCATGTCTGTGTCCTTCTCTCCTCTTCTTACAATGAGACTGGCATGTGATGGTCAAGTATGTGGGAGTCACCTCAGAGCTGGGGGTCCAGCTCAGAGCATCAGAGAGATCTAGAACAGCAAGCTACCTGCAGGGAGGGACAGAATGTTTCGGACTGTGCAAGGAGGGTTTTCATCAGCTGCATGTGTGGCAGAGAGAGAGGCAACGGCTCCCCGAAACTGGTTCTCTGGTGAATGGAAATGTGTCATCAGTTCTCTGTCCTTAAATTACTCAGAGATAATAATTGGCCCCTTTGGTTTGAGTAAAACTGGGCGTGTTGGACAAATTAAAGGGAGAAACAGATACTGGGCTTTCTCTGCTAATCCAGCGTATTAGGTGATAAGCTGATTTTGTTTTGAAAAGTAGAAGAGATGTGACCATATTTATCCCCTAGGCTAGTGGTTCTGGCTGTTTCTGGTCATGCTGGTCACATAGATTAAAACTGGGCTTCTGAGAAACATTTGCTTCATATCTTGTCATTACAGGTATCCCCTACTTTTCCAAAGTTTGCATTATTACCGCTTTGTTTTTAGGAAAGACCTACATTAGTTTCTGGTCTCCCTAACCAGAAGGAATCCAAAGAGGATTTTGGCTTTTATGGGAAAAAGGTGAGAATCGAAAGTAACATGCAGGGTTTGTTCTGCAGCGAGCCCCAGAGAGGCAGTGTGCATTCTGGGCAACAGGCATGGCCCAGGTGAATTCCTTCCTGGGGAACCACACTCAGCAACTGAGCGTCAAGCTGTCTATGAGCATGCGTGCTTTATCACAACTCATTTTGTGCATCATGGGCAAGATGTGTCCTAAGGTATCAGAAAAGCCTAAGAGAGGTTATTTTTGGGGACTGAGAACTCTAAAAAAATTTCCATATAAATGAATGGCAATTGCTTCTTCACTCTATACCATTTTAAATCTTTTTTTTTTTTTAAGATTTTATTTATTTATTTGACAGAGAGAGATCACAAGTAGGCAGAGAGGCAGGCAGAGAGAGTGAGAAGGAAGCAGGCTCCTCGCTAAGCAGAGAGCCCGATGCAGGACTCGATCTCAGGACCCTGAGATCATGACCTGAGCCAAAGGCAGCGGCTTAAACCACTGAGCCACCCTGGCACCCCGACTCTATACCATTTTAAAAGGTTTCATAAGGATGCTCTACTTTTTGATGGTGGGAAAAAATCTGTATATCTTTCCCTGTTTCTTTGGAGAGCAGGATAAGGATAGTGGAAAACAGGAATCCTGAAGTGAACAGAAGGACCCTTATCCTTCAGAGAAGGCTGTCTTGGCACCAGTCTCCTACCCTCTACCCCCACCCCTGTGTCTTAGTGTTCTCTGAAACAGGACCATACCCCCTTCCTGCTAATCAGAGCTACATGATTTTCTCATCATTTGAGACAATTTGCTTCCCAGCCTTTCCATTCTTGTTGCTGCCTCTCTGTTCCCTCAGGTGGACAAATGCTAGTGTTCCGTTATGGCTATTTACTGACCCATCATTGCTCAAGTAAGTTCATTTTTCAGAAGATTTTATTTATTTATTTATTTGATAGAAAGAGAGAGTGAGCCTGTGCATAAGCAGGGGGAGTGGCAGGCAGGCGTTGAGGAAGAAGCAGGTTCCCCTGCAGAGCAGGGAACCCAACAATGTGGGGCTGGAGGCTGATGTGGGGAGCTCGATCCCAGGACCTTGGGATCATGACCGGAGCTGAAGGCAGATGCTTAACTGACTGAGCCACCCAGGTGCCCCAAGTAAACACATTTTTAAGAAATTAATTAGGTTAGGTTATTCCTGCTATAAGAACTTGTGATTAATGATTGACTTGGTGCTTCGGAATGTTTCCTGGACATGCTGGCACTGTCAGGACCTAATCTGAAGGCTTCTTTTTTTCCCCCCTCTGTTTCCTGATTTAGACGGATATATTCTCTCTCTCATAAAAATAGATTCAAAGTAACAGGTAGCTTGCAGCAACTCCTTCAGAGATTCTCTTGGAATTAAGGCTCTTGTGAAAAAAAAAAAAATTAAAAGTTCTTGTGATAATTAGAGAAATAAGTCTCAGAGCTTCTGTTCAGCCGTGTGAAAAGAAAAAAAGGTTTATTTTTTCCTCCCAGTTTTTTGTTATAATTCTGTATTCTGCTTCTTAAAAATTTAATTTTTATCATGTATTTTTTGTGTTCATATTTTTAAAATTATTCACAAATTTTACTTTTTTTTTTTTTTTTGTAATCTCTGCATTCAGCATTGGGGCTCAAACTCATGACCCTGAGATCAGGAGTCACATGCTTTCTTGACTGAGCCAGCCAGGGGACCCAACAAAATTTTTTACGTTTTTTTTTTTAATTGATTTATATCTTTGAGAGAGAGAGCACCTGCAGCTGCACCCGCACAGTGGGGAAGGGCAGAGGGAGAGAGTGTCTGAAGCAGACTCCATGGTGAGCACAGAGTGTGACACAGGGCTCTATCTCATGACCTTGAGATCAAGACCTGAGCTGAAACCAAGAGTTGGACGCTTAACTGACTGAGCTGCACAGGCGCCCCATCAATGCTCTAATATATATCCATATTCAGATTTCCCAGTTGTCTTTTTAGCTGTTTTGGTGTTTTGTTTTTGGATCACACACTGCATTTGGTTGTATCTCAGTTTTGTTCTCTACGAATTGAAATATGTAATGTGCAGTAGCGTTGCATCACAGTTACCATGAAGAACAAAAGCATGTTTATAAAAGTACCCAGTGCCGTATATCGAAGCATGTACCTAGGCTCTCAGAAATGTACGGCTTTTAAGAAATCCAGTTCATCCCTTCAGTTCATGTTCTGAAAACCCGGGAAACATTAAGAAAACCAGGAAATTATAACACGGAACCAAAGTGTGGAGAGAACTACCCACCAGCATATAATCAAGTACAGACTATGAGTTCTGCAGAGGTTTAAAAATAGGGTTGGGGGAGGAGGTCTTGGGTGGCTCAGTCCCTTAAGTCCAAACTCTTGATTTTGGCTCACATCATGATCTTAGGGTTGTGAGATTCCAGCCCTGTATAGGGCTCAGTGCTGGGGGCATGGAGCCTGCTTAAGATTCTCTCTCTGGCCTTCTTCTCTCTCTGTCTCCCCACCTCCTCTCTTAAAAAAATAAATAAATAAATAAATAATAAAAAAATAAAAAATAAAAATAAAGGATTGAGGGAGAGGACTCCAGGAAGGCCTTCTGGAGGAGGCAATGTTTAAGCTGGTCTGAAGATTCAGGATTTGGGTGAGCCACCGGTGGTGAAGTGTAATAGCATGAGCAAAAGCAGTAAGAGAAAGTTAGGAGTATGGAAAGAAGACCAGCCCTTTTGGAATGGAGAGTGGAACCTGGGGAATGTCTGGGAATAATGTGTGTGTCTAGGTGAAAAGGAAAGGCCCTTTGGGCATGGAACCTTGGGTTTCCCTCCAGTTCTCAGTCCGCCCCTGATCTTACCCAATCAGCCCCAAGAATACCCGCGAAGCCAGAGACGCTGCACCTTTCTTGGATACCACCAGGGGGCAGTATGACCCAACACCTCGGAATTTACCTGGTTCCTTAAGAACTTTTTTCTGAGTTCCTATTACGTGCTAGGAGCTGAGCTAGGAGCTTAAAAGTAGGATCTATCCACCAATCTAAAGACCGTATGTTTGTGGAGTGCTTTGCATGGAGGATGCAACGTACTTTTCCCTCTGTGATCTCTTCCGGTACTAACCACAACACTGTGTGTTCTCCCTATATGCAAGGAGGAACTGGTGTTCATAGATTTACTGCGATTATTCAAGTTCAAACAGACAGTGAGGGAATCTGAATCTGAACCCAGGGTTGTAATCTCCATCCCGCGGTTAAGGAGATAGGAGCATAAAAATATTTAACGTAAGAGTTATGTGAGTAGTTACTGAAAGCTGATGGCAGAATTTAAGTTTGAGAAGATGTCAAAGTTCTGGAGATGGTTGGTGGTGATGGTTTAACAACAGGGTGAATATGCTTGATGCCACTGAGCGGTACACTTAAAAGTGATTAAAATGGTAGATTTTATGTATAAGTTACACAATTTTTTTTTTTAAAGATTATTTATTTATTTGACAGAGATGACAAGCAGGCAGAGAGAGGGGAGGAAGCAGGCTCCCCGCCGAGCAGAGAGCCGGATTCGGGGCTCGACCCCAGGACCCTGGGACCATGACCCGATCCGAAGGCAGCGGCTCAATCCACTGAGCCACCCAGGCGCCTATGTTACACAATTTAAAAGTGGTGACTACTGGGGTACCGGGGTGGCTCAGTCAGTTAAGCTTTGGACGTTTGGCTTCAGCTCTGGTCATGATCTCAGGGTTGTGAGATTGAGCCCCACATGGGGCTCCGGGCCTAGCAGGGAGTCTGCTTGATATTCTCTTTCTCCCTCTTCCTCTGCCCCACAGCCACCTCAGCCCCCCGCTCTGCCTCACGCTCTCTAAAACAAATAAATTTTTTAAAAATGGCCACTACTAACAAAACAAAAAAAAACCAAAAAACAAAAACAGCAAAAGGACCAAGGCAATGTTCAATTCTCTAAACCAAGAGAAACCAGGGGTATAATAAAAGGATATATAAGGGAAAAAAAAACAAATAATAAATAAAAATGGCAACTGCTGGGGTGCCTGGGTGGCTCAGTGGGTTAAACCTCTGCCTTCGGCTCAGGTCATGGTCTCGGGGTCCTGGGATCGAGCCCCGCATTGGGCTCTCTGCTTTAGCAGGGAGCCTGCTTCCCCTCTTTCTCTGCCTGCTTCTCTGCCTACTTGTGATCTCTCTGTGTCAAATAAATAAATAAAATCTTTTTTTTAAAATGGCAACTACTATATAACATTCATTAACAATAGTAAGTTTTTATTTATTTACTTTATTGATTTTTTTTTAAGATTTTTTTCTTTATTTATTTGACAGACAGAGATCTCAAGTAGGCAGAGAGGCAGACAGAGAGAGGAGGAAGCAGGCTCCCTGAGGAGCAGAGAGTCCGATGCGGGGCTCAATCCCAGGACCCTGGGATCATGATCCGAGCCGAAGGCAGAGGCTTAACCCACTGAGCCACCCAGGCACCCCTACTTTATTGATTTTTAAAAAGGTTTTATTTAATTTGACAGACAGCGAGAAAGCACACAAGCAGGAGCAGAGGCAGAGAGAGGGAGAAGCAGGTCAGTCAGGTGCAGATCATGGCCTATACTGGAATTGTTGGGCTAGGGAGTGGGGAGTCAAGACAGACCAAAGGACAAAACGACTTGTAAGGTTTATGTTTTTTTTTTAAAGATTTTTTTTATTTATTTGACATAGGGAGTGTGCATTAGCAGGGAGCACTGCAGAGAGAGAGGGCAAAGCAGGTTCCCCACTGACCAGGAATGATGCAGGGCTCGATCCCAGGACTCCGAGATCACAACCCAAGCCGAAGGCAGATGCTTAACTGACTGAGCCACCCAGGCATCCCATTAGTAGCTGTTTTTAAAGCATTTATGAATTTTTAAATTATTTAATTGAATCCTCACAACCACCAGTTGAGGTAGGTACTATCATTATTCCCATTTAACAAGTCATTTCGAGCCATCTGGGTGACTCAGTGGGTTAAGCGTCTGCCTTTGGCTCAGCTCATGATTCCAGGGTCCTGGGATCCAGCCCCACGTTGGGCTCCCAGCTCAGTGGGGAGTCAGCTTCTCCCTCGCTTTCTGCAATGGCCCCTGCTTGTGCGTGCAAGCACACACACACACACTCTCTCTCTCTCTGTGTCAAATAAGTTAATAAAAAAAAAAAAAGCCAGGGGCGCCTTGGTGGCTCAGTGGGTTAAAGCCTCTGCCTTCAGCTCAGGTCATGATCTCAGGGTCCTGGGATTGAGCCCCACCTCGGGCTCTCGGCTCAGCAGGGAGCCTGCTTCCCCATCTCTCTCTGTCTGCCTCTCTGCCTACTTGTGATCTCTCTCTCTCTGTCAAATAAATAAATAAAATCTTAAACAAAACAAAACAAAACAAAAAGCCCAACAAGTTGTTTTGTCCTTTGGTCTGACACCCTAGTCCCGGCCCCAACAACTCAAGTATAGGCTGTGATTTGCACTTGGCTGACCCTTGGTCGACCAGCACTGTGAAGTGTAATGGACCCAGGTCTTTGGCCCTAGAGCTGATGAGGATTCCACAGCTTTACCAGCTGAATGTTCTGGGGCAACTTACTTAATCTCTCTGGCCTCGCTTTTTTCATTTGTGAAATAGAGATAATAGTGCCCATGTCATAGGGTTGTTGTGGTGAGCAAATAAGCCCTCAGAAAATAATAAATTAAACAGATGGGTTCTTCTGGAGAGTACCCGAAGCAGCTCCCTGGGTGCTGGAGGGCAACCAGCAGACGGTATTTGGTCTGTCAGCTCAGCTCAGGGAAGGCTAGGACTGGCTGAAGTTCTTTGAGTTCAACTCCGTCATTTTACAGAAGGAGCTGAAGCTGAAGAGAGAGAGTTGTTTTGTGTCAGGTCCCCGCCATTGGCGCCAGTCAACCAGGAAGTTCCTTCCCCTAAAAAGCCGTGTGGTGCGAGCCTCTGGGAGCCAGGCCTGGGTGGTGAAGGGAGCTTCAAGTCAGCCAGGGGCCCTCCCAGGGAAACAGGTTGTCTGCCCTCACGTTCCTCCCAGCCCCAGATCCTTCCCAAGAGCTGCTCACCTTTGCCCTTTCGCGGCAGAGTGGCCAAGAGGATTGTGAAACTGGGCAATCAGCAGCTAATTCTAGCATGGGGAGGGGTCCTGGGCACCCAGCTCTAGAAGTACCTTTGGTTAATATTTATTTTTTCTCCTTGCTTGGCCTGGAAACCACAGGGAAGCCAAGCAGCAGCTTGTGAAGCAAGATCTCAGGGGCCCCCGAGAAACGTTCCTGTGAGGGATGACTCAGCAGCACAAGCCTCAGCACCGCAGGGAGTGTCCCTCAGCCGGATCTGGAGTGGGCTCCTGTGCAGTTATGTGGGCCACGGTTGCTGTTACTGCTCTCTGCTCAGGGGAGATTGTTGTCCCCTAGGAGCCTGATGATGTCCCGGCAGCCCCCTGCTAATGAGTGGTATCAGGATCCTGGTTGTGGTTTGATCTCTGATTAATGCATGTTTCCCTGAAGAAACCCCTCATGTCTTGCCTGGGTGTAGTGACCCTCCTTCCCTCCAGGTTCTTGTCAGTACTGCCTGGGATTCTCTGTTCCTTCATCAGGGTCATCTCATATATCAGCTCTTCTGTGCTGCTTCCCCCAAATCTAGGTCCCTTTCTTTGTGTTTACATAATCCCCCTGCACTTTCTACCTACCTCTGCTCTAGAATTTTCATGTTGGCTTAGGGTTGGCGCCCATACTTGTTTGTAAGCTCCATAAAGATCACCGATGACTCATTTTTGCATCCCCAGGGCTTAGCAAAAGTACCTGGCAGAAAGAAGACACAGTTGTTAGATGCATGCGTAAATGAGTGAGTGAATGAGTGGAGACTGGTCCTTAGTCTCACTCAGAAAGGTAGATTTAACTCATTTTGTAGCTGGTGGAGCCATGATTTGTCCCGTAGATTCCTGCTTTGCAGGAATTCCGTAGATTCAGGCTTCGCAGCCTGAATGTTTGGTCTACCCTTGATGAAGCTATCCATTTACATTTTGGCAAGAGGTAGTTAGATCAGCCATAACTGAGGTCTTGGAATTCTGTTTTAAAATCTCTACATGTGACTCCGTGTCAGGCTGAGGAATTGCTTTCTCTTGATCTCTTTGAGAATAGAACCCAACAGGCTTTTTCTTTTCTTTTTTCTATCTCAGATCTGTTCCTGAGGATAAGCCAACTCATAATTCTTGACCTTTTAACTCCAGGACACAACTGCCACCTCAGCCAGCCACACCCTGGACATTGTCACAACTGTGCCAGCTCAGAAACGCTCACCTACAGTTCTCTGGCCAGACTCCATCGCCCTCAGTTTGCTCACTTGCCCCACTCCCAGTGCACTTGCTCTCTGACTGACATCATGGTTCCCTGGATCTCTGTTCTCAGGCCCAGCCCAGGAGTGGCCTCCCTACTTCTTCCCCTTCAACCAAACGTGCCCCTGCCCCTCCTCCTCCGGTCCTCCAGACAATGCCCTCAGCACCACCTGCACCGTCAGGATCCCCTCCCTTTCCTCCACCCTCAGTCTCTCTTCTGGTTCTCCTCCTGCAACACAAACACAGTCAGGTGTCTTTCATCTTTATGGCTGCCTTCCTCTAGTACTGGTGTGTTCGGGTTCTAGGACCAGTCCAAGGGGAGGGGGTCTCCTCACCCCATCAAGCAATTCTTGGATACCAGCTGGGGATCTTACATTTCAACTCAGTTCTGATGGTGTCTACACAGAGACAGCATCAAATGCCACAGGTCCCTATACCCCCATCCCCCAGCTTCAGATGCAACTCACCAGTCCAGGTCCCTTCCTGTGCTTCTGACCAGCTGGCTATTGATCAGAGCTTCCCACAATCCTCTCCTTCCTCAGGTTTGATTAATTTGCTAAAGTGGTGCACAACTCAGAGAAACGTTTTACTTGCTAGATTACCAGTTTATTACAAAAGGATAAAACTTAGGAACAGCCAGATGGAAGAGAGGCATAGGGCCAGGCATGGAGAAGGGGAGTGAGGAGCTTCTGCACCCTCTTTAAGGGTGTCCCCGTGTCTCCTTTGGGAGGGACTCCCCAAGTTTCCACGTTTGCTAACCTGGAAAGAAGCTCTTTGAAACCCTGTCCTTTTGGGTTTTTATGAAAGCTTAAGTATGTAGGCACAATGGATTCAGTCACGGGCTGTTGCTGATTGATTGAATCTGCAGCCCCCTTCTCCACCCCAGAGACCAGTGGGGTGGGACTCACAAGGTTGGTTCCCCGACAAACAACCTCCAGTTAAGTATGGTCCAAAAGTCACCTCATTAACATAGCAAAGGACACCTAGGAAATTCCAAGGGTTTTAAGACCTCAGTGCCAGAAAGGGATAAACTTTTTTAAATTGTTTTTTTTTTTTAGTTTTAATTCCAGTTATATTAGTTTCAGGTGTACAATATAGTGACTTAACAATTCTATTTATTTATTTATTTTGAGAGAGAGAAAGAGTGACAGCTTGTGAGGAGACAGAGGAGCAGAGGGAGAGGGAGAGAATCTCAAGCAGACTCCATGCTGAGTGTGGAACCCCACATTGGGCTCGATTTCATGACCCTGATAATGACCTGAGCCAAAACCAAGAGTCAGACACTTAATCCACTGAGCCACCAAGTGCCTTGGATCAACAATTCTGTACATTACTCAGTGCTCGTCATGATAAATGGACTCTTAATCCCCATCTCCCCACCTAGCTCCTCTCTGGTACCCATCAGTTTGTTCTCTATAGTTAAGGTTCTGTTTCTAGATTTGCCTTTTTTTTTTTTATATTTATTTTAGAGCGCCTGGGTGGCTCAGTTGATTAAGCAACTGCCTTCGGCTCAGGTTATGATCCTGGAGTCCAAGGATTGAGTCCTGTATATGGCTTCCTTCTCAGCAGGGAGTCTGCTTCTCCCTCTGACCCTCTCTCCCCTTTTGTGCTCTCTCTCTCTCTCTCTCTCAAATAGATAAAATCTTTTTTTTTTTTTTTTTTTTAAAAGATTTATTTATTTATTTATTTGACACAGAGAGATCACAAGCAGGCAGAGAGGCAGGCAGAGAGAGAGAGGAGGAAGCAGGCTCCCTGCCGAGCAGAGAGCCCGACGCGGGACTCGATCCCAGGACCCTGAGATCATGACCCGAGCCGAAGGCAGCGGCCCAACCCACTGAGCCACCCAGGCGCCCTCAAATAGATAAAATCTTAAAAAAAGATTTACTTATTTATTTTAGAGAGAGGTGAAAGAAGGGGAAGAGGTAGAGAGGGAATCCTGAAGCAGACTTCCTGCTGAGTGACGAGCCCACCATGCAATTCAATCCTAGGACCCTGAGGTCATGACCTGAGCCCAGATCAAGAGCCAGCTGCTTAACCAACTGAGCCACCCAGGTGTCCCTCTCTCTATCTTTTTTTTCCCCTTTGCTTATTTGTTTTGTTTCTTAAATTCCATATATGAGTGAAATCATATGGTATTTGTCTTTTTCTGACTGGCTTATTACACTTAGCATAATACTCTAGCTCTGTCCATGTCATTACAAATGGCAAGATTTCATTCATTATTTGGTTGAATAATGTTCCATTGTGTATATATACAACACATGTTCTTTATCCATTCATCAATCAATGGATGATTGGGCTGTTTCCCTGATTTGACTATTGTAAATAATGCTATAAATGTAAGGGTGCATGTATCCCTTTGAATTAGTGTTTTTGCGTTCTTTGGGTTAATACCCAGTAGTGCGAATGCTGGATTGTAGGGTACTTCTATTTCTACTCTTTGAAGAAGCTCCCTACAGTTTTCCACACTGATTGCACTAGTTTGCATTGCCACCAACAGTGAATGACAGATCCTTTCTCTCCACATCCTCTCCAACATCTGTTGCTTCTTGTGTTTTTTAATTTTAGCCATTCTGACACGTGAGGTGGTATCTCATAGTTTTGATTTGCCTTTCCCTGATGATGAGTGATGTTGAGAATCTTTATGTGTCTACTGGCCATCTGTTTGTCTTCTTTGGAAAAAAGTCTGCTAATCTCTTTTGCCCTTTTTAAAATTGGATTATTTGTTTTGGGGGTGTTGAGTTGTATCCGTTCTTTATATATTTTGGATACTAATCCTTTATCAGACGTCATTTGCAAATATCTTCTCCCATTCAGTGGATTGCCTTTCAGTCTTATTGATTATTTCCTTCATTGGGCAGAAACTTTTTATTTTTGTGTAGTTCTAAAGTTTCTTTTTGCTTTCATTTCCCTTGCCTCAGAAGACCTATCTAGAAAAATGTTGCTACAGCCAATGTCAGAAACATTACTGCCTGTCTTCTCTTCCAGGATTTTTTATGGTTTCAGGTCTCATTTTAGGTTTTTTGTGTGTTTGTTGTTTGTTTTAAGTAAGCTCTATGCCCAATCTCGGGCTTGAATTCACAGCCCTGAGATCAAAAGTCACATGTCTTATCCACTGAGTCAGCCAGGCAGATGTTTAGGTTTTTAATCCACGTTGAATTAAGAAAGTAGTACAGTTCCATTCTTTTGAATGTATCTGTCCAGTTTTCCCAACATGGTTTGCTGAAGACTGTCTTTTTCCCATTGCATATTCTTTTCTCCTTTGTCAAAGATTAATGGACCATATAATTGTGGGTTTATTTCTAAGTTTTCTATTCTATTCCATTGATCTATATGTTTATTTTTGTGCCAGTACCATACTGTTTTGATTAGTACAGATTTGTAATATAGCTTAAAGTCTGGAATTGTGATACCTGCAGTTTTGTTTTCCTTTTTTCAAGATTGTTTTGGCTGTTCGGGGTCTTCTGTGGTTTTATACAAGCTTTAGGATTGTTCTAATTCTGTGAAAAATGCTGGTGGTATTTGCTAGGGATTGCACTAAATCTGTAGATTGCATTAAGTCTGTAGTATGAACATTTCAACAATATTTATTCTTCAAATTCATGAGCAGGGAATGTCTTACCATTTCTTTGTGTCATCTTCCAATGTCTTTCATCAATGTTTTATAGTTTTCAGAGTACAGGTCTTTCATCTCTTTGGTTAAGTTTATTCCTAGGTATTTTATTATTTTGGGTGCAAGTGTAAATGGGCTTGTTTTCTTAATTTCTCTCTCTGCTGCTTCATTATTAGTGTATGGAAATGCAACAGAATTAGTGTTTTTGTATTTTGGCTGGCTCAGTTGGCAGAGCATCCAATTCTTGGTCTTGGGATTGTGAGTTTGAGCCCCATGCTGGATGTAGAGATTACTTAAAAAAAAAAAAATCTTAAAAAAAAAAGAAATGCAACAGATCTCTGTACATTGATTTTATATCCAATGACCTTACTTTAAAAAAAAAAAGATTTTATTTACTTATTTATTTGATAGGGAGAGACACAGCAAGAGAGGGAACACAAGCAGGGGGAGGGTTAGGGGGAGAAAAAGAAGCAGGCTTCACACTGAGCAGGGAGCCCGATGCGGGGCTTGATCCCAGGACCCTGAGATCATGACCTGAGCTGAAGGCAGACACTTAATGCCCGAGTCACCTAGGCACCCCTCCAATGACCTTACTGAAGGTCATTTATCAGTTCTAGTAGTTTTTTGGCAGAGTCCTTCTGGTTTTCTATATATAGTAGTATCATGTCATTTGCAAATAGTAGAAGTTTAACTTCTTCCTTACCAGCTGGATGCCTTTTTTTTTTTTTTTCCTGATTGTTGTTGTCTTACTGCTGTGGGTAGGACTTCTAGTACAATGTTGAATGAAAGTGGTGACAGTGGACATCCTTGTCTTTTTCCTGACCCCAGGGTAAAAGCTTTCAGTTCCTCCCCATTCAGGATGATGTTTGCTGTGGGTTTTTCATGAAAGGCCTCAATTATGTTGAGGTATATTCCCTCTAAACCTACTTTTTTGGGGATTTTTGTCATGAATGGATGTTATACTTTGTCACGTGCTTTTTCTGCATCTATTGAAATGATCATATGTTTTTTATCCTTTCTCTTATTGATGTGATGTATCATGTTGATTGATTTGTGAATATCAAACCACCCTTGAATACTGAGAATAAATCCCACTTGATCGTAGTGAATGATTTTTTTTTAATGTATTGTTGGATTCTGTTTGATAGTATTTTGTTGAGGATTTTTGTGTCTATGTTCATGAGAGATATTTCTCTTTTTTTTTGTTGTGTCTTTGTCTGGTTTTGGTGTCGCGGTAATGTTGCTCTCATAGAATTAATTTGGAAGTTTTCCTTCCTCTTCTATTTTTTGGAATAGTTTGAGAAGAATGGTTATTAACTCTTCTTCAAATGTTTGGTAGAATTCACCTGTGAAGCCCACAGTTCCCAGATTTTTGTTTGTTGGGAGCTTTGTAAGTACTGATTTAGTTTCATTGCTGGTAATCAGTCTGCTCAAATTTTCTATTTCTCCCTGATTTGGTTTTCATAGCTTGTATGTTTCTAGGAATTTATCCATTTCTTCCAGATTGTCAGATTTTCTGGCATATAATTTTTCATAATATTCTCTTACAATTGTTTGTATTTCTGTGATGTTGGATTTTGTTTGTGATTTTTTAAAAGATTTTATTTATTTATTTGACCGATAGAGATCACAGAGAAGCAGGCAGAGAGAGAGAGGAAGGGAAGCAGGCTCACTGCTGAGCAGAGAGCCCGATGCGGGGCTTGATCCCAGGACCCTGAGACCATGACCTGAGCTGAAGGCAGAGGCTTAAGCCACTGAGCCACCCAGGTGCCCCATGTTTGTGATTTTCATTTGTGATTTTGGATTTTGTTTGAGTTCTCTCTCTCTCTTTTTATTTATTTATTTGTTTTTGATCAGTCTGGCTAGAGGTATATCAATTTTGTTGAGCTTTTCAAAGAATCGCTTCTTGGTTTCATTGATCTGTTCTATTAGCTTTTTTAGTTTCTTTATCATTAATTTCTACTCTAATCTTTATTATTTCCTTCCTTCTCCTGGTTCAGGGTTTTATTTGTTTTTCTCTTTGTAGCTTCTTTAGGTGTAAGGTTAGATGGTTTATTTGAGATTTTTCCTGCTTCTTGAGTTAGGTGTGTATTGCTATAAACTCCCCTCTTAAAACCATTTTTGCTGCATCCCAAAGATTTTTGACCATTTTTATTTGTTTCCATGCAATTTTTAATTTCTTCTTTGATTTCTTCGTTGTCCCATTCATCATTTAATAGCATATTACTTAACCTCCATGTATCTGTAATCTTTCCAGATTTTTTCTTGTGGCTGATTTCTAGTTTCATAGCATTGTGGTCAGAAAAGATCCATGCTACGACTTCGATCTTTTTGAATTTGTTGAGGTTTTTTTTGGGGTCTGATATGTGATCTATTCTGGAGAATATTCCATGTACACTTGAAAAGAATGTGTATTCTGCTGTTTTAGGAAGGAATGTTCTGAATATATCTGTTAAATCCTTCTGTCCAGTGTGTCATTCAAAGATACTACTGTGGGGTGCCTCGGTGGCTCAGTGGGTTAAGCCCCTGCCTTTAGCTCAGGTCATGATCTCAGGGTCCTGGGATCGAGTCCTGCGTCGAGCTCTCTGCTCAGCAGGGAGAATGCTTCCCCTTCTCTCTCTGCCTGCCTCTCTGCCTATTCATAATCTGTCAAATAAATAAAACCTTTAAAAAGAAAAAAAAGACACTGCTCCCTTATTGATTTTCTGTTTGGATCATCTGTCCATTGATGAAAGTGGGGTGTTAAAGTTCCTTACTGTTATTGTGTTACTACCGGTTAGTTCTTTTATTTTTGTTATTGTTTTATGTATTTAGGTACACCCATGTTGGGTGCATAAATATTTACAATTATTATATCTTCTTAGATTTCTCTGTTTATTATTATTACTTTTAAAGATTTTATTTATTTATTTATTTGTCAGAGAGAGAGAGAGAGAGACAGAGAGAGCACAAGCAGGGGGAGCAGCAGGCAGGGAGAAGCAGGCTCCCCGCTGAGCAAGGAGCCCAGTGGGGGACTCAATTCCAGGATCCTGGGATCATGACCTGAGCCAAAGGCAGATGCTTAACCAACTGAGCCATCCAAGTGTCCCCATTATTATTTTTGTTAAGATTGTATGTATGTATGTATTTATTTAGAGTGCACAAGTGCGAGTGTGGTGGGATGCGAGGGAGATGGGGAGAATCCCAAGCAGATTCCCTGCCCATCATAGAGTCCAGAGTGGGGTTTGATCTCATGACCCAAGATCATGACCTGAGCCAAAATCAAGAGTTGGACACTTAACTGACTAAGCCACCCAGGAATCTTGTCCCTTTATATATTTTTTATTTTTAAAAAATATATTTTTAAGATTTTATTTATTTGACACAGAGAGAGAGACAGTGAGAGAGGGTACAGAAGCAGGGGGAGTGGGGGAGGAAGAAGCAGGCTTCCTGCTGAGCACAGAGAGCTGGATCCAGGGCTTGATCCCAGGACCCCTAGGGATCATGACCTGATCTGAAGGCAGCCGCTTAATGACAGAGCCACCCAGGTGCCCCTTGTCCCCTTTATTATTATATAGTGTCCTTCTTTGTCTCTCGTTATAGTCTTTATTTTAAATTTTCTTTTGTCTATGTAAATTTTTTAAAAAGATTTTATTTATTTATTAGAGAGAGAGAGAGAGAGAGCAAGCGAGCATGAACAGGGGAGGAGCAGAGGGAGAGGGAAATACAGACTCCCCATTCAGCAGAAACCCCAACTCAGGGGCTGAAGATCACGACCTGAGCTGAAGGCAGATGCTTAATTGACTGAGCCACTAGGCACCTCTGATGTGAATATTGTTACCAGAGCTTTCTTTTGACATCTGTTTGAATGATAAATGTTTCTCCATCCCCTCACTTTGAATCTGCAGGTATATATATATATTTTAAGATTTTATTTATTTATTTGACAGACAGAGATCACAAGAAGGCAGAGAGACAGGCAGAGAGAGAAGGGGGGAAGCAGGCTCTCTGTGGGGCTCCATCCCAGGACCTGGAGATTATGACCTGAGCCAAAGGTAGGGGCTTAACCCACTGAGCCACCCAGGCACCCCTGCAGGTATCTTTAGGTCTGAAATGAGTTTGTTGTAGAAATATATAAATGGTCTTGGGTTTTTGGAGTGTGTAGTCTGTTTACATTTAAAATAGTTATTGAGAGATATGTCTTTATTGCCATTTTGTTACTTGTTTTGTAGTTTTTCTCTGATCCTTTCATGGTTTGCTGGCTTTCTTTAGTGATATACTTGGATTCCTTTTTCTTTATTCTTTGCCTATCATTGGTTTTTGATTTGTGGTTACCATTGGGTTTGTATATAATATCTTCTGCATAGAGCAGTCTATGCTATATGGTTTGAACTTATTCTTTACGTTTCCCCATGTTTTAGGTATATGGTGTCAAAGTTTACATTCTTTTATTTTGTGAATCCCTTGACTAATTTTTAGAGATATACTTACATTTACTGCTTTTGTGTTTCTACTTGGTATATATATATGTGTTTCCTAGTTTTTCTACTCACTTGTGGTCTTTTTCTTTTTCCCTCTCAAAGAGTCCCCCTTAGGGCGCCTGGGTGGCTCAGTGGGTTAAACCGCTGCCTTTGGCTCAGGTCATGATCTCAGGGTCCTGGGATCGAGTCCCGCATTGGGCTCTCTGCTCGGCAGAGAGCCTGCTTCCCTCTCTCTCTCTCTGCCTGCCTCTCCATCTACTTGTGATTTCTCTCTGTCAAATAAATAAATAAAATCTTTAAAAAAAAAAAAAAAGAGTCCCCCTTAATATTTCTTGTAGGGCTGGTTTAGTGAGCATGAACTCCTTCAGTTTTTGTTTGTTTGAGAAACTCTTTATCTCTCCTTCTATTCTAAATGATAGCTTTGCTGGTTAGTGTATTCTTGGCTGCAGAGTTTTCCCGTTCAGCACTTTGAATGTATCATTCCACTCTTTTCTGGACTGCAAAGTTTCTGCTGAAAAATTTGCTCATAACTTATGTGGCTTCCCCTGTGTGTAAATGTCTTCTTTTTCTCTTGCTGCTTTTAAACTCTCTTTTTCTCTTTCTTTCTTTCTTTCTTTCTTTCTTTCATCTCTATACAGGGTGCTTGGGTGGCTCAGTCAGTTGAGTGTCTGACTCTTTATTTTGGCTCAGGTGATGATCTCAGGGTCCTGGAATAGAGCTCTGTGTCAGCCTCCACACTCAGGGGGAGTTTGCTTAGGGATTTCCATTTCCCTTTGCCCTTCCTTCTCTCCCTTTCTCTCCCTCCCTCTCTCCCCCCCCCAAAGTAAATAAATAAATCCTTAAAAAAGAAAAAGTAAGCTCTACACCAGACATGGCACTTAAACTCACAAGCCTGAGATCAAGAGTCAGATACTCTACCAGTTAGGCCATCCAGGCACTCCTCCATATTTTTTTTTTTTTTTTTAAAGATTTTATTTATTTATTTGACAGAGAGAAATTACAAGTACACTGAGAGGCAGGCAGAGAGAGAGAGAGAAGGAAGCAGGCTCCCTGCCGAGCAGAGAGCCCGATGCGGGACTCGATCCCAGGACCCTGAGATCATGACCTGAGCCGAAGGCAGCGGCTTAACCCACTGAGCCACCCAGGCGCCCCTCCATATTTTTTTTAAGTAATCTCTCTACCCATGGTGGCTTAGACTCATGACCCCAAGATCAAGAGTCACATGCACCATCAACTGGCTAGCTAGATGCCCCTCTGTTGTTGCTTTAGAATTTTTTTTTCCTTTATCACTACTTTTTGCCATTTTATTTTTTTAATTTTAATTTTTTTTTAGATTTTATTTATTTATTTGACAGAGAGTGATCACAAGTAGACAGAGAGGCAGGCAAAGAGAGAGAGAGAGAGAGAGAGAGGGAGAGAAGCAGGCTCCCTGCTGAGCAGAGAGCCTGACGCGGGACTCAATCCCAGGACCCTGAGATCATGACCTGAGCCAAAGGAAGCGGCCTAACCCACTGAGCCACCCAGGCACCCCACCATTTTAATTACTTTGTGTCTTTTTATGGACTTCCTTGGGCTGATTTTATTGGGGGAGCTCTGTGCCTTCTAGGTTTGGATATCTGTTTTCTTCCCCAGATTAGGATGTTTTCAGCTTTTATTTCTTCAAATAAATTATCTGTTCCCTTTCTCTCTTCTTCTTCTAGGATCTCTGTTATTATATTTGATGGGGTCACTGAGTTCCATAAGTCTGTTCTCATTTTGCATATTTTTTCCCTCTCTTTTGTTGGCTTGATTACTTTCCTTAACTCTGTCATCAATGACCTTAACTCCAGGTCATTAATTCATTCTACTGCTTCTTCTAGCATGCTATTTACACCATCAAGTGTATTTTTAATTTAAGTTTTTGTGTTCTTCATCTCTGATTAGTCCTTTTTCTTTTTTAAAGATTTTTTTAAATTAATTTATTTGACAGAGAGAGATCACAAGTAGGCAGAGAGGCAGGCAGAGAGAGAGAGAGAGAGAAGGAAGCAGGCTCCCCGCTGAGCAGAGAGCCTGATGCGGAACTCGATCCCAGGACCCTGAGATCATGACCTGAGCCGAAAGCAGCGACTTAACCCACTGAGCCACCCAGGCGCCCTGATTAGTCCTTTTTTATCTCTGTGTTAAGGGTCTCACTGATGTCCTCCTCTCCGGTCCAGTGAATATCTTTGTGATCACTTTAAATTTTCTTTTTTAAAGATGTTTTGACACATGCTTTTTTTTTTTTTTTTTTTTTAAAGATTTTACTTATTTATTTGACACAGAGATATCACAAGTAACCAGAGAGGCAGGCAGAGAGATAGAGGGAAGCAGGCTCCCTGCGGAGCAGAGAGCCCGAATCGGGACTCGATCCCAGGACCCTGAGATCATGACCTGAGCCAAAGGCAGAGGCTTAACCCACTGAGCCACCCAGGCGCCCTACTTTAAATTTTCTATCAGGCATATTACTTATCTCTGTTTTGTGTAGGTATCTTGCTGTGGTTAGGTATCTTGCTTTCATTTGGGACATATTTGTCTGTCTCCTTGTTTTGCCTAATTCTCTGTACCTGTTTCTCTGTGTTAGGAAAGTTAGCTGCTCTCTTGCTCTTGAAAGTATTGGGTGGGGTGCACACTTTTAACAAGGTGGCACTGGTTCTTTTTCACAGACATGTAGCAGCCACTGTGGAGACTGGGCCAGCTGGGCCGGCTCTGTAAAGCACATGCTGGCTCCGTGAACAGTTTTAAGAAGGTGCCTGTCTCCTCCACAGGAGGTTGGGAAATGTAGTGTTGACAATGTTTGCATCATTCTTCTGAGGGAGGCACCCACAGTGCTGGGACTGAGATAGGCCCAGCTGGAGGGGGTGGGGTGTGGTGTAACCAAGTTAGGAAGTCAGTGCCAGGTGCTGCACTGGTTCCAGCAGGTGGCCATGTGATTATGCTGGGGGCAGAGGGAGGAGGAGGGAAATGGCACCTGCTAGGTCTTTTATTCCTGGAGGAGTCCCTCAGGGAACTCTGAGATTAGTAACTAACTCTCCCTCCCACATGCTGTAGGCATTTTTCAAACTTATTTCCAAACTGTATCTCTAGATTATTGTGCTATCTTTTTAAGGACAGAGATTCAGCTTCTAATGTAGGCTTTAACATCTCCAGTCCTGAGGTTGTGGGCTTTGGGAGACAAATTCTTGCACATAAACCTGTGTAGGTGCAGGGCTGGAGAACAGGTCCTGGAGCTCAGACACTGAGTCTCTATGCACTTGCTCTGCAATCTGTGCCAAGATTCCCCACTTGGACAGCGGGGAGGAAGATGATATCCCTTTTCACAGAAGGGTAGGGAGATGTGAATCTATTTCAAGAAGTTATTATTTTTTTAAAAAAGATTTTATTTATTGGGGCGCCTGGGTGGCTCAGTGGGTTAAAGCCTCTGAGCTTTAAAGCCTGAACCTTCGGCTCAGGTCATGATCCCAGGGTCCTGGGATGGAGCCCCACATCAGGCTCTCTGCTCAGCAGGGAGCCTGCTTCCTCCTCTCTCTCTCAGCCTCTCTGCCTACTTGTGATCTCTGCCTGTCAAATAAATAAATTTAAAAAAAGGATTTTATTTATTTATTTATTTATTTATTATTTGAGAAAGAGCTTGAGCAAGGGTGGGTGGTAGAGAGGTAGAGGGAGAAGGAGAAGAGTTTTTTTTTTTTTAAAGATTTTCCTTATTTATTTGAGAGAGAGCACGAGCAGGGGGTAGGAGTTGAGGGTGGGGGAGAAACAGGCTCCATGCTAAGCTGGACCCTGGAACCATTACCCAAACTGAAGGCAGACACTTAACCGACTGAGCCACCCAGGTGCCCCAAGGGAGAGAGAGAGAATCTTAAGCAGGCTTCACTCCTGACCTGAGCTGAAATCAAGAGTCAGACGCTTAAATGACTGAGCCACCCAGGCACCCCCCCCTGAAGAAAAGATTTTTTAAAATCATGGTCACACACAAAAATAATAATAATAATAATAAAATAAAATAAAATCACGTTCACTTTTTTCCTAGAACTTCTTTTTAATTAAAAACATTTTTTTAAGGGGCACCTGGGTGGCTCAGTCGTTATGCAGCTGCCTTCGCTCCAGTCATGATCCCAGAGTCCTGGGATGAGTCCCACATTGGGCTCCTTGCTTGGCGGGAAGCCTGCTTCTCCCTCTGCCACTCCCCCTGCTTGTGTTCCCTCTCTCTGTGTTTCTCTCTGTCAAATAAAATCTTAAAAAAATGTTTTCTTTTAATTTTTAGTTTATTTTTTTCCCTAAAACTTCTCATGTTAAAAATGAGACATGTTCATTCTAGAAAGCTTGTAAAATATGGAGGGGTGTAATAAGGAAAATAAAACTTACCTGTAATGTCATAATATGTTAAATTTTGTATGGCAAAAAAATGAACTCCATTGCTTCTGTCTTTTTTTTTTTTTAAGATTTTATTTATTTGAGAGAGAGTGAGTGAGAGAGAAAGCATAAGCTGGTGGGACAGGGCAGAAGGAGAAGCAGGCTCTCTGCTGAGCAGGGAGGCTGATGCAGAACTCGATCCCAGGACCCTGGGATCATGACCCAAGCTGAAGGCAGATGCTTAACCCACTGAGCCACCCAGGTGTCCCTGAACTATATTACCTCTTGAGAAATCGAGTAACCTTTTATTCTTCCTCCATTTTCATGTTTCTGGCTGACACAATGGGGTATTACTGAACAACTAATATTTAAATAATAATATTTTTACCTTTTTTTTTTTTTTTTTTAAAGTAAGCTCCACACCCATCATGGAGCCCAATGCAGGGCTTGAACTCAAGACTGAGTTGAAAGCAAGACTTGACCTGAGATCAAGAGTTGGACATCTAAAACTAACTGAACCACCCAGGCACCCCAATAACAATAATAAAAATTTAAAAAATAATAATAATGATAATAAAGTTTTAGGCTTTAAGTCCCACTGATTGTGAAAACTCACAAAATTCAGCACCTCTGATTTTCAAAGCCAGATGCTGTGTGAACTCATCTTCCCCAGGCAGATAGACTACTGGGTATGGCAGTCTGTTTCTTATTCTTCTCAGCACCCAATGGCTCCCTCCCCCGGCAGCCAGGCCTGCTGGGTTTAGCTCCCCACTGTGTCTCTGCTCTTCCTACCCTCTTCAGTGTGGCCTCATCTCTACATTTTTTTTTAAGTTTATTTATTAATTTTTTTTTAGTAATCTCTACACCCAGTGTGAGGCTCAAACTCACAACCCCATGATCAAGAGTCCCATGGTCTACTGACTGAGCCAGTCAGGTGCCCCTTGGCTCTATATTAGATGTGGAGTTTGTTCTGCCAGTCTTTTTTTTTTTTTTTTTTTAAAGATTTTATTTATTTATTTGACAGAGAGAAATCACAAGTAGATGGAGAGGCAGGCAGAGAGAGAGAGAGGGAAGCAGGCTCCCTGCTGAGCAGAGAGCCCGATGCGGGACTCGATCCCAGGACCCTGAGATCATGACCTGAGCCGAAGGCAGCGGCTTAACCCACTGAGCCACCCAGGCGCCCCAGTTATGCCAGTCTTCAGGTAGTTTTCTGGGTTATTTGCCCTTACGTGAGTGTTATCTAGTTGTATCCAAGGGGTGAAGTGAGTTTAGGGGCTTCCTACTTGCCATTTTCCCTCAGAAGTTTTTAGTTTTGATATAGGCCACTTTTTTTCTTCTGTTGCCTGGGCTTTTGATGTCTTATCCTTCAGTAATCTTTTAAACACATTTATATCCTTTCATTGAGTAGTTTATAATCATTTGATGGTTCCATTTTTCAGACTTCTGAATGATCTGGTCTCTGTACTTCTTCAGTCTCACCGCTTACTCTTATCTCTACCCAAATGGACTTCCCGGGTCATTCTGAATCACTACAGAGTTCTGAGCATCCGCGGAACACCGTGCTCTCTCACGTGTCATGTCTTTGCACTTGCTACTCCCACTTCTCTCCTTTCTTACTTTCATAAACTACTTTTCATTCACCTTTTAAGACTTCTGTAGGTTAACTCCTCCTCTGAGAAGACTTCCTTGGCTTTTCCCAGAGTTAGATGACTTCCCTGGCCTTCCATTGTTTACTTTTACTATCATGCTTATTAAACTGTTTTAAGCATTGAGTCACCTTTTTCCTCTTCTTCCAGATAGACTATAAGTTCCTTAAAGGCAAAGGCCCTACCCCTGTCTTGTCATCGGCTCTCAAATTTGGTTCAGCAGTTGAACAGGGATCTCTGCCACTTTAGTTGCTTTGACTCTGAGCAAACTAAACCTTTTGGGCTTCAGTTTTCTCATAAGATGATTGTGCTGGCAAACTGAGATTATGTTTGCAAAGTGGAGGTTGCTTGCCAGTAAATGCTCCACAAAAATTAGCTGTTATTATCATCAGCCTATTGAATTGACATTTCAGGCTCCAATCTGTTGTATGAATTTGGACAAAATTATTATTTTTTTTAAGATTTTATTTATTTATTTGACAGATAGAGATCACAGGTAGGCAGAGAGAGAGGAAGGGAAGCAGGCTTCCTGCTGAGCAGAGAGCCTGATTTGGGGCTCAATCCCAGGATCCTGGGATCAGGACCTGAGCCAAAGGCAGAGGCTTTAACCCCCTGAGCCACCCAGGCACCCCTGGACAAAATTCTTAAACGCCCAGTAAAATGAGCTGTTTGACCTGGATTATCAATAGCAGTGGTTCTCAAACAAGGCTGCATATTTCACTCGTCTGGGGAGCTTTAAAAATACTGATGTCTAGGTCCCTCCCCAAAAGATTCTGATCTAGTTGGTATGAGTTTACAGCCTGGCATGGGTATTTTTTAAAAGCTCCCCTGGTGATTCTAATGTTCAGCCAGAATAGAAAACCACCGATCTAAAGTTTCTTCCAGATATAACACACGAGGAAGTCCAGCTGCCAGGATTCCGTGGAGGCAGGGGAATGGAATGTCTCCCGGCATTCTCCTGCCATCACCCTTTGTTAGTTTAGCAGGAAGCATTCTTGGACAGGCTCACTAAGCTGGAACTCCAAGAGTATTTGTGGACTCCTGGAGTGTTTAATACTTAGGAGCTCATTCCCTCCTGGAGAGACCTGGTAGACCAGGGCTCTGAGAAAAAACAAATCAGCTCTTCCCTACCACACTGCTCTAACCTCAGAGTCTCCCCTGGAGTGTTGTGCTATGGAATCCTAGTCAAGCCAAAGGAGAGGGTGGAGGGGAGGATCCTTGGTATAAACTCAGTAGGGAATCTTGGGGCCCTGACCAGAAGGGGTGGGGCCCGAGAGTTAGCAAACACCCATTCCTTTATAATGCTTTAACACCATATCCGTAGCCATTATTTATTTCATTCCCAAGACAAGCTTGACGAATGCAAAACAGGTATTACTGCCTCCATTTTGAAGAAGAGTAAATTAGGTCTCTGAACGGTTGAGGGCTGCACCAAAATTACACAGTAGATTCGCAGCAGCATCAGCATGCCAGCCCCTGCCCCCGACTCTCCTTCCTGGACACTCTCATTGTGTCTGGGAAGAAAAACTGCACACCCAGCGTGAGATAGTAGAAAATAGACATTGGTCTCTTTCCCTGGTTCCTGGTAGAGAGCTCCTGAAATCCTTGGCACTCCCTGGGTGATAGGCATGTCTTTCGTTCTAATGAGGTGACTCTTGTCGAGTCATAGATGAGGGCTGGTCACTGGAAAGAGCAAGCCGTGATTAGAAGCTCAGCATTTTCAGTCCTCCCCTCACCCCATTCTCTTAAGAAGGGCAAGGGGCTGAAAATGGAGTTAATGATCAATCATGAGTGATGGCAGAACAAATCACGTGTTGAAGCCAAAATCGTGTGATGAAGCCTTCATGAAAGTGTGTGGGGTTCAGAGAGCTTCCAGGTTGGTGAACACATCCACATCCTGGGAGGGTGGCCCTCCAGCTCCGTAAGGACAAAAACTCCTGTGCTTGGGACCCTCCCAGACCTCACCCTCTGTATCTCTCCATCTGGCTGCTGACTTTTATCTTGTCCTTTACTGAGCTGGTGAAGGCAAGTAGGTGTTTCCCTGAGTTCTGTGAGTGGCTGTAAACAAACAATCAAATCCAAGGGGGAGGTCATGGGGACCTCTGATTTGTAGCCAAGTCAGACAGAAGTTGTGGGAAACCTGGGCATCTGTTACTTGTGACCGCTGTCTGTAGTGGGGGGCAATCTCGTGGGACTGAGCCCGTACCCTTGGGGATCTGACCAGACAGTGTCAGAATTAAGCTCAGTTGTTAGCACTCAGTTGTTCCAGAGAATTGCTCTGTGTGGGAAAACCCTCACGCATTTGATTTCAGAAGTGTTATTGAGTGTGGGAAAGGTATGAGAGTAAAGAAGGCACAGAAGTTTGGGGAGGTTTTTCTGAAACACCCGGGTAGCTCAGAGTCCTTGACTCCTTGGAATTAGAGCCAAGGTTCTAAATTGCCCCATTAAGTGCTACAGGGAACAACTGAAAAAGCTCCTCCAGTTGCGGCCCCTCTACCTCTGAGCACAGCAGTACTCTCTGGGATTATTAGCAAATGCCTTCAGTTTTGTTAAGTGTGGGGTGTTCAGGACTGCCTTTGAGAGGTGGAGAGGTGTTTCACTATAATGTCCAGTGTGCCCAGGAACACTCAGAAGGGCCAGGTAGAGTGTTAGCCAAATGCTGGGTCTTAGACAGGGGTCAGCTCTTAGGTCCTGGCTCAAGATGAAATGGAAAAAAGCAGAAAAGGGCATCAGTTTTTTACCAAGTTCAGTTTAATTTAAGGCCCTGCCTTTTATTCTGAGATTATGTTTTCCCTACTTTTTTTGGTGTTAAAATTGTTTTTCAAGGGGCACCGGGGTGGCTCAGTGGGTTAAACCTCTGCCTTCAGCTCCGGTCATGATCCCAGGGTTCTGGGATCGAGCCCCACATCGGGCTCTCTGCTCTGCAGGGAGCCTGCTTCCTCCTCTCTCTCTCTGCCTGCCCCTCAGCCTACTTGTGATCTCTATCTGTCATATAAATAAATAAAATCTTTAAAAAAAATTGTTTTTCAAGAAATAGTAAGGGCGGGGCATCTGGGTGGCTCAGTCAGGCTTAATTCTGACACTGTCTGCCTGGAGACAGTGTCAGATCCCCAAGGGTACGGGCTCAGTCCCACGAAATTGCCCCCCACTACAGACAGCGGTCACAAGTAGGCCTCAAAAGAGATCATTGACAGCAGCTCAGTACAGATCAGGCCTCTGCCTTCAGCTCAGGTTATGATCCCAGAGTCCTGGGATCGAGCCCCACATCGGGCTCTCTGCTCGGCAGGGAGCCTGCTTCCTCCTCTCTCTCTGCCTGCCTCTCTGCCTACTTGTGATCTCTGTCTGTCAAATAAATAAATAAACAAAATCTTAAAAAAAAAAAAAAAGAAATAGTAATGGCAGTAGATGGCAGTTTATTTTATTATTATTTGTATTTTTAAAAAGATTTTACTTATTTGCAGGGGGTGCACACAAGTGGAGGGAGGGGCAGAGGAGAGGGACAAGCAGACCGCCACTGAACAGGGAGTCCCATGTGGAGCCAGATCCCAGGACCCCGGGATCATGACCCGAGCCTAAGGCAGACGCTTGACCCACAGAGCCACCCAGGCATCCCAATGGCAGTTTATTTTAACGTCCTGAATGGTATAGTCCAAAGATGGCCACCCTACCTGAATGCCCAGACGTGCTATTGAAATATCACTGAGTGAAGGAATCCTGAATCTGGTAACCATTTACCATTTCAGAGGGCCTTGTGACCCCAATTCCTCAGAGGTGGGGGAGGCCACAGAGAGCCTCTCTTGACAGCAGTGGTAAAACATCAAATAGTAGAAGACTTAAAATGCCTGGATTTGGGCTTTGCCACCCATAAATTCATAAAAAATGAAACATACTGTTGCCACTTTGGTTTGATTTAACCAGTTTATTTATATAGTGCTTACTGGATGCCCAGTCCTATCTCAAATGCTGTACAAATGTGATCTCATTTGATCCTTATCAAGCATATGAGGTAGATACTATTATTATCCTCATCTCCATTTTAAAGATGGGGAAACTAAGACATGAGGGCATTGAGACACCTGTCTCGGGTCACAACTAGTTAGCTGCGGAGCCAGAAGTTGAAGCCAGAGAGTCTGGTTCTGGAATCCATTTTCTTAATCCCTACAGCATGCTGCCTGGTTAGAAGCAATTTAGAACTTTAGTGGCATGTAATGATCTATTTTCAGCCTCTGATTCCATAGATAGAAGCTGCCTGTGGACTAAGCTGCCTGATCTGTACTGAGCTGCTGTCAATGATCTCTTTTGAGGCCTTTCCACACCACCACTGGGAGAGTCAGAGTGGGAAGATGGCCCTTTGAAAGAGCCTGGCAAGACAACAGTGGCAAAATCAATGAACTTTGGTTAAGATCAGCAAGCCCTTGTAGCATGGAGCCTTGAGTCCATGCAAAGGTCTTCTGAGAGGTCCTCCAGAGCTTAGAATGCTAAGTGTGCTTTCAAACACACTTAAAAAAAATTTATTTGTGAGAGAAAGAGAGGGAGAGAGCACACACACCAGCTTAGGGAGGGGCAGAGGGATAGGAAGAGAAGCAGACTCCTTGCTGAGCTGATGTGGGGCTCAATCGCATGACCCCAAGACATGACCTGAGCCAAAATGAAGAGTCAGATGTTTAACCAACTGAGTCACCCAGGTGCCCCTATTTCTTTTGTTTTTATTTTTATTTATTTTTATTTTTTGGAATCTTTTTTTAAAAACAGGTAAAAGTAGAGTTGTGTTGAAGCAGAAGTGGGGATCCGGGGGTGCCTGGGTGGCTCAGTGGGTTAAGCCGCTGCCTTCGGCTCAGGTCATGATCTCAGGGTCCTGGGATCAAGTCCCACATCGGGCTCTCTGCTCAGCAGGGAGCCTGCTTCCCTCTCTCTCTCTCTCTCTGCCTGCCTCTCTGCCTGCTTGTGATCTCTGTCTATCAAATAAATAAATAAAATCTTATAAAAAAAAAAAAAAGAAGTGGGGATCCGGCTGACCTTATTCTTAGCCTTTATGCAGTATTGAGTCACTATCATATAGTGACTCATTTCCGGCCTTTGTACCTACTGGTCCCCCTTTCAGGACTCTTCCAATCATCCAAGCAAGCCCATCTCTTTCGCTTAAGTCCTATTCATCCTTCAGGGCTCAGCTGAGATGTTATTTCCATAGGGAAATGTTCCCTGAGCCTCTCCCTACCCCAAAACCTAGCCCCTATTTTGTTTTCTCTCATAGCATCTTTCACTTTTCCTGCATTTCTCTTTCCTAAAATTGTAGTAAAATAATCGTTTATTTATCTAAAGCTCATCTTCCCAAGCAGTTGGGAACATCCAAAAGGGCAGAAACCCATGTCTCTGTTGATGAGTGTTGGGCACAAGGTAGGAGCTCACTGCATAATTTTGAAGAAATGTCCGTGCTCCTGAGTCTTACATGGATATCCTGTCTCTCAAGTTGGAGTGGACATTTCTAACTAGACTAAACATTTTCTCATTGTCTCCTTTCATAGTGCCTGTGCTGGCACTAATCACCCAAGTGCTGACCCTGTGCTATCAGAGAAAGAAGGACGAAAAACAGAGGAGACACCTGAGATGGCGGATTAGATCTAACACTGAACACTTCCTGGGAGAAAGAGTTTTGGGTAGCCGGAGGCTGTTTCTAGGCCCCAGGCCAGGGTGTTGAGCAATGTTTTCATTTCTCTGAGAGCTTCTGCCAATGAGAAGAAAACTGATGAGTGACCTGTGAATGCTGCTTATATTCTGGGTGACTCACAGTTGATGGTATTCTGGGGGAAAAATCATGTTGATCAGAGGAGTAGGACAGCCATGTGGGTACTGGGCAGAAAGTTTGGTGAGAGGCCATCCAGTGCCTTGGTAAGATGGCCTCTCTTGCTAAGCACTCACTGCCCAGGCCTTTCAGCCAATGCCAAGTCAGAGACCCCAGGCAAGCCACATAAGGCCCTTTCCTTGGGCTCCCCAGTCTTCTGTTGGAAAGTTTTTTCATAGTTGATACGGCTTCTCTTTTTCCAGAAAGTCATAAATCCAAATGTCCTGCCCTTTTCCTTTCTATTGTAATTAAAACATTAATTTCTGGTTACAGAAATAATACACGAATACATTTATCTTCAGAAACAATAAAATAGGGCGCCTGGGTGGCTCAGTGGGTTAAGCTGCTGCCTTGGCTCAGGTCATGATCTCAGGGTCCTGGGATCGAGTCCCGCATCGGGCTTTCTGCTCAGCAGGGAGCCTGCTTCCTCCTCTCTCTCTCTGCCTGCCTCTCTGCCTACTTGTAATCTCTCTGTCAAATAAATAAATAAAATCTTAAAAAAAAAAAAAGAAACAATAAAATAGGGGCATGTGGGTGGCTGTCAGTTAAGCAGTTAAGTGTCTGACTCTTTGATTTCAGCTCAGGTTGTGATCTTAAGAGATCATGAGATGAGCCCCAGAGCTCCGCCTTGGGTCGGGTACTGGGTATGGAGCCTGCTTAAGAATCTCTCTCTCTCTCTTCCTCTGCCCCTCCACTCTACCTCCACATACATGCTCTCTCTTTCTCTAAGAAGAAGAAAAAAAAAAGGAACAAAAACTGCAGTAAAATGAAGCTAAACTCCCTTTTACCCTCGCACTTTACCTCATCTTCAGAGATAGTTTTTTTTTTTTTTTTTTAATAACTTCTAATAAACATTTGGGATGTAGCCTTATGATCTGTTTTAAAAATCTTTTACAAACAATGTGTGGTTTTCTTAGTTTGGGCAGGTAAAGTGGTATACCAGAGACTTGGTATAAGAAAATTTTCACGGGCGCCTGGGTGGCTCAGTGGGTTAAGCCACTGCCCTCGGCTCAGGTCATGATCTCAGGGTCCTGGGATCGAGTCCCGCATCGGGCTCTCTGCTCGGCAGGGAGCCTGCTTCCTCCTCTCTCTCTCTCTCTCTCTGCCTACTTGTGATCTCTCTCTGTCAAATAAATAATAAAATATTAAAAAAAAAAAAAAAAAGAAAATTTTCACAGTTCCAGAGGCTGGGAAGTCCAAGGGCAAGGCACGAACAGATTTGGTGAAGGCCTGGTTCTTGGTTCAGAGAAAGCTATCTTCTTGCTGTGTCCTTACAAGGTGGAAGGGGTAGGAGGATTTCGGGGTTCTCTTTTATAAGGGCACTCATTCCACTTAGGAGGGCTCTGCCCTCATGACCGAATTATCTCTCAAAGGCCCTACCTCCAAATACCATCACATTGGGCATTAGGTTTCAACACATGAATTTAGAATTTGTCTATAGCAGTGTTGATAAGAAAAAAATGGTATTTATGTCTGTGTTTTAACATTTTATTTTGAAAATAATTTTAGATTTACAGAAGAGTTGCAAAGTGCCTTACCATTTTCTTTTGAAATAATTTTAGATAGAACTGCAAAAATAGTAACAGGCACCTGGGTGGCTCAGTCATTAAGCATCTGCCTTAGGCTCCGTCCTTATGCCAGGGTCCTGGGATTGAGCTCTCTGCTCAGCGGGGAGCCTGCTTCTCCCTCTTCCACTCTCCCCTGCTTGTGTTTCCGCTCTCACTGTCTCTCTGTCAAATAGATAAATAAAATCTTAAAAAAAAAAGTCACAGAAAGTTCCAGTATACCCTTACTCAGCCTCTCCTAATGTTAATGGGTTCCATAACTCTGGTTCAGTGATCAAAACTAAGAAATGAACACTGGTGCAATGTGCTGTTAATTAAACTATAAACTTTATTAGAACTTCACCAGTTTTTCCACTAATGTGCTTTAACTGTTCCAGGATCCTCTGTTGCATTTAGTTGTCTGGTCCCTTTAGTCTCGTCCAATCTATGTTTTCCTTGGCTTTCATGACCTTAACACTTTTTTTTTTTTTTTTTTTTTTAATAATTTTTTTTTTTTTTTAAAGATTTTATTTATTTATTTGACAGAGAGAGATCACAAGCAGACGGAGAGGCAGGCAGAGAGGGAGATAGAGGGAAGCAGGCTCCCTGCTGAGCCCGATGTGGGACTCGATCCCAGGACCCCGAGATCATGACCTGAGCCGAAGGCAGTGGCTTAACCCACTGAGCCACCCAGGCGCCCCACTTTTTTTTTTTTTGAAGGCTTCCAGTTCTTTTTTAAAAATAGTCCACTTATTTATTTATTTTTAAGTAATCTCTCCACCCAACATGAAACTCAGACTCATGACCCCAAGATCAAGAGTCACATACTCTCCCAACTGAGCCAGCCAGGTGCCCTGACCATAACACTTTTGAAGAGTCCAGGTCAGGTATTTTATAGAATAGCCCTTAATTTGGGTTTGTCTGAAGTTAAGCATTTTGAGGAAGATTTAAAAAAATATATCAATTATATATATATATATATATATAATATTTGCATGTTATATATTATACTGCAACTTGGGTTTTATATTCAACTATATTGTGTATTTTTTTAAGCGAGAGGGAGCAAGTGGGGGGGGGCAAAGGGAGGAGGGGGAGAGAGAGAATCTTAAGCAGGCGCCACACCCAGCATGGAGCCTGAGGCAGGGTTTGATCTTAGGACCCTGAGATCAGGACCTGAGCCAAGGCACCTAACCAACTGAGCCATCTCTGTGCCTCTCAACTATAGGACTATAGATCAAGGTCACTTCTCTTAAATTCTCTACAGAATTGCATTATGAGTATTGTGCATTTTCTTTTAATTTAATTTTTTAATTAATTAATTAATTTGACAGACAGATCACAAGGAGGCAGAGAGAGGCAGGCAGAGAGAGAGGGGGAAGCAGGCTCTCTGCCAAGCAGAGAGCCCAACACGGGGCTCGATCCCAGGACCCTGGGACCACGACCTGAGCCGAAGGCAGAGGCTTCAACCCACTGAGCCACCCAGGCGCCCCGAGTATTGTGCATTTTATTTAGCTATTCCCCTATTGGTGGGTACTTAGGCTGATTCCAAAATTTATTAACAACATCATAGGAATTATCCTTATATACATCTCCATATGCACATGGAGTACGGTAGATAACTAGAAGTGGCATTGATGAAACATGGATTTAATAGATGTTGTCCTATTGCCCTCTAAAGTGGCTGTGCCAATTTATATTCTTTTGATATTATGAAGATTGAAAATTGTTGCCAATCTCAGTTTCAATTTCCATTTCCCTGGTTACTATTGAGATTGCATGTTTTTGTGTGCTTATTAGCAATTTGTGATTAGCAACTTCCTTCAGTGAACTGCCAATTTATATTATTTGCCCATTTTTCCACTAGATTTTTTACTTATTGATTTGTTGAGTCCTTTGTATGTTCTAGATACAAATCTTTATTTTATGTATTACAGATATATTCTCTTCATCTGTTATTTAAGTTTATTTCCCAATTTTTTAAAAAGGTTTTATTTATTTGTGACAGAGAAAGGGGGAGAGAGAGAGAAAGAGAGAGAGAGAGGGCATAAGCAGGGAGGAGGGTCAGAGGGAGAGGGAGAAGCATTCTTCCGGATAAGCAGGGATCCCAATGCTGAGTTCAATTCCAGGACCCTGAGATCATGACCCCAGCTGAATGAGGTCCTTGTTCCCCAATATTTTAACTTATTACATGTCCCTGATTTTTATTTTTTTAAGCATTTTATTTATTTGACAGACAGAGATCACAAGTAGGCAGAGAGAGGGAGGAAGCAGGCTCTCCGCGGAGCAGAGAGCCCACTGCGGGCACAATCATGACCTGAGCCGAAGGTAGAGGCCTCAACCCACTGAGCCACCCAGGTACCCCACATGTCCCAGATTTTTAAAATTATTTTTTCTGACTTTTGGAGACAAAGTTCTTGATTATACAAGTAGTATAAATGATGTAGAAAATCTGGGAAATTTATGGACAAGTATAAAGAAGAAAAGAAACTACCCCGAATCTTATCACTGAGGAAAAAAACAAAACACTCCTAAAATATTCAATTACAGGGGCACCTGGGTGGCTCAGTGTGTCCCTTCTGAACCAGAAGGGGTCTAAGGTCTGTTTGACCAGGAGATAAAGGATGCCCCATCCCCTTAAGGGAAAGTGTTGGTGGGGCCTTGCAGAGGGGCCAGACACAAAGCCAAGGGATGGAGACCTAAATGACATGTAAGGGTTGTCAATGTGCCTTATCCCACAGGTCGTCAACGACTGCTGTTCTGATATTTGTGGGTCTCGAAAACCCGCGCTAGGGCGCCCAGGCAACCAGGGTCCTCTCAGTCTGTGCTGCTAGGGAGCGTCGCGGCGGCCTCGTTCTTCGGCGGAGCTGCGGAAAGAACAGCACGCCGGTCCCTGGCCGGGCGCGAGCTGGGGGCGGCGCCGGGGCGGCGGGGGCGGGGAAGGAGCGCGCCCCGGCGGCTGCGGCAGTTGCGCGTTGGGATTGCTGCCGAGCGGCGGGCCGGTGAGTGCGGCGGGACTCGCGGGAGGGCGGGGAGGGAGCGGGCGAGCGAGAGAGCGAGCGAGAGAGGCAGGGAGGGTGCGCGGCAGAGCGCGCGACTTGGGACCGGGAGACGCCGCCTGCCCCTGCCCCGGCCCCACCCGGGCCGCTGCACCCCTCTGGCCCCTCTCCTCCATCCCAGGGCCCGCGGACTCGACACCCTCGTGGCCGCATGTCGCCCCCCACCCCCAAACCTATCCCCAGCTGGCCCCCGCCTCAGAGCGGCCCCAGCCTCCGCGGCGACGCCCCCAGCCCCACGTCACGCTCGCGCCATTGTTTCTGCCGTCGGCTCGCGGGGACCCGCCTTCGCCTCGGAGCACGGCCCTTGGCTTGGTCTCCTCAGAGCCAGCCTCGCCGTGTCGGGTCCCCCCGCTTTTCTCACGCCCGTGGCATCCCCCATCTCGCCTCAGGCGGACCCTTCTTTACTGAGTTCCGGTTATTTTTTTCCGGAGGACGCCGCCTTCCTCCCGCAGGCAGCGGAGGCCAGTCTTTCCGTCCCCCTTCCAGGGCTTCACCCCCTGCGCGTTCCGGGTGGCCCCCAAGGAACTAGCGGACCGCGGTGGTAGGAGGCGAGGTTGACAACGTTTTCGCCAGAGCCGCAGGAAATTGCCGGCCTGATAGACCACATTCCAGTTGTTTTGTCGTTTGCAGCACTTCCTGGAAAGCTCACGTTGAATCGCGAGCCGCCACAAAAACCAAGCTCGTTAGGTCTAAACGGCTCCCAAGTCAGGCGTCAGCTGTCTGGGGGCGGACCGTCCCCCCCCTTTTTTTTTCTTGGGGTCCCCTGAAGCTGGTGAAAGCCGAGGGGAGATGCAGATCTGAGGCCTGAACCATTCGTTGTAAGCAAAACGTTTGGAGGTTTTGACGCCAGTAGGCCTCAGCTTTTAAAAGCAGTGGGTAGAGCTGTGGGCGTTGTGGCCGTTATGTTTGACGGATGCAAAGTACAGTGATCCGCAGTGACTGGTCACCTTTGTAGGGCTGTGTGCGTGCGTGCGCCCGTGCGTGTCTGGGTGCAGACAGGTTCTTGATTGAACTGTGCTTGTTTTGTAATGTCTGCACACTGTTCATTTTGCCTCTTAAGACAGCGGATGCAAATTCTAAGTGTAACCCACAAGGAAGAATGTTGAAACAGTACCGTTTACCGTGGAGACTTAATGTGATTGAAATCCTTTTAAATAGTTACCACGACACTCTTTTTTTTTTTCTTAATTTTCTTTTAGTAGGCTTCACGCCCAAATGTGGGGCTCCAACTCACAACCTTGAGATCAAGAGTCGCCTGCTCTACCCCTGAGCCATCTAGGAGTCCTTACTGGGACACTTCTCAACCATGGTTAGAATTTATCCAGATGAAGACATCCAGGCCTCTGCATGATAGCTTGATGGTAGCACACACGGACTACTTCTGAAATGCATTTCTTTTGCAGTATAAGCTGCTACAATTTCAGCTCTTACAGGTTGTTGCTGCATTTAGATTTAAAAATTTAGCAAGTCAGTCTGTAAAATGAGAGGGCTGAAGGAGAGTTCTGCAAGGTTTTTTCCAGTATTTTGGTTTGTTTTTGAGGATTTTATTTATTTGTCAGCACACAAGCTGGGGAAGAGGCAGACAGAGAAGTAGGCTCCCGCTGAGCAAGGACCTAGATGGAGGGCTTGCTCCCAGGACCCTGGGATCAGAATTTGAGCAGAAGGCAGAGGGTTAAGGGACTGAGCCACCCAGACACCCGGGTTTCTTTCAGTACTAAAATTTGATTCCATGGTATGAAAATTTACAATTAGCTACAGGTTTCCAAAAGTTTATTATTGTAGGAAGATTTGTATAGAGAGATATTTACTGATGGTATCTGCAAGCCTTAGTATTGACAATAGGTTTATCTTCCTAAAGAAAGCCAGATTATAGTGGAATGTTAGGGATGTTCATTTGTCTGTCTCTAGGCTGTTTTTACTGTTTGTTTGTTTGTTTATTTTTTAAGATTTTATTTACTTATTTGACACAGAGAGAGAGGGATCACAAGTCAGCAGAGAGGCAGGCAGAGGAAGAGGGGGAAGCAGGCTCCCCGTTGAGCAGAGAGCCCAATGTGGGGCTCGATTCCAGGACCCTGAGATCACGACCTGAGCCGAAGGCAGGGGCTTAACCCACTGAGCCACCCAGGCGCCCCTGTTTTTGCTGTTTTATGGAAGAAAGCACTTAAGCCTTTTTTCTTTAAATACATCTTTTCATTGCTTAGCTTTTTTAACAAAAAGCTTAATTCAATGAAAGAGCAGAACAAGAAACAGACCCCAACTTTATCATATGATGTATAACTAAGTTCTTTTCCAATTCCTATTTAAACATAGTTTTTATGTAGTTTCACTTGCTATGTACATATTTTTAATTTTCATTTACCCACTTTCTGGGATGTCCACGTATCTGAAGAATTCATCTACTTTTCATTTGTAAAGGCTCTGTAACATATTTTTATACCCAGTGGTCAACATTGCCTGGTGTACAGGCTCTCAGTATTTTTGTTGAAGGAATGTAGTATTTTGAGCCACTTGGACAACATTTGGGAACACAACATGTTAAATATCACAGGGTATATGCTCAGTGACATTTGAGCAATAAAGCCCTTCAATACTTTGAGCCAGGAGATAGCATCACGTATGTTTAAGAGTGTGGTTTTTGGAGTCTGGGTTTGAGATCTGGCTTGCAACTTAACCAGCCGTGCAACCTTGGAGAAGATGGAAGACCTCACTTAGTTTCTCTCACCACGAAAAACGGAAAAATAGAACAAATTTCACAAGGTTGTATGGATTAAGTGGGATAATTCCATTGAAGCAGTACTGGCATACATTAAATTATAAATGTTAACTCTCACTGTTTTTTGTTCAGAGTGGGGATGTTACTGCATGTTGGTGGGATCAGAAAAGCATGAGTGATGATGACAGGAGAGTAAGAAGATGCAAAGGTGGATATATTGAGGGTTTAATTAATAGATTGCTCTCACTAAAAGTATGTGGTAGAGTAATAGTATGAGATAAAGCTAGAGATAGAATTTCTGATAAGCTGCTTACAAGATAGGCTATGTAGATTTTTGGAAGATACAGCACAATGAAGTAAGATAATTTTTCTTTTTTAAATAAAGGTTTTATTTATTATTCTAAGAGAGAGAGCGAGAGAGAGAACAGGAGCAAGAGTTGGGGAGAGGGAAAAGCAGGCTCTCTAATGAGCAGGGAGCCCGGCTTTGGGGCTCTATCCCAGGATCCTGGGATCATGACCTGAGTTGAAGGCAGATGCTTAACCCACTGAGCCATCCAGGTGCCCCAAGATAATTTTTTGTAATGAGTGGTAGGTGTTTGTGTTGTTTTTTAGGTTCAGAACTAAAAAAGTTCTTTCCTTTAAAGATTGATTTATCCTAGAGAGAGAGGAAAAAAAAAATATGTGAGTGGGGGGAGAGGCAGAGGGAGAAGGTGAGAGAATCTTGAGTAGACTCCCTGCGGAGCTGGTAGCCCAATTCAGGGCTCAGTCTCACAACCCTGAGATCCTGACCTGAAGCCAAGAGTCAGATGGTCAATGGACAGAGTAACCCAGATGCCCCTAAAAGTTCTTTGCTTTAAGGATGTTGATTGCAAATTGTTATAGATTACTGAATTTCTTGTCACCTGACATAGTAAATCTTATATGACTTTTTGTTATTTGAAATTTGGTTGTGTTCTGTGATTGGTTACCAGAGTTTGCAGTGGCTTTTTGTTCATTTTTTTTTTCAAAAAAAGTTTTAGTTATTCATTTGACAGAGAGAGTGTATGTGTGTGCATGCACAAGCGAGGGGAGGGGCAGAGGGGGAAGCCGACTCCCCACTGAATAGGGAGTTCCAGGTGGAACTCTGGGAATATGACCTGAGGTGAAGGCAGACACTTAACCGACTGAGCCACCCATGTGTGTCTCATTCTTTCTTAAATGGAAAACAACTTTAGCAATAAGCCAATGAAAAACAATAAAAATAGCAAAATTGTCAGCAGAGCAGCAAAGCTGCCTTCTTTTTAGGTGGAATACAGAATCAGAAGGATTAAATTGACTTGGAGAGTGTTGAACTATTAGTTCCTACCGTGTGTGTGTGTGTGTGTGTGTGTGTGTGTGTGTGTGTGTAAGTAGGCTCCATGCCGAGCTTGGAGCCCAGCGTGGGGCTTGAACTCACAACCCTGAGATCGGGATTTGAGCTGAGATCGAGTTGGATGCTTTACTGACTGAGCCACCCAGCCACCACTAGTACATATACTCCTCTTATTTAATACATTATACATATGATTTTGCAACTTTTTTTTTTTTTTTTGGTTAAACATTTTAAAAAAGATTTTATTGGAGAGTGAGTGAGCAAGAGAGAGCATGAAGTGGGAGAGATAAAGGGAGAGGCAGATTCCTGGGGAGCCCAACTCGGGGCTCAATCCTAGGACCCTGAGATCATGACCTGAGCCGAAATCAGGAGTCAAGTATTTAACTGACTGAGCCACCTGGGCACCCCAGCGTTGTTTATAATATGTGTCCATGTTGATAAGACTTTAGTTCATTCATTTTAATCACTTTGTAGTGTTGCATTATATGAATAAACCAGTTTGTTTATGGAGTTTTAGGTGTTTCTGATTTTTTTAAAAAGATGTTATTTTTATTTATTTATTTGATAGAGAAAGAGAGATCGAAAGTAGGTAGAGAGGCAGGCAGAGAGAGAGGGGGAAGCAGGCTCCCTGCTGAGCAGAGAGCCCAATGTGGGATTATGACCTGAGCTGAAGCAGAGGCTCAACCCACTGAACCACCCAGGCGCCGCCCACCCCTTTTTAAAAGATTTTTTTTAGTCTGATTTTTTTTTTTTTTAAGTAGGTCTGGTGTGGACCTCAATGCAGGGCTTGAACTCACCATTCTGAGATCAAGAGTCAGACACAACCGACTAAGTTCTCCAGGCCCCCCCGCCTCCTGCCCAAATGAACTTTATAGTTATTCTCCACTCTAACCCTTGGTCCTGGATCTAGTGAAAGATCATGAATTGCATTTAGTTGTCATGTCCCTGTAATTACTTTTTTTTTTTTTTTAAATTTTTTATTTTTTATAAACATATATTTTTATCCCCAGGGGTACAGGTCTGTGAATCACCAGGTTTACACACTTCACAGCACTCACCAAAGCACATACCCTCCCCAATGTCCATAATCCCACCCCCTTCCTGTAATTACTTTTAATCCACATCAGGTCCATCTTTTTGCTTGTTTTCATAATAATATATTTGAAGAGCCCAGGCCAGTTGTTTTGTGGAACAAAACTATAATAAAAGTTATGTGAATGTAATGTCTTCTAAATTATCTTCTTGTACTGTCCTCACCCTTCTTGTGATGACAGGAGATGATAAAATATCTACGTAATAAGATGAAGTGAATGACGTAGGCATTGTGACATAACCTTAAGCTACTATTGACCTTCTGCCTATATGGCAGAAGGAGGATCATCTGCTTCCGGGGACTGCAGCTGACCATGGGTAACTGAAACCGTGGAAAGGGAAACCATGGATAAGGGGCCGGAACTACTGTTCTACATTGTGCAGAAGCTGCAATGTAGAACATTGTAGAACATTGCAGCCTCTACCATTATAAATAATAAATGATTAAGCACTATGTATCAGCCATTGTTCTTAGTACCTTGCACTTATTAATGGATTGAATCCTTGTTCCAACTCTCACCATTTTGGAGTGGAAGAAGCTGAAGAGATTGTGTAATTTGCTCAGTTATAGAGCTAATCAGTGTTGGAGTTACGTTTTGAACCCAGGCAGTGTGGCTTTAGAATCTGTACTCCTCATCACACGTATAATTCTATGACATAGGTCAAATTATTTAATTTCAGTATGCTCTTTTCTTTCTTTCTTTTTTTTTTTTTTGAGTTCTTTTTTTTTTAAAGATTTTTATTTATTTGTTTGATAGAGAGAGATCACAAGTAGGCAGAGAGGCAGGCAGAGAGAGAGGGGGAAGCAGGTTCCCTGCTGAGCAGAGAGCCCGATGTGGGGCTCCATCCCAGGACCCTGAGATCATGACCTGAGCTGAAGGCAGAGGCTTAAACCACTGAGCCACCCAGGCGCCCCTCAGTATGCTCTTTTCTTCTTTGTATGCCAGAATAGCACCTAACTCACATGGTTGTGAGAAGTCAGAAAGATATGTATAGTGCTTAAAATAATATGTGAAAAAGGTGAACACTTAGTAAATGTTAAATGTTAGCTGTTAAGTTAGGGTTATTAAGGCATTGAACTTACACATCTCTGAATTTTTACCAAATAAGCAGACTAATCCATAAATGTGAATTTATAAACCAAGAAGTAGAAATACTGTGATTATTTCTGACTTTCTGATTTTTATTTTTATTTTTTTATTTTGTGAGAGGAAAGGTAATAGGTACAACAGTGTAATTGTGAGCCAGGAAATTATCAGTAAAAGAATTCGTTCATTTTGAAATTAGACTTTCTTTTTTTGCCTCCTTTTTAAAAGAGTATTTAAGAATCATTACTGAAGGTGAAAAATATTTTATATTAGCTGATTGTAAAAACTGTTAGGCTTCATTACCTTTATGCTTTTGAAAGACCGTAGTTAATTATAGCAATATTTTGAAGAAATAGATGGCATACTACATATCCTCCTGCCCATTCATTTAAAATGTTTTCTTTACATACTTGTTCTTTGTGTCAATGACCATTATTGTAGAAGGTCTTATATTACTCAAAACATTTAGTTAGAATCAGCCTTCAGGGGCGCCTGGGTGGCTCAGTGGGTTAAGCCTCTGCCTTTGGCTCGGGTCATGGTCTCGGGGTCCTGGGATCAAGCCTCACATTGGGTTTCCTGCTCAGCGGGGAGCCTGCTTCCTCCTCTCTCTCTCTGCCTAGTTGTGATCTCTCTCTGTCAAAAAAACCCCAAAAAAACAAACAAAAAAAAAACAGCCTTCATATGCTGATGTAGAACAGATATTTAGCCTTCTGTGTGATAGGGCTGAGGTAACAATTCTAGGAGTAGCAGCAGTAGAATGGTGAAGAGAAGAACATTAACAAAATTCAGGTCTTGTTTGTATATATTTAGGAACTTTAGGAATAGATGAAATAAATTTATACTTTCCAGTTTCAGACTAGAGATTGGAGCATGTTATTGCTTGAAGAAAAACCAATTGTCAAGGCAACAGGTACTGCATTTCTCACTTGACAGGATTCCTCTCAGTTTTGTTATTTTCCATCAGAGAACAAGGAACCTTTTGTTCCAAGGCCCGATGTCGAAATGTTAGCAAAATATTACGTTAATCAAGCCAAGAATCTTGTGTTTCTGAACCAAAAGATTTCACAAAGACTCATTTAGAGCATTAAAAGGAACTTGTGCAGTATTCTTGCATTTTCAGGCTTATACAAGAATTAACTTCTAAAAAGCAAAGATTTCCAAGTGTAGAGGTTTAGGAGTTCCATTTGTTTCTGCCTGTCTGTATCAAGTCTACTGTTAAAGGAACTGGGGTTACAGCAACAAATGAAACAAATCTCACCCTTAGAGAGCTTACATTTTAGAGAAAGGGTCTGACTCTAACTGTAAAAATATATCATATCTGGAAGTGTTAATGTGCAAAAAAAAAAAAAAAAAGAAAGAAAGAAAAAGGAAGGTAAGAGGATAGCAAATAATATGCATGGATAGGTGTGAGTTTATTAGTTGAAATTTGTTAGCTGTGTATATCACTTGGTGTGCAAACTATGAATGCTTGCCTTTTCCTGAAATGTATAGTCCAGGGCAAAAGTCCATTCAGATAGAACTGAATGAAACTAATGGAATGAAAAATGAACAAAAAACTGTCATGAACTATTCAAAAGGCAAGAAGTTAATGAAACATTTAACACAGTTTATATACAGCAGTTTTAAGAAGTCTCCCTTTGGGGGAAAACTTGACTACTAATAACTTAAATAACTTAAAATACTTTTAAGATATTTTCTTCCATGTATTACTTTTAGTATTATTAGAAGGAGCAAAAGTTACAAAAATACTTTTAGAGCTATAGTTTCTTTCAAAGCGCAATTCTTTGGATTATAGATGACACCATTTTCAGGAAGGAAGAATTTTCTTTGCCCTTTAGAGTCCTAGCTGGATGAAGAATCAGATTGACATGAGACAAATTAACAGGAGGAAATCAAATTTAATAGCATACATAGAACAATCCACACAGACATAGAGATTCCAGAGACAGGCAACGTGATGCTTGTGTGAGCTGAGGAGGGGGCTAAGGGCCTGAGGATACAAAGGGTAGAAAGACTCTTAGCAAGGACTTGAGAGAAAATGGTTGGGAAACAAAGATTGCCTTATGTATCTAAGCATCTTAGGGGAATCTCTGTTAATAGCTCTTCTCTTGGTGCAAGCAGGTAGTTGAGGGAGAGGTAAAGAGCTTTCCTGAACCTGCTGGGTTTTGATTGCCTTTTTTTCCCCCAATTTTTAAAAAATGTATTTATTTGACAGACAGAGATTACAAGTAGGTGGAGAGGCAGGCAAGAGGAGGAGGAAGCAGGCTCCCTGCTGAGCAGAGAGCCCAATGTGGGGCTTCACCCCAGAACCCTGAGACCATGACCTGAGCCGAAGTCAGAGGCATTAACCTACTGAGCCATCCAGGCGCCCCTTGACTGCTTTTAAATCAAAATAATGTTCATGTCAAAGAGGCCCATCTTGGGGCAGCCAGCCCTTGGTCTCTATGCTATTAATTATAGATACTATGATTTAGATTTTTAGCAGTACTTTTAGATGAATTAATCTAAACCTGGATCTGACTTCCCTTGTTTTCTAGGGAATGTATTTGTAAGTTAGTTTATTTGCGGTCATGTTACAGAGGGGATGCTAAGCCACACATATTGTTAAAAATAACTGACCATGGGGGCTCCTGGGTGGCTCAGTGGGTTAAAGCCTCTGCCTTCGGCTCAGGTCATGATTCTGGGGTCCTGGGATCGAGCCCCGAGTCGGGCTCTCTGCTCAGCAGGGAGCCTGCTTCCCTTCCTCTCTCTGCCTGCCTCTCTGCCTACTTGTGATCTGTCAAATAAATAAATAAAATCTTAAAAAAAAAAAACAAACTGACCACTATACTTCCTTGGTTTTACTTGCTCATTGGTCAAGGGATAGGGTTTTCAAGGGCTATGTGTAAAACGTGCCTCTTTACCGAACAGATGTCCATAGTAGAGACTTATCAAGGATTGTAGTAGGGAAAAAGTCTTTCCCTTACTGTCAGCAGCAGCTTGTAAAGCTGACTGTACATATGTGCATTTTCCTCTTGGTAGAAATGGTCCATAGCACTAATTGGTAAGGCTTACTGTATAGTCAGTATTATCAGTATCTTTCAGTTCAACATACCTTATAGTTCGTATATAACCTGTGTTAATTATATGGATTGTACATTTAAAGCTGTTACCAAGTTGCTGGAACATAAGAGCAGAAATAAGGTCATATCAGTTATTTTGTTAAGTATCCTTTGTATCACAACAAAGGAAATGTTTTCATTTGTTTTTTTAAAGATTATTTGAGAGAGAGCGAGAGAGTGCTCTTAAGTGGGGCTGGGGGTGCGTAGAGGTAGTGGGGGAGGGAAAAGCAGACTCCCCATGAGCAGGAAGCTCCATGTGGGGGTCCATTCCAGGATCTTGGGATCATGACCTGAGCCGAAGGCAGACACTTAACTGATGGAGCTATCCAGGTACCCCACAAAGGAAATGTTTTTATTTATTTATTTAAACAAAAAAAATTTTTTTTTTTTACTTTGTTTGAGAGAGAGAGAGAGAACGAGATAGTGAACGAGAAGCAGACTCCTTGTGGAGCAGGGAGCCTGACATGGGACTCTGTCCCAGGCCACTGGGATCATGACCTGAGCCGAAGGGAAATGCTTAACCAGCTGAGCTGCTCAGATGCCTGGAAATGTTTTTAAAAAGTCAACTATAATAAAGTGATTTTATTACTTTATACACGTGTGCGCACACGTACACAAACACATGTGCCTACTTAGTTCAGAACCAGGCGTACAAATGGAGGATGTGACTTTAACTCTTCTTTTTCTATAAACTAGTTTAATATGCAACTCAATTTGTATTTTTGAAGCTTAAAATAAATTTCAAGCTGGTGAGAAAATTTTAAGAAACCATTCAAAGTGATCCTTTTTATTCAAGTTTCAAAGCAGTGTTCTTAGAATGGTTGATTATAAAACTTAGCAATCTCAAGTTTTATATTTCAAACAGAATAAATTCCAGTCAAGTTTAGTAAAACTCTGAGAGTTCATATTTATGTACTGTTATCATTACCTATTATCTGTTGAAAAATAAGTATTTGGTTCAATATGCAGTGTAAAACACTTTGCCGAATAGGCTTGTGCTACGTAATGTGTTTAAGTGCTGCTTTTTTTTTTTTTTTTTTAAAGATTTTATTTATTTGTGAGAAAGCATGGGGGGGTGGGGAGGGGCAGTGGGCGAGGGAGAACCAGACTCATCCCTTAGCAGTGAGCCCAAAGCGGTGCTTAATCTCAGGACTGCGAGATCATGACCCAAGCCAAAGGCAGGTGCTTAACTGACTGAACCACCCAGGTTCCCCTCAAGTGCAGCTCCTTTCCGAGTGAATTACTGATGTGATCTGAAACATTTAAAATGGTTTTGCTACCCAGGTTTATCCTGCAGTTTCAGTTACTCTTTGCTTCCTGTTTTTCGCAGTTGCCTGGAGCTGGTGGAGCAGCTGGTTTCCCTTTTGGGGGGGAGGGTGGTGTTAGTGGTGAAAGGAGTATGTTTTGCCTGAAATATTTTTAAAGCGTGAAACTCTTGTATTTCAAATGCTTGAAAGTTCATTTCTCTTGTTGCTATTCAGATTGTCTATTTTATGTTGAAACAAAGAATATTTCTAACTACCATATTTTTTGAAAGGAATTAAAATTTGAGGTTTTTATTTGGTATTAGTCATTGCTGTACCTTAGTGAAAGAAACTACTCGAGCTTGACACTGTAAACAGGTGACAAATGTATATTTACTTAATGTATCTTAATAGAAATCTCTCTCTTTTTTTTTGGCCAGTTGATAAAGCATCTTCATCTTTACTTTTTTTTTTTTTTTAAAGATTTTATTTATTTATTTGACAGAGAGAAATCACAAGTAGATGGAGAGGCAGGCAGAGAGAAAGAGAGGGAAGCAGGCTCCCTGCTGAGCAGAGAGCCTGATGTGGGACTCGATCCCAGGACGCTGAGATCATGACCCGAGCCGAAGGCAGCGGCTTAACCCACTGAGCCACCCAGGCGCCCCTTCATCTTTACTTTTAATATTACTATGAAAAATAGTTAAGCATTAGATAGATTGATTCTGTGGATAGAGTTCAAAAGACAATCTTACCCCCTTACCTTCACATAACTGTATAGACATCATGGCAGATTTTATCCCATATTAATGATAATCATTTTATGTTTACACTTTAGTTTTATGGTTTTTTTTTTTTAAGATTTTATTTATTTATTTGACAGAGAGAGATCACAAGTAGGCAGAGAGGCAGGCAGAGAGAGAGAGAGAGAGGAGGAAGCAGGCTCCCTGCTGAGCAGAGAGCCCGATGCGGGACTCGATCCCAGGACCCTGAGACTATGACCTGAGCCAAAGGCAGCGACTTAACCCACTGAGCCACCCAGGCGCCCTAGTTTTATGTTTTTTTTTTAAAGATTTTATTTATTTGAGAGAGAGTGCACTCACAGCAGGTGCAGAGGAAGAGGGAGAAGCAGACTCTCCACTGAGCAGAGAAGGCCAATGTAGGGCTCGATCCCAGGACGCTGAGATCATGACCCAAGCTGAAGGCAGAGGCTTAACAGATTGAGCCACCCAGGCACCCCTGAAGTTGGATGTTACCTTTGCTGAGAGTGTGTAACTTGAATTCTTAAAATAAAATATATTTTGTTTAGTCCATGATTGACCCGAGAGTGCTTTGAATTTTTGCTACAAATAATTTGAAGAAAGTAGTAAAATAATTAAAATACTTGGGAGAAATCTTTCTTAGTATAATTACAACCTTTAATTTTTAAGGAAAGAAAAAAAAACAAACAAACCCCGAATTTTAAAAAAGTTTCACTGAGGTATAAATACATACAGTAGGGACACCTGGATGGCTCAGATGGCTGGGTGTCTGCCATTGGCCCAGGTCATGATCCTAACGTCCTTGTGGGATCTGGCTCCACTTCAGGCTCCTGGCTCAGTGGGGAGTCTGCTTCTCCCTCTTCCTCTGCTCCTCCCCCTGCTCATGTTCTTTCTCTCCGTATCTGTCTCAAATAAATAGAATCCTTTTAAAAAAATGTATTAAAAATATATACAGTAAACTTCACAAATTTAGAGTATACAGTAAGTTTTGACATATATACACTCATGAAACAGTCACCATAATTAATACAATGAACATATCCCTCCCAAATGTTTCCCTGGGTCCCTCTTTGGCCTTATTGCTTGGCCCTAGTGAACCACTGATCTTATTTCTGTCACTGTAGATTAGTTTGCACTCTCTAGAATTTTATGTAAATAGGATCATATTATATGTCTTGTCTGCTTTCACTCAGCATAATTTTGAAATTTATTCATGTTTTCAGTAGTTCATTTCTTTTTATTGCAAAGTAGTATGAGCATACTACAGTTTATTCTTTCACCTGTATAGACATTTGAGTTGTTTTTAGTTTATGGGTATTACAGACAAAGCTACTGTGAATATTTGTGTATAAGTCTTTACGTGATACATGCTTTCATTTCTCTTGGATAATTACTTAGAAGGGTTGGGACATAAGTAGATGTGTGTTTAACTTTTAAAGAGATAGGAAACTTTTCCAAAGTGCTTGTACCATTTTTATAGTCTTACTGGTGGTGTATTAAAGTACTAGTTGCTTCGTTTCCTCACCCAAGTTTGTTATGGTCAGTCTTTTTAAAATTATAAATATTCTAACAGGCATGTAGTGGAATCTTTTTTCTTCTTTAAGATTTTATTTATTTATTTGACAGAGCACAAGTAAGGGGGGCAGCAAGCAGAGCAAGAAACAGACTCCCCGCTGAGCAGGGAGCCCTATATAGGACTTGATCCCAGGACCATGGGATCATGATCTGAGTTGAAGGCAGATGCTTAACTGACTGGGCCACCCAGTACTACACTATACCACACTACTGTACACCAGTACTACTATACCCCCATGTAGTAGAAACTTGTTGTGGTGGTAATTTGCATTTCCCTGATGATAAATGGTGTTGAGCATCATTTCATGTGTTTATTTGCCATCTGTATATCTTTATTGATGAAACATCAGTTTGGATTTTTTGCATATATATATATATATATATATATATTTTAGAGAGAGTGCGCGAGTGTGAGGGAGTGGGTGCTGAGGGAGAACAAAGAGAATCTTAAGCAGGCTTCTTGCTCAGTACAGAGCCTGATGTGGGGCTCAAGCTCATTACCCTGAAATCATGACCTGAGCTGAAATCAAGAGTCAGATGCTTAACCAACTGAGCCACCTGGTGCCCCTAGAATTTTTCTAATTAAAACAGCACAACAGTAAATAGATACTAACATTAAGCCACTAAATTACTGATTTTCTTTTCTAGAATTCAGCATACAATTGAAATAAAATGACAACCTCCTGGAGTGATCGGTTACAGAATGCAGCAGATATGCCTGCTAACATGGATAAGCATGCCCTGAAAAAGTATCGGCGAGAAGCCTATCATCGGTAAGTATTTTGTCTATTTAATCCTCAAAACATCTCTATAAAGTGGGCACATATTATCTTCATTTTACAGATGATGAAGTTTTAATATGTAGAGAAGTTAGGCAGTTTAATGATCATATAGCTAGTTCATGGTTCAAACCCTGTCCAGAGTCTGGACCTTTTTTTTTTTTTTTCTTTTGGATATTTATTTATTTAAATAATCTCTACACTCACTGTGGCCTTGAACTCACAACCCTGAGATAAAGAGTTGCACGCTCTATTCTTCCAACTGAGCCAGTTAGTGCCCCCAAGAGTCTAGACTTTTAACCACTAGTATATCAAACTGCTGCATTTTAAGAGGAGATTTCTTATTTCTTACATCTACTAATAAAAGTCCTTGGGGCACCTGGGTGGCTCAGTGGGTTAAAGCCTCTGCCTTCAGCTCAGGTCATGATCCCAGGGTCCTGGGATCAAGCCCTGCATCGGGCTCTCTCTGCTGGCTGGGGAGCCTGCTTCCCTTCCTCTCTCTCTGCCTGTTTCTCTGCCTACTTGTGAGCGCTCTCTGTGTCAAATAAATAAATAAAATCTTAAAAAAAAAAAAAAAGTCCTTAACTGAAGAAAGTCTTCAGATGCTGAAAAATTGTACCTTAATTGTAAGAATGAAATTCTTCTTTTTTTTTTTTTTAAGAATAAGCTTATTTGATATTTTCCACAAACTGATAATAGTGTTTTGTTTGTTTTTTAAAGATTTTATTTATTTGATGGAGAGAGAGAGCATAAGCAGGGGGAGTTACAGAGGGAGAGGGAGAAGCAGACTCCCCACTGAGCAGGGAGCCTGACACGGGGCTTGATCCCAGAACCCTGGGATCATGTCCTGAGCCAAAGGTAGACGATTAACCGAGTGACCCAGAAGCCCCTCGATTATAGTTCGTAAATAGATTTTTTAAATTGTGTCTGCTGGCTACTTAATTAGATTGAATATGGGTAATACTAGGTATTAGCAATATTTTCTTGTATTAAGACTTCAACATTTTCTCTGAATCATTTTTAAAGTTTAAAATGTGGGCAACCCTCTTGGGTCCCCTCCCTCTTTGGGAGCTTTATGGCCATTATTCTGTAATTTTCCTATTGCTCAAAACCTTGCTTTGCTGCCCACCAAAAAAAGTTTAAAATGTGACTCAGTCATGGGTGCCTGGGTGGCTCAGATGGTCAGGCATCTGCCTTCAGTTCAGGTCATGATCCCAGCATCTTGGGATCGAGCCCCACATCAGGCTTCCTCCTCAGTGGAAAGCCTGCTTTCCCTCTCCCATTTCCCCTGCTTGTGTTCCTGCTCTTGCTTTCATTCTCTCTGTCAAATAAATAAATAAAATCTTAAAAAAAAAATGTGGCTCAATTAGTTAAAACCTGACTCTTGGTTTTGGCTCAGGTCATGATCTCATTGATGGTGAGATCAAGCACCACTTCAGGCTCCATGCTCAGGTCTGCTTGAGGATTCTCTACTGCCCCTTCCCCTGCTCACGCTCAGTCTCTCAAATAAATAAATCTTTAAAAAGCTTAAAATGTAAATATTTTAAATTTATTTGTCACTTTTTTTTTTTTTTTTAAGATTTTATTTATTTAGAGAGCACAAGAGAGGGGAGGATCAGAAGGAGAAACAGACTCCCTGATGAGCAGGGAGCTGTATTCGGGACTGCAGGATCATGACCTGAGCCAAAGGCAGTTGCTTAACCAGCTAAGCCACCAGGCACCCCTATTTGTCATTTTAAAAAATATTAATGTTAAAATGCCCATATTTTAAACTTTAAAAATGATTCAGAGAAAATGTTAAAGTTAAAAAAATTTAAAGAAAATGTTAATACAAGAAAATATTGCTAATACCCAGTATTACCCACATTCAATTTAATTAAGTAGCCAGTAGACACAATATAAATTTTTTTAAAAAAGTTTATTTACTTTTTAGAGAGAGAGAGAGAGCTGTGGGGGTGAAGCAGGGACAGGGGAGGAACAGGGACAGAGGAGGAAGCAGATACGTCAGGGGATGAGCATCTAAGGCAGATGCTTAACTGACTGAGCCACCCAGGTGCCCCTTATTTGTCACTTCTAACAGTTTGAATTAAATGGCTATTTCTGCCTAATCTTAAGTAGCTAAGATTTGTGGAAGTAGGTACTGCATTTAGAAGTCACTTGTTCTTGGACAGAAATTAGAGGCTTACACTTTCCATAAGTTGATAAGATAGAAAGACCTGGGCCCTATTAAATACTTCTGTTTCCCATGCTGGGAAAGCAAGGGATAAGTAGAAATGCTGGTGTACTGGTAGTGCTAAAAAGTTGCATGGGAACTCCAGGAATCTACAGCAACTTACAATTACTCATTTGTTTCTAAGCTAGAGGAAGGAGAAAATATTTGGTATATTATACTCATTCAGTTATTTGTCTTTATGCTACATACATTTGGCTATGATGTAACATATTTATCAATGGAAACAAGGGCTAGAATTATGCAATGAGGAGAGGTCATCTAGTACACATTAGGTATCCTAGTTGCATTTAATATGTCATAACCGGAGTCCTTCTGACTCATTTAGAATGATATTTCCTGGAAGATTTTAGACTGCCTCTGCACCCTACATTCTTTATATAGTAGAGTACACTCTGAAATCATAGAAACAGTGGGAAAAACACCTCCAAGGTTTAAATTTTTAGATCATTTGAAACTTTTTTTCTTTTTTCTTATTGTGGTAAAGTATATATAACATAGAATTGCTATCTTAACTGTTTTTAAGTATACACTTCTGTATTATTAAGTATATTCATACTGTTGTGCAGCCATCACTGGTATCCATCCCTATAACTTCATTTTGTACAGTTGATACTGTATTTGTTAAAGAGTAAGTCCCTGTTCTCTCTTCCCCAGCTCCTGACAACCAACCACCATTATACTGTGACTTTATAATTTTGGCTACTCTAAGAACTTCATAGAAGTGGAATTATACAGTATTTTTCTTTTTGTGACAAACTTGTATCTGTTAGCATAATGTTCTCAAGGTTCATTCATGTCATAGTGTATTGCAGAATTTCCTTTTAATGTAAAATTTGGGTTCTTGAATTCTTGCAAGTATTTGCTTTTGTTAATTAAAAAATTTTAATAGAAGCCATTTAAAAGGCATTTATCTTAGTTTTTCAGTTAAGTCGGTTTGTAGAATATTCTGTTTCTGGGGGTTTTTTATTAAAGGCATTTACTGGAGTGGGTAATTAAACATTGGGTAAATTAGGCAGCCTATGATGATCATTTATCGTAAACTACCTTGTATGTGATGCTTTAGAATTTCCTTTTTAGAAGAAGCTAAATATTTTTAGTTAAGTACATAAACATCTAACTTCCAGCTTTTTTCTTGCTAATGTTAGTCTTTTAAAAATGATGGCCATGAGTCATTATTAAGAAACTGGTCTCCAGAAGGTATGCCTGTTGATCTTCTTCCATTTCCTTATAATGGTTGTTGAGTCTTCTAGGCTGAGGATAATCATCAGGCCAAACCCTTTGGAATAGTTTTACTGTGTGGTCAGAAGATAGGCTGAGCTGCTCAGATGTTACAGTGGCTTGAAGGAGGCAAGTTAGATAATTACCTCTTAAATAGTCTCTTGTTTAACACCTAGAATCTGAGAAGGGATCAAAATAGATAAGAATTTGTATCTACTATATCCAACAATGGAGCAATTAGATTTTTCATCTGCTCTCCATGTTTGTGCTCAAGATGCTGAAATCAGGTATTTGTTTTTTTCTTTTAAAATTTTGATGATTAGAGGTGCCTGGGTGGCTCGGTGGGTTAAAGCCTCTGCCTTCGGCTCAGGTCGTGATCCTGGGGTCCTGGGATTGAGCCCCGCATTGGGCTTTCAGCGGGGAGCCTGCTTCTCCCTCTCTCTATGCCTGCCTCTCTGCCTCTTTGTGATCTCTGCCAAATAAATAAATAAAACCTTTAAAAAAAATAAAATTTTGATGATTATAGTATAGAAGATTTCTGTAATTATAGTATGGAAGAAATTCTGTAAGTGAATTATGAAGACAGCTTATGAATTCAGCAGTGGTTTTAACACATTGAACTGTAATTTGGTAAGCAGTTGAGCATGTGAATTTTTGGTTAGTCTTTTTGCCTTATTTTAAAATACACTGCAATCACTTTTTCTTTGAATTTCTTTATGTATATTTATGCCCCCCAAAATTTTAATTGAAATTTACACTTCCAAAGCCATACCAGTAATTATTTAAACTTGTTGAAAATAGTTTCTTCTTCAATCAAAGCTTTAAATTATTATATATGTTTAAAGAATAAAAAGGAATTTGTACATATATAAAATCATTTTGTAGTACCTGTAGCTTGGCACACTGATAGAATTAGAAGTGGTTATGATTTTTTTTTAACTTCAAATAAAAAAACAGGTATGAGGTTTTATACAGAGAGAGACTGCCAGCTTGATAAATTTTAATTTCTTTGTCACTTAACCACTATGGATATCACATGAATGTCATTCAGCTTTTTAGTTGTATCATTGATTAAGTTGAATTAACTTGGATTCTCACATTCAAATGGCTAAGTTAAGATTTTAGTAGCCATCTTACGAATTCAAAATCACATGGAAAATACAGGTCCTTGGGAATGTCAAGGACCTGTGTTCCTTAAATAATGTGTAGATGGCATATATCTTGTCAAAATAAGAGTGAGGTAGGGGCGCCTGGGTGGCTCAGTGGGTTAAGCCGCTGCCTTCGGCTCAGGTCATGATCTCAGGGTCCTGGGATCGAGTCCCACATCAGGCTCTCTGCTCAGCAGGAAGCCTGCTTCCTCCTCTCTCTCTCTCTGCCTGCCTCTCTGCCTACTTGTGATCTCTGTCTGTCAAATAAATAAATAAAAAAAAAAAAATAAGAGTGAGGTAGAGTTATCGGAACTGTGTTAAACTTCTTTTGCTATTATTTCATTCTAATGTTTTGATTAGTATTTCATGTTCCTAAGGAGTGACAAATGAAGATTCAGGGGCTGGTAAGTTGTTTTTTTTGTTTGTTTTTTAGCCTATTTGTTTTGCTTAAAACATTAGATTTATAGAATACTATTCAACAATAAAAAGGATTGAACTCTCGATACATACAACTTTGCTATACCAAGAAAATTATGCTTAGTTAATAAGGCCAGTCTCAAAAGGTTACCTAGTATATGATTCCGTCTCTGTAACATTATTGAAATGAGAACATTCTGGAGTTTGAGAGCAGAGTAATGATGGCAAGGGTTTAGGGGTTGGGGTGGGTGGAGGATGGTGGGCGTAGCTGTAGAATAATGGCACAAGGAATCCTTGTGATTGAAACTGTTTTGTCTTGACTCTAGTCATAATTACATGAAGGCTATACACACATGACTGCATGTAAAATTGGTAAAATCTGAATAAAGTTGGTGAACTAGGTCAATGTCAGTTCCTGGTTGTGATACTGTACTATATTTATGCAGGATATTTTCATTGGGGGAAACTAGATAAACAGTAAGGGGGAATCTTTCTGTATTATTTCTTATTACTGCATATGAATCTGTAATTATTTAATATAAAAAGATAAATTCAGTCACACAACTTTTTTTTTTAACATCATAGGTATTCCTTGCATTTTCTAAATATAAGTGCTTTTTGGAATTCAAGGTGATATTACTTTATGGAATACAAATTCTCTAAACCTTATTGATCAGAAGAAGATACTGGATCCTAAATTCTTAGTTTGTTCCTCTGCCACCATTCCCTATATGCTCCTTCCAAATACCTGCCTTAAAGTAAAATAGAAAAGGGGTAGTCGTGACAAGGGAGAGAGAAAGAAAGAGATAGCAGATCTTTGATTTAATGAAATCCTGTGATATGAAACTATATTTGAGGAAATATTACTCAAATTTAGATAGCATATTTCACCTTCAAAGACTCTTGTGTATAGCTTCTTTTATTCAAAGTAATGTCTGAGAGGTAGATTCATCCATATTTTTGTGTGTATCAGTAATTTGTTCTTTTTTATTACTATGTGGCATTTCATGGTACCAGCATACCACAATTTATTCATCCATTTTCTGTTTATGAACCTTTGGGCTTTTTTTTCAGATTTTAGCTATTAAGTATAAGGCTGCTACAGACTGAGAAAATATTTGTAAATTATAAAATGATAAATGATAAAAGACTTGTATCCAGAATGTATAAAGGAGTTTAAATTCAACCCAGTGAGGAAATGGGCAGAAGACTGATTCTTCCCTATAGAGATATGTGGATGGTGTAAAAACACATGTGTAATAATATCAGTAGCCATTAGAGAAATGCATTAAAGCTACAGTGTATATGCCTATTACAGCGGTTAAAATAAAACAGTACTTGATATTACCAAGGATATGGAGCAACTCTGATACATTGCTGGTAGAAGGACAAAATAGTATAGCTATTCTGCAAAACAGTTTGGTAGTTTATTTTGAAGTCAGAGACACATATGACCCAGAAATCTTACTCCTAGATGTTTGGCCTAGACAAATGAAAACTTATGTTCACACACAAAAAACTATGTGAATAATGTTTATAGTATCTCTATTTATAACTACCCCAAACTAGAAACAATCAAATATTCTTTAGCAGGTGAATATATAAATAAAATGCAGTATATCTGTAGTGAAATATAACTGAGGGAAAAGGAAGAAACTGTTGATGACACAGCAACTTGGATGATTCTCAAGGACATAATGCTGATTCTAAGAAGCCAGTCTTGGGACACCTAGGTGGCTCAGTAGGTTAAACGTCTGCCTTCTGCTTGGGTCATGATCCCAGAGTCCTGGGATTGAGTCCCACACCCATTTTACAGATGTATCACATTTTGTTTTCTTAGTGGACATTTGGGTTGTTTCTGTTTTTTTACTTTAATGAATAATGCTGCTGTGAGCATTTGTATATGAGTTTTTTGTACATACTTTTTTGACATGAGAGATTTGTGATTGTCCCAGTTTTTGTCTTGGCTTTTATTCTCAATAATCTTTTGATGAACAGATGTTCTTTACTTTAAAAATGTAGTTTTTTTTTTTTTATTGAGCTAAAATTCACATACCATGATATTTACACTTGTAAAGTATACAAGTTTTTGGTTTTGGTATATTCACAAGAATGTGTGATCATCACCACTAATTCCAGAACATCAATCAATTCCCCCCCAAAAAAAGGGGGGGACGCCTGGGTGGCTAAGTTGGTTAGATGACTGCCTTCGGCTCAGGTCATGATCCGGGAGTCTCGGGATCGAGTCCCGCATCAGGCTCCCAGCTCCATGGGGAGTCTGCTTCTCCCTCTGACCTTCTCCTCGCTCATGCTCTCTCTCAAATAAATAAATAAAATCTTAAAAAAAAAAAAAAGAATCCCTTACCTGCTGGAAATAACTCTTCATTTCCTCCTCCCTTAGCCCTTGGCAACCACTAATCTACTTTCTGTCTGGAATTGACTGTTCTGTATGCTTCATATAAGTGGAATCATATATGGTCATTTTCGTATCTGGCTTGTTCACTTAAAGTCTTCGAGATTCATCCATGTGCTGCATGACTCAGTACTTAATTTTTTTAATGGCTGTGTAATACTCCATTGTATGCATATACCACATTTTGTTTATTCATCTGTTGCTTAATATTTGGATTGTTTCCATTTTTTGTCTGTTATGAATAATGCTACTGTGACCATTGTGTACAAGTTCTGCATGGACATAATTTCAGTTTTTTAGGCTGTATTATCTAGCAGCGGGATCTGATGGATCATGTGGTAACTTTAACTTATTTTGAAGGATTGTCAAACTGTTTTCCAATGTAGGTGCTTCATTTTACATTCCTTCCAGCAGTTGATGAGCATTCTAATTTCTCCACATCCTCACAGTGACATTTGTTATTTGCTATTTTTTAGAGCTGTCCTAGCATGTGTGAGAAGTGGTAGCTCATTGTGATTTTTTTTTAAAAGATTTTATTTATTATTTGACAGAGAAGAGAGCACAGTAGACAGCAACAGGCAGAGGGAGATGGAGAAGCAGGCTTTCCACTGAGCAGGGAGCCCAATGCCAGGGATCACGACCTGAGCCGAAGGCAGCCACTTAACCAACTGAGCCACCCAGGCGCCCCCTCATTGTGATTCTGATTTCCATTTTTCTTATGATTAATGTCGTTGAGCATTTTTTAGTGTTTTTATCATCTGCATATCTTCTTTTGAGAAATGTCTATTCAGATCTTTTGTCCATTTCTTAGTTTTTTTTTTTTAAATTTCTCAGTTTTATATTTTCTTTCTTTCTTTCTTTCTTTCTTTTCTTTTCTTTTCTTTTCTTTTCTTTTCTTTTCTTTTCTTTTCTTTCTTTATTTCTTCTCTAAGATTTTATTCATTCATTTGACAGAGAGAGATCACAAGTAGGCAGAGAGGCAGGCAAAGAGAGAGGAAGGGAAGCAGGCTCCCCGTGGAGCAGGGAGCCTGATGTGGGACTCGATCCCAGGACCCTGAGATCATGACCCGAGCTGAAGGCAGTGGCTTAACCCACTGAGCCACCCAGGTGCCTGGGTTTTATATGTTCTTTATGAATTCTAGATACCAAACCTATGTCTGCTACATGATTTTAAAATATTTTCTCCTTCTGTGGATTGTCTTTTCACTTCCCTGGTAGAGTCATTTGAAGCACAAATTTTTTTTTAATATTGATGAAGTCCAGTTTATATTTTCTTTTGTTGCTTGTGCTTTTAATGTTATATTTAAGAACCATTGCTTAATCTTAGGTCACAAAGATTTACACTTATGTTTTCTTATGAGAGTTTTATAGTATTTTTTTTGAAAGATTTAATTTATTTTTTTGGCATAGAGAGAGAACAAGCACACACAGGAGGAGTGGCAGGCAGGGGAGAAGCAGGCTCCCCGCCGAGCAAGAAGTCTGATGTAGGGCTTGATCCCCGGACCCTGAGATCATGACCTGAGCCAAAGACCACCCAGATGCCCCGAGACTTTTATAGTTTTATGTTTTATATTTAGGTTTTTGACCAGTTTTTTGGGTACAAGATGGGGGTCCAAAATCATTCTTTTGCATGTTAATATCCAGCTATTCTGGCACTATTTATTGAAAAGACTATTCTTTCCACATTAAATGATCTCAATACCCTTGTCAAAAATCAGTTGGTCATAGATGTGTATGTTTATTTCTGTTCCCACTTGTATTCCATTGATCTATTTGTCTATCCTCAGCTCAGTACTATAGTCTTTATTGTTGTGGCTTTGTGTTAAGTTTTGAAATGATCATGTGAGTCCTTCAGTTTTGTGTTTCTTTTTCAAGATTGTTTTGGCTGTTCTGTGGCCCACCTATGTACATAAGAATTTTAGGATTATCTTGTCAATTTCTATAAAAAAGCTAGCTGGGATTTTGATAGGGATTATATTGAATCTGTATATCAGTTTGGGGAGTATTGCCATCTCAACAGTATTAAGTCTTCTGATTGATGAATATGGGCTATCTTTCCATTTATTTAGATCTTCTTTAATCACTTTAAACAATATTTTGTAGCTTTCAGTGTGGAAGTCTTCTATTTGTTGTTACATTTATCACTAAGTATTTTATGATTTCAGATGCTATAGTAAATGGAATTGTTTTTTTAATGTCATTTTTGGGTTATTCTTTGCTACTTTATGGGAGTATAACTAGTTTTTATATATGGATTTTGTATTCTTCAACTTGGTTTATTGCCTCTAATAGTTTTTTTGAATTCTTTAGTGATACTACAGATAAGATCATGTCACTTGCAGATAAGGATAGCTTTACTTCTTTACCAGTTTGAAGGCCTTTTTTCTTGCCTAATTTTGGATAGACTGTCCAGTACAGTGCTGAATAAAACTATTAATAATAGAGTAGACATCCTTTTCTTTTCTTTCTTTCCTTTTTTTTTTTTTTTTTTAGGATTTTGCATATTTTATTTTATTTTGTAAAAATTTAAGTTCAGTTAACATAATGTATTATTTGTTTCAGGGATACAGGTGTGTGATTCATCAGTCTTATAGAATACCCAATGCTCGTTACAACACATACTCTCCCTAGTGTGCATCACCCAGTTATCCCATCCCCCCAAGCCCCCCTTCCAGCAGCCTTCTGTTTGTTTCCTAAGATTAAGAGTCTCTTGTGGTTTGTCTCCCTCTCTGGTTTCATCTTGTTTCATTTTTTCCTTTTTTCCCTATAATCCTCTGCTTGTTTCTTAAATTTCACAGGTGAGTGAGAAAATGATAGTTGTCTTTCTCTCACTGACTTACTTTGCTTGGCATAATACCCTCTAGTTCCATCCAAGTTGTTGCACATGGCAAGATTTCAGTTTCCTGATGGCCGTGTAATAATATTCCATTGTATATATTTACCACATCTTCTATATCCATTCATCTGTCTGTGGACATCTAGGCTCTTTCCATAGTTTGGCTATTGTGGACCTTGCTGCTATACACATTGGGGTACAGGTGCCCCTTTAGATCACTACATTTGTATCTTTGGAGTAAATACCCAGTAGTGCAATTGCTGGGTCATAGATATCTTTCTCTTTTGCCTCATCTTGGGAAGAAATCTTCCAGTCTTTCATCATTAAGTATGATGTTAACTGAAGGTTTTTCATAGCTGTCCTTTATCAGGTTGTGGAAATTCCTTTTTATTGTTAATTTGAGATTTCTTTCTATTCCTAGTCTCTTGACTGTCTTTTTTTTTTTTTTTTAAGATTTTATTTATTTATCTGACAGAGAGAGATCACAAGTAGGCAGAGAGGCAGGCAGAGAGGAGGAAGCAGGCTCCCTGCTGAGCAGAGAGCCCGATGCGGGACTCGATCCCAGGACTCCGAGATCATGACCTGAGCCGAAGGCAGCGGCTTAACCCACTGAGCCACCCAGGCGCCCCATCTTGACTGTCTTTATCCTGAAAGGGTATTGGATTTTGTCACATGTCCTTTTGTGTCTATTGGAATGATCATGTAGTTTTGTACTTCATTGGATTTGGTTTGCTAGTATTTTGTTGAGGATTTTTTGTATCTGCAAAAAGGATATTGTTCTGTATTTTCTTGTAATGTTCTATCTGGCTTTGGTATCAAGATGTAATACTGTCTTGGGGTACCTTGGTGGCTCAGTTGGTTGAGCATCAGACTCGCGGTCTTAGCTCAGATCTTGATCTCAGGGTTCTGAGTTTGAGGCCCTTGTTGGGTTCCAGGCTGGGCATGGAGCCTACTTAAAAAAAAAAAAAAAAAAAAAAAAAAGATGTAATACTGGCTTCATAGAATGATGTGGGAAGTGCTCCCTCTTCTTGGGAAGAGTTTGATAAGGATTGGTGTTACTTTAAACATTTGATAGAGTTCACCAGTGAAGCTATCAGTTTTCATATTTGTTGGAAGATTTTTTTATTACTGACAATCTTTTTACTTAATTATTGGTCTGTTCAGATTTTCTATTTCTTTTCGAGTCAGTATGGCTAGTTTGTGTGTTTCTAGATAGTTGTCCATTTTATTTGTTATCTATTTTGTTGGCGTACCCTTATATTTGTTTTTATTTCTTTAAGGTCAGTAGTAATGTCTCTGTTTTCATTTCTGATTTTAGTAATTTGAGTCTTTTTTTCTTCATTATAAATGTAGCCAAATATTGTTAAATTGTTGAAAGCAACCTTTGTTTCACTGATGTTTTTTTGCCAGTGTTTTTGTTTTATTTATTTCTGTTCTGATCTTTATTGTTTACTTCCTTCTGCTCATTTTGAGTTTAATTTGCTCTTTCCTAATTTCTGACGGATTAAGGTTAGGTCATTGCTTTGAGATGTTTCTTCTTCTTCTTCTTCTTCTTTTTTTTTAATAAAGATTTTTATTTATTTATTTGTTTGACAGAGATCGCAAGTAGGCAGAGAGGGAGGCAGAGAGAGAGGAGGAAGCAGGCTCCCTGCTGAGCAGAGAGCCTATGTGGGGCTCGATCCCAGAATCACAACCGGAGCCGAAGGCAGAGGCTTTAACCCACTGAGCCACCCAGGCGCACCCCTCCTTTTTTTTTTTTTTTTTTTAAGATTTATTATTTATTTTAGAGAGCATCTTTTTTTTAAAATTTTTTTTATTTTTTAAAAGATTTTATTTATTTATTCGACAGAGAGAGAGATCACAAGTAGGCAGAGAGAGAGAGGAGGAAGCAGGCTCCCTGCTGAGTAGAGAGCCCGATGTGGGACTCGATCCCAGGACCCTGAGATCATGACCTGAGCCGAAGGCAGTGGCTTAACCCACTGAGCCACCCAGGCGCCCTAGAGAGCATCTTTGGGCAGGGCGGTCGGCAAAGGGAGGGAGAGAATCTTCAAGTAGACTCCTCATTAAGCTCAGAGCCTGACGTGGGGCTCAGTCCCAGGACTTTGAGATCAGGACCTGAACTAAAATCAAGAGCTGGCTGTTTAACTGACTGAGCCACCCAGGTGCCTTTCTTCTTTTTTAATAAATGCATTTAAAAGCTATAAATTTAGCTATCAGTAAGCTTTTGCTATATCCCCTAAATTTTGATAGGCTTTGTTTTTGTTTTGAGTGATCTCTATGTATTTTCTATTTCCTCTTGTGATTTCTTTTTGATCCATTGGTTATTTAGAAATGTGTTGTTGAATTTCCACCTATTTGTGAATGTCCCAGATGCTTTTTGCTATTGATTTGTACCTAATTCTATTATAGTTTGGAGAACATATTTTGTATGATTCAGTCCTCTTAAATTTATTGAGTTTTGGTTTATGGGCTAACATGTGGTCTGTCTTGTATAATCTTCTGTATGTACTTGACAAGAAAGTATGTTCTGCTTATTTTGGGTGGGGTATCATAGAGATGTCCCCACCCCACACATAAGATTTTATTTCCAGAGAGAGAGAGAGAGAGCCCAAGCAGGGGGAATGGCAGGCAGAGGGAGGAGTAGGCTCCCTGCTGAGCAAAGAATCGCAGGATGTACTTGGTCCCAGGACACTGGGATCATGACCTGAGCTGAAGGCAGACTCTTAACTAACTGAGCCACCCAGGCATCCCCATAGAGATATGTTTATCTTTGTCAGTTATTTTTACTGAGTACACATTCTTACACATATTTTTGGAATCAAAAGTTCATGCTATTGCTTCTAATTCCAGTTTATCCCAAGATTCTTTCTTGTTTACTTTAATTCCATGAAATTACCTGTTGTTCTTCAGCAAGAACCCTGGCTCTTCACGACATCAACATATTTACTCATTTGCTCAATCTAATAATACATCTACAGTAGTTTCATAATTGCTTTGCTCATACCATAACAAAACAGGATTTTTTTGCAGTACTACTTCTTCCTTACTTACCTTGCCCATGACTAACAGTATATAATCAAGTGGTTTGTCTGTTTGTTTTTAGTTATTTGGATTATTTCTTGCTGTTTTTCTATACAGTGTGGTTAGAGTTGTTGTATGCAGTATAATTAGGTTCATTTGTTAGTTTGCTTTGTAATTGTTTTTTTTTCTTTCCATTCTTACTGATTTAATTGTATTATAATTTAGTATATATAATATTACATAATAATATATCCTGTTTCATCACATTATATATGTTATTAAATAAACTAGTAGTGAGCTTTCAAAGTTAAAATGAAGCAAAAGACATATCGAAAGTATCATTCTCATACACATTCCTTCTCAAGTTAGAGACTAATAAACTTTAGATTTGTTTTATATATCTTGCTTGGGATTCATTTGAGTTCTTGATTCTGTACTTGTCTTTAATTGGTTTTCTAAATTCTCAGTCATTATCTTTTCATATATTGTCTTTACTCTATTGTCTTATCCTCTCCCTCTGAACTCTAATAAACATATGTTAGACTTTAGCACTGTCCTCTCTTCTCTCATTCTTTCTCTTGTATTTTCTATCCTTTTTTCTCTCCATGTTACATTCTGTAAGGTATTTCAGACCTGCCTTTCAGTTCACTAATTCTCTTTTTAGTTGGGTCTGAACTGAATCTATCACATTTTAAATCTTGGTTTTTATAATTTTTTTGTCTCAGAGTTTCATTTTGGAATCTTTTGATCAAATATGCTGTGTTACTTTTTATAGTTTCCAGTTATATAGTAAACATTTAAATCTTAAAGAACTTTGCTTTAAGATTCAAAAGATCTGAAGTATATCCTGGCTCTGTTTCCAACCCCCTCCTTTCAGTACCTTTTAAAAGAGAATTTTTATTTATCATTCAGAAGTTAAACCATTTCAGTTCAAAACGATAATCCCAACTTTTAATTTCTTAATTACTATTATTATTTTAAAAGATTTTATTTATTTGACAGAGAGAGAGAGAGTGACAGCAAGAGACGGGATACAAGCAGGGGGAGTGGGAGAGGGAGAAGCAGGCTTCCTGCCAAGCAGGGAGCCGGATCAGGGCTTGATCCAGGACCCTGAGATCATGACCTGAGCCAAAGGCAGAGGCTTAATGACTGAGCCACCCAAGCGCCCCTCTCTTAATTATTATTTTTATTTTTTAAAGATTTTATTTATTTATTTGACAGACAAAGACCACAAGTAGGCAGAGAGGCAGGCAGAGAGAGAGGAGGAAGCAGGCTCCCCCCTGAGCAGAGAGCCCGATGTGGGGCTTGATCCCAGGACCCTGGGATCATGACCTGGGCCAAAGGCAGAGGCTTAACCCACTGAGCCACCCAGGCGCCCCTCTTAATTATTTTTTAACGGTATTTAAAAATATTTAGATGACATCCAAATAAATTCTTATTGTATAATATTCAGGAGTATAGAGGTATAGACTGAACTGTGAAAATTCCCCTTCACTCACTTTCCGTTTCACCCTCACTCCTCTCTCATAGGTGAGCACCATTGGTAATTTGGCGATCATCTTTGTAGTCCCTACTCAATACGTTTTTATTTATTTATTAGCTCATTTATTTTTATTTCTTTTTTAAAAGATTTTATTTACTTATTTGACAGATCACAAGTAGAGAGGCAGGCAGAGAGAGAGGGGGAAGCAGGCTCCCTGCTGAGCAGAGAGCCTGATGGGGGGCTCGATCCCAGGACTCTGAGTTTATGACCGGAGCCAAAGGCAGAGGCTTAACCCACTGAGCCACCCAGGCGCCCCTATTCATTTATTTTTAAAGATTTTATTTCTTTATTTGAGAAGAGACTGAGAGCGTGTGCCCTGTAAGATTTGATTCTTTTCTTTCCATTTCATTTTGACTAGTTCCCTTCCTCAACTCTGTATTTCATTACCTCTGAACTGAGGCTAGATTTTTTTCATACGTCATAATGTCTGCTGTGCTGCTTTTCATTCATGGTTACTCTTTGTTGAAATGTTCTCCCCATCACTCTTTTCCCTTTAGCCTGATTAACACTTGCTAATCCTTTACCTTGGTGAAGAGCCTGGGCCTTAGGTTAGCATTCTTCCATTTAATTTCTTCTTCTTCTTCTTTGTAAGATTTATTTATTTATCAGAGAGACAGTGGGAGAAAGTGAGCAGGGGGAGGGGCATAGAGAGAGAGAGAAGCAGACTCCCTGCTGAGCAGGGATATGGTCATAAGGCTCCATCCTAGGACCCTGGGATCATGACCCAAGGTGAAGGCAAATGCTTAACTGACTGAGCCACCCGGGCACCCTCGGTTTAAAAACCCCCAGTTTTTTGTCAGTTTAAAAAAACAACTTGGGGGGCGCCTGGGTGGCTCAGTGGGTTAAAGCCTCTGCTTTCAGCTCAGGTCATGATCCTAGGGTCCTGGGATCAAACCCCACATCGGGCTCTCTGCTCAGCGGGGAGCCTGCTTCCTCCTCTCTCTGTCTGCCTCTCTGCCTACTTGTGATCTCTGTCTGTCAAATAAATAAATAAAATCTTAAAAACAAAAAAAACCCAACTTGGGTATTTTGCCCTTCAGTAAGACTCAGCCAAGAGAATATAGATACATCTCTCTGTTGTGCATATCTCTAATACTGTAATTCCACACTGCTTTTAAGCTTTGTGAGTCGGAGGGCAGCTGGGTGGCTCAGTGGGTTAAAGCCTCTGCCTTCAGCTCAGGTCATGATCCCATGGTCCTGGGATCGAGCCCCGCATCGGGCTCTCTGCTCGGTGGGGAGCCTGCTTCCTCCTCTCTCTCTGTCTGCCTCTCTGCTTACTTGTGATCTTTGTCTGTCAAATAAATAAATAAATAAAATCTTAAAAAAAAAAAGCTTTGTGAGTGGGTCTACTCCATTAGACTTCAAACTCCTTAAAATCAAGGACTGCCATGTTCATCTTTGTATTATAGGTACCAGGCACATACAGATTCAGTGAATATTTCTTGACTGTATGAATGGAGTTTGAAAGATCTAATCATCTCAGATAGTGCATTATCATTTGCATAGGAGACTTGTGTAAATGTGTATACCCTTTTGTTCAAGTGAGAATTGTTGTTTTCCTTTCTTTTTGCAAGTGGTAAAGCCTTAAACTAGCCTTAAACTGCTAATTACATTTATTTCCACAGCACTGAGCCACATGCTGAAAATCCCAGGAAGCCATGGGAAATTGGCAGTTTTCAGGATTAGATTATTTTTCCATATTGTTTGTATTCTTATATTTATGGAATTTGGGTTGAGGAGAGTATGTGAAAGTCCTTCATTTTCATGTAGAATTTGAGAATGGGGTTTAAAAAAAATATATTTCTCAAGAGATATTTTGGTGAGATAATGCCTGACAAGCAACGCAGTTGCTTTCCTGTATCCCCCACACCTGAAGTTAAAATAGTTCTTTGAATGCTCAAAAATGACAGACAACAACCCTACCAGATGTAACCTGTCATCTGTAGATAAAAAAAATCTGAGGTTTAGAATAAGTAAGTTTTTCAAGGATCCAGAGCTAGAAAGTGAAGAAACTAGAATTTAAACCTAGTTGATCCAAGGCTCATTCTCCTTCCATTATGCCCAACTGCTTTTCTAAATAAACTGAAAAAAATTCTAGCTTGAAATTTATAGCATTTAATAGGGCTTTATTTAAAAATTTTTTTATTCAGGTATACTTAACATACAGTGTTATTTTAATTTCAGATATACTAAAATATACTTTCAGTTATTGATGACTACACATATTAATAACTAATAGAAACCTTATTAGTAAGATATTTAGGTAATACTTAAAGAGAGAATTTTTTTAATTAAAAGTTTTAATTCATGTAGTATTTCTTTAAGGTATGTATATTTTTAATTTGAATCACCAGTAGGAGGATATACTTGTCATTTCAGTGTTCTTGGAGGTTAGCACACTTGTTTATTTCTCCCCTTGTTGCATAATCCCTATACATTATATTAGTCAGGAGGTAGGAATGTTGCACATGTTTTTCTTTAAACATTTCAATTTGCTCTGATATTTGGAATTAACCTTTAGAATGTTCTGGATTTATTCCGGATATGCCAGAGATCTGTAAATTTCTTTCCACATGAGCTGAAATTTTCAGGCAGTCGAGTAAAATATTTGTGAACACAGATGTTTTCCTTAAACGCAGTTAATGATCAGAAAAAAAGACCTCAGTTTGAAAATACTTTATGTTCCTCCTGTAATATGATCGGTATATAAATACTCCCCTTTTTTATAGTTCACATTGTTCATTTTCTAAGGGAGGAAATAACTAAATTGAGAATTAAAACATAGTATTATTTATCCTGTTAATTTTTTTTTCCTCTCCCAGAGTAAACTAAAAATGATTTGGACTGACTAGGGCCGCTCCATTCTGTGAAACTCACATTGTTTGCGTACTATTGGCAGGCCTCATTAGGGGGTAAATTTGCTTTTTCTGTGTGTTTGCCAGGAATGATTCCTGTCTCTTAGGGGAACTTGCCATTTGGATTGTCGCCTTTCTAAACTGGCCAGTCTTAAACATTTCAGACCGTTAGTTATTTTTTCTGCCCTCCAGTTTTTTTTCTATTATTCTTAGGTTTTCAAGTATTTAAAGCTGAGGTTACTGGTCACTGAGATATTGCCTGGTTAGGGTTCGGCATTGTGCCCGAATCTGTTGGGCCTCTCAGGGCCCGAGTTCTCTGTGCTTTAACAAATGAGCTACAGTTCTCAAGAGATCAGTGAAGCTTGTTTGTTGATCCTGTATTCTCATCCAGAGGAAGTAGATCTTTGAGAATGTCTAAGGAAGGGTAAGTGAGTTTATTATTCTTTTTCCTTCATTTTTTTCCAGCAAAGAGATGTTCTAGTCGTCTGTGAATTGGAAGATTAATAAGCAGTGTTACCAGTCCACCAGGGAAGGTAGAGGGAGAGAGTAAAAGAAATGTAGCTGAAATTTTTGATTGTTAATGTTTTACGTGTAATCTACTGTAAAGTTACTATTTGCTGTTTTTTGAAAGACAGCTTTGGGGATGAATACTCTTTGTAGGAATTTAGTGAGCTTTAAGCATCCCGTTTGTGGTAAACTCATTTTGTTTTTCTGTAGAACGTGTTTATGAAGATTGGAAACAAATAGTGATGTCTTACCAAAGAATTTTACATAGAAATGAGTGAAATTAAAACTCAAAGGCATTTTCAAATAATTTGTACCTTTGGAAAATGGTGTGAAAGATTGAGTGAAACACAGCTTGTGATTTTGTTTCTTTCGGGGAAGTGTAAGCAAAACGTAATTTTGAGTAGAATCCTGTATTCTTCTTACTTTGCAGTATAGAATAGTTTTTTATTAAGGTTTTTATTGTTTCTATATTACTGTATTTTTAAGAAAATTATTATTGTCTCTTATGCCTGAGTTTGAATTGTTACGGAAATTCTTTTTTTTTTTTTTTTTTTAACCACTAATAGGTGACATGTAAGTTAATGATTGAATAGTAACTATTTCATTCCTAACCTTCAAGCATAACTAGACCTGGTTAGTTTCAGAGAGCCATTCCCTTTGATTAAGTAGTACAGAGATCTCAAAAATTTTTTCAGAAGTCAGTAAAATTTTAATTTTTATTTTCTGGAAGCTCTAACTTCTTTTTCTAGTCCTTGGTTCTATTAGAAATTTTGAAATAGTTTCAGAGTCCCTTTATTTATTTATTTATTTATTTATAAATTGACATATAAGGTTTTATTTGCCCCAGGGCTAAAGGTCTGTGAATCGTCAGACTTACACATTTCACAGCGCTTACCATAGTACATACCCTCCCGTATTTCCATAACCCAGCCACCCTATCCCTACCCACCCGTCGCCCCCCAGCAACCCTCAGTTTGTTTTGTGAGATTGAGTGTCTCAGAGCCACATTTTTAGAATTTATTTTAATCTAATTATTGATTGTGAGCAAAAGAAAATTGGCCATTTTCCTGCTATTTTAAATCTCATTATTGAATGAAGAGAACAAATATGGACATAATAATTCTGTATGATTTTTAAACCTCTCATGATAGCACTAGAATCTTGAGCTTTCTTTAAATGTAAACGTCATGAAAGGGCTCTCTCTTTAAGGTTTGTATGTTTTCTTTCCTTCTGGCACTGGCTATAAACCTGTAGTTGTTGAACAGTTTTTTTCATAAAGGTTATCACACATGCTGGTAATATTTGTCAGTCTTGTACACATGATTGTTTATTTTTTAAATTTATTTTTATTTTTACTTTTTCATTTAACAGAGAGCCAGTGAGCACAAGCAGGGGAAGTGGCAGAGGGAGAGAGAAAAGCAGCTGCTGAGCAGGGAGCCCAATGTGGGGGTTGATCCCAGGACGCTGGGACCATGACCTGAGCCGAAGGCAGCTGCTTAACTGACTGAGCCACCCAGGCGCCCCCACATGATTGTTTATAAAGCTGGTTTGTAGATTTAGGAACTATATTTCTAGGTGCAGTCAAAATTCTTAGAAAGTAATTAGTATTAGTTTTTCCCATGTGGTAAAGTATGTGTTAGAATTGATTAGTTAGAAAGAGATATGTATAAACCAAAGGATACTGTAAGGGCTAAGATACTCTTTTAGCTTTATTTTTAGGAACAACTGGGACAATTCCCATACTGTCTGAATAGATAAGTGAGCAAGTTAAATTTTTTTTAAGATGTGCATTTATATTTGCATTTATAATTGCTCATGCATTTATTTTTTAAAAGTAAGCTCTACCCCTACTGTGGGGCTTGAACTCACAACCCTGATCAAGAGTTCCATGCTTCACTGACTGAGCCTGCCAGGTACCCCTGAGCAAGTTCATTTGAGATGCATGGGTCATATACATGAAGTCAGTTAGATTTCATTTTCCTTTGCTAGCTTTAGAAATAAATGGATACATTTTGTACTTTGTATGAAAAGAATTCTAATATTCACAATTTTTATATGTGTGGTATTTGGACATGTAGATAGTCTTTCATTTGATATCTATGAAATATTTTTCTAATAGTAATAGGAAAAGTTTGTTATTACAGTTAAACTACCAAAAACTATACTTGAATATAATGTAAACCAATGGCAATGGTGACAGTGTGTGGTATTAGTGTAAGGAGAGACATATGTGGATCGTGAAACCTAATAGTGAATTCATAGACCCATATATATATATATAGCCAATTGATTCTCAGCAGTGAGGCCAAGGTATTTCAATGGCTGGAACAACTGAATATTCATATAGGAAAAAAATGCACCTCAACCCTTACCTCAAACTATATATAAAAAATAACACAAATAGATCCTAGACCTAAATATAAAAGTAAAAATAAAGTATAGGTGAAAATCTTTGTGACCTTGAATTAGCTAAAAATTTCTTAGGTAAAATACATAACATGAAAGTCAAAATTGATCAATTGTTTGTTTTCGTCAAAACAACGACAGCAATAATAACAAAAGCAAAATAACTCTATTTGAAAGACACCATTAAGAAAATGAAAAGGCAAGCCACAGACTGGCTTCTCAGTATTCTCAGTACATATATATCTCAGGTATTCTCAGTACATATATATCTAGTAAAGGACTTAAATCCAAAATATATGAAGAATTTTCACAGCATAATAATAAGACAAACCCAGTTTAAAAATGGGCAAAAAGAGGGACGCCTGGGTGGCTCAGTGGGTTAGAGCCTCTGCCTTCAGTTCAGGTCATGATCCCGGGATCCTGGGATCAGGTCCTGCATTGGGCTCCTTGCTCAGCTGGGAGCCTGTTTCTTCCTCTGCCTACCAATCCCTCTGCTTGCACTTTTTCTCTCTCTCTCACAAATAAATAAATAAAATCTTTAAGAAAAAAATGGACAAAAGATTTGAATGGATATTTCACACAGAAAAAGATGGCCAATAAGCACTTGAAAAGATGCTCTACCTCATTATCATTAGTCATTAGGGAAATAGGAATTAAAATCAAAACAAGAGGGGCACCTGATGGCTCAGTGGGTTAAAGCCTCTGCCTTTGGCTTGGGTCGTGATCCCAGGGTCCTGGGATTGAGCCCTGCATCAGGCTCTCTGCTCAGCAGGGAGCCTGCTTCCTCTACTCTCTCTCTGCCTGCCTCTGCCTACTTGTGGTCTCTATCTGTCAAATAAATAAATAAATAAGTCTTTAAAAAAAAAAAAACACCACCACAACAAGATACCATTGCAGACCCACTAGAATGACTAAAATTAAAAACACAGACAATATTGAGCAACCTCATACTACTATTGCTGATGAAAATGCAAAAGGGAAAGGAGTTTGGGTAGTACTTTTTTTTTTTTAAGATTTTATTTATTTGAGAGAGAGTGTGAACCCCGGGGGCAGAGTGGGGTGGGGGGAGGAGGAGCAAGGGGAGGGAGAGACTCTTAAGCAGATTCCACACCCAGTGTGGAGCTCCAGACAGGGCTCAGTCTCAGGACCATGAGATCCTGACTTGAGCTGAAATCAAGTATTTAAGGCTTAACCAACTGTGTGACCAAGGTGCCCATGTTATTGTTTATTCTTTTTCAAGAGAAGGTATTTGGGGAAATACAGATGCTTTAGGTTATGAGTTTTATCATTTGCTTTTATTTTAAATTCTAGATTTAAAAAAATTCTTTATTTTAGGGGTGCCTAGGCGGCTCAGTTGGTTAAGCATCTGCCTTCAGCTCAGGTCATGATCCCAGGGTTCTGGGATGGAGCTCCATGTCGGGCTTCCTGCTCAGTGGGGAGCCTGCTTCTCCCTCTTCCTCTGCTGCTCCCCCTGCTTGTGTACAGTCTCTCTCTCAAATAAATAAAATCTTAAAAAGATTCCTTAATTTTGTATGTAGAGAGAGAGTACATGAGCCCTGAGGAGAAGGAGAGAAGCATAGAAATTGACTCCCTGCTTAGTGCAGAGCTTGTCTGTCTCAGTGCTGGATCCCAGGATCCCTGGGATCATGACCTGAGCTGAAACTGAGGGGTGGAGCCTTAATGAACTGAGCCACCCAGGCTCCCCTAAATTCTAGATTTTGACCTGTCTTTTCCATTAAGGGCATAGTCAGTACAGTTGTTAAGTTGGCCTAATGATAACATTGGATAATCATACTTTCTTTTCACTTTTATTCTGCAAAATTCAGCTTTTGTGCTTTGCTGCATTTTATAAATTATCCTCTATACACTGGTACCATTGGTCTTTACTTTAAAAATTTGAGGAGAGGGGTGCCTGGGTGGCTCAGTTGGTTAGGCTCCAACTCTTGGTTTTGGCTCAGGTTATGGTTTCAGGATCCTGAATTATAGACCCGCATTGCATAGGGCTTGGTGCTCAGCAGGGAGTCTGCTTGTCTGTTCCAGTCCAGTTCTACCTCCCTCTTGAATAAATAAATAAAATCTTTTAAAAAAATTGTGGAGAAAAAATGAAAAAGAACTTATTGGAAAATAGGAAAAAAGGGATTGGAAAACCTGTATTTAATTAGACCAGGATTCTAGAACAGTAAATTTATATTCAGAGTACTGATACTGTCTTTAGTTTCTCTCTTAATCTGTGTATTTTTCATTTGCTAGTCTTTTCTTTTATTCCCTGCCATCCTGCTCTCATTACTGCAGTTCCTTCATTTGGGAAAGAAGGTGAAAGGAATTTTAATGTCTTCTTCCTTAAAGTCTGCTTTAAAAGCTTGAGTGGAAAGATAGTGTGATCAGTACTTTTCGTATTTTATATACATTTTTAAACATTTAAACATTTCTGAAATGGTGCTGCATCTAGCAGAATACCACCTAGAATTAAGACGAGTTCTTCCAAATAATTGTATTTCTTTTAGTCACCTAGTGGCGATATTAACCATCCTAGTAGTGTAAATTCAGATCACAAGCCAACTACATGACTCCTCAGATCCTCAAGGCGAGGTTTTCCCCCCGTCCTCGACCATGTCAGGGCTGAGATGTACAGATTTTATGTGTTTCTTCTATGTTGCAGATTTATTTATTCTTTTTCTTCATGTTATGAGTAGCCCTGTGAGATTCTAGCTTTATGAGGCCCTAAATTTTCTTGGGCATCACCCCCTTTTAGTGGCATATAATATGGGTGAATTGACAAGTGATGGTATCTCAAATTTTAATCTTCTTTTATTTTCTGTGTATGTCATCATAGTCATATCTTTTCACCAGAAGATTTTTATATTGAATATTTGAGAAAAGTGAATATTATAATTAATTCATGTTTTATTTTAGAAATGATAACATGCTTATTGTTCAGACTTTTATTTATTTATTCATTAAAAAATATTTAATTTTTTTTTTTTTTTTTGGAGAGAGAAAGAAATCATGAGCTGGGGGAGGGTCAGATGAAGAGGGAGTAGCAAACTCCTCACTGAGCATGGAGCCTGACTCCAGGCTCCATGCAGGGGTGGATCTTAGGATCCTGAGATCATGACCTGAGCTGAAGCCCCATGCTTAACCCACTAAGCCACCCAGGTGCCCCTGGTGTTCAGGCTCTAAAAGCACAGGCTGCTGTTCTCTTGGCACAGTGTGATAAAATGTATCCCTCCTGAGGGTGTTCTTCAGAGAAAATATTCAGATTTATTAGTAAATTATTGGCTGAAGTTTATGAAAACAAAAACTAATGCTACTTAAATCATTTTTTCTTTTATAAAATCTAGTCCAGAATGTTTTATTGTGTCTGTATATCCATGGTATTTGAATTTCAATTTTTAGGAATCCATTTCATAAATTAGAAAGTTCTTACCTATATATTTTTATATCACCAAGCATACTTTTTCCTGAAGAATAGGGACATAAAGGCAGAACGAGGTCTTGCAATTATGCTTTTTAAATAACAACTTTATAGAAATATAGTTCCCATACCACCTAATTCACTTTTTAAAGGGTCCAGTTCAGTGGTTTTAGTATATTCACAGAGTTGTGCAACCAATACCACTGTTTAATTTTAGAACATTTTTACTACCTCCAAAAGAAACCCAGTACTCAACTAAATGTTGTGTCTGCTCTATATAAGGCCTTATGGTAAGTTTTGTGAAGGCAGTAAATCCTGGCCTCAAAGTTTATAATCCAGTAAAGAATAAAAGAACTACCTGTGTATTTTATGTATGTGACAAAATATACCACAAACCAAAATAAAGGATTTTGAATATTCAAACCTCTCAGATGGATCACAACTCTATAATACTCTTTCATTAAGTAGAAAAGTAATCTGAGACCCAGAGGCATCTCTGCCTGTAGTTATGTGGCACAGCCAGAGTGGTTTCTTGAAGAAGTCAGGTGAGATTGCTGTGTCTTGAAAAATTAGAGATAACTGAGGAGAACATGTCAGGTATAGGGAACAGTGTAAACGAAGCCTCAGGGTACCTTTAGGAAATAGTGAGTAGTTCATTTTGATTATTGGAGCAAAAGGTGCATGATATGGAGCAATATGAGATAAAACTGATTTTGGAAAGATGGTGAAAAGCTTTGAACTCCTTGAGTTACAAAAACTTGTATAATTTGGGTAGGTAGTAGGGAATGTCTAAAGGTTATTAAGTAGGAGAGTGGCATGGCTGGAGCTGGGCTTCAGGACGGTTCTTCTCAAACTATCAGTGATGGGAGATTATTTGTTTTGTTTTCATCCCAGTCTTTTCAAATTGATGCATTTACAAAATATAGTAAAAATGAATTACTAGGAAAATGAAGAGACCTGGGGGTCTCTATATTTTTTTAAGTTTATTTAATCTCTACACCCAACATGGGGCTCAAACTCATGACGCTGAGATCAAGAGTTGCTTGCTCCTTGGACTGAGCCAGCCAGGCACCCCTGCATTTTTTTTTTTTTTTTTATTACAGTCAACAAATGTAAAGTTTCACAATTGCTATGAGAGTTTCTGAATACTTGCAATTTCTCTATGTATCATGTTATGGATTTGTCACAACCATTCACAGAGCAGTATTGGTCTGTGGACCACACACCACACTGAGTAGCAGTACTTCAAAACAATCAGTTTGGCTGTTAGTGCACAGGCAGAACAATTGGAAGGTGATTGCTGAAGAGTTAATGAGTTAACAAGGACCTGGACAAGTTGATAGCAGTATGAATTAAATGGAAGATTTGGTTTTGATAGACATTTGGAAATGTATTTTTTTTAAGATTTTATTTATTTATTTGAGAGTGAGAGAAAGCATGAGCAGAGGGAGGGATGGAGGGAGAAGCAGGCTCCTTGCTCCCCAGGACCCTGGGATCATGCATGACTTGAGCAGAAGGCAGACGCTTGACTAACTGAGCCACCCAGGCACCCTTGACATTTGGAAATTTAAATGAAGGCAAATGAGATGATGTGGATTTGAGGGAGAGGAAACAATATTTACGTCAATTTTAGGGTTGAGTGGTAAAATGAGAGTGTCAAAAGTAGAAATAGAAACTAGTTTGGGGAGAAAGATACTAAATTAGATATTCAACGGAGATCCACATTATGGCATATTTTTATTAAGTAAACACACATACATACAAAGAAACATTGTTTGGTTCATAATCTAAATTTGTACTCTCGATCTGATCTCGAAACAGCACTTGTAACTTTTCTTTCATTGCAACAAGCTTTGAGTATATTATTACACAAACCCATAACCAAAACATGCCTAAGAAGATTTTATACTTGCATCTTTAGTCTAATTTGTTGTTGCAGTAACTGTTGCTGGGCTCTTGGCCAGGAAATTGTGACTCTAGGCAGGGGGAGGAGCTAGGGATAAAGTTCACCATCGCCAAAGAAACTCTATTCCAAATGGATTTGTGTGGAGCAACAGTGATATCCAATGACAAGTTAAATTAGACACAGAGGTGTTTTCTCCAACAGTCTCAGAGATACATGCTGTTGAGGGGCTTGGTTCAGACTAAAGCAGTCTTTTTGAAGTGAGGTTAAAGTTACACAGAAGCAAATTATACTAGGAGCTTAAAGAAGAATTTTGTTATGTGACTTCAAGAACTCATTGACTCAGATAGTTTCACACACTGCAGAACGGCAATCAGTGACAGATGAGGTAATGCTGCTTTGAATTACGATTTAAATCTCAAAACCACTAAGAGTTTGCTACTTACAAAATTCCAAATTTAGTAAATTGCATGTTCATGTGCCTTAAATATGAAGATATTAGATCCCTATTCTTAAAACACATAGTCTTACTTTTTATGGTTAATATGTGTATTTACTTGGATAGAATTTCTTTAAATTTCATGCCTTACTGTGGTAGGATATGATTGTAAAAGCTGTTATATTTTTCTCTGTCTAAATCTGCCTGGTTTTATAGTGCCAGGTTTTATGTGTTGTTTCCTAAAGATTGTTTCTCTTGTTAATGCTCAAATCTGTATCAAATGCCTTAATATGTAGGAATTTTTGGCTGATAATTGCATTTTAAGGTTGGATGCTTAGATCAGTCATGCTTTTGGAGACTTCGTGCTTTATTTAAAGTAAGTTTTGGAAAGTTAATTTCACAAATGTATTCAGTTTCTTTTGAAGTGGAGCTCTATAGTGGAGTGTGTTCCGCTGGTTAATAATTTAGAAAAGTGACACAAGTAAATTGGCATTGGCAAAGACAGAGTCAAGGCTCTGGGACCAACAGAAATTTTGGAACTCTCCAAGCAGATACGATCTTTTGTTTTAAATGTATGGTGGGACAGTGAGTCAGCCTTTTAACCGATAGAGTGCCTAATACTCTCTTTTGTTATAACAGGAAAGAATAGTGATTAGTTTGAGGCCAAGAGATTGTTTCTCTTGAAGACTGTATCCTGGAGACATGATATTTCTGGCCCCAGGCTGCCTCTCTCCTGAAGTCAGTGCACACTTTCAGCCTTTGGATGTTTATTATCTTTGTAAATCTTCGAATATGTATTATTGCAGTTCTCTATGATCCAGCTGTTCCCTTTTGTCATTATAGGTTTACTTAATGCACTTTAGATATTTGCACACAGATTAGATTTAGTTGCCTATTGCCCTTCCCTCCCATGTTTTATAGCAAAAATTAGGGAAAGAAGAGATGAGAAAACATATGTGAGATTTTTCTTGTTGTTTAGTAATAGGAATGAGAAGAGGAGACAGGAGTGATTGCTTCTTTCTTAAATTCAGGAATTGCTTCTGTGGATGAGGTTACTTATTTTGAATGAAAATGAAAAGAATATTTAGTTGAAGGCCTTCATAAGACATCTTATTTCCTTAAGTTAGGCATCTAAAGAGTCTTTGCTCACTCAGTCTAATCCCTGAAACAAAGTGGTATGGGCTTTATAGTAGGCTTTCAACAAATGTGTTGATTTAATAAGGTGACAAGTTAATCAGAGGGGAAGGAGTGCAATTTGATGGATATTTAGCAGTGATAATTTTGGCAAAAACAATAGATTTTCATAATCCAAACATATGTGATTCCAAGAGTTTCTATGGATAATACACCTAAGGTGCATTATAATCTTCATATCCTTAAAATAATGTGAAAAAGGAGTACAGGCTTAAACTTTCTTTTTGACCAAGAGAGAAACTGGCACGTTATCTTGCTGGGTCTGTTGATAGTTTCTTTCAACCTTTAGTACTGATTGATAGATATTAGCAAAGTCTGTTTTTTACCCTGTGATTTGAGCTGTGCGGAAAACCAGCTCACATCATTCTATCAGAAACAAAGCTGTTTCTTTTATCATATGATCCCAGCATATATCCCTCTCGGGTTGTATCACAAGAATCTTCCCAGTCATTCCTGCCTGAATTCCCATAGAATATTTTAGGCATGTCAGCTGTTTGGGCTCTGATCAAGGATTTGATCCAGTTGGCCTCTAGCCTGAATTGAGAGTGTGTTTGAAAAACATAATCTTCAGTGGCAACATTTGGTTTCCAGAGTTAGAACCATTGCTTTGTGTCTTACCCCTCTTGGCCTTCAGAAGGCTTTACGTAACTGAGAAAAGGTTTGATAGTAAAAGTAGATGCTTTTATCAGTAAAAGGAGGGTGAAATTTGATGAAGTGGTAGAAAGATCATGGTGACATATTTGGGTTTGTGGGTGTTTAAAAAGATTTGGGTGGGTGTCACTTACCTTATAGTTCTTGTGTCTTTCAGCTATGCATTAGGCTTCTCTCTCCCTCCCATCCATTAAAAAGGACCTATATTAGGGCAACTTAAAATAGGAGACCAAAAGGTCTAATTAAGGGAAAAAGAAGTCCCAAGAAAAGGGAAGAAAAAAACATCTATCTGCATAGGAAGCCAAAAATCCTAAGAACTGTTCCTACAGTAATTTGAGGGTAAGAAGAATTATAAATATAAATATATGTAATATAAAACATAGTCCACCGTTAGTCGGTGGCAAAGCTAATACACAAGACTCAGTATTACCTGGATTCTAAACATTGACTTTCATATATAGGTCATCTGTACTTAGTAGATAAACTGGTTAAAGCATAATTGATGTACATAATCCCATTAGAAAAATAAAGTGTTAATCTACAGTATTACAGAGATAAGGAGCTAAATACCAATACTGGCATTAATTCTCAGGATTTAGTTCTCAGGAACTAAGGGTTTTATAGAGCTAATCTAGTGTGCATAACACACTAAGATAAGTAGTGACTTTCATATTTTTCAGAAGATTAATCATTCTTAATTTAAGGGTCTATTGATTTTAAGTCCTTGATTAAAATATTTCTAAGCAAATACTTGATTTTTGGTCTGCATTTAAAATTGGTGCATACATTCTGAGATGAGAGGAAAAGTTTTCTGTTAAAAAATTTTTTTTTAAGATTTTATTTATTTATTTGACAGAGATCACAAGTAGGCGAGAGGCAGACAGAGAAAGAGAGAGAGGGAAGCAGGCTCCCTGCTGAGCAGAGAGCCCGATGCGGGGCTCGATCCCAGGACCCTGAGATCATGACCTGAGCCGAAGGCAGCGGCTTAACCCACTGAGCCACCCAGGCGCCCCTTCTGTTAAAATTTGAAATAAAAAAAAAAAAAATTGAAATAGTAAATGAGTTGCTGAAGAGTCATTACCCAGATTAGTGGTTCCCAAACTCCTCAGTATTCCATCAGTTAAAACGTAGAACATTCATCCCTTCGTGTACTGTTGTCCTTATTTATATATAGTAGAAAACATATACAAATTAGGCATATTTAAATGATGAAATAAGTATCAGTAAAAGTTCTGATGTCTTCTTTTTGTACCCAGTGATATATTCTGCATCTATTGGTATAGTCACTCCTCTTTGGAGATTAGTGACCTACATCATGAATAGGAGCCCAGCTCAGGCATCCTATTTTTTAAAGAAGTTTTCTAGGTGACCTGTAGCATTCTCATTTCTCATAGTTACTTCTAAAATGAAGGCAAAGAAAAGGTTTGGTAATAAGAGGATAAACCATTCAATAATTCTGGCTGTTGAGCTGAAGATGAGTTGGAAAGGATGTGTGTGAGTGTGTTTTTAAGAGAGGGGTGAGGGGGCAGAGGGAGAGGTTAGGAGGGAGAGAGAATCCCAAGCATGCTCCATGTCCAGCACAGACCCTAATGTGGGACTTGATTTCATGACGCTGAGATCATGACCTGAGACGAAATCAAAAGAGTTGGTCACTTAACTGACTAAGACACCCAGGTACCCCAAAAGGATACTTTTGTTTTCAGAGATGATTAAAACTTAGCCCAAAACATCATCATTTGATGATTTACCATTCTGTTACACATTTAGTTTTCCCTGAATGTATAATGTATCTTCAAAAGTGATCTTTCTGAAATTTGAATCTGATTATTTCATTTCTTCAAAATCTGATAATTTGTCCTTGCTTGCACAATAAAATCCAGACTCTAATGTGGCATACAGAGTCTTCATGATTTTAACTCCTACTAACCATTTTAGCTCCATAGCTTTTATTGCCCCTTCTCCCTACCCCTGCCTTCTGGAAAACCTCCTTTTGCAGAAACAATCAGAAAATCAAAACCAAAGAAAACTCCTCAGCTCCAGCTGTGGTAAATGTTTTATAGTTCACTGTAAACCTTGTCCTTGCTTGGTTATTCTGCCTGGATTGCCTTTGTCGCTTTGTCCAATTGGAACACTTCTACTGATTGCTTAAGATTCAGCTCATACATCTCTTCTAGTCTCTAAGGAAGTGGTATTCTTGCCTCTGTCTTATTTTGTAGCATTTATTGAGTTGTTAAAATTATTCGTGTGTGTGTGTGTCTCTCCTACTAGACTGAATTCCTCAAGGACAGAGATTGTAAATGAAAATAGAAGTTCCATAGCTGGTGCTCTTGTTCATTCACTGCTGTATCATGTACCTTGTTTGGGACATAGTAAGCATTCAGTGTTTGAACAAATCCGTTTATGTTTATGTGTTTAGTATCTGGCATGTTCTAGGCTTTAAATGAACACTGTTTAAATAAATTATAAATGAATGAATATATTATAAAACCTCAAAAATAAGCTTGTCTTGGGGCTCAGACTTAGAAAAAGAGAGCTGATTCTCTGAAGTCTTTAGTACATGGCACAGTAAGAAAATACATATATTTCCATATAATATCTGATTTCATTTATAAGAAGGACTTGAAGAATTCTAGTTATGAATTTCTTTTAAGATTAAAAAAAATTTTATTTATTTGTCAGACACAAGCAGAGGGAACAGCAGCCGGAACAGGCAGAGAGAGAAGCAGGCTCCTTGCTGAGCAAGGAGCTTGATGCAGGACTCTATCCCAGGACCCTGGAATCATGACCTGAGCTTAATGACTGAGCCACCCAGACATTCCTTTTTTTAAAAATTTCATTTATTTATTTGAGAAGGAGAGAAAGGGCACAAATAGGAAGAGGGGCAAAGGGAGAGGGAGAAGCAGACTCACTGCTGAGCAGGGAGCCAGAGCCCTGATGCGGGAGTGGGGGCTCCATCCCAGGATCCTGAGATCATGACCTGAGCCGAAGGCAGATACATAACCAACTGAGCCACCCGGGTGCTCCTGTTATGAATCTTAATATTGGTATTTAAATGAAAAAAATCTAGAAAGATAACCAAATAATTACATTAAACTTAAGAATTTTGTGGAGGATTTGCTTCAGTGTTAATTGAGAGACCATTTTTTGCTTCTTTTTTTAGGGTGTTTGTGAACCGAAGTTTAGCGATGGAAAAAATAAAGTGTTTCGGTTTTGATATGGATTATACACTTGCTGGTGAGTAGCACTTTTTGACTGCTTAAAAACTGCTTTAAGTATAACACAGTGAGTCTACAGGAGGCAATTCAGTAAACATTTATTTAATCTTATACTTAGCTACTAGAAGCTCTTGTTATCAAAGCTCCTTCCATTGATATTTATGAATATTGAGATTACCAGATATCCTTGAGATTTACATAAGATGAGTAAGTGGAACAAGTGCTAAATTATTTTAGGTCCCTAGTAAGAAATAGTATGATGAAATTATACATTAATGTGTATATCAGGGCACTTTTGGCTTTACTCTTTAAAACTGTTCTTCAATGATGGAGTTTTGTATCTTTTGTTCTACCCAAGGAAAACTATTTTTTTTTTCCAAAGGAAAACTTTTTTATCAGTTAAAAATTTTAATGTTATTCTTAAGACAAATGGAAAATGTGTTTATTTCCATTGAAATGATTACAAATACACTATGTAAAGACTTTTTAAAAATTAGAGCTATTTGCTTTGTTCATTATCAGATAGACTTTAAACACAACGCATACTGTTTTTCCCTTTCTGTCTCTGAGATATATTTGAAATCATCAATGGGTTAGCTAATATTTGCAAGATCTTTTCAGAACTTACGAAGTTTTTATTAAAAATTCCTTGATTTTGATGTGAAAATGTCACTTAAGTAGTAGAGATGAAGGACTGAGTTGAGTGCATGTGTATATATGTATGTGCATGCATGTGTGTATTGTCATGACACTTGAAAAAGAATCTTTCAGAAATTTTCTCTAAAAAAATACTGTCTTTACACAAAAATGTTAAAATGTATAAATTTACTTATGTTTAGAAATCTCTTATAACAATATTAGAAAACTGAGACCATCTCAAATTAGATCTCAATTTGATGTTCAATTTAGGCTAATATAATAATATGCATTATAACATATAAATGTATGTAAATATGTATTATAATAGAATAATGCAAAAATGAACACATGCAGTTTATAGGTCATTGTCACATAGTTGTGGCCATGCCATGTACCAAACAAGTTATATATTAAAAATCTACACTGACTTGGTTTACATTTCCCTTTCTTCCCTCCGTACCCATTGTTGTTTATTTCATTTTCTATTGCCTTAAAGTTGTTTTTGCTGCATTTTTATTCTTACATATTTTTCTAATTGGACAGCCACTTTTAGGACCACTTCTCAGAAAGGAACTTGGAAGTACTGTACTTTCTCAGGGTAGATCTTTCCAGATTGGGAGAAAATCCTACAGTCTCTCTCATTTGTAGAATTTTACCTCTCCAGTGAAAGGAATGGTAAGATAATCAGCTGAAAGAGATACTACCTAAAGCAGAAATAGAAGTTAATGGGAAGAATAAGTTAATGGGAAGAAAAATAACCCCTTATTAAGACAATCTCATTGTATTGAGGTAGTTGTTAGTATTTACTGAAAACCTGTGGTGTTCAGGCACATTTTGTTACTGAGCATTGAGATAACTACATGTTCCTGCAGAACAATGAAAAAATGAGTTCTCTTGTTTAATGAGAAACTCACTGAAAAAAGTCTCTAAACTTTAAAGATACCTTATGATTGCTTCTTTTCACTTGTTTTTTAAATCCCACTTCATATTTTAATACTTATTACTCTTAGTGAAGATACTAATATACTTTGCTTATATATAAATATAATTATTAACATTTATTAAGTGCTTATTATGTGCAAAGGAAGTCCTGTTCTAATAATAGATTATCTCACTTAAAACATGGATTATCTCATTTATGCTACTTATTTAATATTTACAAAAACTCTGTGAAACAGATATTATTGTGGTCTTCGTTTTACAGATGATGCTAGGACACTAAGAACTTTGTCCACGGGTGTTTAACTTTGATGTAGCTGAACTGAGATTCAAATCTAAGTATACATTTATATGTGTATGTGAGTATATGCACACCTGTATATATTTTATATATATGATATATATATTGAGATTATACCACAATATAAACTGTCATTGTTCAAAATGATAATTTAAACTTACCATAATATATATAATTATGGTAATATTTATAAATATGGTATTATAAATATATAATATTTATAATTCTGGTAATATGGTAATATATAATATATATTATTATGGTAAGTTTAAATTATCATTTTGAACAGTGACAGTTTATAGTGTGGTATAATTTCAAAGTACTGAGCTCCCTTCCTTAAACAACCAACCAGGACTTAAGCACTCAAAAGGGTAATGCCCTTTAAAGGAGTCCCCCTTGAGAGACTATACATTATTTCCACAAATAGTGTTGGATGAAAAACATTGTTAGTCCTCTTATGGTACTACTTTCACTTTATAAAGCACATAGGGAAACAAGTTTATTGGCTTATACTCTCTCCTGTTTCCCAGAATAGTATTCATTAAATTTATCTGAGAATAACTTTTGTTATTTAAAAAACAAACCACACCCATGAAGTGCTAAGGACTTTTCATCAGAAAATGTGCCGTGAAGTACAGAGACAAGATTAAAAAGTGTTTTTTGAAAGCTTTGAGTATTTGGAATAACCATCCCTGGAATAAATGTAATAGCTTCACAGGATAAGTTCTTGGAAAGAGTCTGTATTTGTTCTGAAGCCTCATGTGAGACATTGTCTTCTCTGCAGTCATGACACCTTGGTACATCATTTCCTGATAGCAATTTATAATTTATTTTTAATAAACATATAATGTGTTTTTATCCCCAGGGGTTCAGGTCTGTGAATCACCAGATCTACACACTTCACAGCACTCACCATAGCACATACCCTCCCCAATGTCTATAACCCCACCCCCCTCTCCCGACCCCCCTTCCCCCAGCAACCCTCAGTTTGTTTTCGGAGATTGAGTCACTTATGGTTTGTCTCCCTCCCAATCCCATCTTGTTTCATTTATTCTTTTCCTACCTCCCAAACCCCCCATCTTGCATCTCCACTTCCTCATATCAGGGAGATCATATGATAGTTGTCTTTCTCCAATTGACTTATTTCGCTGATAGCAATTTATATATCATTTGCAGCTTTTGTTTGCTTGCCTGTCTCCACATTGGCCTGTGAGTTCTTCAAGGGCAAGGGCTTTCTTTTTCACTTTTATATCCTATGTGTTGCCTAAAGCATGGCATGTAGTAGGTGCTCAGTATATATATATTGAATGAACAGTTTGGGTACCTAAGTTTTAATAAATCAGTGTAAGAATCACTATACTTTATTAAAATAAAAACTTAGATGAATTAGTTAAAAACTGTAAGAAGAATAAAGACTTTAATGTGAGACCTGAAACCATAAAAATCTTAGAAGAGAGCAGAGGTGGGACGCCTGGGTGGCTCAGTTGGTTAAGCAGCTGCCTTCGGCTCAGGTCATGATCCCAGTGTCCTGGGATCGAGTCCCACATCGGGCTCCTTGCTCAGCAGGGAGTCTGCTTCTCCCTCTGCCTCTGCCTGCCATTCTGTCTGCCTGTGCTTGCTCTCTGCCCCCCCCTCTGATAGATAAATAAAATCTTAAAAAAAAAAAAAAAAAGAAGAGAGCAGAGGCAATAGTTTCTTTGACATCAGGCATAACAACTTTTTTCTAGATAGGTCCCCTGAGGCAAGGGAAACAAAAGCAAATAAACTATAGAAACTACATGAAGATAAACTTACACACAGGGGAGAAAACAGTCAACAAAAGTAGAAGACAATCTACTAAGTGGGAGAAGGTATTTTCAAATGACATCTGAGAAAGGGTTAGTATCTAAAATACATGAAGAATTTCTGAAACTCAACAATCTTATTAAAAATGGGGAGAACAGCCATTTCTCCAAAGTAGAAAAAAGATGGCCAGCAGACACTTGAAAACACTTGAAAAGATACTCAACATCACTCATCATCAAGGAAATGCAAATCAAACTACTATGAGATATCACTTCATGCCTGTCAGAATGGCTAAAATCAAAAACACAGACACAACAGGTGTTGGCGAGAATGTGGAGAAAAAGGATCCCTTGTGCATTGTTGGGGTCAATGCAGACTGGTGCAGGCAGTGTAGAAAACAGTATGGAGCTTTCTCAAAAAATTAAAAATAGAATCAACCAATGATCTAGGAATTGCATTACTGGGTATTTACCCAAAGACTACAAAAACACTAATTCAAAGGGATACTTGGCGCCCCTGTGTTTATAGCAGCATTATTTATGATAGCCAAATTAGAGAAGCAGCCTGACTGTCCATTGATCGATGATTAGATAAAGAATATGTGATACAGGGCGCCTGGGTGGCTCAGTGGGTTGAGCTGCTGCCTTCGGCTCAGGTCATGATCTCAGAGTCCTGGGATCGAGTCCCGCGTCGGGCTCTCTGCTCGGCGGAGAGTCTGCTTCCCTCTCTCTCTATCTGCCTGCCTCTCCATCTGCTTGTGATTTCTCTCTGTCAAATAAATAAATAAAATCTTTAAAAAAAAAAAAAAAAAGAATATGTGATACACATACATACACACAATGGAATATTATTCAGTCATAAAAAAGAATGAAATCTTGCCATTTGCAGTGAAAGGGTGGAGCTTGAGAGTACGATGCTAAGTGAAATAAGTCAGTCAGAAAAAGACAGATACCATATGATTTCACTTATGTGGAATTTAAGAAACAAATGAGCAAAGGGGAAAAAAAGGAGAAAGAGAGAGAAACCAAAAAACAGACTCTTAACTATAGAGAACAGACTGCCGGTTACCAGAGGGGAGGTGGGTGAAGGAATGTAAAATAGGGAGTGGGGGTTCAGGATTACACTTATTGTGATGAGCATCAGGTCATGAAAAACTTAAAAATTAATTAAAAACTATTTAAAAAAAGAATCGCTGTATTTGACTTTAGCTTGTATAAAATATGCACTGTTCAAGTGAAATACTTCAAAATATGAACTTATTTTTAAAATTTTAATAAACATTATTGAGGGGTAAGTTACATACAATAAAACATGCATTTTAAGTACATAGTTGGACAAAATGTATACACGTGTGTAATTACCACCACAATTAAGATAAGAAATATCTGGGGTGCCTGGGTGGCTCAGTGGGTTAAGCCTCTGCCTTCAGCTCAGGTCATGATCTCAGAATCCTGAGATCAAGCTCCACATCGGGCTCTCTGCTAGGCAGGGAGCCTGCCTCCCTCATGCCTCCCCTCCTCTCCCCCGCCCCCCTGCCCCATCTCTGCTTTGCTTGTGATCTCTCTCTGTCTCTGTCAAATAAATAAATAAAATCTTAAAAAAAAAAAAAGATAAGGAATATTTCCATCACTCCAAAAAGTTCCCTCATTGCCTCTTTGAAGTCCGTTCTCCCTTTTACTCCACCTTTGCCTCAGGGCTTTTTGTCACTGTGGATTAGTATAGTATGCCCTTTTCAGAATTTCATATAAATGGAATCATCCAGTATGTACTCTTGTGTTTGGCCTCTTTTGCTCAGCGTAATGTTTTTGTGATTCGTTGATGTTGTTCCGTCTGTCAGTAAATAGTTCATTCACTTTTTTTTTTTATCCCTAACATTTTTAAACTATAAAAGGTTATGAAATAATTTTAGACCTATGGAAGAGCTGCAAAAATAATATTTGGCCTCTATTCTCTTCTAATGGTGACCTTGTACCTGACTGTAGTTGACCACAGTACAATTATAAGAACTAAGAAATTAACATTCGTGTAGAACTACTAACTTAACTACAGATGTTATTTAGTTTTTACAAATTTTCCCACTAAAGTTCTTAATTCCAGTCTAGGATCCCACATTGCATTTAGTTGTCATATTTCCTTAGTGTCTTCTGTAACAGTCATGTCTTTTCATTGCTTTGACACTTTTGAAGAGTACTAGTTAGATATTTTTGTAAACTCTTCCACAATGTGGATTTGTCTGACACTTTTTCACATGATTGAAGTTTTATGCATATTTGTGAAGAGCACCACAAAGATGGTATACTCTTCTCAGAGCATAATACCAGAGGTACATAATGTTGGTAAGTCTTATTACTAGTGATGTTAACTGGTCAGCATTATACAATTATCACATTTTTCTTTATACTTTTTATGGAGGGGAAGTCAAGCAGTAGTCCATTGTATGGGTACAGGTTTTTCTTCGCCGCTATCTAAAAGTAAAGCGTTCCTATGAAACTGTTTGTGAGCTGAAATGTCATAAAGCAAAGAAATAATTACCATTAATTTATATGGAAAAACTTCTGGGGATTTTTAGACTGCCCCTCCCCCTCTTTCTTAGGGTTTTCTGATGCCTTGAAACCCATCTTGCTAATGGATACACAAAATAAGTTGAGGTAAAGCACAGTTGGTTACAGACATAATTTAGAGCCCTGATGGCTTGATGCTGAGATGTTGAGTGTAAGTTCTGGGGAAGGAGTGTGGCAGAGCCACTCTTGGTACTTGTGGTGCGTACTGCCTTTATAAGGGCTGCTTACAAAACAAATGCTGAATGCCATTTTTGCTTTTCATCTTTTTTCATAAAAGCAAAAATCCTTTATTTCAGTTAGCAAAAACAAGTACTCATGTAGGTCTTTCATCAGTTAAGTGGTATAACTTGAACTTTCAAAAAGGGGGGGGATGCTCTTTATATCACAGTTTGTTTATGCATTTATCTGTTGATAGATGTTTGAGTTGTTTCCCTTTAGGACTATTATGAATAAAACTGCTATGAACATTGGTCTACGTATTACTTACAAGTCTTTTTGTGGATGTATGTTTTTGTTTCTCTTGAGTAAATACTTAGGAGTACAATTGCAAGATTTTATATTTACCTTACAGGAGATAGACAAATGGTTTTTCAAAGTACTGATAACATTTTAAAGTCCTACCCACCAAACATAAGAATTGTACTTGATCCAATCCTCACCTATGCTTGATAGCATCAATCCTTTGAATTTTAGTCATTTTAGTAAATGTGTAGTGTTATTGTGATTTTTTTTTTGTACTTCCCTCATAACTAGTGATGTTGAAAATCTTCATGTGGTTATTGGCTATTTATATTTCTTTTGTGGAATGCCTGTTCAAATGCCCTTGTTTATTGGCTTGTGTTTTTATTGTTGAGTTGTAGAAGTTCTTTATGTATTCTGAGTACTGGTCCTTTGTCAGATACATGTCTTGTGAATCTGTTGATCAATATGTGTTGGTCTGTATGTTGACATTCTCTTTCATTGGTCAAACTGAATATCACATGGTCTTGATTGATTATTGTAGGTTTCTGTTAATCTTTAAGTCAGGTAGTATAAGTCCTTTATTATTTTTTTATAATTGTCTTAATATTCTGTGTCCTTTACATTTCTATATAAATTTTTAAATCAGCTTATTAAATTTTCAAAAATGCCTCCTGGGATTTTGATTAGGATTGCCTTGATTTCTAGATCAATTTGTAGCGAATTCACATTTTTGCTACATTGAGTCTTCCAGTCTGGGAACATAAAACATTGGGCCATTTACCTGATCTTCTTTAGAATTTCTTAGTGTTTTGTTATTTTTGGTGTAAAGATCTTATATATATTTTGTTTACATTTATCTTTTAATTATTTCCTAATTTTTATGTAGTTGTAAATGCTGTTTGGAATTGCATTTTCTATTTTATTGCTAGCATTTAGAAATAACAGCTCATTTTTGTGGATTCTTGAATCCTGTGAATTTCTAAAATTCGCTTATTCATTCTAGTAGCTCTTTTAGAGACTTACTAGAATTTTGTATGTATGTGATCAGATCATCTGCAAATCACTTTTTTCTTTTCAATCTATAGATCCTTTTTTTCCCAATTTGTATATCTTTTTTTTTTTTTAAGATTTTTATTTATTTGACAGACAGATATCACAAGTAGGCAGAGAGGCAGGCAGAGAGAGAGGAGGAAGTAGGCTCCCGGCTGAGCAGAGAGTCTGATGTGGGACTCGATCCCAGGACCCTGGGATCACGACCCGAGCCGAAGGCAGAGGCTTTAACCCATTGAGCCACCCAGGCGCCCCTCCAATTTGTATATCTTTATATCTTGTTAGAAAAAACATTTTTTTCTTTTTGCCTTATTGCAGTAAAACCTTAGTACTTGGTTGAATAGCGGTGTTGAGAATGGACCTCTTTGCTGTGTTCTTGATCTTAGGGAGAGAATGTTCAGTTTTTCACTATTGAGTATGATGTTATATGTAGGTTTTTATAAATTTTTTTTTTATCAGGTTGGAAAGTTCCCTTTTATTCTTAGTTTTCTGGGAGTTTTCCTTTTAACATGAATGAGTGCTAAATTTTCACTAAATGTTTTCCTGCCTCTATTGAGATGATCCATATGGTTTTTCTTTTTTAGTTTGTTAAAAGGATGAATTACATCCATTGATTGCTGAATGGTAAACCAACTTTACATTCCTAGAGTAAACCCCACTTGGTTATATAGTATTCTTTTTATATATTGGCAAATTTGATTTGCCAGTGTTTTGTTGAGGGTTTTTGCATCATGTTCATCAGATTTGTATGTGTATTACAATGTCTGTTGAATTTTGGTTTTAGAGTAATGCTGATCTCATATAATGAGTTGGGAACTATTCCCCTTTTCTATTTTCTGGAAGTGTGGGTAGAATTGATATTATTTTTTCCTTAAGTATGTGACAGAATTAACAAATGAAGCTATCTGGGCCAGGAGTTACTTTTGTGGAAAGGTTTTAATTTATGCATTCAGCTGTTAAATATAGAGCTAGTCAGACTTTCTGTTTCTTCTTGTATCAGTTTTGATCACTTGTGTCCATTCCACTGAGTTTTAAATTTATTGGCATAATTTTTATAATATTTTAATTATTCTTTTGATGTCTCTAGGATCTGTAGTGCTGTTCTCTTTTTCATTCCTGAAATTAGTAATTTGTGTCTTTTTTTCCCTTCATCAGTCTAGCAAGAGGTTAATCAGTTTTCTTGATTTTTTTGTTTTCACCTGCTAAGAGCCAGCTTTTGGTTTCAGTGAATGAGAATAAGGGGGATTTAAATTTAAAGATGATTTTAGAGTAATTATATGTAAGTATGAAGTTACACCTGGGTTTTATGATAATTGTGGACTATAAAAAATAATTTCTTATAAAATTAATATAATAAATACTACCTAAATACTTCAAGCACCCTTATCTTTATTTGCTTTATATTTTTTAATATAGGTAGTGGCAGTAACCACTTTTACTTCTGATTATAATTTTTAAGTTTGTTTTCCTTCTGTGTTCTTAGTATCATTAACATTATGTTGACCTACTTCCTTGCTTCAAGTGTTTATGGAAAATCCAAATTTCTGTGCAGAATGAAATGTGGCACTGTATACTTTCTTTCATTTTTTTCCTCCCTGTCTATTTTGACTTCAGAATTTGGAGGATACAGAGAGAATTGTTTTCTTAATTTTTTTTTGAAAATTAGCTTGTTTTGTATTAGGCGCTTAATAAGTATTAGCTGTTTAAATGGCTGTCTTCTTAGTATACTACTATTTTGAGTGTAGAGAAGACATTTAATAAGCATTTGATTTTTTTATTGAGGGAAGGAATAATTTTATCTGAAATGAAATTATTAGATGTCCTATAAATCTGCATATCTGGCATAATCTGTGAATTGACTGGCAAACATAGATGGATTACTTGTTTTCATAGACTATAGTGAAATTGATAGTGAAGCTAGGATTGATGCTTCTGAAGTGTCTGGATAAGACATCACATTTTGAGTGGCAGTCATGTTTTGGAATGGTACATTTGTTGAGAGAAGGTGGCTATTGGTTTAGAGCCTACCTTTTCACACTGTAAACTTCGCCTGAATTTGTTCTGAGAAAACAGCTATTTAGGTAAAGTTGGTTTTTTTCCCCCACTGTGTTTTCAAATATGGGAAATGTATATGACTTTTTCATGGAAATTGTGGGGGATGGGATTTAATTCTGTCTTTGGTTTACTAGAAAATGGCTGTAGCAGACCTTCTTTGGTGGGAAGGGTGTCATGGTTTTGTTTGGTTTTGATTATTCACCTTTTTTAAAAGTTCATTTTGATAAGCATTTGTTTGAAATCTGATGTTTTAAAAGTGCTGTTCATCATGTCAGATGTTGAGATTGATAGATTTAGTGGTAAATAATTTAAAACTTTGATTTGTCACTGATAAATAAGGAAGAGGACAATTAAGGCAAGAATACATACATGCATTCCAACAATGTTAAGCTATATTTATAACAGTTCTAAACTTGTAATTTTCCAAAACTGAACTATATAGATCTTTGGTAGAATGAAGTAAAGTTGAGGGATTGTTGGGGTTTTTTGCTTGTTAAAAGAGAAATTACTGGCATGACTTGTATTACTTGTATAAAGAATTTTATGATTTTGCTTACAGTTTGGTACATTCATTCCTCTGAAGTGTGCCACAGTGTTCAGTAACATAATCCATTCTCTAGGGAAGCTCAGTATCTTCGTTTCCTCTGAATGCCAGCCTCACACCTCTAAGTTTTTCGGAAAAGATCTTCTTTATCATCAGCTATCACTATAATTAAAGCAAGCTATGTATTTTTTGCTTTTATTAGTTTATTTGCTGGATTTCTATGTAAGATTGTCATTTTTATATAAAATTTTAAAAATTTCAAAATAAAGAACTTGCCTGTTGACATAAACTAATTTTTCCTGATTGTCTTGGACCTAAATCAATTTTAATCCTCAAATCTCTTATAAAACTAATGTCAGTTTTTCTCTGTAATACTGTAGATTAACATTTTATTTCTCTAATGGAAGTATGTACATTAATTATTCTTTAACCAGTTTGTCTACCAAGTATAGATTAGTTATATACATGAAAGTTAATGTTTAGATTCTGGGTAATACTGAGCCACTGACCAGCAGTGGACTGTTTTATATAAAAATGCACATGAAAAAACATGCACATGATACATATCAGAGAGTGATCCTTTGCACTTTTATCTTCCTCTGCAGATAAATGTTTTTCTTTTCTCTTCTCCTGAGACTACTTTTTCCTTTATTAGACCTGTTAGGTGTCCTGGTTATCTGTTTTACTAAGTTGCTGTAGTGTAGGTGCTTTCTAAACAATGAATTTTGAGTTTGTGGGTCTCTATTTGAGAGCACTCTTTAGCCTTTTTCTGCTTACATGGGACAGGCAGATGGATCAGACTGATAAGTGCATTTCCCAGGACAAATAAGCCAAAAAATCTTGACAGTCCACCTAAGATTAGGTCTTTGGACTTCTGAAAGAGCAAGACAGTTGTTTTTAACCCAGCTACTTCCTCTCCTTAGATTGAAGGGAATAATCTGTACTATTTGTTATTTTCTTGCCTTTTGTTGTGTTAGAGGACTGTTAAAAATGTTACATTGCTGAATTTATTGTTACAGTGTATAGTAGAATGAAAATGGAAAACAGAATTGTTGTTTTTTCCGTTGTTTAGTGCTAGTTCATTTTTCAAGTGGCAAATAGGTGTAAAGAGACCTGTTGTTTCCATTACTCTTCTTATATATGTTACTTAGTTTTATAATATTATATCCAGAAATTTATTGCTGAGGTTTCAAATGAGAAATTCTTTTCTGATTCAGTGAGTGGCATAAAGTATTTAAATCACCTCCTCATTATTGTAGTTCAATATCTGACAGACTGGTGATCTGCAAAATGTGGTTTCTTTAATAAGCAAATGTTAGTTAACAGCTACTGAAAGTAACTTGAGAGTGACTTAAGAGGAAAACCCTGGAATAATCTATTTCTGTTTTGAAGTTTAAGTCCTATACACTCCGAGTTTAGGCCCAGTCTTATTTTTATCTTTACCTTAAAGGTTCTGAGGTTGTAGAAAAAGCAGAACCCTCTGTGTGTGATTGACTCTGGTTTGGATCCCAGCTCTATCTTGTACTGGCTCTTGGCTACCAGCATCTTACTTTCAGTTTCTTCATTTAATTAAAAAAAAAAAAAAAAAAGGTGTTTATGTTGGGGGTGGGAGGGTAGGGTAGGCAATAAACTATTGGTATAAGGTTTAAATGAAATAATGTATATAAAATGATGAATGCAATGAAAGTAGTTCTCTTGCTCTAACTGGTGGTAAAAGTATTGATACACTGAACTAGAGTTGTAAGGGAAAATCTAAGGAATGAGGAAAAAAATATCAACCTTAAACTCATTTACATTCCTATATGCTGTAGAAAAATCTGGAATGCTAGACAATGGACTCTTTCATCACTCTTTTGTTTTTGAATTTTCTTTTTAAGCACTGCAGATGATCATGAACTTAATAGAAAGTTGAACTTTTTTTCTGAATAGATTTTTTTTTTAAAGATTTTATTTATTTATTTGACAGGCAGAGATCACAAGTAGACAGAGAGGCAGGCAGAGAGAGAGGAAGAAGCAGGCTCCCTGCTGAGCAGAGAGCCCGATGTGGGGCTCCATCCCAGGACCCTGGGATCATGACCTGAGCCGAAGGCAGCGGCTTTAACCCACTGAGCCACCCAGGCGCCCCTTTCTGAATAGATTTTTAATGTCAAGTAATTTGGCTTCAGATTATGTTTCCACAGAAATTACTGTTTTTATTGAAGAGTTATTTATTAGCAGGATCATGGTGAAGGAATGGATTTCTGAGAAAGGGTCCTTATTTAAATTTAAAATTTTTTCTTTATGACAAAGGTATCACTGATAGGTTTCTAATAACTGCAAGGGGAACAATTTTTGAAACAATAAAGAACTCTTTTACATGAAAAGAAGTAGTTGACCTTTGTGGTTGCATGAAAGACATAAACATGCAGTAAGTTCCATGGAATTAACATCAAAATTTTATACATACGATTGTTAAATTTTCAGAAGTCTTTATCCCAAGGGGGACAGTAGAGTGGGAAGAGGGTTTGTTAATATTACTTAATGCCCTTCACAGATATAGGGTGACTCTTGGTTTTAGGATTATGAAAATGTATTATTTCTAAATTGGTTCATATATTGTTTTGTTTTATTTTGTTTTGTAAGCTCCACACCCAGTGTGTGGCTTGAACCTCATAATCCTGAGATCACATGTTCTACTGACTGAGCCAGCCAGGTGCCCCTATGAATTGGTTCATTTAAACCACCTTGACTGGGGCGCCTGGGTGGCTCAGTGGGTTAAAGCCTCTGCCTTTGGCTCAGGTGATGATCGTCTGCTCCCTCCTCTCTCTCTGCCTGTCTCTCTGCCTACTTGTGATCTCTGTCAAATAAATAAATAAATGAAATCATTAATAAATAAAGATTTACCTTGACTTACTTTTTTTTTTTCTTCAAATCAAGAAGTCTGCCTTTTTCTTTCTTTTTGTTGCCCCTCTTAAGCTCAAAGATCTAGAAAGACACATTCTGATTTTTTTTCTGGCTCTAACACGTTTAAGGTTCTGAGCCATTTTGGTAAGTCCAACAATAAATTTCTTATTTCTGTTACCACTTAATACTGGTGGGTGTCATGGTCAGTGTCCAGTCTTTCCCATTTTTCTGAGAAATTGTCGGGAGGAAAAGAACATTTATTAAGCATGTACTTTATGTGCTAGAAAATGTATTTTATGTACAGTGTACCACCTTTTAATCCTCGCAACAGCCCTCTGAGGTGGAGATTACTACCTTTACTTTACAACTAGTTCAGGAAATCAAGAGATAAAAAAATCTGTACATAGCAGTTGACTTAAGATTCATAGCTGGAGGGGCACCTGGGTGGTTCAGTGGGTTAAGCCTCTGCCTTCGGCTCAGGTCATGATCTCAGGGTCCTGGGATCGAGTCCCACATCGGGCTCTCTGCTTGGCGGGGAGCCTGTTCCTCCTCTCTCCCTGCCTGCTTCTCTGCCTACTTATGATCTCTGTCCATCAAATAAATAAATAAAGTCTTATAAAAAAAAAAAAAAAGATTCATAGCTGGAGTGTAAACCCAGAGAAAGACGTAAACAAAATCATCCTTTGTTGTTTTTTTGTTTCAAAAATAGTGAAATTCTCTGTACGCCAGATGCATCTTTGTCTTGAGTTTGAATATGATCCTTATCCTTAGAATATAGAAAGTTTTGCACAGTTTTTCTTTTGTTTAATTTTCAGATGTAATTGTAAGGGAATGAAGCCTCAAGATTCAATACTCTATTCCAGATGTTGTTAAAATTCTAAAATTGTACTTTTTTTTTTAATCTTGGGAGGAATTGAAAATATATGTTAGACTCCCCTTTTGAATTTTTCTGCCCTCCTCTCCTTTCCAGGCCATACCACTAGCCACCAGGGATGAAATCCAATTATCTCAAACCTAAGCATTTTGCATTAATAAGCCTAAAGTGGCATGAGAAGCTAGAATAAAGTTATTGAAATAGTACCAGGGAAGAAATTAAGAGACACTAGTTCTTGCTAAATTAGAGGATTATCCTCCTCCTAGCAGGATCTCAGGACCTTTGATCTGTCATCTTATCCTGTCATGCATAGTAAATGCATTGGATGATCTTGTATTATTGTTTTTGGAATTGAGTCTACTTGATATTTAAATGAACACTTTTTTGCATGGTGTATTTACTTAAACAAAGTCCAAGGCACTCAGATGGTGTTTCTCAGCCATTGTACATGCTCGCAGAACTTATCGGCATTAATAGCATTTAAAGCAGAAAACACAATCTAAAGTAAGAGGTATTATATATTATATATTATGTATTATTGTTATGCTGTCACCAAAGACCTCTTACACCAGATAGGGCACCTTTTCCTCTCCCCCTTCTTAAAAATTATTTTTATTAACATATAATGTATTATTTGCCCCAGGGGTACAGGTCTGTGAATTGTCAGGCTTACACACTTCACAGTACTCACCATTTCTCTTACCCTCCCCAATGTCCATAACCAACCACCCTCTCCATTACCCCCCGCCCCTGCAACCCTCAGTTTGTTTTGTGAGATTAAGAGTCTCTTATGGTTTGTCTTCCTCCTGATCCCATCTTGTTTCATTTTTTCTTTCCCTACCCTCCAGAACCTCTACTCTGCCTCTCAAATTCCTCATATCAGAGAGATTAATTGGTAATTATCTTTCTCTGATTGACTTATTTTGCTCAACATAATACCCTCCAGTTCCATCCACGTCGTTGCAAATGGCAAGATTTCATTTCTTTTGATGGCTGCATAGTATTCCATTGCATAAATACACCACATCTTCTTTATCCATTCATCTGTTGATACACATCTAGGTTCTTTCCATAGTTTGGCTATTGTGGACATTGCTGCCATAAACATTTGGGTGCACATGTCCCTTAGGATCACTACATTTGTATCTTTAGGGTAATTCCCCAGTAGTGCGATTGCTGGGTCATAGGGTAGGTAGGTCTATTTTCAACTTTTTGAAAACTTTTTGCTGTTTTCCAGAGTGATTGCACCTGCTTGCATTCCACCAACAGTGTAGGAGGGTTCCCCTTTCTCTGCATCTTCTCCAACATCTGTCATTTCCTGACTTGTTAATTTTAGCCATTCTGACTGGTATGAGGTGGTATCTCATTTTGGTTTTGATTTGTATTTCCCTGATGCCGAGTGGAGCACTTTTTCATGTGTCTGTTGGCATCTGGATGTCTTCTTTGCAGAAATGCCTGTTCGTGTCCTCTGCCCATTTCTTGATAAAGGATACTAGCCCTTTATCTGATATGTCATTTGCAAATATCTTCTCCCATTCTGTCAGTTGTCTTTTGGTTTTGTTGACTGTTTCCTTTGCTGTGCAAAAGCTTTTGATCTTGATGAAGTCCCAATAGTTCATTTTTGCCCTTGCTTCCTTGCCTTTGGTGATGTTTCTAGGAAGAAGTTGTTGCAGCTGAGGTCAAAGAGGTTGCTGCCTGTGCTCTCTTCAGGGATTTTGATGGATTCTCATGTTGAGGTCTTTCATCCATTTTGAGTCTGTTTTTGTGTGTGGTTTAAGGAAATGGTCCAGTTTCATTTTTCTACATGTGGCTGTCCAATTTTCCCAACACCATATGTTGAAGAGACTGTCTTTTTTCCATTGGACATTCTTTCCTGCTTTGTCGAAGATTAGTTGACCATAGAGTTGAGGGTCTATTTCTGGGCTCTCTATTCTGTTCCACTGGTCTATGGGTCGGTTTTTGTGCCAGTACCATACTGTCTTGATGATGACAGCTTTGTAATAGAGCTTGAAGTCTGGAATTGTGACGTCCCCAACTTTGGCTTTCTTTTTCAACATTCCTTTGGCTATTCAGGGTCTTTTCTGGTTCCATATAAATTCTAGGATTATTTGTTCCATTTCCTTGAAAAAAATGGATGGTATTTTGTTAGGCATTGTTTTAAACATGTAGATTGCTTTAGGTAGCATAGACGTTTTCACAATATTTGTTCTTCCAATCCATGAGCATGGAACATTTTCCCCTTACTTTGTGTCTTCCTCAATTTCTCCCATGAGTACTTTATAGTTTTCTGATTACAGATTCTTGGCCTCTTTGGTTAGGTTTATTCCTAGGTATCTTATGGTTTTGGGTGTAGTTGTAAATGGGATCAACTCCTTAATTTCTCTTTCTTCTGTCTTGCTGTTGGTGTAGAAATGCAACTGATTTCAGTGCGTTGATTTTATATCCTGACACTTTACTGAATTCCTGTACAGGTTCTAGCAGATTTGGAGTGGAGTCTTTTGGGTTTTCCACATAAAGTATCATATTATCTGCAAAGAATGATAGTTTAACTTCTTTGCCGATTTGGATGCCTTTAATTTCTTTTTGTTGTCTGATTGCTGAGGCTAGGACTTCTAGTACTATGTTGAATAGCAGTGGTGATAGTGGACATCCCTGCATTGTTCCTGATCTTAGTGGAGAAAAGCTCTCAGTTTCTTCCCATTGAGAATGATTCTCGTGGTGGGTTTTTCATAGATGACTTTGATTATATTGAGGTATGAACCCTCTATCAGTACACTTTGAAGAGTTTTGGTCAAGAAATGATGCTGTACTTTGTCAAATGCTTTTTCAGCATCTATTGAGAGTATCATGTGGTTTTTGTCCTTTCTTTTATTAATGTATTGTAACACATTGATTGATTTGCAGATGTTGAACCAACCTTGCAGCCCTGGAATAAATCCCACTTGGTCATGGTGAATAATCCTTTTAATGTACTGTTGGATCCTATTGACTAGTATTTTTGTGAGAATTTTTGCATCTGTGTTCATCAAGGATATTGGTCTGTAATTCTCTTTTTTGATGGGATCTTTGGTTTTGGGATCAAGGTAATGCTGGCCTCATAAAATGAGTTTGGAAGTTTTCATTCCATTTCTATTTTTTTGGAACAGTTTCAGGAGAATAGGAATTAATAATTCTTTAAATTTTTGATAGAATTCCCCTGGGAAGCCATCTGGCCTTGGGCTGTTCTGTTTTGATACAGTCGTCTTTTAGAGAGAGAGAGAGAACTTAGAACTTATTTTGGAATAAATCTACTGATCCTTAGGTCAAAATGCTTGCCTTCTTTATTTGTTTTCTTTAACTGAACTTAGCTTTTTTTTTTTTTTTTTTAAGCTATTGTTGATGGCATCCCCATTTAAAAATTTTTCTTTCATGTTTACACTTCTATTTTCTTTGGCCCAACATATCACCTTATATGTTAACTTTGATTTCCTCAGAGTATTAATATATGATGATACTAATCAGTCCTTTCTTACCAAAAGAGCAATGCTTTTGGTAGAACTGGTTTTCTCATCAAGATTCTAAGATTGGGATGCCTGGGTGGCTCCTGCCTTCAGCTCCGGTCATGATCCCGGGGTCCTGGGTTTGAGCCCCACATCTAGCTCCCTGCTCAGTGAGGGGCCTGCTTCTCCTTCTCAACACCCCCATGCTTGTGTTCTCTATCGTTGTCTCTCTCTCTCTCTCAAATAAATAAAATCTTAAAAAAAAAAGTCTGTAAAATTAACAGACTTAGTGTAGTTAAAAGATTTCTGATCACTCCTTAATTTGGAAGGTTCTTATTATAACTACTGGTGATAAAATACTGTTTTAGTATGGCACTGACCTCTAAGTGGGAAGGATATTTAAGCAGTAATTAAAAGATCACTCAAACTAGTTAATAGTTTTGCTTGTGCATGTATATGATAACTTGTGTATAATAGTACTATTTCAGTATTCTGTGAAAGATTGGTTTAAAAATGATCTGATAAAAGTAATTAAATTGGAAGAGAAATGATTAGGAATGTTAAATGAAAAAGAATTCACAATACTGATGCACCTGTCAGTTGGTGGCTCAGTCAGTTAAGTGTGTGCTTTCAGCTCAGATCATAATCCTAGGAGGTCTGAGATCAAGCCCTGCATGGGACTCCTTGCTCAGCAGGGATCCTGCTTCTCCCTCTCCCTCAGCTTGCCACTCCCCCCGCTTGTCGCTCTCCCTGCTTGTGCTCTCTTTCTGTCTCTGTCAAATAAATACAGTCTTTTTTAAAAAGTCCAGAATACTGATAATTGTTAAAGCTTGGGTGATAGTTTTAAAGCAACTGATTTAATATTCTCTGTATTTTTATATATGATTAAAAAATATTCTTAAAGTTAAAAACTAGATAGAGGGGGTTCCTGACTGGCTAAGCTGGTGGAGTCTGCAAGTTTTGATCTTAGGGTTGTGAGTTCGAGCCCCATGTTGGAAGTGGAGCCTCCTTTTAAAACAATACAGTTCCATAGAGGAAACTGACAAAACGCCAATGAAGTGATTTATTTTTATTTACTTTTATGTTTTAAAGATTTTATTTATTTGACAGAGAGAGACACAGTGAGAGAGGAAACACAAGCAAGGGGAGTGGAAGAGGGAGAAGCAGGCTTCCCGCTGAGCACAGAGCCTGAAGTGGGGCTCCATCACAGGACCCTGGGATCATGACCTGAGCTGAAGGCAGATGCTTAAGAACTGAGCCACCCAGGCGCCCCTGAAGTGATTTTTTTTAAAAAAAGGCATATAAATCTAAAGATTTTTATTCTTTATTTTTATTTTATTTACAATCTTTATTTTTATGTATTCTTAATTGCTTTTTCTTAAACTTAAGGATTTCATACACTAACAGGCTCAGAAAACGAAGAACTGTTTCTACAAACCAAGTATGCTTTTGAAGTGGTCTGTGTTAGGAAAGAATTTTAAAAGAAATAGTACTCCACTGCATTATATTACTTGTGGATAAAAACTTTTTATATTAGCTGAGATATCCTCAAGTATGTATCCTCAAGTATGTATCTATCATTTTTAGATACATACTTATATTTTATATATATTATTTATATTAAGATATATATTACTTTTAGGCATCCCTATTATAGATATATGGGTCTACACATAATTTCCAAGCTCTGATTCCATTTATGTCATTTCAGTTTCTCATTTAGGGTTTTCACTGATTTTAAATTCATCTCTCTGATTTGCAATAATGCGTGGTTGGTTCTTCGATCATTAGAAAATTTAAAAGGTTGCTTAATAAAATCCAATTCCATCTCATCCATTACAAGGTGATAGAAATAATCTCTCAGTGTTTCTGATCTTTTCATTACCAGTCATAAGAGCATTCAAATGTAAACCAGATTGTTTTTTGGAATAAGTGTCATGTATTAGTTACTTCAGGAAAATTACTGAGATCTTATTTTTTTTTAAAAAGATTGCCTGCTGTTTTCAACAAGGATGAAGTTGTTTTAAGAGTCTTAACGTTGGGGGTGCCTGGGTGTCTCAGTGGGTTAAAGCCTCTGCCTTTGGCTCAGGTCATGATCTCAGGGTCCTGGGATGGGGCCCCACATCAGGCTCTCTGCTCAGCAGGGAGCCTGCTTCCTCCTCTCTCTCTCTGCCTGCCTCTCTGCCTACTTGTGATCTCTGTCAAATAAATAAAATCTTAAAAGAAAAAAAAGTCTTAATATGAACTACAATGGAATTAAGAATTTTTTTTAAATTAAAAAATTTAAAGGGTCCCTGGGTGGCTCAGTCGGTTATGCATCCAACTCGATTATGGCTCAGGTCATGATCTCAGAGTCATGAGATCGAGTCCCTTGATGCGTGGAGTCTCCTCGAGATTCTCTCTCCCACTGCTCCTCCCCCTGTGCATTCTCTCTCTCTCAAATAATAAATCTTAAAAAACATATTTTTTAATTTAAAAAGAGTCTTAACATAATAGTTATTTTTGATCTATCATCTCTTTTCTGTTTATACGTTCTCCGAATGTTTGCTTTATCCTGGGGTTAATGGTCACTGAGAAAAGGACAAAATGATAATGGAGTCAAGCTGTGTAATGAAGATTGAAGGTTAAACCTTGTGGATAAAAACCTTCTGGGTCAGGGATCTCTTAACAGTGAGTGTTATCTAGGCAGATCATGAGGTGATTCTGATTCTTTCAATCTTTGGGAACATTTGTTTGGTTTGACAGTCATACAAAGGAATCAAATTCAGGTAATTACAGTTCTGTCGTAATTGTTATGGCACTGTGGTAGGGGACCACATTAAGTGACTACATAAAGATTCTTATATTTTCCCAAGTTTGTTTTCTTTGAGATGAATAGAATAACAGGATTATCTAGGATATTCTGTGGTTATTGAAGAATGAATTTACTTCCATCTGGATTTACAATTCAGTAAGTGCCTAAATTCTGTTTACTTCAAGACGCTGAGGAGGCTAGTCAAAACATTTCAATTAGGCGGGAAAACCTATGTGGAAGTATATGACCTAAGTAAGGTCTGTGCTAGACTTCGCCCACTGGTGGTTCATGGACCCATTTCAGACCACAGACTATAGTTGGCTCAAATAGAGTTTGTTGGTTTTTTAAATTGAGTCAGTAGTTAAAAATTGAGAGCTAGAAGTAAAAATTTAGGCTGGTTGTTATCACACAATTGCCAACATTTGCCTCTAGTTCCCATAGGGTAGCTGAGTAGGAGTAGCAAAATAGCTACTTCCCCTTTAGGTAAGACATGTGCCAATGATTAGCCCATTTTGCATGATAATTAAACACTGATGGAGATGTTTGGAACATATTACTGAATCTGAGTCTCAGAGAGTCTGTCAGGTGAACTTTATTTATTTTTTTTTTTTAAAGACTTTATTTATTTATTTGACAGAGAGAAATCACAAGTAGATGGAGAGGCAGGCAAAGAGAGAGAGAGGGAAGCAGGCTCTCTGCTGAGCAGGGAGCCTGATGTGGGACTCGATCCCAGGACTCTGAGATCATGACCTGAGCCGAAGGCAGCGGCTTAACCCACTGAGCCACCCAGGCGCCCTGTCAGGTGAACTTTAAAGTACCTTGAGATACTGGCTATAAACAGGAACTATCTGTTCAAGGTTGAATAAATCATACATAGGTTATTTTTGGTTTTTTTTGTTTTTAAGATTTTATTTATTCATTTGACAGACAGAGAGCACAAGTAGGCAGAGAGGCAGGCAGAGAGAGGAGGAAGCAGGTTCCCTGCCGAGCAGAGAGCCCGATGCGGGACTCAATCCCAGGACCCTGAGATCATGACCTGAGTCGAAGGCAGAGGCTTAACCCACTGAGTCACCCAGGCGCCCAATCATACATACTTTTTAAGAAGACTTCCTCTGCTGGGTTAATTGGCCCTTCTTTTGGGTCCCTCTGTATCTCCCTAGTCACATTATGGAGTTGGTCTTATAAAATTTATTATAATTACCTAATTGTATATTCCTGTAGTAACCTTTTAGCTCTGTCAAGCCACTGACCATGGGTTGTTTTTTGTTCTTAGCATCTAGTACCTGGTACACGGGAGGCATCCAAATGTTTGTTGCATTACTGTAACTTCAGTACAGGTGTTTTTGTTTTGTTTTAGTAAAAGCATTTGAGTGTGATCTGTTCTTTTGGTGAAAGAAATTACATAATAGCTCTTTCAATTTTAAAATTACAAGCACCTCCCTTGGTTAAAGAGGATTTTTAAAGTTACTGTCTCAATTTTTCAGTTTTTCTACTTTAAATTGAAAACCATACTTTCTGAATGAAAACTACATTTATTGTGGTAAGCACTGCGTAATGTATCTGTTGTGCACCTGACACTAATATAACATTGTATGTTTTTTGTTTTATTTTAAAATAGTAATTTTTGAACAAATCCCTTGCTTACCATTTAATTTTACTTTTGCAGTGAATTGAAGTTGGCAGTCTTCCAAATTCCAGTTATTTATTTACATTCTTTAACCATTTGGGAGTTGATTTTACTTTATATTACTCAAAGTGTTGCATGGCATCTAGTTTTTGTATTTTAAGTAAATTAAAATTAAGATCATTTTTAGAAAATTTCAGAATCTTTTTAGGATCATTAGTGATCTCTTGGATTAGAGATAGAAGTTTTTACTATGTCTGTATTATTATGTTAGGGTTTTCAAATAGTTTTGAAAAGTGAGAAAAGGCCTCTGTTGTTTATATGAGAATTGAAAAGGTTTTATTTTAAAATCTTAATGAAAATATGAATCAATTTGCCTTTTCTAGTTACAGTCTCAGAAAACCAACATTGCATAACCTTAAATAGAGAATGTTGATGTTAATCACATGCACAGCATAAAAGCAAGTAACTATTCTTGGGTGGTTGGTTTGGATATTTGTTTTTCATAGTGATTTGTGGTGGTGGTTTTTCCTAGTTGTAATGTTTTAGGACTTTTAGACATTATATTTGGTCATTCTTGCTCTTTTATTTCTTTTATTATTTTATACCACCTTCCTTTCACAAAAAAGTTGGAAGAGTCAAACCATGTGTTTTTAAAAACCTAAATGTCTCTAGGGAAAATGATTCCCTATAAAGTTAAACATAACGCATATCTTAAAAGTGTCAATATCTTCTATGTATCTTCAAGTTTTTTGTTTTACTAGACTAGATAGTTTCTCTAAGTTTATGAAAGTAGAAGAGTAAGACCCTTCTTACTGAGCGCAAATACCACTGATAGAATCAAAATAAGTTTTCCTTCTATTCCACATTTAGACATCTGGTTAGATTTTTAGCAGTGAAGTTGGTTCTTGTCTGTATCAAGATGACAAATTTAGGTGTTGGAAGGGTAGAAAAGTAGGTAGTTAGGTACAAGTAGACTTACTTTAAGTGGGTGCTTAACAGCAAGATTTAGACTGTTCTGGTTTATTCTCGTATCCGTTATTTAGCCTGTTCCCTTACTGTAGATCAATTTTAAATATTGTTTACCAGCTGCATTTAGTTTCTGTCATATAAACCTGAAATGTGCTAGAGAAAATACACTAAAAAAAGATGAATTTATTTTTCTGTTTATCTAACTTAAGAATTCAGGATTAGACTTGGCTTCTATTCCAGGCTGAGTGTCAGAAAATTTAAATAATGCACAATACTTAGGCTAATCTTCAATACCCTTGTTTTGTTATGGCCGTTTAGACTAATTTTAGTGATGGTCAGAGGCTTCTAAATAGGAGGGCAGTAACTCCTGTAAATACCAGTATCCAAATGGTGTCTCTCTGTTCCAGCCCATCGCAACAGTTTTAAAACCAGTTTTTGTTTTTGTTTTTGTTTTGTTTTGTTGCTTTGTTTTGTTTTTTTTAACAGGAGAGCCAGTGTAACTCCTTCAAGACTGGAGTGACACTCTACATCTGCATCTGCCTCATGTGAGTTCTCATTTTGGCAGCAGCACTCTGCTAGGCTGGAACCTCTGTAGAGGTTTGCCCTTCATTTTTCTAAAATCTATAAACTACTATACACAGTGTGTCTTGGTGGCAAAGGTAACAAGTGCATGAGAATTTTAAACTTCCCTGCAGAATGATTTTGGCTCATTTCAGAGACGGTCTCCTCTAACTTAGGTTCTATCTTGTGTGAACAACATTTCTCAAAACAGAGCCTGTAACTGTCATCCCCACAACACATAGTTGATATTTTTTTGGAGAACTGTTTTTTCCTTACAGATTATGGAGGAAAGAATATCTTTAAATGCTCTCAGTAGCTTCAGCTTTCAAAGCTTTGGTTGTCTCTTTATAGTCTAGTTATGTAACCTGAGAACACCGTGTGCTGCTCTGATGGCTGAAGCACTCCTCTTTTTTGGACTCTGGCCCTTGAAATTAACTTCTTCCTTTGTCTTTGAACATTGGGTAAATTAGGTTAGGCCTGAGGACTTTCTTGAAGAAGAAATAAGCAGTGAATGTGTGAGGTTATGTTTACTCTGAATCTTTTGGTTGCATTTTGGGAAGTCAGTTGTAAGAATTGAGCTTGAAGTTACGCATCATTTACTCACCAGTTTTGCAAGAGAAATTGAATTAGAGCCTTTGCAGCTGTGGAGAGATGTAGAGCTCTACAGTTAGAGGTGATGCATATGGTTCCCCAGAGATCAAGGCTGACTTTGAAGGGCTTGGTAATTTAAAAAACGGAATTTTACTTTTATTTATTTATTTCTCAAGGGATGGCGATACTTTTTAGGCTTTGGGACTAGTCAGTTTTGCTACCAGATCAGAACGAAGTGTGATTATTCAGTTCATTCCCAAGGACATTTAGAACAAAACATCTAAACTTGTGATCTGTGCAGCTACAGTTGCACTTCTCCAGCCTGGTTGTACTGTACTAGTGGATGATGTAATGACTTGGGAATTCGTGTTACTCAAATGATTATCCGGGAAGCTATGAGAAAATGTCAATAGCTTGTAGGTCTTACTGATTAATAGAGTGCTTAGTGAAATAGATAGTGTTGTCAAAGTGGAATTTGAACTCTCTTTGCTAAATCCATTCCCACCTGTGACTAGAGCAGTTTATTTTGGACGAGGTCAAAGAAATTGGAGGGAGGGTAGTGTATTTCAACACCTAGGCATAAGTTTTGATGGCCGATGTAATCTAGAAATCGATTTTTAACAGTGGGAGTCTATCCCTCCGCAGAGTTTTGGGTGAGACTCAGGGAGACCTAAATTCTGGTTTAAGTTTACATTTGTACTTGCTATGTAACTTCAGGTCAGTAAATGGGGAAAATACATTGTATTTCTGGAAAGTACCCTAAATTAATTAGGTAAAAGGAAGTTTAAAGTATTTATTTCTGTAGGTGGAATGACTAGAAAGTCACCTCAGTTGAATGCTTGGGAAGTTCTGTCCTGGAATAAAGATAAATACGGCAAGTGTGTAGTGCTTCATTTTCCACTGTTTTAGGGTTGTGCTGGAAAAATGGGATTTGAGATACCTACCCCTCTCCTTTTTTTTTTTTTTTTTTTTTTCACTAAAAATTCTGAAAAATTAGATTTGGGTTTCAATCCAGAGTGTCTCCTAAACACAGGTTTTTAATCACTATTACTCCATCATTATAATGACCTGATCTCTAACCAGGGAAAATGGCTCATTTTGGGGTGAGCTTGGGTGGGGGAGGGCGATTAAGGTTTGTTTGTTTTTGACTCCCATTTTTAAGGTATAAACAGCAAATTATTATGTTTTATTCTGAAAAAATTAATAATTGAAAACATTTTATATGGGCTAAATCCTATAATAATGAATGTCAGTGGATTAGCCAGATTGCTTAACAGTACTGGGATTTTGTTTCATTAAATATTGTTTGAAGTAAGTGGAGCTTTGTTAGTTAGGATTGAGAAAATTTTTGTTTAATGGGAATTTGTTAAAAGAGATTTACTTCTCAATTGGAGAGGAAGCACAGTGTTGGGTGAGAGAGATTATTTTATATTCTTAGGATAACTCAGATTGACATCAGTCAGTACTACTTTCCTGGTTTTATTATAATACACCAGCTCTTACTCTTTTAGTATGTGTGAATATACAAGCACTTCCTTTACCACAGCGTATATCATTTAGATTTAAGAATTCCACACTCATGGATTCCAAAAGGCTTTTTGGTTTCCATGGTTTTTTGTGGGCGAGGGTAATAGTGGGGATGGAATTGAACAGAGAAAATAAATAGTCAGTATTGAGAATATTAGTATTAGCATTAGCATTAATTTTTACCCCTGAGATGATAAAATGACAGCTGTTTTTGACATTGTTCTGAGGAGGTAAGACTCAGGGGCCCTCCTTCTCCTTTAAAAGGGCCTTAAAAACTTTAGGCTTTTTAAATATGACACATGTTTATTAAAAGATTTTGAAAGCCCATCCTGCTTTTTATTTTTTTTAACAATTCAACTTTAATAATAACAGCTATATACAGATATATACAGTAATATGTTACAAGTTATAGAAGTACAGAAGGTAAACGAAAGTGTACTTCCTTCCCTATCTCTTAGCTACTCAGTTCCCTTCTGTGGAGATGACCAGAATTACTGGTTTCTTTTATGTATTTCTATTTATGTATTCCGGAAGTATTCTAAAAGATTGCTTTTGGCAAGGAAAAGTTGAGTTAAGTACTCATTAAGATATTAGCACTAATTTGGGTCAACAGACTGATTGCAGTGAAAAATCAGTTTGAGCCATAGGGTGTTTATTAATTGTGGATGGAAGAACAATAATAATATAACAACAACAAGTGCATTATTGTGAGATAAAAATGAATGGATTTTTTTTTTTTTGCCTCATTTGGCATTTAGCGAGGTTGAAGGTCTTTTTATTTTTCTTTTTAATACAGCTTACTCACTCCTAGAGACTGATGGAAAGATACCTAAATATTGCATTTGGAGGAGACCTATTTAAAGGAGCACCATTTCCTTTACACTGAACTGCAATGATGATTCTAAAAAGTTTTCTCATTGTAGGAGCTTTTAGAGATTATAATAATAGAGAGAAACCCCCATATTCAAAAATCCATTTTATTTCACCTGTAACAAACTCAGTAGGCTTCTTTGGCAGTTAACTGTATATATATAGATTGATAGATAGATACACACACACACACATACACACACACACATGCATATACCCATCCTCCCATAATCACATCTCATAAAATGAGTCCTAATTCTTTTTTAATGTGTATTTCCAGTTTTATTGAGAAATAATTGATATGTATCACTGTATAAGTCATACAAAGGAAATAAGGCATACAGCATGATGGTTTGATTTACATATATTGGGAAATAATTACCGTGATAGCTTTAGCTAACATCCATCTTATGATATAGATAAAATGAAAAGAAAGAATAGAGGGAATTTTTTTTTTTTTTCCTCCTTGTGATGAGAACTCTTAGGATTTACTCTCTTAACCACATTCCTGTATATCATACAGTGAGTGGTGTTAGCTGAAGTCCTCATGTTGTCCACTATATCCCTAGTACTTACTTATTATAACTGGAACTTTGTACCTTTTGATCACCTTCCTCCAGTTCTCCCTGCCTCTATGCCCAGTCATAATTCTTTAATATCTAATTCCCAGTCCACATCCAGATTTTCCTAATTGTCCCAGACGTGTTGTTTTATGGTTGGTATTGCAACAATAACTTAAAATTCAATTTTGATGGCTTTATATTTTTGTTAGCGTTGATAAGAAAAGAAGTTAATCCTGATAAGTAGAATTATATGCTAATTAGAGAAGGAGTTTAAAGCAACTACCAAGCCAAATAGGGATTGCAAAAATAGACTGGGTTTTTTTTTTTTTTAAGCTTTTTTGAAGAATTCCTACACCAATTGTACACATCAGTGAAACCTTTAAAGTATATAGACCTCTCTACATGGTTAATATCACAGCTGTGCATATTAGTTCCTTTTTCTTCCTTTAGATTGTGGGCATGAAAGAACAGATAAAGGGAAAAACATTAAGTTTCCTAAGAAATGAAAGAATTATTCTGAAATGTCTGGTAATTCATCTTGTTGCTCTTACTCCTACAAAAATAATGATCTGTTTTCACAGACCAGCAGTTGAGTTCTGTGGCTTTTTGGGGCAGTACAAAACATGGAGTTTGAGGAAGAAAATGGCTTATTTAGGAAGAGGGAGGAGCTGGGAAAGAGTAGAAATTCACTCGTTTGCCCTTTGTTTTCATTGACTATTATTATAATGAGAACCTCTTCTTTGTACAGTGTACAAGTCCCCGGAGTATGAGTCCCTTGGCTTTGAGCTTACTGTGGAGAGATTAGTTTCTATTGGCTACCCTCAGGAACTGCTCAGCTTTGCTTATGATTCTACATTCCCTACCAGGTAATTTTTAAAAGTTTTTTTGGATTAAAATCCTTCCTTCTATCCCCCAGATTAATAATTCCAAATGCATCTCTGACCATGCCTACCTTCAAAGAAAAGAACCAAAAAAGATTCTTTGGTTTGTTTCTAGTTGTGGTTTTTTTTTTGGTTGATGTTGATTCTAAAATTACCATGGACTTTTCTTGTGCATCGTATCTTTTGTGTTCTTGAATTCAGCTTAGTTTATTGTTACTGAAGATCTATTTATGGGGAACGGGGAAAGATGATTAAAACTTATGGGCAGTCATCACAGATACTCCTACCTTTTGGAAGGCAGCTATGCTCACCACTATACCACCAACGCTACTCCTACCTTTTGCTCTTGGAGAGCAGTTACATGCTTTACTATAATACACTTCACTTGGTCATCAGGAGCCTTCTTGGCAGTTTGTGTTTTTGGATTTGATAGGGAAGATTTACGATTAAGAAAGATGGGTTTGAGATCCTATCATGTATGTCCCACATATAGCATCTATGAGAGGGAAATATAAGCCAGCTCATTTGTCCAAGCCAATTAAAAGACTCTTTTAGAATGGAACCACTGTATTAAGAGGAGCAGTTCAACCTTGTTTAAGCTCTTATTCCTTACAAAAAACACTTGTGATTATTTGGACAGAGTAAATATTTTTTAGTTGCTCTTGGTTTAGTTTATAAGGATTTATTTATTCACTCCAGCCAATGGGAATATATTGTTTTGGGGACATGGTTGTCATAAAGCTTGAATAAGATGACATTGGTTTATAATGATTGAGTAATAACACTACATAAGATTGTTGCCTCTGTTATTTTTGGATTACTGATGACATCTTCATTTTCACATAGGGGACTTGTTTTTGACACACTATATGGAAATCTTTTGAAAGTTGATGCCTATGGAAACCTTTTGGTCTGTGCACATGGATTTAACTTCATAAGAGGGTGAGTATAGAGGACCTTTAGCCTCTTTCTAGTGTTTTTATAGTGAAACAATATGAAAATCACCTTGTCTCCCTATATGTAATATACTTTCCTGTTCCCTCATCATTAAAGAACAATTCTTTGCATAAGGATACTTAACATTTATTTGTCAGGCAGTTAGGACCCAAACTGACTTATAAATATAGTTAGCATTGCATTTTGTGTAAATTAAGTGGTTTCTAAATATACAGCATCCAACAAAGCTAATCTTGAAACTTGCCCAAAAAGAACTGTAGTGGCTTTGACTTATTTGAAATTCTAAGATTTTTATTTTCTCCTTTTTAATACAGTTCTCAGGTAGCTGCTCAGAAGAGGTATGTATATAAAAGTGCTTTGAAAAATTTAAAACTACAACAGCGTAAATGACTAAGATTTTTAATAGCTAATATATTATTTTTTAATCTAATGAGTAGCTTCAGATATTTGGTCACATGATTAAAATTTTTGAAAGCATGGGTTAAAAATGAATAAGGGTGATAATATTTAAACAAGTAAGAATAAGCTTTATTTTAATAACCAGTATATTTCCACTATTCGCACTAATTTGGACTTCCCACCCTAGTAAACAGCAGATAAAATTTGGTGTCTACTGTTCTGGTGAAGCATCCCAAAGTTTTCTTTAAAAATCACAATATTACAGTTTGTCACTCTCTGTCACTGTGGCTTGACAATTGCACATTTTCTCCACTATTATCCTACCTAATTTACTACTGACACTATAATAGGGACAGAGCAACTTTTTTTTTTTTTTTTAAGATTTTATTTATTCATTTGAAAGACAGAGATCACAAGTAGGCGGAGAAGCAGGCAGAGAGAGGAGGAAGCAGGCTCCCTGCTGAGCAGAGAGCCTGATATGGGGTTCGATCCCAGGACCCTGGGATCATGACCTGAGCTGAGCGCAGAAGCCTTAACCCACTGAGCCACCCAGGCGCCCCTGGACAGAGCAACTCGTAAAACTGTAATAGATTATGTGTCAGTCTCTCATAACTCTTCTATATGTTATTCTCAAAGTAGTAAAAACCACAGGGTCTGCATTGAAATTTTTAAAGAGACAATATCTTTTTTTTTTTTTTTAAAGATTTTATTTATTTGGGGTGCCTGGGTGGCTCAGTGGGTTAAAGCCTCTGCCTTCAGCTCGGGTCATGATTCCAGAGTCCTGGGATCGAGCCCCACATCAGGCTCTCTGCTCGGCAGGGAGCCTGCTTCTCCGTCTCTCTCTCTGCCTGCCTCTCTCCCTACTTGTGATCTCTGTCTGTCAAATAAATAAATAAAATCTAAAAAAAAAAAAAAAGATTTTATTTATTTATTTGAGAGAGGGAGAGAGAGCATGAGAAGAGAGAAGCAGACTCCCCAAGGAGCTAGGAGCCCGATGTGGGACTCGATCCCAGAACTCCAGGATCATGACCTGAGTGAAGGCAGTGGCTTAACCAACTGAGCCACTCAGGCATCCTGAGACAATATCTTTTTGGTAAATACTTTTAGTGACTGTATCAGAGTATCCTTTAAATCTGAGGTCATAGCAATGCCCTATTTGGAAGTGAAGCATCTGATACAGGACTTTCCAGCTTGAAGATTTCCAAGTATACATAATAATAAGAACAGTGTGAAGTAAACCCCCCACCTTGGCACATTAGCAAGCTAGTGATTATATCTGCCTTTCTTTTTTTTTTTTTTTTTAAGATTTTATTTATTTGTTTGACAGAGAGATGACAATTAGGCAGAAAGGCAGAGAGAGTGGGGGAAGCAGGCTCCCTGCTGAGCAGAGCCCAATGTGGGGCTCAATCCCAGGACTCTGAGACCATGACCTGAGCTGAAGGCAGAGCCTTAACCCACTGAGCCACCCAGGCACCCCTCTGCCTTTTTTTCATGATTCCTTTCATAAGGGGTTTGTTCAAGATGCACGAATATTAGGAGACAGGATTTAGAAAGTGAAGCTATTGCAAATAATGCTAGCAAGCTAAGCTATTTTATATGTGGATATTGTACCATAATTCAAAATCCCAATGAAGATAAACCGAGGTTGTATTTATTAATGTCTGAAAGGGGTTTTTGTGTTGCAAAGAGGGGTAGTTTGAGAAGAAAAGGAAGTTCTATCAATTTGTATTGCAGTTAGATTTACTAACTCAGGATCCACAGACCTTCTTTCTTTCCTCAAATAAACCGATAAAGTTTCCAAATAGTTCCTTTGGAAGTACATTTAGTAGTGTTTCAAAAATAAGTCATTTGTGGGTAATGCAGAATCATTCAAACAACACGCACTGTACTGTCTTCAGAGTCAAAAGGAAAAGCCTGTGGAAAAGGAGAGGTTGAGGATGGATGGAGAAGGAAAGGGAGCCATGAAGCGTACTGGTAGACAAGGCTGGAAGGAAGCTTAGGGCTGCATGAGGCATAACTTACCTGCCTTGCCAATGAGTTGGGGCCTCTTTTTTGGACAAGACAAAGGCCTTTCAAGTTTTAGAGTAGGTTAATACTGAGATCAAATCTTTATTCTGCAAATCATAGAAAGTTAGCAGTACTCTGTATTGTCACTATGTTCCTTCCATCTTCCAAGTCTAGCATTCCCTCCTTCTTCATTTTAAATATGTGCTAGCCTGATTTGACACTTAATTTAAACAAAATGCAATTGCTAGCTATATTTATAAGTCAGTTTGTGTTCTAATTGCCTAATAAATAACTGTTAACTATCCTTATGTAAAGGAATTACTCTAACAGTGGAGGGAATAGTAAAGGACATCCAAGGAGACAGTGTCATCTGACTAAACCTGACTGAGGAGAGCAGAGCATTACTATTCCCTTCCACCTTAAATTTCATTATAGAAAATATTAGAAGGCTAGAAAATGAGATATTCTACTAACTTATTCCTTATTGGGAACTCCTATTTCAGAAGGGTGACTAAGCCAGGGAGCTAATATGATTTTATATTTGTAACTAGAGTTTATGCCACTGGTAATTAACAGACCCAAGTAGGAATTTACCCAGATTGATAGGAACTTTAAAGTTGATGACCTTTATTTAGATTAGTTATATATTCATTGTGAGAAATGTGCATTTAAAAAATATTTTATTTTTAATCACACTCTACACCCAACATGAGACTCGAACTCAAAACCCCAAGATCCAGAGTTGTACACACACTGAACCAGCCAGGCGCCCTGAGAATTGTGCCTTTTTAAATTTTAGTTTTTCTGTTTTTAGGTTTCTTTGTACTGTTTTTGTTTATTAATTCTATCCCCTTCCTCTTCTTAGAGTATTTCATTTTACTCTCCAAGGTTTTTGGGCATCTCTAACAACTTTTTTCTGTTTTGCTCCTTAATGTTCTCCATGGGTCTATTCTGTCTCCCCCCCCCCCCCCACCAGTGCACTGCAAGTGGCCTCATCTACTGTAACAGTCTTCATGACTTCATCTGTTACCTGTGTGTAGGTGACCCCAGTTCTCTCTGAAGTCTGAATCTCTGTTTTAAGTTCTTGACCTTTACTACGCATTGCCTACAAAAATATGTTTACTTTGAACTTAATGTATCCAAAGTAGAATTCCTCTTGCAGCTACTTCTTACCCAGTTTTCATATTTCTCTTAAGGGTACCACCGCCCTCTCACCCTCTCAGAGGCACCTTCCTATGAGCATCATCATCTTTGACTCTGTGTCGCTCATCTGCCACAGCCAGTTGCCTGGTCTCGTTGATTTACCTTGGCAGTCTCTCTTGATTAATGCTTCCCTTTAAACTTTAATGTGCTACCACTTTAGGACAGAACCCACCGCTCTCATCTGGACAATTGCAATAACCACTTAACTGATTTCTTTGTGTCAGTTAGCTTTTGGTGCATAGTAAATTATTTCAAAACTTAGTGTCTTAAAACAGTACCCATTTTATTTAGCTCAAAATTCTGAGAGTCATCTGGGCAGTTCTAGGGCTGCTCTGCTGCTCTGACACAGCCTCACTCACATGTGTGGCATTTGGCAGCCTGTGGCTGGCAGGCCTCATTTCTGTGTGTAGTGTTTTAGCTTCTAGCAGGTTATACCTCTCATTCACTCAGTAGTCTCAGAGGTGCAAGGGCAGCAAGAGAAGGCAAACCCGAATATGCAGGTGTTTTCCAAGCCTCTGCTTGGATCCCTGTTGCTACTACTCAAGCCTGTATTTGAGGATGGAGAAATAGACCGAGCCTCTTAATGAGAGGAACTGCATTGGGAGACATTACAATGCATAGGAAGAGTTTGTAGCCACTTTTGCAGTGTAATCACATTTCTTTCTACTTTTTATCCTAAAATCATTACTAGTTGAATATTTTTATAATTCGGCTCTGATAGTTTTATCCCTCTGCTTAAAAACTGTCTGTGGCAAAAACCAAACATAGACCAAAAAAACCCCAAAAAAACCCATAGCCTATCAGTGGCACTCTGTTGCCCCTGAATGAAAAATAACAATAGCATGATCTGCTTCAGTTCATCTTTCTAGTTTTATTTTCCTCTGCTCCCCTCTTTCTTCTCCAGCTGGACTAGTTTTTGAATTGGTCTACCGAGCCTTTAAGGACCAGCTCCTGTTGCCACCTTTTTTATGAATCCTTCCTAGACTTTCCTCTCCTTATTCCCACATTTACTCCTACCCCATTAGTTGAAATGGTTACCTCTTCCTCCGTTTTCTCATAGCTCTCTGCACCTTTCTTGTGGGAGTTGTGATTTTTTTTACCTGGTGATAACTGTGTATGTGACTCACCTCCCTTACCAGACTGAGAACTTAAAGAGCTGGAACCTGAGCTACTCATATATAATATTTAGAACCCTTCCTTGAATATAGCCACCGACATATTTGAATGAAGTTTTGAATGTTGCTTATTTCTCATAGCTATTAACAATGTTCATTTCTTGAATGTCAGTTAATTTAAAGTTTTTTTTCTTTCAGACCAGAAACTAGAGAGCAGTATCCAAACAAATTTATCCAACGAGATGACACTGAAAGATTTTACATTCTGAACACACTTTTCAATCTACCAGGTAGACTCATTCCCTGTGCCTCTGTATTACGGATGCTTTCCCTTCTTTTCATGATCATTTGTCCTTGTCCAAGGGAAACAATGAGATCACTTCAAATTATCTCACTTATAGCTTATGAATATCTATTCTTCATTTTTCAGAGACCTACCTGTTGGCCTGCCTTGTAGATTTTTTTACTAATTGTCCTAGATATACCAGGTATGTATATGGTATAACTTTATTTTTCCGATTGATTTTTTTGAAATTAATGTACAGGGTTTTAGAGAACTGGCCATTGTAGGTCTTTTCTGCTTTTCTGAAGTGAATTTAGTGCTAGTGAGAGATGCCACATTGCCAGCCTGAGAGATGGGACAGCGGCAGCAGCTCCATGCAGGCTCTCAGCTCCCACACGGCCCCTCTCCTTGCCAGTGTGCTGCAGCCATGTTTGGAAGGGACCACTTCTGATTGGCTTCTCCTGGGAATGAAGACGGCCAGCAGAGGTGCTAATTGTGACAACTGAGTGGGAGGTTTGTGTGATGATTATCTGTCCAAGCAGAATTACACTGAAACCCCCAACTCATTTCACAGCAGCAGCCCAGGAGCCATTCAGGGGTGGTAATTTAGTTTTATTTCTAGGCCCAGTGAGATTTGATTGAGGAGTGAATATGGTGTATCCTCCCTGAAGTAAAATTTTAAGTCTGGAACAAGGTATCCTCTCCTATTTTAGGGAAATTGTATAACTACTGCTAAAAGTTCAGCCATGTGTGTCAGAGTTTGCTAACTTCTTATCCTGTCCAGGCCTTGTCTGCTTCAAGGCACTAAATCTGGTGGAGCACTAAGTCATAAAGTTAAATAGAAAATATGCCATACCTTTACCTAGGAACAACATCAGAAAAGTCAGGATGAAGAGAACCTAAATTACCGATTTTAAGTTTTAAACGTTTCTTTGATGGGAACCTGTTTCTTGAAAGTGATGAATGAAAGAACATGATATTTTTGGAACTGACCTTTTAGCTTCCACTTCAGTATATTATTCTATCACATTATATTTGTTCACAATTATTGTATTCCATTGAATACAATATACTATATGGTCAAAATGGATTTTCTTTAGGGAGTAATTATTTTCCTAATTAGCCGCAGCCTTTATCCATGTGATAATGGAACCTTGGGTCCCCGGGGCAGTGTTTGGTGTTCATCTTATTTACTCTCTTTTGGAATCCCTGTCATGTTCTTTTCATCTTTGTATAGCTGTGAAACAGGATTTAAAGATGGGGACCTCTTCATGTCTTACCGAAGTATGTTCCAGGATGTAAGAGATGCTGTTGACTGGGTTCATTACAAGGTACCTAGGAGCTACTGTTTCACCTGTTCACTCAATGGTGTGGGTTTTATGGTCTAATGTTACATTTTCAAGTGCAAATACAGCAGAATTTTTCCTCCATTAAAAAGAAAAAATTGGATTTGCCCCCTAGTGACTGCTCTCTAGAATATTTTTGTTCTTGTCTTCTAGTTTTTTTTTAATGATTATTTATTTATTTATTTATTTGATAGAGAGAGAGATCACAAGTAGGCAGAGAGAGAGAGGAGGAAGCAGACTCCCTGCCAAGCAGAGAGCCCGATGCGGGACTCGATCCCAGGACCCTGGGATCATGACCTGAGCCGAAGGCAGATGCTTTAACCCACTGAGCCACCTAGGCGCCCCAACTTAGAAGAGATTTTAGTGTTAAGATTATACTTAACCCTACTCTTTGAGGATGATTAAGGACTTTTTTTCCAGATACCTCCTGCTTGACTAGTAATACTAATATTACATTTACTATAAATTGTACTGAATAAAATATGAAATTCCTTTAGATTTCTAGTTCAAAATAAAAAGAGTTTTAGATTTTAAACACATTTTGGAGGCAGAGTCCAGCAAATCACATCTGCTGCTTTATCATGGCCCTGTCTAGTTTATCTACTTTTGCCTTTTGGTAAATACTTAAGAAATGCATTTGGGTTGATAGTAGACATAATTTTTCTTATAAACTGTTAATAACTGAGTTTTTTTTTCTTTCCTTCCCCTAGGGCTCTCTTAAGGAAAAGACAGTTGAAAATCTTGAGAAGTATGTAGTCAAAGATGTAAGTAATAAAGGGGAAAATAGATTTGCAAATCATGAAAATGAATAACAAGCCTATTATAATGAAATGGACAAGGGAAGATACTTCTTTGTCTGCATATAATATGCATCAAGTATAATCACCAGAAATTTTCAGCCAGAACATAGGTCCTAATACAGTTTTTCCTATTTGTTCATAGCCAAAAAGAGCTAGTATTTCATTTGTCCTTTTAGCTCTAATGATAAGAGTAGCTAGAGTAGTTACTATGTGCGCATCACTGTACTAAGTGATTATATGCTATTTAATCTTCCATAGAACCCTGAGAGTAGGTATTGTTACCTCTGTTGTATAGTTAAAGAAACTGAGGAACAGAGGTTATATAACTTGCCCAAGTTCATACAGTTAGTAAGGGGTAAGGCCACAGGACACACCTGAATGTGATCCAAATCAAAATCAGAGCACTAGATAACCAAAAAAATGTACCTATATGTGACCATTATTTAAATTAAATCAGTAGGGAATAATGAGGAAAGCTTTAAGATTTCTTGGAAGATTTTAAAAATCTGTAGTTTGTACCAGTGTTAATTTCTTAGTTTTGATCATTGTGCTATGTTTATGTAAGATCTGAGTATTAAGGGAAGCTTGATGAAGAATATACTGAATGTACTCTTTTCCTGACTTTTCTTTAAGTCTGGAATTATTTTTGAAGTGTCCACAAGCTGGTGGGAGAGCAGAGGAGATGGGAGAAGGAGAGGGAAAGAGGGTGCTGAGCAGACTCTGTTCTGATCATGGAGCCCTGTCTGGGGCTCGATCCCATAACCCTGAGATCATGACCTGAGCCAAAACCAAAAGTCAGCCACATAACCTACTCAGCCACCCAAGCACTCTATGTCTGAAATTATTTTATCTTACTTTTATTTTATAGTTTTAAAAATATTTGTCATAGAGCATAAGCAGGGGTAGTGGCAGGCAGGTGGAGAAGCAGGCTCCCTGCTGAGCAAGGAGTCTGATGTGTGGGACTCAATCCCAGCACCCTGGGATCATGCCAACCAGGCTCAGGGAATTATTTTAAAATAAAAAGGAAACATACATAGCTCTAAGATGAGATACTTCTTCCTTTTCTCACAGAGTAACACAATGCAATATTTCTTCGAGGTACTTTGGTACAGATTTCTAAATTGTTTTCAGTCTGTACCTCCTATTTACCCTCTACTCCCACTTCCACTCTGTTGTTTCAAGAGAGAACATTGAGGGGTTCAGGAGAGTACATGCGATTGTGCATGCATTCTCTAACATGAATATTTAAAATCAGCTTTTCCTGACCCTTTACATACTTCATTCATGTACTTTGAGATTACAAGGTAATTTAAACTCTTTCTTGAGGTAGACACGAGGAAGGTAGAGATGTTTTTGTTATTTTTAAAGAAATTTTAAAATTTTTTTTTTGTTTTTTGGTAATCTCTACACCCAGTGGGGGGCTCAGACTCACATCCCTGAGCGCAAGAGTTGGGTGCTCCACTGACTGAGCCAGCCAGGTGCCCCAAGGTGTTTTTAATAAGCATATCATCTGTATAATTTTATAAATAAACCTATACATTATATATACCATGTATACTATATATATTAATAATTCATGCATAGTGATAATGTGGTCTTTTAAGATTTTATTTATTTGACAGAGAGAGAAAGAGAGAGATCACAAGTAGGCAGAGAGGCAGGCAGAGAGAGAGGGGGAAGCAGGCTCCCCGCTAAGCGGAGAGCCCGATGTGGGGCTCGATCCCAGGACCCTGAGATCATGACCTGAGCCAAAGGCAGAGGCTTAATCCACTGAGCCACCCAGGTGCCCCTAATGTGATCTTTTAAATATAAAATTCTGAAACCAACCAACCCTTGAAGGGCATCCTCTGTTCTTGTGGACAAAAGTCCAAGTGTAAATGAGTATGTATTTGTGTTTTAGTGTTTCACTCATAATCATATTACATTGCAGGGAAAACTGCCTTTGCTTCTGAGCCGAATGAAGGAAGTAGGGAAAGTGTTTCTTGCCACCAACAGTGACTATAAGTATACAGATGTAAGTGCTTAATATTCCTATTTGTCTTTACAGAAGAATTATTTTGGCCTAAAGAACTGTGAAGATACTGAGGACAGTAGTTTGTTAAGTGAGGGTAGTTTTTTGCCATTTCATTTTGAGAGCAGAGTGAAAAAATTTCTATAGTATAAGGGCTACATCAGAGTGGTTCTCCGATTTTTCTCAATGTTTCATTTGACTATTTTCCCTGATTACAGTTGGCTAACTTTAAGTTTTAATTTGGAGGTTATTTAAAACATTTGTGCTGATTAAAATGGCTTCTCTGTCTCCGTGGTACAGCATTTATATAAATTTGAGAAGTCACACATTTATTTATTGTACATATGTAAATGCCCTCCCTGCTGTTGGGAGCCAGACAGCAGTAGATGGTGCAAAGATGTTTTGACTCTTAGCCATCAAAATTTACTACCATTTTTTTTTACCATTATTAAAGCATGTAGAAAAGCTGCTTTAACTCCTTGCCTTCATCTTATTTTTGCTAAAACTGTCACAAGTTTATAGTACTAGCAGACAGCTCCATGCCGCCTGATTCACTTTATATAAAATCTTGATTTAGAAAAGTGATCTGGAGTAAGCAGTCTTACAAAGCCAACAAATCCAATGGCTCATTGGCTTGGTTAATCTAGGAACAGTAGTTAGGCGGCCAAGGTATATTATTCCCATGAGTCAGCAGTTTTCTCAGTGCCTTTACCTCAGATACCATTCCAAATGTATGTTCCAGCCCTCCAGGAGAATCGGGTAAGGGTATGTGGACGAAGTATACAAAAATACATCCCAGAAGAATCCTATGTCTTACTGACAATGTCCGTTTTATTTGATGAAGCAGTAATTTCTGGCTTCAGTTGTTACAGTTTCATAAACTTAGAGGAAACAAGAATGTGAGGAGTCCTTTATTGAAAAAGACATGCCATGAAAAACTTGGGTTTGATTTTTTTTTTAAGGTGCTTTTTATCTTTTGCAAAAGTAGTATATGGACCTTACGTTGGATTTCTTTTTTCCAGAAAATTATGACTTACCTGTTTGATTTCCCACATGGCCCCAAGGTACTATATATAACTTAATAGATCATTGCTTATAGTACTAATACGTTTAGTCATCTTGGAATATTGAGAGTAAGGGAATTCAGAACTCATCTAGAATCTTGATTAACGTTAGAAATAATGCAGGAGCTAGTATAGTATAACATTGCTAGAGTTTTGAAAACCAGGCAGACAGAAATAAGAGGGAGAGATATTTGTGTTCTTTAGTGGGATGGGAGCAGAATAACATTATGCAGTATTGTTAAGTTTGTGTGGCGAAGATAGGAATTTTCAGGTTGAGGAAGACATCTGATTAAAAGAAACAGAAAATATATATATTCTTGAAAGCTTCTGGATACTGGTCTTAGTTATTGCTGAGTTCTGTGCCAGGAGAACAGTTAGCTTTGATATTTAGCAGAGAAGTCTTTTTTCCTGCAGTAGGACTACACTTAGATTTAAGGAAAACTCATTGCAACTTAGTCACATGCTTGAGGGATTTTACTACTAGGCCTGAGTAAATATCAGTAAATCTGTTTTGAGATCGCCCAAAAGCACAGTATGCACTGCTCTTCAGTTGACCTTAAAAGTTTAATAGCATGGTTCTGTTTCAGGGTGGAAATAAGGTTAATGGGCATAACTTCTAGGTTAGTGCTATGATAAGCCTGCAATATGAGCCATTATTCTGAGAACATAACCAGTAAAATTTGCTAGTAGTAGTTCCATGTTAGTTTGTATACTTCAGTTCTAATGCTGATCTGCCTCTTTCTTAATCTCTCTTGAGTATTAATTTGCATCTGTCCTTGTCCCCTTTTGTGCCTCTGTTAGCCCATTTCAGAGTGTGAGCACTTTCCTTTATATGTTAAGTTGCTGTGAAAAAATTAGTAGATAAAATTTATGTTTTTACCTTGCTTGCTTCCAAAAGAATGTGGCTTATAATAGAACACACTGTTTTTAACAGAAGAGTGGGATTTTCTGTGTATACTTAATATGTCTACACTCCTTACATCTGAGTGAGATTAAATACTAGTGCCTCAAGGTTAGGAGTGATGTTTTGGCTTCTGCTCTTTCTCATCTTCATCAGCCTGGGAGTTCCCATCGACCGTGGCAGTCCTACTTTGACCTGATCTTGGTAGATGCACGGAAGCCACTCTTTTTTGGAGAAGGCACAGTACTACGCCAGGTGGATACTGTAAGTCGAGGGGGTGATCTGTCTGCTAGCCCCTGTCCTTCGTATTTCTCCTTTCCCTACTCTTATTCTTCCTAAGGAAACAGGTATGTTTAACTGATTAGCCATATCTTTTTTTTTTTTTTTTAATTTAATCTAAGTTTTAAACATCTTAGTTGAGAGAGCCAAATAAACCCCAAAGAATATAATTCAAAAGTGCTGTTCATTTAGCTGCCTATCCAAATCACATTTTGGGTGGCCATTGTGACTGAACAATAAATTATTACAAAGTCTCATCTTCTCTCCTCACAGAAGACTGGCAAGCTGAAAATTGGTACCTACACAGGCCCGTTACAGCATGGCATCGTCTACTCAGGAGGTGAGTCACAGATTTCCCTTTATTTAGTTTTAAGTCTTTGTTCAGACTCCTTTGTGGAAGCTTTGGTGTCCTCCTGGCATAGTGCGACCCATACTTTTTAACATCCTTAAGATATTGTCTGCTGGAGGTAAATGCTTCGGTCCCCTACTCATGCAAAAGGAGTCAGGGAGAATGGGTTTGAGCAGCTGTTACTATGACCTAAGGAGTTTTGTGGGGGTTTTTTTTTTTTTTTGGTTTTAAGATTTATTTGAGAAAGAAGAGTGTGTGTGCGCGTGAGCAGGGGCCGAGGGAGCAGCAGACTCCCCGCTAAGCAGGGAGCCCGATGCAGGGCTTCATCCCAGAGACCATGACCTAAGCCAAAGGCAGATACTTAACCAACTGAGCCACCCAGGTGCCCCAACTTAATGAGTCTTTGATTTTCCTAAAAAGATCAATTTTTCTTCATCCTTTTCCCTATTTGAGGCAGTTCTCAAAGGGATCCTCAGGGAGCCCTTATGGACACAGATATGCAGATTTTGTTTCAGTGAGAAATAGTTGAACGAAGCCACATTGTCAGATCTATGATGAGAAAATGGCAGTGGTACTTTTGGAGGGTTATAGTCACTAAAAACTGAGACGTAGTTGTTGCTCTTGGATTTGGTAACTGAGAGGCCTGGTTCACACAGTGGAACTGAAGGCCTTGCCTTAGAGGCAATAAAAGGAATGATGAAAAAAAATAGTGGTAGGTCTTTAGGAAAAGTGAGCCCTTTTACTAGTCTGTTCCTTGCATAAGAATAAAATTTGTACAGTATTTAATGGTTATGGTACCTAAAATGCTGGTTTTGGAGACATTTTTGTCTTCCCATTGTTCATTCCATCATTTCAGGTTCATCGGATACAGTCTGCGATCTGTTGGGAGCCAAGGGCAAAGACATTTTATATATTGGAGATCACATTTTTGGAGACATTTTAAAATCAAAGAAACGGCAAGGTTGGCGAACTTTCTTGGTGATTCCCGAACTTGCACAGGAGCTCCATGTCTGGACTGATAAGAGTGGTAAGGAGCCATTATTCTTACTTTTATATCCTGAGGACCAGCTGTGTATCAGGCCTCTTTAATGAACTCATTACTTTTTATGTGGGGAGAAAGGGGCAGAGGTAGTCCTAAGATATTTGAATACTTCCCTCTAGCCAGGTGTGGTGTAGAACTCCAGAATTTGAGGAAATAGGGGAGGTTATCTTGTTCCGCCTTCTTGAATTCCTTCCTAGTTAAGCATAGAATGTTGCTATCCTGAGTTATATTACTGTAGCAACTAAACTGTGAATTCCACTTTCCTCTGTGGTCCCATATTTTCCAACCACACCTTCTAGTTCCAGTCTCTGTCACAAGCCTGTATCAGTGATTTGGGGGCATTGATGGCTCTGAGTGGTAATGCCTTTTTTTTTTTTTCCCTGCTCTTCTGAGAATGAGGCCAAATTGTATTCTCTGAACTGTATGCTGAATTGAGGTGTAGGTCTAGTTATGTAAAGATGTTTGACATGTAAGCTCTCCTTGCTAGCATCACCCACAGCATGTGGAAAGGTACTGCCTCAAGTCCTGACCCCAGCTTTACTACTTAAGATCTTCACGCCCTTAGAAGTTTCTGAAACACCTTGTGCTTCAGTTTCCTCAGATGTGAAAATGAGGATAATACCTACTTCGTTGAGACCTAACTGGGGTGTAATGTGTGTATAAAGAAAATACAGGTAACAGCCATGAGTTCCTCATCTGAGCCACAGAACCGAGAAGTTGATTTGCATGATTTTCATTTCTCCCAAAAATGATAAAATTTGTTATATACAGTAAATCCATTAGGGCTTAATTCTCTTTGGAAAAGTCAGGTTGAGAAAGACTGAACACCTCGAAAGCATGCAGCAGATACCGGCTGTCGCTTGTCCTTGGTGGCATTCTTGGGCTAGCTTCTCATCCCCATTTTCAACTTTCCACCTAGGGAATTCTGTAGATATAGTTGATTTGGTTCGATTTCCTAGACTTATGACTCCGGACACTTCATTTACTCCTCATTCTTTGATCTGAAAATGGAACGGCTAACAGATGTTTGCTACCCACCAGAGATGGCATGTGAATTAGCACTTTGTAAGCTCAGAGTCTGCGTTCACTTGGAGAGTTGTAGCCAGACGTGTTGAAATAGGAGGAAAGGCAGTTAAAGAAGAAATCATGGCTTTTATCTGCTGCCAGATCCCATACAGGGCAGGAGTGGGTTTTCCTGAAGTAGGAGAAGGAAGTCATTTTGTACACTCACCTGTAGCTTTACTTTTCCATCCTATCTGCAGCCTTTTAATTTAGTTCTAGCAGCAGTTTTAAACTGAATGCTTCTTTACTTAAAACATTTTTCTTTTCCTTCCAAACTTTAGCACTTTTTGAAGAGCTTCAGAGCTTGGATATTTTCTTGGCTGAACTCTACAAGTAAGTTCTACACTTTCAAGACAAATATTTCTTCCCTAAAACCCCTCTACCTCTTTGGGAGTTAGCTAGGTGTAAGAGACATCTTTTCTAGAGATTTTTAGTGGAGTTTTCTTTTCATCTCCAGGCATCTTGACAGCAGCAGCAACGAGCGCCCAGACATTAGTTCCATCCAGAGACGTATTAAGGTATCCAAATGGAATTTGGGAGAAAACTTGGAAAATCAAGTTTTTCTTTTTATAGTTCTGTTATATATAGGGGTTGGCACATAGCTGGCACTCAGTAAATATTTGAATTCAATCCTTTCTCTCTTTTAGAAAGTAACTCATGACATGGACATGTGCTATGGGATGATGGGAAGCCTGTTTCGCAGTGGCTCCCGGCAGACCCTCTTTGCCAGTCAGGTGATGCGATATGCTGATCTCTATGCAGCATCTTTCATCAACCTGCTGTATTATCCATTCAGCTACCTCTTCAGAGCTGCCCATGTCTTGGTGAGTTAATAGGGTCTTGGGCCAGTCATAATTAAGATACACTCTTAAGACTGAGATCTGCAGCTGGGTTTGTGGGGTGGCACAGGAGAGTTTGGGTCTTTTTTTTTTTTTTTTTTTTTTTTTAAATGTCTTCAGGTTTTATTTGTCAGAGCACAAGCAGGGGGAGCGGCAGGCAGAGGGAGAAGCAGGACCTTGGGATCATGACCTGAGCCGAAGGCAGATGCTTAACCAGCTGAGCCACCCAGTTGTTCCTGGGTCCGTCCTTTCTACTGCACAAAAGCCCATGAATAGGTTACATGGTTGCACAAAAGGCATCTCTGAGAAAGTAGGATCAAGATCAGATGTTAAAGGATATAACTTTACTCTGCAACGTACTACATTAAAAGTTTGAGTAGGGAAGATGTTCCTCTTTCATTAGCATTTATATAAAAACCGTGTTTCTCTTATTAGTGCTACTATATATATACTGATCTGTAGTTTAGGACTTCTGTTTGCTGTGAATTATGAATCTTCTATCCCATCTTTTCTTGTTTCCGGCTGTAATGATCTGGACAGTTTTAAGGGTGGAAGAGGAGAAGGCGGCAGCTTGAGGTAGTTCTAGGAAGATGCTTCAGTATCGGAATGGGCTGGGCCTTTGATCAGGAGACACGCCTCTTCACAGCCACCTAACACACAGGAGAAGGAGGGGTGAGGATTTAGGAAACTGTTTTACTCCACCGGCTTTCTGAACCTCTGACTTTGTTCTAGATGCCTCATGAGTCAACGGTGGAACACACACATGTAGACATCAATGAAATGGAGTCCCCTCTTGCCACTCGGAACCGTACATCGGTTGATTTCAAAGATACCGACTACAAGCGGCACCAGTTGACACGGTCAATTAGTGAGATTAAACCCCCCAACCTCTTCCCACTGGCCCCCCAGGAAATTACACACTGCCATGATGAAGATGATGATGAGGAGGAGGAAGAGGAAGAAGAATAAGGAGGAATAAGAACCAAAACTGAGCACCCATTAAACAAGCCTGGCAGGACTCACAGGAGCAAAGGATGGGTTCTAGCGGTGGGTGGGGGAGCTCTGTCAAAGGTACATCTGGAAAGTTTCTGAAGACTTTAAAATATTCTAATCATAGAGAGATACTTTTTAGTTTTGTTTGCACTCTTTGCAGATGGTTCAAATTGTTATGGAGTCTGTATTGAAAACAAGCAAGGGGAAAGCCGGGCAGAACTGCATGAGGATGGCTCCATCGTGGCTTGTGACACCGTTTCCTTGTCTTGTTTCCTCAGTGTGCGCTGGATACACCTGGGGTGGTGGAGAGTCTCAGAGTGGAGCAAGGGTGATGGGAAGAGGTGATCCAAAATGATGTTGTGTTACAAATTGTGTTCTTATCCAAAATCCATCCTGAAATTTTCAGTGCTTCACATAGTATTGTATATCAGTGGAGAAATATATTGTTTCCATTATCAAATGTAGTCTTCTGTTAAGGCCAAGGTTCCTTTTATAAGCTTTGAAGCGTCCTCTGTGTCTCTGGGCAGACTGGGGGCTTTAGTGGCCTTGTGTAAGTATTTGGTTTGCTGTAGGGCTGGTCTGGAAGGCACTGCAGCGAGTGATTCTGTTTTGAGGTACAAGTCTTCATCTCTTACATTTTTTTTTTCCTTACATTTTTTTTGATAGCAGAAATGTATCAGAAACTGTCTTTTTCTCATCTGGGATCAATCTATAGAAAAAATTTAGCTGCAAGAGGGCAAAGGAGCAAGCCCTGTGAAAAGAAAAGGAGGAACCTCCTTCCATTATGAGTGAATTCCTTAGTTTGGGCCAGGGTGGACTGCGGAGCTCAAAGTCTAGCTTGAGAGGACGGGAAGAGGGCTCTGTAAGGTTAGAGCCTTACTAGGGCACAGGGCGCAATCAGTGTGAGTAAATTCCGAATCCCAGGAGAAATCACTTCTTGTTTTGAACCAGAATGGATCATTGCTGTGTTCATTAGGGTATTAGTCCCACAGGTGCAGAGTGGCCTACAGCCGTTCCAGCAGTAGTGTAGACTTGTCCTTGACCCTTCAGATCTTCCTTCCATTCTTACTGGTGAACACAGAGTGTAGATTAGCTGCTCTAGAATTCAATAAAGTATAATATTTCTAATACTGACTTTGACCCCTTCCTGTAGCAGAACTGTAGTAACTGTTGGTCTTCAGGCGGGTTTAGGTTTGGCTAGTGACATCAGGTTTGACATTCTCATAAAGGAAATAGTCTGGCATGCCTCGTAATGGTTACAGTACCTAAGAGGTCTCAGCTTTTCTGTGCAAAGTTTTTTGGTATAGGACTGAGGTAAGGCTTTTTAAAAATGATTTTATAGGAAGGGAACACAGTTCAGTAACATAGCTAAGACTGTATTACCTTATCACGTTCAGTATATGGGCTTTACATTAAGTTATGTTAAGAAACATTCTAACTACTAGCCCTTAGGAATATATACTACTTTATTTTTATTTTTATTTTTTTTTTAAAGATTTTATTTATTTATTTGACAGAGAGAAATCACAAGCAGATGGAGAGGCAGGCAGAGACACAGAGAGAGGGAAGCAGGCTCCCTGCCGAGCAGAGAGCCTGATGCGGGACTCGATCCCAGGACCCTGAGATCATGACCTGAGCCGAAGGCAGTGGCTTAACCCACTGAGCCACCCAGGCGCCCCTATATACTACTTTAAAAGTAAATTCAGTTACTGGGGCGCCTGGGCAGCTCAGTCGGTTGAGTGGCCACCTCTTGAGTTCAGCTCAGATCCTGATACCGGGCTGCATGCTCAGTGGGGAGTCCGCTTGAGATTCTCTCCTTCTGCCCCTCTCCTGCACTTGCATTGTGCGCCCTCAAATAAGTCCTAAAAATAAAAATAATCAGGTTACAAATGCTATTACAACTAGCACTTAAATACTGTCCCCATTTTAGAGATTATGTTTGTGGTTCCCCCAGCTATTATTCAAGATGGGGATGTTGCTCAGGGCCTAACTTCTCATAGTACATTTACATATTTTCCCTTTTAGAGCAAGGACCATCATGAGCACTTTGCTTTTAATTTACCACACTTTTCATATTGTGTTATCCACACAAGATCTTATCTTTTAAGAGTTTCTTTTTAGCCACATGTCTGACAGTGGATCCAAAGATCGAGAAGTAAAAAGCACAAAATTGGAAGAATTCTACTGCTGGTCACAGCTTTCTTCAGGACTACCTAAATCTATTTTCAAGAGCTAGGATTCCATAAGCATCTAAGAAATCAGAGCAGGGTGTTGCTTCTCTGCATATTATTCCTGTTAGAAGAGCATGCTAGGAAATTAGGTGGTCCAGGGGCAGGCATTCAGGGCAGTGGTGTCGGGTTTGCTAAAATATGAAAGGGAGTTTCTCTGTTGCCAACAGTTATGGAAGTGGAACTAAATGTCTCTGTTTCAGACAGAGTCCATGTTAGACTATGAGAACATGGATTTTCCAACTCTTCAAAATCTCTTCCCTGGGCATTTGAAAAGCACCAGACACCCCTTCTGGGGTGCTAGACTCAACTCTCAATCTTAGGCAGGTACAGGGCTGACAGGGACCCTGCCATACCCAGCAGGTGGCCACAGCCCTGCTGGGTTCCCTTTGTAAGAGGACTTAATGCCAGTTATCTCTACAAAGGTGGTCAGTATATTTAGAAAAATTAAAGCCAAGAAAGTTTAGTATTCTGTTAGACCTTAAATTTTCACCAACTATAAGCATATAGCTCTACTGAGACCTAAAATACGAAAGCAATCCCTTTGAGCTACCCTTTCTAAGGTGCTTTTAGAAGTGCTTCTTAATAGAACTAGAATAACTTAGAGCTACAAATCCCTTAGTCCTGTTACTGGTTCCAAGCAGTTACTTTAAAAAGCCACTTGCAGTGACATGTCAGACTTAAAAGTACTTTGTTCATGTTTAGATATTTCTAAATCAGATTTATTTATTCAAGAAATATTTTGTCAACAACTTTAAAGCCCTGAAGTTTTTCCAAGGCTGCCAGAGCATTTAAAAATACTCGTATTCACCACAAATAGCCTGAGATAAGTAAGTGCATATCTAAGTCTGCACAAAGGGTGGGAGCCTTGTACACATTCCGTGTTATGGAAAATATTTAACCTTTCTTTGATGGTGGGAAAAATGTTAACTGTGGTCCAGCTATTGCCTTAACCATCAATGGCTCAATTCCTCACTTGGTTTAGAAGTTTCTGTCTCAGTACTTGGTTTCTCATGATGTTTTTATCTTGGTGACTGGAGATGAGGGCACTTCTCAGCATTTTTTCTCAAATGGAACAACTTCGAATGATACACAACTTTGGGAGGCCCTTAGAATGAAATCTCTACCATGGAGCTACCAAGCAGCCTTAAAAACAAGAAAAATGACACACTCCCACCAAACAGAAAGGGGGACTCGCACAGCAGCCAGGAAGCAGAGCCTGGTGACTTCCAGTAAAACCCACAGCAGCCCATCCTCCACCTCCACTAACGTCACCCAGCATTTCACACTGTCCTCTCACTACTGAGCATGTAGGAAAAGAGCAAGTCCTCTAAAAAAAAAAAAAAAAATTCGTTTAGAGTGAACAACGCATCTTTTTTCTGTAACCGGCAATCTCACCCATTTTTTTCCTGTCATCAGACACAGTAGCTTCATTCCAAAGCCTCAGCAGTCTGACTTGTTCCAACAAAGATAATGCCATTTCAAAAATATAGCAGTCTTTTAAAGTTCCTCTGAAGACCTCTTGCACAAAAAAGTCCTCCCAATGAAACAGAACATTTTATCTCAAGCTTGCTGACTCTGTTACTGTAAGTCTAAGTACTTTATATTTTCTAATTTACACCAGTTTTTGGTCTGGTCTGTGTTTCTTCCTACAAAGTAAGATCCCTTTGCCTTATTTTGTTACTAGGAAAAAAAAAAGATTAGACATTGTTTCATGAATCATATTAGCACAAATAGGTCTGCTCTCCCATTAAGCTCTTCCCAAATCCATGCCTGGCAGGGGCTATAAACAGGCCTGAAGAGTCTGGGCCAAGATAAACTTCACCACAGGCACTGGAGCCCAAGTGGCTGAGTGCACGTTCTTCCCGTGAAAAATAGCAATAGTCCTTCTGAGTCTCACAAGTTCCTGAGATACTTGGAAGTATGTCCAGCAAACCTTTCCAACACCAAAAAAGAAAGAAAGAAAGAAAGAAAGAAAGAGAAAGAAAGAAAAAAGTGTATCAAGTCTTTCTTTGAGGGAGGGTTCTCACCAGAGGTAATCGGACTTGTGGGTATGGTATTTTGAAGCAAGTGACTTCATTTTTGGACTCACTGCCCTCAAGTCCATGATGCAGCAGAATTGTAGTAAGGAAGCTCACTCAGTCTAAACATTCCCATCCTGTGTTGGCCTACTGTTGAGCACTTCATGATCCCAAATCTCCTCGCAGGAAAAGCACTTTGACAAGTCCTGCAATGTCCCCTTGTATCCTTAGGCCTTAGAGTCATCCACTGGGGGGCGGCATGCCACCAGAATGTCAGAGGAAGGGTCCCATAAACCATTCCTTTAGTTTTGGGATATAGGAGCACAAATGTGAGGATCTTGAGGGGAAAATGGTGAAACAGCCTTACCAAAAAAGCCAAAAACAAAACGAGTTTATCAGCCATCTAATCTAATTCAATTTTTTTGGTTCTGCTAAAGAACTGTCCCTCTTAAATAAATTGCATTACTTTAAAAAATTATAAAAAGTTTTCGGAATTCAACTCCAGGTACCAGTCATTTTCTCTACAAGACTCTGGTCAGTCACACTTCGCATCCTCAGAAGTGCGGAGTTGACAAGAAGTGCCGGGAACACAACTGGTTGTATCAAATAGGAACCCCAGAGCTTTCTTCCTGATAAAGCTTAGTGAAGAACAGACACATGGGCAGCCCACAATACAGATGGAAAGCTTAGGAAAATCTCATCTTAAACAGCAGGAAAAATCACCTCTACTTGTCTTGGGGAATTTTCTGATTTGAACTCAGGATTCATCTGGACAAAATGAATAAAGCAGGAAAAACAACAAAAAGAGGCACGGTTAGGACTTGATGTGTTGGACAGAGAATTCCTTCCCTGGCCCTGCTTGCTGCTTTCTTCTCGGCTTCTGAGGAAAGCAAACAGGCTCCTAAGAAGTTAACACTTGACTGTAATACAGATCTCTACTCCATTCTACTTTCAAGAAATGGGGGGTAATGATGGGAGAGGGGGGCGTGATGATTAGGTCAGGCATGTCTCAAAGCCAGTCTTGCCCGCAGTTCTTCACTGAACTGTCTCCATCCACAGGGCAAGTGTAAGTCAACCAGACTGCAGACATCGTGGTTAATCCACACAGCAGGGGAAGTAAGGGACCAGTCACCAAGAGCGCGATCCTCTGCGGAATGTAAAATAGAGACAAAGAGTGGAGGGGAAAAAGGATTCCCGAAAGACATGATCTAGGGCTACATCACAAAGGGGCTGGGAAGCTACACCAGAAGATTTGCAGGGTCTGGTAGCACCGGAGGATGCAGATAAGAAGGAACCCAGAAGACTTGAAAAGCAGTGCTGATGGAAGAGGAAGGGGACCCCAACACTGGCTCATCGGGGAAGGTGGATGCCCACCGCGTCCTCAAGAGCATCTCAACACGACTCACCACACCTGGGCCGACGTGTTTAACTTGAGAGTGAACCCACTTTGCCGGCTACCACACCCATCTCCTAGGCTTCACGGAGCAGGGGACCTACAGGGCCGAACTCCTCTTCAGGAGCCAGCGGAGAGGCTGGAAGGAGGCCTCTGGTCTCGCCTAGGAAAAAACCAGCTTGGCTGTTTGCCCAGCTGATCTGTGTGCTGTTAGTGACTGAGCGGCAAATGTGGGACAATTTGAGGGGATGCCCTCAGGGTCCTTAACTAAAATGCTTTGGCAGGACTCTCATTCTTGCAAAGGAGAACACCCCCCAGGGAACTGGTGGTACCAGACTCCAAGGCAGAGGTGGAGGCAGAGGCCTAGCTTCCCTCTCTTGCTACAGAAGAGACTCTGGTGTGTGTCCCAAGAGACACCCTGCTGTGTTGCCATGCCGACAACCAATCCCAGCCTTGTCACCAGGACAGCCGTGCTATTGGGCAGGGGACTGAGGTCGGTGGGGTGGTGTATAGTTGGAAGGGGGAAGGGAACACACATCCGCTGGCAGGGTGAACAGAAAATCATCCTTTATCTAAATAGAATAATAGAAATGAACAAAAAAACCTTTTAAAACAATCACAAAATTTACAAATAAATTGGTACAAAATAAATAGGAGAGATTGTAAATCTACAACATCATTTGAATTATAAAATGCATTCATTATGACAATCAGCTCATGAAACCTATACATGTCATTTGTGCTTCTTTAGGTTTATGCACACAGCTCTGAATACTGTGTTCGGGAAACTTCACTGCTGAAAAGCATGAAATGTACACTATGACACAGTAAAGGCTGAGGAGGAAGAAAATCAGACACAGAGCAGGGTCTTATCTGAGGGCCAAGGCAATGCTGGCACTGGGCCTCAAAACCATGAAAAGGCCTCTTAGAAGCCCTGATGGGGAGGCAGCTTCCATGGTCCCGAGAGATGGATTCTGTAATCCAAGGTGGGAATTTAGAGGCCATCACTGTTGTGGGGCCAGTTTGCCAACCTGGCTTGGGAGGCTGGGAATGAGGAAGAAAGGTGCTGGTCTCACAACCATGCTGTACCGTTACAGAGAACAGACCCCGTCACCAGGAAGCAACCTCTAAAGTATTTCACGGAGGTACTTGAGAGCCCTGCCATAACGTAGGAGACCTGCCTCCATCCTCATCCCAAACACCAGTCCGTCGGGAAGAGTGGTGCGCCCAATAAAAAGGGGCCAGGGATGCTAGGATCGACGTAAGAGCAGCAACCTCTTTATGACAAAAACAGAAAGAAAACCACTGCCTTCTCCCTCACTTTAAGGGACAAGAGAACCCTAGGCTCCATAGATGAGGGGCTCTAGGAAATACCTTCGTCACAATGTACTAACAGTAGAGGCATATGTACATAATAAATAATAATATAAAATAAAGCATATACATTTGTAGATTTAAAAGACTCCAGAAATAAGAGAAGTCAACGGACTGATAACACTCCACCTTCACAGTAGACTTCAGACATGGACACACGGAGTAACAAATCAGAAGCTAGGCTGGAGCTCTCGGGGGAATGAGAGTCCTGAGACCTTATTCCTTCTCACTCCTTTCTGCTCTGGGAGCCTGAGACCAGCTCTGGATACCAAGGGGCCTGGACCTTCAGCAAAAAGGGAAGGCACCGAAACCCCACTAGGTCTATATAAGAATTCTCTCCAAGGTAACCCTGAAGAAGAATCTGGCCCCAAAAGCATCACTTCCCAAGGGAATCTGTGCTGGTCAGATGTGGGCAAATGCCAGAAGATACCCTGTCAGGCAAGGCAAGCTGTTCTTCCAGTTCATGTTTAAATTCTACCTAAGTGGGTATTCAAACTCAAAGACCTGTACTAACTCAAGTCTTTCTTATAGTACATGTTGGAGCTGTGTACATAAAAACCTTGGTATACAAAGTCCTAGAACTTCACTCTCTTGCTACTAGAACCTTTATGTTTCTGTTGCTTCAAGTACAGTCTGGTATTTCCCATCAAAAGATATTTACAACAATTCTAGTGAAAGGTCAGTGGCTCTAGCACATAGAGACAGAAAGCTTACTTGTGCTGAGCCAACCGCAAAGGTCTAAGAAGCCAAGAAAGTCCCCAGTCCAAGATGGCGGGAGGAAAGCTGTTCCAAGCCCTGCAGTTGCTAAGAACTGCCATCACCTCCTTCTGTCCCTTGGACTGACCAGGGACTCTGGAACCTTCAGACAGGGCAGGACAACCAGCAAGTAAGCATTCACTGCAGGAAAAAGCCTTGAGGGACAGTGACATCAGCAAACTTGGCAAGGGTACACCACTCACCCTCAGATGGAGGCAAATGAACCTCATCATAGAGTTCTCTGAACTCCTCTCTCTTCAGCCCACTTGAATACAAAAGAAATACAAAAAGATAAAACATCTGTAAATGGCCCTGAGATATAAAAATCCACTGAGTAAGTTGCTCATTGATAAATTTACATCGGAAAGTTTCTGACTCATCCCAAACCATTTTCATACTTAATTCTCTAAATCCCTCCTAATTCTGGATTAATCTACAACTCACACCGAGGTCCTTCCTTGCTGGGCAGAAACGCCACTAGCCCAGGGCCTTCAGTGGAACCAAAGCCAACCCAGAAACTGTGTCCTCAGAAACCACATTGGCGCCCCAGAAGCCTCCACACCCTGACTTGCCAGCTCCATCAACCCCCTGCAAGAAAAGCCCGTCTCTGGGGTCAAAACCGACAGGGCAGTTGTTTCTGTTGCTCCCACCGATAGAGAACCCGGGTCATGCAGTGTGTGCTAAGCCAGCCAACCCTGGCAGCTGCTGCTTTGTTAAGCTCCCTTCTTGCCCCAGCCCATGTCAGTCTTTTGCTGGGGCTCCCCACTGGCAAACTCTGGAGGAATCTTGGGAGCCTGGCCCAGGACAGGCAAAGAGGGCCACAGATCGCTGGCGGGTTTTCAGAAGATGCGGGCGTTAGGATTTGCTCTGATTTCTGACTACCTAGGACAAAGGCTCCAGCTGCCAGGGCCTCCTTCAGTCTGCTCCTCAACCTGAGAGAGTTTGAGAGCAGAAGTCTGTGGTCCCTGCTTAGCCCAAATTCCTATTACTTACATTCCTAGCGAAAATGTAGTTCTACTTGTCTCTACCAGTATCTTCCTAGACTTGGAAAAGCTGGTCCTTCAGTCAGATGGTACTGGGGATAGCACAGGTAAGTAGTCTATTCACAGTTCATGTTCCATATTCATGTGGAGTTCTGCATTTAGCCTTTGCACAGAAGTTCCTTAAAATAACATTAGAAAATGGCATGGTGCCCTACTTCCTCCCACGTGGGGAAGGAAGAGAGAGCACCAAGCTCTCTTCCGTTAGGTGAGGTGAGGGAGGGAGGGAAGAACAAAGTGGTGTGCCCTTTGAAATGCAAATCATGTAAGAACTAAGACTTAAACTAGTTGACTAGCACCCCAATATCCATGTACATACAAATCTTAATGTTGTTTTCCTAAAAGTTTAAATATATGATTTTTGATTTGCCTGATTAATACACGGAATAGAAAGAACCTGTAGGGAGTAGGGGGGAAAAAATCCCCTCACTTATAAAGACAGAGCCCACTGTCCTCGGAATGTCTGGATACTAGGGACCCAGTTTCCGGTGGAACCTTTGGGATGCTACAGTGGCCGGAAGCAGAAGGAGGCCCTGTCTGGTCCCACAGAGCCAGGGTTCAAAGCAGGGGCCACGGAAGCCACTGCAGACAGGTGCTGGGTGTGATAACGGGCGGGCTCCAGCAGCATTCAAGACCCCAGCACCTGCCTCTGCTCCACAGCCCAGCCCCCTCCACACTTACAGAGCCAGCAGCTCCAGGACAGGATGATGAAGTCATGGTGCAATTCTAAGAACTGGCCACTGCACGTGGAGATCTCAATATTTGATGGTCTTTCTCTGCCGGACCCCACCCCCTTCATAGACACAGGACTGCACAGAACTTCTAAGCCAAAGTCATCGTGCTGCCCAGTGAAGCCACGAGCCAGCATTTCTCCTTCGACAGCCTGAAGGTAGTTCCAGAGGGAAAGTAGGGCCTGGGAGAAGAATCTGATCAACCTGTTCACTCAAGACAGTGAGTGTGATCTGAAGGGTCTCGAGCTTCCCCCAAAGTGGATGGAATTACAGCCAGGAATTGTTTTCAATTCCCTGTTGTTATAAAATATGAATAATCCAAGGTAAAGAGTGGTGTGGAGAAAATAAATACCATCTTGGGAGGCTAAAATTTCGTCCTCTAGGAGTCGCCCTGCCAGCACTTCTCAGCATACATCTCCAAAAGCCGCCACACTGAGTGGGTACAAGCGCGGGGACAAGTTCTCGGCTTCGCACTCAAGTCAAGGAGCCAGCAGCAGGAATCCCTGCCTCTCACAGAGCTTTAGGATTCACAAAGGAAAGGGGGAGGGCCTCTGAAAAGACCCAACACACTAACTCTGATTCCAGAAGCTCCTTCCAGGAGCAAGGCACCGTGAGATGGCCATGTATGGAAAAGCAGATCAGTGGAGAGAGGCTGGGGGCAGGGGGTGTGGAGATCCTGCAAGTCAGAGGAACCACAGTGTGGCAGGCCAGGCTCCACCAAACCACCAGGAAGGCCAGCGTCATCCACACCCGGAGTAGGAGTGTGGTGGTTGGGGATCACTCCTCTTGCGAGATCCAGGGTTCACTTCCTTAGTGGGAACGCTCGTTTCTACGCGCCCTGGGGATAGTCCCTGTTCCCACGCTGCACGGGGGCTGTGCCCAGCTAGATGCATCTTAGAAGCTGAAAACTTTTAACTTGGATGGATCTGTTTCTAGAAGGGGAAGCTCGCTGTGTGGGGTCTCACTAACATTAAGCCACGGAACAGCAGGGGCTCCATCCAGTGCACGCGCCAGGTGGGGGGCCAACAGCTTCCCACTCAACACCCTTAGGAGGTGACCCTGTGACCCTCTCTAAGGGGCATGGCACCCGATGAGGAAGATCCTCCAGGATGGACATCCTGGAGGAAATACTGTGGTAAACGTGCCTATGACACTGGAGCCACCAAGCCCGGCATGTTGTTGGTGACTCCCCAACCCCAGCTCCCGTCCGCCCAGAGCCCAACCTGGGGGACACATTCCTACCTTGAGGAGGGAGAAGGAAACTGCTGCTGGGTCCAGGGCCTCCCCTCGATGAGTGAGCCCCAGTGGAGAAAATGCTATCTTCTCTGCCAGTGACTAGAGGCGGCACGGAGCAGCCTTCCTACCCGCACAAGGCGGCCAGTATGACCTCAGCTCAGGAATTCAGTGTACCAACGACCGCTGCCAACAGAATGCACATATCCCTCAGGCTAACACTTCAAACAGGTAAGAGAGTTAAGAACTCGGTCACTCGAGAAGTACCACCTGACATTAATTTCACTACACGTGATGAACTTGGTATTAAAATAAGGCGGAGACACACACGAAATGGCCACAACACACATTTGGTTTCTGAATCCCTGTTTGGGGCCAAACTGACCCGGGGCTGGACAGGCAGCCTCCCCGGCGTGGGCTGCATCTGAGGTGGGAGGCACAGAGGTCCTCGGGCGAGGAACACAGCACAGCCACCGCCGGGCCCTAGGAGCCCAGGGACAGAGGGGAAGAGGGACAGTGAGCTCCCTGGGAGGAGGGGCAGGGGCTGGCAGTCCCCAAAGTTCCCTCCTTTAAACACCTGGGTCTGGAAACCCCTTCTGGGCTCAGAGCACAGCTGGCCGGGCCCAACTCCTTTCCGGACAATGACAGACTTCCCAGTGGGGAAAGGGAGGAGCTTGAACTCCGTACCACACGGTTACTCAAAGGCCCTGTGGAAGATTTCCATTTGGCATCTGTGTAGCAGCATCCTGGGTCAACAAGAGCAAGGACGGGGAGGTGGGTGGCGGCGCTCTGGAGGCTGGGGCGCTGGGCTGGGGAGGCGGCCTGGCCGGGCTGGAGAATCCAGGCTGGAGGAATTGCGGGATGAAGTCACCTTGCCTCTTGCCAATGATAAACCATGGGTTTCAAATTCATTAACATTCATTTTGGTGATAAAAATTCCTTAGAGTAGGAAGCAAAAAAAAAAAAAAAAAAAAAAAAAAAAATCACATTCCAAGCAAATGTTAAACCTTTCTGAGGGAAAGGGACACGGTTAGACATTAACTTAAAACAACACTGAGCTCACGGAGGCGACCGCGGCCCCACACAGGCTCCGCCCCACAGTGGGACAGACTTGGCAGGTCCGCAGCCACAGTTTTCTTCATTCATCCTTCAAGTTCCACAGCGACACCCACTGGGCACGGAGCAGGCGTGCCCCTCCCGAGGAGGGCCGGCAAGGCCACCAGCGGAGCGAGTCCCTTCAGGTCCCAACACGGAGTCACGGCAGAGTTCAGACAGAACAACGTAAAACTCTGCAAAAGACACTGTTTGAAAACATGATCTCTTGGGGAAAAAAATTAATAAACTGCCACAATTTCCAACTTCATGCAAACTGAGGAAGGAGGAGAGTGAATAAAGATAAAAGGTACAACTGAAAAAATAAACATGATTCTATTTGGGTGGAAGAAGTTCATCTCCAAAAATCTCGAATGCCACGCCCGAGCCGTTGATGTCACACCTCTCGTTTCCGCTCCTGCCCTCACCATCCTCCGCCGCTGCTTCCGGGAAGGGGACAAAGTCTTTGGTCTCAGGATGTTGCGGGAGGCAGCATGGCACACAAGCTCACACTAATGGGATTCACGGTCAGCTGGCCTGGGGCCTTGGGAGTGGGGGGTGAGGGGCTGCGGGGGGGCGCCCTAGATGGCCCCTTCGCTGTGCAGGCTGTGGTTGGCTTTGCTGTGTGTCACACAGTTCTGTTCGTTGAGCAGGTTGGCGGTCTCGTCTGGCAACCCGTCGTGCAGCTCCGTAAGAGTCAATTCAATTTTAGTGTTTTCACTGTCTGAAGACTGAGGAGTTTTGTCCATCCGGGATGCCATCAAGGCATTTTGGTATTGCTGTCTCGAGATCTGGGGCCAGAAGATGGTACGGAAGACAAACCAAGAGAATGCTTATTTTTAGGGGTTCCTGTCTCGACCTCGTATTACATATTAAAGTCCCCCGGAGGGCCTGCTTAGTTTTTCTAGGAAAATTTCACTCTCAAATATAAACTGAGCCACTTTTCAAGTTCGAGTGGACTCTGGCGAACAAGTCAGCTTTTACTGATAGAAGCCATGCCCAAGTTTTCGTCCCGCAATCTCACAGAGACTGGAAGATGGAGATAGGCTTCCATCAGCTGAAGCTGGCTCGTTCTTCGGTTCAGAAGACGTCTCTATTCCAGACTAAGACAAGAACCATGTCTTGGGGCAGAAGAGAGGCAGAGGGCTCTTCCCAACCCATCTCAGCAAGTCTTCAGGGTCTCGGATCGCAGCCCTTCCGGGACTGCCCCGACTCAGGAGAGTCAGAGCTCATGAAGACTTGCTGAAAAGGGTTTATTCTTTTTCTTTCTCCAGCTCTCACGCCTGACATGGCAGCCATTCTGACAGAGCCAGAGAGACGAATGTTCTCCCGGGCCTGCGTCTCGGTTGGGTGCAGGAGCCAGAGGTGGGACACCCAAGTGACAAAGGGAAAGCCCGGGGCAGGGCAGGGGCGCTGGACAGCTTGCTGTGGAAGGTCACCCCCAGCGGCCAGGCCCAGCCAACCCATGCGCTCTCCTCTTACCTTCACGAACTGAAGGTCGGAAAGGGCCCGCACGGAGTAGTCAGGGATGTAGACCTGGAGGAATGAAGAGTTGAGCTGATTATTGCTGCTCCCCAGGGTCGGCGTTACGGCGTCAATCCGGTCGCTTCGGCTCAGAGAGTCTGAGTGGTTCAAAGCACAGGGACGAGGAGGCGACTTGTTTTCACCTAGAAAAGGAGAAAGTGAAGCCCAGAACCTATTAAGTGAGGTAGAGAGAACCAACAATGCTGGCTATTAACTTTCCAAATAATAAAAAGTAGTAATTAACAGACCAGTTCAATCAACTTATACCAGACACCCGAGCACCGGACAGCTCACCACCTAGAGGGTTCTGCCCCCCAAAACCTCGTCAGCCCGGGGTCTCTTCAGTTCCTCGGGACACAGAAGGAACTGAAGAGACACAGAAGCTCCCGGAGAGAAAACATGGGGCAACGGAGGGCAGCACTTTGCTACTTTGCCAGAAGCAAAAGCAAAGTACTCTGGAGAATGTCTGTAAATCATTATGTGTATTAAAGGGATCGAAAGAGTTCTGTCTGCTCATTCCATAACCCACCCGCCAGCTGAACCTATTATCTTTGTCCCCGACCCCCACGAAATCCCCAGCAGGCAGCCCGGGGGTCTCAGCAGTTCAGGAACACCAAACTCTTAAAAGCTCTTAAAAGGCTTAAGGGACCATCGGTGCAGGGGGAGTCCTTGACGGGATGGACCGTGTCCGTTTGTCTGTTAAAACAAAGTGCAAGGAAACTCAATGAGTCCAGGGCTGCTGCTCTCAGAGGCAGCTCCTCACACACATTTTTGTTGAAAATAAAACCCACCCCACCCTCGTCAAAGCGTCTTCCATTTTTGCTTTCCCATCGAATCTATGCCACATATATTAAGGGGGTGTTCACACTGGACAGACGCTGGCCTGCGTAATGTCACAGGACTGGAAGGGACCAGTTCTGATGGAGATCAGGCCCATCCGTCTTCGCAATACGCCCCTGACCGATACGCCCACAGAGGAGCTGGCCCTCGGCTGGTCCTGCCCTTCAACTCCTCTACATCGCTCATCATGCCTGTGAAAATCACCGCCTCAGACTGACATGGCTGGCGGTCCCTCCCTCCCCTCAGACTGACATGGCGGTCTCTCCCTCTGCTCCTAGAGTTCCACTGAGGGACCACCACTCCTGCGCTGCTTGAAGGAGCACTGAAAAGCCTGGAGGTAGCTGTGTTCTCCTTCGGCCTCTTCTTGTCCAGCCAAATACTTTGGCATCCTTCCTGTCATAAATGTCCCTCTTAAAATAGGACGACCAGAACAAAACATGGTAAGTACTCCGTGAACTTCACAGGGAGCGCTCCCTTTCTCCTAAAACTGCCACAGCACAACTTCTCCTACTATCTTGTCTGACTTTCTACTGCTCAGAATTAAACTCAGAGTAGCCATTCCTCTGGTTGCTTCCACTTATCTTCTGAGAGAAAAAGGCAAATGAATAATTTGTCACGTTTTCTCTTGGCAGAAGGGAACTTTGATCAGATGACCCAACTCTGTAGAGCATCGGTATTAGTTCCCGCCTCATCAAGTCTGAGGAGGATTCCAAAGGGGAGAACATATAAAGTGCTTAGCACAACACCTGACACCTCACAAATATCCCATCAAGCAGCCTTGTTAACATTGTTCTACTTCCTGTTTGCCTCATCCCCGTCTCTCCACTAGGCGCCCACCCTCAGGTCCGAGCCTTTCTATATGTGTGAGAGCATCACTCTGGTCGACAGATGGAAACGTTCTTTGAAACAAGGACCCCACTGTATCCCTGGGGTCCCCAAATCACATCACCATTTCTATGGACAGTGTTTACTTCTGTGTGTTACAATGTAAAGGTTTAAAAAACCCAAACGTTCCAAGGGCTCTCTGCTTACTAATAAGACTACATCTGCACGCAGACGGCAGACGCCTTACTTCTGAGTCTCCTGCTCTTTCCTCCCAAATAGGATTACAGGGTAGTTTCTCTGGTTTCCCCAAGGTATCTAGACTCCTAGTCTGTTTCCTCTCAACCCACTGCCCTCCGGTTTTGCGAGAGGAGCCCCTGCCTTTGCCAGGAACCCACAGCCCAGCATTCCAGCCACAGTCTGGGGAGGCAGACCCTGTTTTCTGGGACCCCCTTCTGCAGCAGTGAGTGTGACAGGGACCTAGTGCGACCAGCCTTTTGTCGACACAAGGGAGACCGAGGAGAATAAAGACTTTAAGTGGCCAGCCCCCCGTTCGGGTCATATTTTGCAGCCAAGTTAATGTGCTAAATTTTAATAATAATTATAATTTTTTTTAAAGATTTTATTTATTCACTTGACAGAGAGAGATCACAAGTAGGCAGAGAGGCAGGCAGAGAGAGAGAGAGGAGGAAGCAGGCTCCCCGCTGAGCAGAGAGCCCAATGCGGGACTCGATCCCAGGACCCTGAGATCATGACCCGAGCCGAAGGCAGCGGCCCAACCCACTGAGCCACCCAGGCACCCAATAATTATAATTTTTAAATGTCCAATTTTAATTCCTCTTATGCCTTCTTAGCATGTTTTTTTCCTGCTTTTTAGTTACTTCACCTAGGAATGCTTTTTTTTTTATGAGTAAGCCAAAAAGATACTGTAAAGAAACATTCCCAGCCCCCTCCATCGGAACCACCAAGCATCATTTGGAATAGGCTGGAAATCACCGGTTTTGTTCAACCGCCACTTATTGTAATGCCAGCATCTTGAAGGCCTGGACCTAAAAAATGGTTTATTTATTTATTTATTTGGGGATCAGAAAGAGAAATCTAAGAAATCTCTAGTTCCATGGAAAAAGTAAAACACAAATGACATTTCATGAGTGTCACCCAAAAGTCACTCTTCTTCAGCATCTGTGATGTTTTAAATGGGTAGCAGATACCGGCAAACCGAACGGGGAGAAAAAACACCAACATACCTACGTATACACAAATGCGTATTTCTGTGCATACGTGTGTGTGTTGTGGGCACAGAAAGGTCTGCCCCACCAGCTGGTTTGATTCACACAGGCCTATAAATAAGATCTTATCCCCACACCCCGCAAGCTTTTTCAGAGCAAAGACTTGAGGGAACAGTAGCTTCTTTCTAGGGAAAGTCTTGTCTGTTTTACAAAATATCAGCATTCGAGAATTCTGCTGAACCTGGATTAGGAAACGCCAACTTCATGAGATGTGAAGAGAGAAGCTGTGTGGAACGTAATAAACACAGAAAACCTGTACCACCAAAAGCTCGGCAATTTTAATTAAAGAAAGATTAAACCTTTGCCTTTCTTTCTGGCTGGTGGACGTTATTAGGCAGGCAGGACCCAACCCTCGTGCAGGGTGGGCACCCGACAGCCGGTGGCAGGGAATGTGCACAGCACCAGGTGGTGGGGGCAGGAGGAGTCGGGGGGGCCCCCTGCCTCATGAGGCAGGGACGCAAGTACCCCATTCACACGGCTGCTGGGACAAAGACTCAAGGAGCAGAACCAAGAACATCGGGGCCTCTGCAAGTGCTGGACGCCCTGACCTGGTGGAGGTCCAAGAACCTAGAGCAGCCCCCTTGTGCTGCCCTGGAAACCCCGAGCTCAGTGGTATGGGTGCACCGGGGAGGGGGCAGTGACAGCCCAGGTCACCATCACGTGGGCTTTCTGGGGGGTCGGCGCTGCTCACACCCACAGGCCAGTCGCCTGCCAGGCTCGGGAGTCTGCCCCACGCCTGCTGTGGGCTTCTCCAGACCCCGCACAGCTCAACACCGTGTCTGGGAACGTGCTGCCTGAGCCCTGAGCAGAACTGCAGCCTGGACCACATCAAAGGACCAGATCTGGCCAGCCGGGCTTCTGCGGGGTGTCAAGGGAGGCAACCAGAAGAATTAGGAAAAGGAAACATGCAGAGTTACCTGGAGAACCTGCTGCTAACAACTCTGTTCTGCTGACAACAAAGGTGCGAGACAGGGACAAAGGAACTGAAAAATGGAGAAGAGCAGGGTGAGACCGCGTCGAAAGGCAAGGAAGGAGACCTCTGCACTCAGGGCACAGGAGTGCATACCTGTTCTACTACTATGAGCATTCAGTTCCGGAAATTCCAGAGCCTATAGGATATCATGGAAATTAAAAAGGAAGACGAATCCAGGGAGCCTGAAATCAGAAGAAATCCTACTCAAATGCTTCTCTACTAACCTAGAAATCTCTTAAGCCATTAATACTCTATTGGGGCTTATGGCTCAAAAACGTGCTCTTCTTAAGGATTTAAATCACAACGAGCCACAGAAAAGGGGGGCTCAATTAGTCAACTAGCCCAAGAGCATGATCCAAGCCATCCGCGCCCGCAGAGCCTGCGGCAAGCAGTCGACTGTTCAGCTCGCGGACATCTTTAGTCTCGCTGTCATTTTAACTTGTCATTTTGAATTGTCTGGGAATACCTGGGAAGTTCAAAGTATCGGAGGAAAGTAATTAAAGAATGTTATGCACAGGTCTCTCAGGAATGACGGACCAAAGGCATCCTCATCGCTGCCACCCAGAGAGCTGCAGGCCGGTCGGATTGGAAAGTCCAATCAACTCTGCCCTCCCTGGCAGGAGTGCTATTTCCTGGGCAGGTTTTTTTGGGGGGAGGGGGTAGGAGGAGGTTCTTTTTTTTTTTAATTTTTAAAAATTTTATTTATTTACTTGAGATAGAGAGAGCACGCATGAGCTGGGTTGGCAGAGGGAGATGCAGACTCCCCTCTGAGCAGGGAGCCTGACTCGGGGCTGGATCCCAGGACCTGGAGATCATGTCTTGAGCTGAAAGCAGACGCTTAACCCACTGAGCCACTCAGGCACCCCTCTGCTTTTGTTTTTAAACTGCAGGGTAATTGACTCACAATTGGGCAGGTCTTGAAACTGATTACTGCAGGATTCTTCTAGGCAATCAACATTAATAAACAGAAATACTATCTTGAGATTAAGGCACTAATTGTATCCCTCAATGAATACACCCAAATCCTACTTGTCAAGTAAAATACTGGGCTTTGTAATAAGTACGATGCTATTAATGACATCCTGTTCCTTCCTGGCATTTCCCGAGGCCCGGCTGCTGCAGCCCCACAGCTTTGCTGCAGGGGAGGGTCTGCTCCTCAGCTCTTTTTCTCGATGGGATTTGCCTTTACATGAACTCACAGGTCAGTATACACTGGGCTAATGTTTAAGTTTCAAGAACCAGTGATTGCTAAGATTGTATCCTTACTCTTCTAACCTTTCTTTCAAAAGTTGCCTTCTAAATTGGACTCTGCTAACCTGGGACTGATTTGAGGTTGGCTGCCACACAGCAGTCCCCAGCTCAACACTCAGCTCTCCCACCGACATTTCCTCTGTGCTCTCAAGCTTACAGAGCACTCGCAGGGGGAAGTATCACCACATTCTCTTCTACCAAGTACACGAGGTAACCTTATTATGTCCTTTCGGTAAGGAGGAAGCCAAGGTCTTCTCTCAAAGGCCGCCGACCACACGCACTGAGACTGCTGCTGGAACCCAGGGCCTCCCGGACCAGTTAGGACCCTCCCTGCCTCCTCACCGGCAGCGAGAACAGATCACCAAGTTTACAGAAGCCACAGCTCAGTGGGGTTAGACAGGCCCACGTTCACACCGACGTTAGTCAGCAGCTGACAACAGGGAGGCTGGCGACTGTGGCTGAAAACCCCACAGCAGGACAGTGAGAAGATGCATCTGGGGCAGGGGAGGCTGAGGGACAGGAAGAGAACCCTGGGCATTTCCCTGGCTTCCTCACTGTAGTAACACCTTTCGGTGCCAGGGACACTGTGTGACGTGGCAGATGAAGCCTAAGGTCACAAAACCAGATGTGTCTGGAGGATTCTTCTAGGCAATCAACATTAATAAACAGAAAGGGGAGGTATCCCCTCCCCTTTTGAGACTGGTTTCCAGAAGCCACCTCGGTTGTTTTAGGATGGGCTTTTTGAAAGTTTGGGTTTTAAGTTTCCCAGCATGGCATGTCATTTGGTATGGTGGCCACAAGGTGGCACTCAAGCACCTCTGTTCACCTGTCGGCACTGCTCCAGCCAGAGCCAGCAGCGGCACATGCACCCTGCAAAGCAAGCAATGCAGAGGGACCATGCGGAGTCCGGAGCCAGAGCTCTCTGTGCTCCCCGTTCCTACTAGATAGCACCTGCTGGCCTCTGGTGCTCAGCACACTGTCCATACCCTAGGGCACTGCCATCCTCAGCTGAGAGCCTCACCTGACCGGCCGTCTAGACAAGAACTGGCTATAAGCAATAAATATCCATTAACAACCTTGTGCATCCTCAGAAAAATGCAAATTTAAAAACCTTCAGAACAATGAACATTTAAAAGACTTGACATCATCTAACAGTGGATGTAGAGCAAGCAGAACCCCTGTCCTCACTGGCAGGAGTGTGCACCCCTCCGGCCTCAGTGGCCTGAGGCAGGGGTGGGAGCTGCCCGGGCCACGCCCACATGGACTCCAGGCAGGAGCAGGTACACACTCACACATGCTCGCACATGCTTGCACACACACACACACACACTTGCCGGAAGACGTGCACGAGGGCATGCACAGCCACACAAAGCAGGGTAGCCCCCAAAGGAACACTACCCCCATGTCCATCAGCAACAGACCAAGCACACTGCTGTGTATTCATACAACGCAACACTGCACAGCCATGAGAAGTAAGGTGTAAGCACACATAGCAACACTGACAAATGTGACAAGGACAACACTGGGTGGGAGGAGCCAGGCTCAAGAGAACACATACTCCTTCAGTCCATTTATACCAAGTTCAAGAACAGCTCAACTAGTCTATTAGAAGCTAAGGCAGAGTTCTGGGGGACAGTGACAGAGTGTGGTGGCGGTGGGGTCTGTGGGATTAGTGACGTTTGTCTCTTAAACTGGGTGCCGCTTCACAGGGGAGCGCTGGCTTTGCGCAAGTTCACGGGGGCACAGGCTTATGATTTGTGCAGGGGTGGGGGAGGTGCTGGTATACATGACCAACTTCAATCAAAAGTTCAAGATGAAGATAAACAGGAGAGCTGGCAGGTACAGAAAGGTGACCATGGAAGGGCATTCTGTCCTAAAAGCCAGCCGTTCTCCGAGGGGTGGAGGAGGGCCGCTCACCTGGAGAGGCTGTGAGAGCCATCACACCGTAGTAGGAGAAAGCGCTGGCTTCGAATTTCATACCTTCCTTCCCAGCTTCTACTTCCACTTTCCCCTGTGGGAAGAAAAGGGCAGGGTTGTTTTCAGTCCAGTTACACCAATCCCTCAGCAAACTCTTTTTAAGATTTATCCTCCCTCAGATTGTCTGAATTCTTTCCCCAACCATCCCCAGGAAAGAAAGCCTCTCAGACTCTCCCACTTAACAGAGAGGGTTCATCTAACATGGAAACTGGACTAGGCTGGAGATGCACAGAGGACTGTGAATATGTGAGATTTAATTTCTGTAAGTCTGCTTAGTATTTTCCCAGCATCCCTCGTTCATGCATGGATTCTTCGGGAACCCTCCAGTAATAAAAAGACGGGGCTCTCGCCCCATCGATGGGACAAACACTGAAGATGGGGTCTTGCAGGAGCCCGAGCTGGAGCAACATCAGGGTTAAGGGTTAACACGTTCATGACCATGGACTAAAAGGGCTCCAGGGACAGAACTCACTCTGGTCTCGCTAACACAGCGTCCCGTGTCTGTAGGTGAGGCCCCTTGTTGCCCAGACCCACCACGGGCACCACAGCTCCTCTGAACTTCCTCCTCGCAGCCTTGCATCAGGACAAAACCTCTCCCTGAAGTCCTCCCTCGCCTTCTCTTCCTCTAACTCGTCCACAGCTTCACGCAGTAGTTCCTCGGGGACAGACTACGGACGGATGCCTCATTCACCCTGCTAGCCTCAGGGCCCACCGCCATCCCTGGTGGTCGGTGCCCAACATCCGATTTCCAGGCAACCAGACTATCCTAGTAAGTTCCGCTTCTGGATTTCCAAGCCGAGCACAAGAATGGCTCTCATTTGCTGTACCTGGAGCTGCCTCTCCAGTGATGGGGCACCTTCATGGCACATCCTTTAGGATAGGTAAATAAAAATTATGGCACCCCTCGTTGAAGGGGAATGTGCTAACACATTAGTGCTTTATTAACTCACTTCAGTGCTCTTAACTCCATGAAGCAGACACAACTGCCACCCCCTCCACAGGTCAGGAGAGGGGCTCAGAAGGACTAAATAAGCGAAGAACAAGCTTTTGACCACCATGTTTGCCACACTCCCCACTAACGCAAGAGTGAATCATTTCTCATTAAAAAAAAAAAAGATGATTTTGATCATTTCAAATTCCCAGTTATGGAAAGCTTTCCCCAAATCACTTCTTCAGAAAACCATCTACTGCCTCTCTTTTAGCTTTTCCTTTATTCAAATATCAGTCTGGTCACTCTCCAACCAACTCTCCTCCTGTAGGAAAGGAGGCAACCACCCCCCCCCCATAAGATAAAGCCACCCTGCCAACAATCAGGGGCCCAAAACCCTGACTGCACAGCGCACAGGACCCTAGAGAGGCCGTGGGGTCCTGTGCGGAGACTGTCCTCGCCACCCACAAGTTTCCAACACACGAGACAGATGGGAGCAGGTAGAAGACTGATGGTCCAAAGCAGTCAACAAAAACCCTCCATGAGGAAAAAGATGGTAAGGATCTAAGGAAATGGGAGAAAAAAAAATACTCCCTGTTCTCCTACACATTCTGTGCAGGAAGGAAAATCCAAGGAGTAGGATTTGAGCCAAGAGAAGGGAGGGCAGGTCAGAGGTGGGAGAGAGCAGGCAGCCAGGCTCACCGGGTTTGTGCAGGAAGGCAGGGGGAGCTGGGGCGGGGAGAGCGGGGCGGGGAGAGCAGGGCGGAGAGCTGGGGAGACCGCGGAGCTCCTGGGGGGCCGGACTCGTGAGGCAGTGCTCGTGCACAGGGCCCAGGGGCTCGGCTCTAGGAAGACACAGGGTCTCCCCACTGGGCTAGGAACCACGGGGCTGGAAGAAGGTGGCTCGGGCAGAAGCTATGGATAACGGATCCACATGGTTGGGTGGAAGCAGAAGGGAGAAGGAAGCGTGAGGAGAGCGGAGGGAGTCACGTGGCAGAATCTGCTCTGAGTGACCGGGAGGCGGGCAGCAGGAGCCCCGACAGGAACACTGGGAAGGCGCTGGTGCATCAGCGCCGGGGACAGGGGGCACAGGACATCTTCCCTTCCAGAAGAGTCCATCATAAAGGGTCCATCCAGAAAGACTGAAGCGGAAGAATGAAGGAAGGTGAGGAGGAAGGTCAGGATGGAGATCAAGGAGGGGGAGAAGACGCGGTCACGAAGGGAGCAAAAGCCGGACGCTGGCAGGAAAAGAACAGATGAGAGGCAGCGATCGGCTTCGGAGGCAGGGTCCCTAACAGAGGAGGGAAAGAAGAGGGCGGCAGGGACAGAACACTCAGAGTGAGCAATAAAAACCCAGCGCCAGATGGAACCGATCTTTGCAGCTGCTGAACCATTTCTTCCTGCACTAACCCCTGACCTTGTATCCGGTAGTTCCTATGTACACTTGTGGCTTCTCTGGAATCAGAAGCCCAGCAGGGGCTTCAGGACCATCTCATGACTGGGAATTTCTATGCAGAAAGTCAAGAGGAAGCATCGAAGCTGACATCAGGCTCATCCTGACTTCCATCTTTATGGGTCTCCAGTGGATCCGGAGCATTTGTTTTACAAGCTACGAGGCCTTTGTATTCTGTGTCCCTGTAGATGGGCGGCCCTTCCCAGTTCTTTATAATTACCGTCAGAACCAGTAGGGTAATAGCTACTTCCCAAAAGACTGTCTGTAACAATACGGGGTCTGCCTCTTGGGAAGGACCTTCTCCCAGAGCAGGGCACAGACCTCAGCTGCGCTCGGAACCCCTGCCATGTCAACTCAAAGGCAGAGATTCCCAGCCCTTGCTGTGCACCGCGAACACCTGGGGATTTAAAAAACAAACTGAATACCTGATGTCTGGCTCCCACTCCCAGGCATTCTGCTAGAACTCGTGTGGGTGCGACCTGGGCAGGGGGATTTGAATAAAGCTCTCTAGTTGATTCTAGGTTGGGGCAAGTTTGGGATCGTTGCCACGAGGCTCTGTTTGCGAACAATGGCCCCAGCTCCGGAGCCTCTGGGTACCCCAGTCTCTCAGGAAACTCCCCCGGGAGTCACGGTGGCTGTGAGTCCGCCAAGTGAACAAGGACAGCAGCACAAAGACTCAAAGCTCTGGACCCTGGCCACCTTAGTCCATCTCTCTCTGACGCTCGGGCCACGCCTGCAGGTGGGGGAGGCTCAGCCTTCTCCAGAAGCTGCACATCACCAGGCTGTCAGCAGGTTCAAGGGGTCCCCAGCTCCTCGTGCGTGGATTCCCAGAACTAGTAAAATATACCTCCAGCCTCAGAGATGGCATTTCCGAATTTGTGATTCACATCGATATTTTTAAAAACTCAGCCATCTCCTCTAACCACCATTTCGCATCGGACCAGACATCTCTACCCCCAAAATACAGAAAATATGTAATTCTAGAACAGACAGGTCTTTAAACTGAATATATGTAACTTCAGGAAGTTCTTCTTGCGGCTGTCTTTATTTTTCTCACTTTGTCTCCAACCGGTGAAAACTTTGTTGAGCATCAGCACGAAGGAACCACTGCGCCGCCAGACGCCTTTTCCTTCATTTATAAAACTGCAGCAGATTATGGGATCCTGTGGTTCTTTCGATTCTAACTTTATAGGATTCTTCAGTTCCACATTTTGAAAACTGCCCAGCCCTGTACTTCTCCCTACACAAGTGAAGCTTTTCTGACAGGCAGGTTTTAGAAACATCCAGTAAACGTTTTTTATTCCTGTTTGTGCGTCAATGGCTCCCCAAAGTGACCATGTCCAAAGAAACCTACCAGTCTGAAAATCGAAGCTGTCCCCAGGAGGAAATGGCTTGCATGGCCTCACGACCAATGTCCTTAGATAAGGACTTCTGCCATATAATGAGCTACAAACCAATTTTACCTCTGAAACATCCACAAATTTACTCTATACTCTAACAGCTCTCTCTCTCTCTCTCTCTCTCTCATTCACACACACACACACACACACACACACACACCCCAGCACAGGACATGACAGGGTCCCAAAACGAAGAGCCCGGACTTCATGTTTAAGCTGATAAACAAGAAGGCAGGCAACCTTGCTTCAGGCAAAGCTGCCTTCCCAAGTCAAGTCACCATCACAATCGCCCTGAACTTTCTCTGGAAGAAGGTCCTTAGGGAACTCTCCTCAAAGCTCCTAAGCATCCAGAAAGCACTAAAAGCAGTCTCATGCTGTGACTGGCCACGATGTGGGAGCCTGTGCTAGCCTCACTGGCACAAACAAGATTGAGTGGTCAGTCAATGGCACAGACTCAGGAGACCAAAGCCTCCCTCGGGCCATACACGCTGAGCATCGACATGGTCTCCTGTTCGCCTTCAAGTTCTTTTTTCCCTTTCCTTTTCTTTTTTTCTTTTTTTTTTTAAGTATCACCATCGCAAAGTATTCCATGGGGCTTGGTACCTGAAAGGAGGTGGCTGAATCCCAGAGGTGTGGACGCCAACCCAAGTTCACCAGCACTGCCCCGTAAGAGGGAGAGCACGATCCAGAGAGGGTCTGTTCCCAATCCGGAGTCTAGAGATGCAGTCTGGGCATGGCACGCTCCCTTCATGAATGTTTCGATTTTTTAAAAAAGCTTTGGATGGTGAAAAATTTACACACATTTTGGACCATCTGGTTGACCTTCTTCTAACCAAGTGCCACCAGCAGAGGTCAGCGCCAGGGCCTTAGGGCTCCGGATGGCGGTGGGAAATTGTGCTCACGACCCAGTCATCATGGCTAAGCCTTGCTGCTCAGTCAACTAGGTGTTGTCAGAAAGAAGCAGCATTTCTGACTCCTCCCCAGCCCTATGGAGCCTACACGGGGACTGCTCTGCGTGTGCAAGCGTGAGGAGCCCTGAACTGGAGAGACGGGGACACAGGACGACCAACCAAGCCAGTCACACCCAGTGGGTGCCAGATAACACAGCATTCGGCACAAACATCCAAAGGAACTTGGATTGAACCAAGGGGTGAGGGGTCAGTCAGGGCTGGGTGCACGGCGACCCAAGAATGCGGAGTGCAAAAGGACCTGCAGCAGAGCCCCCGGCCCTACTGGGGCCTGCGGCGCCTCCCCAGCAAATGTCCCAGACACATTTAAAATCCCAGGGTCCAGGGATCGAGCCCTGCCTCCGGCTTCCTGCTCAGCGGGAAGCCTGCTTCTCCTTCTCCCACTTGCCCTGCTTGTGCTTGCGGTCTCTCTCTCTCTCTTAATAAATCAATAAATAAATTTTTAAATAAATAGTTAATTACAAGTCTGGGTTTATACCAATTCTAACTCCCAAGAGCACAAAAGGAGCTTATACCTAGTTTCTATTTATGCATATCTGTGTATAATTAGTTAAAAAAACAGGGTCAACACTGGGTGTCTAAGTAATTTTTTTTTTCCTTTAAAACGGGTGCTAGCTGTACTTGACTCAGGATTATCGATCTGTTACTCACTGGGACACACAGACCCTGTAACTCAAAAATCCCCAAGAAAGGATTGGTATGGAAGGCTTCAAGTCCTCTTCCAGTAACAGGTGAAACGGTTTTAAGTAACGTCATGGGACAGGTAAGCTCCAAGATGCTACCTGCCTTGTCCACAAAGGAACAGACTTCATTCTACAGGGAAAAGCCCTTCTGAAGCCCTGTCAGAGGCCTTGACGAGAGAGTGGGTGGAACAGCGGAAAAGCCACCACAAAATCTGAGGCAGGAAATCAAGCAGAAAAATTAACACCGGGGGGTGGGGGTGGGGGGGAAGTGCTCCTTTTACTGACTCTGTAATTGGCAAAGAAAAGAGCTATTTGTTTTCCTAGTATTCTATTTCTTATTTTTCAAAAAGTCAATCTGGCTATGTGCTGTGGAGGAACTATATATATAATCATATATATGTCTATACATATGTTTATATATATATGTTTATACATATGTGTATATATATATTTTTTTGCTTAGACATTTTATTCCCCAAAGGACAAAAAAAATCCTTCACTGTAAAATACCAACTCTGAATTAGGAAAATGGTTTATAGTCGTTATAATTATTGTGCACAGACTCCTGACATTTTTCTCTGTGCTTTCCGCTCCTTTCATGACTGTATGACGGCCGCATCATATGGAAATACAAGTGGTTGAGACATATGTGACATATGTACTACTACTACTTTGTAATTAACAGATTTGCTATAAATACGTTTGCATCGATTGCCTGAGCACATAATTTCTTCAGATGTGTGTGCATGAGTGATTTTATGGACTCCCAAAAGGAGGCTGTCAGTTTAAGGATAGGATTGATTTTGCGGCACTTTTTGTTGTTGTTGTTCACTATTCATCATGGATTTTTATGAAGATTTTTTTTCTTTTTTTTTTGTTTGTTCTCTAAAATTTAAAAAATGGATGCTTAATTTTGTCAGTTGCCTTTCTGCTATCTATTGGTAGGAGCATGAGGGCTTTTTTTCTTTACTACTTTCCTAACTAACATGGCACATTTTGGTTCTGTTGTTCTTAAACTAGCCCTGTGTTCCTAAACAAACCTAATTTGGTCAGTCACAGTGAACAACTCTTTGGCGATGCTGCTCGTCTCTAACTGCTACCTCTTTAGTTGGGAAATTTGAAGATCGCACCATCTCCGCCCATTTGTATCACACAGAAAATGAGCTCCTCCAAGTTTCCATTTTTTTCCCAAGTAATTTCTTTGAATCTAGCTGTTTTATTTTTTTATTATTATTATTTTTTATTTATTTATTTGACAGAGAGAGATCACAAGTAGGCAGAGAGGCAGGCAGAGAGAGAGAGGAGGAAGCAGGCTCCCTGCTGAGCAGAGAGCCCGACGCGGGACTCGATCCCAGGACCCTGAGATCATGCCCTAAGCCGAAGGCAGCGGCTTAACCCACTGAGCCACCCAGGCGCCCCTGAATCTAGCTGTTTTAAAGGAGAAGAGAGAACTTCCTGTTTTGTTGTTTTTCTCTTTTATCACATTAATTACATCAATAGAATACTGATTTTGTTAATCTCTTTAAAAGAATCAAATCTTAATATTATTTATGGGTTTTAAGGCTTTCTCATTAATACTTTTTTCATGACTATCTTTATTATTGAATTTGTTCTTTTCAGTTTGTTGCTTTGTTCTTTTTCTAGATAATTACACATTTTTTCCTTGTGTAAGCACTCAGAATAAAATTTATTAAAACTTTGACACTGCTATAAGGCATCATTTAATAATGTCTCTAATGTGTTTTCTGTACTTTATGATATTCTATATATTTTCTAATTCAGTCGCTACTTAGAGTTTATCAGTTTGATGTTAATTATATTTTCGACATTTCCTTAATAGGTAATCTGTATACATGGTAACAAATTCAAATTCAAAGGGAGAAGTAAGTCTCCCTTCCACGTTATGCCCAGTCCTCCAAGTCTCCCTCCTTAGAGATGACTCCTGAGTAACCTTCTGGAGAGATTCGTTTATATGAAGACACTCAGGAAACCCATGACAATACATTATAATGCTCTGTTCTGAGCCTTATGTATAAGCCTTTGGAAGAGAACTGGTCACCATTTAAAAGTGGCTTAGTACTTTTCAATGATATATTTTTAGGTCCAATTTCATTTCACTATGAGCTATACAGGTAGTTCTAGAAATTTCTGAGTTTAGTAGAACTTACATATGACATGGCAAGTCATCAGCTTTACGTTGAAGTCACATAAAACTTTCTAAAAAGTACTTCCCTGGCTTTAAATTTTCCTCCAAATTCCTATTAATTGTGTTAGTTAAAACATTTTTTTTCTTGGTATGTTTACTCTTTTATGATGGTGGAATTATTTTCTATCAAAATTATATTCCTTTCCATTTCCATGGATACACACATCTATGAGTACTCAGTAGGTTCTTCAATTTACATGAGTCCAGCAAGGTCCCAAATTATCAAAAGGACAATTGAGGTTTTTTATTTGAAAACAGCTCAATTAAAGGTATGATGTATTTGTTTTGTTATTTAAGACATGCAGAGCCAATAAACTTTTGTGTTGTACTGTTTTTATCACTGTCCTTACTGATTCTCACCCAGTACATTTTAGTTAAAAAATCTAACTTTTTCAGATAAAACTTTAGGTGGCAGCCTTTTTATACTTACAGAGTGGGAGCTATGTGCCCAGTAACTTAAAGAATCATTCTTTTAATTAAGCTTAAATGGCTTACTTCGAATAAATTCGATCTTATTTCATTTAGAGTTTAAACTCAGAGCGATGGGTTTCTATTTATAATTACATTCCAAACATCAATGACTTAATAGAAGAATTTTCTTCCGGTATCTACAGAAGAGGGCTGCTCACTGGCTTCGGGGCCAGGAACAGAAGGCACATAACCGCAGCTCATTTCTGATTTAATGCTCTAGCAGACAGGGAAACATGCCCAAAAACCTGGCACCAATTTCCCCAGCTGGGCTAGTGACATTTCAGAGAGGAATATACTTTGTAAAGGTGACAGCTGTGCTGGATTGACAGGGATCATCCTATTTCGTTTTCTTATACTCCGGGTACCTTGGGTAATTGGCTGGCCTACAAGAACCTAATTTTCATTGAACTCCATAGTTCAAACACCTCCATAAATCCTCTTAATCCAATACATACACTATTTATTTAAAAAAAAAAAATCTCCATGACATCATCAGTTCAACAACTCAAAAAAAAAAAAAAAAAAGTCCCCATCTCTATAAATACTTAACATGACGTAGGGATTCAAATACAGGTAAAATACACACAAACCCTTTATCAAAAATTGACTTAAAGGGCCCCGGGGTGGCTCAGTGGGTTAAACCTCTGCCTTCGGCTCAGGTCATGATCCTAGGGTTCTGGGATCGAGCCCCGAATTGGGCTCTCTGTTCAGCAGGGAGTCTGCTTCCCTTCCTCTCTCTCTCTCTCTACTTTTTTTTTTTTTTAAGATTTTATTTATTTATTTGACAGAGAGAGATCATAAGTAGGCAGAGAGGCAGGCAGAGAGAGAGAGGAGGAAGCAGGCTCCCCGCCGAGCAGAGAGCCCGATGCGGGACTCGATCCCAGCACCCTGAGATCATGACCTGAGCCGAAGGCAGCGGCTTAACCCACTGAGCCACCCAGGCGCCCCTCTCTCTCTCTACTTTTGATCTCTGTCAAATAAAAAAGTAAAATCTTAAAAAAAAAAATCACCTTCAAGATTTACTTGTAAATTAATGGGGAGTATGAAATCCCTCTTCCACAAAATCTCTTTTTAGATCTTTCAGCCAGGAAACGGCTTTGTCATACACCAACAGAACATTCCCGAATCGCACTTCATACAGGCTAACTACGTAAAAGTCGACAACCGAAAGACACATAGTTTCTACTATTACTCCCGAAATTTACCATGTCTATCCTTTAAGTCTTCCTAAGCAAAGTGTAATCCAAAATTTAGTGTAGTCCAAGTTTCTCCAGGTTTAAGGAATATTCCCATCTCACTTTTAGAAGAAGCACCAATGTTTTATTCTTTTGCTACAGTACATTAACTCCCTGAAACCCCCTCAGAGGTTCAAGTGTGTGTATCTCCAGAGAAAAAGAAAACAAACAAACAAACAGTGCAGGACTGAATGAGACTAAAGTTAAGACAAAAATCAGGGTATTGAATTAGAAAACCTGCCAAGAGAGGTTTCCACAAAAGAATATATGAAAGTGGCAGGTGACTAGATAACACACAGTTTTTTTCTATAGTTTCTTCTTTCCTCCTCCAGACATCACAACAGCATCCAAACAAGGACATGAGCACACCACTTTGCAGAGTTTCCCTCATCTGGACATCTGATAAGAGTTGCTTTCAAATAAAAAGAACTTCTTTAATTATCCTTCAGGGAACTGGGACCTTGCTGGACTCACGTAAATTGTAGGCCCTACCAAGCCCTCAATATACTTTTTTTTTTTTTAAGATTTTTATTTATTTGACAGAGATCACAAGTAGGTAGAGAGGTAGGCAGAGAGAGAGGGGAAGCAGGCTCCCTGCTGAGCAGAGAGCCCGATGTGGGGCTTGATCCCAGGACCCTGAGATCATGACCTGAGGCAAAGGCAGAGCCTTAACCCACTGAGCCACCCAGGCGCCCCATCAATATACTTTTCTAATAATCCCTCTAATTCATACCTAGGAAATCACCAGAAAGTAGGAGAATGCGTAAGGGGCTAGGACTCTTTTACAGGAAATCGGTCTTTACTCAGTGTAAGCAATTCTTCAGTAAGGAGGCATAAGCAGTCAATAAAACCAACACTTCGTCCATTGTATTGCTTGGTTTCCATGTCAACGATGGTGTTCTATCAAATGAAACTGGGATAGAATAAGGGCCTCCCCCAACTCAAGCACCAAAACCCCTTAAGGACGGTCCAGAATGGATGGACCTTCTCACCTGATAGAGTGGATTATGTTATTACTGAAAAGGAACTAAGTTTCCATTGCCACGAGAGGCTGTGATGATTATATTAGTTCCTCTGTAGAACAGCCTGGTTAGTAACCAGGAATAAAAACAGTAATAAATGGACTGATTTGATGTTGTTAAGGGAAGAGATAGTATGTTACCTCTAGGAAGCTGTGAACGACCAAGTCCTAATGAAGAGTGGAAAAAAGAAAAAGATGATAAGAGAGACCCCAGGAAGTCACCACACTTAAATTTCAAATACCCAATCAAGACTTGAGTGTGTACAGGGACTTCTCCAAAGTCTTCAAAAAAATATAAACAAATGAATTCACCCTTCTTCACATGAATGCCTCCATGCCTCAGCAACCAGTCAGTGCCTTTTAGTATTGGAAATTGAAGTAACTAATGACATTGTTTTATGTTGAAATTATTTTACAGAGAGGAAAACAGGGGGAGGAAATCCTCCCACGTATCACGTGACCCCGGAAGTTAGGTATGTGAACCTGGACACCCGTTCACCTAGAGAAAAGTCTCCTCAGAACCGGAAGGACAGGTACACAGTGAGATCAAACAACGATTGAATAATTCTTCTGACCTGCAAAATGAGAACGAAGTAGTCTACAGGTTTGTTTCGCTGGTAGAGGTAGTATTCTGGGGCCTTCTTGTTCTTCTCATCATACTTCAGTTCCTGGATGACATTGGGGTGCTTTAGCAGCCTTAGAAGGATCTTCTCTGACATCTGGGATGGGCTAAATGCTTCTACTTCTATAGATATAAACACAACTTGATATTACACTTCCAATGGATGGAAAAAAAAAATCATACTAGTGATTCAGGAGTTTAGAATATAAGAATATTCGGAACCAAAGCAATACAATATGGATTAAAGACACTTCCGTTTGGTGATCCACTTGGGGGGGGAAGGTTACCTGAGAGAAATTAGAAAATACCAACGTCTCGTATTTGTTTAAGTATTTCCTTTTCAACCCGTCATTGGTTTCAGTTCTTACAAAATTGCCCTAAGTTTTCTGATACCAATCGAAGTCTACCAGAAGCAGGTTCCCGACTGCCAGGACACCCTCTGACAGGCCACCATAGTCGGACCGTCCAACAACAGCCGAAGGAAGAAGCAAAGGTCAGGAAGCAAGTAGGTGTGGGTTAGTACCAGGTGCCCCGACGAAAGGCTCCACCTCTCCTTCTCCCACTCCACTACTCTGAGAGAGTCTGGGAACAAAGGCAGGCGGAGATTCAGAGGAGAAGCAAGGCACGTGCACACAGCGACATGCACTCCAACTTGCTAACTAAAAAAAATTAAAAAAAAAAAATAATGTGTATCTGTATCGGCAAAAGGAATCCATTTTATTTCCGGTACCCAAACTCTTCCGGAATTACTAGTTTAGGGCTGCTTGATTGAAACTGGACTTCCCGGCACCTCAGAGGCAGAGTGAGAGAACATTTAAAGTATGGTTCCGCAATGATAAACAACATTACCAGAATTTGAAAAATTAAGTCAAAGATACTGTTTATATGTTTAAAAAACTGCTGTCACGAGGTGAACCATAAATTCGGTATTAGCTTCTGTACTAGCTTTCGTAATAACGAAATGAGGTGGTACCCTGTAGAAGTTTTGCAAAATACAGAAGATAAAAGAGGAAAAGAAAATCACCTAGGAACCCACCGCGCCGTCCCTCTCAGCAGCGGGTGAGCACATGTGCCTGTGTGATCTCACAGTTTTATGTGTGTTTTTTTTTTTCCTCGCCTCAAATTAAATTATGAATAACTTCCCGGCTCATAAATATTGTACTCTGAGCATTTCTAGGTATCTGAAAACAGGGTCTTAAAGAGTATATAACATCCATTGCATGGCTACTGTTAGCCTTCTTTTCGAAATCTTTTAAGTATGCTCCATACAGCTGAAGGGCACTGGTCGCCCATCTTGGACACAGACGTCTTCTACAGGCCACTGGGTACTTTCAGATTTTCTCACGTTTCCCCTGGCCCACAGAGCTCACCCTTCACCTAGACAGCCACTTGGGGATGTGAGAAGGGTTAGTCAGTCTCTTAAGTCCATTCAACCTTGACCTTTCTGGAGCAGTCAGTGCCAGCTGGATTGGTGGTTTTAATAATGTGAACGCTTGCCTCCTGGAATGGGCCCAAGTTAATCTGACTTGAAGAGGCCCCGAGAAATCCACGTTAAAGTGCTTAGAATTTCTGATGTCACGGACATCCTAAGAGATAGATTTAATTCTGAAAATCTATTTTTTCTTCTTTGCAAATCAGAGCACCCGTGTTACCACTGAGGTCCGGCTGTTCTTCCAAGGCAAGCTGGAGAGAGAATTACTCCAGGAGGTGGTGTCTGGTCTGCACGGCCAGTCTACGCCACCAGCGGGCTCTCCCCGGCACTGAGCTGGAAGCAGATGACCTGACCTACTGTTCACATGCAGTGTGCCACTAACATTCATCCTTACCTTTCAGACCAATTTTAAGTTACTGGTCCACCCCTGGTAAATGTCTCAGAGGGTTCATGCCGACACTGAACACAGGAGAGGAGAGAATTTAAAAAGAAAAAAACAAAACAAAACAAAACAAAAACAAAAAAACAAAAAACAAAACACAAAAGTGGCATTACTTATCACCCCATTTCCCCGTCCCCACCCCCAGCCCACCCCAGTCAGCGGTGGGTGAGAAACACGGTCCAGGGTTCGGAGAGATCGCAAACTGTGATAAGCTGCACTTGCCTGTTGCTAGGAAACGGTGCATGGCCAGGAGAAGCTGTGGTGATATTTTAACCTTCATCTCGCTGTCTGTCTGCTTAAAGGCAGAAAAATCTTGTTTTCTTTCCCGATGGGCCACTTTCTTTTTCGTTCTGTTATCAGCTGACCGAAGAACGAGAAAAGATAAAAGGAAATGCATTCGATTACATCAGGGCACTTTTTGAATGAAAAGGACACAATCCACTGGAAAGGCTAGACTACCTCCAGATCGCAGGCACTCTAGGCACCAACGCCCCACAGAAAAAGGAGGAGAGAGAATCCTCCACAAATCAGTGCAGCACAGTCATGACCCAATTCAAAGTAAGGCGACTAGGACCAACGGTAAACATTCTCCACAAAGATCTTCAGAGCCCTTGTGAGTACACGACAGGGACAAAACCCTCACACAAGCCATGTAACCCCACAGTGATGGCATGCATCTCAGGGCCTACACAGTCTCCTGTCACTCGGTGTCACCACACTGCGGGGAAGAACAATCACCGGGTGACAGAAGACACAGCGAACGGTGCCCTGCCTTGCAGAGGCTTTTAGCCTCCGCCGAAACAGGGAAAACAAACATCTGAACAAAACCTCTTCAGAAACAGAAAAGAACGTTTTCATAGAACATTTTAACAATAATATCTGTTAGCTTCATTTCTACCCCAGACCCGGAGACCCTCAAGGTCAAGCAAATACAAAGAAGGTCAACCAGAAGAGAGGTCGGCATACTTCCTCTGTCAAGGGCTAGGTAGTATTTCAGGCTCTGGGGGCCACACGGTGTCTGTTGGATCTGCTCAACCCTACTGCTGAACAAAAGCAACCATATGTGAAAGAGCTAACAGGGCGTGTGCCAACAAAACTTTATTATGGAGATGAAATTCGAATTTCATAGTATTTTCTCATGTCTCTAAGTAATTATTCTTTTCATGTTTTCAATGATTACCCAATGTAAAAAACAAACAAAAATTCTCAGCTTGGGGGCTCTCCAAACACTGGCGGCCACTTGTGGGCTGTAGTTTGTTGTTGTTGTTGTTTTTGCAAACCCCTGATCTAGATGGTGTCTAATACAAAACCCTTTTCCAGTACTTTTCTCAACAGAGAAATGATCAAGAAAAAACTTGGTTAAAGACAAGACCTGAATCGCTCACTCCTCTCTCAAGAATCCTGAGTCTGTACGCTATTACCATTTCATGCCTAGGGCCAAGCAGACTTAATTACCAGGCTGGTCCTGGGGTGAGGGCAATCGTAACTTATCATTTTCTTCTGTCTCGAATTCTTTTCAGAACCAGACAGCATAAATCAACACCATATTTCCAAATAATTTTCTAATGGCAAACGTAGTCCTCAGAGTCCTGATCGCCTCTCGACTTCAAGGATATCCCTAAAACCATGTGGTCAGCATTCCATCCAGCCAGGCAGGCTGGGCAACACTTCTGTGTAAAATCAGTTTAATCGAGGTTTAAGAGACTTTAACTGGAAAGCAAACATAAGATCTCCTATCTCGTAAGTACTTTAGTTATCTTTCTTATGATGAGTACCACCCCCGAAGAAACAAAGAAAAAATCTCTCTCTCTCTCTCTATAGATATATAAAGAGGCACACTTGGTATTAAATGGTCACTCGAAGGAAGGATGAAAAGACTGTCAACACACAAGTAACAATATTCTTGATTATGTGATCTCTGACTACTCTCCAAGTGTCAAGAAGATAAAACACATAGGAAATGGTGATTTTAAAGAACACATTAATATATAGATGAGAAAAAAGACACATTTTCAGAAGCAAGTCATTTCCTAAATATCAAGTTTATCCTTCCAAGGGTACATGGAAGACTCTCATTATTAAAATGAGGAACGTTCCCATCTAGCAGGACTAAATAAAAATCGCTCTGTTTTAAGCAAGGCAGGCCCCATCCCAGGGGCCCCAGGCCATGTGAACAATCCATTTCCCTTTTAAGTCATGCTTTAATAAGCCAAACAGAACAAACAGAGCCCAGATACTCTTCTCTGGCCCACCTCTGAGAGCCCCAAACATCTCCAGGCAAACACTCCCCTGTCTCGTTATTAATCTCTTGAAAGAGATTACTAAGATTCTACTAAGAATGAGGCTGAAGAAGGTTTACACCCCACAGTCCAACAATCCAGTTGAGGACTTCAGTGAGACAGGATTCCGCTTCAATACTCAGCCCAGGATTGTTTACCTCACACGCAAAGACCAGCGGATCTTCCCCTCCCTCTACAAACAAGCCAAGAGACTTCTACCCCCTTCACCCATTTCCCCCTGCCCCCCCCAAAGAAGATAGAGTAGCACATAAAGGGAAAAACACATTTCTATTGTGTACCCTACCCTGTCCTGCTCCCCGTCCCTCCCAGTGAGCACTCCTTGCCACAGCAAAGCTACGCTCACAAACCTCACCTCTACCCTGGCCCCTGGGTTCTAGAACAAGGACATTTAAATGGTGGCAATCCATCCATTTAACAAATCCTCCTCACAAGCACTTGAATTTGGACCTTAAGTAGAAAAAGAAATTTATCTGAACACAACTGCCTAGCTGTGGAAAATAAAAATGTAGTGAAGAGCAACTCTTTTACCACACCTACAATAAAAGTAAAAACCAAGAAGGGAGTTTTCTGTTCAGGGCAAGTAATGCCCTCATCCCTTGTTAGAAGAAGTTGGCTTTTCAAAAAAAAAAAAGACAAACACAAAAATGAAATATTGCCACTCTACACCACAGGCCCTGCCTCTCCTTTCCCCCCTCTGATGAAGGTTCTGGAACACACAGCTAAGTGGTGTGTTCCACATACACACAGCACATACACATAGACACAGCACGTCATGAGAGACAGAGGCAAGAGGCCACTGGAGACGAGAGCGGACTCACGAACGAGATGACAGAAAACAGCGAAGGTTTTGAAAAAAATCACACTCTGACTACTCACTGTATAAATCTGTTTCGTCTAGAATCTCAGATTTGATGATTTCTTCAATCACGTCTTCTAATGTGACAATTCCCAGAACTTCATAAAACGGGTCCCCTTCTCCTTCATTGTTCACTCGCTGCACAATGGCCAAATGAGATTTACCTTTAAAGAAAAGAAAACAAAGTTGAGGAAGCAATTCTCTGACTCTCCGGAAGGAAGTCTGGCACGGGAGCATGTTAAGAACAGAGGCGAACGCAGAGACCGGATGATCCAAGTCTGCATTTCGGCGTTTAAACACGGGGTGGAAATGGCACAGGCAAATGGAAAAGTTTCCCGAGTCATCGAAAGCAAGACGACTGAGCAGGAAGAGCCTCGACTTCTACACACGTCAGCCTGCGCCCCGTTACCATTCGCTTCCTCATGGGGTAGATCTTCAATCATGTCAGCCCCTCCTCTGTGACCTTATAGCAACCGCCTTTTTTTTTTTTTTTTTTTTTTTTTAGGAGAATGGTTCTCCAAGTGTGGTCTGTGGACCCTTAGGGATGCCCAAGACCCTCTTAGGAGGGCAGCGAGGTCAGATGATTTCCAGTGGAACACTCAACGTTCCCGACCTTTTGCACTGTGCTGGGGTTTGAGCCCATCAGGCAAAGCTGCCCAAGCACAAAGCGAGGCAGTAGGGGCAGACCAGGTTCTCTGCCACCACACATGCTCAGGAAATGGGGGGAAAGTCCATTTCTCTTCAGAATGTCCCTAGTGAAGATGTAAAAATTAATTTCATTAAATCTTGACCTTGAGTACTTGTCCTTTAATACTGTACGTGGCAAAAGGAGACCCACCCTAAAACACTTGAGTCACATCCTGAGGTATAATCATTGTCTTGAGGAAAGGCACTTACACAACTGTTTGCATGGGCAGGTTGCACTAGCCACGTTTTTCACTGGACGACATTTTTATCTGAAGGGTAAGTACCCAATGGATGGTGTTTAGACTTGTATATCTGGCAAATATTTCCTTGAAAATGGACAAAATGAGCCTGCAAAGTTAAGGAAAACAACAGCAGCATTTGCTAGTGATAAAATTTGAGCTTTCACAGGAAAATTGGGATTTGGGGAAACTTGTGTCCACCACAGGCTTGAGAACTTCTCAACAAGGAGTTTTCTGATGAAGTAACGAGTGGGATTTTTAAAAATACTGAATAATGAAATAGGTCAACATGTCAAAGATCTACAGGACTCTCTGAACCAGTATTTTCCAAATGGCCATGGGAATGGTGCTACCAAGTCATGCACAGGTAAACAATCTATTCAGAGTACAAGTCAGAACAACAGATTCTTTTTTCCTCTCATACCCAATTTTAATATTTTTTTAAAAGAAGCTTTTATTTAAATTCCAGTTATTTAACAGACTGGGTAACATTAGTGTCAAGTGTACGATTTAGTGACTCAACAGCTCCATGCAACACCCAGCGCTCATTGCCACAAGTGCCTTCCTTGATCCCGGTCACCTATTTCCCCCATCTTCCCGCTCACCCCCTCTCTGGTCACCATCAGTTTGTTCTCTACAGGTACAGAGTCTGCTGCTTGGTTATACCAATGGATTTCTTTTCTTTTTTCATTCTTTCTTTCTTTTTCTTTTTAAAGATATTTATTTATTTATTTATTTGACAGATCATAGGTAAGCAGAGAGGGGAGAGGGGAAGCAGGCTCCCTGCTGAGCAGAGAGCCTGATGCGGGACTCAATCCCAGGACCCCGAGATCATGACCTGAGCTGAAGGCAGAGGCTTAACCCACTGAGCCACCCAGGTACCCCTAGACCAGTGGATTTCTTAAAATAAACTATTTATTTGGAATAATTTTAGATTGACAGAAAATCTGTAAAGACAGTGCAGAATGCCTGTGGAGCCTCTCCTCAGTTGCCCCCATTGTCAACACCCTGCATTACCACAACATATTTGTAAAACTAAGAAATTGACCATTGATACAATAAATTCCAGACTTATTTGGGATTTCACCAGTTTTTCCATTAACTCTCTCTTTCTGTTCTAATATCCAGTCCAGAGTACCACACTGCATTCAGGTGTCCTGTCTCCTTTGGCATCTGACAGTTTCTTAGTCTTTGTTTTTTTATGACCTCGACAATCAAGGAGTACTGGTCAGGAATCCTGTAGAATGTCCTTTGATTTGGGTTTGTCTGATGTTTTCTCGTGATTAGACTGGGGTTCTGGGTTTTCTAGTTACATCACATCAGGGCTTTCTCGACAGCCACATGACATTTCGAGTTTCTCTACTATCCAGTTACTCATTTTTCTTCTTTCTCCAATTCTATCCCTTGGAAGCCGGTCATGAAGTCCAACCCACCCTCACGGAGTGGGGAGGAGTAGAAATGAAGCTCTCCTTCCTGGACTGGGAGAGTACCGACATAGAGTATGCAGAATTTTTCTTTAAGGAAGATTTCAGACCAAAGGATTTCAATTTAACAGTGTACCCAAACTCCACTGGAATAGTTTCAGATTCTACATGACAACTAACCTTTAAAAAACTACCACTTGTGGAGTTTTGGTAGAGTATCAAAGGAAGATATTCCCAATCCCCCAAAATGGTTGTTCAAATACCCTGTCCCTTTCCAAATATCTGTGGGAGCTCAGATTTTCTTCATCTTTTTCAATTAAAACATATACTGCACAGACTGAATGCCGAAGATGATAGATGGGCTGCTATTTTTGTTTTGGAAAAGTTATTTTTAATAAAAATGTTATTTATGTTTATGTAGTGTATCTATTACTGTCCTTCAAAAATTAATTAACCAGAAATGAATTAAGGTGTTTTATATTACTCCACTTTAATTTCAAATACAGTGAATATCAAAAGACAGAACCCACACAAAGTTCAAGAGTCCTCAGTAATTCTTAAGAGCTTAAAGAGATCTGAAGACAAAGTTTTTGTTTTTGTTTTTAAGACTTTATTTATTTATTTGACAGAGACAGGGGGAGAGAGGGAATGCAAGCAGGGAGAATGGGAGAGGGACAACCAGGCTTCCCGCTGAGCAGGGAGCCCAATGTGGGGCTCGATCCCAGGACCCTAGGATCATAACCTGAGCCAAAGGCAGATACCCAACAACTGAGCCACCCAGGCAGCCCTGAAGACAAGAAAGTTTAAGAACAGCTGCCAGAGGAGACGGCCAGAAGGGTAAGGGAGGAGCAGGTGCCCCAGAGCTGAACAGTCCTGGATTGAAATCCCAGCACGGGCCCTTCCTAGCCATTACTAGCTGTGTGATCACGAGCAAATTCCAGAACTTTCCTGAGCCTCAGTCTCCTCATCTCTTAAAACCAGGCTCATAATAACTGCTGCCACACACAACTGCCCTGAACATCAGAGATCGTGTTGGGACCAGCAAGGACAGTGGCTGGGAGTCCCTAAACGATCAGGAAATGGGAACTCTCATTCTCTTTTTAACATTCTTCCTCAGTTCTAAGACACCATCAACTTATTACCAGCTTATTCAGAGACAAGAAAACCCTCTATATTAAAAGTATACCCTGACTAAAAGATGCATTTCCCTTTCAGAAAAAAAATTTTTTTTTAAATTTTTTTTAAAGATTTTATTTATTTATTTGACAGAGAGAGATCACAAGTAGGCAGAGAGGCAGGCAGAGAGAGAGAGAGGAGGAAGCAGGCTCCCCGCCAAGCAGAGAGCCCGATGCGGGACTCGATCCCAGGACCCCGAGATCATGACCTGAGCCGAAGGCAGCGGCTTATCCCACTGAACCACCCAGGTGCCCCAGAAAAAAAATCTTTTAAGATAATAATGCATCTCTCAAATACCGATATTGGTTTTCCTAATCCAAGGCATGTGAGGCATCCAAAACAGGTCCTTTATTTAAGCCAAGAAGACATGATCTGGAAATTTCATGCTCTGTTAACATGTGTACTACTTTCTTTAATGACCGGGTGGGGATTCTTTGGAGCGGGGGATGGTAGGGGGGGTTACTTAAATAAAGTTTACCTAAAACTTCAAATCAGGTGAGTTGACTCAAACACAACCAGCTAGACAAACTAAAAAATATTCTCTGGGGGGTCAGAATGTGATCGAGTTCCCAGCACTTACTCAGAAACTGGCTCTGGTTTTATAGGTTTGTGGGTCCTTTCCTGCTCTGCTTCAGACCCCTTTACAGGCATCAGGGAAGCCTCGAAGCTTAGATTGTTAGACGATTAGGCATCCTAACAATTTTCATCCTTAGCGTGCTCATGCTCAAAGAATGAAAATATTTTGAGCAAATGAAGAGGGAAACTTATCAGCAATAGATATAAACACACATCAGGTCACGTCACTGCTACCCTGGTCCATTCAGGCCGGTCACTTTCTCACATCTGCTTTCCCAAGGACCCAAACATAAGCAGTTAAAAATTCTTGGTGAATGCTGTCTGTCGAAAGTTAAATTCTTTTGCTATTCCCAGCTTGTGATCATTTAAAAGGAATTTTCCAAAGCAAGGTCTAATATTAGACTCAAAATGAAGTTTCCATTCCACTGAGGCACTATTCTCACCAAAGTAACTACCGCATAATCAGATTGTCTTGGAGCGATTCGTTTAAATGCAGATGGACATACTTGAAATACCAGCTCGAAGGCACCAACAGATCTGAGTGGAAAGGGCCATACTCGACGAGAAACTATTCGTGTGAGTTAGGTTTCGTAGACCGAAAAATCACTAAGTTTTCTTCCAAGCTCACTTGTAGGCTTTCATCCCCCTACTTCCAGTGTTGAAACTCCTGCAGCTGCCCCAGAGCCACATTCTTTTAGCTTTGCAATTCCTGGTGAGAAGTCCTGTTTTCTGAAACTTTTTTCCAGGTAAGCAATACAACAAAACAAAACAAAACAAAAACGTTCCTCCTGTCGGATCACGAGATTGTATCCCCTCCATTTAACCATTTGCCGCAAGGAATGTGGTCTTCAATTTCAGCCACGGAGCAATCCAAAAGAAAAGGTAAACTTGTTGATGGGAGAAATTTTAAATAACTGAGTTCAAATAACATACTTTTTAACCCGAGTGTGGGGAGAATTAAGTCAGGATTAACAGCAGAAAAGCAACTTTGGGGAAACTCATGAAAGCCAAAGTCAAAAACTAGAAAAGATTATGAACTAATGGATACTTAGCTTCCAAAGAGATGAAAATACAGCCATCAGCAAAATATGTAATTACAGGCATTAAATAACACTAGAACTTTTTAATATCTATAGATTAAATGAACTCAATAAAGTGTATGTGTAACAAAGAAAACATACACGGCTGTCACTATTAGGACCTGGAGAGAACCCTTTCTGGCAAGCTGGAAGGGATCTTGTGGTGTTCCAGTCGCTTCAAACCATCCTGAAATATAAACCCCTAGCCTTTCTTCCTCCAGCTCTGGTCCTAGAAATGGAGGAAAAACAGATCACCAAGTCAGGCTGAAGAGAACCCAAGCAGGCCTGTTTTCAGACTATAGGGTTCTAGGAGATATCTCAACTCAAATCCAGAATTATAAGCAAGTTATTAGAAAGGAGTAACCTAGATTGTTCATCTTTAACTGTTGTGTGCTCAGGGCAAGGCACCTGCACAGATGACTTCGGAAGAACCAGTCTCCATGATGAGATGAGCTCAGTGACCATCTGCACACAGTAAGGCAGGCATCAACTTCCTGCCGCTGCCTGTTCCCACCTGGCGTGTTCTCTCTGGACTGCTGATCTAGCCCAGCACAGGGGCCAGGTGGCAGCCCTGTACCTTTTAACTTTGCTTCAATCCCAGGCTCAGATTTTATTTTATTTTATTTTTTTAAGATTTTATTTATTTATTTGACAGAGAGAGATCACAAGTAGGCAGAGAGGCAGGCAGAGAGAGAGAGAGGAGGAAACAGGCTTCCTGCTGAGCAGAGAGCCCGATGTGGGACTCGATCCCAGGACCCTGAGATCATGACCTGAGCCGAAGGCAGCGGCTTAACCCACTGAGCCACCCAGGCGCCCACCAGGAAGAACACAAGCAGGAAGATTCAATGTGGAGAAAAGCCAAACATGGTACAATCATCGTTACTGCTACGTTGCTCAACTCCAGGGGCGTGGCCAGCAGAGAGCACATGGTCTGTTCCCCCTACGCCATGCCGTGCAGGAGCCCCTCACTAACCAAAGCTGGGGCCCAGGAAGCTTGGGGAGGCCTTCATTTTAAAAAGATTCTAAGTGGTGGGCGCCTGGGTGGCTCAGTGGGTTAAGCCGCTGCCTTCGGCTCAGGTCATGATCTTAGGGTCCTGGGATCGAGTCCCACATCGGGCTCTCTGCTCAGCAGGGAGCCTGTTTCCTCCTCTCTCTCTCTGCCTGCCTCTCTGCCTACTTACTTGTGATCTCTCTGTCAAATAAATAAATAAAATCTTTAAAAAAAAAAAAAAAAAAGATTCTCAGTGGTAACAAGTTCCCAAAATGGGATGGAGGAGATCTGAAGGGCCATACTCAGGTTCTCCCCAAGGACATCAGTTTTGATTACTGGCCAAGAAGTCAATCAATAATACACTTGGAGCAGAATGAGCCTTGTTTTACAAAATATGAACACAACGGATCACGTGAGATGAAGTGTATGAGCATAATCTGTGACCCATAAAACACAGGGCCGTGCAACTAACTGGTGGGGGAGAGAGACACTAGGAGGGAGAGACAACAAAAAAGCATGTCCAGCTGGGGACCAGGAGCCATGGAGAACAAACAGCAGGGGCAGAATTATTTAATACAGGATGGGCAGGGAGGGCCTCACTAATGAGGGGACATCGGAGCGAAGCTGAGGGGCACAGAGGAGCCAGATGAAGCAGGTAAGGGACCAGGGCGGGGGGTGACAGGCGGGAGGAATAACAGGCCCTGAGGAGGGAGAGGCTGGAGGAGAAGGCAGGGAGGCTGGTGTGGAGGGAGCAGAGCCAGCAAGAGGGAAGCCGGTGGAGAGGAGGGGCAGGTCATATAACCAGTAGAAAGGCGGGAGCTTCTGCTCTGAGACAGGTGGTCAGGTGGTCATTGGAAGGTTCTGAGCCAAAGAGTGGCATGGCCTGGATGGTTCTAAAAGGATCTCCCTGCCTGCGGAGGTGAGAAGAGGCTTGGCAGCTGGTAGGAAGAGTTCGGCAGTGGGGAAGGGCTGAGGCCGGGAGAAGGGAGAGCCGGAAAAGTTATGTCAGGAATCTAAGTGAGAGGGGAGGGTGGCGTGGAGCAGGTGCTAGCAGTGGAGGTGACAAGTACTTAGATTCTGAGTATGTCAGATAGAGCCGGCAGCTCTGGCTGATGGACTGAATGTAGGGCAGAGGCGAGAGGAGTCAAGGCCAGTTCTAAGGTGTTTCCGCCCGAGCCAGGGGAAGGAGAGTCGCAGCTACTGCCAAGGGCTGCTGGAAGGCCCGCATCTGAAAGGGTGACATCAGTCCCGTTGTAGACAGGCCAGCTGAGAGAGGCCAGAGGGAGTATGCAGAAGAAGGACAATGGGGTTTCGAAAGCCAGATTTTTAAAAAACGATTTTAAGAAGCAGAGAGGACTGGAAATCATCAAATGCAGCCTAAAAGGCCATGAGAGCTGATTACGGGGACAAAAGACCCTCAAGCGTGAAGCATCGAAGGCCGCGGTCCGTGCCCAGAGTCCGTGGGACTTCCACTCCGACCCTTCTTGCTAGCGGGAGACATGAGCTGCTTCTGCTGGGGACCTTCGCCACAAAGACCTGTGTCACTAGGACAGAACTAGGCTTTCCTCTCCAAAGCAACACGCCCCTCTCCAAGTACCCACTTCTAGAAATGACACCATTAGATTTCCAGTCACCCAGGCTTGACGCTCTGAAACTGCCTTTGCCTCTCCTCTCCCTGCTCTCACTTTTCCTCCTCCTTTTTCATGACGCGTGAATACAGAGCATCTAAGATGATGAGTGAGGCCGGTGAGTCTCCACAGGTACAGATTCCTGCAGAACCACCGCCCAGGAGGACTAGCAAGGTCAGGGCAGAACAACGGACCAAAGGGGGTGAATGAGGCAGGAGGCTAGAGGGGAGCCCAGAGCAGGGAAGAGGGAACAGAGGGGGACAGACGTGCCTAAGTAGGATAAACTCACTTCTGGTTCCAAGGCAGGTAGAGGCCCGCCTGTGGTCTCCCTGGGAAGACGTCCGTTCCCCAGCCCCTTCTGTTTGTTGACAAAGGATCCTCCCAAAATAGAAATCCCAGTGATCCTGCAACATGCGAGCTCACGATGATTAAGTGGGAATACAGCCTCCGAAGAAGGGAAGCGATGCTCCTCCTGTCCGCAGTCACACCTGCATTATTGTGTTCGGGGCTGGGTTTTGTAATTTACCAGAGGCAAACTGAGGACAGAACTACCAAGGTCCTTACCACATACCACATGAGGCACAAATGAAAAGACCAGAGACTTCTAGAAGAGACTGCTAGAAGAGACACCTGGGCAGAGGTGGAACTCAACAGAAGCCTTCAAGTCTCTGAAATGGAAAGCCATCGGTGGCGCCTGTGCCCTTCACCCAACAGCGTGCTACCTGCACTTGTTCCTCCATCTCCCCTGATGAGACTGTCACCTCCTTGAAGACAGGAGCCTAGGCTTTATGCATCTTTGTATTACCCTCCTCCCAGCCCCCACAACCCCGCCAAGTCTAGCACATCCCCGAACTCCTGTCTCTTTTCTGCTCCTGGAAACCTAAGGCTCACTGGATTGCAACACGCTCATGTCATCCCTTCTGTGGTGTTCACTTCCCATCTGCTCAGCGAAGGAGAAAACCTGGTAGAGTAGGGCTCAGAGGCCATCAAAACCTGGCCACATGGCCCCCTCTTTCCACCTCTGTCTCCATACTCCTCCTACATGCTCACAAGCCAGCAGGTGGCCCGATGTCCTCCAGTTGTAACCATGACAGCTTTACTCCAGCTCTCCTCGAAGTCCCAATCCTGGCAGTCCTTGTCATTGCTGCCCCCGCGTGGAACGCCTCTCCAAATGGCACCTTTCCCAGGATGCCCTTCCTGGTCCCCAAAGGTAGAGATGGTCCTTTCTCTTTCTCAACTCCCACAGCGTCCCCTACATTTCTCATCAGGCATGGTCACTGGCTGCCTCCTAGTAAGGCTGTCATCTTCTCTGCTGGACTGAGCTCCTCGATCACCCCCTTCTCCCACAGCACCTGGCTGAGGCCCACCCCACCTCACCCAACAGGTAGGAAGGAGCATCTCTCAGAAGGGGTTGGTCCTCACAGTACCCGAACCCCTGCACTCACTTCCACGACACACCCCTCTGGGATCGCAGCTCCCACCATCCCCCAGCCCGAGCGCCTGCGTCTCTGCACCCACATTACCCTTAACCAGACACAGGTCCTCTCCCCATCCATTTCCCTCTCAATTCAACAGCTACCCACCCACCCCCCAAAAAAGAAGGTTCCCCTGAATTATAAGCCACATTACACAAAGCCATTTTCTCATAACTTTTGTAAGTAAAACATGGGTGAACTCTTACACATGTCTTGTAGGTCTTGTAGGTCTTGTACTGACTAACATGGTAACAGGTATCATGTAACATGAGAACAGCAATTCAACTTAAGGAGAAGCAACAGAATTTCTTTTTCAGGAGCTCTATTGCCCAGTGATTTCTGTACCATTTAAAGCTAAACTGGAAACAAATTCGTGTGTGTGTGTGTGTGTGTGTGTGCATCTGTGTGTGTGTAAGTACTTATTTTACCTTACTACCCCCACCAGAGCTAAATGCATTTTTTCCAATTGAATTTTCCCACCATAAAATACACCAGAAAAATGTGACACAGATCTTAAAATAGTCCTATATAAACAATACAGGAGTATATATATAGAAGCACTTGCTGTATATAGAAATCAGTGGGCTTAAGTGATGATAACTGTTGCTATTCTGGGAGACAAAAGCCCCCTTTTACCAAAAGTTTTACTACTTCCAAAAATTCTTGTGGCCGACCAGTAAGCGGCTGCCTGAGTTCTCTCCGGCCGGACAGCTCCTCCAGCCCAGACATGCGGGGTCATCTCAGTCACCCACAGCCTCACTCCCAGTTAGGTCATGTCTGCCCGGGGTGGGGGCGAATGTGGTTTACTGGGGTTGGCCATGGAATCATGGCTCCCTAAAATCTGAGTTGGGAGGGCACTGAGGGGAGAGTTTTGACAAGATAACATTTCCTAACAGGACCACTTTCTGAACAGAACTCTGAAGTTACCTACTACCTCCGATGATAGAACTTTCAGGGAACCGGCCTGCTATTCAATGGTCACTCAAAGAGTGAGGAGGCTGTCACTCACTGAGGCCCTCGGCCCCCAAAGGACTTTTCTTCCCCTCCCAGAAGCAAAGCAAATGCCTTCCCAGAAGTTGACTGCAGGGTCTTGGGCACTGTGCAGAACACCACCCCTCTACCACCGCCACAGGTTAGATCCACCAGGGCCCAGCTCCAGTGATGCACCGACAGTGGCCCTCCCTGTGTGTTATCCACATCTGCCTCTTAACCTCTAAATGGAGCCTGGGGCCACCTTCCCATTCATAACTGTAGCTTCTTATCCTGTATCCCTAAAATCGCAGTATCAGAGAGAAAAAAAATTAGGTTGTCAATATCTTTTAAGACATTTTAAAAGGAATTAGGTCTGTAAGATATCTTCATAGTGCTACTACTGACTGGTTGGATTTCGTTGTCCGCACCAATCTCTCACGCAGTCAGATCAGAAACCGCACAGGCTGAGAAAATCCAATCCATGGGGTTCTCAGAACTTGACGGCTGTATCAGTGGAGACGGGGGGAAGGTATGGTTGCCTCGAAGGACAACCACCTTTACATGTTAGGAAAATTCCTGAAGTATATTAAAGCCACAGACAACTGCCTGGCCAATCACAGGCACACAAATATATATGGAGTAAAGCCACAAATTTATTTAAATCCTTTGGAAATATTTTTTATTTTCCATCTATACCACTCTCTGTGTTTAAAAAAAAAAAAAAGGAAAGGAAGAAAGTTATTTCACCGGTCCTGAAACTACCACTTGCATTTTTAAAGGTATCTTCTGGGCTTACTCAGATTTTGTCCATTAGTTTTTAAGTTATATCCACATCTCGCTCAGTCGTCACCATTGTAGAGACACGGTCTGTTTACAATATGCCCAATAATATTCCATCTAAGCATTTAATCGTGATTCTTGAAAAAAACTTTATATTTAACACTACACACTCACCTGTCCCCTCCAATTTTCCCATCAGGCATATGCTCTTCTACTCAACAAATCTATGTTGAGAATATACTTTATTCCTGGCAGAGGACCAAATATATTTAGGTGTCTACCTTCTTAAGGAAACCATTTTTTTAAATGATTAGAAAATGGATTCTCATTACAAAAAGATTATTTGCTTTATAAAATAAATTGTTCTATTAGGATTTCATTTTGAGATAACTGTATATTCATACATAGTCGTAAGAAACAAGATGCTGAGTGTTTTTAACCCAGTTTCCTTGATGGTAAAATCTTGCCAAACTATAGCCCAGTATCCCAACCAGGGCACGGACGCTGCCTCAGTTACCACACAGAACAGGTCCGTCCCCACAAGATCTCATGGACTTCCCCTCCCCCTCCTCCAAACAGGCCATTTTAATAGTTTCTCTGGTGAAATAAAGACTTAGTGTTCTACTGGCAGTGACACTTAAGTTTAGCGTTTAAGTTCAGGCAAATGTTAAAAAGCTCACAAAATGGTAATCAATAGGAAAACATTTTTTAGTCCACAAAAGCTTGGTTGACAAGGCAACTTTTGAAAACATAAGAGCAGGGGGTTTGGAGGGTCTAATCCTGATGAGATGAACTATCCTGAGGCTTGCCCTTCCCGGGTTGGCCAAGGCACACTGTAGGCAGTTAGGAACTCTTGAGTGCTCAGATAGGACTGTTTCTCAAGATTAGTAGAGAAATAAGCCTGAATTTAATAAACATCTGTAGAGGTGCCTCAACGGCAGTATCATTTTCCAGAGAGCTCTTCCTCGGTTTCTCTAGATGGGATGGAATTTTCATGTGTCCACTTGGGGAGGGAACTAACCGAGGTGCTGCGGGAAGGGATTTCACAGATGAATTAAAATCTCTAATCGGTTAACTTTGAGGGTAATTATCCTGAGTGGGCCTGACCTGATTAGCTAGAAGGCCTTAAAAGCAGGGTGCAGACTTTCTGAGAACTAGAAGTTCCACACGTCAAAAACAGCTGCAAACCATGCTGGCGTGCGTCCTTTCCTACCGACTCAGGACTGCCTTAGCCTCCACAATGATGCATGCCTGTTCCTTCTAACAGATCCCTTAATGAATACTGTGTGTGTCTGTCTGTCTTCTGCTGGTTCTGCTTGTTGGACAGACTCAGGATCCGCACCACAAAGGGATTTAGAAAGCAGATAGCAAAACAAAATTAGGATTAGATGAAGTTTTCATGTCTCAAACCCAAGACAATGGACGATTGTCTACAAAGACAAAGTGATGTGGATGCTGAGGCAGAGCGAGATGCTTAATGAACTTTCTGGTAGAAAGAGCAAATCAAGTAACCTTTTGGAACAACAAAAAAATTTACCTAGACTAAACTGTAGTTGTATCTAAAAAAAACTAAATCCTTTCTTTCAATCCATCCAAATGGACCCCTTCCATTAAAGACCGCCATCTGGTCCTTCCACCTAAGTTCGGATTCCAGGCTGAAAACAATAGATGGGCTTGCATTCCCATGCCACCACCCACCTGGGGTTCTCTTTTGCTTGCCTTCAGTTTTGCTGCCAGATGCTTTAGCCAGAAACCCAAAGTCAGGCAATTAATATAAGATTCCAGCCATTCTGTGACTTAATGGCCCATCCAAATGATTTGTGAGAAACTCTCCTGAATCAACAGAAGAGAAACTGAAGAGTTTTTTCCATTATTCCTCTCTCCCAGAGTATTTAAAGACTTGGGATTTTCCCATCTTTTGGGGAAATATTTTTATTATAAATAGTGAAGCATGCCGGGCATCTCCGCTTCATCTTTTTTGGTGGTAACACTCACTGTACACTCACTGGAATGTTTTCCTAGTAAATGATCAGCAATGGAAAACATGGCTAAGACAAAAGACGGCTTTCGGGAGGAGAGAATGGGAACCTTCTCATCTTTCCCAAGAGACAGGTAGTTCTTCTATAGAACTCTGGTATTTATTTTAGAACTAATGAGTCTAAGGCTACTAATGACTCGTAGCCTTTGGATGATGAAGACTGGCCATACCAGTAAGGTAAGAGTCCAACAGATTCACAGCAGTCCATCAAACCCAGTAGGAGATTCCAAAAAGAGAAATGCATTTCTGCTGCTAAGGCCAAATGCCACTGTCTTTCATTTAATGATTTTCTCTTCTGTCCCTTCCTTGTATCTTACTTTTCTGGACCAATCATCATTTAGAACTCTGTTTTGTAGTCCAATCCCCCTCTTGATTGCAACTCAACTAAATTTCCTGCATGATTTTTATAACACAAGTAGACAAGACTGGTAGGGACAGACACCAAGTCATACATAAAAATTCAATTCTCTTTGTGATGTTCAGAATGAACAAAAATTATCTCAGCCTAGACAAAGTGTTAAAAAACACTGCAGATCAATCAAGTCACACCATTTCCTGCTTTAGAAGCAGGCATTTTAAGGAAAGGCCTGAGCAGGTACCCATTCCTTTTAAGCCTGCTTAAAGGGGAAACTGAGGGCTGATTTTGTTCAAGAGACACCTATTGCCTTTCCCACTCAAGTTTCCTTTTGTAAAGTCCTTCCTGAGGATCTCAAGTTGGAATGAGGAGGGGGGATTGTTATTACTGTACAGTTAATATAAGATTATCGAAAGTCACTGAGTCCTAAAGTTGAGGGAAAACTAGATCATGTAGTTTAATTTCTTATCCAATGTATTTAATCCTGCAAGGAAATTTTATGCAAATAAACTACTTGGAAAAAAAATGAAGGCAAAAATAGTTTGACATTTTCCTTATTGTCCTGACATAGCAGAAGTCCTAGCATCTTACTCTTCTGTTTCCTGTTCCTGGGAACCTCAAGCACATCATTGTGTGTTGTTTTTGGTTTTTAGATTTTTTATTTATTTGCCAGAGAGAGAGAGAGAGATATCATAAGCAGGCAAAGAGGCAGGTGGAAAGAGGGGGAAGCAGGCCCTCTGCTGAGCAGAAAGTCCGATGCAGGGCTTGATCCCAGGACCCTGAGACCATGACCTGAGCTGAAGGCAGAGGGTTAATCCACTGAGCCACCCAGGTGCCCCTTCACATCACTGCTATTATAGAGGAGAAAAAAGATGGGATTTGACAACTTTAAAAAACCAAACATTTTCTGGGATGCCTAGGTGGTTCAGTTGGTTTAGAGTCTGATTCTTGGCTTTGGCTCCGGTCATGATCTCAGGGTGGTGATATCAAGTTCAACACCCACTTCCCCACTCAGCATGGAGTCTGCTCAAGATTCCCTCTCCCTCTGTCCTTCCCCCACCCCCTTACTTAAGAGCACACTCTCTCTAAAGAAATCTTTAAAACATTTTTTTTCTATTATAAATTCCTTCATAATTTCTCCTTTTCACCATCCCCATTATCTAGCTCTCCCTCCATATTGCTGAAAATTGTGCTGGAGATAAGAAGATTTTTCCATGAGGAAAGCATCACCACCTAAATATTCACCAGTAGAAGCCCAATTAAATAAATTCCAGTTCAACCACACAATGAAATTACTATGCAGCTATTTTAAAAAGCAAAGTAGATCTACATAATTATGAAAAGTTATCCAAAATACATTAAGGGAAAGAAAACCTGGAGTATTAGCCACAGTATGATCCCATGTGCATAAATTGTGTCTATATAGGAAAGTTCCGGGGAGAATCAGGTAACAGTGTGCTGCCTGGAATTTGTAGTAATAGTACAAGTTCGTGTCCTACAGTAATTCTGACAAAGTCTATTTTGTGTCATTCTTACCAAAAAGGTAAAGAGATTTATAATTGTATGTGGTACATTACTATGTGTAATCCAAACAAGAGTGAATGTTGGACAAGGAATGAATGAGAACAGAATCCTTTATTCACATTAGATCCCCCTTCGGTGTTACTTCACCATCCTGTGGGCCCCACTGCTTACTCCGTCTGCTGCCTGGGTGGCCAACACCACACAGATCCCCACTGGCTGTCAGACACCATGCTGTCATCCGACTCATGGGACAGCCTGATGCGCTGCTCACTTCCACCGTGGGACTTCCCCCACACCCTACCTGCAGTTGTGCGCAAATCCAGAATGGGGAGGAACCGACGCCCACAGGAGGAGACTTCCTCCTTTCGTACTCCAGCACAGTTCCAGGAACCTTTCCTAAGGTCTCTCTAAATGTCCGAGGCAGGAGAGAGCACCTGTTGCCTGCAGCTGTGGCCAAATGCACTGTTGTGTCCTTGTACTTCTTCCCTCCTCCCCATTTTACTTCCTCTGTCCTGAACTCCTGCTCCCAGGTGATCCCATTCCAAATCAACTTCTCTGTACGCAAGCCTCTGTATCGGGCCCACGTTCAGGCTAAGACATCATCAGATGTAGTGGGACATTTTCCTACCCATCAGTCGCAGACTTCATTCACTTGACCCTTTTCTTTGTCCATGATGCCAGTGCCCGGTGTGTTAGGACACATTTGTATCTTGACAGTGAATGCCGGTCTGGCTTGAGTGTGTCACAAAGGGCAGGAGTATTTCTCCATGTCATTCCCACGCTGCATTGGCTAGCAGTAACTTACACATCGGAGAGACTGCAAACCCAAACGAAGTGGCTCCCCAGCTCACCCTCCCCAAAGATGAACTCAAAAAAAAAAAAAAAAAAAAAAGCCCAGGATCACTCCAGTATCGCCAGATGGGAGTGCGGGCAAAGGTAATTCAAAGAACCAAAAGAACAATTCTGACCAATTGCAGTTGACGTATCTGGACTTTGCAAAGTTTTACAAAAACACATGATGGTGTAAACACATTTGCTAGAGCCCTTCCCAGGATCCCGCTTGTGAGAAGCACTTAACCCTAAGCTTTGATAGTCAAGCTGCTTTCCACCATGTAATCATTAGGTAGCGGTCACAAAAGGAGACCTAACCCGCAGACCGGAAACTCTTGAATCTACATACTACCACCATGCCCAGTCTAATCTTCTCTCCTCGACCGCAGATAGAGACATAAAAATAGCCCAGTTGCCTACTTGATTCTCTTCACTTGCCCTCCGGACATCTCAAGTCCAACACGTCCGAAACGGAATCTACCTCCTTCACCAACCTGTTCCTCCACTTCCATTCCTCTCGCTGACTAATGACACCACAATTTCTATCAAAAATAAAACTGGGGGAGTTGTCTCAGAGTCCCCCTTTTCTTCTGGTTCCACGCTGCTATGAGAAATTGGTTGCCAAATACTGGGCTGACTTCTAATTTTAAGATTGCTTCTAACTATCCACTGAACCCCTCCAATAATCTCCAACCCCATCACTAGCTCCCCTGAGTCACAGGTCCTCACTGTGAGTCTTCTGAAGGCAACAACCTTCTAATGTCTTGTACAAACCAGATCTGAACACATTATTTTCTTGCTTGAAATCTTCAATGGCTGCCCGTTACGCTGAAGACACTTAAAATGCTTTACGATGGCTCCCAGCACTCTCGATGACATGATTCCCAGCTTTTCCTCTAGCCTCACTTCCTACACCTCCTACACCTTTTCCCATTCCCCATCAGAGCACAGTGTTTGCCTTTCTCCAAACCAGATGTGTGGTTTCATGGTTTCCTCTGCCAAGAACACCTCCTTCTTCCCTTGGCTCCTTTCCTATTCCTCTTCCTCCAAGATACAATTCAAGTATCCTCTCATCCTAGAAGTCTTGCTGACCTTGCCTAGGCCAGCTGGGTTTGGCTGTCTTGTCTGTTTCCCCAGAGCCTTCGCTAGTTTCATCCACTCACTTATCCTGTATTCTAATTCTCGCTCCTCTGCTATGCTGCGAGATTCCTGAAGGCAAGAGTTCTCTTTCATACTGAAAGCCTCAGAAGCTAGCTAGCACAGTGTCTGGTATAGAATACTTTCAATAAGAGAAAAAAAAATCAAATTAATCATAAGAAAATGGGAGGGGAGATAATAAGGATTATGGAAAAATGGCATTGTCGGGGTGCCTGGGTGGCTCAGTGGGTTAAAGCCTCTGCCTTCAGCTGAGGTCATGATCCCAGGGTCCTGGGATCGAGCCCCACATTGGGCTCTCTGCTCAGCAGGGAGCCTGCTTCCCCCTCTCTCTCTGCCTGCCTCTCTGCCTACTTGTGATCTCTGTCAAATAAATAAATAAAATCTTTAAAAAAAAAAAATGGCATTGTCTTTGCAAGCTCTTGTCCTAAGATTGTTTTTCTTCCTAGGACACAATGGAGTAAATGAGATCAGTGACTGCTGGTCGATCATAATTTTAGCAACTATTTCCCAGAAAAGTGACTGCTGACTGTTGTTAACTGATCTAAGGCCTTGTACATAAAAGACTCATTTGGTATTTAATTTAATTGAACTGATTTTATTATTTTAACTCCTACTGGCACCAAGTTCTAGAGAAGATACAATAGGATTTGTCCCCAGATAAAGCCAGCTTAAAAAACAAGCAGAAATCAAACCCTGTTGAGTTTGAGATTATCTTCCCGTTGTCTGAGAATCTCTTCAAAGAATTTTCATTGTCTTCTTAAATATACAATATGAATTCAGTCTGGAAACCAAGATTCATATTCAAATATGATTGTAAGAAATATGCATTTAGCTTACTGAATGAATGTTCAAAAGAACTCGACATTCATTTGCCTGTATCTTCAAAAACAGACCATCCTTCTAAGGGATGTGCCCTTGAGTAAAAAGGACAACAAACATGCCTTAACATGCCCGGGAGAAGATACTACAACTGCCTAATAAGAACATCACCATGGTTCCTGACATAAACTTCAGAATCCCTAGGTCATCCTTGGTCACTGATCCTCCCTGTAAGTCACAGATTTTTAGAGTCCAAGTGTGGATAATGGGACCCCAGCAAATCCCATTAGTGCTTTCAGGGTCTTAAACTAAAATTGGACAGATCTGGGTTTGGATCTTCTGGTTCTGGTATGACTAATCATGTGCAAGATAGAGAGAAGTCCTAAGTTCACTTTGAAAACTGAATGATAAAAATGTAACATTTAGGGCACCTGGGTGGCTCAGTTGATTAAGCAACTGCCTTCGGCTCAGGTCATGATCCTGGAGTCGTGGGATCAAGTCCTGCATTGGGCTCCCAGCTCCACAGGGAGTCTGCTTCTCCCACTGACCTTCTCCCCTCTCAAGCGCTCTCTCACTCTCTCTTTCTCTCAAGTAAATAAGATCTTTTTTAAAAAATGTAACATTTAACACAGTGCCTGGCACATAGTAAGGAATCGATGAATGATAAGGAGTGTGTTACTGACAAACTTTCTCCTGGTTCTGGAAGTTACAAGTTATCTCAGATGTGCCTGTTTAATACCTTTTAATAGCTACAGAAACAGACTCTTGGGATCACTGGGATTATTCAGCTACAAGTAGCTTTTAAAATATAGGTTATGGGCTTCTATCAAAGAGCATAACTTCTAGTACCTGAGCATTCAACCCTCTGCAGGTTTTTCTTCAAGTTCTTCAATGTAACTCTACAGGCTGTTCACTCTGTTTCTCAAAACCAAAATTTTGCAGCTGGGGGGGATCAAATGGGTTCCGGAGATGTCTTCCCTCCCCTCTCACCTCTAGAAGTAGTTGCTCCCGCTTACTGGATGAGGCAGTGGGGAGGGCGGCCCATGAAGGAAGCTTGTACAGCCACTGCCTTTGTCATATCTCCTCTGTGAAGAAACAGAAGACTTCAGTTCCTGGGATTGGTTAAACCCTAGATTAGAGAACTAAGGAACTACTTTGTATTTTCCTCAACATCTCCTCTTGCTTTGTGCATAGCACCACGGCAGCAAAACCATCATACATTTTTTTTTTTTTTTTTGCATCTTTGTCAGGAAACGGGAACGATAATAAACACAGGTGGCTTGCAATACACAATTAAAGTCGAGGAAGCTGGCACAGAGCGAAGACTCAAAGACTGAGGGAACGAGAAGAGGAAAAATCGACGCATTACACGCAATGACCCCACCAACCCCGATGTTTGCAAAGATACTGCCAAGATGAGATCAGAAGTCACCAGAGAAGACTAGTCTTTACTGCCAAGGAACTGGAAGTCTAGCGGGGAAGACAAGGCAAGTAAAATGACTACATGGTCGACGCTCTCTTAAGTTGACCTCCGCACAACAACTTGCTGATTAACGGACTCACTCCGTTCTCCCTGGGAAGCACACTGACGGGGTCCCCAGCACCCTGAATGCTTCCGGCTAGTATGCTACTACTAGTACTCTACATCCTCTACTTCCAGAGATTAACAAGAATGTTTATGAAGAATTGGTTAGTTTTGCTCCCAAACCTGTTTGCGACATCGGTACTTACTTGATGCTACAACTATGTAACTTAAAAATTACAGAAACTGAGGACCATAAAATGAGTTGTTGTTTCTATGGCAACTATGACGAATCCTCTGGAAAGAATCAGCAAAAGCAGGTTGCTTTAAAAAAAAAAAAAAAACTGGAGTGGACATAAAATTAAAAAATTAAGGGGGGAAAAAAAACCCTCAAAAAACAAGAGTGAATGATGATGCGTGGCCAAGAGAATTACATGAGGAAAAACCTGGAAAGAGTCTGCATTAGCACAGCTTTGAAAATGCTTGTATTGCTTATCCACTTAAAAAGACTACTCAAGTGCAGAGAAGATCGAGAATTAAGAGAAGATGAAGTATAGATGGGGCTCGTCCACCATTACAGGAAACACCAACCCGTGAACCCACACCCAAAAGAAAATGCCTTGGATCCGTATCAGAAGAACAGTCCTATTTAACAGTGCCTGCTGCAATAAATGGACTCAGGCAAAGAACATTAATGGCTGCTTAAACCATTAAGGGAAAGGCTGATGGAGAACAGAATATTCATTTGGTGCCAAAGCACTGCTCCAAGGATTGCTGTTAATCTCAAAGAGGAAAGCCCATGTATACAATGGAGACAACTGGCAGTCACCACCTTAGTCAAGTGATCAAATGTAACCTCATTAAGAGTGGAAAACCAGACTTTATGGGGTACCTGATGCGATGAGCTCTTAAGTACTTTTCATCCTCTATAAAGTATTCCTGCCTAAAGTATTTAATCAAAACCTGGAATCTAATCTCCAGTGTATGGGAAATATGGGATAGAGAAATGAAATGTTCTCACAAGGAAACGATCATAGAAACCCCAAATCGAGGACACTACCAAAGAACTAGCCTGATTTCTTTAAAAAGTCAATGCCATTATTAATTCCCTTTGGTGTTCTGTAACAACGAACTTGGCTACATAGGAAAATGTATTTTTTAGAGTTAGCGGGGGGGGGGGGGAGAGAAGGAGAACACAAGGATGTCTTGAATTCGTTTTTAAAATCTTCTAGTGAAGAATCAAGATAAATGAGGCAAATGTGGCAAAATTCTGACAGTCCCTGAATTAGTGTTGGGTATATTGTGGTTCGTCGTCCGTTTTTTCTCCTTTTGTACACGTTTGAAACTTAGAAAAAGCTGAAAACAGTCAATGTCAGGGAAAACACTGATTGGGAGAAGACGGTTATTCGAGCTTAAAAGAAATACGAAAACAACCAATTCCAACGTACAAATCTAGATTGAATCCTTGTCATAAAAATCTATAAATAGGGGTCCCTGGCTGGCTCAGTCAGTGGAGCATGAGACTCTTGATCTTGGGGTCCTGAGTTCAAGCCCCACATGGCTATCAAGATTATGTAAAAGTAAAATCTAAGACAAAACAAAACCATTGTAAATAACATTTTTAGAAATTGACAATTAGAAAAATAGGAGTAGGAACTGGGGACAAAAATGATGGTGGAGAACTATAAATGCCTTAGTGACGATGGAATTAGGATTGCCTAGAAGTATGCTCACCATTTCAGGATGAAGTTCAAGAAAAAAACATTAAGAACTAGCAAATCTAGGAAACAGGTATACGAACAGTCACTATACTAGCTTTTCAACTTTCTTTAATCTTTGAACATTTTTATGAACTAAGTATTAAAGTTTGTCAACTGATGGCACACTTTAAAAAAAAAATCATTTACTTAGGGTATGTCTATGTGGTTTTTAAAAATTCCATCCTTCAGTTACCTTTAGCTGGCTCATTAAACAACAAAGAGGGGAGAGGATCCGGTGGTGTGTTGATAAACATTTAACAACAAAATGTTGATAAACATTTAACAACATTCTGGAAAGAATGGCCCTGACTTATAGCACTGGCCAGTTCCCATGGTGCAAATATCCCTACTATGATGGATTCCAAGTTACGAACAGGAGGACACTGAGCACAGAGCTGGGAAGCGAGAGGACCATCAGTCTTCCAAGCGGACAGGAGCTACTTCCAACACACCACTGGATCCAGATCCTAATACAGGGACATTTTAGCGGTCACAGGGGAGGAGAAGATGGTCTGCAGAAAACAAAGAGGCTAAGTTAAAACTGGCTGACAAGGATGGAGCAGAAAGATGTTTGAGCAGAGAAGATAAACCATGAGAGACAAAGGCAAACAATTCTTCAAAGGATTGTTACAAAGATTAATTTACATGGAAAATATTCAGCACAATGCTCGGTAGATAACAAGGACAAACGCCCTAAGCACCTCCCGTTCTAATTTCCTAACCTGATCCACCATCTGAATGGTCAGCTTATTGTCTATGACATCACACCACGGCTGCCTCTAGGAAGGGGGAACTCAATGGCTCGCCAGGCAACCTGGCAACAGGGGTGGGAGGGGGCGACTGGACAGCTTTGAGCCTTCTAAGTTTTGAAGAACGTGAATGTATTACTTGGTCCAAAAATAAATGAAAAGATCTCAATTTTAGGACACGAGTTCTTAAAAGTGCTCTGCTCTTCTCTTACTTTCAGCCACTACCCTGACATGTATCCAGTCAGGCACTCTTCCCGACACTCCTAACAGAAGAATTTCCAGTCAACTCCCACAAACCCAGTAAGAACGGTCCACCTCAGCAAGCCTGGCTGGCCGGGCAGAGACCCAGTCTCACAGGTCCGCATGTAAGTCACTAGCTTGGCGGCCTCAGTCCCCACAACAAAACACACACAAAGGCTTCAATCACTCTGAATGCCACATTTTACCTCAAATGCATTTACTCAACAAATCTTTACTCAGTGCCTTCTATGTATTTGGGTCCAGGAACACAGAGATGAGTGGTGTTCTAACTGGGCCTCGGAAAGTCTCCTTTAGAAAGAATTGACCTTAGTCAACTCTCTTTAGGCTGAAATTAGTACTAAAATAAATATCTAATATATACATACATAAAATAAACATGCACATATATACATAGATACATATAAACAGTGGAAGCAATTCTTAAAAGAAAGGGGCCAGTATTTTCTAGTCAATTTGCTGGAAAACACATTCTGTTAAATGAATTCTGTTTTGAAACCATAAATTAGGTGTATTCTTCTGGGGGAAATACACTTCTGGAGAGAAAAAAGTCCCTAGGAAAAGGATGACATTAACATGATTCTTAGAGGGTGAGTCCAATCCCCCAAAGGACTTCATGGGTCCATCGGCAGGAGTCAAGTGAGGCAAAAGGTCAAGGGGGGATTTTAACTCTTAGGAGTAGGGCAATCCCCTTGCAACCTCCTCCATCAAGGTCAAGTGGGAGCTCCAGAACTCTTAGAGCTTTGGCAAGATGCTCACGTTCTCTGTCCCCCACACGATACTCACAGGCTCTCCACCACTCTCTCCCTGGAAACCAGCAGGACTAATTCCATCATGTCTTTTATGCCAGTCACCACAAACAGCCCAGGACTCCAAGATCACCCCCTATTTTTCATCAGCCTTGAGTGGCTTCCTCACGCAGGTACATTCACTAGTACTCTACTGAAGGGACTCGGAAGGACCCCCAGCAGATCTCTGGAGCTCGCTCAAGTTTTCCAGTATTCTAATGAATTCCTGTCTCTCTGACCTCCCTGAAATCTCAACTTTGTCCCCACATCACGGAGACTGTGAGGCCCTGTTCAGGCTCCCCCTCCTTGTACTATGACCTCCAGGTAGTAAGCTAGGGCAATCTCAGGGATCATTTTCCTGTATTACGTGTTGTCCATTGTCTGAAAATGGGTATTTCAATACAGCTCGTATAGTTTTCTACTTGTTTAAGGAAGAAGGGTAGGGGCTCCCGGGGGCTCAGTTGGTTAAGCACCCGTCTTTGGCTTAGGTCATGAACCCAAGGTCCTAGGATCAAGACCTGCATGGAGCTCCTTGCTCAACAGGGAGCCTGCTTCTCTCTCTCCCCCTACCCCCACCCCACTAGTGCTCTCTTATCTCACCCTCTATCTCCAATAAATAAAAATTTTTAAAAAAGGAGAGTAAAAGTGGTCCCCATTATTTAATGACAGACACCAATGGAAGTCACTCTCCTCCAGTGTTCTTATTGTCCATCTAACTTAGTCACTTTCTTCCATGATCATTCCCTTGAACTGGTCACTCATCATTACTGCAACCCTGCGGTTATCTTAATTCCAAACATCTGTTCTCTAGCCTCTTCCCATCTATTCACATCACTCCTGTTAGCACCCCAATTCCAACAGTCCTTTGCCTCACTTCTAACCTAACATGCCTACCACCCATACACCTACTTTCCCCTCCCAATCTAGCTTTAGTTCATTCCACTGTCCACCATTTTAATGAGACCCTAAGCTCCCAGGTCCCTCTCGCTCCCTTGGACTTGCTGAGCTAAACCACAACCTATGTTCAATCCAACTCACTAAGAGATAATACACATTTTGCATTTAGTCTTGTTTATTGTCTTCTATAAAGCTCCATGAAGGCAGGGATTCTCAGCTGTTTTGCCTACTGCTGTACTCCCAAAGCTGGATAACAGTCCCCGACACAGAGAAGATACACGTTAAATATTTCTTGTCTGGTTTAAAATCAAACCCAAAGCTCAAAGTAAGTATTCAAATAAAAACACTAAAAGTGAAATGTATCATCCTATTTAGAAAGCTAAACTGCTTTTTGCGGTGCAAGAGGTCATGATTTTAAAAATAGGAATAGGAGTATATACACATTCCAAGTCTTTTTAACCTCCCGATTTTTTTTTTAAGTGTTATGCACTATTTTGACAAGATGGCAAGCTAGGATGGGCTTCCAACACGATTTTGGAGATTCTAGACATGTTAATGAAACATAAAAGCTGTGAGAAAAACATTAGGCAGCAGAAGGCCCAGATTTCAGCTGGGAGATGAGGCCCTCACTAGCCCTGAGCCAGGTGCTCGGGAGAAGCTTGGGTAGGCAAGTAGTTTCTTTAGCAGTGATGCTCTCTCCAGATCGCCCCCACTCACAGCCCTCTGGCAGCAGCGGTAGAGCGGCATGCTCAAGGGGATATAGGTACAAACAACTACAAAGCCTGGTGTGTACCTTCCACTTCCTACCCACTCTCACAGCCAAGGCAGGGGATGGCTAATCATCAGAGACTGCTCTCAGAGGCACAGGCTCGGGAGACCGGGCAGCCATTAACAGAGTAGATGACTAATGCTCCAGAAAAAAAGGAACTCATAGACAAATGGATGAACTTATCCCAGGGGTTTAACTGCTACAGAGAAAAACCACCAAATCAAACCACCAAATCAAACCACCTATATCAGCCAAAAATCAAGTTCATGGATCAGTACAGAAAAGAACAGATTAGCAAAGAGCTTCAAAGAGGGATCATACCTAGAAACCTGTAGCAAGAACAAGTGGCATTAAAATAAGAACCGAGTACAAGTTATTGGCATGTGAATTCTCAGAGGGGAGATAAAGAACCCAAGAGCTGGGCTATGCAGCAAAAGATTCGGTTAAGAAACTCTCCTAGAAGACAGGAGGAAGGGACCAAAAGCTGGAGGATGTGAAGAAACATGGACCGGCAGAGGATTGCCCTGGAAGGGTCACTACAGCTGTGTCATAGGAGGCCTGGCGATGGGAAGGGAGACAGGAGGAGAGAGTATCTCACGAAACAGTAATCGACAAGTCCCAGATTTAGACAGAGATGCAGGACTTCGGATTGAAAGGATTCGAAGAGCCAAGAGAAAATTGGGGGTGGGTTTTGCAACTAGTTACAGTGTGATGAAATGAAAGAACAAAAAATAAAACTCCAAGAATTTTTAGAAAAAGTAAATCATTTATAAAGGATAAACGAGAATCAGACTGACTCCAGAAGGCTCAAAGGCAACGCTGGTCCTAAGAAATTGATGGTTCTTTTCAAAGAACCCTCCTTGAGGGGGGAAAACTTTCAAAACTTAAAATTTATACTTAAATTGCCATTGAAATACAAGGGTAAAATAAAGATATTTCAAGCATACAAGGTTTTAAACATACAGAAGTTTTATCACACAGACAGCTTCTCAGAAATAGTCTACAAAGAAGAAATACCTATTTTGGAGTACACTAGAAAAATGGCAAGTAAGGGTAAGTAAATCATGTATTAAGTTTACTATTGTCTAAATAAGGTCCAGTGGATCCACAGCAGTTCCAGAATTGAAATTATTTCGAAATCAAAATACTTTTATTGGTTTCTGGGGACAGGGTGGTAAGGGGGTAGTGGGGGGGGGGGAGAACATCTAAGATTCTTGTCCTTTTTGAAGTATGTCGGGGCCAATACATAAATTTAAAGGTTTAAAATTGGAAAAAGATTTTTAATAGGAAAAACACAAGTATGGGATGCCTGGGTGGCTCAGTCAGTTAAGCCTCTGCCTTCAGCTCAGGGAGCCTACTTCTCCCTCTGCCCCCTCACTCACTGCTGCTCCCGTGTGCTCTTCTTGCTTCTCAAAAATTAATAAAATCTTTAAAAAACAAAAACAAGCATGTATATTATCAAATTAGGAGCTAAGGACAACTACCAAAGAATAAAAAACAGCAATGCCTGGATGGCTCAGTTAACCACCCAACTCAATTTGGGCTATGTCATGATCTCAGAGTCGTCGGATGAGCCCCAAGTCAGGCTCTGTGTTTGGCAGGAGATCTGCTTAGGATTCTCCCTCTCCCTCTCGTTTTGTCCCTCCCCTACCATACGCACACGCTCTCTCTCTCATAATAACTAAACAAACCTTTAAAAAAATAGAATGTGTAACTTTCAACACAAGAAAATAATGGATTTGTTCAATAGATGATAGGAAAAGGGTAAAGCAAAAATCAAGAGAAAATTTGAAACAAAATGGATTAAAAACTCAAAATATAGAAATATGTTATGACTTATATAAATGGGTTCAGCTCGCTGACATACTCAGAATGATTTCTAAACAAGATATAATAATATACTCACTGGAGAAAACATGAAGTTATTTGGAATACAATTAGTCTAATGAAGGAATTAAAAATCACCCATAATCTTACCTTTTAGACATTGTTTTCTACCAAAGTGTATGTATTACATTTTTCCACAAAAATACTTTTGCACATATGTCTTATTTTCTCTAATATTTACCCAAAATATACAAAAACACTTATTTCAAAGGATACATGCATTTCTGTGTTTATAGCAACATTTTCTGCAATAGCTAAATTATGGAAGCAGCCAAAGTGTCCACTGAGAGATGAATGGATACAGATGTGAGATACAGGGGCGCCTGGGTGGCTCAGTGGGTTAAAGCCTCTGCCTTCAGCTCAGATCATATCCCAGGGTCCTGGGATCGAGCCCCGCATCGGGCTCTCTGCTCAGCAGGGAGCCTGCTTCCTCCTCTCTCTCTCTCTCTCTCTCTCTCTCTCTCTGCCTGCCTCTCTGCTTACTTGTGATCTCTGCCTGCCAAATGAATAAATAAAGTCTTTAAAAAAAATTAAAAAAAATTTAAAAAAGATGTGAGATACACACACGCATGTGAGAATATTATTCAACTGTCAAAAAGAATGAAATATTGCCATTTGCAACAACATGGAGGGAGCCAGAGAGAACAATGCTAATTGTCCTCCTAAGAAATAGAAGTCAATCCGAAAAAGACAAATACCATATGATTTCACTCACATGTGGAATTTAAGAAAACAAATAACCAAGGGGGAAAAAAAAAGAGAGAAAGACAAACCAAGAAACAGACTTTTAACTCTAGAGAACAAACCGATGGTTACCAGGGGGGGGAGGTGGATGGGGGGTGGGGGGGGATGAGTGAAATGGGTGATGGGAGTAAGGAGGGCACTTGCCGGGATGGGTGATGGGTGACGGATGGAAGTGTTGAATCACTATATTGTACACCTGAAACTACACTGCATGTTAACTGGACATTTTAAAAATGTCTCCATATTAATGTATAACCTTATAATGATTTTTAGTGGCTAAATAGTTCTATGTTGTACCATGATTGTTATACATCCATTAGACACAATTGTTACACAGCTGTTAGACATTTCAGTTCTTCCCAATGTTTCATCTTTCATATAACATTTGGTAATTCCTCCTAGTAAAATCACCCTTCCCAGACTGCCACCTCTACAGCATTTAGAGGAGGCCCACAGAGGTGATGCTGGGGTAAGGCTGACCCCTCCATCACTGGGCTTTCCCTATCTTCTATCTACTGGACAACTCCTATTATCACATTAAAAGCCTGAACTATTTCCTACCTTTAAAACCAAAAAAACTTCTCCCAGCCCCCCTCTTTTCTGCTATCGCTCCATTTCTTTACTTCTTTTCACAGCAAAACTCTTCAAAGAACAGTTTTCATCCATTTTCTCCATTTCTTCCTCAAGTTGCTCTAAATCAGTGCTGTTCAATGAAACCACTCATGAAGATCTCCAAAGACTTCTCATTTGGTTTGATCCAATGATCAGTTCTAAGCCCTCCTCTGTTTCATGATCACTTCTCTCTTGAAACAATCTCTTCACTTGGCTTCCACCACACCTCCCTAGCTTTTCTCCTTCATGCCCATTCCCCCTCATTCCCTTTTGCTAATTCTTCTCTTTCCAGTGACCTCTTGAAGCCAGAGACGCTTGATCTTCATTCTTAGATCTCTTCTCTTCTCCCTGGACACTAACTCGTGTGAGCCATGATCCCATTTAGTCTCAAACTTTTCAGGATCATCATAAGCTGATGACTCCTACTTGTGTCTATCCCAATCACTGCTCTGCAGTCCAGATTTGCATATCCAAATGCCTCCTTAACATCTCCACCAGCATGTCTACCAAGTTCATCAAGCTGTAAATAAGTCTCAAAGTCTGTTCCTCTTTTATCAAGGTAAGGGATGTAATAACATTCACTCAGTTGTTCAAACCAAAAACCTAGGCCTGATCCTTAACATCTCTCTCCCTTCCAAACCTCTGAAGAATATCCAGAATTTGATCCTTTCTTATCCTTATCCTCTCACTCTACCCCCTTGGCCCAATCCACCATGTTCTCTCATCCGAATTGCTACAATGGCTTACTAACTGGCCTTTCTGCCTTACTCTTGCTTTCTATGACCAATTCCTTGCAGAGTCACCAAAGTAATCCTTCAAAAAGAGACAAAGACGGTCACTCCCCTGCTCAAAATCCTCCAAAAACTCCCCTGTCATACCTAGAGTAGAAACAAATATCTCACCATAATCTGCAAGACCTGACAGATCCCTGCCCATCTTTGGGACCTTATTCCCTGACCATTCCTGGCCTGGCTTACTTTTCTTGGGATAGGTCATGCTGATCCTTAAATATGCCAAATACACTCCTGTCCAGGGATCTCTGCTCTCCCTGCTTCTACCACTCTACCCTAGATTTTCAGCTTCTTTACTCTCCTACCTCTTTCAGGTCTCTACTAAAATGTCACCTCCTTATGAGGCCTTCCCTGCCCCATCCTATCTTAAACAGCTCCTCCCTACCACAGTCCATACGCCCTCTTTCTGTGCTGCATGGAGCACTTACCAGTATATGATACTGTATTTCACTGCTTTTCGTTTGTTTTTTTAAATGATTTTATTTATTTAATTGACAGAGAGAGAGAGATCACAAGTAGGCAGAGAAGCAGGCAAGGGGGGGCGGAGCAGAGAGCCCCATGGAGCAGAGAGCCCGATACCGGGCTCGATCCCAGGACCCGGAGATCATGACTTGAGCTGAAAGCAGAGGTTTAACCCACTGAGCCACCCAGGTGCCCATACTGTATTTCTTATTTAGCTGCTTAGTCTGTTCTCCACTTAAGCTACTGAACGCACGAAGGCAGGGATATGATCTTTGGGACACTATAGCCTCCATGCCTAGAACACGGACTGGCACACAGCAGGGGCCTAAGCTTCTTTGAGTAGCACGGACTGAACATTCACATATCTGTCTACTAAGGGCTAATGATCCATCTTATCCTACCCCTCCAAAAATCAAGATACTCAGACAACAAGGCTATAAAAACAAAACAAAGCAAAGCAAAAAACCCAAAATATTTCAGACCTAAGTATAAAGGAAAATAAAACCTTCATCCATGTACCTATCACCCATTTTAAGAAGTAAGGGCGCCTGGGTGGCTCAGTGGGTTGGGCCGCTGCCTTCGGCTCGGGTCATGGTCTCAGGGTCCTGGGATCGAGTCCCGCATCGGGCTCTCTGCTCAGCAGGGAGCCTGCTTCCGTCTCTCTCTCTCTGCCTGCCTCTCCGACTACTTGTGATTTCTCTCTGTCAAATAAATAAATAAAATCTTTAAAAAATAAAAAAATAAAAAAAAAAAAAAAAAAAAAAAAAAAAAAAGAAGTAAAACATCATGAGTTAAAGCCTCTGCCGTTGGCTCAGGCCATGATCCCAGGGTCCTGGGATTGAGCCCTACATTGGGCTCCCTGCTCAAGAGGGGAGCCTGCTTCCCGCTCTCTCTCTGCCTGCCTCTCTGCCTACTTGTGATCTCTGTCTGTCAAATAAATAAATAAAATCTTAAAAAAAAAATAAAGAAGTAAAACATCATACAGTTTAGTCCCATGAATACCTACACCACTGAGGCAACTTAATATCAGATTTACAGAAAACCTGAAGGACAGAAAAGTGTTTTATGATTCACCCATTATTTTTCATCTGAATATCAAATTATTTCCAAAACAGAAAATAAAATTTCCGGAACAGAAACAGAAAATAAAATTATTCGACAAAGGACTACACAGAAAATAATATTTTCCAAAACAGAAAATGAAATTATTTGACAAAGTACTCTACTAAACAACACAAAACAAAACAAAACACAAAAATCATGGTGCAGTGAGATTCAAGTTTTTGGATGGCGAAAATAAATGGGAAGCAGCAAACACTAGCAAAGTGGGCGGAAAGGAGAGACCTGGTTAGGTGGATACGCAAGGGGACCCCAAGAAGAACAAGCAAGGGAAGGTGGGCAACTGGGTGCTCGTCGCCTGTCTTCCTTACGCAACATGACTGCAGAAGGATTACAGACAAAGCCTGGCTGAAGTGGCAGGTACCAAGAAGGGACGCATCCAATGACATCACAGGACGTTTAGACAGTCCTAATGTAACCACCGAGTTTGGCCTGGGAGCACCCATCGAGGTTGGTAAGGAAATGTGGTTTGTAGAGGATGGAGGAGACACAGCTGTTGACTCAGAAAGTAGGAGACACAAAGAAAGCTGAACAGGAAACAGATGGAAAATCTTTTCAATTAGAGAAATACTTCGAAGACTTAAAAAAGTAAAACTGGAAACACCATGACCCTATAAAGATAGATCTTTCAGAGTTTTATCAACCTAAACCCCTTTCTAGTGACGGGACTATCGAGCAGTAGCAGTAACACAACAGACCTTCACACAACGTCCAATCTCTACCCTAGCCATAGCCTCTAACACTGCTCTGCGGCAAAAGCTACTGGCTTCTGAGAGAACATCAGATTCTAGTCAAGGGAAAGGGGGGGGGATCAAGATGGAACTGGAATATTCTGTTTTTGCCAGAAAGTTTAAAAAGGAGCCAGTGTAAAAGGCGAAATAACAATTTAACCATTCATTCTGTGAAAATTCACGAGTCTTTTTAAAAAATATTTATTTATTTACTTACCTGAGAGAGAGAGAGAGAGAGAGAGAGAGAACAAGCAGGGGGAGTGGGAGAAGGGGAGGCAGGCTCCCCGCTGAGCAAGGAGCCTGATGCGGGGCTCGATTGCAGAACCTTGGGATCATGACCCAAGCCGAAGGCAGATGCTTAACAACAGGCACCCCAAAATTCCTAAGTCTTAATGGTACTCCAAAGGGGGGAAATCTTCTGAACTATACGGTACCTGTGGTGAGGAGGGCAAGGGGAAGTTCAAATCCAGCCCGGTTTACCTAGCTGCCCTGAGGCCTTTTTCCTCATTGTTTCCTCTAGAGAGACACCTTTCTCTTCATTCTCACAAAGATACTGTTTGTGCTAGAGATGGTCTGTGGTAAAGGATTACTGGGCATATCATTTTCCAACAATATTTATAAAAAATGTTCTGTATCGGCCAACTCAAATTATAACACAGGACTACCAGACAAATCTCTACCCCTGCAAATGAGACAGGACACGAGGCAGCCCAGGTGAGGTCCACAGAACGCAGCCATCTCTCAGGTAAAGCAGCTATGGTCAAAACCGGGTTAGTACAACATACCGAAAGAGGCACAGGCTTGAACAGTCCCATTACTATAAAGGGGTTGAGGCTAATAAAACCAGCCTGGAATTTTTTTTTTTTAAGATTTTATTTATTTATTTGACAGAGAGAGATCACAGTAGACAGAGAGGCAGGCAGAGAGAGAGAGAGGGAAGCAGGCTCCCTGCTGAGCAGAGAGCCCGATGCGGGACTCAATCCCAGGACCCTGAGATCATGACCTGAGCCGAAGGCAGCGGCTTAACCCACTGAGCCACCCAGGCGCCCCTGGAATTTTTTTTTAAGATTTTATTTATTTATTTGACAGAGAGAGATCACAAGTAGGCAGAGAGACAGGCAGAGAGGGGGAAGCAGGCTCCCTGCTGAGCAGAGAGCCCAATGTGGGGCTCGATCCCAGGACCCGGGGATCATGACCTGAGCCGAAGGCAGAGGCTTTAACCCACTAACCCACTGGGCCACCCAGGTTCCCCAGCCTAGAATTACTGATCCAGACCTGTATTTCCAACTTAGAACCCTACGGTCATTTTGAAATGGTAGTTATCTATTTGGGTTGGGTAAAGAGATTTGTGACCCGTGAATGAATAGAGAGTAGTAATATTTTTGTGTAAGTCGTATTTATACAAATGTAATAATAACATTTATAACCTTTATGCTCATTAGTGTAGGCTCCTAAAATGTTCAAAATTCTTGAGACTAAATAAAATCATACCCCTAAAACTTAGAAGTTTGAAGTACTTGAAGAAACCAGATACACTGGGGCACCTGGGTGGCTCAGGTGGTTAAGCAGCTGCCTTTGGGTCTGGTCATGATCCCAGGGTTGTGGGGTCAAGCCCTGCACGACGCTCCCTGCTCAGGGGGAAGACCGCTTCCTCTCCCTTTCCCACTCCCGCTCCCCCTGCTTGTGTTCCCTCTCTCACAGTCAAATAAATAAAGGTTTATCTAACAACCTAGTTTATTTTAAAAAAAGAAACTAGATATATCTCTAAGTATAGTTTGAAATGTTTAAGGAACTCTTCTCAAGGTCATAAATGGCATTAATAGAGTTTTCTGTTAAATTTAAGATCATTTGGGCACTGGTTAAAAAACTAGCAAATCTGGGGCGCCTGGGTGGCTCAGTGGTTTAAGCCTCTGCTTTAGCTCGGGTCATGATCTTGGGGTCCTGGGATCGAGCCCCACATCGGGCTCTCTGCTCGGCGGGGAGCCTGCTTCCCCCTCTTTCTCTGCCTGCCTCTCTGCCTACTTGTGATCTCTCTCTATCAAATAAATAAATAAAAAATCTTAAAAAAAAAAAAAAAGAGGGGCGCCTGGGTGGCTCAGTGGGTTAAGCCGCTGCCTTTGGCTCAGGTCATGATCTCAGGATCCTGGGATCGAGTCCCGCATGGGGCTCTCTGCTTGGCAGGGAGCCTGCTTCCTCCTCTCTCTCTCTCTGCCTGCCTCTCCAACTACTTGTGATTTCTCTCTGTCAAATAAATAAATAAAATCTTTAAAAAAAAAAGAAATAGAAAAACTAGCAAATCTTTTTAAAGTTAACAAAATACAGTAAAGCCACTAAAAATATCTGCAAGGTATGGGTAAAAGTTTGAAGAGTAATAAGCTTTTGAAGTCCTAATTTTAATAAGCTAAAGCTGGACCAAAACATAAGTAGCTCTCAGGGCTGCCTGGCATAACGGAACCAGACAGCTTAGGAATTCCTGCCCTGCTAACTCACTTTGGGCAACCTCCCTGAAGTTTTGTGCCTCAAAGTCTTTGTCTGTAAAACCAAATAATAGTACTTGCATCAGAGCCCTTGGGAGAATTTATATATATATATATATATATATATAGAGAGAGAGAGAGAGAGAGAGCACTTAAAGTTATGCAGATTTTAAGTTGCTCTACAAATGTTAGCTTTGATGCCTACCATCATCATCATTGACTGCGATCACCTGACAAGACTACGAATGCCCTGGGGACAAGAACATGTCCTATTTTTCTCTATCATTCCTAGCATTTAGCACACTACCAGATATCCAACAGGTACTCAAATACTGCCTGAATTTAACCGACTCATCTAAAATTCTAGCTATTAGGTCATGGGTTGCAAGCTGGAATACATAAAGAGACCCAATGGCAAATGGCAGGAGCAAAGATAAAAGGGCCAATTTGAAAAAAAAATTATTCAGGCAAAAAAATACTGTTTCTTGGAATTTTTAAAAAACTTTTTCTAGGAGTTCCTCAAGGTCAAGACTATATTAAGAGAAATTCAGTTGGGATTGGGGAGTGATTGCTGATCCAAAGCTAGACCCTAGATCAGAAGTAGAGATTCAATATAGAATTTGAGATTTCTCCCCAATAAATTTAATCTAACAATTTCCTGCAGAATTAATTACTTCAACTTTTTCCAACCACCGAAATCTGTTTCTGAACTAAAGGACAATATGGTCTTAACCCATTCAATACGGGCACCCTTTTATTTTCCACTGCTCTTACATGTTCCAGTTTAGTCTCATTTGGGGTAATTACTAGTAGTCTAGATGGAAAAATTTCCTGGCAGGTTGTTCCACTCACAGCCATTTAGAAAGGACTGCTTGCGTCAGACTCTTGTTTTCTGCTTGGATAAGGGGCTGTTACTTCAGACCCCAATCTTTCTTGGTGTCCCATAGTCACACTCCATTGAGTACACCCTGTGCCTGCTTCTACTAATAGCCTTTCAAAGCAAAAGGTTTTGTCTACCCACCAAGTTAGCAGATGCACCTTTCAAGTACTGAATAAGGCCAAAGAGGCCGTAATTCCATCAAGAGACATCACATGACTGCAGTAATAGTAACAGTAATTTACAATTACTGAGAGCCTGTGCATGCCAGGCACTGTTTATTTATCTTATTTCATTATCCAAGAACCCCATGAAAAAAAGATTAACTCCCATTTTATAAGCCACAAAACAGAGACTTAAAAAGACTAATGAACATTCCCTGGGCGTCTGTCCTCCCTTCCAAAGATCCAACTTACCCGAAACAGTTTCCTCTTACAGAATAGGGCCTTCTGAACTACTGTCCTCTTTTTCTAAATTAAGAAATTAAAGATCAGAGATTATACAGCTAAGAAGTATAGAGACAGACCTGAATTCTAGTTCTGATTCCAAAATCTGTATTATTGTTTTACTACGCTGTCTGTATAATTTAGCAAGGTCTTTTGTAGAATGCTCTTCTACTCCAAGCTAAAGATGGAAAAGTCTGCCTGAAAAGACTATTTCGTATTGAATTTCTCTTCTTGTCTTTGAAGAAAGATGGGGAAGGAAAAAGAAGAAAGGCTATAGTAACTCTCCTATCCAAAAACGTCCTAAACTCTTAAAACACCAGATGATACCAAACTGGCAAGAATCACAGTGAAAGGTTAAATACTGAGTCCTTTCTGGAACATTCTCCAATGTTTTCAGAACTTCAGTACACTGCTTGACTTGTAGGTTAAATAAATTCAACCATTTTTCTGCAGTTCAACTCAAGATTTTTTAAAAAATAGATGTAACAAGTTTTCTTCTCTTAAAACCCAACTACAACGAGATATTCTATAACCTGTATCACATGGTAGTCATTCAGCTCAGTTTGGATTGACGGACTTGTACTCACTTGTTTTCAGAGGTTCTTATTCTAGAATTTTATTTTATTTTTTTAAGGTAGGCCCGATGCCCACCACAGAGCCCAGGGCAGGGCTTGAACTCACACTCCTGAGATCAAGGCCGAAGCTGAGATCAAGAGCTAAACACTCAACCAACTGAGCCACCCAGGCGTCCCTTTCATTATTTAATTCTTACTTACAATTATAATTCTTATAATTCTTTTAAAAAAAATAGAAAGGTAAACCAATGAGGATACATCCACACAATAAATACTGGAATACAACAAGAAAACCATGAGCATGTTCTTTTCGTACCAATACAAAACTCTAAGAAACACTGTGAGGAAAAAAAGCAAGGCATAGCAACACGCATACAACACAATATCATATGTAATGAAAAGGGACACAACACTCATTTGTGTGTTTATGGAAAGATGTACAAGAGTATAAGTAGTGTTGGTTGCCTCCAGAGAGAGCGTACTGGCAGCAAGAGAAAGGAATTTCACTATATACACATTACAAGTTTTATATACTGTGAATATATTGCCTATACAGAACAAAAAAGTAAAGAGTAACATTTACTAGTTGTTTTTTTTGCATACGCTTTTTAAATTTATTTTTACTTGTCAATTACGCCTTGTAGGCTCTTCATTTAATTCTCACACTTTTTCATAACCTCTCTGGCTTAGAGTAGCTTATTCTACTTTGCTTAATAAAAGCATTCTGTGGCTATTGGCAAAGAGGAGATACCTACCAACCCACACCTTTTGTAAGTATGTGCAAATATTAACTAGGTGTTTTCCATGTGCCAAGCGCTGTACTGGATGTTAAGACATAAGATATATAGTCTCTGGTCAAAGCTATGTCACTATTATAGTTTTAAAAATGAAAATAGTTTTTCACTCAATTACAAAAAATATAAGTTCATTGCTTAAAAAAAATGGAAAACAAAATGAAAACCATGTTTTAAACCATGTGTTTTTTTTTTTTAATATTTTATTTATTTATTTGACAGAGAGAGATCACAAGTAGGCAGAGAGGCAGGCAGAAAGAGAGAGGAGGAAGCAGGCTCCCTGCTGAGCAGAGAGCCCGATATGGGACTCGATCCCAGGACCCTGAGATCATGACTTGAGCCGAAGGCAGCAGCTTAACCCACTGAACCACCCAGGCGCCCCTTAAACCATGTTTAATTCCACTATCAAGAGACAATTAATATTTTATGTTTATCTTTCCAAAGTTTGTTGTTGTTGTTGTTGTTGTTTTAGTTCACATTTTTAAGACTAAGTTATCTCTGCACCCAACATGGGACTCAAACTCATGACCCTGAGATCAAGAGTTGCATGCTCCTCCAACTGAGCCAGCCAGGTGCTCCCATATATATTAAAAAAAAAAAAAAAAAAAAAAAAAAAAAAAAAAAGAAGGGGCACCTGGGTGGCTCAGTTGGTTAAGAATCTGGCTCTTGGTTTCAGCTAAGGCCATGTTCTCGGGGTCATGGGATCAAGCCCTCCCCCAGAGCTCAGCACAGAGCTGGCTTGAGAGATTCTCCCTCCCCTTCGGCCCCTCCCCCAACTCCTGGGCACTCGAACTCACTCCTCTCATAAATAAAAATCTTTAAAAAACAAAGTGAGGAGGGGCGCCTGGGTGGCAGCTCATGTCTTGATCTCAGGGTCTGAGTTCAAGCCTCACACTGGGCATGGAGCTCTACTTAAAAAAAAAAAAAAAGTGAGGATATTTTGTACATTTGGCAATATATATTTTCTAGAATATATAAGAACATTCCTACCTAAATACAGTATTGAAGTATTAAAGTTTTAAATTTTGTTTTAAAACAAAGAAACATACTTATGATTAACTATCTTACTTTTTCTTTCAAAATGTTCTGACACATTTTTTAAGTAGTTTCTTTGTAATTTCTAACTGTTCCATCATTATTTTTGAACATTTAAGATTTTATTTATTATTATTAAAGATTTTTTTAAAAGATTTTATTTATTTATTTGACAAACAGAAATCACAAGCAGGCAGAGGCAGGCAGAGAGAGGAGGAAGCGCGCTCCCCGCCGAGCAGACAGCCCGATGTGGGGCTCGATCCCAGGACCCCAGGATCATGACCTGAGCTGAAGGCAGAGGCCTCAACCCACTGAGCCACCCAGGTGACCCTATTATTAAAGATTTTATTTATTTGTTACAGAGAGAGAGGGAACACAAACAGGGGGACTGGGAGAGGGAGACGCAGGCTCCCCAATGAGCAGGGAGCCTGATGCGGGACTCCATCCCCGGACTCTGGGATCATGACTTGAGCCAAAGGCAGACACCCAAAGACTGAGCCACCCAGGCGCCCGAAAATTAAGATTTTAAAATAAACTTTATAGTGAAGTTCAAAGAGATCCTCTCTTGTTAAAGAAACAAAAAGCCGAATCCCTGCTGTTTGTGTACAACTCCAAAGCCTGACACAGGTGTGTCTAATGGGTGACAACAAATACCTCAAGAGAATTGGCAGTAAACGCTGCAAGCTTGGAAAAAGGGGAACTGCTCTGGTCACAATTTGACTTAGCGCCCCTTTAGACACAGTCTGTGGACTTGTACTCATTGTGGCCCATTTTCATCACCTCCCACCTCAAGTCCTCCCTTCTTCCAATGTACTTTTTACCAATACTTGCCCATTGTTTATGGGTTACACCTTTGTAACCATAATGTAATTATACCTTCATTTCATTTTCTATTAAGTATAGACCATATCCTTTCGCTTGCCCCTTCTAAGATAGGATACTTTCCATTTACTTCTCTTCCTCTCCTTTCTCCTCTCAACTGCTAGAATCTAAATCCACTCTTCTGTAGGGGAGAGTTAATAGCATTCTAATGGTTGTAACCAACTTCCACTTAGGGATACACTCTAATTTACCTGATTAGACATCTATGGAATGGACAGAAGTTGTTCCCAATTTTGCACTCTTAAAAGCTACACTGCAATAAATGTTTTTGTGACCACCTTGTCCCATATATAAACTTGTCCCATTTCTTCTTTAAGATAAATTCTTAGAAGCGGAACTTTCTGGGTGAGAGGTACTTTGTTAAGGCTAACCTATCTTGCAGAAACATTTACCAGTATGATAAAAATGGATTAAAGACTAGTTTTGAAAATTGATCAGAAAAATAATCATCTGTAAACTTCCATCTTTTTTTTTCCCAAAGTTAAGTTTTATTAAGAGGTCTGGTTCTCATCAAATGTAATATAGCAAAATTATTCATTTACATATATGTGCATCTGAGTAATTCCTCTATCCTGCAAACAAAAACCACAGAAATTTGAGTATTTGGGCATACCTACAAATTCATAAGATGGTGCTATTTATTGACAATTTATATAGAAAAATAATTCAACTCTGCTTATTCTGACATAAGGTATAACATAATGCCCCAAATCAGTTTCTAGAAGCAAGCTAGAAGGATACACTTCTAGAAGTAAATACACAAGCTAGAAGTAGAATACACTTCTCCAAATTTCAAAGTTGATTATTAAAGCACACTTATACTTCCCCCCCCATAAGACCATGTATGTTTTTTTTTTAAGCTTAATACATATATTTTCCCCTAAGGATATTTTCTCTTTAAATATTGTCCCTAAAATCTAGTTGCTGAGGAATGCACTTTTCTGATTCCATCCCAATTTTAGAAAGTCTACTCAGATATCATAAACCAACAGGAAATTTGTCTGAAGATTTTCTAACAACTCTCAAAATGTTTCTGTACTTGAGCATACCAGGTTGTCTAAACTGACTGGCATTTATCTAATGTTATAAATCGTATTATAAGTGGAAATTTGAAAAACCAGACTTTTCAAATACTTAGAAATCTGCATTTCAGAGTCCACACTTTGAGAACTACAACCTGAGTGCTTGAAAAATTCTTTTAAGAATTTCTCATTTAATAGTTCTAATTTACAGCTAATGTAAACACACTGGTGACCAGCAGAGCTGACTTCATGAGCACGTGACCTATGCCACTGCACAGCGCCCCACACTCCATTCAGTGTTCTGTCTGGTCTTGAAATGGTTCATTTTTGAGCAACGTCCCCTATGTTTTTATTCTGCTCTGGGCCTCAAAATTATACAGCTGGTTCTAGTTGACAGTGAGGCCCGTCCCCCCAATAATGTGAGGCTAAGAGAAATAAGGTTTCTCTCTAGAATGAAACATGGAAACTACTAAAAGCCAGCACAAGAAATTGTACGTATATAACCAAAATATCTGAAATGTACAAAACTAATAACTTGGCATTTAGGAGCAATCTCAGAGAAACAGGACAATAATGTGATTATTTTTGTTTAGAGAAATTATATTCAGATGTATGAACACAGCTGGAAGGGCAATCCCTTAAAAAGGAATGAGAAAGGAAGCAACACACACACACACACACACACACACACACACACACACCACAGTTACGCAGAGCTATCCATGGATTGTTCATAAGCAAAAATGCCCCCACACTCCCATCTCCATCATTGAGGATTCATTGGCTTATCAGCGCTTAAGGCCTCAAGAATCAAAAATAATATAAATACCTACTCCCCCCTCCCGCTCCCCACCCCCACCGCAAGAGCGTTGAGTGTGCAAGATCAGGGGAAGGAGCAGAGATAGAGACAGAATCAAGAGATCTCATCACCGTGAAATCATGACCCAAGCCAAAATCAAGAGTCAGACACTTAACTGACTGAGCCGTTCAGGTGCCCCATATAAATACCTATTTACAATAAAAAGCTAATAGGCCATATGACAAGTTTCAATACATTTCAATGGATTAAAATCTTAGAGGAGTATTTTCTCTGATCACAGTGGCATAAACTCACAGAGCAATAACAAAAAAGGTAACTAAAAAAATCCGCAATACAGTTCTGAATTTGTAAATGTAAAGGAAACCACAGGAAGATGTATAAAAACAAGCAAACAAAAAACCCTGTAAAATGCAGCTAAAGCTGTGCTTTAATGAAAAATGTATAGCCTTAAAAAAGGTGGCTGGAAAATGGGGCACCTGGGTAGCTCAGATGGTTAAGCATCTGCCTTCAGCTCAGGTCAGGTCGGGCTCCCTGCTCAGCGGGAGGCCTGCTTCTCCCTCTCCCTCTCCTGATGCTTGCGTTCCCTCTCTCACTCTCTCTCTCTCTCTCTGTGTCATATAAATAAATAAAACCTTTAAAAAAAAAAAAAAAAGGTGGCTGGAAAAAGGAATTCAAGCACCCATCTCAAGAAATCAGGAAAAGAACAGCAAATTAAACCCGAAGAAACGAGAAGGGAAATAGTTAAGAGAAAAAAGAAAAAGAAAAAAAAAAAGAAAGAAAGAAACAGAACATGCAATAGAAAGATTGAATAAAATCCAAGTTGGAAAGATAATGTAATTGATAAGCAAGACGAAAACAAGGGGGAAAAAAAGAGAGAGGGCTGGGGGAGAAACACTACCAGTGAACAGCAGGAAAGAAAAGGGGCCACAGATATAGGTCTTATAGATATTAAAAAGATAGGTAAGAACCTGTTTTGAACAATTTTTCAAGTACACATTTCAGAATATTTTCAAAAGGACATTCATCTGTAAATTTAGATAGAACAGGTAAATTCCTAGTAAAATATGGAGCACCTGGGTGGCTTAGTAGATTAAGCATCCAACTCTTTTTTTTTTTTTTAAAGATTTTTTATTTATTTGACAGAGAGAGATCACAAGTAGGCAGAGAGGCAGGCAGAGAGAGAGTGAGAGAAGGAAGCAGGCTCCCTGCTGAGCAGAGAGCCCAATGTGGGACTGGATCCCAGGACCCTGAGATCATGACCTGAGCCGAAGGCAGCGGCTTAACCCACTGAGCCACCCAGGCGCCCAAGCATCCAACTCTTGATTTCAGCTCCGGTCATGATCTCAGGGTCGTGGGATGGAGTCCCACAGTGGGCTCCACCATTGGCAGGGAGTCTGCCTTACTCTCATCCCTCTGCCCACCCCCCCGGCTCACAAAGCTCTCTTGCTAAAATAAATAAATCTTAAAAAAAAAAAAGGCCCTCTCTTTCCCTCTTCCCCTCCCTACCTCCTCTCAAGTAAGAATTAAAACGTATTTTAAAAAAGAGTGTAGTCCCAAAGCAATGAAATTCATTAAATCCATAACTAAAAACCTTCAAAGGAACTCTAGGCCCAATGGCTTTACCAGTAAACTTCCAAGCACTCAGAGAACAGGAACTACCTTACATGAACTCTTCCAGAGACAGGAAAAAACAGAATATATTCTTCCCATTTTATGAGATCAGCATAAAATAAGACACATTGCAACAAGGAATATCCTACCCATATCCCTCGTTAACAAATATCAGCCGACCAATCCAAAGATTTATACAAAAGGGGTAACACACCCCAAATTCCCAGGATAAAAGGTTGGTTTAACAACAACAAAAATCAATGTAATTCATTGGAGTAACAGAACAAAAGGAAAAAAGTCACATATAATCGCGATATTAACAGGAGAGATCACATTTTTACAATATTCAACATCTACCCATGATTTAAAAACAGAACCAGAGGTGCCTGGGTGGCTCAGCTGGTTAAGCATCCGACCCTTGCTTTTGGCTCGGGTCATGATCTCAGGGTCGTGAGATCCCCCCACCCCATGTAAACCTCCTCACTTCAGTGGGGAGTCTGAGATTCTCTTCCTTCCTCTCCCTCCACCCCCTCCCCACTCTGAAATAAATAAAAACTTTTTTAAAAATCTCAAATTTAGGAGAAAGGATCTCTTAATCTGATGAAAGGTATGTACACAAAATGGAATGGTGAAAAACGAAAGCTTTCCCTGTGAAATGGGCAAGACAACAAGGACTCCTACTAGGACGTTTATTCCACATTATGCCGGAGATCCTAAGCAGTACATTTAGGCAAGAAAAGAAATTACAGAGTGTTTAAGGACACGACTGTGCTAGCAAAAAATCTATATATCAAAAATAAGAAACACCAAAAGAATTTGCCAATTTGCTTGATTAAAGTTCAATATAAAAAAATCATACTTCTCTATATTAGCCACCAAGAATTGTTAAATAGAAAACTAAGAAATAAAACTGTTTACAATAGATTTAACAAATGAAACACTTGAGAATAAACCACCAAGATAAAGTCATTACAGAGAAAATAAAACCTCCACACACTGAATGAAATAAATTCAAAACCACGTCAATAATCGAGGGCTGCCGATATGCCATGTTTAGATATTTGGACATTGTAGAGATGATAAGTTCTTCAAGTTGATCTAAAGATCCAATACAAACACAACAAAAACTCCAGGTTGTTTTTTTTTTTGGTGTGGGAAACAGATAATTATAAAATTTAGATTAAAATGCAAAAGGTCCAAGGAAGGCCAAGACAATCTTGAAGAAATACAAAGCTTGAAGACTTCTGTGAGCAGCTCTCACGTCTTACGCAGCTAGAGTAACAAAGGCTATGGCACTGGCACAAACAGAAATAATGATCAATGGCACAGAACACCGAGACCCAAAATGGACTGATGCGTACATCAAGCAACCTCATATGCTGTGGGAGAGAAAGTAGACAGCACTACTCTGAGAACTGTGCATTATTTACTAAAACTGAACTTAAACAATGCTGGGAACTTGCTACTCAAGTGTGATCCAGAAACAGTACAAGGGCGTGTCCTGGAGCACATTTGCAATGCAGTGCTCAGCCCCATCCCAGATCTACTGAAGTAGGACCTACAGTTTAACAAGGCCCCAGGTGACTGATGTGCACTTGACAGTGAAAGAAGCACCACCCTAGGACCCAGCGATTTTACTCAGGGATACACACCCATCGGCGCCTGGGTGGCTCAGTGGGTTAAGCTGCTCCCTTCGGCTCGGGTCATGATCTTAGGGTCCTGGGATCGAGGTTCGCATCGGGCTCTCTGCTCAGCTGGGAGCCTGCTTCCCTCTCTCTCTCTCTGCCTGCCTCTCCATCTACTTGTGATTTCTCTCTGTCAAGTAAATAAATAAAATCTTTAAAAAAAAAAAAAAAAAGAAATGCATACAGAGATGACACCTGGGTGGCTTAGTCGGTTAATCTGCTGCCTTCAGCTCAGGTCATGATCCCAGGGTCCTGGGATTGAGCCCCGCATCGGGGCTTTCTCAGTAGGGAGCCTGCTTAGCTCTCTCCGCCTCTGCCTGCCACCCTGCCTACTTGTGCGCTCGCTCTCTCTGACAAATAAATAAATAAAAACAATCTTAAAAAAAAAAAGAAAAGAAAAAGGCATACAGAGGCCTATTGATATCATCTGCACAAGAGTCACAGTAAGACTATTAATGAGAGCCCCAACTAACTACCCCAATGCTGAACAAGATTAAGAATCCTACAATCACAAAAAGTAGTATTCTACAACTCAAAATATAACGCTATATAAAAGCAGCCCAAAAGAATAGACCTTTTATGCTTTAATTTACATGAAGTACAAAACCAGAAAAAACTATTAGTGTTAAAGTCAGAGCAGTGGCTGTCACCCGTAGAGGACACACTAACAGGGAGGGAGACTCTTATCTGATGGGAAAACCCATTGAGTTGTATGCTTGCATCTTGTGCACTTTTCTGTACGTTATACAGTAATAAACAAGTACTAGAAGGCTAAATGGATTAACTGTATATGAATATTTCAATAATTTTTTTAAAGTACTAGAATGAGGGGCAGCTGGGTGGCTCAGTGGGTTGAGGCCTCTGCCTTTAGCTCAGGTTGTGATCTCAGGGTCCTGAGATCGAGTCCCACATTGGGCTCTCTGCTCAGCGGGGAGCCTGCTTCCCCCTCTCTCTCTGCCTGCCTCTCTGCCTACCTGTGATCTCTGTCAAATAAATAAAATCTTTAAAAAAAAATAAAGTACTAGAATGAAATACATCAAAATCCTAAAAATAGTTCTTTCTGGGAGAGAAGATTTATAATGCTTCTTTTCTTTTGTTTACTCTTGAGTTTCTCATTTTCTACCACTAAGGAAACAAATTTATTTATTTATTTATTTATTTATTTATCACAAACCTTTGTGGAGGAAGATGGACAGATTATGCCTAGTGGTGACCTCCCAAGAGTTTCAGAGAAATGTCAAAGTACACTGGGGAACCTTTCAACAACTAAATTCTAATTTTTTTTTCTTAAAAGGAAACTTATGGCACCTACATACTGGGCAAATTAAAACAAAATTTTTCTGTGAATTATCATAATGTTTTCCAGTTTTCAGAGTTCCTAAGGGGAACACAGCCGACCTAGCTTAGAGACAATGCAAACTTGCAGTGCCTCTAGCTGAATTCTGCAGGGTTTGCAAAGAAAATGTAACCAGAAATATATATTACTTGTAGGTTAAGCTACAGATATCTTTTCATGTCCATATTTTTGAAAACCTTATCTCCCCCAACCACATTTTAAGCTGCTCAAATCTAATTCACATATATTTTACTCATTTAAAGTATGTAATTCAACGGCTTTTAGTATATTCATAGTCCAACCATTATCATGATCTAATTCCAGAACATCACCACCCCAAGAGGAAAACCTATACCAATTAGCAGGCTCCGTATCTCCCAGTTCTTTACCCCCACCATTAGGCAAGCACTAAACTGCTTTCTGTCTCTACAGATTTGCCTGTTTGGGACATTCAATAATTTTTTTGTGGTTTGCAAAATACAATTTTTACAATTCTTTTGTTAAATGTATTCCCAAGTATTTTGTTGTATTATAAATTAAACGGTTTTCACTGCCAAAGTAATGGAAATACAAGTGGTTTCAGCTTATTGCTCTTGGACCCTCCTGTCATCCCACCAAACTCACTTATTCTAACAGCTTTGTAGTGGATTCCTCAGCATTTTCAACATACAAGAGCCCATCATCTTGTAAATAAACTTTTATTTCTTCCTCTCCAAACTCAGTGCCTAGCCTTCTCCCTTTTTAAGAGTTATATATTATTCATTGTTATAATCACCCTGAGGTTTTAAAGACCACCCTGCCTAGAGGCAAGCAAGTATTTTTCAAGTTCCTCAAATTTGTTCCCTTTGAGTTAGCATATCTACGTGGGGAAACAGGTCATTTTCTGTGTAACAGAATGTACATGTTATTTTTTATAACAAAACAAGAGCCAGAGAATAATACATTTTAATACTTACATGGAGTTACACTTGATAGCCAAAGAAAAGAGTGGAAAGTACTTATCTTTTAAAGTATTGAATAGCTTGTCAATTATGCATATTGATGTGGTCAGCCAGGCCATTCTAATTGCCTTCACCACCATACTACATAAAACCCAGAGGGGCTTACTCGCTCTAGATGCAAGTAAAACTATCCTCATATAAGAAGTATACATTCACTGAGCTCACACCCTGCTGCTGGAAGTCTCATATGCAATGAAGAAAGCCACAAGTATGGCTTTGGTATAAATAAGGGACTAATCCAGCTTTTACAAAGCTGGATACAAGTGTCTGAAAAGGTCTTAGTCTACTTAGGTGGGTATAATTTAATGTGGGGTCAACTTACAGGTATAGAGCATGGAGACTGCATAGTTAATAACAGTATTTTAAAATTGAAAGTTGCTGAGTAGATCTGAAGCAACATGGCGGGGGGGGGGATACGTAATGGATGTGTTAATTACCTCTATCTCGTAATCATTTCATAGTAAATAGATCTATCACATCATCACGTTGTACACTTCTGATATTACAAGTGTATTTGTCAGTTATTCCTCAACCAGTAAAAAAAAAAAAAAAAAAGATATAAAATAGGGGTGCCTGGGTGGCTCAGTGGGTTAAAGCCTCACTCTGCCTTTGGCTCAGGTCATGATCCCCACATCGGGGCTCTCTGCTCAGCAGGGAGCCTGCTTCCCTTTCTCTCTCTCTGCCTGCCTCTCTGCCTACTTGTGATTTCTGTCAAATAAATAAGATCTTAAAAAAAAAAAAAGATAAAATAGATCTTTATAAACTCCAAGTTAGATACCTGGAAATGGAGGGGTGGGTGGGTAGTGGGAAGACCTTGAATGCAGACATAGGACTATATATATGACAGGTGTCCTATCTAGCACAAGCCATGTTCAACACTTTTTATTCTCAAGGATGCATTTGTTCTAAACATTCATGATGTCTAGAGGTGCTATTTTCATACTAAAGGTTATTCTTTCCATGTTTTATTCTTTAGGTTGGTACACATTATGAAATACTCAGTCTTTCTTAAAGGGGGAGGAAGTAACTATAAAATCATGTTTAGAAATCTACTTTTCTAAAGGAAAAAAAATGTGTTCTTCTTGCTTAATATCGTAGCTTTATCTCTGGATGGAATATAAATTACATTGAAATATACTGAATATATATTGAATATAAATATGTATGTTGAAAAAAATACACACACACACACACATTACATTGTTTGGCTTCTTTTTAAAAATTATCTTTATTAACCTATAATGTATTATTTGACCCAGGGGTACACGTCTGTGAATCATCAGGCTTACACATTTCACAGCGCTTACCAAAGCACATATCCTCCCCAATGTTCATATCTAACTCTGTTTCTAAGTACAGAGAAACTTCATATAGGACCACACAGTGGTACCTCCCTTCTTTACTATTTGGGTCTTTCTCCAAAACTGCTTTTTTGTAGAAATTCTACTTTACAAATATTTAATAGACTTAAATATAGCTGGTTTATAGCATGTAAAATTTATGTTTTAGATAGATCCCGAGTATTAAACCCCAAACCTACATTTCACATCTATAGTCCCATTATATTTAAATTACTCATCAGAATTTGAAATAAACTTATGTATATTCAATATCTAGGTTCTAAGCAGGTTGTAGCACAAAATAAGTTTCTAAATCAGAAGTTTTCCCACAGAAATGAAGTCATATGATTTCATAAAAAGCTATTAGAGTTGTTAAAGTAGAATGCATTTTTTTTAAATTTTATTTATTTGAGAGAAAGAGTAAGCAAGCATGAGAGAGAGGGAGGTGCAAAGGGAGAGGGAGAAGGAGACCTTCACTGAGCAGGGAGCCCTACAGGGGGCTGGACCCTAGGGTCCTGGGATCGTGGACCTGAGTTGAAGGCAGACACTTAACCCACTGGACCACCCGTTTGCCCTTAAATGAGGATATTTTAAAAAAGAGTACTGACTCAGCAATAATATGTAATCAAACTTCTGTGGGCGATCCTAGTAACCTAAGAATTGTGTTAAAGCATAAAGTATTTACTATGCAAAAAAGCAAAGGAAGTTGAAACTTTAGGAGCAAACTTTCTCCTCTTTATCCCCCTGGCTATTGTTAGGACCTTGGCAAGAGATTAACAAAACTGAAGAATGCCCTTAAGCACATTATGGTAACTTTCAGGTATGGTAACTTTCATGTACGGTGTTCACAGGCCATGGTGTTTCCCCCACACACATGCACAGTGCTTTTCACACTTCATTGAGTGCCCACAGAGTATTTTTTCAAATGGTATTTCAAATTCAAATATTTTTAAAAATCTCTATTTTCTACTTGAGGATATAGAAAATACCAATGAATTAATTGTATATAGTCAGATAAGCTAAATGTTTCACTATGGTGAATACATTCATTCATCCTTCCTACTCTGAAGACAATTATTTGCCTAATAAGTCTACATTTCCAGATGTTCACTGAGGTTTTCATTCAAATAACAAGATTTTCAGTCATCTTTGTTCTTGAAGAAACATTAGGCATCAAAGAAAGGCAAACATAGGTCAACAGAACCTGAAATCCATTGCACGATCACCACTGGCATTAAGGAACTTCGAGTTGCCTCGGTAATGATAGGCTACAGAGCGAACATTGTGCAATGCTCCCTAAATGAAAAAGCCAATCTCCAGGCCAGGAGATGTCTCCTTCTAGAGCTTGTGTTAGCACACTCTGCACCCTTTGATCTATGAAGGGACCTATTGCTACAACAGCCCTTCAACTTCTCCACAACCACTTACTAAACACTCAGATTCACTTTCTCACTCTTGCCTGTATTTAGCCTTCACACAGTTTTATTGCTGGTCCTAAGTGAACATTTGATCATCTAAGTTTGTTTATATTTTACTACTGGTTGTTTTCATGAACAGGCTCTAGAACTAGAAAATACTCTTCAGACATAAGGACTCATCTAGTGGTAGCATCCAAATTTAAATGTTCCAACACTGCAACAGGTATTACTTTTCACGTGGTTACAAGAGAAGTTCAGCACTGTGCTGTTTCTCTCCTTTGTAATGGAGTGATATGGAATCTAATTCCTTTCGCTTTGGGTCTGGGCTGATCCCACTAACTCACGAATAACCAACAGAATGGAGCACAAATGATAGGATTTCTGAGACTAGGTCAGAAGAATGCTAACTGTGTCACCTTGTGCTCTCTTGCTTCAGCTCTGGCCACTCCATCTCCAAACGCTCCCTGTCCAGATTCTCCCTCTCAGAATACAGCCACAGTACTGTGAGATTCAAGTGACATAGCAAGACCATGTGTGTGTATTCTAGTCAACAGTCTCAGTGGAGGCCCACCTTCAGATACCCTCGCCCAGTCACCACACATATAAATGAGAAGTCTCCAATGATTCTAGAACCCCAGCTGTTTGAGTCATCAGCAACCTTTCAGGTGCTCTGCGCAGACGCCCCAGACTTGAGGGCACAGAGCAAACCATCCCCGCTCTGTTCTGCTCAAAGCCCAGGGGATCTGTGGGCATGAAAAAGTAGAGGTGTTCAAACCACTAACTCTGGGGTAGTTTATGACACAGACATCACTAACAATAAGAGAGTTCTCACAGTTAATTTTGAGTTCCAGAAAAATAAAAATAGAGAAAACAAAGGAGAATACTATCAAAGTAGTATCTGAAAAGAACACGGGTATTCAAACTAGATTTGCCCACCACTGACCAATACAATAAATTTTAAAAGGCTCCACGTCAAGACCTATCACTGCAAGCAATCTTAAAAAAAAAAAAAAAAAAAAAAAAAAAAAAAATATATATATATATATATATATATATATATAAAATCAGTCTCCTACAGTGGATAAATTAAGGTAAGACTGGTGTTGTCATCAGTAGGACTTAATGCTAAGCAAACAATAAAGCAATCCATGAAAATTCTCAGGGAAAATTCTTTACATCCTAGAATTCCATGCCTACCCCAACTAGCCATCACATGTGCAGTATGAATAAAAGGACCCAGAAAGCACACTTTCTTCACATTCTTCCATACCATGGTCCTTAAGTACATGTCCCACCAGAATCTGGGAATATGGCAAGAAAGGAGAGGACACGGGATTTAGTTAACAATCTAACACTGAAAGGCAATCATGGGAATTCACAGGATGATAGCTATAAAAAAGGCCTAGAGAGTAGTCAGTCTAGTTTGGAGCAAAAAAAAAAAAAAAAAAAAAAAGGCTCTAGGGAGGGGAAGGAAAACAGAACTCAAAAGTAATGGGGGGGGGGTCTGAAAATAATTGAGGATATAATAAAAGGCAAAGACCTCAAAGAAGAAAAGCAATTAGAACCAAAAAAAAAGGCTGTACAAGAAAGGAAATGTAATTAAGGTGCAGTACTAGGATGAAGGAAACAATGTTTATATACCCATAATGTGAATTTAAGATTTCATTTTTCAATGATCTCTACCCCAACACAGGCCTTGAACACACAACCCCAAGGTCAAGAGTCGCATGCTCCACAGACTGAGCCAGCCAGGGACCTCTGACTCAACCTTTACATTCAACCTATACCCTAATTAAAGTATTAACTGCATTTACAATACAGAAGAAAATCTCACCAGTTTTGATAATATAAAAGTTCTTTACTTTTTATAACAAAAAGTTATAACAAAAAGTAAAAGAAAAATACTTTTTATAACAAAAAGTAAAAGAAAAATGACACAAGTTTGCAATATAGGAAGGGAGAGGAAATTAAAAGGCACTATTGTTCTAAAACTGGAAACAGAAAAACAAGAAAAAAAAATCAATGGAACCAAACTTTGGCTCTTTGAAAAGGTCAGTAAAATTGATAAATCTCTAGCAATATGAACAAAGAAAAAGAGACCTGACACAAATTACAATATCAGGAATGAAAAAGGATTTCATTAAAGAACCTTAAAAAGTGACTAAGATATTAAAAGGATAAGAGAACCCCACAAACGATTCCACAAATTCAACTTAGTTTGGAGTTTTTAAAGAATTGGTTCATCTATCAAAAGTCATTTAAGGGCACCTGGGTGGCTCAGTGGGTTAAGCGGCTGCCTTCGACTCGGGTCATGATCTCAGGGTCCTGGAATTGAGTCCCGCATCGGGCTCTCTGCTCAGTAGGGAGCCTGCTTCTCTCTCTCTCTGCCTGCCTCTCTGTCTACTTGTGATCTCTCTCTGTCAAATGGATGGATAAAATCTTAAAAAAAAAAAAAAGTCATTTAAGATGAAATATGTAACTCCTAGGACTGACAAAATTGAAAACCTTCTGAGAAAAATCTCCAGGCACAGATGGTTTCACTAGTGAATTTTACAGAATGTTTAAAAAGTAAGGGACACCAATTGTATACAATCTCTACTAAAAATAAAAGAGGAATGCACACTTCTCAAATCATATTATGAGACCAGCATTCACCTGATGCCACAGCCAGAGAAAAACACTAAGTAAACTACAGACGAATTTCCCTTATAAAAATCTATACAAAAATTTCAAAATATTAGCAAATCAAATCCAGGAATAGATGATAATGTACCATGACCAAGTGGAGGCTTATTCCAAGAATTTGAGACTTGCTCAATAATGGGGGGGAGGGGTGCGGGGGTAGTACTCTACCATGTTATCAATAAAAAAAAAAAAAAAAAAAAACACATGTTCCTACTGGATGCAGAAAAAGCATGACAAAATCCAATATATATTCTTGATTAAAAACTCTCAGAAAACTGAATGTAACTGAGAACTTCACTCCATGAAGGGGCATCTATAAAAAGCTTACAATTAATATACTTAATGGTGACTAAATGCTTTCCGAGATGCCAAACAAGGTAAGGATGACCCTCCTATTCCACAGCATCCTGAAAGTCCTACTTCAACAAGAAGTATACAAATTGAGAAAAAAGATTTATCCCTATTCATGACAACATGGTTGTCTAGGTAGGTAATTCCCTACCTTAAAAGAAAACAAACTAAAAACCAAACAAACTAGAACAGATCACTGGTTGCCAGGGGTTGGGAGAGATGGGGGGCAGGACTGCAAAGGGACAGCACAAGGACGCTTTTCAGGGTGATGGAGCGTTCTGTGTCTGGAGCACAGTGTTAACCAAATCTCTACATTCATAGTACACCAAATAAAGTCAATTTTACCTATTTTAGAAAACAATTCTATTCCTTCCTCAATGTTACCATTCAATCATCTTGTCCTAAAGAGATCAGTAAAGTGAATCGTGTTCCAAAAACTTAAAATCAATGTAATCCTTACCATTTTTCCCCAACCTTCATCCCATCAGATGTAACACATCCCTTAACAAATTACTAAAGAACGTTATGGTGAATTAGTAGTCGCGAGCTATGCACATCTTATTCTGAGAATATAGGGTATACATAACCTGCATATTTGCTTAAAATTTTCTGCATCCAACAAACACTATTTTAAAGGCATAAGTGAGCTAGCAAGGAGAAAAAAAGGCCAGAAAAGCAGAGAGAAGGAAACACCAGGTGCAGGTGAGCCGCCGCTCTCCTCAGCTGGGATGACGGGTAAGGAACAGGATTTTAAACACCAAGTGGGAACAGGCAAAGTACACTGGAGGTGCTGGATTCAATATCCATTCCACTTCCCTTGTAGGATACCTACTCTGCCCTGGAGAGACTGGAGAACGAAAAACTACGTTTCCCAGACCCCCTAACAGCTTGAGGTTCCTGGTGCTACTTAGGTTCCACTGACCACACCCACTAATGTGAATCTGAGAAGTGAAACAGGTAAAAAGATTCTGCTGCTTCGGCAAAAGGACACAGCCAAGGCCCTTGATTTTTCTGCAGCCTCATGAGCAGGGCTTTTGAGTGTCTAGTAAACAGCTTCAGGAGTATCAAGGGGCAAGTGATGAACCTTGGTGTGAATCAAAAAAGAGAAGCAGGATTCCGGAGCCTTAGCCAAGGCTTCCTGCTCGTGGTGGCTTCCCAGACACCACAATATGGCGAAATTCTATCTGGTCTTTACAACCCCAGCTGAGGAGCACCATTGTTGGCCCACTTTTGTGGTGTGGCTTTGGGAACTGTTCTAAGGACTCAACCGTACTAGAATGTAAGTTCCAGAAGGGCGGGTAACCTCTGTTTTGTTCATCAGTGTGTCTGCCAAAAACCTAGAACCGTGCCAACACCGAAATGTTCAGTAAATATTTGCTGATTGAATACAACTAGAATCTATTTCTTCAACCCCTCCATTTTGCAGCCATTTAATACCTTAGAGTAAACTCTCTTCTGCTTCAACTGCTTAAAGCTTGTGTTTGCAACTTCACCGCTCACATAAGGTAGGGAGTAGTAGCTGATTCCTACCTAAAGCCAGAGCCTTCCTAAAGGATGTACCTTTAGGAAGACTTAATGCAAAAAATCTGCTCATCAAGCAAAGTGAGAGGCTAAGGACATTGGTCTGCCTCTAGGCTCTACATAGGGAGAACTACCCTGAAAAAAATTTTAAGTAAGGGACCTGCGCCTCATACAGGTTTGAAATTTAACTTTTTATTACCTGAGTGGTCCTGGAACCTGGAAGTCAAGCAATTAACAACAAAAGACACATTCCCAACCAAAGCCACACAGGATTCTCATAAAGCTCTCCTGCAAACAACAACAAAACTCATAAAACCATAGTAACAATAGACAGAAACCATCTACTTACAAGCAAGAGGCAATAAACGAAAAAAAGTTCAAATTCCAAAATTCAGATAACAGAATATTCTCCGAAAGAGAAACAAAAGCTGCAGTAGTCTAGAATCAGATAAACTAGCCCCCGCTAGTGTATAAAAACCTGATCTCTCCTAGGTTAACAACAGGTCTTAACCTTCTTCCTAAGAGAAGACCAGCTTTAGGAAGTCACACAGCAATCCGGAGAAAGTCAGGCAACAGATGTCCAGCCAAAGCAACTCAGCAATCCACCCTGGCCAACGGAAATGTGTAAGACACGCCATCCTAGCAAACCTTATGCCGTGGGAGTTTCTCAATGCAGGTAAGAAGGAAACATAATGATCAGAAATCCAAATACTACGGTAGGTTCAAGTGGAGTGTGCATCATGTACTCAGTGGTCACTTCCTGAGCATGAAGTTCGATAAGCTAGTTAGAAAAATGATTAAGACAAGGACCATGTCCTAGAAGAACCTACCACCCAATGAGAAGATACAGACATGTGGGATATACTTTTAGTCCAGAAGACCCTTTTCATAAAGACTGATTACCCTCTATCTCACATAAACTGATCTACCCATCCGTAAGGGCAGGAACCACCCATTTTCCACCATCAAACATCCCTCCTGGAGCACATTCACCTGGTGAGGCTGTAATTAGGATTCTTATTTTCCACATCAGGAAACTGAAGCTTAGGGAGGTTAACTTGATTTGCTCAAGATAGATCCCACAGCTGGGGAATGACAGCATGGAGGGTCAAATCCAGGACTGATACCAAACCCTCTGCTTTTAGCTGATGGCACCCATGTGGCAGGCCTGAGAAACAGCGACCACCAAGGAATCCCACTCCTGCACAGAACTACAGAGACAGTACACCACTTAACCTCCCTGGCCACCCCTTGGCACCTATCTACCTGCCTGCCTGCCCGAGCCCCCTACTCAGTGATCAGTATTCTGAAAAGAAAGGAAAACGTAACTTGTTCCTGACAGAAGGCTGCCCACCAGCCAGGTGCATGAGCAAAATCTTCAACAAACAGGTTTATTTTGGGAGCAAGAATGCCAAGGTCTGTGATTCTTGCCCTCAGCTTAAGTCTAGCTTATACCCAAAGATGACTTGCTCAGATTGTCCCCATACATGTGGCAGGTTCAGGGACTGCAATGCTTGCACACATACATTTCAGTGTGGATGGTAGGTCTGATAAACATGGAAATGCACATATGCACAGGGAAAGTTGTAGGACTTCTCAAAAATAGTCCTAGTATTAATAATACTAGTAATTAGTTAATATACTATTAATAATAGTATTAATAATGTAATAGCTCATATAGCTAAGCTCCATGTACCCTTACCTGATCTAGGAAGGAAAAAATAGAAGGTCTACTAAATAAATACAAGGACCAGTGTAACCAAGACTTTGAGGGTTACTGGCTCAACTATTAAGAACTCCTTCAAAGTAGCCTCAAGCACTTTCAAATATCCATTTACACACAAAACCAGGCTCAGGTAATTGCAAATTCCTTACGGATCATACTAAGTAACACACTGCATTTGGAGTTTTTAATGTACACCTACGCAAATGATAATAACATACCTTGAAAAAATATCCCTTATATAAGATTTTAAGACTGCCCTTCCTTCTACTCCCTCAAACATTCCGAATTAGTATGGCTTTATTACACACAATGGAATTTAAGAAATAAAGGAATCAAAATTCTAAGAGTTCAAGCTAAATATTAAAAAGTGGGAGAGCGATGGAATGGAGACAATTTGATGGCACGGTTCAAACCCTGACACCACACAGCACTGTGTAAAAAGTGAGGAAGTAATCCAAAAGAACTATTAATAAATATCCACTTTCATCCAGGTCTTACTTTCTCCCGTTCTTTCCATCCCGTTTTAGTTAGGAAGGATTTCATGAGGGGGTCGAAGGAAGGAAAAGGAACACACTCTTCTTTTATAATTAAAGTTTCCTAGAACCACAATGTAAAATATAAACACTGGGTCTCGATCCTGGAGAGATCTCCTTTTACTCAACTATAATGAAGGTTCTCCAGTTCTCCACGTAGACCATGTAGACAAGGTCAAAGAAATGAGAAGGTAGATTTACACAAAAGATCTTTAAGGTCCACTCTCTCAAGTAATATTCAAGGCACTTGCATGTTAAGACGAAAATGCTCACCTCACACCTCACAAAGGGGAAATAGAGAGTATCATATCACAATTACACTAAGATCACCCTACTCCATCACAGAAATCTATATGAAAGATCAGTGAGGAATGTTCTAGATGAAAAAGTGGGTTTGTTCCTTCCTCATCTCTTTTACCGGCCATGTGCCCTCTCTACTTGAAAGCTTAATGGACAGGAGGTAGATTGTTACGATTGTGATTATTAAGGAATACTGTTCATATAATCACAGACTACCTTTTATGAACCAGGAGCCCCAGAGTTTAAGAAATGATTTGAAGAGGACATTAAAAATCCCCAAAGTATCTTTAAGTTTTCATTTTTTTAGTATAGTCATGACTCACTTCCATTTTAAGAACCCACATAAAGCCAGTTTTTTTCTTCCCTAACATCCCAGGTAAGCCTAAACAAAAAGGTTTTACTTGCTGAAATAGCCCCACAAAAAAGGGAAAGTGGGGGGGGTGGTGAAAAGAAGGAAGATCACAGCTAAGTTTTTAAAAGAGACAAAAGTCACTCACTGAATGAGTATTTTTCTTCAGGAACTTTTGAGGATGGGTGAAGATACTAGAAGGTTCCCCTGCTCACCCCGACAGTTTTGCCAGGGCTTTAGCAAAAGGGAGTTCTCTTACTTATACAGACACAAGTGAAGAGGGACTGTCACACTTACTCCTGTCTACCTAATAAAACTCAATACTCAGAATTAAAATCGAACCAGTCTAATGTATTAAAAAAGAGAGAGAGAACAAGAGAAGAGCTGCACTGTACAAAATGAATGGCACCTTTTTATAAAAACCAGTATAAGTTGACAACCAGGTAGGGTTACTGTACGGTATTTCTTATTCTAACTCCTATACCCAGGACCCCAATCTGTTTACTCTTTTAGAAGTCAAAAGCCATCCTGTTTGAAAAGACATTCGCAAGGGGCTCCTGGGGCAGTTTAGGAGAATGAGCAAAGAACCCTTGCTTCCTGGAGTGCAGTCTCATTGACTGAAACTGCACGATGGCTTCGGTGCTGGATTCTAATCCTGGATCAGACAATTGCTTTCCTTAACACTATTTTTAGGTTTAGTTAACAACTGCTTGAAACAAAAGGGGGAAACTTACATTGGAAGGAAGAGAATCTCCATGCACTCAAGTTGCTTTGGGGAAACAAGCCAATAATGAGCTGAAGCCACCAGGTGCTCCAGGTAGACTGTGGAACCTGGGTGCACCCTAAGATTACATGCCAAACCGTACTTATCCGATAAGCACTTTTCTGGTGAAAAGGTCCAAACATAGAATTCTCCGAAGGATATACACGTGTTTGGTTATTGTCATTTGGATCAGTAAACAGTCACACGCTTTCTTCCAAAAGTTGTTATTGCCACTAACTCCAGTAAAGGTTCGGGGGCCCTCTGTCTAACAGCTTTTCAATTTTCTAAGTCAGTTAAGTAATCTGGCGCACACAGTGCGTTCATACCAGTGGGCATCCAGAATTCTCTACAGCCATAGTCCAGATCTTCACATCAGTGCCTCACAGAGAAGCCAGGGCAATCCACTGCAGCCCCGTTGTCATGCGTATTTTAAGGGAAAGAAATAATACCTGTAACACATTTTATACAGCTGTTGGGAGTGACTACGTTGAACTAGAGAAGCTAATATTTGCAATACACGGGAGCTGTTCTGATGCCAGCTTCAGCAGTGATGTAGGAACACTGCCAATACCTTGTCCCCACAAAATAATGAAGTTAAAAAAAAAAAAACAGCACCTCCTACAGGAGCCTTCTTATGGAAGTCTAACACAACTCAGGACACCTGTACCTAGAAATGCTTCTTCTAGACCATCCCATCTCTCAAAGATACAGCCACAGATCTCATTCTACAATTCCACCCCAACTAATCTATCCCTTCTTCCCGCTCAGCTTTTTCTCCTCCTCTAGAGTAGAACATTCCTTTCCCAGCTTTATCCACCCTGCTTTTCTAGGTAATTCACCATAAGCTGGGTCTGAGATCACTTCCCTAGGTAGGAGAGAGAAGAGGAAGACTACCATATACTAATCAATTTTTACTTTTGCTTTTCACCAGTCACATGTATATGGCAGTGATCTTTGTAAACTCCTAAAGCACTACAGAATTATAGTAAGGGAAACAAACACCAGTTAACTGACGAATCCCAATAATGGATGGCCTTCCGTCGAGACTCTCCTTATCACGGAGACAAAAATTCTGCACCAAGTAACCAAAGATTCTCAAATCCAGTCATGACATTACTCCAGTTTAAGGAGTCAGAGGAGGCTCTCCTTATCATTTATCTGGTAAGTAAATCCTGCAGCTTATTTTCAAGATTCTTCAACTCTGACACACACACACACCCCTTCTTCTAGGGGTTCCTTCAGTGCAGCCTTTTCCCCGCAGTCCACACTCTCTTTATTCAGTCCCATCTGTGTATGCTCATGCCGAAGCCCTATCCTATCATTCCAAACAAACAACCACAACAACAAAAACCCCTTTTCTTTTCTCTAACACTTGTTTACACAGAGATGTTAGTATCCCCTTTCTCAAGGGAAAGTCTCTTATCTTTGAATCTCCAGCATCTGGCATAGGCAGGCGCTCTGTGAAGTAGTGAAAAAAATGTCATCCACCCACCTCTAAGACACTTATTCATACCTATGCTCTCTATCAAGACTTTGCTCCAGATTTAGGTCTTCTCTGAATTCATCTCTGCAGCACCTCTCCCGCACAAGCTCTGTTCACTCCTCTTACCAGCTCAGCAGGCTTTCCTTCCTTCAACAGATACTCGGGGGAAGCTCCTATCACAAACCAACCACTGCCCTTGACCCTGGGAATAAAGCACTGATTAAAACAGGAAAATCCTTGCCCTCGCGGGACACACGCTCTAATTGGGGAGGACTGGGGTACACTGGACATCTCAATCAGTTTGAACCTTATTATAATTCACTTCTTTTGACTCTTTATGGATTCAAGTGACCGGCTAGAATCCTGTGGTAAATCACCTGTAGAATAGCCACCAACACTCCCTCTTATCCCTGCGGGCAGAGGGCTGCTCCTTCTATCAAAAGATAGAGTTTGTTTCCTTTCTACCTGAACCTGAGCTGAGCTAACTTGTTTGTGACTGGTTTCGATCAAGAGAATCCACAGAAGGGATTGCGCTGCCAGTTCTGGGACTGGGCCCGAGGTCTGACAGCTTTTACTCCCCTTGCAAACCAGACACCATGAGAAGTCCAGGCTATGGGGCTGGACAGAAAGGGCCAGAGGATGAGTGACCACATGGCAAGAGAAGACACCTGGAGGAAAACGAAGGCACTCCAGCCGCCGGCTAGCACCAGGACGTCAGCCATTCTGGCCCTGTCCAGCCACCAGGTAAACACAGCCACATGAGTGAGCCCAATTAAAGCCATGTGGAGCAGAGATAAGTCATCGCTGTCAAATTCTCTAACCGCCATATCATAACCAATAACTGGTGCTGTTTTAAGCTTCTACATTTTGACATGGCTTGTTAGGTAGCAAGAAGGAAGAAAGTGCCTTAGTAAGACTATGATTTTCACCGAAGTCAAAAATGCTAGCTCCTACATTTTTATGACCCTTCAGTAGGTCTATTATGGTTAGGCAAAAAGTAAACATCAAGCAAAAGTACGTGATGAATTTTGTAAAACGAAATAGAGAAGATTCTAGAAAGACAGAAGAGTGTGTAGCCACAAGAATCAGTCTCCATAACACTTGTGGTATACAACATAGAGACCTGTTGTATCACTCAACTAGACTCATAAAAATTAAATCATTTTTAACATTAAAAAAAATTTGAGGTACCTGGGTGGCTCAGTGAAGCACCCGACTCTGGATTTCGGCTCAGGTCATGGTCTTGGGGTCCTGAGATAGAGCCCAGGGGGCTCTGCACCCAGCACAGAATCGGCATGAGATTCGTTCCCTGTTCCTCTCCCTCCCCCTCTGCCACCCTACTCCACTCACCCATGCAGAGTTTCTCATACTTCTCTCTCAAATAAGTAAAATTTAAAAAAAAATCTATTTCCCTACCTGGATAACAACTGCACCCACAGAATGGCACCTGTCTGATGTTTGTATTTCCAAACTCTAAGTCTCGAAAGTTTGCAACTTCTAGACAAAGACTCAGATGGCAAATTTCTATTAGTTTCAGTCACTTTTAGCTCTTAGTACAGTAATACCTACCAATCCTCCACCCCTAGACCCTTGGCAGGCAATTGGAGGGTTCTTTGAAGACAGGGCCCTTCTTGCCCACCCTAGTTCCCATAAGCTGCATGCAGGCTGTTCCAAGTATCAGGAATCTCTGCTCTGAGGAAGATCACAGCGCGTAGACAAGGAGGTGAGCAGCCCTTGTAGTTGTACCTCCCTTCACTGTTACAAGCCCCTCCCCTTCCGGGTTAAAGGATTGCCAGGGAATTTAAAGGGCCCAAGCCTCCCCCCCACCTTCGTTTTTTGCTTTTTCTCCCCTTTTGGGAGCCAGACAACAACTGCCTATATGGAATAAAACTAGGAAGTGACTGCATGTGTAGGCAAAAGCTCAGAAAAAACCTGAGTAGAGCTCAAGTTTATACCTCTGGCTGATCCTCAGCACAGAGACAGCCTACAATTTTGAAAAACAAAATAACCCAGAAAAGAAAATTCTGGGAAAGGAGAAAAATCCACTTTCCAGATTACCACATGAGAGGATTCAAATGTCCAGTGTTCCACGAAAATCATGAGGCATACTAAAACAAGAAACCTTGGCCCAAAGCTGGGAGAGGGGGTATGAGAATGGAAAATCAACAGAAATGGTCCTTGAAAAAGACCTACTGGCAGATATACTTGAGAAAGACTTTAAAACAACAGTCTTAAAGATGCTTAAAGAACTAAAAGAAGATATGGAGAAAGTGTGTGTGAACAGAAGGGAAATAAGAGACAGAAAACCTAACACACACACACACATATACATACACAAAATCTACAGCAGTAATGGAAATAAAAAAACTCACTAGTGTTATTCAAAGGCAGATTTGGGCAGACCAAACAATCTATGAACTTGGAAGACAGGACGATATAAATTATCAAGTCTGAAGAACAGAAAAAAGATGGAAGAAAAACTAAGAGAACCCAAGGGAACTGTGGACACTGCCAAGTGGACCAACATGTGTAGCATGGGAGTCCCCAGAAGAGAGAAATAGAACATTGAAAAAATAATGGCTGGGTGCTCAGTCGGTTGAATGTCTGCCTTCAGCTTGGGTCATGATCCCAGGGTCCTGGGATTCAATCCCACGTCAGGCTCCCTACACAGCAGGGAGTCTGCTTGTCCCTCTGCCTGCTCCTTCCCCTGCTTGTATTCTGTCAAATAAATAAAATCAAATAAATAAATTAATTAATTAAAAAGAGAAATAATGGCTGAAAAATTCCCAAGTTGGAGTGACATGGATATGAACATCCAAGAAACTCAGCAAATTCCACATAAGATAACTCCAAGAGATCCACACCAACACAGGATAATTGAACTTTCAAAAAAGACAAAGACAGACTCCTGAAAGTAGCAAGAGGGAAGAAAATAACTTACAAAGCCCTCTCAGGAAGATTACTAGCAGATTTCTCACCAAACTTTGGTGGTTAGCAAACAGTGGGCTTATAGAGTCAAACTATTAATATTAAAAAACGAAACCAAAACCAAAACCAAAAAACCCTATCAATCAAGAAAACTATATCCAGCAAAACTGTCCTTCAAAAGAGGTATTAAGTCATTCCCAGATTAACAAAAGCTGAGAGGTCTTAGTACCACTAGAACTGCCCTGTAAGAGTCCTGAAAGGTGAAATGAGAGGACATTAGAGAGTAAGTCAAAGCCATATGGAGACTTTCTCAATAATGCCAAATACAGGGCAATTTTAAGAGCCAGAATTATTGTAACAATGGTTGTTAATGCACTTTGTTTTCTACCTGTGTTAAGAGATTAATACATTTAAATAAAAGATAATTTTTAGTATATTACTAAACTTTGGTTTGGAACCCCAAATCTTGGATATTACATATAATTTACCAGTATCTATAAAGAAAATAGGTATTAAGTACACAGAGGAAATGAGAAAGGAATTTCAATACTTCACCACACACATCCACATGCAAAATTATTTATGTGTGTGTATGAAAGTGTATACACACACAAAACACAGAAGACAGTAATGCAAGAAATAAGTGGACAAAAAGCCCTAAGGCATACAGAAAGCAAACAGCATAATTACAGAAGTTCCCCCTTATCAGTATTTTAAGTGTAATGGATTAAACTTCCCCATCAGAAAGACATTTTAGGGGGTGCCTGGGTGGCTCAGTGGGTTAAGCCACTGCCTTCAGCTCAGGTCATGATCCCAGGGTCCTGGAATCGAGCCCCACGTCGGGCTCTCTGCTCAGCAGGAGCCTGCTTCCCCCCACCCTCTCTGCCTGCCTCTCTGCCTCCTTGTGATCTCTGTCTGTCAAATAAATAAATAAAAATCTTAAAAAAAAAAGAAAAATTAGAAAATAGAGACAGATGAAAATGAATACACAACATACCAAAACTTGTGATACACACTGAAAGCTGAGCTAAGGGGGTAATTTACAGCTAGAAACATTTACATTAAAAACAAAGATCTCAAACAACCTAGCTTTACAACTTAAGGAACTAGGAAAAGAACAGACTAAACCCAAAGCTAGCAGAAGGAATGAAATGAAGATTAGATGATAAATGAAATAAAAAGGAAAAAGTTGGTTCTTTGAAAAAAAAAAATAAAGATTTGACAAACCTTTAAGCTAGATGGATAAGAAAAAAAGAAAATGAGAGATGAAACAGGACACATTACTACTGATTCTATGGAAATAAAAAGGATCAAAACCAGTACTGTGAACAATTACCTGCCAACAAATGGAGTAACCTAGATGAAACAAACTCCTGGAAACCTAAAACCTGCCAAGACTAAATCACAAAGAAGTAGAAGGTTATCTGAATAGGCTTGTAACTATTAAGGAGAAGGAATCCCTTGTCAATCTTCCAAAACAAAAAAGCTCTGGACATGGCTTCACTTGTGAATTCCATCAAACATTTAAAGAACAGTGAAAACCAACCCTTCTCACACTTTTCCAAAAACTTGGAAGAAGAGGGAATACTTCCAAACTCATTCTACGAATCCAGCATTACCTGGATACCAAAGCCAAACAAAGACTCTTCCAGGTACACGCTCCCTTGGCAATCTCATTTTGCTCACTGACTACCATCAGTAGAAATCTTCTCAGCTTGTTCTCTTTCTCTGCATCTGTCTACAACTACTGGTCATGTATACATAAATCTCAAATCTCACCATTAATGTATCATGTAGCTCACCCTACTCATTCTTCAATGCTCCCACGAAAACCCTACAAAGGCTTATCCAGCTTCTGTCAGATACCACTTAGTAATTGAACTATATATCTGAGGGCAATACAGAACATCTCAAACAGTTCTACTGTATCTACTTTCATTAAGCTATAATGGACTTCTCCTTAACTTCCACATTGGTTCTGGTTTTGGCTTCTGAGGTCTCAATCGCAGATCATCTCCCACACTCAAAAGGCATGATGATGTTTTCTCCAACTACAATAAGCCAAATATAGTAGTTCAGGTCCCATCAACCAAGGCAGGCCTTGTACACTCCAGGTAAATTAAGGCAGACATAGAATAATATCCAGGATATAAGGCATAGGAGATAAAAAGATACCACCACAGATTACAAAATTGTGAGTCTCCAAATTCATGGAAAATACACCAAAGTCTGGACATGCCAACCATCACCATTGGGGAGGCTGCTCCTCAGTTGGAAAGGCATGTTCACTCTGTTCAGAGAGGCAGGAAAGTCCTCCATGCTCCCAATCCTGCTTTTAATAATATCGCTTGATGAACTGTTATTAACAGATTATGTTGTAGCTCAAAAACCTATTCCATCAGCCTGATGTGGTCATTTAAAATCCAAACCAAACACATACTCTTCTGTAAAATAAGCAGCAAGTGCTCACCTAACCACTAGGAGCTTCTAGGGATTCACCAAATTCTCAGTCATGATGTTGGAGGAGCTGATGTCTATAAGGAACAGGACTAAGCAGCCAGGAAGAACCCATAGGGAAAATCTTAATTAACACAGGTGACATTGTCAGTCAAGAATATACCTAGAAAATCCCAACAAGAACTCAAATGAAACTGTGGGGGCACCTGGGTGGCTCAGTTTGTTGACCTCCCAACCCTTGATTACAGCTCATGACCTTGGGGTTGTGGTACTGAGCCCCACCACTGGACTCCACGTTCAGTGGGGAGTCTGCTTCTCTCCCTCTGCCCCTCCCCCTGCTTGTGCTTGCATGCAGGTGTGCTCTAAAATAAATAAATCTTTAAAACAAAACAAAACAAACAACGAAACAACTGACACTGTGGTCTTCTGGCCTGTTGAGGGCCATTTAAGTTTGGAAACAAGGGACCACAAAGACTTCCTGTCCACTGGTAATGAAGAACTTGGGAGGGAAAAAATGCTTTGAGAGTTCTCACTGATGTTTTAAGTAGGATTTTGGTTTTATCAGACAAAATAAAAAGATTTAGAGGAAGAGTCGTAACTAAGTTAAACATAAGGGTAAGAGGGAGAAAAATGTTTCAGATGGAAGGAAAAGAAGATCAACTACTCAAATTCTTTTGGGGAAAAAAAACACAACAGACTAAACAATCTGGAGCAATTTAGAATTCAAGGTCTGCCAACATTTCCTACACCAGGCAAGAATTTTGTTCAATTGTTAAAGAAAGAAAACATTCCTTTTCATGTTAGAAAATATTAGCAAAATTCAGTCTTTGTGTGTTAACAGGAACTATAATTCGAAGAGAATAGTGGTAAGATTACCACCATGATTATATTTAAGTTATATTCTGGACTTAGACCGTCAGACATCTAATTGTAGAGATTATTTCTAAGCCTGTGAATACCTAGTTCTTCAAAATCAATAATAACATCAAAAAATGTTTTCCTGCAAAAAACTATACAGAGCCTTGGAGTCATTGTTATAGCCTAAAAGATTGTAATACCCCTACTTAATGCTTATTGGGAACTATAAAAAATTACATCCAAGTTTCTGATTCTCATTCTACTAATATATTTTTTAAAAAGATTTTATTTACTTACTTGAGAGAGTGAGAAACAAAGAAAGAGCACATGTGTGCACACAAGCAGGGGAAGAGGGAGAGAGAGAAGCAGACTCCCCACTGAGCAGAGAGCCCGATGTGGGGCTCAATCCCAGGACCATGAGATCATGACCTGAGCCAAAACCAAGAGTCAGACATTTAATTGACCGTACCACCCTGGCACCCCTACATAACGTGTTTTAAAATCTTCTTCCCCGGGGCGCCTGGGTGGCTCAGTGGGTTAAAGCCTCTGCCTTCAGCTCAGGTCATGATCCCATGATCCTGGGATCAAGCCCCGCATCAGGCTCTCTGCTCGGCAGGGAGCCTGCTTCCTCCTCTCTCTCTGCCTGCCTCTCTGCCTACTTGTGATCTCTGTCTGTCAAATAAATACATAAGATCTTTAAAAATAAAATAAAATCTTCTTCCCCTTCAGCTTTCTTAACTTGGCCAATTCAGCTTTGGGTCTTTCATTAAATGTATGAACACACAAGTTTTTAACTTCTCTGCCCCCCCTTTTGTAGATTTTATTTGAGAGAGAGAATGAGAGAGAGAGCACGAGCAGGGGGAGGGGCAGAGGGAGAAGTATGCTCCATGCCAAGCAAGGAGTCTGATATGGGACTTGATCCCAGGACCCTGGGATCATGACCCAAGCCAAAAGCAGATGCTTGACTGATTGAGCCATCCAGGCATCCCTAACCTCTCTACCTTCACTCTTTATCTATAACATACATTCATTTATTCATTCATTCAACAAGTGTCTACTGAGCAAATAATGCCAGTCAACAGCAGCCTCAAAATTTATCATCTTAAGTGTTGTATAAAATGACAAGGTAGATAAAGGTACTGTCCTTTTAAGGTCTACAATTCCATAATTATGTAATATAGCTTGTACACTTTCTACTCACCTGGAGGAAAGCAAAAAACAAGTTTGTCATTAGTAATATAAGGAACACATGGCTGGCTCAGTAGAACATGTGCCTCTTGAGCTCATGATCTTAAGTTAAACCCCCACATTGGGTGTAGAGGTTACTTAAAATTTATATTTTTTCTATATATCTATTACATATAAATATGTTTTGCCCACACATACACACACCCCACACTTGAGCAAGATCGGTTTCAATCCCAGGAGCAAATTTTTAGTTCTAGCACAAGTTCCTGCCCTAATGATCAGCCAATAGGCAACTCCGAACCAAGGTCAGCAAAGCCCTAGCCAACCACCCAACTACCACATGTGACCAAAACACTTACTGTATGCAAATGATGTTTCTCAGTTGTCTGTTATGTAATAATACTACTGCAATAGCAAACTGATATACAGGATTTTTTTTTTTTTTTAACCATTCCTATGTCTTTTCTCTGGAGACAAATGAAGGAGCTGTTCTCCTAAGTGAGTAAACCAAAGAGGACTCAGATATGGGACCCTGAAGTGAAGGCTTTAACACAGGAAAAAAAATGAAGAAAATTCTTTTCATTAATTTGTAAAGATTCAGAGCAATAAGCCAGTACCATTCTAAGAGAAAGCCCTCCAAAAACCACTGAAGAACTGATTTATAATGTGATGTGTCTTAGAATTCTGGTGAAAACGCTGGTGATAAGAAGCTAGTGAACACCCTGGGGCACCTGGGTGGGTCAGTGGGGGAAGCATCCAACTCCTGATTTCAGCTCATGATCTCAGGGTAGTGAGATCAAACCTCACCTGGGAATCTGTGCTCCATGCTGGGCATGGAGGCTGCTTAAAATTCTCGCTCTCCAGACGCCTGGGTGGCTCAGACAATTAAGCATCTGCCTTCAGCTCAGGTCATGATCTCAAGGTCCTGGGATTGAGTCCCAAGTCCAGCTCCCTGCTCCCTGCTTTGTGGAGAGCCTGCTTCTCCTCATCCCTCTGCCTCTGCCTGCCATTACCCCTCCATGCTTTCTCTCACTCTCTGTCAAATAAATAAATACAATCTTTAGGGGAAAAAAAAAAAAAAAAAAAAGGTTCTCGCTCTCCCTCTGCTCCTCCCTCTCCCTCCTTAATTAAAAAAAAAAAAAAAAATTTAAAATGACCAAGTGAAGAACAGTAAACAAAGACCTACAGAAAATTCTGGGGTAGAAGGGAACATTATATTATGATCACAGGTCTTTTCTTCCATTATTTGGCACAGAGTGAACAATCTTTACATGTTCATAATATGTAACCACTCAACATACTAGTTTGATATCAGAAGTTAGGGAACACTTCCAAGAAAGTGACATCTATAGACATCCAAAATCAGGTCTTAAGTTTTTGATAATTACACTGGGAGGACAAAGGAAGAGAGAAGTGTGTGTGTGTGTATTTGCACACGTGCACGTATGGAGGGAGGAAGTATAGACAACAAAGAGCCCATCTCGCAGAGTTAAGTCATTAAATGAGAAACTGACTTATTTCAGTTTCAGATAACATCAAATTTTATAAATATCTCTTAAATACCATAAAAAACAGCTAAGTGTGTTGAAAGAAGTTAACTTTGGGGAATAGAAACCAGGAGGAGACAGCTGCTATTTTTAATCATAAGCGCTCTATCTTTTTAAGCTTTATTAATTTGGATAAAAATTAAGGTTTTTATCACTTTTTAACCTCATCAGCCTTCTTTCTGTTCTCCCCAAATTTCTATTTTCACTGCTTAGGTCTATTACAACTACTTACTTGTTCCTTCAACTATTTACTAGGCAACGATTAATACCTGTTGTTTTGATAAGGATAATACCTGTTGGTGTTGATAAGGATACAACAATGAGCAAAAACCCAAGTCCTTGATACAAAAGGGGAGACAAATTAATAGTAGATCCTACAAATAAGATGTACTTTAGAGCTCTTAAACATACAGATATGTCCAGGAATACGTGGTAAGAGGAAAAATGCAAAATAAAAGGGACAGAGATAGATAGCAAGGGCTATTTTACTTACGTCGGTGACATTTAAGCAGACACTGGAATTTAAGAAGGAAGCAGGCCATGCAGATACACAACAGAACAAAGGAGGTAGAGGGAGCATTTAGTACAAAGGCCTAAGACATAGGTACTAATATTTGCTTACCATGTTCAAAGATAAGTAGGGAGACCAGGTTCTAGAAGCTTTCTAGACCACTATAAAAACTTCAGCAGTCATTCTGAGCCAGTTGATAAACTGCCGTTGGGTTTCGAACAAGGAGTGACAGGAGCTAACTTTAACACTAGAAAGTTCACTTGCTGGGTACGACCACTTGGGAAAACCGTTTGCTGACCTATGCAGAGGCTGAAGCTCCACGCAAGTCTCACTTGAAGACACAGAAGCAACTGGGTTTTCCAAAAGACACGTACCAGTACACTCACAGCAGGACCCCTAACAGCCAAAAGCCAAGGACTATCTGAACACCCATCAATAGAATGAATTAAAACAAAAACAAAAACAAAACCTGTAGAGTATTAAAACAAAATAGTATCTAGCAAAACAAAGAAACCATTCACCATTTCATGCCACATCATGGATGATTCTTATATGCATAATGTCGCATGAAAGCCAGACTCAAATTACATATTGTAGGTTTCCATTTATATACAGTATAACATCAGACCCAATCAAACTGTGCTTTTAAAAGTCAAAACAGGTTATCCGCTTGGGGTCAATGACTGGAAGGGAGCAGAAGTTGCAGGTGACATTCAGTTTCTTGTTCTGGGTGCCGGTTTTACAGGTGGAATCAGTTTGTGAAAATTCACCAAAAAATTCTCAAATTCCTAACCTGCCCAGTTTTCTGTTTATCAATGTCAGTCAAGTTCTTTTTTAAAGTTCAGTCTGCCTGCTGTGTGGAAAACGGGTCCTAAGGAGACAGGAGCAGTAGGGAGACCAGGTAGGAAGCTAATGTCACCAGCCAGCCTGAGATGAAGGTGACTTAGATGGTACAGACAGAAGTGGTGTGGAGCGACCATCCTCTGGAAATATTCTGCAGCGGACTCAGTAAGGATTTCTTGACAGATTATGCAGTAAGGGGGAGAGAAACAAAGGAGGGAAAGAGAATACTGACAGTTTTACCTCAACAGCTGGAAAAACAGGAGTGGGAAAGATGGCAGCAAGTATAGATTTGGAGGACACGGGGAAACCCAGAGGCTAGTTCTGAACAGCTGTTGTGTGAGAAGGCTCCAAGTGGAGCTGTTGAACATGGAACTGGATTTAGGAATCTGGAATTCAAGAAAGTTGGGGCTACAAAAATCAGTGTGGGAGGGGTCAGCGAAACCACACAGATGGTTTTAAAACCAAGGACTCCCGCAGCCCTGTGATGAAGGTTAACAACGGTGATTAAGTCACGTTGACAGTATGAACCCTTGTTTTAAGGGGAGGAGAATGACATTTTACTCTGTGGTCTTCCTCCCTAAACCTTTAACTCCTGACAGATCGCTCTATAAAAAAGCTAATCAGCACTCCTTAAAATGGTCAAAATCATCAAAAACTAAAGAGTATGAGAAATTGTCACAGGCAACGGAAGCCCAAGAAGACAGGTTTACTATACAGGATGCAGGATCCTGACTAGATACATTATGTAAAAGCTAATGAAACCTCAACAAAAATAGGGACTTTGGTTAATGAGCAAGTGGCAGGATTGGTTCATCAGTGTGGCAAGTGCACGATCCTAACAGGAGGTTAATAGGACAAATTGTGCAGGACTGGGTGGTGCCAGGGTACAGGAACCCTATTTCTTGGCCATTTTTTTGTAGACCTAAAACTCCAACAGTTTATTGAAAAAGCAAAATGGGGGGTACCTGGGTGGCTCAGTGGGTTAAAGCCTCTGCCTTCAGCTCAGGTCATGATCCCAGGGTCCTGGGATCGAGCCCCGTGTCAGGCTCTCTGCTCAACGGGCAGCCAGCTTCCCCCCCCCCCCCGTCTTCCTCTTTGCCTACTTGTGATCTCTGTCAAATAAATAAAATCTTTAAAAAAAAAAAGAAAGAAAGAAAAATGGGGGACACCCAGGTGGCTCAGATGGTTAAGCATCTGCCTTCAGCTCAGATCTCGGAGTCCTGGGATCAAGCCTCGCCAGGGAGCCAACTTCTCCCTCTCCCTCTCCCTCTACTACCTGCTCTGCTTGTGTGCTTTCCTTCTATCAAATCAATAAGGAGGTGAACCATGAGAAACTATGGACTCTGAAAAACAATCTGAGGGTTTTGAAGGGGCTGGGGGTGGGAGGTTGGGGGAACCAGGTGGTGGGTATTAGAGAGGGCACGGATTGCATGGAGCACTGGGTGTGGTGCAAAAACAATGAATACTGTTACACTGAAAAGAAATAAAAATTAAAAAAAAAAAAAAAGAAAAGAAAGAAAGAAATATGGGCCTGGAGGAGATCACCTACACGGGGGAGTGTAGGCAAAAAGGAGGTCAGGAGGAACCAAAGACCAAGGAGTGTTCTGGAGACCATTAGTCTCATTCCTCCTGTTCCCCTATTTCTCTCATTTATTCCTTATCACACTACCTTTCAATGGAGTGAACTTATTTCCACAGTTTCTCCCTCTAGAGCAGCACTGTCCAAGAGGACTAGGCACACGTGGTTACTGAGCACTTTCAAAGCATCTATTGCGACTGAGGAAATAAAATCTTCTAAAAAGTTCCATAAAATTAAAAATTTATTTGATAGAGAAAGCACGAACAGGGGAAGGGGTAGAGGGAGAAGCAGGATCCCCACTGAGCAGAGAGCCTGTGGGGTGGATCCCAGGACCCCAGGATCATGACCAGAGCCAAAGGTAGACACTTAACCGATTGAGCCACCCAAGCATCCCTGGAATTTTTTTGAGATTTTATTTATTTATTTTTAGAGAGACAATCCCAAGCAGACACCCTGCCGAGCACATAACCTGAGGTGTGGCTTGATCCCACAACCCTGAGATCATGACCTGAGCCAAAACCAAGAGTCAGCCGCCCAACCAATTGAGCCACCCAGGCACCTTTAACGGAACTTTAAGGTTACTATTAGGACAACAGAATTCTATAGTTCAGGATCTCGTATTTGATCTTTTCCCTGCTCTTTTACAAGCCATGATATTTCTGACTCTCCACTCTCGATTATCTTGGCTCCAGAACATCTTTAAACAATGTGTGAAGCCAGACTTCACTCAGTCAGGGTCCCGATCTTTATACACCTACACAGTAGGGACTGTAAAAGGATAGAAGCCTCCCAGCTGAAATGACCGCCCTCACTGATCTGCCTGTAATTCAGGCCTCAAAGTTCATGGAGTTGTGTCAATTTAAGGAAAAGGTTTCTCAAGGGTGATTTTTTTTTAAAAAAACAAGACAAAGGGGAAAAAAAATTCCCCATGTTAATTATAAAAGCAACTATTAAAAACTTATAAATTAAATACAAAACTATGAAAATATTCAAATTAATGATTGGATTATTGAGATACATCAGGTCATTCTTCTAAAATTAAACCGCTATTCACAATGTAACTCACAGCACACAGTCCTACCGCTTTATTCAAGCAATTGCAAAAATCTCTATTTGTACCCTGCATCTTTACAACCATTAGGCATGAAGACAGCATTCAATTAAGTTCTTTTCTCATTCTCATCATGGTAGTATAATCTGCTACTGCCCCCCACATTAAGTGGTAGGACTTCAATGATAATGTAATCATCCAAAAGATCTAGAGTATACTTATATTAATTTTCAAAGGTGACTGAAATAAATACAACTTAAAAAAAACACACACACACACACAGGCAACTCAAGGATCTGGAGATTAAATCCCCAAGCCATTAAGGAACTCCACTTGGAGAAACAAACTACTCCCAGCGGAAATACAAACATCCAGGAGAGAGTAATAAAAGCTTCTCATAATTTAACTATCAGAGGCTTTCCATCTTGCAGTCACATGAGAACAGCTCTTCATAAAATTACTTTCATAGAGGTTAAAGTCTTTTTTAAAAAAATCTTGGAAAGAGGGGTGCCTTGGTGACTCAGCTCATTAAGCGTCCACCTCTTAATTTGGCTGAGGTCAGGATCTCAAGACTGGGAGACGGAGCCCTGCATCAGGCTCCACACTGGATGGGAAGCCTGCTTACGACTGTCTCTCCCTCTCCTGCTCTCGCCACCTCCCCCCACAAAAAAAATCTCATCAGAAAGAATCCTATGATGAGCGTCTCTGCACCAATACCCACCTCAACCTTTGCATGGCTGATAATTGGTCAAGTTTTAATAGTCAAGACAAGTTGTGTGATGAGGTTACCAGCAACATCTCAGAAGGGCAAGGCAAGGAAGAAGGGCAAGGAAAGAAGTTAAAGGGACTTATTTATTCAGCCAACCGGCATTTACTAAACCCTCACCATACAGCCAAGCCCGTGGGTCCCAAGACACAAACATGCTCCTGTCTTCCTGAAGCTTAGCCTAGGGAAACTAAGCAGTGTAACTCACTACATAACAGGGAAGGTCAAGTACCAAGCTAAGCACTGGACCCAGACTTGAAGGTGGGGTAAGGCTGAAACATGACAGATGAATACCACGTTGCCAATGGCAACATTTCTGCATTGCTCTGGTCTCAAATCTATGGTCACTAATCCTAAGGTTCATCCACTGTGTTTTCTCTTTTTAAAACCACTACTCCTCCAAAGATTTTGCTAAACTGAAAAAGAATTTGTACAAGCATGAATTTTTAGTTTATCCTGGGCACGGAATGCTTTGAGATTGTTCCTTCCTTTCTAAACTCTTAGGTCTGCTCACTGACCTTGCACTTACCAATTATTTTCATTGACCGTGCTCTTCCAAATTTCTCTTTCCTCAAGAATGTCGACATTTCTCAACTGAGAGGACCTAGTGAGGTTCTCTCAAGAGAAGGGAGAATTTAACTTCAAACGGAAAGTGGCTCACAGAGCCACTAGAGGGGCTTAACATGGGGAGATGCTCTTCTCCGCCATGGTGAGAACGTATTTCAAACTGCTGACTTCACTGTAATTATAACCCCAAAGCTGTGACTCAACTCCAGAGGGCCCAATTATAATCCACCTAAATTTTCTTGTAATTTTAATTGGCTATGCTTCTATTACTTTGTAACCCTAAACCACTGCCTAGCATTTATTACAGGATCATATACCAAAGACTTCTGCAATTGGAAGGCATCCTGAGGGATCCTTTAGTGCAGTGGTTTGCCAAGTATCCCAGAGAAGGGCTTCACAGGCCGTGCCAACATAAACACTCCAATTTTAAAACATACAAAAGAATTCATTAATTTGGTTTTAAGACCTTAGCATGAAGCTCCTCCTGCCTTTTCAGGGCATGTATATCCACAGGTTATTAGAATTGTGCAAATAATAATAGAATGTGACTGATGGAGGGCTTTTTAAAATTTCAGCCCACATAACCCACTCAAGTAGGTAAGTTCTCTAGTTCATGGTCCCCATTCTGCTCAGTTCAGTACCAAGGAAGGCTGAAGTGCATCTGCTTGGCCCTTGCCCTCTCAAAGCATTAATGTCAGTTGCAAAATAATAAATGACCTTAGTAACATGTGTGGTCATGACAGTATATTAAAATTCGAGTGCCAAATTGAACTTTGGAAGTCTAGTGCCTTTTCAATGGGTGATGAGGAAAAGGGAGCAGCTGGTAATGATTCAATGTAAAGTCCCTAAAACATGGCTGCCAAACTAGCGGTCAACAAATCCCACACTCCTTCAGCAACATGACACTTACTACCGCCCACTCAATCATCAGACAGCCTCCACGGTCAAGGACTCCTTAAATGGTCTAGGTCTTTCTTACTGGGGCTTCCATCTGGACTTGGGTCTAGACCTTGAATACAAAGGTACAAATCCTCTTCCTTTAGAAATATTTGATTGTGGCCTCCCCCCTACTCCAAGTTCCATCCTCTCCAAACCCAATATTGTTTCCATTATTCTTACACATGTGGCTTCAAGTCCTTTCACCATCCTGTACACTACCGCTGGAGAGATTTCAGAATCTATGTCCCAGAATGGACCTAGACTTTAGATTTGCATCCATCCCAGTACAGGAGGATGCTCATCTCCCCTTCAGTTCTAGATATGGTTTTAAAATATTACACCTGAGATTTGACTTTTCATTGCCACATCTGACTCAAGTCCAGCTGTCAGTGTCCCAAAGCACTGCTTTACACCACATATCCCTCTCATCATCCTGTGCTTCCTTATGCAATTGGTTTTTATTGACCAAAACAGGGTAAATTTCATCTTACTATAACCACTGAATGATCTTAGTTTCACGAGATGACTGAAGTCCAACTTGGACATGTGCCCATCCTCTAAACCTTAGATATGTGATCGGTGCCCTTCTCTCTCCCATCCTCTTGGAGTCAAAGCCTGAGCAGGTTACCTAGCTTCAGGCTCACACATACTAACTTCCACATCCCTTCCAATCCTTCTGTCTCAACCTAAAAAGAAGTTTGTAACAAATCTTCACCTAGGATTCAGCTCCCCACCAAAATCACAGGCAGCAGTAGGAAAAGGGGAGACAAGGTAATTACCTGGTTGTTGGATCTCAAGACCCTGAGATCAGGACCTGAGCAAAAACCAGAAGTCAGATGCTTAACCGCTTAACCAACGGAGCCACGCAGGCTCCCCTTACCTGGTCTTTCTTAAAACCCCAGAGTTGCTACACAATATCCCTGTTCCTCAATAGTTCCTTGAGCTGCTGTACCATCAGCAGCAACAGTTGCAGGAAGGACATGGAGGACAGAGGCGCAGCTATAAGGCAAAGTGGGATTTAAACAAGCAGAGATGTGTAGAGACAGTGCGGAGCAATTCCAGGGAAAGATTCAATAAGCAGATACACAGAAAATGGGAAAATGCTATTTATGAAAGATTCTGTTAGCTTAGTGACTACAAGCTGGAATAGGTGAATAAAAGAAGGTTAGAGGTACACTAGTATTGCCTTCAAAAGGTCTGAAAGGCCACGTTAAAACGTCTGAACTTTGTTTCAGTTGTTTGCTATCAAGTTATTGCATAAAGTAGTGATTTAATCAGAATCCTAGTTTGAGAAGATTAATCTGACCACAGTGTAGAAGACTACTTAGAGGAGAAGAAACACTAGAGAAGAAGGGACCACTCAGGAAATGAAAACCAACACACACAAACCTGCACTGACGTGTCCAAGAGACCAGGGACAGTGGATTGCCGCCTAATTTCCACAGAACCCAAGACGATTTGAAGACACACCATTAATTTCTGTGTAAGAAACAAAAATGCTGCCGAATGAACTGTAACACACAATCATCCCAATTCTATAGATGTGAAAACGTGAAAAAGGTGTTTTATTATCAATGAAATACAACCAATTTTTGGTTTTAACACAACTGGCTCAAGAGCAAAAAATCTGGTTATTTTCAGGGTATTAGATACAGCAGTTTTCCTGCTTACCAAATGCATGAAATCTCTTCTTACTAATTCTCCAGACCCGTCATAGGAATTCAATGAGTGCAGGTGAAAGCAACCAACTCCCATCACTCCCTTCATTCTCTCAAAAACAAACAAACAAACAAACAAACAAAAACCACCATGGGGGGGTGAGGAGTGGAGCCTGGGTGGCTCAGTCAGTTAAGCATCTGACTCGATCTCTGGGTTGTGAGTTCAAGCCCCACATTGCGCTCCATGCCAGTGTGGACCTACTTAAAAAAAAAAAAAAAAAAAAATTAAAAACAAGTCTGCTTTACAAACGATTATTTTTAACTAGGATTTCCTCAGGAGCTTCCTCTTCAAGTCCCCCCCTCCAAAACAAAACAGAACTGGACCCCTATATCTGATCTACTGACTAATAATACCTTAGCTGGAAACCACAGGATCAGTATTGAAAGGATATTCCCTAAATTATTTGATTCATCTCTGGAGAGGAATCATTCAAAAAGAGTTACACTCAAAATATTAAAGCACAGAAACTTCGTCTAAGGGTAACGCCAAACCAAAAAGTTATAAATGCTTGGCAAATCTGACAAGATGAAAACATGAAACTTCTCTAAGAAAAAAAACTCCACCACAAATGGAAGAAATGATAAATTGTTCATGTCTAGAATATATAGGAACTTCTAAATAGAACATAACGAACAACCCAAAAGAAAAATCTGAGCAAAGCAATAAGCAATTCATCAAGGTACAAATGGCTAGAAAGAAAAATGTTCGGTTTCATCAAAATGCAAACTGTAACAACGAGCTATTTTTCACGTATCAAGTAGGTAAAAATGCTAGAAGATGAATAATCAGTGTCAATAAGGCTAAACTAAAGCATACGAGTGATTTAAACATACAAGAACCTAAAAACTCACCCAAAGTTATGGTTGAATCATACAAGGAATGCTATGCAGCAGCTAAAACAAAGCAAATCTGTATGTATCCATGTGGGAAAAGGCCCACCATATACCACACCAAAATTAAAGACATTTTTTTGAATTTCATATACTTCTGTCTGTATTGAAAAGGGTCTAGAAGTAAATAGACGTGGTTCTGACCAGTGATAGCCAGTCAGAGGCTGAGGAGGGGTGAGAGATGGAGAGACTCAACTCCTCCTTTATACACCTCTCCCCTGTTTTACTTTTTACAAGGAGCATTCTTGAAAATTTCTCAGTAAATTGGGGCACCTGGGTGGTTCAGTAGGTTAAGCCTTTGCCTTTGGCTCTAGTCAGGATCCCAGGGTCCTGGGATCGAGCCCCACATCGGGCTCTCTGCTCCATAGGGAGCCTGCTTCCTCCCCCTCCCCCCACCCGCCGTCTACTTGTGATCTCTTTCAAATAAAAAGATAAAATCTTTAAATTAATTTAAAAGCATCAGTCGCACATCATCACTTTCCAGGCTCAGTACAAACCATGAGCATGGCACCTTTATTTCCAGAAGTTCCATTCCCTTCTGGTGCTCCCCTCATTTTCTGGGAGCCTTTCCTACAAGATCCCAGGGACCAACCGAACCCTTCCCAGGGGAGCCACTGGCCAGAAGGGAGCTGAGCACTTCTGCATTTCAGTCTCCTCCCCTCCCAGGAACCTGTCTGCAAATGGACTTGGGGTTTCCAGCAACAGCAAACTGGAGAGCCAAAGCGGTAAATGAACTAAATGGGCAGGTCAGTAGTGAAATCTTTTGAGACTAGGCAACACCTGGAATAGGTGAGAGAGAATTTAGAGCAGGAGCCAGCAAACATTTTCTATCTAGGACCAGAGTATTTCAGGTTTTGCTGGTCATACAGCGTGTCTCGCCTGTGCGGCACCAAGGCAGCCAGCGAACCTATGTAAATGACTATGCATGGCTATGCTTCAATCAAAATCTATTTAGGACACTGCAATTTGAATTTCATGTCACTTTCACAAGTCACAAAATAGCACTCTGATTTTCAACTATTTAAAAATGAAAAAATTTTTTTCATCTGCAAGCATCAGAAGCAGGTGGCAGGCCACAGGCAATAGTTCACAGTAATAGTTTCACAAATCTCAGAGTAGAAAACAAACACAGAAGTTCTCATAAGTAACGTCTGGATTTTTTTTTTTTAAGAATTTATTTATTTGCCAGAGAGAGAGAGTACACACAAGCAGGCAGAGAGGCAGAGGCAGCGAGAGAAGCAGACTCCCTGCTTAGCAAGGAGCCCGGTGCGGGACTCGATCCCAGGACTCTGGGATCATGACCCAAGCCGAAGATAGATGCTCAACGAACTGAGCCACCCAGGCATCCCAATAACGTCTGAATTCTTAACATACAAAGTTCTTTCACGAGCTTTAAAAATATGTATTTAGTAAACCACAGTACAAGCTGCGACTGTTTTAAAGGCAGCTTTCTGGGGCGCCTGGGTGGCCCAGTGGGTTGGGCCTCTGCCTTCGGCTCAGGTCATGATCTCAGGGTCCTGGGATCGAGCCCCACATCAGGCTCTCTGCTCAGTAGGGAGCCTGCTTTCTCCTCTCTCTCTCTCTCTGCCTGCCTCTCCACCTACTTGTGATCTCTCTCTGTCAAATAAATGAATAAAATCTTTTAAAAAAAAATAAATAAAATAAAGGCAGCTTTCTCTCAAAATAGCTGATAAAATTTACAGTATTAAAAGGGATCCCTAGACTTGAGAGAAATGCAAATTAAAACCATAGCAAGAGGGGCACCTGGGTGGTTCAGTGGGTTAAAGCTTCTGGCTTCGGCTCAGGTCATGATCCCAGAGTCTTGGGATTGAGCCCCACATCAGGCTCTCTGCTCAGAGGGGAGCCTGCTTCTACCTGTCTCTCTGCCTGCCTCTCTGCCTGCTTGTGATCTCTGCCTCTCGAATAAATGGATAAAATCTTAAAAATTAAATAAAATTAAATTTAAAAACCACAGCAAGAGAGCACTACACTCCCACAAGAATGGTTTTAATGCAAACCCAGTGATACCAAGTACTGAACATGCGGAAAAACCAGAACCATCAAAAACCACTGGTTGATAAGCTGGTAGAGCCACTACAGAAAGCAGTTTGGCCGGGGGCAGGGGTGGGGGGGAGGGTTGTGCTTAAAGGTTAATATAAACAAACAAAAACCAGACTCCTAAATATAGAGACCAGACTGGTGGTTGATAAAAGGGAGATGGATGGGGGTAGGGGGGCTGAGTGAAGTAATTTTTTTTCTAAAGTTAAATAAATACTTCCTAGGGGTGCCTGGGTGGCTCAGTGGGTTAAGCCGCTGCCTTCGGCTCAGGTCATGATCTCAGGGTCCTGGGATCGAGTCCCGCGTCGGGCTCTCTGCTCAGCAGGGAGTCTGCTTCTTCCTCTCTCTCTCTCCCTGCCTCTCTGCCTACTTGTGATCTCTCTGTGTCAAATAAATAAATAAAATCTTTAAAAAAAAAAATAAAAAATAAATACTTCCTAGATGACCCAGCAATTTCATTGCCAGGCACCTACCCAAAAGAAATGAAACCATAGATCCACATAAAGACATGTGTACAAATGTTCACAAAGATATTATTCACGATGGCCCCAAACCCAGAAGCAGTATCAATACACGTCAACTAGAAAACAGATCAACAAGATGGTTTATCTATACAGCAGAATCCTTTAATCAAAAAAACGAAGAGGAGAGTCTGGCTGGCTCAGTCGATAGGGCAAGCGACTCCTGGCCTCAGGGTTGTAAATTTGAGCCCCACACTGGGTGTAGAGATAACTAAATAAAATCTTTAAAACAAAACAAACAAAAAGGAGCCAACTATTGATAATGCTACAACATGGCTAAGCCTCAAAAGCATTATATATTACAAGGAAGCCAGGCATAAAAGCCCATATATTATATAAAATTCTACACTCAATTCTCGTATGGGGTTCCCCTGCCCCCTCTAACTGATTTCCAGATACCAGTTGGGGTGTCCTATGAATCCTGCCATTATCCATCTGGAAAGACCTTTAGATTTCTCAGGTGAGGGGGCTCAGTCATCTCAGATGCCAATCACAAGTCCAGGTTGTCATCTGTGCTTCTAACCGAGCGGCCATAAATCAGAGGTTCCTACCACCCCACCTCCTTGGGTTCCATTAACTTGCTGAAGCGGCTCACAGAACTCTGGAAAGCAGTGTACTCACTAGATTACCAGCTTATTACCAAAAATATGAAAGGATACTTATCAACAGGCTGACGAAGAGGCACATGGGGTGAAGTCCTGAAGAAAGCAGCTTCGGATCCCGCAGAGTTGGGAGCCCAGCACGGACTCACACGCAGACTCACCAACCTGGAAACTCTCCCAACCCCATCCTTTGGGGGTTTTATGGAGGCTTTAGTATACAGCATGATTGATTAAATCATTGGCAACTGCTGAGTGAACTCAATCTCCCACCCCCAGAGGAAGATCGAGGGGACTGCAAATTCCAACCCTCCAGTGGTCCCCCTAGCAACCAACCCCCATCCTTAAGTGTTTTCCAGAAGTCACCTTGTTAACATAAACTCAGGTGTAGCGGAAAGGGGTTTGTTACGAATATCAAGACACTTATGTTGTTCTCGGGTAACCTAGGAAATTCCAAGGGTTTTAGGAGCTCCATGCCAGAAATAGGGACAAAGACCAAATACAGATTTCTTATTATACATCACAGTATCACATTATATGATTCCGTTTACATGAAAAGGGAAATCATAGAGATAGAATGCAGATCAGGGGTTGCCTGGGGCTGGAGGCAAAAGCAGGGACTTAACTTTGGGGAAGAGAGCAAATATTCTCTAGCTAGATCGGGTGGTGGTGGCACAACTTTGTAAGTTTACTTTAAAAATCATTGATCTGTACACTTACAACGGGCAGGTTTTATGGTCTATTTAAAGGGCGGGGAAGGAGAACCCAGAGAGCTCACTGGACCCATCAGTCTGCTCACAACTCCACCTGCCCAGGTGCTTCCCCATTCCGTGCTTTCGCTCTGGGCCCTAGAAGGCCTCCTTGACTGAGTACATCTTCTGGAAACTTCTCCATCCCATCTCACTCCCAGGGAGACTGCTCCTTCCTTTGAATCTCTCCAGCACTTTTTATCTTGCTCTCTTCCATCCCAACCTCTTAATTCTGTGCTAAATTCCTTGAGAGAAGAACTATTCTTTATCACACTCTATATAACAGGCACTGACTCTTCATAATACCGAGCTACAAAATCAGATGGCTTGGGCACTGTCTAAACACACCCTCTTCTACCTGGCATGAAGAGTGGCAAAATTCTCAATCTTTCAGTCTTAGATGACCCCCGTCTCCCACCCCCTGCTCCCACAAACCCTGATCTAAATCCCTTGTAACTTTTCAGAACACATTTCTGGTGTATTCATTCCGGATTTTTAATCGAGCAAATGCAGAAATCACAAACGACATGTCAGTCCTGAGCACAAGCACAGTTTTGACAACTGAGTATGAAATCTGCAAGTCAGGAAGACCGTGCCTCTTAATGAGACAGAAAACACAGCTCCATCCACCCCAACCAAAGACAAATTTCAAGCAGCATGAAGTTCCCAAACTGGAGGGAGTATCATCTCTCAAAAAGCCTCTCTGGTAAAATCCTGGTTGAGATGAAGATGCAGAGCTGTGATAAAGGCTACCTTTTAACATGTGTTCATCCTGCCCACAGACATCAGGAGACCTCAATGCTTACACAATTCTAGGAACTCAAAAATTTCTCAAATGCGGGACTTCGGGGTTTGGGGTGTTTTTTGTTTTGTTTTGTTTTGTTTTTAATTTCTCAAGCCAGTGACTCCTGAAAATTATTCTCTCTTATTTTCAAAGAAGGTAAAACAATGCAATTTCTTTTTGAAATCACAGTCTGCGTCAGCTGGAATTTAACCCTCCCCGAAATGATTCACGGAGATAGAGTCCATAAAGGCCAAACACTGATAAGGATAAGAAAAGCTGACTCAAAACTTCAGAAAAACAAGTTTTAAACCACCGAAGTGGACGCTATGGGAGAGTAAGGGCCGTCTATCTACTGGCAATGTTCATTGAAGAAATCACTGAGATTTTAGTAAGTTCCATTTCGAGGGAAACACCTCAAACGACTATAAGTTCACACCCTTGGGACAGAGGCATCTGCAGAGAGGGAAGAACGGATTTGCTACTTGTCTTTTGACTCAGACCTGCAAAGAAGAAGCCATCTATCCAGGTTAAACATCTATGATCTTATTAAGTATAAATCTTCTGATAGTCCACATCTATATTTATTAAATAAATATAAACCATCCCAATGTGAGAGTAAGAGGTTCACCTCCGAGGGGGGGGGGGAAGAAAGCAAACTGAGCATTTGTAACTTTTTACCCTTAAATGGCTGACCCTCCAAACAAGCCCAGACCAGGCTGGAGGAGGGGGGGTGATGGGGCGGTGACAGAAGCCTCATTTGTCCAGGGCGCCCTATGTGTCAGGTGCTTTACCTAGAAGATCTCATTTCCTCCTCGCCAGAATCCTCTGAGGTATTTTAAAATACATGCAGACTGAGGAACAGAAAAGCCAAGCAGACTTAACAAGGCCCCAGCTAGCGAGCAGCTGACCCAGCTCCCGTTTTCCTGCTGTATCATAGCCCCTTCCCAGGCTGGGGGGGGGGGGGGGGTAGGGGGGCGGGTGTCTGCCTCTAGCTCCGACTGCCAGTTAATTAATTACAGGCCATCTGACACCAACACCATTTCTCCACTAAGAACATCTATATAGCCCAATTAAGTGAATAGCTTTCTAACTTTGAATATTACTTTATTTTATGCAGAAATTATATTTCCTTGCACTTGGCAAACTGCAATCTCCTTGAGGACAGGCTCAATAAATACGTGTAGAATACTTTTTAAAAACTTAACATAAAGCCACTCTGAAGTTCATTATTTGGTATCCAAACATTTTCCTCTTTCCTCTATTAACCCTAAAGTAGAATAAAGCCTATAAACAACAGTTCCTTCATTTCATTTCTAAAAGAGAGCTCAAAAAACATGAGTCCACAACCAGAAATAATTGCTTCCTTTGAGTGTCCACACACTTGGTGTCTGTCTCTTTAAGCACTTCTATGTGTATTAAAATGATTTCTGTGCATGCTTTATCTTCTCTACAAGACTTTAAACAACTTTAATACGCCTGCGGCATCTAGCCCAGTAGATGCTGAATAAATGTTTAAACAAAGAAAATTATTATTTTTTTCTGTTTGTCTGTCACATAGATGCTCAGAATCAGTGTGGTTAATAAAAGAAAAGATTCCTACAATAATAATGAGATTCTCAGGGAACAATCAGCCTTGAATCAAAGTTGATTTCTGTCATCAGGTTCTAATTAAGAACGGCAGATAAAGCAGATGGAGAACAGCTTTAATCTTCATGCTAAGTTGATCCTACTCTGGTGAAAACACAGAAAAATTGTTTGGACAAGCCAACTGAACAAACATGATATTGGATGTCTAGAGGAAAGTCATTCTTAAAGAGTCTTCTTTCCACTAGATGGCTATCTGAATTTTTACCAAGAGAGTTAGTCAAAGGGAAAGGATCACTTAACATTGTGCATTCCAGCTAGGCCAAGGAAAGGGGTTGGTGGTAATGGGGGAGGGGGGGAATCAAACACAGGGAGGGGTTTTTTTCCATTTTGAAAAGGTTTCCCCTTTTGGAACTACTTACTTAGTCCTCTTTCCATTTTACTTACTTATATCACTTACTAAACAATGTAGACGTATTGCCATAGAAATTATGGAACCGTGCCAAGGTTCTCAACAAAGAAGTTTAGAGTTCATTTAAACTGATTTGCCATTTCATTTCTAGGGCGAACTCTTAGGACTTTGTTTGGCCCATCTAAATGTGGACATTTACCTGCTTGAAATATTTTAGGTTTTTGAGGAATGGCTTCATGGCAAAGGTAAACATGAATTATAAAATGCAACCAACTAATGTTTCCATTAAAGTATACCGTGTTGTGATCCATATAGTAAAACTCTACCTGAAATCAACCACTTAGGCCATTCATTCAAAGTCATTATTTTATACTAATGTTTACTGACTTCTTTCTGATGACAGAATAAAAAGCCCATCAAGAAATTTTGAAAAAAATCTATGAAAACATCTTTTTTTGTTTCTCTCCAGTCTTTAAAAAAGGTTTTTATATGCAAACATATTCATTATTTTAAAACTGGTATACTACTGCAATATATAAGGGCGCCTGGGTGGCTTAGTCAGTTAGGTGTCTGCCTTCGGCTTGGGCCGTGATCTCAGGATCCTGGGATCAAACCCATTTTGGACTCCCTGCTCGGTGAAGAGTCTGCTTCTCCCTCTCTCTCTGCCCCTCCCCCGCTTTGGGCTGCCTCTCTTTCTCCCTCCCATTTTCTCTTGCTCTCATTTAAAATCTTTTTAAAAAATACTGTAATATACAATGCACATGATATTGTGAGAATTTTCCCATGTTGATTATACTTTGGAAGCATTTTAATAGCTATTTAACATTTTGCCATTGGATGTAATCCTGTGGGATATTTGAATTTCCAATAATTTTCTGGTATGAATAATACTCTGATAAATGTCTCTGGACATACTTCTATGTCTGAGTTGGACCATGTCCTCAGGAAAGATGATAGAATAATCAAAAAAATCCCAAATACGAATGCTTATCAGAAAAAGTGTATCAATTCCCACCAGCCAGTGATAGTGCCCATCTCATACCCAGGTCAACAACTGAATTTTACCATTATAATTTTTTTTCCTAATTAGTAGACAAAAACTGGTATTTTGCTGTTTTAATTTCCATTTCTTTTATGGCCAAGGTGGAATTTTTCTTCACTTTTTAAAACTTAAGTGACTCGGGGTGCCTGGCTGGCCCAGTCAGTAGAGCACACAACTCTTGATCTTGGGGTTATAAGTTTGAGCCCCATGTTGGATATAGAGATTAGTTAAAAATAAAACCTTTAAAACTTAAGTGGTTTATTTCAAGTCAGAAGTCTGTTTTTCATTACTATAATTATACAGCCTTCTTTTAAACCTTGTAAAATTTTCAGCTGGCTCTCAAAGGCTTTATTCTATACCACAACAGATTTGGTTATTCTTAGAGAGATGAACACTGCAAAGAAAGTGTAATATTTTTAAAACAGAAGTTTCATATAATCTAAGTTAACTTAATTTTTTAAATTTTACCACTGAATTTAAAATTAAAATGCTAGCTTGTTATATAGTGCATTAAATCCAGGAGCTAAAAACAATGTAAAATTCCTCCTTTTAGGGGCCATGGGTGGCTCAATTGGTTGGACATCCAATTCTTGATTTCACCTCAGGTCACAATTTCAGAGTCTTGGGATAGAGCTCCACATCCAGCTCTGCACTTTGGCAGGGGAGAATGTTTGAGGATTCCCTCCTTTCCTTCTGCCCCTCCTCCTGCGCGCTCTCTCTCTCTCAAATAAATAAGTCTTTTTTTTTTTTTTTTTTAATCCCCATTTTTGGGAGGCACCTGGGTGGCTCAGTTGATTAAGCACCTGTTTTTGGCTCAGGTCATGATCCCAGGGTCCTGGGATCAAGCCCCACATGGGGCTCCCTGCTCACCTAGGAAGGCTCTCCTTCTCCCTCTCCCTCTCTCCCCAACTCATGTGCTCTCTTTCTCTCAAACAGATAAGGTCTTTCTTAAAAATTCCCCCGTTTACAGGAAGAAAAACATTTCATTAATGTTTCCTTTGTAAAAATGTAAATATTTTTTATAAGACATGTTCAAAGTGAGTTACTAAGTAGCTTCAGTATAACAAAAAATAGTTAATCATTAAAGTTAATCCTTGAGTATAATTAAATGTTCTTTCTTTTCATATTACCAGCTTTTTATATTATGGGAGAGATTTCCTGGCTCATCATGAACATATAAATATCAGTTAAAACAGCAGAATCAAATTATTCAGTGTTACATTACCAGAGTATGGTGTTGCCTATTTTGGGTTATAGCATTTGATGGAGAAAGGACAGGAAAAAGGTACGATCCGGTCTGATTTATTTGCTGGGATGTTTCTGTATAACTATTTAAAATTATGTTGAGTTTAAGACATAACATTAAATGAGGAGAAAAAGATAAAACCCTGTAATCTCAATCGTGTTAAAAATAAAAGTAATATGTGCTGCAGGAAAAAGATACATCAAAAGGCTAACAATAGCTTTATCTTTGGGCAAAAACACAGATGAAGAAAAATAACATTGATTTCAATAGTTACATATCGGGTTTTTTATTGCAATAACATTAGGCGTTCATGTAACAACAATGAAAGTTTAATTCCTGCCCCTCCAATAACCTTCCAGTCACGATCTGCATATATACTGGGCATCAGTCACAACAGTATTCACATGACAGCTGGAAAATGAAACTGACACACTCAACATACGAAGCACCCACCAAGTTTTAAATGAAATGCAAGTGAAATGAAAGGAAGGGCTTTTTTTTTTTTCTCTTTTTAACTGCTTTTACTGAGAAATGATGTCTCAGGCACTGTGTTGAGCTCTTCACAGGGATTGATGAGTTCATTTAACCCTCTCACTACCCTCAAAGATAAGACTGTTCTCATCATAAAGATGAGGATGCAGAGGCTTCGAGGTAAGCTAAAGTCACCTGCCAAGTGTCAAAAGTTCTGAAGAGGAGGAGCCAGGGTTCAACGCTGACTTTAATACTTCCTGAGCAGAAGTAAGAGAGGTGGTTTACTTTTCATCTGCAGTAATATTGGTGAATGTACTCAAATGTACTCAAATGAGCCCAAAACTTACAAAACCAGGACATGCATCTCTGCCTCTGAAAGCACACACTGAATTCTGGCTATCATCTAAAAAGGATTTTTAAAAGCATCAATATGAAACAGCTATTGCAAGCCGAAACATAAAGTCCAAGTTGTGAAAAACAAACAGAATTTCCTAGAAATCAGAACAAGTCAATTCAGATTCAACGTCTGTATAGGAAAAGGGAATGGCTTTAAGATGAGGCCATGCCCCAAACCACCCGACTTAGCTTCACTTTGGATTTCTTTGCTTTCTATTTAATATTGCTTTCTGAAACTAAGTGAAGAATCCCGAATTCAATGCAGGAAGAAAGAAATGAAAAGCAGACTTTCTACCTTCTACCTGCATACCTTCAGTACATACGTGGAACTTTCTGTCCCAAAGATACTGCTATTTAGTACTGTATTCTGGATAGAGCCCTATAGCCTAGAACCCTAAAAATGATAGTTTTCTGATTTCTGATTGAGGTAGGCTAAGGATTTATTACAGAGAAGCAAAAAATAATGTCAAGGTGAGCAGTCTACTAGTCTAACATAGTTCAAAGTGCCAGATTAATTACTATACAGCACCTTAAACCATATCAAAACTAAACAGAGAGGCGTACCTGGTATCTCAGTCGGTTAAGCCTCCAACTCTTGATTTCCACTCAGGTCATGATCTCAGGGTCATGACATCTAGCTCAGGGTCTGGCTTTGCACTGGGCGCAGAGTCTGCTTGAGATTCTCTCCCTCCCTCTGCCTCTGTCCCTCCCCACCACCCGGCTAGTGTACTCTCTCTTTAAAAAAAAAAAAAAAAAAAAGAGGCAGCTGGGTGGCTCAGTCATTAAGCATCTGCCTTTGCCTTGAGTCATGGTCCCAGAGTCCTGGGGTCAAATCCCCCATAGGGCTTCCTGCCCAGCGGGAAGCCTGCTTCTCCCTCTCCCACTCCCCCTGCTTATATTCCCTCTCTCGCTGTCTCTTTCTGTCAAATAAATAAATAAAATCTTTAAGAAATAAAAAATAAAAAGAAACTAAACAGAGAAACCAGTCAATGCCTTAAAAAGATGGTTTTCTTCCCTTAGTGCTTAATTCCAAGGCAAGTCAAGACCTTAGACCTGTACGAAATCCTGATCCAAATAAAGGTTATCAAAAGAGACATCTTTAGTGAAAAGAAAAGCCTATACCCCTAAATATGATAGTTTCAGATTTCCTAAAAACAGTAACTGAGCATAACTGATGATAAACATTAATGAAAATATAATTTCCTAGTGGATAAAGTTCATATTACTTGTCCTCACATTCAAAAACTTTCACTTCTAGACCAGTTTACCTTTTCAACCCCATCCCCACACTCTCTCTCCCTGGCCCTTCTCACACTCCTCCTCCCAAGAGGAAATGGCCTCTCCCCCCCACCTCTACCAGCGGATATCCTACTCATCTTTCAAGGTCCTCCTCAAAAAGCCAAATACTCATTTAAGTCTCTTGCTCCCCCAAATGGTTTTTTTTTTTTAAGATTTTATGTATTTATTTGACAGAAATCACAAGTAGATGGAGAGGCAGGCAGAGAGAGAGAGGGAAGCAGGCTCCCTGCTGAGCAAAGAGCCCGATGCGGGACTTGATCCCAGGACCCTGAGATCATGACCTGAGCCGAAGGCAGCAGTTTAACCCACTGAGCCACCCAGGCACTCCCCCCAAATGGTTTTTAACAACATTCTTTTGTCTATCTCAAAACACAAGCTTCTCTAATAATAATCAGTAATGTCTTTCTCTTTGGCTAAGACACTGCTGCAAATCCCTGAACCAAACAGGGAAGGGGCCAAGATGCCCTCATCTCTGCCTGTTCCCAGAAGCCTAACAGCTGCATGCACTGCACACAGTCAGCTCCATACTTTTCTAAGCAGACTCCCTGTAGAGCAGGGAGCCCAACCCAGGGCTTGATCCCAGGATGCTGAGATTATGACCTGAGCAAAGGCAGATACTTAACCGCCTGAGACACCCAGGTGACCCTCCATACATACTTTTCAATGGATGTAATAGGAGACAGTAAAGATTGGTTTCCATCAGATCCCTCACTATCTTATAAATATTTATTCATTGATTTAGGAACCAACTAAACCCAAACTGTTAAACAAAACTAACAATTTTCCATATAAAATAGCACAGGGGATAAGCGTCTTTCAGCAGTTGGAGATTCAATTCCTTCTCTGCCTTTCTGAGCTTCAGCTTCCTGACTTGTAAATTAGGAATCCTAAAATTACTTCATTGGGCTACTAAAATTAAAGAGCACAGTACCTGGCACATGGTAAACACTGAAGAAATGGAGTTACGGTTACTGTCATGTGAAAACTCTCTCTTTGCCAGTAAAGTTTTAGGTCAAAATAAAAATAAAATCTAAAACCACCACTTCCTAGGTTTAAAACTTTATTTCCCATAAGTCTTCCCTGAAGAAATCTCAAGTCAGTGTCCATCAGGTTCCATAATATAACTGGGAGGGTACGGATGTTTGAAAGCTCCATAAATTGACCCAATTCGATACACACCAAAGTCCTATTTCTTCACATTCATCGGTAAGTTTCCATGTAATATACCGGTAGACCTTACAATGACATCATCAACATACAGAGCTATTTGTGGTCCGATCGGAACACCCTGTGTGTTTCCAGCACAGAACCATTGAGGATTTCTGCTCAAGTAAAGAAGCAGAAGTACTTTTTAGTTACTGCAGCATTAGACGTAAGAGAGGTAAACGACCTCTCCCATGGGGCTTCTACCAGAGGGCATGGGCTACCATGCTGCCCTAACACTGAGGTTCCTCGGGAGACAAGCCTGGTATTCCCCAGCACCATGCAATAAAACCCAACAAGCTTATCTGAAACAGTACTTATATGACATTTTCTAAAAAGAGTATTAAAATGGGTATCTAAAAACTGTAGACAAATAATCACAAAATGCACAGCAAAACAGAGGCAGATTCAGTCTGACAAACTATTAAAAGCACGTAGGCATGCTCCAAGCCCACAGAATGATGCGAGCATAAAAGCAATAATTTTCCATCATTTCCGGGAGGAACTAATATTACAGAAGGTGAAAAGAGGCACAAGTGTATCTTGCTTAAAGAGATGTGTTCTAATAAAATTTCTGTGAAACAAGCTGCTGAGTGACTTTTACGACTCCCGCATTAAAACCATGTTAATGAAAAAAAAAGGAAGTGTCCCCTTAAAATTAGTTTTCCTGAATCCATTTCAGAGGCAAATAAGAATTTTCTGATAAAATATTAATACCACACCAAATAATTATATGGTGCTAACTTAAAAGCACATTAAGTATTAGCTTCAAAAGTGCACAGTAAAAAATACGGTAAGACTCTAGTTTTCATATTATTTCTACAAGGTAATGCTTAAGGCAATTTAGCTAAGTTCTTTACCTGAAACTTGAGCCTTTATAACTTAAAAACTTTTCACTGTTAGCTTAACTGTATTTTCTCCTACCAAATTAATCAACTGACCACTTTCTGGACACACTTGCCTGACAACACCTCTAGTCTCTTCTTGTTCAGGAAACAGGACCATGTAATGAAAGCAGTGACAGTACTGACCTCACACTGACTCTTGGCCCAGAGTCCTTCCTCTGGGCTCCCACAGACACGGCACGCATCTCCACAGGAATTTTCACACTGCAGCCACACGCCTGAGGCCTTTTTCCCCTTCGGCAATGGGCACAGAGTAGGCAGCTTTCTACAACTAACCCTAAATTACTACAGACTCAGTAACTAAATATTATCAAGCAGACTGCCTATATTGACAGGCCCGTTCTCAAGCAAATGGTTGGGGTGGGTGGGTTCCCTCATAGAAGGTAGATGAGATTTAGTGAGCCGGACAAAGCACTGTTCACTGTCAGATGGGAGTTTGTTGCCTAAATTTAGATCTAATTCCCAAGAGCTGAACATTTTAGTTGGTGTGGTGTCCGTCAGAAGATAACTAAATTCCCCCAGCGAGTGGTGGGTTCCTGCTGGAATACCTAACCCAGGGGTCCCACGTATGCTTCTGCTCACTGATCACGTGGCCTTTGATTCTTCAGGCCTCAGTTTCAGAGATAGTCCCCATATTTTGTCTGTCTGTCAGTATCAATGAAAAGGGGTTTGGTCAAGTCCTGTCTTCTTTGGCATCTCCAGAACCGGCCCGCCTCTCTCCATCCCAGCCACCACCTCGGCAGGCCCAGCGCACGAGCTCTCACCAGACTTCTGCAATAGCCCCCAAATGCCAGCCCCTCTGCGTCCTTCCTCACTGCTCTCCAACGCATTTTCCACAGAGAAGACCGTGATGTTTTCAAAATGCAACTCTTACCACGTCATATTCATACACCCTCAAAGCTCCAAAGGCAAATTACTGCCCCTGGGAGAAATGCTAGAACGCTTAGTATGGCGTCCAATGGCTTGACGGGCATGGTGCTGCTCACTCCTCTGGCTGCATTTTGGGCCATGCCCTACCCGCCAACACATACAAATTCTCTGTGTTCTAGCCACACTCATCTTCTTCCAGTTCCTTGAATATACAATGTTACCTCCCACATTATCACATCTCCCTGTAATAGTCTCTTTTCCACACCCAGATTTGCCCTACTAACTCCTACTGATCTGTCAGATCTCAAGTCACTTCCTTCCCTCACCTCCCACCTGCCAATGTTCTCTCAAGGCACCAAGCACTTTTCCTCCTGAGTACATCCCGTGATGGCAGGTTTATCTGCATGACTGTTTGAGTCCTGTCTGTCTCTTCCACTAAATGGTAGGCTCCAAGAGGACTATGATAGTCTTACTCACCAAAAGAAATACAGTATAGGTTTCAAAATTGAAGAGATCTCTCAAAACTTGGTGACAGAAAATGATAAGAGACCGGTGTTTTTGATTGTGTATTTTCAGTGTTTTCCAACATTTCTTCTTTATAAATATGTCCAAATATTTTTAAAACCCTAGTATGTAGGATTGTAAAGCCAGTATGTAAAACCATCAGGATCTGAAACACTGGAAATCTAGTACATTTTTCTAAAATGTAGAAACAAAGGCATTCCGCATCCAAAGCTTTTTGCCTGCCTGAACTTAGTCACTGCTTTGGAACACCGTGAAGTAAGGCTATCAAATATAAAACAACCTTTTACAGGTTTATTTTAAAACGTGGGAAACTCTACAGGGATTAGAGTACCTATGAAGCAGTAAGAAAACGATTAAAATGTATGCCAGAGAAGGGATTACAAAACATATGACTGGAGAATTTATGGCAACGAGGTTAGTAACTATAATCTTGTTCAGAGTAAGCCGGTATTTATAAGAAAAAAACCAGTTCTTTAATGGTTCCCATTTCCGGTCTTAGCAACATTTAATGTGAGCACAGAATTCTGGCATTTGATTAAGAGTTGTTCAAAATATAAGCACAAGAAGATTTTAAAGGAAAAAACGGACACTAACACATTAAAAATGCATGATTTAAAAAGAGAAACAGACTCACAGACACAGAGAACAATCTGGTGTTTGTCAGAGGGGAGGTGGGTGGGGGAATGGGGAAAAAGGGAAGGGAATTAAAAGGTACAAATTTCCAGTTATAAAATAAGACAAGGGGATACAATGTACAGCATAGGGAATATAGTTAATAAAAGCTAACAACTTTGTATGGTGACAGATGGCAGCTAGATTTATTATGGTGATTGTTTCGTAACGTATGTAAATCTTGATTCACTATGTTGTACACCCAAAACTAATATAATAGTGTAGGTCAACTAGACTTTCAATTTAAAAAAAAAAAAAAAAAAAAGGAAAAGAAAAAAAATGTGTTTTGTTCTTCCCCAGGACACAATATTGTTGTCCCCAAGTTTGCACCTTATATTGGTATGTTGCAGGGGTTTCTCCTTATTTGAAAAGTAAATAGCTGGAAAATAAAACCATGTTGAGATCCCCAGCCCTTTCTCCGTGGCATCTGAAGTCCTATCCCAGGTGTGAAGCAGAGGAATTAAGTCACACCTTCAAGCTACAGAAAACACTGAAAATTCAGAATTCAAGCAGTAATGCCTCATGGGTTTTCAATGATTAATCTACTTCCTCTGAGGCTTAACCAATCTAACCTAGAACCACTGCCTCAGCAGTGGAGAACAGACATTTAACAACAGTACTTTGGCTGGAACAACAGCTACCACAAGGGCTTTAAAAAGCCTTGCATGGTAGAAATTGCCCAAACAAGAGACTTTTCTAGCAATACATATGTTCAGTTAGTATCAATAAATGTACCCTAAAAGCAAAGTGGAAAACACTAAGGACAGCCAATCAGTATGTACAAAGAACAATCTATGTGTATACGATACATACAAAAAAAAAAAAAAAATCCTGAAAGCTAGTCAAATCAACAGCTCAAATTCTCCCAAACACAATTTCTCAGATTCTGTGCCTTTCTCAATATGGTTCCTTCCAACTGAAATGTTCTGACCCATACCTCAGCCTTTAACCTCCTTTGACACAGCCCTAAAAACACCTCCATCCTCTTATTGTTAAAGCACGTCATAATATTCCCTCTAGCACTGATTATATCATTCTTTCTCTTTTTTTTGCAAAAGAGTGAGTGAGAGCACGCATGCACATGTGCATGTGAGGGGGGAGGGGCAGAGGGAGAGAGAGAATCCCAAGCAGATTCCCCACTGAGCATGGAGCCTGACGTGGGGCCTCGACCTCAGGACCCTGAGATCATGATCTGAGCTAGAACCAAGAATTGGAAGATGGACACTAACCCAGGCACCCCCCCGCCCCGAGTTTATAATGGTTTTATGTAACATGTGAGGTAGCTTTCCACTTTCTACACTGCCCTCCACACAAATATTTAGGGAAGCTGTTAGAACTGCAGGGACATGGAGTCTGAATCTCAACCATATCTTTATGGTAAAGCAATCAATGACCGCAGAGCTGAAAGGCCTTCACTAAGCAAACCCTGACTGAGCACTCTAAATGGCAAGCCCAGAGATGAACTAAACAAAATTCCTGACCTCAATGAGCTCACAGTCCAGCAGAAGGAAATATAACTGTAAACAACAATTACCAAAAGAAAAAAGAGAACCACATGGGATATATGAGGTATGAACAGGGTCCTATAATAACAAAAGAGGGTACCTAACTCAGCCTAAAGATAGGTAGGTAAAGGCCTCCTCTGCAGAGCTCAACTCAGTTCACGTAACAATAAAAAAAAAAAAAAAAAAAAAAAAAAAAACAGAAGGTAAGTAAGAGAAAGCCTCCTTGGCATCAGTCTTGGCAATGACTTTTTGGAACTGACACCAAAAGCACAAGCAACAAAAGCAACAATAAACAAGTATGACTACATCTAACTAAAAGGCTTCTACACAGCAGTCAACAAAATAAAAAGGCAGCCTATGGAATGGAAAAGAATTTTTGCAAACCATGTATCTGATGAGGGCTTAATAATAACCCAAATAATATATAATAATCCAAATATATAAGATAATCCAAAATATATAAGAAACTTCTACAACTCAAGAGCAAAAACCAAATAACTCAATTAAACACACACACACACACACACACACACACACATGCATGCTTAAGTCATTTTAGGCTTTTTTTTTTTTAAGATTTTATTTATTTATTTGACAGAGAGATCACAGGTAGGCAGAGAGGGGGAAGCAGGCTCCCTGCTAAGCAGAGAGCCTGATTCGGGGCTCGATCCCAGGACCCTGAGATCATGACCTGAGCCGAAGGCAGAGGCTTAACCCACTGAGCCACACAGGTGCCCCAAATAACTCAATTTTTAACATGGGCAGAGGAAGTGAATGGACACGTTCCCAAAGAAGACATCAAAATGGCCAAGCGGTATATGAAAAGATGCTCAACATCCCTAACCAGGGATAATAAAATCAAAACCATCATGAGCTATCCCCCTCATGCCTACTGAGGGCTAGTATCGCAAAGTCAAAGGATAACAAGTGTTGGAGAGGACGTGCAGAGTAAGAGAACTCTTGTGCGCTGTTGGTGGGAATGCAAATTGGTACAGCCAGCATGGAAAACAGTATGGAAGCTCCTCAAAAAACTAAAAATAGAACTACCATATGATCCAGTCATCTTACTTCTGGGTATATATCCAAAGGAAATAAAATAAAATCATAAAATCACAATCTCAAAAAGATACCTACACTCTCAAGTTCACTGCAGTTTTTTCACCATAGCCAAGATATGGAAACAACCTAAGTGTCCATCAATAGGTGAACAGAGAAAGAAAATGTTATGCAGACACACATACACACACACCAGAGTATTATTCAGCCTTTAAAAAGAAGGATATCTGCCATTTGCAACATGGATGAACCCAGAGGACATTATGCTAAGTAAAATAAGCCGCACAAAGAAAAATCTTGCATGGTTTTACTTATATGTGGAATCTTAAAAAAAAAAAAAAGAAAAGAAAAATGGAACTATTGGTAACAGAAAGTAAAATGCTGGTTACCAGTGGCTGGGGGTGGTAAGAGAAAAGGGAAGATGTTAATCCAAGGTAAAAACTTTCAGTTATAAGATAAAAAGTTTTGAAAATCTCATGTACAGCATGAGTCCCTACAATTAATAATAATCTGTTCTATAATGAAATTTGCTGAGAGTAAATCTCAAGTGTTCTCAACACACACACACACACACACACACACACACACACACACGCCCGAGTTAACTATGGGAGATAATAGATATGTTAATTAACCTGATTGCAGTAGCCACATCACAATGCATATATGTATCTAAACATTACACTATATACCTGAAACATAAGTGATATTTGTCAAAAATAAAATCTGTCAGCAAATAAAAAATAAAATACATAAAATAGAGAAGGTAAGGAAGACTGTTACCAGCCAAACAAACAGCACATAGGAAGACAGAGGTGAGAGAGAACAGCTCTACCTCAGTGTGGCTGGAGCTCCATATGGGAGGGACGGGCTGGGAGAAGAGGCTGATTTGCCTCTTTGGAATAAATGAATAAAAGAATCCATGCAAAAGAAAAATCAACATATGCTTTCTTTCTACTTGCAAAAAACTTCTACTCTATTTGAGATAGTAGATATTTGTTTTATGTTTTGTATTATTGGGTAAGTATCACTAAGAGGCAGGTCTAAAGAGGACTGGTTTAAGAACCAGAAAATGCAGGTTCTAGTCCTAACTTTGTCACTGCACAATTGCTCTTGGGCAAATCACTTCATGTTCCTTTAGAAAATAAGGTGTTTGAACTGGATTCACTATAATCTCTTCCTACCTCAAACATCCATGTTCATGCTAGAACGCAAGAAGGAACATACTACTATAGACAAAGATGGACAAAGGTGACCTTGCAGAATTATACACTTGGAAAGGAGTAAGATGCCAAAACCAATGGATGAAAGTCTGGGGGGTCCAGGATATGTATACAATCTCAAAATATCACCCAACAGATTATTCATTAATTATTAAAGGAGAAAGGAACTTTACAATGCTGTATTCTTGGAAAAAAAAAAAAAGAAAGAAAGATTTAACCTTGATTCTTATTATGAGAGGGAAAAAAATTAGACAAATCCCTTTGTGGAACATTCTACAGAATCAACTACCCTGGACTCCAAAAATGTCAGTGTCATGAAAGAAAAAAGGAAAGGGAGCTATTCTAGATGAAAGAACACCAAAAAATAGGACAATTAAATGACTATGAACTGAATATTAAACATGTCTGTACTGATACTAAGTTTCCTGAGTGTGATAATGGTATTGTGATTAAGGAAACTATTTATTTTGAAGAAATACATGCTGAAGTATTTCAGAGTGAAGCAGCAAGATATCTGCAACCTACTTTCTAATGACTAATGGTTCAGGAAAAAAAGATACACATATATGTATACACACACAGATACAAATACATTCATATGTATACATAGAAAAAGAAACACGTGGCAGCTTCGGCAGCACATACATTAAACTTTTTCTGTGCTGCAATTCTTTTCAAAATAAAAAGTTGCATGGAAAAAAATGAGTGGAAATTACATAAGCAGAGAAAAGCAAGGTGAATCTTCCAGACAGGCAGTGTTAAGAGATACAGAAGTAGCAATCTGGAGACTGAAAAGAATTAAGAAATGAGATATTAATTCTGGCACATAATTATAAGTGGTATAAGAGTTCAGTGATCAGCAGAGCTTTCAGGAAAAAATCAAACTTTAACTATGTATTACAGGCAGAGAAGTTTTAAGTGGGCAGAACTGTCTTTTAGGAGAGGGATGAGATCAGAAGTACTGGCTAGGGCATAGGTACACACAAACACATGTATGCTGATATGGACACACATGTGTATACATATACATGTGTTACATATGAAGTTAAGAGATTAGCCCTTTCTGACTGAAGGTATAAATGTGGACTAAAGTCAAAGTATACAGACCTCAATAAACTCTGGAAGGGCTTCGTTTCTTTTTCTTTCTTTTTTTTTTTTTTAAAGATTTTATTTATTCATTTGACAGACAGAGATCACAAGTAGGCAGAGAGGCAGGCAAAGAGAGAGGGGGAAGCAGGCTCACCACTGAGCCTAGAGCCCGACGTGGGCCTCGATCCCAGGACCCTGAGATCATGACGGGAGCCGAAGGCAGAGGCTTAACCCACTGAGCCACCCAGGCACCCCTAGGGCTTGGTTTCTATACAGTAGATAATGGGGACTCTCATAGGGTTTTTGTTTTGGGGTTGTTTTTTTTTTTTTTTTTTTTTGTATTTTTACTCTAAATAAGTGCAATGCTTATGTAATTTAGAAAACACAAAAAAAGTATTATTATTAATATTTTGGTGTATTTCCACCAATTTTTCTATAGTTTTCAAAACTTAATTGAGACCCTGTCGCTCTTTTCACTTAAAATAACCCATGTTATTATAAAAACCTTACACATGTTACTCTACGGGTACCTGGCTGGCTCAGTAGGAAGAGCATGTGACTCTTGATCTTGGGGTTGTGGGTTCGAGCCCCATGCTGGGTGTAGAGATTACTAAAAAAAATAAACTTAAAAAAATGTGGGGGCACCTGAGTAGCTCAGTCAGTTAAATGTCTGACTCTTGATTTCTGCTCAGGTCATGATCTCAGGGTGGTAAGACCAAGCCCTGTGTCGAGCTCCCCACTCAGCATGGAAATCTACTTGAGATTCTCTCCCTCGGCCCCTTCCCCTGGTTTCTCACTCTCATTAATTAATTAATTAATTAATTTTAAAAGATTATTCTAAATCGCTGTATCATATATACATACCTAGATTTGCTTAACCATTCCTCAACTGGATTTTTAGATTGCTTTGCTCATAATTTTTTTTTTGCTATTTTTTTTAAAGGTTTCCTCTTTTTAGAGGTAGGGGTAGAGGGGCAGAGGGAGAGGGAGAGAATCTAAGCAGGTTCCCTGCCCAGCGTGGAGCTGGGCGAGGGGCTGGATCTCACAACCCTAACCCTGAGATCATGACCTGAGCTGAAATCAAGATTCTGAGGCTTAACAAACTAATCCACTATGATGCCCAGGAGAGAGAGAATCTTAAGCAGGCTCCACACCCAGCACAGAGATCAAGGAGGGGCTCGATCTCACAACCCTGAGATCATGACCTGAGCTAAAACCAAGAGTCAGACACTTAACCAACTGACCCACACCCCTAATTTTTTGCTATTTTAAAAAATGATCAGTTTCTTAAAAAATTAGAAATAGAATAACCATATCGTCCTTCAATTACACTTCTGGGTATATATCGCAAAGAACTCACACACGGATGTGAATGGATATGTGCACAGCTGCACTATTCACAACAGTAAACAGGAAGCAACACAAGTGTCCACCGATGGATGAATGGATTAAAAAAAGATAGTATGTACATACAAAGAAATATTATTCAGCCTTGAAAAGGAAGACTGTCCTAACACACACTGCACCTTGGATGAACCTTGAGGACATTATACTAAGTGAAATAAGCCAGTCACAAATGACAAACACTGTATGATTCCATTCATACAATGTTTCTACTGGAGTCAAATTCATAGACAAGATAGAATGGTGGTTGCCAGGGCAGGGGAGGAGAGGGACTGGGGAGCTGTTTAATGGGCACAGAGTTGCAGATGAAAAGGCTTCTGGAGACTGGTTCGTGCGACAATATGAATATAATTAACACTACTGAACTGTACAAATAGAAATGGTAAATTCTATCTTGTGTGTACCACAATTTTTAAAAAATTAGTAACAGTTTAAAAATTTAATACATTTACACAAGCATCTCTGCATTTTAAGTTTTGCGTGCGCTTCTGATTTGTTCTTACAGTCAGGTTCCTAGAAGTGGAGCGATACGGGGACACACAAAAAGCAACAGGTTCTTCAGCACGTTCCTAAGTGACTTTCCAAAAGATTATACCAATTAACACTACCACTGACGTTATAGAGGAGTACTTGCATCACACCACGCCCGCAATAATATTCATTTCAATCATTCAACAATATTTATTGAGCATCTACGGGCCAGGATCTGTTGTGGAATACGGCAGGGAATAAGACAGACACAAGTTCCTGCCCTCGTGGGGCATAAGTTCTGGTGGGAGAAGCAGGCCAAAAAGAAAAAAAAATTTTTTTTTTTAACGTAATAGTAAGCAAAAGATATAGTATAGGGCATTTGAAGAAAAAAGAACAAAGGGAAAGCCGGCAAGTATTACAGGGGACACACTGAAATTTTAGGTTGGAAGACCACAGACACTGCCTGCCACACTCACACGGTGAAATGCGAAAAAAGATCCGAAGGAAGGAAGGGAGAGAACCGCAAAGCTGTCTGGGAAATGGCATTCGGAGAAGAGGGAACCACAATCACAGAGGCCCTAAAGGCTGGAGCATGCGTAGAGCGCCTTCAGCCCTCAAGAACAGCCAAGAGGCCAGTGAGGCTGAAACGGAGTTGGGAGGAAGCAGTAGGAGATGTAATCAGAGAAGGTCCACATCTCCTGGGGGTTTGATAATTGTATATGATCATTTTTTCCAATTTTTTTTATTATGGTAAGAGTGCTCAACGTGAGATCTACCCTCTTAAATTTGTAAGTATACAATATAGTATTGTAAACTATAGGTACAGTGTTACTCAGCAGACATCTAGAGCTTACTCATCTTGTTTTTATCACTTTTTCATCCTATTTGGATAGGTAAAAAGACAATGTACTAGCCAGGCTGCTGTAACAAAATACCACAGACAGCCGACAACAGAGGCTGTGAAATCCAAGATCAAGGTGCTATCCGATTTTAGTGCATGGCCAGAGCTCTCTTCCTGGCTTAAAGGTGGATGCCTTCTCACCGTGTCATCCCGTGGCAGAGAGGAGGTGATTTTTCTTCCTCTTCTGATAAACCTCACTAACCCTTTCTGAATACTCAATTAGAAATGGAAGGAAGAAATCAGAAGCTAAAATGAAGAAGTCAGAGAGAGACTCAAGGAGGAGAATCAAGGCTGGGCTGTATCATGCCACCAGAGTTAAGCTGGAAAGAAGAGGGATCCTTGCCTTAGTGCCAAAAACAGCACGGGAGGCAAGGAGGCTGGGAAGGATGACCACCAAGATGTAGATCTGGCAACAAAGGAAGTCACTGGCTTTGACAGTTTGAAGCCAGATTGTAGAAGATTAAAGATGAATCCATCAGGGGCAAGGAAGAGGAAATACCTACTCTGCCTTAGGAAATCCTGCAGTAAAAGCAGAAAAGAAAAATAACCAGGTAATGATTTCCCAAGACCCAAAACTCTGCCAGAAATGCCTGCATAGCCTCTGAATGTGTGCGGAAGCTGAGCAAGCCTATGGGAGTATTCACGAACGTTCAGCCCTGCTGGGAGCCTCAAGCAGGTGGGCTGAATGAATACAGGAAGATTCCACCTATGCTGTGCACAAAGAGGCAGCAAGTCTTCACATTGGCCACTAATTGCTGGTTTGGTAAGTAGCCTTAAGAGGTCACCAAGAAAGTAATACCCATAGTAATAACTGCCGGTTTGTTGGATTTTAGCTAATGTGAGCTAAACCAGCTTAAGTCAATTAAGGTTCTTTTCTGTTTGTTTAGTCTCACTATGAAACTATTGGAGGCTCTCCTCAAACATCCAGAGATGTCTGGCTGTCCATTCACATTTAAGAGGCTTGTGCTTAAATGCTGGCTGGACGTTCCAGGGCAAGTGATGAACGTCACTGCAGAGGAACCCTACCAAAACGTTTATGTATTTTTAAACCTCAAGGAACTGAGTAAATAACAGATTTGTCTAATATGCATGGGACTATTTCAGAGCAATACTGTTCGTAAGTAAAGCAAACATCAGTTTCTCTTCCTAAAGTGCTTCGTTTCCTTGGGTAGTTAGGTAAAAGGAATAGAGGCAAAATCCATCATCATTATTTTATGTCATTCAAAAACAGACTTCAGGGTCTCCTGGGTGGCTTAGTTGGTTGAGCATCCAACTCTTGATTTCGGTGATTTGGGCTCAGGTTGTGATCTAGAGGTCATGGATATAGCCCTATGTCAAGCTCCCCACTCAATGGAGGAAGGGGGTGGCTTGAGATTCTTTCTCCCTCTTCCTCTGCTTCTCCCCCTCATACACGCTCTCCCTCTCTCTAAAATAAATAAATAAAACTCTAAAAAATTAAATGAAATTAAATTAGGGGCTCCTGGATGGCTCTGTAGGTTAGCATCTGCCTTCAGCTAAGGTCATGATCTTAGGGTCCTGGGATCAAGCCTCGCATGGGGCTCCCTGCTCAGTGGGGAGCCTGCTTCTCCCTCTCCCTTTGGTCCTCCCCTTGCTCATGCTCTCTCTCTCTCTCTCTCTCTCTCTCAAATAAATAAATAAAATCCTAAATAAATTAAAATACATTAATATTAAAAAAAAAATAAAAACAGACTTCAGGGGATGCCCTTCCAGCTCAGTCAGAAGAGCATGTGACTCTCAATCTCGGGGTTATGAGTTCCAGCCCCACACTGGGTACAGAGATTACTTAAAAATAAACTCTTTAATAAATAAATAAATAAAATAATAAAATAAAAACAGACTTTAGGAAAGACACCTAAATGACAGCTAACTTATTCTATAAAGTTCCCGTACACATTCAGAAAAAGAAGATCACACCTTTTTATCTGTCTGGGATAAATGATGTATAATAGGTGTTCAATTTTATATGCATATAATCAAAACAAAACAAAACCTTGATCTTCATCAAAGTTAAAATGTCTTTATTTTAGCAAAATGTGTAAGACTGGAAACCACTGAGCTTCAAGCATAAGTGCCTCCATAACATTCCTTTTATTTTTTTGTCTCCTTTTAATGACCATCACTGTATTCACAATGACGATTTCTACAGATAAAAGGAAACATCAGCTTTCAGACTCAATCTCCAAATGAGAAGTGTTTTGAGATTATAAGCTTTACGCCCAAAGCACAAATCTAGGTGAAACTGAACGACTTCACCAATCCTTGATTTACTAAGGGCAACCAAGTAAGTATCAAACAGCTTTATTCCAGGCAGTCCAGACACAAACCCAAACAAACTCTATTTTGTCACCTAATAATATGCTTTGAAAATAAATGTGACACAAAGTTAATTTTACTAAGCTGCTTGCACACACATGGGTGTGCAATGCACATGTGCACACACACACACACACATACTCACACATACAACTTATGAGGTTTAAAATGCTATTCATCTTTCGCCCAAAGGTTAAGGATTCTGATAAGGGCGATAAATGACAGCATGACCGCATTATGACAAAACACTCCACATTTCCTAAAGAAAAAAATATGGATTTCACCCAAACATACTATCACTTAATATCTATATTAGTGGTTCATGTTACACAATTTACTTTGATAACATTTTAACAAATTTTATTCCCCAAAACATTACAAAATACATGCTCAAAAAAAATGGGAGGCAACACAGAAAAATATACGTCCTTCCTTAAAACCCACCGTTAAGAGGTAGTCAGTGTTAAGGTTTTGGCAAACATTCTTCTAGGTAAAGGTATGTATACAGGAGCAAGGAAATACAAAGTGTAAAGAAAGAAAACCTAAGCAGATGGCCCACACACTGTGATTACAAAAATATTTTACGGAAGTGACTTGCCTCCAGCAGAACCTCACCCTCCCAACCGCAACCCATTCTATGCCCCTAAATTTTAATAACCACTGGAGCAAGAAAATATCTCTGCTCAGGAATCAACTCTGCGGAGACCAAATTACTCCTGCCACACACTACATCAAGGAGTTATACTAGTGACTAAAGGACTAAAGTGACTAGTGACTAAAGGAAACAAATATTAAAGGTGAGAGCATGCTCTTTTGTTCTAGCTGTTTTTAATATTACCTCTTAAAACCTGCTCAAATATTTCCATCTCTTGCATGATTCTCAGGACTGCCTAAGCCCTACATGCCATTCTGCAGAAGCTCCAAGTTGAGTCAGCACATTGTTTTTAATGATTGTAGATGGGCAAATGGAAAAACTGAGGCTTTGCACACTCCCATAAAGATCAGCTGATGCCCTCACTGTGTCTTTGCTAGCATGGGAAAACATTCTCCCTCTCAGATTACCACCCCTTCACCCCACCCCCAGCACCTAAAAAGAAAAAGAAAGAAAGAAAGAAAAGGAAGAAAAAGAACAGAGAGTTTCATTTTGTTTCTTCTGGTTACCTGGTACCCCAAAACCTCACAGATTATACTGATGATGGCAGCAGAAAATGGAGAGAGACTATATGCCAGGATTCTCCTTAGTCTCTAAAAATGACTCAAAGTAAACCTTTGGTAAAATGGCCTGGAAAAGAAAGGCACTACGAAGCCCCTTAGATACTAAGCAAACAAAAACAGCCTTTTCTGCGCTCATCTCCTAGCCCAAATCCCAAATCTGACACAAAGGTACTCTAAATATTAGACAGATAAACTTTAAACTCCCAAGCTCTAGCCAACTGCATTTTTGGTCTCTTTGACACATTTCATGCAGCCTTTTCCCCCAACCTGTATCTAACCTGAAAGAGGAAAATTTACTCTTTCTTATCAAACTTCCCAAAGAATGGCATTGTCAGTAACCCATAGAGGGTCCTTCACTCTACACATATGAAAGTGGCAAGTAAAAATGACTAAAATTTTTTCTAGAAAATATAAAATTCACTACAATCAAATGGAACAAACATTAAAAAAATCCCAAAATACATGCTTTTAAAAAGCACTTATATACTTTTTGAAAGAATTATTTATTTTAGAGGGAGTGCATTCAGGGAAGAGGGCCAAAGGGAAAGGCAAAGAGAGAATCTTTTCTTTTTCCCTCTTAAAATTTCAGTTAAAATTTGTTTTCCATTTTATTTTATTCTATTTCTTTCCAGTGTTCCAGCATTCATTGTTTATGCAACACACCCAGTGCTCCATGCAATACGTGCCCTCCATAATATCCACCACCAGGCTCACAATCTTAAGCAAACTCCCCACTGAGCATAGAGCCCAACACAGCACTCGATCTCAGGACCCTAAAATCATGACCTGAGCCAAAACCAAGAGTCAGATGCTTAACTGACTGAGCCACCAGGTGCCCCACTTTTACATTTTAAGAATAATTTGTTAGCTAATAAATGAGTTCAGCAAAGTGGCAGGACACAAGATCAAAAATGAATTCTATATATCAGCAATAAATAATCTTGAAAATGAAATAAACAATTCCATTTAAAATAGCATCAAAAAAATAAATTTATTCCTAAGTATTTTGTTTAACAAAAAGACTGCAAATACACAAAACACTGCTGAAGGAAATTAAAGAAGAACTAAATAAATGGAAAGACATCCCATATTCATGGATGAAATATTTAATATTATTGACATTATGATACTCCCAAAATTGATCTACAGATTCAGTGCAATCTCTATCAAAACTCCAATTGCCTTTTTGCAGAAATGGACAAGATCCATGAAAAATTTATATGGAAATGTATGGGATCCTCACAACCACAACTATTATGGAAAAGAAGAAAGTTGGAGAACTCATACTCCCCAGTTTCTAAACTTACTATAAAACTACAAGAACCAAAACACTGTATTGCTGGCATAAGAAAGACACACAGATCAGTGAAACAGAATCTAGAATCCAGAAATAAATCCTCACATTTATGATCAATTGACTTGTGACAAGAATGTTAAAATAATTCAATGAAGAAAGAATAGTCTTTCAAGAAATGGTGCTATAACTTACATGGTATCAACACAAAAAAGAATAAGTTGGACCCCTACCTCACACCATATATAAAAATTAACTAGGATTAATTTTAAAAATTAAAAATTAATTAAATTAAAAAATAAAACTATGATTAATTAAAAACTAATTAGGATTAAAAGCCTAAATATAAGAGCTAAAATATGAAAGTCTTAGAAGAAAATTGAGCCATAAATCTTTGTGACCTTGGATTAGGCAATGGATTCTTAGACATGACAATAAAGACAAAACAACAGAAGGAAAAAAGGGATAAACTGGACTTCATCGAAATTAAAAACTTTTCTGCTTTCGAGATTACTACCAAGAAAATGAAAAGACAACTCAGAATGAGAGAAAACATTTGCAAACCATATATCTGATAACTATACATGATGTAGTACTCAGAATACATGAAGAATTTTTGCAAGTCACGGGCACCTGGGTGGCTCAGCTGATTAAGCATCTGACTCTTGATTTCCGCTCAAGTCAAGATCTCAGCGTCCTGAGATCAAGTCCTGTTTCAGTCTCCATTATCAGCAGGGAGTCTGCTTAAAATTCTTTCCCTCTGCCCTCCCCTGGCTCATGCATGTGCGTGCTCTCCCTCGCTCTCTCTCAAATAAATAAATAAAATCTTTTAAAAAAGAATTCTTACAATAATAAAAAGATAAATAATCCAATTTTAAAATGGGCAAAGGAGGGCGCCTGGGTGGCTCAGTGGGTTAAGCCGCTGCCTTCAGCTCAGGTCTTGATCTCAGGGTCCTGGGATCGAGTCCCGCATGGGGCTCTCTGCTCAGCAGGGAGCCTGCTTCCTCCTCTCTCTCTCTCTGCCTGCCTCTCCAACTACTTGTGATTTCTCTCTGAAAATAAATAAATAAAATCTTTAAAAAAAATAAAAATAAAAATAAATAAAATGGGCAAAGGATCTGAAGATATGCAAAGGGCCAATAAGCCCACAAAGAGATGCTCAGGGCCAATAAGCACATGAAGAAATGCTCAATACCATTACACAACAGGGCAACAGAAATCAAAACCACAATGAGATACTATTTCACACCAGGATGACTATAATAATAAAAAATATTTTTTTAATTTTTTTAAAAGATTATTTATTTATTTATTTGACAGACAGAGATCACAAGTAGGCAGAGAGGCAGGCAGAGAGAGAGGAGGAAGCAGGCTCCCCGCTGAGCAGAGAACCCGATGCGGGCCTCAATCCCAGGACCCTGGGATCATGAACTGAGCCGAAGGCAGAGGCCCTAACCCACTGAACCCCCCAGGAGCCCTATTTTTTTAATTTTAAAAAATATTTTATTTATTTGACACAGACAAAGTACGCACAAGCAGGTGGGGAGGGGCAGAGGGAGAGGGAGAAGCAGGCTCCCCACTGAGCAAGGAGCCAGATAGGGGGCTTGATCCCAGGACCCTGGGATCATGACCTGAGCTGAAGGCAGATGCTTAACCAACAGAGCCACCCCGGAACCCCTATTTTTTTTTAATTTTAAAGTACAGCAAAAGAGTTGGCAAAAACATGGAGAAATTAGACCCCTAATATTGTTGGTGGGAATGTAAAATGGTGCAGAGACTGGAAAACAGTCTGGCAGTTTCCCAAACAGTTGAAAATTGAGTTACCACATGACCCAGCAATCCTTCTCCTATGTATATATACACAAAAGAACTGAAAACAGATGTCCACAAAAACATGTATACTAATATTCATAGCAACATTAATTATAATGGCCGAAAAGTAGAAAAAGCCTAAATGTCCCACAACCGGTAAATGGATAAACAAAATGTGGTATACATATACAGCCATAAAATGGAATATTATTTGACTATAAAAAGGAATTAAATACTGATACACACTACAACGTGGATGAGCCCTGAAAACATTATGCTAAGTGAAAGAGACCAGCAGAAGGGGCCACATGAATTGGTTTCCAGGGACTGTTGGGAGTGGGGAATGGACAGTGGCTGCTAATAGGTACAGGGTTTCTTTTGGAGTAATGAAAATGTTCTGGAAGTAGACAGTAGTAACAGTTGCACAACCTTATGAATACACTGAAAACCACCAAGTTGTATGATACGTGAATTATATCTCAATTTGAAAAATTTTTTAAAGTACCATTTGTTTCAGCAGTAAAATGTCCCTAAGGAGAAATGGAACAATATGGTTTCCCTAACATGACCAAAGGTCAGTTTTCCCAAGATCAGGATTCATAATGGTCTCAGCAAACTTAAATTTCTCCTAAGTATGTTACTGTACAAAGTTAACAGAAAGATTTTTTTGCAAAGACTGGCTATGATCACCCTATCCTAACATATCAACCACTCTTCTTATTTCCATGTTTCCCTTCAGTCCGCACACTGAATATTTTTGCATGCCTATAATCCATGCAAAATAATCAGTCAAATGTCCTGTATTGCTTTATTATCATTAAATAGTTATAATTAGCTGACATCTATAATTTTCTTAACTCCCTCCCCTCCATGCCTTGCCTTGAAGTGTTAGACATTTCCAATTTTTCACTATTTATAGATAATGTTGCAATATACATGCAACATGAAAAGCCAACATAGCTTTTTTTTTCTCTTGAATTATATCACTGAATTAAGATTTCCGGAAGGGGAAAAATTACTAAACCAAAGAGTAGGACACTTTAATGACTCCTGTTCGCGTTCCAAAAGTATAACAAATTTACATTGCTATAAACAACAAAAATTTGCTATAGTAGATATTACCATTTTTTACACTTTTGATACAATGTCAAAAGATTTTATCAAAGTAATTTGAGATCTTCCTTTTAGGCTGCAAACTTTGGTTATTCAAGGGCTTCCAAAATCCGTGAGCACTTGTTCTATTTCTTTTAAACCCTGTAGTCTTTTTTAGTCACTTAGTCAAAGAGATTGAGGATTTTTATTATTATTATTGAAGTATAGTTGACATTTTATTAGTTTCACGTATACAACATAGAGATTTCACAACTCTATATACATCATGCCGTGCTCACCACTAGGGTAGCTACCACCTGTCACCATACAACACAATTACAGTACCATTGACTACGTTCCCTAGGTGACACCAATCATCCCTGTGACTCATTCATCCCATAACTGGAAGCCCGTACCTCCCACTCCCCTTCACCCATTTTGCTCACCCTCCCAGCCCCCTCACCTCTGGCAACCACCAGTTTGTTCTCCATATTTATGGGTCTATTCCTGCTTTTTTGTTTGATCATTTGTTTTGTCTTTCAGAATCCACATACAAGTGAAATCATATGGCATTTTTCTTTGACTTATTTCACTCAGCATTCTACTCTCTAAATCCATCCACTGTGCTGCAAATGGCAAGATTTCACCCTTTTTTATGGCTAAGTAATAGTGCATTTTACACACACACACACACACACACACACACCCCAGATCTTCTTTATCCATTGACTGGTCAACAGACACCTGAGGTACTTCCATAATTTGGTTATTAAGTAATGCTTAAGTAATGCTACAATAAACATATGGTGCTTATATCTCTTCAAATTAGTGTTTTCATTTTCTTTGGGTAAATACCCAGTAGTGGAATTAGTGGACCATACAGTATTTCTACTTTAACTTTTTTTTTTTTTTTAAAGATTTTATTTATTTATTTGATAGAGAGAAATCACAAGTAGATGGAGAGGCAGGCAGAGAGAGAGAGAGAGAAGCAGGCTCCCTGCTGAGCAGAGAGCCCGATGCGGGACTCCATCCCAGGACCCTGAGATCATGACCTGAGCCGAAGGCAGCGGCTTAACCCACTGAGCCACCCAGGCGCCCTCTACTTTAACTTTTTTGAAGACCCTCCATACTCTTTTCCACAGCAGCCACCCCAATTTACATTCCCACCAACAGTGCACACAGGTCCATTTTTTGCAACAACCTCACCAACACTGGTTATTTCTTGTCTTTTTATACTAGCCAGAATGATGTTTTAATTCAGCATCCCTAACTCTAAGAAGGGTAAAATGTGTAATTGATCATTCTGTTTTCCTTCAAAATATGGATGCATGTGGCCATCTTGTCAAATAACAGCAACTGTTAGAAAAGTAACAGAGGCTGGAATTAATTCACAATAAAAGAAAAAACCTCCAATAATTAGCCACTTTCAAGATTCCATAACAACTATGAGCACACATGGCTCAAGGTGTCTCTTGACTAGCAATACCTAGTACAAAGAAACACCAAGAACAAGGAGGAGCCAATAGCATCATCATCACAAAAATAATGGTCAAATGAGCACTAAGTACCAGGTACTATTAGAAGCATTTTTATGTTTATTACCACATTAGTTCTTACTAAGCATCCTAGGACTCAGGAAACATTCCATTTTACTATGGAAAGAACTGAGGCTTAAAGAGAGTAAGTTACTTGATCTACTTGTCCAAAGTAGATCTAGGAAGAGCATGTTTTTCTTAACCTTTGCATTAGCAAGTGGTATCTTCCTCACGGGATGTAAATTCAAAGACAGAAATAGTCCCATCTAGGTCTTATACTGGTATACCAGTATACTTAACGGGGGCTCGTTAAGTATAAAGAAATGAGGATCTCACCATCATTACAGCAGTACTTATAGTCAGTGATAGTATTAATATAAAATGGGGGGGGCGGCACCCCCATTATCTCCATCAATCCCTAAGACAATCTAATAAACATATCACCTACAGTGAGTGCTTGTTATTAGTCCCCTAGCCCCCCCTACCAAAGTGTGCTATCCCTAAATTCCCTCTGTATAAACATTCCAGAGTTGCCAGTGTATTTGATTTTGAAAGAATGCTTCTTAGTGTCTCATTCCTTTTTTAAGATTTTATTTTTGGGTTGGGGGACACCTGGGTAAGTACAATTGGTTGAGCCTCTGACTCTTGGTTTCAGCTCAGGTCTTGGTCTTGGGAGTGATGGGATCCAGCCCTGAGATGGGCTCTGCGCTCAGTGCGGAGTCTGCTTGGGATTCTCTCTTCCCTGACCTGTGCCTCGCCCCCTTGCTCTCTTTCTATCTCTAAAATTAAACAAAAACAAAACAAAACAAAACAAAAAAAACTCAAAAAAAAAAAAAAGATTAGGCAGTCCTTCCTGCCCCCACAGTTCCTGTTCCCATGCTTTAATAAAACCATCTAAAAACAGCACCCACAACAACAACAAAAAAATTTTTTAAGTAATCTCTACACCTAAGGTGGGCTAGAACTCACAACCCCAGGATCAAGAGTCAGATGCTCTACCAATTGAGCCAGCCAGGCGCACCTAGTGCCTCTCTTTTTCAATATTGGTAGGATTTCTGATTTTTTTATGTTGGTAGAGTTTCTAATTGGTGTCCTTGGAAAAAGCAGGTGAAAAGAGAATACTAAAATAAATTGTATTTAATCCTACTCATCCATTTCCATGTATTTAGTTTAATAAACTATTCCAAGCAAGCTTACTGGAATTGAAGTTTACTACCAAATATATGTGTTTAGAAGATAGGGCCCCCTAGAAAGAAATATACTACTTTGTACAGAATTAAAGTAAATATCTAACTGGAGTCCAGAGATTTGTTTTTTAAAGTCTAAATATTTCAAGAACAAATAAAACCATAAATATTATGTTGGCTCAGGCTATTTTGTGGGTTTTCCTGGTTAATGATATTTTAAATTATATTTAGATTTGCTAGTAATTAAAATTAACTGGTCCCTCCCAGTAGTTTGGACTGTTTCAAAATTTAAATAATTCTGGGCCACCATGGGGCAAGGTTGGTAGTATGTAATCCCCACAAAAACCAAGAGAAAAGCAGAACAAGGTCCTTCCCTGTTTCATCCAAACCATACCAAGTCAGAGCCAGTATTCAACTATGGTATCTCCTGATCTAAAAAGCTATGCTCAAGCTTCCATGGTCCTATTATCACAAACAACCTCCCAAATCAGGCATGATTCTTGGTAAGAAATTAACATATTTTTTTTTTTTAAAGGGACACAAGACAGATGCATGAATGGGGCATATACTTCAATGCTTTGATGAATATTTCAATGGAAAATTTATACTCTTGTATTGTGAACAAAAATTTAAAAAGCCAAATAAGTTTTGCCTTAAAGTCCCAAATCCGATCTTAGTTACTCTCATAGAAGACACAATCGAAAAGAAAACACATCATTCATGGATACCCAAAACAAGTGAACTCAAATGAAATGTCTAATATTTAACTACTAAGGCTTCAAGCTATCTCAAGATCCATTTCCTAAAATACCTTGCTAGTCTGACTTCAGCAAAGTAAAAAATGCAATCAAAGCATTAAGCTAAAATAAAACGAGCTCACACGTTCAGATTTATTTTCTGTGTAACAACACTTCTGTCAACTATGGCTTGAATTTGGGATGTCAAAAATATTGGCATCAAAATGGCAGGGCCAAAACCAACGGCAAACCTGACTATTGCTTTTTCAATGAGAAAGATACCTTTAACTCTGACCGGAGTGCCTTTAACTTGGGACCAGAAGACCTGCTTGATGGAATGGAAAGAACTCCAATCTAGAAACAGGGACATGGATTCTAGTCTCGTTGATGGTATACCAGGTGGGTAGTTCCTAAGCCATCACTTAACTTTCTCTCTTTCTCAGGTTTTACTTTCCTTATTTACAAAGTTGACTAGACCAACATTTCCTAAACTCACCTGACTATAGGGTAACTGTTAACAATATGTGTCCCAAGACTCCTTCCCTAGATTCTGTTTCAGGACACGCCAGCATGAGGCCTGGAACCTTATTCTTAATAAGTGATCCAAGTGGTTCTCATCATCTGGTAAGTTTTGCAAACACTGGAGGAAATGATCCTCAACCTGCCTGCTTCTACCTCTGATTCTACACTAGCTGGATAGTTCATAGTGATGACCTAAAAACATATAAAATTATAGGGGTTTAACATCGTTACTGTACAAAGTTACTAGAGATACAAGATCACAGAAGCCAATACATCCACCCATCCATTCCTACCATCATTCATGCCTTTAAACACCAAGAAAAACATCCTTCTAGATTCTAGGCAAGTGGAACACTTTATTTGGTGAGGAAAAAAAGTTTCAACATTAAACTCTCAGCACACTGATATGGAAAGACTTGTGTTAGAGGAAGAGAGAATTGTACACCTAATGTTTTAAGTGAAAAGTACACATCGCACTCTTCCCTTAAGGACCATTATCTGGTGATCCTACCTGTTCCTAGTTAAGGAAAAGCTAGAAGATAGCCGGCTAAGTCCCTAGTAGCTATAAAACCACAGGTTCTGCAGTACTGGAAGGCAACTGTTACAAAGTGAAAAGAAAAAAAAGCAAAACAAAACAACGATAACTGGTTACTAATTCTTCAAATTCAACCCTAGTGGCCAAGAGTCCACAATGTTTTACAAAGAAGGGTTTGTCAGGTCAATGGAGAACCTCTGGTTTCCTTCCTGCATACAAAGGCAGCAACCTTCCATGTTGTTTCCCCCCCTCTCCACAATTTCGCTTCAGGGCGATTTTTCTAGAAGTCTCATAGTCTTCTACTGGGGTTTACTTTTATTCTCTTATTTAGATTTATTAGCAACTGCAAAAGTAACAAAAGAAAAAGAGAAAAACTGCATGGAACACAGAGCAGCAGAGCTGTCAAGGATACTCATTAGCAATCAATTACTATATAGATGACAACAAAAATGCAAATAAAATCAAGATTAAAGCACAAAACTGAATTTGAGTTCTCCTTGCAACAGGGCACATAAAAAACAAGAAAGAAACATTACTGCATGCTTCAGCTATTAGAAAAAGAGCTGTAGAGTATATCAGTAAAGCAGCATACTAGTACATTATAATGTTAGTATAAAACATTTTCAAAATGAAACTTGATGCTTGGCATGGAAACAGAATTCTTTAGATTCAGGATCACCCAGGCCAAAAAACTGATTTGTCTCAATGGCAAAAGTGGGGAAACCAACTGTTACGTACAGTATCACAGAAGCACTGGGTTGAAAGCCATCTATATGTTTAAACACATTTCTGTGAGTGTTGCCCAACGAGCTCTGAAGCAATGTTTTGACAAAAGACCAAACTTCACACTCATTCAAACCAGAAATATAAGATCATAATCCAGGGGACCAGTGCAATGGTGTAGCCTAGAGTGGTAAAGAGCTCCAGTTGGGTTGTCACACGGACCTGAGTTAAAACCCCAAATCAACAAATTACTGTGTGACCTTGAACAAATCATGTAACCTGAGCCTCAATTTCCTCATTTGTAAAATGGAGAAAAGGCTTCGCTTGGCCACTAGGAGATTGAAACAAGGTAATTCGTATAAAGCATTCAGCTCTGGGCCTGACACAGTCAATAAGCAATAAGCTAACTGTAAAATGAGTATGATGACTTCTTCCAACCTCAAGGCAAGCTGAGTTTCCAAGTAGCCAGGCTAAAAGTTCTAATCAGTAGAAAGAAGACGTTCACATATGCTTATAGAAAGGTAGCTTTTCATGTCTTTCCACATCGCGAACCATTCCCCTCGGTGGTAAAGCAAAACTCATGCCAATGATGTACAGCTCTATACAGAGGACTTCAAGGCAGGCATTCTTAGTTGGGAAGGGCAATTGTCAATGAGATCTGGATTAATGATCTAACAGTTTAAGGGAGTTACAGGTGGTATTATTAGGAGAAGGAAGGAAACAGAGGAAGAAAAAGCCTTCACACCATCCCACACACCATTATTCAATAGAGAAAAAACAATAAAGGTTGACTGTTCACAGTATTCCAAATTGAATTAGAAAATAAAGAAAACAGTATCTGGTGAAATATTATAACTCATAGGGAAGAAAGAACTAACACAGCTGTTCATAAGGTTAAAGTGGCCAAACTCATCAAAAAAAGATCAAGAAAGGGAAGGTGAAAAATCAGTGGTTCTTAAAGTATAAGAAACAAACACCCACTCTATCCTTTTAAGATCATGGCTGACATTTCTCACTTGTAACCAGCTGTCCTTACCTGCTCTTCCAAAACATGCCACTAACTTGAGTGTATCTTTAACTTGTACTACCTCCTTAACCAAACATATCACTTTGGTTAAGGAAAAAATAAAGTCCTGTGTATTATTATTTTTCAAAAATTCATGGGAAAATATTAGTAACTTAGTTATCTACTGTGAGAGGTAACATTGGGGAGAAAAAGTTGCTCCTGAAAATAAACCACAGAAAATACATAGGAATATTGTTCAAGGACAACCAAAAACAAGTTTCAAAATTATGCAGATTTTGAAATTCTGAGGTAGGGGCAAGAGTCTTAAGCTGTCAGGTGAAGAGCTAAATTCACGGAGGAAAAAAAGATATGGAAGTGAAGAAAAGGCTTCATTCAGCAGGGAGGGCATACCAGTGTTTCAATCCACCAGGAGATAGGCAAGCATTCTGATTTAAAAAAATCATGGGATACATTATCTGTCTCAATGTTGCAAAACCTAGCAACAGAAAGTATTTCAAAGGCATTTTTCAAGCACTGCAAGGTATCTTTCTGTACTAGAGATATTATTGCAAAATGAAAGAAGAGATGGGTCAGATGCTCTAATTAACAGCTTAGCGCTGAAAGCATAATGACACCCCGGATGAAGCTCTCTCACCTAGATAATGGACAGTTTCTTTTTACTGTTTAAGAATCCAGAAGAATCTCCTTCTGCTTTTAAATGCAAATTGCCAATCACTGAAGCACATTCTGCTCTATTCCTTTATCTGAAAATTACTGCAATGGGATCCTGTTCCAGAGCGGACACCATTCAGCCAGGAGAATGGAATTAGGGCAACCACACGCTCTATGGGGATGTTCAGCTCACCACGTCCATGAGCTGTCACTGCTTACACACAGCCTTTTTCGGTGGAGAGACCGCTCTGAGTGCTCAAAATTCGATCTGAAGAAGGAAAACTTTGTTTTGAGGACTATCAAGTCATTAAAGCTTACACACACATTTTAATACCTGCACTGACACCACAGCAATTAAACAGCTCCGAGGCCCCTGGCTTTCAAATGGCAACACTGTTTACTAGAAACTTTTTTTAAAGACAGAATTTCAGTAATAATAGCGTGAGTTGTTATTTGCCTATTCATTACATAGTGAAACAAACAAAAAATACCACCGTGCAAGACAGGTGAGCAAATCAGACTCTGCAGGACTCTCCCCTGTTAAAATTCCCCAGAACAGTGAGCACTGACTTGAAGAGAGGCTTCAACTTAATATATCAAGTGATCAAGGTCAAAAAGAACACTTATTAACCAGAAAAAACTCAAGAAAGAAATAAACCACAATAGAGGGCGTCATCCCACTGTTAAATGTGCAAGATTTCTGCCAAAACCACACTTGGCTTGGTAAATTTTGTCAAGTAAATATAAGCAAATGGTGAAGAAAGCTAGACAAGATAGCCTCACAAAAGGTTAACTCACCTCTAGGCTTTCCAAGTCATACATTAATAATTAACTTTACTTTAAAAAAACACACACACACAAAACACCTCTTTTCTAGCTAAGGCAAGTCACACCCTAATGAGTGACTCTTTTTGGTGGTATTTGTCTTAACCCATCCGCTCTCCTCAAAGGCAGACCTCAATCTGCCCCACAGGTGGCCTGACAACCAGCAACAGAGCTACTGAAAATGCACTTCCAATCTCTGAAATGTCAGTGGATGTTAAAGGAGGAGGGAAAGGATCGCATTGGGTTTAGAAAAACGATTTAAATGTTTTCCACACGCCTGAGTTGAGTATTTCTCAGTCAGATGTCAGAGCCTGGCATTCGCTCCTATTTGCACCCACCCACTGCGTGGGGCAATGAACTGCGGCAGACCCCTCAACACGAGAGTGCCGGCAGTTATCATGCACAGAAAATAGAACGCCTGCTTTCTGAAATGCGAAAATGCCAGTGGCGTTAGCCTTCTGCTTTTAAAAAACCTAGAAGCGCTTACTAATTCAATCCATCCCCAAATCCATGCCACCCTTTGAACTTCGCAATTAAGACAGAGGAGAAATTCCGGTCAACTCGCCTTGGGGGGTTGGTCTGAGGGTAGAGGGCTCAAAGACGGAGGAGGACGGAGAGAGAAAGAGCAAGCCAATGAAAGATACGAAAATTTCCCACCTTTCTTAAATTCTTCCAGCATAGCGTCCAACTTGGTGTCATTGAAAACAAAGTGCAAGGGGTGGTTATAAAATTTAGTGATGGTTTTCAAGGGAGTACAGTCATCTGGATCCACGAAGGCCAAGTCTTTGACGAAGAGGAGGTCCACGATGTTGGAGCGCTCCCCCTCAAATACTGGAATACGGGTGTAGCCGCTCTCCATGATCTCCGACATGGTGTTGAAGTCCAGAATGGCTTCGCCGGTGATCATGAAGCAGTCCCGGAGCGGAGTCATCACGTCCTCCACTGTCTTGGTGCGGAGCTCCAGCGCCCCTTGGATGATGTTCAGCTCCTCCTTAACGAGGTCGTTGTAGGGGTCGGTGACCCGGAGCATCTCCAGCAGTTTTTCCCGGTTATAGACAGTGCCTATCTCCTGGCCCAGGACGCAGTCCAGCAGCTTGCTAACCGGGTAAGAAGCGGGGAAGGTCATCATCATGAAAAACTTGGTGAGGAAGATGGTGTTGGCCCCTACAGCCAGGCCGTGCCGGGAGCAGATGGCCTGGGGCACGATTTCCCCGAAGATGACGATGCCGATGGTGGAGACCACCACCGCCACGAGGCCTGAGCCGGCGATGTCGTCGAGCAGGATGGTGAGCGTGGTGTTGACCAGCACGTTGCCCAGCAGCAGCGAGCACAGCAGGTAGTTGCCCTGCCTGCGCACAGGCTCGATGCGCTTGGCGTAATTCTTCTCCTTCTCCGTGCCGCAGTTCTGCACGATGCGCAGCTCCATCGGGTCCAGGGCCATCAGCCCCAGGTTGAGGCCGCTGAACATGCCCGACAGGCACAGGAGCAGCGAAATGAAGATCACCTGCAGCCAGAAGGGCAGCAGGAACTTCTTCTCCTCGCCCACAATCATCTTGGTGTCCTCGCCGTCGTGATAAATCCAGGTGGTCTCGGCCCACGGGGGCGGCGGGAGCCCGGCCACCCCGGAGCCGCCCTTGCCCCCGACGGCGCCCCCCGCGGACCCCGGGCCGCCGGCGCCCAGGGCTGGCGTGGAGAGCGATGTGCACAGGTAATAGGACTTGCTCTTCTCCATCTTGCGCAGCGGTTTGATCTCGATCTCAATGATGCCCGATGTACGGCGGTTGAGAATGATGTGGGGCAAGATGATGATATCGGAGGTGCGGATGCCGCAGCGCTGGGGGCCGCTGTCCGGCTCTGGCGGCGCGGGGCCCCCGAGCCCGCGCTCGCCCGGGCTGTGGCGCCGCCGCTCATGCTCCGTGAAGGCGATGCGGGACCACGTCTCGTTGTTGATGTTCTGCCCGTACACCCGCAGCTTGACCCGGGTCCGCTCGCTCACCCGCAGCGCCCCCCCTTCCATGAACGACACGTCGTTCGTGTCCTCCAGCCGCAACCCGATGATCACCGTCTCCTCGTTCTCGCCCGCTGCTGCGCAGCCGCCCGCGCCGCAGCAGCAGCTCAGCAGTAGCAGCGGCAGCAGCCGCCCCGCCGCTGCCTGCAGGACCCCCCGGCCGCGGGCGCTGAGGCTGCGGCGCGCCGCCATCTTCCAAGTGGGCAGTGCGGCGGCTGCCTGCCCGCCCGCCATCTTTACTTCGGGTTCACAAGCGCCACAGCCAATCATAGGGTTGCTGCTCCAGCTGCGGCTTCATCCTTCCCACCCGGCGGCGCGAGCGCAGGCACCGGCCCCTGGGCGAGATTGCAGCGGAGCGTCCGCACACACTGTTCAGCAGTCTGGCTCCCTGACTGACACTGACTCGGCCTCTGCTAGCTGAGGAACCAGGAGACTCGCGGGAGGGGGCAAAGGGAGGGGGAAGAGCCAGCCGCTCCAGCGAGAGGCAGGCGGACCAGCCAATCACGCGCGGGTGCCCGCCCTCCCAGCCAGGGGGCTGGAATGGGGGCGTGGTCATGAGTGGAGCCGCAGACCAATAACAAGGTAGGTGGGTGGGGCGATGAAGGCCACCGTGCCCCTCAGCACGCCAAGTTTCCAAGTGAAAGGCGCGTGACTCTTGTGTATGTGCGAGGGGAGGAGGTGTGGCCAGCGGGGGCCCGAGAGCCAGTCATAGATGAGAGCTGTACGAAAGGGGGCGGGGACTCGAGTCCAGCTACCAATGAAAAGGGGCCGTCTGTGGGTCTGGCTCTCCCTGAGGGGCCTCGGTAGTAGATTCCCGCACCTGGCTAGACAGTGTGGGGCTAACGTCCTGGGGCGCTAGGCGGTCGGTTTTCCCTGCACCGCATTGCCGTCTCCCGCAGTGCTCAGTGTTCGTGCGGAGAGGAGCTGCCCCAGGAGTCCGAAAAGCCGACCAGGGAGGTCCTAAGATGCACATTTGCCTGAAAAGCCGGGATACCGGCTGCGCCTCCCACCTCTACTTGTCCGCGCCGCTCTGCCCGGGATAAGTGGCGGCTCGGGGGCCCCGGCACCTATCGACCGGCTTCTTCTGGAGCCACTCAGTTCTCCCCATGGGATGCGCTCACTCTGCAGCTTGTGGTCACCTGGCGCCACCTTCCGGCCACTTGGACACCCTGCAATGCTTTTCAGGTCTGCAAACCCCCAAAGCTGTGCCAGAGGTGAAGAGGTTACCCTGAAGCAGTTTCCCCACCTTACAAGTCAAGAATCCCCTTATTATACCACAAAGCTATCGTAATCAAAACAATATGGTGTTGACATGAAGAAGGCACATAGGTCAATGGGAGGGAATAGCGAGCCCAGAAATAATCCCATGCATACATGGTTAATTGAATTTAGGACAAAGGAGTCAGGAGTATACAATGGGGAAAGGACAGTCTCTTCAATGGGTGGTGTTGGGAAAACGGGACAGCTCCATATGAATGAATGAAACTAAGCCTCTATCTCACAATACATAAAAATTAATTCATAATGGGTTAAAGATAAATGTAAGCTCTGAAACCATGGAACTCTGAGAAGAAAAGGTGGCAAGCTCTTTGACATTGGCTGTACTGATTTTTTAAAAAATTCTGGATCTGACTCCAAAGGCAAAGTAAACAAAAGCAAAAATAAACACATGGGACTATAACAAACTAAAAAGCTTTGGTACCCTGAAGGAAACCAACAGAACAAAAAGGCAACCTACTCAATGAAAGAAGATATTTGCAAATCACATATCTGATAAGGCTTTAGTATTCAAAACATATAAATAACTCACATAACTCAACAACAACCAAAAAGCAAACAACCCAATTTTAAAAATGGGCAAATGATCTGAATAGACATTTTTTTTTCTGAAGAAGACATGCACATGGTCAACAGACACATAAAAAGATGTTCAACATCACTAATCATCAGAGAAATGCAAATCAAAACCACAATGAAATATCACTTCACACCTGTTACAATGACTATTACCAAAAAGACAAGAAATAACAAGTGTTAGACAGGATGTGGAGGCAAGAACCCTCCTATACTGTTAATGGGAATCAACTTGGTGCAGACACCATGGAAAACAGTATGAAGATTCCTCAAAAAAATAAAAAATAAAATTACCATATGACCCAACTATCCCTCCTCTGGTTATTCAGCCAAAGAATACAAAAACACTAATTTGAAAAGATATATGCACCCCTATATTCATAAAAGTGTTATTTACAATAGCCAAGATATGGAAATACAATGGATTATAGTACTCGGTCATTAAAAAAAAAAAAAAAGAAGGAAATCTTGCCATTTGCGGTAACATAGATAGATGTTGAGGGCATTAGACTAAGTGAAATAAGTCACAGGACAAAGAATGACACAGTACAATTTCACTTATATGTGGAATCCAAACAACAAAATGAACAAAAAAAATGAACAAAAAAACCCCAAAAACAAACTCATACAAACAGAGAACAGACTGATGGTCACCAGAGGCAGGAGGGGTTAGAGTTAGGCAAAATGGGAGAAAGTGCTCACCTGAATGGTGCTGATGGTAACTACATTTATGGTGTGGTCACTTTATAGACTCTACAAATACCAAATTTAACACTGTACACCTGAAACTTATATAATGTTATATACCAATTTTATCCCAATAATTAAAAAAGAAGGCGCACTTGAGTGGCTCAGTTGGCTAAGCATCCAACTCTTGATTTTGGCTCAGGTCATAATCTCAGGGTCATGAGATGGAGCCCTAATCTGGGCTCCGTGCTGCGCATGGAGTCTGCTTGAGATTTTCTCTCTCCCTCTCCTTCTGCCACTCTGCCCTCATTCACACTCTTACTCTCTCTAAAAAAAAAAAAAAGTAAACAAAATAATTTTAAAAGAAGATAATTCGCGGGGCACCTAGGTGGCTCAGTGGGTTAAAGCCTCTGCTTTCGGCTCAGGTCATGATCCCAGGGTCCTGGGATCGAGTCCCGCATCGGGCTTTCTGCTCATCAGGGAGCCTGCTTCCTCCTCTCTCTCTGCCTGCCTCTCTGCATACTTGTGATCTCTGTCTGTCAAATGAATAAATAAAATCTTAAAAAAAAAAAAAAGAAGATAACTCGCATATTCTTGCTCAAAGTATATATCCCCCATGTTTACTGAGGGGGCATGACTCAGGAATCTGTATCTCTAACAGGCAGCCAGACAAGTTTGGGAAATGGCAGGAGGCAGACATCCTAAGAGAACCATAAAGGGTTCTTCTTATTTTTAAATATTCATTCATTCATTCATTCACTCATGAGAGAGAGAGTAGGAGGAGGAGCAGAGAGAGAGGAACAAGGAGACTCTGCGCTGAGCAGAGTCCCACACTGGGCTTGATCTCAAGGCTCTGAGATCAGGACCTGAGCCAATCTCAGGCTTTCAACACTCAACCAACTGGCCCACCCTAAGTTTCCTAATCACACTGAGCAAACCCTGCTAGGTCCATGGGTTGCTCAGGAGAAAAAGATCCTGAGGGTGCCTGGCTGGCTCCGTTGATAGAGCATGGGACTCTTGACCTTGGGGTTTTGAGTTCAAGCCCCATGTTGGGCATAGAGGTCACCTAATTAAAAAAGAAAAAGAAAACTTAAAATCCAGGAAAAAAAAGCCCTGAAAACCCAACTCCCCAGGATGCCCAAACCACTGTGTACAGGAGGAGTCACTGTAGCAAAGTAACTGCCAAATTGGTCTTTTTGTTGCAACTTAAACATCCAAAATACAATTGCTATTTTCCTTTTCTTTTTTTTAATTCTGCAAGCACATTTTCTTCCCTTTTCGTAAACAGGTCAGATTTTTCTGATTAATTTCTGGTAGGGGTGACAGCAATGTCCTCCTAATGGTTCCTTCCTCTTCCACATCTGCGTGTTTCCCTTCTCAGCCCAGCAGCCAGAGTGGTCTTGTTAAGTCAATCCTGTTGTTCCTTTGTTTGAAGTCCTCATCTGACTTCCCATTTCATCACATAAAAGCCACAGTCCCTACAATATCCCACAAGGCTCAGAAGGGTGTGCTGCCGCCTCCCCTGATTTTTCCGACCCCATCACCTGCTGCTCCAGCCAGTTTCTCCTAGCTCTCTCTCATTCATTTCAGGGATGCTCTCTGAGGAGCCTGTGTACCTGCCATGTTTCCTGTTCCTGGGACTCTCTTGTCCCCGATGTCAGCATAGCCCAACATCCCCCCCTCAAGACTGCCCAAAGGCCACCTTTTTTTTTCTTTTTTAAGATTTATTTACTTAGGGCGCCTGGGTGGCTCAGTGGTTAAGCCGCTGCCTTCGGCTCGGGTCATGATCTCAGGGTCCTGGGATCGAGTCCCGCATCGGGCTCTCTGCTCAGCAGGGAGCCTGCTTCCTCCTCTCTCTCTCTCTGCCTGCCTCTCTGCCTACTTGTGATTTCTCTCTGTCAAATAAATAAATAAATAAATCTTTAAAAAAAAAAAAAAAAAAATTTATTTACTTATTTGAGAGAAAGAGCACATGAGTGGGAGGGACAAAGAGAGAGGGAGAGAGACTCCGAAGACGACTCCGCACTGAGCACCCAGCTGGACATGGGGCTCATCATCATGGATCCTGAGATCACCTCCTAAGCCGAAACCAAGAGTCGGACTCTCTACCGACTGTGCCACCCAGGCGCCCTAAAGGCCACCTTTTTCTAAACTCACGAACACTCCATTCACTCCGTCTCTGCTTTATTGTCCTTAATTTTGTTTATTATCTGTCCCCTTCCACTAGGGCTTGAACTTCGTGAGGATAAAGATTTTGTCTCTTTTGTTCACGGCTATATCACCAGGGCCTAGAACAACAGTAGATGTTGAAAAGAGAATCCATAGAATGTTATAGAAATGAAAGAATCTTTATTCTGATTGTTTTCAACTAATGGCCCTGACTCTACTTTCTAGCCCTTCAGGTTCTGGCATTCCTTCCCCCACCACCAATTCACTGACTGCTATATCTGAAAAATAAGTTCAGATGGAAAAAACCCAATTCACAAACTTGGCATGCATTTATAAAAATAACACTATCAAAGTGTAGAAGCAAAAAAAGTTGAGATTTTTAGGGATATATGACAAAGTTAAATATAGATATGGTCTTTCGAAGTCAGCTGATTGAAAATGAAACTGTTTTAACTTCTCAAAAAAGTGTGAATTCAAGTGTGTTTAAGGGAGCTAAGAGGGAAGACCATTAAAGGCTCACAAATGCTGAATATACACTTTAAAAATAAGTGTGGAGAAGGGGGGCAGGGGAGAGCTGGCCAAACGTACAGATATTTCCTGTGCATTGCAGAGAAAGCTAGAACAGTCAGGAAAACATGGCATTCAGCAGTTTAGAAACAAGTTACAAATTCAGGACTTCAAAGCAAAGAATATAAGGACGGACCCACTGGAACAACTTATAATATAAAAGTAACCAATCTCAGGGGCGCTTGGGTGGCTCAGTCAGTTAAGTATCTGACTCTTGATTTCAGCTCAGGTCATGATCTCAGGGAGATCAAGCCTTGAGCCGGGCTCACACGTTGGGCGTGCAGCCTGCTTGGGATTCCCTCTTTCCTGCTCTCTCTTGCAGCCCTCCACCATAAAAATAAAAAACAAACCAAGCTCAAATTCACACAGGGATCACTAAGTGATTTTTATCCTGAGTGGTGCCGGGGGCAGGGGGGTTCATATATTTCATGTAGATCCAAGACACAGAGCAATCTAGACACCTAAGCCAGGCACATTTTCCTCAGAAAGAAGGATCTTCCTTCCAGTTTGGAGGCTTGTTAGCTCCAAGAATGACCCTCTCCTTAGAGAGGGGCTTCTGGTGCAGGCTTCTCGTGACTTCCAGGGGCTTTCCAGTCTGCCCATCTGTATGAATGGAGGACAAAGGCAACACTTGCTTCTAGGGATGTCATTTTAAATCTGGAAGAAAACAAATACAATGAAACTTTGAATTCTCATCATATCTCACCTCCGAAATAGGCTACAAAAGGCCCGAGATGGCCAAGTGGGTGCCGCAGGAGTCGAATCCTGGGTGGTTCTGACTTTGACCTTAAGCAATTCATTCAGGAAAAGCCAGAACTTTCTAGTAAACACCTTTTCCTACCTAACCCTCTCTTGCCAGAGTGCTTCACTGGCCACCAAAGGGGAAGAACGATTATTCCATTCCCTCAGCTGCAAAAGAAAAGCTACCATGTGTGTGGATTCCAGGATTTGGGAAACCACTCCATCCAGAGCTAAAGTCATTTTGAGGGGTGCCTGGGTGGCTCGGCCATTAAGTATCTGCCTTGAGCTCAGGTCATGATCCAGGGGTTCTGGGATCGAGCCCTCCAGGAACTGGGGAAATATCGGAGTTACCCAGACTTTCCCTACAATGAAATCTGTTTCCCCTGAAGCAACATCATTCACTTGTTTAAATAAAAAGACAAGAGATCTTTTAGTTCAGATGAGAACTTGTCATAACAGTGGGCCAAAAACAAACAGAAGAAGCCAGAATCAAGAATCGCATCAAGTCAGCAATGCCATTTACCTGCTCTAGAGGAAAAGCTTTCTTCAGGCTTTACTTCCCACCTTTTCTAGATATTTTCTGGATGTAGTCAGTGGAGTAGGAAGAGAAAGAAAAAAGCAGCTTTTTGATGGAGTTGGGAGAAACCTTCCTCCCTTGATATGAACCCAAGCTCCTTGGGTGCAGCCTCCCTGGGAATCCTGAGTCTCCTGTAAGGCACTCAGAGGGGTTCAAGGGAGACTCCGACTGCCCCTCCCACCCCCACCAAAGGCTCTAGGCCCCTCCACAATGGAGCCTTGGGAGCTGGGCAGCACCCTACGTGGCCACTGCCCTTGTCCCAGGGAACCTGCCCCTCCCGACCCTTCTATGGGGCAAACCCAAGCTGTCTCCTGTGCTCTGCACAGTCACCTGCTTCCTTCCTTCTCAGCCCCTTGACCTGGACTACTCAGAGAAAGGTGTCCCTGGGCTAAAAGTCCACTGTTGGCTCTGCTCCAGGACCCCTGTCCTCCTGACTGCCAGGCCTGCAACTGTAGGATTTTCTAAAATCTCTTAGGATGTTCTTTCTCAGTGCTGTTCCATCTCAGCTCCAGCTTCCAGCTCTGTCTTGGACAAACATGTAAGAAAGATTCTGAGCTTCATATCCTTATCACTGTGACTAAAACACTCAACCGAGGTCATGATTTGGGGGAAACTCTTCACTTCCATAATTTTAAAATGTTGACCCATGTGAATATCATCTATTTAAAGATCTAAATTTAAAAACCACATTTGGGGAGTGAGGAATAGGTAGTTGATAAGAAAGACTGATAGGAGGCTGGTAAGTAGGAATGGGAAACCAGGGAGAAGAATGATCCTAAATGCCCAATTCTGAGCCCTTCTGTGAGATTCAGACCAGCAGCAGTCTCATAGTAGAGCTGGAATTTATTATTATGACTCCAGTCATAAAATGCCAATTTTCCCATACCAGCTGAGCTCATTCCCTTGGTCTTTTTTCCATATTCTCTGAAGCTGGAGCAAGAAATCTACTCCATTAAGTCAGGACCCCTCCCCATGTATAGACAAATAATATGCCAGATCTCAATGGGACGGGGGGAATCTCTTATTTTTTTTTTTTTTTAGATGAAATCAAAGAGGGAGACAAACCATATGAGATTCTTTTTTTTTTTTTAAGATTTTATTTATTTATTTGACAGACAGAAATCACAAGTAGGCAGAGAGGCAGATAGAGAGAGGGGGGGAAGCAGGCTCCCTACTGAGCAGAAAGCCCGATGCAGGCCTCGATCCCAGGACCCTGAGATCATGACCTGAGCCGAAGGCAGAGGCTTTAAACCACTGAGCCACCCAGGCGCCCTCTTATTTTTAGTTCCTCTGGGATACCCATTTTTTTTATTTTAAACATCACTAAAGACTTATTTCTCCTCATTTATTAATACATCTCAATTCTCTGTTTCCTCTTTAAATTTTAACTAAAGTTTTATATCTTACTTATTTCCCCATCTCTTTGTTTCTCCTTTACCATTCATTCATTCAATATATATTGTATAACTAATAAGTTCCAGACATTGTACTAGGCACTGTGGAGCTATATTACTGAATCAGCAGTTACCCCAAAATCGTACCAGTAAAGAGGTTGGGAAACATATGCTACCTAATGACATACGCAGGATAGAACATCAAAAGTCTTAAGAAGAAGTACACATAAAGTGGGAGAATTGACACCTCACGGGCTTTGAGTTGGTCCTTGAAAAACAGACAGGTTTTTAGATATGCCCGTGTTAAGAGCTAGTCCAAGAAAGATGTCTTTGTGTGCTTGGACTACCATAACAAAATATCATAGACTGGGTAGCTTAAACAGAGAAATGTATCTTCTCACAGTTCTGGAAGTCAGAAGCCCCAGATCAAGGTCATGTAGGGTTGGTTTCTGGTGAGAGCTCTCTTCTTGGCTTCCAGATGGCCTCTTTGTCCTCACATGGCTTTTCCTCGAAGTTTGAATGTGGAGAGAGAGAATGAGCTCCCTGGTATCTCTTGTAAGGGCACTAATCCTATTAGATCAGGGCCCCATCTTTATGACCTCATTTAACCCCAGTTACTTCTTTGGAAGCCCCACCTCCAAACATAACCACATTTGAGGGTTAGGGTGTCAACACAGGAATTGGAAGGTAGAGCAAGGGGAGAGACACAAGTATTCAGTCCATGACCAAGGAACTGAGAGAGAAGAAAGAGGGGAGAGGCATCTTAATGGGGAGAAAACTATGAAGTGAGATGGCAAAAGGCGCAGCATTTGGGGGACACTATGTAGTCAAATTTGGTTCTGAAGCCCATAAAGAGGAATAGCAAGAATAATGTTGGAAAGTTGATCTGGCCAATTGGTGGTGAATTGAATGCCAAGTTTAGAGATTTAGATTTAATTCTGTAGGCACTCGGAGCTATAAAAAATTGTAAGTAGAAGAGCTGTGTTACAGGAAGATTAACTGACAGCACCAGCGTCCTGAAGCTGGGGTTCTGCCAGTGTAGGAATCTGGGAAACTCCCGACACTCCGAGCAGAAAAAAAACCTTCACGGTTTACAAAGCACTTTCCCATCTGCTGTCTTGACTGACCTTCACAATTAGAACTAAAGGATACACCATTTCTCCAGCCACATTTAGGACCAAAAAACAAACAAATAAACAAACAAAACAAAACAAACAAAAACTTAAAAAAAAAAAAAAAAAACAGATATAACTAGCTTGTGCCACAGGAATCCCCAGAAAATGGGACCCCACAGTCTCTGCTCTGGGAGTCCACACCTGAACCACAGCTACTATCACTGGTGTTTGCACAGTAATTATGAATCTTAGAGCCAACATGAGTTTTCCCAGGCTGGCCTAGATTCTTGATCATAGGTGAGACTTCCTGATACATTTTTCAAACTTCTAAAAAAAAAAAATGTTAACATAAAACAAACCTACATAGAAGAGCATAAAACATAAATGTAAAGTAGATGACCATAGAATTTATCATCCAAAACAGACCCCGTTTGAGAGTGAAAAAAGAGTGCTATTAATAATTAACCTAGTTTGAGACTTAAACTGGGACAGTCCCAGGCAAAGATTATGTTCACCTTGTGATAAAGGGAACCGCCCCCTAGTTGAGAAAGACCCTCTAGATCCCTTCTAGATCACTCGTCTTCTCCAGCCTAGATGTAACCACTATCCTTACTTTTGTAATAATCACTGTTCCTTTTTCATTGCTGTATTTTTTTAATTGGGGAATTCCCAAAAGGAGAGCAAGGACAGACCCTAGAACACAACAGGATTGTACTAGACCCCGTTTAGTGTCAGTTCCAACACTTTATAGGCTCTACCCGCATTGTACAAGTCATTTAAATATCCTCAGCCTTGGTTTTCCCTTGCGTTAAAGTAGAAAAATCAGCATTGTGAAGGAGGCAAAAGGGAGTCATTTTCAGTAAACACAACTTGGAGCATGTGGCATAGTTTATACCCACAGTGAATCTTCCTCATTATCTCGAGAAATCACTGTTTTTAAAGGGCTGTATCAGCTTTATGGGCTCCTCTTCCATTATTTAGAAGCAAAACTAAAAATACCTCCCTCGCAACATTTCCCTAGTTAGAGCCAAATGAAAGAAATAATAAGGTTAATAAGAAAAAGAAATAAGGACAGTTAATAAAAGATGAACTACCAAGCCTGGAAGCAGCACGGATCCTTCTGTGCTTGCTGGGCAAACCTTTCCTTGACGTAGCAACTTGACATTTGGAGGCTTTGCTTTCCAGGGGATGTTCATTTAATATTCACAAAGAAAGTTCTGTGATGGAGGCTTGTTAACTCTGGGAACAGAGACTAAACTGTCCAGACCACCTCACCCGACACAATTAGGCTCTGAGTTATAGGTCAAATTACCATACGCAGCCCCAGAACCCCAGTTCCCTCCTGCGAGCATCCCTGAGAAGCTCCGCATGTCCTTCTTGGCTTCTGCTTGTAATGAATTAAATATATAAGTCAGATTCCTAGATTAGGCCACAGATCAGCCATCGTTTGAACAATCCTGGGGAAAAAGCCCTCACTAGTAACTCTGCTGAAAATGTGTTCATTCTAGTCCAAGAGCAGGCCACAAACTCAAAATCCTACAGGGGTGAGTAAAGCGGGCGGGACAGGGATGGAGGCGAGCAGACGAAAGGGGCACACTCTGGCGGAAGGGGAACCCTTTCCACTCCGGTCATGGCAACCGGGCAGAAACACAAGGCTCGCGTGGCCAACATTTCTACTTTTCCAAGAGAAGTCAGAAATTCATATTTTATGTAAAACCTTCTAATTTATAAATGCAGGCAATGAATTCAATTTTAAAAGCACCGTGACCTCCCCAGAATCTAGATCCGTAAATCTGTTTCCCGGCCCGGCCGGGAACGAAGCGTATACCAAGTTCAACACCCTTCTTTTACAGGCAGGGAAAATGAACTGCCAAGTGGACACAAGGTTTTCCTACGGCCAAGTAACTAGTTTGGCAGCAGAGCCAGATCGAGGAAAGAATACCTGCTTTCGGTCTCCTGCATCACTTCTCATTCCACAAATGAGAAGAGAGTTAATGGCTTTAGGCCTAGTTAAAAAGTTAATAGACCCAAGTCTGGCTTACAGGGCCCCGGAACAGTATCCATACATGTTCTCCTTTACTCTCTTGGGCTTCTGGACAACATAGAGGACATGGGGGGGGGGCTATTATTATGAAGCAGAGAAATATAGGACGTGGGGGGCTATTATTATGAAGCAGAGAGTAGCATTCGAGCAGAACATTTTTGTCCCAAATTGATTTTCCCTCACCTGCAGCATACCAGGCTACATGGCTCTGCTCCATGAAAGGAGGGGCTGGCATGTTCCCATTGGGGAAGGGGATTGGTACAGTCGTCAGTCCAAGACAAGCAAGGCTCACGCAGCAGGAGAAGATTAAGTACAAAACTTACATTCACATAACACTCCCATTAACCTCAGTGGGAGCTGTGCTTGCAGAAACTGTGGGGTCAGCAGTCGAACGGAGACAGGAATGAGGCACTAAGGCTCAAGTCATAGGTTATTATTAGGACTGTGTAACTCCAGGCCCATATTTGCAAAAGAGTTCATTTTTATTATCTAGTGAGCTCTCCCTCTACTGACTCTTCCAGCAGGGTCTTCGGAAAAAAAAAAAAAAAAACAAAACTCTGTTTAGACCTCATCTGTGCTGTCTGTGCAGTTAAAGAAACTTGGCAAATCGCAGAAGTCAGGAGAGGTGCCAGCATTTAGAAAATAGGCTTAGCTGTTTTGGTCCTGCTGGCCCACGGGGTTCATCATCTTTGATTGTTAGTGATCTGGGCCTAGGACAGTGCCTGGTACAGAATAGGTACTTAATAATAGTTAGTGAATAAATGAAAGACTGAATGGATAGCTTCACATTCCTTGCCAGGCTCATTGAGCAAACCTCCCAATCTAATAAGGCAGAATTAGTCACTCCTTTGCTGCTTCCTAGGAGCCATCCAAGGAAAGGCCAAGAATCAATACGAGAAGCAGGCTCTGCTGCACTCTTGGCGTAGAGCCATGCCCTTTTCAGCCGTGTGTGGCTGGAGGTGGGGGGTGGGTGGGATTCTGTTTAAGCTACTGCTGGGCTCTGTCTAGTAGGTAAGCTGCAAAGCTTCTGCAGGCTTACCTGATTTTTTAAAAATATCTGTTTGTTTTAGAGAGAGAAAGAAAGCATAAGCAAGGGTGGGGGGTGGTGCGCAGAGGGAGAGAAAGAATCCAGAAGCAGAATTCCTGACTCAGAGCTCCATCCCAGGACCCTGTAATCATGACCTGAGCCGAAATCAAGAGCCGGCTACCCAACTGACTGAGCCACTCAAGCGCCCCTTACCTGATTTTTTTTTTTTTTTTTTTTTAAGTCTGGGCATCTCATCTTTTTTTTTTTTTTTTTTTTTTTTTTTAAGATTTTATTTATTTATTTGACAGAGAGAGATCACTAGTAGGCAGAGAGGCAGGCAGAGAGAGGGAAGCAGGCTCCCTGCTGAGCAGAGAGCCCAATGTGGGCTCGATCCCAGGACCCTGGGATCACGACCTAAGCTGAAGGCAGAGGCTTAACCCACTGAGCCACCCAGGCGCCCCTGCCTTACCTGATTTTTAAATGAATTCTCTTCCTATGAAAACGAAGGACTGAAAATACTACGTTTGGTACAATAATCAATTAAGAGAAAATCTGCTCCTTAAACCCATTAAGGCCAATTTTTTCCCCATTTAAAAAAAATTTTTATTAATATATAATGTATTATTAGCCCCAGGGGTACAGGTCTGTGAATCACCAGGTTTACACATTTCACAGCACTCATCATAGCACATACCCTCCCCAATGTCCATAACCCCCAGCAACCCTCAGTTTGTTTTGTGAGATTAAGAGTCTCTTATGGTTTGTCTCCCTCCCGATCCCATCTTGTTTCATTTATTCTTTCCCTATCCCCCTAACCCCCCATGTTGCTTCTCAACTTCCTCATATCAGGGAGTTGTTTTTTGTTTTTTTGTTTTTAATGTAAGCTCTACCACACCCTACATGGGTCTCCAGCTCACAACCCCGAGACTAGGAGCTGCATGTTCTACCCACTGAGCCAGCCAGGTGCCCCATAAATCCAGAATCTTCTGTAAAGGGTTTGTAGCTACAGAATTAGGCCCCTGTTCCTCTGGCTCTGCTATTAGTAAGCATAACATGTATGAAATGAAGGTGAACAAGTGACCTATGTGGTAGGTAAACAGGCAGTGGCTACAGGCTTTAAAAATTTTCTGCATATTTGAAAAGGTGATAACACAACATTGGGGGGAAGGCTGCCCGCTGTCAGAAGAGCTACAGGGAGCTTCTTGAACCACGCTCGGCAGCAAGCCGGTCTTCAGCTGGATCTGCCATCCCATGCTGGTAGCCAACCATACAGATCCAAAGTAGTAACAATTTAAACCATGTGCCACCTATGCTTTCAAAGAACTTCATGTAGACAAGGAAACAAAGGCACGGAGATGTTAAATAATTTTCTCAAGGCCAAAATGCCAAGTGGAAAAGAACTGTTAGGTTTGCCATCAGATTTCGGCCCCTCACCATTCCACACTGTCTCTTGCGCTTAAAGGAGAGACGTCCTCTGTAAGAAGAGACATACGTTCCTAGTTGTCTAGGAACCTAGTTGTCTCGCCTGTATTGAATATTCAAGTAACGGTGTATGGCATTCTTCTGAACAAAACAGTCTACTTTAATTTATATCATCTAGTAAATATTTTGCCTAGATTCCAGATCAAATGCAAGTCTTACGATGTGTGTTTTTGTGGGGAAAATAATGTAAAAAGTACATTATTCTTAGGAAAAGCACAACACGAATTTCCACATTCCAGTTCAAATTCATCCCTCAACATCTTTGGGGGAACTGAGAATTCAGAAAGACAAGTAATTGACTAAATCCTCCTCCCTCTAAATTTAGAAAACCCTAATAAACCAAATAACCAGAATGCACTTTCTTTTCTACCTTTCCCCTTCTAGCAAGACGACTCTGGACTCACAGATGATGAAGAATGCTTAATCCCACCTATACCGGCCTAACAAATGCTGTTACTGAAGTAGGTTACAACTGGGTAGATACTGAACTCTAGAACCACAAAAGCACTGTTTAGAATCAAAGTCACAGAGATGAATAGAGCTTAAAAGATACCACCCAGTCCTCTCCTTAGTCTGTAGTATTAAGTCAGGTCCTGTGGTTGAACCCACTCAGAAATCTAAGAATTTCTCCATTTTTAACAGCTTTATGAAAAGTGGAGTCTGGAACATAGAATATATTCCAATGTTTTACAAATATGAGGAATATTTGTATTCTAATAAAAAAAATCTCCTGGGTCATGCCACTCCCACCTTGGTTTTTTTTTGCACTGAAGTCAGAGGAATTTGTTGAGATTTTTCTCATTAAAACTCTTCAACGCTTGGGGCGCCTGGATGGCTCAGTGAGTTAAAGCCTCTGCCTTCGGTTCAGGTCATGATCCCAGGGTCCTGGGATCGAGCCCCGATGCTTCCCTTCCTCTCTGCCTGCCTCTCTGCCTGCTTGTGATCTCTGACAAATAAATAAATAAAATCTTTTAAAAAAGCACAACTCTTCATCACTTGACGGCTGTTATTAAAGGACTGATCAGCTCCTGAAGACTAGGACCTTGGCTTATGTATGACTTACACCATTCTGTGTCCCCTAACAAAGTCTTCGAGCGGAACTGGACTTCAATTAAATAATGTTCTCCTTTCTAATGATGACATCATCCTGAAATAGTCCTCAATCTCATTCTTTAACTATGGAAGCTAGAACTAAATCTAATAGTTTCCTAGAAGTTTAACTGGGACACATTACAAAGAAAAAGAAAACCTACTGTTTTTATATCTCTTACCTCTCTTTATAAAAAATTATCACTCTTTTCCTGATCCGGTAAGGATCTACTATAGATAGTCACTACGGTGTCATTCTTTAGGATTTAATGAGGTCAAAGGGATTCATTATTCGTTTGTTTTCTTCATTCAGTTGGAAAAAAAAAAAAAAAACACGTTTGATTTAGAAGTTATCTGAAGAGCACTCCTACCAAATCTGATTTTGCAATTTTTTGGCATGATTAGCATGATTTCAGTAGGAGCTTTGTTTTATGAGCAAACATGGTGAAAGTCCAAAAGGTGCTATGCAGGTCAGAAGGAAAATGTTTTTCCTGAGACCCTCTGCCAGCCAGCCAACCGTTCCTCATGAAGCTCTTCTTGCTCATTGGCCAGGCCTGAAGACCCCGTCTCAGTTCCACATCCGACCACTAAGTGGCACCAGAACTTTGAATTAGCAAAGCGAGAGGAAAACCTATTTGATTAGCCTTTACGGTCACGTGCTATGAACCTTCAATTAATACCTTATAAAAAATAATCCATTATTTTTATCAATGACCTAGAGTATGGTGGCTTTTGTGCCATTTTTTCTTTCATATGGTCTATGCTGTGGAGCAGGGTAGATTAAAAGACAAATGTAAGTCCTTCGCCTTCTGCTCCTTTCTTCCAGTCTCCTGTAAATTAAGGACAGCAGCCTCCAGCAACATCAGAGGAACATCTGGGCTTTGCATCAGCAGACTCTCCTGCAAGCTTGAATGGATCTGTGATTATACCCTGTCAAAAGGAAAGGCAAACCAAAATGAAAGAACAAGATAAAGGTGTTTGGATGTACTACAACTCTCATATTTTAGTTTGACTGAGATTGGTTTACCCAGAAGGTAGATAAAATTTTATAATTCCGTGGGATCCTTGGGTTTCAGCTATAAAGGTGGCTGTCTTGTCCTGAAGCTTCTGGTCAAGTTTTTACTACTTTCTTTCCTTTAAAAAAAAAAAAATTATTTATTTATTTGCCAGAGAGAGAGTGAGCGAGCACACAAGTAGGTAGAGCAGCGGGCAGAGGCAGAAGCAGGCTCCCCGCTGAGCAGGGAGCCCAATGTGAGACTCAGTCCCAGGACCCTGGGATTATGATCTGAGCCGAAGACAGGCACTTAACTGACTGAGCCACCTAGGTGTCCCAAGTTTTTACTACTTTCAAGGTAAACTTTATTTAAAGCCTCTTAAAGGTGGTCCTTAGGGGACCAGGAAAGTTGATTTTGTTTCATTTTGCTTTATGGGAGTCCCATCTGTAATGCTTTTTACCCTTCTGGAACTGAATACCAAAATGCTGAAACTTCATTCCTTCCCTTACTCTAATCTCCAGAAACATGTGCGCAAGACAAGAAGGCAAGTCCTAGACACCAAGGCCATTGTTAGCAACTGCTGATGTTCAGATGTTGAGATTGCCAACACCAGCTGGCAAGATCTCAGGGCAGAGTAAGCGGAATTTTCAGAAGACAAGATGGTAGTCTTTATTTTTCCTCCTTTCACCTCCAAATGAGATACCTCCAACAACAGCACCAGCGCGGCCAGAGGAAAACCAGGCACAAAGGCAAGAAATCAAGAGCATGAATAAGCCACTTCAAATAATGATAATTAATTCATTAAACATAAATGCACACTCTCACTATTGATCACTGGTCACTGCAAATAGAAGGTAGGACAAGACAGTTACGGACCCTACATTCATGAAGGACCGACAGTCCTACGGACCACTACCTTCACTGAAATTACCTATGGGGAGCCTGGTCCCTCTGGCCCTCAGTTTCCACTCTTCTAGAATGAAGATGCCTGCCTGGATCTGGGCTCCCTAACAGGTAATAAGCTAGCATCCAGCAGGGGATCTCCAAGCCCAGAAGAGGGCTGGCTGTGCCAGTCGCTTCTGCCAGGCCCTCTGGTCCACTGTTTATTTCCTTCTCTTGTTACTTTGGAATTCCTAGTCATAAAAGTTAGCCTTTTCACCCAGGAAAATGATTTTCTACTCCTCTTCTTCCCACCCCATGACTTCTCTACTAATAAGAGATAATGATATCAGTATCACTTCGTAATGCATGCTTCCATCCCTAAAAGATCCCAAGACTTAAAGGAAATAAAAGATGAGACACTTTGATAAATAGTCCTTTCCACCACCAACATCCCGTGATTCTATGAAAAGTCTAGATATGGAGAGCTAGTACAGCATATAGGGTAAGAATGTCAGCTTCAGAATCTGACATGGGTTCAAATTCACCACTTTCTAGCTCTGTGACCTTGGACTAGTACATTAATCTGAGTCTTAAGTTCTTCTTCTGTAAAATGAGGATAATTTTTAAAAATGAATTAGTTAATTTTTTAAAATGAGGATAATAAGGGTTATTGTGAGGACCATGTGGCACAGGGCCTTGGATATCTCACCTGTTCAGTAAAGACTAGCTTCTCTGTATTATTCCTACCTTTGCTCACATTGTTACTACCACTGCTATTAACTGTAGCAGGATAGTGTGTACCACAATCCTACTTGCATCATTTCCGATGCTGCAGTGTTTTATTAATGTAATTTTTTTGTGAGGCCACATGCCCCGTGTGGAGTCCAATGTGGGGCCTGAACTCACGATCCTGAGGTCAATCCCTGAGCTGAGATGAAGAGTCGGATGCTCCACCAACTGAGCCACCCAAGGGCCCCTAATGTAATTCTTTGAATAGCAACATACACTTTCCTCGTCGGGATTAAAAGAGAAGGAGGAAGAGGGAAAGAGGAACAGAGAGGGAGGGAGGAGGAGTGGGAAGGGCAGGAGAAAAGAGAAGAGGAGGAAGAGGACAAAAGAAAGAGAAGGGATCTCAGAAATGGTTATCACTGCGCCAATGCTCGGCAAGCAGCAGCATTCCGCATTGGCGGCAGCTGTCAGGAAGTCGCCGGCACCAGCAACCCCCACCACGTGTGCCTGCCTGTACTGGGCTCTCGGTCTTTATCGGAAAGGTCTGCCATAAAAAAGATAGGCACGTCCTCCTCCGAGCACACAAGGTTATATTTCTAGGACACGCAGCTGTTTCATTCTTTAAATCTTCCTTCCCTGTCAGTGATTGCCATTTCAAAACCTTGGAACTGATCTAAAGACATTGGCACATCCGCAGGCTGAAAGAAACAAGGCAGATGAGAGAAGGAGCAGGTGGGATAAACCAGTTCAAGTACGTGGCAAGTTATGACTGGTATCCGAGGTCGAGAGCCCTCCTGTACACCCCGCGTGCGCACTAAAAGGGAGGTCAAGGAGAGGCAGGCTGGAAGAAAGGGGTCTCTGCGGAAGCCAGCCCACTTAACGAAAATTTTTTTACGGCCAGAGTACACTAGAAGTGTTGTGGTTGGAGGAAACACTCCTTTTACTTGTAACTGTAACCTGCCGACAGCTTTTCTAACTAGGATTCGGGAAGCTGGGTTCCAAGAGAACGAGAATGATGAAAACATTTCAAAATACACGTTGATTCTCACCAGCAAGATTTTGTTACTGGTGAACTCCCAAGAGATTCAAAATACCAATATCACATTTGAAAGGTTTCAAGGACAGAAAGGTCCAAAGTCACGTTTCTCTACTTTCCAAAAGGGCAACTGCTTCGAAAGACAGAAAAGTAACAAAGAGCAGAGTGCTCAAGAATTTGATAAAGCAAAACCTGTAGATCACACTTAAGCATTAGCCAGGGCTCCTACACTTAGCTTGTGGCTGATTCATGCTGCTAAGAGTGGCCAAATGAGCCCATATCCGGTTTTGGGGCTCCAGAATTCCTGCCTCTTGTGTTCCATTAAACTTTCCCAACTAGAGGGGTGCCTGGGTGGCTCAGTGGGTTAAGCCTCTGCCTTGGGCTTAGGTCATGATCTCAGGGTCCTGGGATCAAGCCCACATGGGGCTCTCTGCTCAGCAGGGAGCCTGCTTTTCCATCTCTCTCTGCCTGCCTCTCTGCCTACTTGTGATATCTCTCTGACAAATAAATAAATAAAATCTTAAAAAAAAAAACGTTTCCCAACTGCAAACTGACCATGTTGGTGAGTGATCTCTAAATAAGCTATACCCTTAAAGACTGCTTACTACATAACAGAGGAAGCAGAAAAAGGCCTAAGGGTTACCTGTGTGTCAATGTATTCTCAAGGTATCCAAAATTACTACAACATACAAGCCAAAGAAAGCAAAAAATTCATGGCAAAAGATTCGAGAATCTCTGGGCCCAGGAGAAAGGGTGTGTGGAAGAATGAGAAATCCTAGAACACAGTTCCAAGTGACCAAGAACCTTAATTAGCATAAATCCATAACTGTAACGACTTCTGTTTCTTGAGTGTGTATTAAGTGCCAGGCAACAGGCTAACATTTCCCACAGAACATCCCCACTGATCCTCACAAGCTGAGGAGAAAAAGTGATTATTACCTTCCTGTTACACATGGAGAAACAGAGCGTGTAGGGAGCGTAGGTTACATACCCAAGATCACACAAGCCTGGTAAAGCCCAGATCTGAGCCTTGCCTATCTGAGTGTAAGGCCAGTGTGTAAACACCAACTCTGCCACCGTCCTAGCACAGCAACATCAGTATCGTTATTTCCTGGGGCTTCCAACATCCAGTGCCTTGACACATCACTGGTGTGACTTTGGTGAATGCTGTAAGTTCTGTCAGCCAAAACAGCCTTGAAATCCATCACTCAGCCTGTTCTAAATACAATATTATAAATTAATGAATGGATCAATTAAATAATTGGTACCATGAATAGGGGGAAAGGATTAAATATATAAGAAAGGCAAAGAGTGGGGGTGCCTGGGTGGCCCAACGGGTTAAGCCTCTGCCTTCAGCTCAGGTCGTGATCTCGGGGTCCTGGGATCGAGTCCCGGATGGGGCTCTCTGCTCGGCGGGGAGCCTGCTTCCCCCCGCCCCTGCCTCTCTGCTTTCTTGTGATCTCTCTCTCTCTCTCTGTCAAATAGAGAAAAAAAGAGAAAAGAAAAGAAAAGAAATGCAAAGAGGGAAGCTATTATCTATTATAACTACCTACCTGCCTTCTTCCTAGGGTAGCTGTAGAGATGACATGAGGTAAAATGTGATAAAATGCTTTAGAAAATGCTACACCAATATTTCAGATACTAAAATAATTCCCAAAAGGAATCTAAAATAGTTTAGAAAATGATCATTTTAGAATATAGTGGCATCCTGGCTCAAGTATACATGGGAGAAATTAAGATATGATCAAAATAAGCCTTTCAAAATGGTGGGGGATTGATTTAATAAGTAAACAGGAAAATTTGAACTAGTTAATATTTGGAGAGATAGTCACACTGTATTTCAACATTTATGTTAAAGTGAATTCCAGATAGTTCAAAATTTTAATGTGAAAAGCAAAGCCATGAAAGTACTAGAAGAATCTATGTGACCTTGGATTAAGCAATGAATTTTTAGCTATGACACCCAAAGCAGAAGCAACCAAAAGAAAAAAAAAAAAGAAAAATTCAATTTCACTAAAATTAAAAACTTTTGTGCATCAAAGGACAGAGAGTGAAAAGACAACATACAAAATATTGAGAAAGTTTTACAAACCATATAGCTGATAAGGGTCTTATATCCAGAATATATAAAGAACTCTTGCAACTCAACAATAAAAAGACAGCCCAAATTAAAAAATGGGCAAAGGGGCCTGGGTGGCTCAGTCAGTTAAGTGTCGGACTCTTAATTCCATCTTGGGTCATGATCTCAGGGTTGTAAGATTGCGCCCCATGTTGGGCTCTGTCCTGGGCACGAAGCCTACTTAAAATTCTCATTCTCTCCCTCTCCTGCTACACCTCCTCCCTCTCTCTCCCTTTCTTAAAAAGAAATGGGCAAAGGATTTGCATAGACATTTCCCCCAAAGAAAAGATACAGATGGTCAACAAACATGTGAGAGGATGGTTAACATCACTAGTCACTAGGGAAATGCAAATCCATACCACAAGGAGGTACTTCACACCAACTAGGATGGCTACAATCAAAACTAAACAGAAAATGACAGAGTGTTGGCAAAGATGTAGAGAAATTGGAAACCGATACATTGCTGGTAGAAATTTAAAATGGTGCAGCCACAGTGGAAAAGTTTGGTGGGTCTCCAGAAAGTTGGATGTAGAATTACTGGATGAACCAACAATCCCACTACCAGGTGTAGACCCAAAAGAAGTGAAAACAAGCACTCAAACAAAGACACATACATGCATGTTCATAGCAGTACTACTCGGGATAGCCAGAGTAGAAAGAAGCTACTATCAACTTGATGAATGGATGAACAAAATGTGGTATATACATGCAATAGAATATTATTCAGACATAAAAAGGAATGGAATACTGACATATGGATAAATCTTGAAAACTATATGTGAAGTAAAAGGGTCCAGGTACAAAAAGCCATTATAGTATATGATTCCACTTATATAAAAATGTCCACCATGGGAAAATCCAGAGACAGAAAGCAAATTAGTTATGGACAGAGGCCAGAGGGAGGGGAGATAGAAGAATGGCTGCTTAATAAGGATGGGACTTGGGGTGCCTGGGTGGCTCAGTGGGTTAAAGCCTCTGCCTTCAGCTCAGGTCATGATCCCAGGGTCCTGGGATCGAGCCACGCATTGGGTCCTCTGCTCAGCAGGGAGCCTGCTTCTCCCTTTTCCCACTTCCCATGCTTGTGTTCCCTCTCTTGATCGCTTACTCTCTGTCAAATAAATAAATAAATAAATAAATCTTTAAAAAAGATTTTTTTTTTAATTTAGAAAACAAATACTTGAATAATTTTTTCCAAGGTAGCTCTTAATCTTTTTTGTATCTGGACTCCGTTAAGAATCTGATGAAAGTAATAGACCCTTTCTTGAGAAAATACACATTTACACATAAAATTTTACGGAGTTCATGGATGCCCTGAAGTCCCTTCATGGGTACACCAAGTTGAGAGCCTCTGACTTACTGTCCAGATTGGAAAAATAAAGTTACGAAGTTAATTCAAATCATTTTGCAAGATACAAACAGGCTATAAATTATTTATAGCAGCCAACTAAAAGAATAATGATTTCTTATTTTAGCAGTCCGTGTCAAGATAGGGATTGAAAGCCAAACAAACCTTTGATCCTAAAGCACAAGAGGCACTACATGCTGGCAGCTTCTCTCCAATTGGTCTGATCAGAAAATTCTGGGCGAATCGTGAATTCTTCAAGATAGCTGCTGTTTCTTCATCCACTTCAACAATTTCACCTTCCTGAAGGGCAGTAGGAAAAACACACTTACTAAGAAATGCCACTTTAACCTCAATAAAAGAAATGCAAAGGTTTTAATAAGGAGTGACATTTCAGGACAAAAATATGATATGATATTCTCTTCTATTCAGACCCTGCTATTAGTTTCATGCTGATTTCAAAATGCAATTGACCAGTGTCATAATCAGTTTTTCTTTGGTGGCAAAGAAAAAAAAAAAAAAAAGACACTCATTGTTCCCAGAGACAGATGTAGAAAATATAGGAAAAAAAATTTGAGTATCACCTTATTCATCATTAAAATGGGGTTTTAAATTAATAGTTAATGTGTATTTCTGTGAGCTCCAGTGTGCCTGGGAACACTAATGCTTTGGGAAGCAGGAGTGAACACAGGAGAGTCTGGGCTATCTAACCCCTGCTCCCTTTAGATAAGCTCTGCATTCACCACTTCATATACTGGGGTTATATAAAGTAACATCTGACACATAGTAAGCCTTGGGTTTTTTAAAATTTTTTTGAGATTTTCTTTATTCATTTTGAGAGAGAGAGAGAGAGTGCAAGAGAGAGCATAAGTAGGAGGAGCAGCAGACAGACAGAGAAGAAGAAGCAGACTCCCCACTGAGCAGAGAGTCCAATGTGGGGGCTCGATCCCAGGACCCTGAGATCATGACCTGAGCCAAAGGCAGACACAAATGATTGAGCCACCCAGATACCCCAAATATTGTTTTTTTTGGTTTTTTAAAAAAGATTATTTATTGATTGATTTATTTATTTGACAGACAGAGATTACAAGTAGGCAGAGAGGGGTGGGCAGAGAAAGAGGGGGAAGCAGGCTCCCTGCTGAGCAGAGAGCCTGATGCAGGGCTTGATCCCAGGACCCTGAGATCATGACCTGAGCCGAAGGCAGAGGCTTTAACATACAGAGCCACCCAGGCGCCCCCCAAATACTGGTTTTTTAAATAAGATATTGCTTTTTTAAAAAATTCTGCTCTTAAAAATTTTTTTGGTGGTGGTGGTTTTTTTTTTTTTTTTTTGAGAGCCACTGTATCAGAGCAATGGGTTCAAAGGCCTTTCCCACTTTGATTCTGTGACTCTCCAAAGCAGGCAGTACATCAAGGGGCAGCAGATCAGTGAAAAGGCATCAGTAGTTCCATTGCACCAGGGGGTAGTTAAGAACTGTGAAGGTGCTACTTGGACCAAAAAAATCAGAGGTGCAAAACACTAAATCCTTCTACCTATGGAACAATCATGCTTATATCTTCTATTTACTGAGTGCCCAGTGTGTACCCAGGTTCTGCTATATTATTACTAATCTTAATTAAAATTTTATTCTTTAGGTAATCTCTACACCCAACATGGGGCTTGAACTTACAACCCGGAGATGAATAGTCATATGCTCTACTAAGTCAACCAGTCAGGCACCTCTATGTTATTGCTAATCTTACAGAAATTCCACACAGTAGGTATTATTATCCTACTCTTGCAACACAGCAAACTATATCTCAAAGTAGGACTTATTCAAGTTTATCCAAGTAATAAATAAAGGAGCCAGCATTTGAACCCAGGTGTCAGATGCCAAAGCCTATACTTTTCCATATTGAGAGAATAAAGACGGCCCTGCAAAGAGTAGTACAGATATCAATGTGTTGTCATTAAACACTAAGAGTTCCTTTATTCGATGATACAAGTGAACCACTGAAATACTGTTGCACAATACTTATATTCTTTTCCATCCCACTTCTCTGTAATTCCATTAATCTGAAGTCTGATGGATGCTTTCTATAAAAGATTTTCGTAGGTGTGATAGTGATACTGTGGTTATGTAGGAGAATATTCTTAGGAGATGCATGTTGAAATATTAAGGGTAAAATGTCACGATGTCTGCTTTTAACGGTTCAGCGAAAGCATACATACACACACGCACATGTCCCAATACCAGGAAAGTGAGAAGCAATGCAAGGTTAAGAAAGGGTACCTGGAGGGCACCTGGGTGGCTGAGTGGCTTAAGCCTCTGCCTTTGGCTTAGGTCATGATCTCACCGTCCTGGGACTGAGGCCTGCATCGGGCTATCTGCTCATCGGGGAGCCTGCTTCCCCCTCTGTCTCTGCCTGCCTCTCTGCCCACTTGTGATCTCTGTCTGTCAAATAAATAAATAAATAATCTTAAAAACAAAACAAAACAAAAAACAATATTTGGGGTACCTGGGTGGCTCAGTCAGTTAAGTGTCTGCCTTTGGCTTAGGTCATGATCTCAGGGTCCTGGGATCGAGCCCCACATCGGGCTCTCCGCTCATCAGGGAGCCGGCTTCCCCCTCTCTCTCTGCCTGCCTCTCTGCCTACTTGTGATCTCTCTCTCTCTCTGTCAAATAAATAAATAAAATCTTTAAAAAGAAAGAAAGAGGGCGCCTGGGTGGCTCAGTGGGTTAAGCCGCTGCCTTCGGCTCAGGTCATGATCTCAGGGTCCTGGGATCGAGGCCCGCATCGGGCTCTCTGCTCAGCAGGGAGCCTGCTTCCCTCTCTCTCTCTCTGCCTGCCTCTCCATCTACTTGTGATTTCTCTCTGTCAAATAAATAAATAAAATCTTTAAAAAAAAAAATGAAAAAAAAAAAAGAAAGAAAGAAAGAAAGAAAGGGTCCCTAGAGCAAAAATAAGAGTAGAAAGAATGTCCAAAATTATGGAATTTTTTTATTTACCTTAAATGTGAAATTTGCATCAAATATCAGTTCTTTTTCATGGCCTGTGATTCCTCCATTGTAAATCACTTGGCATCTTTCAGCTGGTCCTGTCTTAGGGAGTTTGAAGAGGCGAAATGTTGCAGAAACAAAACGACAGTCACCTGAAACAGAATTCACCCGTGGTTCAGCTCCGGCACCAAATGGCTATTGGTTTGCTTAGCGGATGAAGAGCACACATCATAAAGGTGATTTTCTTCTTTGCATGCCATCAGTTATCTTTCTGGCAGTTCACTTCATTTACTGAATAACTGAAGTGCTTTATTAAATACCAAACTCTGGGAGGTTGCTATTAAACAGAAGACAAGATGGATGTTTCCAGATGACCCAAAGTCTCCTTCAGTGACAGCCATTCAGTACACACTTGCTAAACACCACATTTGAAAAAACACACAAAACCCCACATTTGAACCCTTCAAGGAGCAGTTTTAACATTCCCTGCTGCTTTCTTACCGATCACTCTTTCTAATTCCGTGTTTTGAACTGTAACGAGATTGGCAGTGACCAAACGCGGGGTGCAGAAACCAATTTTTTGGGCAAGGATGGCAAGGTCCTTCCAGTACAAAGCACCACCCAGGCACTCACCTAAAAAAAAAAAAGAAAGAAAAAAAGAAAAATCACAGACCACAACTAGGTATTCAAGAAATTACTCTGCTATAAAATTATCAGGCATGGTATTAGTTGGGGTTCCCAGCTGCTCAGCTGGAAAAGCATGCAGCTCTTGACCTCAAGGTCATAAGTTTGAGTCCCACATTGAGTGTAGAGATTACTTAAATACACAAACTTAAAAAAAAAAAAAAAGGGATATGGTGTTAGTTAAAATATATTTCCTAGAAACAGAAAAGGGACCTGAGCGTCCCCCCAAGTTCTAGAAAGTCACAGTTAAAATGGAATATGCCAGCTGATGGCCTCTGCAAACCATTTTTCAATGGTTTTCAATGGTTCACTAATGTGCTGGTTGCATCCAGCTTCAATCATATTTCTGGATGGATTAGGCTACCTTCCGAAAAGCACTACACTATGTGAGTAAAAAAATATAAAGGATAATTTTCAAAGTTGCCTATTAGTTCCAGATTATCATAAATAACCTGCTACTAGAATAATAACTACTAATAATAGTCATAAGGCAATTTAAAGTTTTTTAAATTTATTATATCAACAAATTAGAAAGAACCCAAGTGATTACCCATACAGAAATGGTCAAATAAATGATGGCATAGCTGTACAATACACTATGTAAAATACACACTCGCAAAACACATTTTTAAAGATTTTAGGCTTAGGAAACATGCCAAATAAAATTAGGATAATAAATTCTACAGATTGCATGCTCCAAATTTTATTATACACACACATACCCTACAAGGATCTATACTAAAATGTTAAAGAGGTTATTGCCACGTTACATGGTTAAGCAGTAATTTTTTTCTTTTTCTTTTTGTATTTTCCAACATTTTAACAATATTCATTTGTTACTGTATGACAGGAAAAAAGTTAACAGAACTTATTCTAAAAGTAAGAACTGTTTGTTTGTTTGTTTGTTTTAATGGGGTTCTTTTTTTCTTTCTTTCTTTCTTTCTTTTTTTTAGTAATCTCTATACCTACCATGGGGCTTGAACTCATAGCCCTGAGATCAAGAGTCACATGCTCCACTGAAAGAGCTCACCGGGTGCCCCTAAAATTAAGAACTTTTGATTTCACAATCAGACTGACCACAGGCATGCATTCGTCTCCTCAACTTCCAGAGACTCCATGTAAGTGACGATAAGAGAATAAATAACATAGTAACACTGAGAACAGAAGGAGATGAAGGAGCTTCAGTCCCCAAAGGGTTGCCATGCTACAGTTTTCAAAGTATTTTGCATATCCACTATCTCATTTAATCTTCATAATAGCCCAATAAGGAAGATTGTATTATTCTCTGCATTTTACAATTTGGAAAACAATGACTCAAAGAGACTAATTAAACTGTCCAAGGTCATACCACTCTTGAGTGGCAGAGGAGAAAGGGGACAGAAGCCACCACACCTAGTCCCACGTGTTCCCACATCACAAAACCTCCTCCTGGATATTAGCAACTGGAGCCCTACACATGAACAAGTGTCAGCCATAAAACAAAACAAAGCAACACTTACCCCATAAAATTCTATGTGTCCTGATTTCTTCTGGCAATTCAAGGTTAGCATAGACGTCACTGAAATACAGCTCCCCACCATGCTGAAGAAGCAGTATTAGTCCAAACAAGGTTAAAGATGACATTAGTCCCAGATAGCAAAGAAACGATTGAGGAGATAAAATCAATTTTATAAAAACCAACAGAAGTACTGAGGTAATCCTTGGTGAACAAATCACAGCTGTCTTGCTAGTTACAAGCAATAGATGTGTGCCAAGACTTTTTTCAGTGCCTTACAGACAATAAAATGGCTTTTCAAGAGTGTTTCTCTCCTAAATAAAGATACTGAGGTGCTGAAAATTTTAGCAAGTCCGAACCAAATGCAGTCCTAGGTGGTTGTATAACTAATTTAAAAAAAAAAATAGTATTCCTGGGGTGCCTGGGTGGCTCAGTGGGTTAAGCTGCTGCCTTCGGCTCAGGTCATGATCTCAGGGTCCTGGGATCGAGTTCCGCATCGGGCTCTCTGCTCGGCGGGGAGCCTGCTTCCTCCTCTCTCTCTCTGCCTGCCTCTCTGCCTACTTGTGATCTCTCTCTATCAAATAAATAAATAAAATCTTTTAAAAAAAATAGTATTCCTGAATTCTTCTCCCTTAAAAATCATATAACTTTTAGGGTACCTGGGTGGCTCAGTCATTTAACATCTCCCTTCAGCTCGGGTCATGATCCTGGGGCCCTGGAGTCCTGGGATCAAGTCCCACATCATGTTCCCTGCTCAGCGGGGGCCCTGCTTCTCCCTCTCCCTCTCCCTTGCTTGTGTTCTGCTGTATCTGTCAAATAAATACATAAAATCTAAAAAAAAAAAAAACTTTTATAATGGTATTCATTTTTATAATAATAATTATATTTTTATATAAATAAGAATCAGGACTTTCAAGACTGTATTTAGCTAGTTTCAAGGGCTCAGAGTCTAGACTGTAATATAACAACTTCACCTTTTAGAAGTACATTTTGATGAAGATAGTGAACTGGCCCGTAAGATGACATATTAAATAAGACTTTATTAAATCATTCCTACATATTCTTATTTGAGCTCTACGGCACGCTCTGTAAACCAAAAATCTCAGAATCTTATATCTTCTATCACAAAGATACACATTTCATGATATATGTGGAGGGCCTGGAGCTCCTGAGAGTCTTCCTTTTACAAAGTCGTTGATGTAGAAGTTCCATCTTTTCTATCCCCAAAGATGTGAAATCCTGATAGAGATGAAATAAGCAGCCCTCAGAAACACTACACAAGCTGGAAGAGTCTATCCACAGCAGTCTTCTGGAGTCAGTCCAGAAGTTCCTGCCATTCTACGGATGCTATCCCAGGACCATGCGCAGCAGGGAACAAGAGAAGACACTGCCATAAGGCAACTATTTCATGGCATCCAGTGACAATCAGGACTCTTGGATTTATTAGCTTTTATGACATGAGAGGAAAATAAATCTGGGGCATCCTTCCACGCCCCTTTTGCCGTCCCTTTTTAATGTAGTGAATAAATGGCAAGACTTGGAACTCTCAGCTCAAGGGGACAAGAACAGGTCAGATCCCATCTGCTCTTACTGACATGGAAAGACCACTTGCCTCACTTCTCTTACCTTTAGCACTCGGTACGCCTCCTGCAGCACGGATTGCTTATTAGGCACAAGGTTAATGACACAATTTGATCTTAAAAAAAAAAAAAAAAAACCAGATGGAATGTCAGGTAAATTCACACACTATTCAGAGTGCCTCAAATCCTTTTGTCCCTAAAGATGTCTTCCGTCATTCCCCAAAGCTACACCATTCTTCCTGCCTCCCTCCTCTCTTCCCCACACTCTACTTTTTCCCAAGAAAAAGGAGATGGATGGAGTGTTTAAAATTGCAATAAATTGTTAGCCAATTTGTGTGGGCAGGGAAAAAAAGTCAGGCACACTCCCAATTGGTGTCTGCGCTGATGGTCACCACACAACAGCACGAAGGCTGGTTCCCAATGCCTCCTCCACCATGCATGTCTTAGGCCACATGTAAATTGGCGAAATTCGCCCAAAGCAGCTTCATTAAGGCTGTCACCCGGGCATGATCTGACAACAACTCAAAGGAAAGGGAGGAACACAGAATCCTACACTTTGCTGCTACAGTAATACTGGAGAGAACAGGTCGGTGTGTGTTGTATGAGCAGACTCAGTGGTCCTGCTGTCGTTCTTTTGGACTCATCTGTTCACGGTGAAGTTTACAATCAGTTCTCTCCTGGTCTACTGTGTTCTGAGACCGGTGGGCTACAAGGGCCTGAGAGCAGCTCCCCTCCCTTTATTAAGGCAGGCTTAACACCCTAAGTGAGAGTCAGTTCAGCAAAGAGTGGTGACATTTGTGTTCAACAGGAAATGGGCTATATTCACAAAAATAAGGGTAGAGACCTACATAACAATATCATAACTCTCATTCTTGATTCCAGTCTCCTCCAAATTCTCTATGTAGCCATGAAGAAAAGTCACATTGGGTGTCTGGAAGCCGTATTTTTCCATGTGATATTCAATATACTTCTTAGCCACTTCTACCTAAAAAGACAAAAAATAAAAACATATATAAATATATATATACATATATATGGATTTGATAATCATTTTTAAAATATGCTATTTTTTAAATAAAACTTTCCTATTACAAATGGAATATTCATTCTATATATATATGTATGTGTGTATATGTATATGTATGTGTGTGTGTATATATATATATATATATATATAATTTTTTTTCCCCCATAATATATTTTTGGAAAAGTATATAAGGTTCCTCTGGGCATGTAGGATAAATTACAGTCTGAGACAACTCAATGAGAGACAAAGTCCCAGCTCGATACCTGGGTTTTTGTTTAGTTTTGTTGTTTTGTTGTAATTAAGTAGGCTCCAAACCCAATGTGGGGCTTGAACTCCTGACCCAGAGAGGAAGAGTCACATATTCTATTGACTGAGCTTGCCAGGTGCCCCTTGATACATGGATCTTGCTTGAGTAAACTCTTCACTCAATAACAAAATCCTTCAAGATAGATAGCAGAGAAGTAAAGGAAAAACCAGACTCCTTGGGGTCATCATGATATTCATATATGAGGTCAAACCTCTCACTCTGTTCTCCCAGAAGAGCCCCTAACTGTCAAAGTTCTCAGCCTTCAGGGTGGGAAGCACTAGTGGCACCAATGAGCTTTGCATTCAGCAGCCTTCTTAGATTACCCTTGAAGAGTCACAAAGGAAACAACTTTATCTTTAAAAGAATGCCTTTGAGGGGCGCCTGTGTGGCTCAGTGGCTTTAGCCTCTGTCTTTGGCTCAGATCATGATCTCAGGGTCCTGGGATCAAGCCCCGCATAGGGCTCTCTGCTCAGTGGGGAGCCTGCTTCCCCCTCTCTGCCTGCCTCTCTGCCTACTTGTGATTCTCTCTCTGTCTGTCAAATAAATAAATAAAATCTTAAAAAAAAAAAAAAAAAGAATGCCTTTGAGAAGTTTTTCCTCCTTATCGTCCAGATCACTGCCTCACCTGACTTTCCGTCATGTCTATCCCAGTGACATGTCCTCTCTCACCAACCAGTTGACTCAGGACATAGCAATCTCTCCCACTTCCACTGCCCAGGTCCAAAATCCAGCAGTTCTCCAGACACTCAGGGATGACCAGACCACAGCCATAATACCTAGAAAACAGAAAACACAGCCATGTACCCCTATTTTCCCCTTAGAGACCAGAATATGTAGAATCGCTAAATCTTACAAATCCTTCCTTCCTACCTCTCTCCTTCTTTTCTGTCCCTCCTTGCTTCCATCATTCACTGGATTTCTATTGAGGTATTTCTTCTCCCCCACTAACCTGGAAGCTTCATGAAAACTGGGACTCTGGGGGCGCCTGGGTGGCTCAATGGGTTAAAGCCTCTGTGTTCGGCTCAGGTCATGATCCCAGCCAGAGTCCTGGGATCAAGCCCTTCATTGGGCTCTCTGCTCAGCAGGGAGCCTGCTTCCTCCTCTCTCTCTCTCTCTGCCTGCCTCTCTGCCTACTTGTCATCTCTGCCTGTCAAATAAATAAAATCTTAAAAAAAAAAAAAAAAAAAAGAAAACTGGGACTCTGTCTTCTTTGCTTATCATTGTCACCATTGTTGGACACTGTAGCAGGTACTAAGACAAACAAGCTATTTACAATATTTGTTTAATAAACAGTTAGTGAAGCATTATAGCTGAACATCTACTACAGGTCCAGAACTGTGCTAGTTACTGGAGAAGAAATGTGACACAAGATTTCTGTTCCCTGGAGGTATTTAACTGGGGAGGTAAAGCACGAGCACAGAAAACATTTCCCATGATCTACTGCACAGGCAGTAGGTGCTATAGTAGTTCAGGGAAGAGGGTGCTCAAGGATGGAGGCGGCTTCACATTATAGGTAGGACATCAGTGACGTGTTGGAAGGTAGAAAGGAGAGGGAAGGCATTCCAGATCAGTAACGGCACGTGAGGCAGGAGGGAGGGAAAGGTCTGGCTAGAGTAGTGTAGTGCATCGGAAGGAGCTGGGGTTGGCTAGGAAGTGGGGGCCAGACTGCACAGCCTTGAATGTCAAGTCCAAAGCGTATGAATGTATCCCGAGTAAAGGGGGATGGGGTGGGAAGGGCGGCCATTGGGAGTTTTTAAACAGGGCTGTAAGATGATCAGTGCTGTCCTCTACCAGTTTTTTTCTTAAGATTATTTATTTACTTGTCAGAGAGAGAAAGAGAAAGAATACAAGAAGGGAGAGCTGCAGGCAGAGGGAGAAGCAGGTTCCCTGATGAGCAAGGAGCCCAATACGGAACTGGATCCCAGGACCTTCCGATCATGACCTAAGCTGCAGGCAGACGCTTAGCCCACGGAGTCAACCAGGTGTCTCATTTGCTTTTCCAGTTTTATGATAGGCAAGGCAAACTGGATGGATTGAAGAAAACGGGTTAATTCCCTAGTGACTGCATCACTATCTTTTGAAAACCTGCTGTCTAGAGTCTCCAGGATGGGGGTATGGGGGAGCAGCACAGGGCACTTTACCTCAAGGATATGTCTTCATGTACATTCCTCAAGGCTTCCCGGATATGCTTGGGGACCAGCCTGGCTGCAGTGACACAGGCACTGGTCTGGAGGTCTGCTGTTTTCTTCAGCACCTGCCCATAGTAGGTCTGACCAGAGGTCAAGGGCAGGGTAGGGGTGGGGAGAGAGAAAAGCTAGAACTGCTATCCACAGACAAAGTCTCCCATAACCACCAGCACCCCCATCCCCACCCATCCAGGCCTGGCTAGGCTTTCCTCCTGCAAAGCTCTAAGCCCAGACTTTGCCCTGCACCCCACTCCCATCTCCTCCCTGATCCTGTGGGGCAAAGGCCCAGGCCGGCTGGGCTTCCAAAAGCCTAGTGCTCCCACTCAACGGAGGCTCCTCCGTGGCTATTCCAGGCCCTTCTGCTGACACCTGCACGTCCTTCCGGATCTCAGCGTCGCGGGGGGCAGCCACTGCCAGGAGGAGAAAAAAAGAAAGCTGAAAGGTGAAGGTGCTGAGCCCCTGCAAGGGGAATAGTAGAGAGCTGGTTACAAGGCAGGCTGGGAGCGCTAGTGGTGGTGATTGGCAGGGGTGGTGACTGCAGGGTCACCACCTGCCTAGAGGGTCCCCCGCCCCACCCCCCGCCCCGCTGCCCCTGCGCCCCACCCCCCATCCCCTCACTCCCCCACCCCACCCTATCTACCCCCCACCCCACCCCCCCAAGCCCGCACTGGGAGCCCGGCAGGAGGCGAGGGGCAGCGCACTCACTGTCTCCTTGGCCTTTGGACTCCAGGACTTGGGCGCGCCCACTTGGGCCGCGAGCTCCCGAGGCCCCGCCCCGGGACAGGCAGGTCTGACCTCCTGAGGGGCGGGCTTCCCAAGCCTGTATGTACCAGATGGTGCCAGCCGGCTTCACCCCACCCCCCCACCCCCCTGCCTGCCAAGTCCCGGGATGCGGGAACCCGCCACCGCTTCCAGGAGCTTCCAAGGCAGTCTGACCATCTGCCCTCCTGTGGCGCTCTGGTTCCGCTGGGCCCAGTGTCATCTCGGCTGTCTTGAGTCTTTGCAACCAGGAAGAGGCTATTAACTATTCGTTAGTATCTTCGTTTACTGCTCCATAGTGGTTTTCATTTTATAAACCTCCTACTCGGACTTAAATGAACACCCATATGATTTTTGTCCCTTTTGGAAATGAAACTGCCTTTTCTTAATTTCTTTTTTTATTGCAGTCTAGTTGACATACAATGTTACATAAGTCTCAGGTGTACAACAGCGTGATCCTGCAGTGCCATGCATTACACGATGCGCACAACCACAGCTGCCATCTGCCACGTTACTACTTTACTGTGTTCCCTATGCTGTACATTTCTTCCCTGGGACTTACTCATTTCACAGCTGTAAGTCCGAACCTCTTAATCCCCTTCACCACCTTTGCCATTTCTGCCCCTGCAAGCACCAGTTTGTATTTATTAGACTGTTTTTTCAGATCCCACACATAAGTAAATTATATGGCATTTGTCTTTCTCTGCCTGACTTATTTCACTTGGCATTCTATCCCCTGGGTCCTTCATGTTGTCCCAAATAGCAAGCGCTCATTCTTTTCTATGGCTGTGTGATATTCTATTATAGAAATATGGAATTGTATATTGTGTGTGCGTGTATACACACATACCACATCACCTCTTCTTTAGCCATTTCTTTTTTTTTTTTTAAGCCTTTATTTATTTATTTCACAGAGAGAGAGGGAACACATGCAGCGGGAGTGGGAGAGGGAGAAGCAGGCTTCCCGCTGAGCAGGTGGCCCCATGCGGGACTCGATCCCAGGACCCCAGTATCACGACCTAAGCTCAAGGCAGCTGCTTAACGACTGACCCACCCAGGCGCCCTTCTTTATCCATTTCCATGGATGGACACTTAGGTTGCTTCCATATCTTGGCTACTGTAAATAATACTGCAATAAACATAGGGGTGCATGTATCTTTTCAAATTAGTTTTCATGGGGGGGCGGTAAATAGCCAGCAATGGAATTACTAGATCACATGGTATTTCTATTTTTAATTTTCTCAGGAACCCCCATACCATTCTCCACAGTGACTGTACCCAGTTTGCATTTACACCAACAGGGGCAGGGTTTCCTTTTCTCCACATCCTTACCAACGCTTCTTATTTTTTGTCCTTTTGAGTTAATCATTCTGACTGGTATGAGGTGGTAGTTCATTGTGGTTTTGATTCACATTTCCCTGATGATGAGTGATCGTGAGCATCTTTTCATGTGTCTGTCAGCCATGTGGATATCTTCTTTGGAGAAATGTTTGTTCAGGTCCTCTGCCCATTTTTTACATAGATTATTTATTCTCAATGTATTTTTAAAATCATATTAATTGAGATATAATTGATATTCAGGAAAACTCAACTTTCTCTAGCATGCAGTTCTGTGAATTCTGACAAACGTATACATGACAGTCAGGACTCTCTCGTGGTGAAGTTTCTTTGCGCCCCTTTGTAGTAAGTCCCCCTCCCCTCCCCCACCAGCTCCTAAGCAACCACAGATCTATTCTCCCTCCTTATCCAGAATGCCATGGAGTCATACCGTAGGCGTGCAGCAGTTCTCAGTCTGTTTTGAATTTTTTTTTAGGAAAACAACATTGATAAATTCATTTTTTTTTTAAAGTTTTTTTTTTTTTTTAAAGATTTATTTATTTATTTGACAGAGAGAGATCACAAGTAGGCAGAGAGGCAGGCAGAGAGAGAGGAGGAAGCAGGCTCCCTGCTGAGCAGAGAGCCCGATGCGGGACTCGATCCCAGGACCCTGAGATCATGACCTGAGCCGAAGGCAGTGGCTTAACCCACTGAGCCACCCAGGCGTCCCGATAAATTCATTTTTTTTTTTTTTAAAGATTTTATTTATTTATTTGACAGAGAGAAATCACAAGTAGATGGAGAGGCAGGCAGAGAGAGAGAGAGAGAGAGAGAGAGGGAAGCAGGCTCCCTGCTGAGCAGAGAGCCCGATGCGGGACTCGATCCCAGGACCCTGAGATCATGACCTGAGCCGAAGGCAGTGGCTTAACCCACTGAGCCACCCAGGCGTCCCGATAAATTCATTTTTAACCTTTGGTAATTTCTAATCAATTCACTTGTGTTTCCTAAGTATTGTCATTTCATCCTGCAGAAAATTTTTTTCTTCTACCCCTATATTGAAAAACATGGGTTTGAACTGCATGGTCCACTTCTATGTAGATTTCTTTAGCAAGGACAGTACGGTAAATATATTTTCTTTTTTTTTACGATTTTATTTATTCATGAGGGACAGAAAGAGAGAGAGGCAGAGGGAGAAGCAGGTTCCCCACGGAGTAGGGAGCTCAATGCAGGACTTGATCCCAGGACCCCAGAACCATGACCTGAACCAAAGGCAGACACCCAACCATTTGAGCCACCCAGGCACCCTGTAAATATATTTTCTTTCCCTTGCAATTTTCATAATGACATTTTTTCCCTCTGGCTTACTTTATTGTAAATACAGTATATAATACATATAACATATAAAATATGTATTAAATGACTGTTTATATTATTGATAAGGCTTCCAGCCAATATTAGGCTATTAGTAGTTAAGTTTTGGGGGAGTCAAAAGTTATACACTAATTTTCAACTGTGAAGGTGTCAGTACCCTGCCCCCAGTGCCGTATAAGGGTTCACTGTATTTGTCTATCTTATTTCTTCTGTGCTTGTAATAAGCGTTTCTATTCATTAGGGTGGTAAGGAAATACAGAGATCTAAATGGGACATTTACTATGCTACACTCATTTTTCAGTCTCACCTGCTAATAACAATCTTCCCTGATGTCAAACGATGATTAAATATTAATATAAAGGTGTTATATTTTAATATTTTTAACAAATTAAACCCATGAAAACAGTCCTTATTAGAATATTTTTATAGCCTAGAATATTTCCAACTATTAAGTAGATAATAGAAACTATTGTGTTTCTACAGCTATCAGTTTTTTAGCAATTGTATAATGGCAAAAACAAATACTAGTTTTCAATATACTATCTCCCTAAAATTAGTTCCTTTAGGAAAGCAGTTACTTTCTCACTCATTGTTAAAATGTTATGTTTATCTTGAAGGCACAGATTAATGGGGCTTAGGGAAAGGGCTTCACTGTTTTCCACTTGTTCGCTCTACTTGCTTTAATACATGATCTTTGATTTGTGGGTATTCACAAGAATCATTTGATAAACCTAAAATCCACATAACCACACATGGATAAACCACAATAAAGCAAACCACCATCAACTTTAATTGAATGATTCCAAGTTTTCCATCAGGTATCTAGTGTATAGCGCTGATTCTGGGCCAGATTGCTTGTAGCCATCATCCATTCTGATTGGTCAGTGTACCAGTCATAGGTGTTTTTGTTTTTAAGATCACCCCCGCTAAATGACAGGCTGTGTAAATCAGTATGCTATGGAGACCACATTAGAGCCCTCATACCAAGTCATATTTTAAATATTAGCAAAACCTAAGTTTCTTAAGATGAAAAATAAACATACATAGAAATTTTCATTATTTTCTTCCCTTACCTCCAAGGATGGCCTTGCGCGTACCTCCACATATCCTACCTTGGAAGCTGCGGGTCTGACCATTACAGAATGGTCCAGAAAGGCAGGTTTGGTTCAGTACCCAGACTGTCTCTAAAGAAGTAGAGCTTTCCAAAATGGCCAGCATCCCTAAGTAAAGTTTCCCCCACTGGAAGCATTCAAGCAGGGGCCAGATGAGCAGCTGGAGGCTCACTTGCTAGAGACGCAGTGGCAGGGAAACACACTGGATTCAGTTACCTCCAAGATCCTTTCTTCTGTACTGTGTTAAATACTAAGAAGGACAAGTAGCACCCATGTTTCTATTTGTAAGGAAAGTAACAGATGATAAAGAGCTAGACTAATACTCAAAAAACCTATCACCAAACTCGGTAACTTTGGGTAAGTCATGTCATGTCCCCGGCTATGTTTTCTTATCTGTAAAACGTGGGGCCAGAATTCAGTCACTTTTGAGGTCTGATACAGAGCTAAGATTTTGGGATTCTATGATTCTTTTTCCTTCACCAAATATTCAATATTCACCATATGTTGGTTCTTTAGAAAGAAGATTTTCTTTTTTGTTTTGTTTTGTTTTAATTAGAAATAAAGTTAAGGGGCGCCTGGGTGGCTCAGTGGGTTAAAGCCTCTGCCTTCAGCTCAGGTCATGATCCCAGGGTCCTGGGATTAAGCCCTGCATTAGGCTCTCTGCTCAGCAGGGAGCCTGCTGCCTCCTCTCTCTGCCTGCCTCTCTGCCTACTTGTGATCTCTGTCTGTCAAATAAATAAATAAAATCTTTAAAAAAAAAAAAAAAAGAAATAGAAGTTAATTTTTTCAGGGTGCCTGGGTGGCTTAGTCGGTTAAACATCTGCCTTCAGCTCAGGTCGTGTTCCTGGGGCCCTGGGATCGAGTCCTGCATTGGGCTTCCTGCTCAGCACAGAGCCTGCTTCTCCCTCTCCCCTTCTCATTCTCTCTCTCTCGCTATTTCTCTCTCTCCTTCAAATAAATAAATAAAATGTGTTAAAAAAAAGCTAATTTTTTCAAATGGCTCTTTGGTGTATATTACAGTGATAGATGATTTAATGTTTCTTAATAATGTAACGGGTTTTGTAGCTGTTACATCAACTGCAATTCTGGAATTATTTTAGCAATTCTTCAAAAATATTTCTCTACTCAATTTTTCTGAGATTTTATTACGATTTTTGCATGTATGTTAATGAATAAGAATCTCCTAAATTTTCTTATGCTATTTTGCTTTTCTTTTTTAAAATGATAAATAAAATCTTTTTAAAAATTTAAAAAAATTTTTAAATGGGGCACCTGAGTCATTCAGTTGGCTGAACATCTGCTTTTGGCACAGGTCATGATCTCGGGATCCTGGGATTGAGCCCCACATCCTGCTCCCTGCTCATAGGGGAGTCTGCTTCTCCCTCTGCCCCTCCCCACAACTCACACACACACACACACACACACACGCTCGTGCGCTCTCTTTCTCTCAAATGAATAAATAAAATCCTAAAAAAAAAAAAAGAAAGTCATTGGTGCACCTGGCTGGCTCAGTCAGTAGAACATGCAACCCTTAACATCAGGGTTGTAAGTTCGAGCCCCATGTTGAGTGCAGTGATTACTTAAAAATAAAATCTTTAAATAAATAAAAATAAAAGTGAAAGTCATATTTACTTCAGCAAATGAACTGTGTATCTTGCTCTTGTTTTCTATACTTCAGGAGTATATGGAAGTTCTTTGATAGTTTGGAAAATTCTCAGGAAAGCTATTACAGGCAAATGACTTTTTTTTTTCTTTAAATAAGCTCTAGGCCCAATATGGGACTCAAACTCACAATCCCAAGATCAAGAGTCACATGCTTTTCTGACTGAGCCAGCCAGGTCCCCCTGGACATATTCTCTTTTAAATGGTAGTTCTGTAATATTATATCGTCAAAGATGCTGGACATTTTGACACTAGTAATCAAATCTTTAGAATCAAGCTGACAGGTCATGCTTTTAAAATCTAATTGATTTATTTTATTTGTCTCCATTTCAATTATAAATTTACTGATTTGAACTTTCAGATTGAGCTGATACTTTACCAATTTAATTTTTTTTTTTAAGATTTTATTTTTAAGTAATCTCTACACCCAATTTGGGGCTTGAATTTACAACATCAAGATCATGAGTCACACGCTTCACCGACTGAGCCAGTCAGGTGTCCCAATACTTTACCAATTTAATCTGTAAGAACCAATTAACGTGAGGTGCCTGAGTGGCTCAGTTGATTAAGCATCTACTGTCAGCTCAGGTCATGAACCCAGGGTCCTGGGATCAAGCCCCACTTCAGAAGCCCGCTTCTCCCTCTCCCTCTGTCTGCTGCGCTATCTCTTTGTTTTCTCTCTCTCTCTGTCAAATAAATAAAATCTTTAAAAAAAAAAAAAACAAATTAATGATATCATATATTTTTTCAAATTTTTATCATTCATTCTTGGTTTTCTTATTCTATTTTGATTTAAGTTCTAACCACAAACACCTTAAAAAGAAAACATTTCACACTTTTCCTTAATACAGAGATTTAAAGCATGATTTTTTTTTCTTTATAGTACTGCTTAGGTATTATCACATTAATTTTCTTGCATAGAATTTGAGATTTCACTATTTTTAAAAATACTAGCCTTCAACATATCCTCTACAACCCAGATGTTATTTAAAGAAGTATTTTTTGTTTCTACATGTTTGATCGCCATTTAATTCTACCTAACCCATTTGTTTCTGTAACAGATATAGAATCAAATTATGTATAAATTTCTGAATACTCATACATTTCTGACTATTCTTCTTCCATGTATTTTGGCATTATGTTCCTTAAAATGACTAAACTTAGTACTACTAGGCTTTCATTATTTAATGTAAATTTGATATTTACCATTAAAACTTTGAGGGCAAAATTTATGAGGTATAATGTACGCAGTCACTGCTGCTTTACTATTTGTTCTAGCATGATGAGGGAAACAGACAATAACTTCATTTTAATTTTTAATATTTTACAAATGTCATGTTAGGTATTTCTTTGCATCCTGTATACTTGGATAATTGAACTTTGTTTTGTTTTCCAAATCAATGACCCTTTTAAAAAGAAATCAGTCCTTGGATTTCCTAAGCAGATAATCCTAACACATGATAATAATTTTGTCTCTTTGTTGCTAATAGCTTTTTTTTTTTTTAGATATTTATTCATTCATTCATTCATTCATTCGACAGAGAGAGAGTACAAGCAAGGGGAGTGGCAGACAGAGGGAGAGGGAGAAACAGCCTCCCCACTGAGCAGGGGGCCCGAATCGGGGCTCGATTCCAGGACCCTGGGATCATGACCTGTGCCAAAGGCAGACACTCAACTGACTGAGCCGCCCAGGCACTCCATTAGCTATACTTACTTTTAACTTCTGCACTAGACATGGTCTCTATCAAAACGCTGAGTAGCAACAGTGGCAGTAACATCCAGTAATAATGCTTCAAATATTTTACTCTTAACGTGACATTTGCTGCCAATTCGTGACCCTTCTTTTTGAAGGTGAATTGAACCCATTTACATTTAGTAACTGTAATGAGAGCTTATGAAATAAATGCATAACTGAATTCCTTCGTACCTATGTTTTTCTTTTGCTGTAAGTTGATGTGTACAGGTATAATGAGGGATAAATACAACCTAATATGATTAATCGACTTGATGATATACAGTAGGAATTAAATTGGACTCTTACTTGCCTTTTTTCTTTCCCTGAAAACACCATTTTCTTATGTCAGCTTTCTCCTAATTCTTCAGTGAAGTAAGAAATGAACTAGAACACAATGGAGTCCCACTTAAAATTCAAACAAAGACCTTCAGCAAGCGGAATTAGATGAACAAGGGCAAATAACTGAAAACATATGGTTTTCACCATCGCACAACCCTACACTGCAATCATTCCCAGTAATTCAACTGCCTTTGCACTTGGCAATAATGTTCTACAAGTGAATCTGCTGATGACTAGCAAAATTACAAAATGAACCCAAGGCCAACTAATCAAGAGTCACAACAAAGAAACTAGGAGTGCAGGTCAAGGCAGGGGGTCAAAGCTGGCCAGATATACCATTTGCCTACTTTTCATTTAAGAATTGCTACAATGAATAAAGTATATTTCTCCTCCGAGTTAATAGAAAAGAACAGATACTACCTATCACCATTCCATGACCATGAAATTTCCTGAATGTATGATTAAAAGAAAAAAAGTCTTTAAAGCAATATTAAGCATTCCTGTTTTCACAACAGAAGCCATATTTCTGAATTTAAAACATCATTCAGCATTTGCTTAAGAATCACATTTTTAAAAAAGAATCACATTTAGATGATATAGCTTTTGACATATAAAAGCTCTATGGGAAAAAACTAAGACCTCTTTAATTTTGCTTTAACATCAAACTAAAGAGAGCAATTAAAAAAATCAGTAAGAGCATGACTTAGCCTCAAGAAGTACTTCCAAAATTCAACCACCTAGCTTCTCTTCAGGAGAAACTATACACCATCATAAATCTTTTCTAACTTAACTTTTGGAGAAGAAAATGGAAAATCAAACCCATAGGACAGCAGCTGAGTAAAATATTTCCTTCTCAGTGTCCGGCAAAGAAGAGCTTTTCCCTCTTGCAAGCTGTTCTATTTCAACAGATGATTCAACTGGTCCTGTAGGTCAGAAGACTGCTCGACACTAGAAATCAAAACGGAGAAAAAGTTTATCTGGAATGAGCAATAAAGACCTCTCTTTGCACAATTTGTACTTTAACACATAAACACTGCTGAAGCTAAATGCAAATTTATATTGGTCCACTACAGTTCCAGAAGTTTAAACTATGAAAAAAAAAGTCTGTAAAGCCAATCAGTGTAACCAGTATTGTAAGGGACCAAGACTGTTTAATGACCTCAGCACACTTACTTAATGAATGTTAACCAACATAGAAGGTTTTCTATTTCTTAAGTTTGGCATCTACACACTATAATTTTCAGAAAGTCTTTACCAGCAATGAATTAACTTACTGCCTGCCTTTGAAACATACAGTTGACCCTTGTACAATATGGAGGTTAAAGGCATTGATGCCCCACACAGTCAAAATCTGTATATACCCTGACTCCCCCAAAACTAGACTACTAGCCTACTATTGGCCAGAAGCCTTACTAATAACAGAAATAGTCAATTCACACAAATTTTATAAGGTTATATGTAATATATACTACACTCTTGTAATAAAGTAAGCTAGAGGAAAAAGAAGTTATTAAGAAAGTCATGGGGTGGGGGTCCCTGGGGGGGCTCAGTCTTTAAGCAACAGCCTTCTGCTTGGGTCATGATCCCAGGTTCCTAGGATCTATGCCCGCATCTGGTTCCCTGCTCAGCAGGAGGCCTGCTGTCCCTCTCCCACTCCCCCTGTGCTTGTGTTCCTGTGGCCGCTGTCTCTCTCTCTCTCTCAAATAAATAAATAAAATCTTAAAAAAAAAAAAAAAGAAAGAAAAAAAAGAAAACCATAAGGAAGAGAAAATACATTTGTAACACTATACCATATATATTTTTTTTTAAATCTGTGTATAACTGGAACTGTGTAGTTCAAAGTTGTATTGTTCAAGGGTCAACTAGACTGTTTTCTCTATATCCCAAATGAGCTGCCCCAGAGTGTGCGACAATTTAAGGGCGTACGTCAGCTAGACTTTCACGTTGATCCTAGGCCCAGAAGTTGAATTCCCTATAGCCTGCTTCACTTGGTCCCCCCACTCCCCTACCTTTGGGGCTACTTACTTCTTCTGAATAGCTTCTTGCCTGAATCAGAAAGGGAAAGAGGAAAAGAAAGATTTAAAAAATCTCAGAAAATTAGTGCAACTTATGGCTAGATATTTGTAGGCAGAACAAATTTCTGGCTCATGTCACATTCTGTAATTCTGTCCCTTCTGGCTTAAGACTGTGCTCTTGAAGCCCTGTTCACTCTCTGAGTGCAGCGTTGCTAAGAAGATGGATTCTAAACCCAAAGAGCTAACAACACTCTACCAGACTGAGGGAGGAGGTACCACAAACTATACGCACGGCTCACATTCGGCCCGGGTATGTGGAATCTAATGGGTCACACACCTGACATGCACACACCCCAAGAAACTGTTTAAAGATTAAGAGTTAAATTCTCAATCGTACATTTCCAATAGGTACATAAGCCATACCAACTATATAAAATATAAAGCAAAATGAAATAGGATGAAAAGCTCATTATAATTTTATGCAAAATTATAACAGAGAAAGGGCTGTCTGTATTTTGGAACCTCCTGGATCATTTCTACGTAGCTAGGGCTGGGTTAAATGGGGGGACTAGACCATACTGGTCAGTTACACTCGATTCCCCAGTGAAAGCGCAGACTCCCCAGGAGAGACCTTGGGCACGAGTCGTCAACAAATTCCAATTAAGTGTCTACTGGGCGCCGAGCACTGTGCAAGCATGATCCTGGCATGGGCCTTTCCCTCAATGGGTTCAAAGTGTCTCCCTCTGAGGAGCCCCCAAATGACCACAGAGAGGCTTGCAAAAGGCAGTCCCTGCTCTTGACCTCACCCATAAATCCAGCTTCTTCTGCAGTCGCCGCCATCTTTTCCAGAAGGAGCTCATTGCTGACTAACCCCACCTTTACTCCCCACGCCTGCCTTCTCAAGAAAGTGTGCGGAAGTCCAAAGGCAAGAGGGGGCAGCGTGCAGAATGTGACCACACAGCACCTCCAAAGGCATACTCACTGGTATTGAAGATGTGTTGTTATTATCGCCATCTTCCTTAAACTCTGCATTAAAACAAAACAAAACAAAACAAAAACAGACAAAGAGAACATTCCACTTCCCTGTAACCACACCAGTTATGTAAATAAAACCCAAATCACAAAAGAAATTGTTTCTTACATCTTCCGAGTGCAAGATGGCATCTTCCTGCAGGACCATGTTTCGAGCTGCCTGACCGAGCAGCTGGAAGACAAAAATAAAGGGGTCATGATCAAAATCTGCAAACTTCCGGTAATCTTCTCTCCACAGCTGTTAAACCATCACCCCCTCTCCTCCCCACCCCACCCCCGCCCCCGTCCAACTACAAATGCTCCAAAAGTAACAGAGGGTAATCTATTTGTTTAGGTTGAAAATCCACATTCAGTGTCACTCTGGCAGTGCCGGCAGGGCCTCAGCATCAGCTCCAAAGGCTACTGTTTGAGAAACCAAGGGCTCGGTGTTTGCAGAATTAGGAGGCAAGAGGAGATTGACAGGAGGTTTCTGGTCTGCGGTCACACCCTGCTCCTGGCAGACAGACCTGAAGTCCCACCATGGAAGGGGAAGTTACTGTGTGTCCCACCCCCGTCCCTGTTCCCTTGGGTCAGAGATTTGGATGAAAAGGGGACCGATGACCACAGATTCACCAAGAATAGCAGCCCTCCTACAGCCCCCAGATAAACTCCCCTGTGGCACCTGTTATTTATTTCTTTTCATTTTTATGTTTAAAAATGAATAAACCTTTGCGTCCTTCTAATGTTGAAATGGTAAAATAAGACCTTCCAGCCCTGTCCCTTCCCTTCCCCCTTCTCTCTCCCCTCCGCATAAATATTTTTTGGGGGGTGCCTAGTTGGCTCAGGTGGGAGAGCAGGTCACTCTTGATCTCAGGGTTGTGAGTTCAAGCCCCATATTGGGTGTGGAGCCCACTTAATTTTAAAAATAAGTAGGGACGCCTGGGTGGCTCAGTGGGTTAAGCCGCTGCCTTCGGCTCAGGTCATGATCTCAGGGTCCTGGGATCAAACCCCGCATCAGGCTCTCTGCTCAGCGGGGAGCCTGCTTCCCTCTCTCTCTCTCTCTGCCTGCCTCTCTGCCTACTTGTGATCTCTCTCTGTCAAATAAATAAATAAAATCTTAAAAAATATATTTTATTTATTTATTTGACAGAGAGCAAGCAAGAGCGAGCACAGGCAGACAGAGTGGCAGGCAGAGTCAGAGGGAGAAGCAGGTTCCCTGCGGGGCAAGGAGCCCGATGTGGGACTCGATCCCATGACGCCGGGATCATGACCTGAGCTGAAGGCAGCTGCTCAACCAACTGAGCCACCCAGGTGTCCCTAAATAAAATATTTAAAAATAAATAAATAAATAAATAAATAAATAAGTAAATAAATTTACTTCTCCACGTTGTCTTTTTAAAAGTGGACATACGAAAAAAAGGGGGGAAAAAGTGGCCATACGTCTATCATCGGACTATCCCCTTCTGTAACCTACTTCCACATGCTGCTATTCTCACTTGACAAGAGATGCTGAAATCGATCAGCAGTGATTTATGCTGACTCTACGCACTGTTCTCTCATGACTGCAGAGCACTCGGCTGTACAGAGGTCCCTGTAAGACTGTTCAGCCAGGCATCTGCTGTAGACTTTGGGACTATTTGCAGCCTTTGCTATTATAAGTAGTGCTACAAAAAAATACTTTATATATCTTTGTGTCTTTTTGCTAACGTATCCTTGGGATAGACTCATGGAATTATGACTGTGATTGCTGGATGAGAGAGTTTTACTGGGGTTATACCATTTCGCATTCCCATCCACAATGTATCAGAGTGCCTGTTCCCCCCTTGTGGCCAATTTTTTTTTTTTTTAAGATTTTATTTATTTATTTGACATAGAGAGATCACAAGTAAGCAGAGGCAGGCAGAGCGGGAGGAGGAAGCAGGCTCCCCGCCAAGCCGAGTGCCCGATGTGGGGCTCAATTCCAGGACCCTGAGATCATGATCTGAGCCAAAGGCAGAGACAACGCACTAAGCCACCCAAGTGCCCTTTGTGGCCACTTTTAAGTGACAAACTCCAAAGTCCTACAGGAGGGAGATGGTGACTGATAAACTGACAGCAGAAGGAAAACGTTCTAACAGAATCTTCCTCATTCAGTCAGTCAGTCAACAAATATTTATTCAGTGCTCACGGTACACCAGGAAGGGACATAGCCCCTATCCTCACAGGGCTCACAACATGGTGTGACGACAACGACACAGGCACTCACTCCAGTACCTTGTGTTAACTGCTGATGGGGAAGTACCAGCCGACCAGGCAGCGTGGGGAGTCAGGTGTCTGATCTGTTACAGGGGCGGGTGTTCAGGGAGGGTCTCCGAAAAGAAGTGACATCTAAGCAGAGACCTAAAGGTTGGGCATGATTGGATTTACTGTTTTAGAAGCGTGGCAAGCAGACTAGACTGAAGCGGGGACGACTGAAGGCAGAGAAACTAGCTGGGAGAACACGGCCATAGTCTAGGCAAGCAATGAAAGTGGCCTGAGCCACCAGAATGGCTGTTAAAAAGGGGGGTGGGGGTGGCCAATCATTTCGAAGATAGACTCAAGGAGACTCGTGATTCCTGGAATGCAGGAGCTGTTGCAATGCTGGGCCAAGGCCCTTGCTTTGATGACATATGTATTCATTGGCAATCTGCATCACTTTCTTGCATAAACCAACCACACACAGCACGTATCATCTAAGATGTCTGGGCTGGGTTTCCTTAAAGTGGAACAACAGCTTGAGTATTTCCCCCTAGGCTTTATTGCTTTGCTCATAAGTAACTCAATAGCCATCTTCACTCCTTATCTTCAACAAGTACTGTTACTACGTTGTTACTGGTTAGCTTCTTATCTTCAACAAGCTTTTCTAACGTGGTTTTCATAGCAATACCAACCCTTTTTGTTTTCATTCTAGTTCATTGTTTTCCATATTATTGCATTAAATAATGTAGTTAAAATAGCAAGCACAAACACAGGCTTAAGAGAACACAATGGACCCTAAAAGAAAAAAAAAAAAAAAACCCACATCCAACAGACCCTTTACTCAGCACACAACTCGACGGGAGGAGCGGAGAAGCAGGCACGCACAGCAGGAGCATGGGGTCACACGCATTCATTGTGCTGTGGGCACAAGGCTGACATGCTCTCCCCCACTTGGTGCTCCAGCCATACCGGCCTCCTTGCACACCTTGCACACATGCCCATCTCAAGGCCTTTGCATTTGCCATTTCTTCTACTTGGAGCGCTCTGGCTCCAAACGTCCATGTGGCCAGCTCCTTTACTTCATTCAAGAGACTGTCCCAATGTCCCCTCCTTACAGGGCCCTTCCCTGACCACCCTATTTAAGGAAGACCCTTTTATCACACTCTACTCCCAGCCTAGTTTTTCTCCAAGGGATTTCCTACCCCCTGATTTTTTGTTTCATTTGTCTGTCTCTTCACTAAAATGTAAACTTCCTAAGTATAGGGACCTTGTTTTGTGTACCACCCTCTCCTTTATACCTAAAATAGTTCATAGCAGGGGCACCTGGGTGGCTCAATGGGTTAAAACCTCTGCCTTCAGCTCAGGTCATGATCTCAGGGTCCTGGGATCGAGCCCTACATCAGGCTCTCTGCTCAGCAGGGAGCCTGCTTCCCTCTCTCTCTCTCTGCCTGCCTGCCTCTCTGCCTACTTGTGATTTCCATCTGTCAAATAAATAAATCTTTTGGAAAAAAAAATAGTTCATAGCACAGAGCAGACAAAAAATATTTATTAAATGAATGCCGTGGAAAGAGAGCTTTACATATGAAAATTGCCAGCTAATCGAACAAAACAGCCACGTTGGAAAGAGAAGCAATGTTCTACAGGCAAAGAAGGATTCAAACTAAAAATCAGGCTCCATGTCCACAATGAGACCAAGAGCTCCCTTTCCCTCAGGACCAACCCCAGGAAGGTGTCCTGTGGCTTTGGGTCAATTTGGGTCACACCAATAACAAATCAAAAAGCTGGAGAAGAGGAAACCTCAGTGTCTCAGTCAGTTAAGTGTCTGCTTTTGGCTCAGGTCATGATCCCAGGGTCCTGCAATGGAACCCCAGTTTGAGTTCCCTGCTCAGCCGGGGAGCCTGCTTCTCCCTTTCCCTCTGCTCTTGTCTCTCCCTCTCTCTCAAATAAAAGTTAAACACAGAATTACCATATGACTATGACCCAGCAATTGCAACTGCAATTCAGCAATTACCCAAAATAACTGGAACCAGGGTCTCAAATAGGTATTTATATACAAATGTTGGCTGCAGCATATTCACAAAGCCAAAAGGTGGAAACAACACAAATGTCCATCACCAAATGAAGGGATAAACAAAATGTGGTACATACAACGGAATATCATCCAGTCTTAAAAAGGAAAAAATTCAGTACTGCTATATGCTACAAAAAAAAAAAAAAAAAAAAAAAGACAAAAAAAGAAAATCAGTAAGACATGCCAAATAATCTAAAGTCTAGTAAAGGAAATGACAAAAATACATAACTAACTACAGAAAAAGGCAATGTGGTATGTGATAAGTATCACGTAAGAGAGCCAATAAAAAAACAAAAGTCAGAGAACTGCGAGATGATACGTAAACCCTCCCAGAAAGCTGGAATGATTTCAGTTTAACTCAATCCATACCATTTACCGGACACCCAGTCTAAATCTACTACGGAAGAATCTCATGGGAAAAATACACAAGGAGGAACAGAAAGCAGAAAGTCACATTATAACAGTCAATGGTGACACCATGGCTTTTGGGCCACTAAAGCACATGAGAGGTGGTGCCCAAGATTATGAGCCTAGAACCAGTCTGCCTAGGTTTGAATCCTAGTTCTACCCCTTCCTAGCTACTTTGTAACCTTGGACAAATTAAATTCCTCTTTGTATCCTCTATGTAAGAAATGTACCTCCTCTACTAGTGAGTGCAAAGATTTAACAAATTAAGCTACGTAAAACACAGCAGTGTCCAGCACATAGAAGTTGTTCAATAAAAACAAGTTTATTATGGTGAATATGGATGTTCAATACACACTGGTCATTAACTATGAGCACTGTTTTTTAATTTTTTTTAAAGATTTTATTCATTTATTTGACAGACAGAGATCACAAGTAGGCAGAGAGACAGGCAGAGAGAGAGAGAGAGGAGGAAGCAGGCTCCCCGCTGAGCAGAGAGCCCGATCCCAGGACCCTGAGACCATGACCTGAGCCGAAAGCAGAAGCTTTAACCCACTGAGCTACCCAGGTGCCCCAAGCACTGTTTTTTTAATTTATAAATTTATACCTTGCTTCTCCAAAAAGACTGAAGCCAATTTATACCATATGTGCATACACGCACACACACATTTTTTAAAAAATAGAAACAGGGCACCTGGGTGGCTCAGTGGGTTAAAGCCTCTGCCTTCGGCTTGGGTCATGATCCCAGGGTCCTGGGATCGAGCCCTGCATGTGGCTCTCTGCTCAGTGGGAAGCCTGCTTCCTCCTCTCTCTCTCTCTCTCTCTGCCTGCCTCTCTGCCTACTTGTGATCTCTGTTAAATAAATAAATAAAATATTTTTTAAAAAATAGAAAATAAAAAATAGAAACAGAATCTAAAAGTCATTAAAAGGAGATGTGTCTACCACTAAAACTGATGTAAGAACTTCTGTGCAACCAAGGCAAAAAAAAAATGAAACACTTGCATTTGCATAATTCTTTTTTTTTTTTTTAAAGATTTTATTTGTCAGAGAGAGTACACGCATAGGCAGGGTGTAGGAGCAGGCAGAGGGAGAAGCAGGATCCCCACTGAGCAAGGAGCCAGACAAGAGACTCCATCCCAGGACCCCAGGATCATGACCTGAGTGGAAGTCAGATAGCTTAACTGACTGAACCACTCAGGGTCCCTCATTTGCATAATTCTTATTTTGTAAAAGGCAACATAACAATTCCTCAAAAAGAGAGAAACTTCCCTCAGATGCTGAATCCTAAAATGAATATATAATGTGTGACCTCACACAAAACATACTTGGGATAACCAAATCAGTGACTTCAAAATAGTGTTATGGTAAATGCAAACACCTTCTTCATATGGTTATTTCTTGTAGTCACTACTAATACAAGCTAAGAACATAACATGAGGGCGCCTGGGTGGCTCAGTGGGTTAAGCCGTTGCCTTTGGCTCAGGTCATGATCCCAGGGCCCTGGGATCCAGCCCCGCATAGGGCTCTCTGCTCAGCAGGGAGCCTGCTTCCCTCTCTCTCTCTCTGCCTGCCTCTCTGCCTACTTGTGATCTCTGTCTGTCAAATAAATAAACAAAATCTTTAAAAGAAAAATAAAAGAAAAAAAAAGAACATTACATGAAAGGTGACTCCGTAAAGACAATTCTACTGGATCCTACACTAATATAAATAAAGCTGCTGTGACTATTCATATACAAGTCCAAAAGCGTGTGGCCATATTATGCTTGTTATTGCAATTATATAACTTAAGGAAACAATATAGAGACTGATGAAATAGATGAGTTAAAAGAGAGAGAGTTGCTATTATTATGAAAATTAAGTTGAAAATGAGCAATACTTGTTGAAGATGAGCAACTAAGTCACACTGCCACTGAGTCAATTATGAGCAAGAGAACGATAAAGGTCTACAGAAGAAATTCACAAAGATCTAAAAAGACAGTAGTCAGACTGTTTCACAGGTGTATTCAAGATGTTGTTCCACTTTAAAGAAACCAAAACAAGAACACTTAGATAATATGTTCTGTGTGTGGTTAGCTTATGTAACAAAATGAGAGGCATGTTATCATTCCTCTTGGGTAAAAACCTAGGAGTGAAGTGGCTCAGTCATCAGAACCATTTTGTTTGTCCTTTCCCTTGTCACCAGATATTTGGGTTGTTTCCAGTTTGATGCTATCACGGATAATGGTACAAGTCTTTATGTGGACACATAGTTTCATTTCTCATGGGTGAATATCTAAGAGTAGAATAAATACTTTTTTGGGGGGAGACACAGTGTACATATATAAAACTTTTGATGTTCCATTCATGGAACCAGCTAGAGGATGAAGGTGAACTCGGGGCAAAGGAGAAAGCTCATCTAAGAAACAGAAAACCAAGATATGGGCAGAAAGACAAATTAGAAAAGAACAAATCCACAGACGATGCACAAAAGCGTGAAAGGACTCTGGGATGAGGGCAAAACCATGTGGAATTTGGGGGCGAGAAAGGGAGAGATCTTCACTAGAGACAACCTCATGAAACAAATTAGGAACTGGCTAGGACTACTATCTTATCCGCTGTACTGCGGCAATCTCTGCTTTAAAAGCACATAGTCGGGGGCGCCTGGGTGGCTCGGTAGGTTGAGCATCTGCCTTTGGCTCAGGTCATGATCCCCGGATCTTGGAACCCACCCCGAGTTAGGCTCCTTGCTCAGCCGGGAGCCTGCTTCTCCCTCTCCTGCTCCCCCTACTTGTGTGCTCTTTCTCTCTCTCTCTCTCTCTCTCTCTCTGTCTCTCTCTGTGTGTGTGTGTGTCAAATAAATAAATAAAATCTAAAAAAAAAAAAAAAAGAAAAGAAAAGAAAAGAAAAAAGAAAAAGAAAATAAACCACCATCCCGTTCCTTTCCCTCCCTACATCCCTCATCCCCCCAAACTACACATCCCAGAATGCAACACGCGCCCCTCGCGAACGAGCGCTACTCTCAGGGAGCAGTGACAGCCTACAATTCCCAGGAGGTAATGCGATCCCCTGCCCACAGCTATGCAAGACTCTGGGCCGGGGATCTCGGGCCATAAAGTCCACTTCCAGCTCACCTCGGAGCTCCGGGAGCCTTTCAGCACCTGCTTGGTGAGCGCGATCACGTCCGTACCACAGGTGTTCACCTTCTCGGTGAGGAGCCCCTTCACAGACTGACCGAATCGCGCTTGCGAATCTGGTGTCCCAGTCGCCATCACCTCGTCTAGTGAACGTCTCAGTTTGGGCAACGGCGAGTCGCTGGGGCCAAAAGGCGTCAAGACGGAAGGAAGCGAGTTGGTGTGTCTCCACCGTGGGGTGAGAGGGGGAAAGGAAGGGACGCATGCGCCCAGCGGAGATTGACTTTAGCTAACTTTAAATTCGTTTAAAATATTCAGTTGATATCCTGAGGAAGATAAAGCCCAGGCAGATGTCTCTGGTGGAAGCAGAGGACAATTTCAGTATATCTATGGGTTAGAAGGCCTGGATTATAGTCCCTACTTCTGCTATTTAGTAGTGTGACTGCAAATTTCTTAAGCTTTGAGTCTTGTGTTCATCAGTACGAAGTAATAATAATCAAGTCTCCAAAGAATTACGATTATGAATTAAGGCCATTCAGTTCAATTTTAATAAAATTTCATTTAGTAAATATCAAACTGTGCTAGGCGGAGGGTAGAGAAAGAAAATATACAGACCGTGTCTCTGAGGAGCTCCTGGGCCATGTGACCAGCCATGTAAACAGCTAATAAATGGAGAAAATGCTCAATAGCTTTAGTAATTTTTTATGATAAATGATCAGTTTTTTTCTATTAAAAGCAAACTTGGATCATCACCTTGGAACTGAATTAATATCTGCAATGTTTCATGTAGCTCTATTTCTTTTTTAGCTAACGCACAAGAGATGAAAATGGTGTTATATTGTAAATTTTGTTCAAATAACCTGTACTCAGTATCAACATTACTTTCTCTCTAAGTGTCTAGATTCATGTCTCTGTTGCTTCTTTCATTTAATTCATGTTCTTAATTTTATTGAGGTATAGTTTATGTACAATAACTATCTTCTTTTTTAGTGTACATTTTGATTAGTGGGACAGAGGTACACACCTGTGAACTACCACAATTAAGATACACTACCTGTGAACTACCACAATTAAGATATCACCCCCAGAAGTTTCCAAGTGCCTATTTGCAGTCTATGTTGTAAGCAACAACCGATCTGCTTCCTAATGCTATAAACTAATTTGCATTTCTAGAATATTATATAATTGGAATGATACAGGAAATATCCTTTTTGTCTCGCTTCTTTCAGCATAATTTGAGAATTATCTGCATTGTAGTGTGTATCACTTGTCTGCTCCTTTTTATCACTGAGAAATATTCTGTCATTTGACTATCTCATTTTGTTCATCCATTCACCTGTGGCTGGACATTTGGGTTGTTTCTACTTTGGGGCTATTATAAATAAAGCTGCAATGGCATTCATATATAAGTCCTTTTCTGGGTTGTTTTCATTTATCTTGGATAATATCTAGGAGTGGAATGGCTGGGTCATATAAGTGTTTAATGTTTCAAGAAACTGCCAGAAGTGCCTGGGTGGCTCGTTGGTTGGACCTCCAAACTCTTGGTTTCAGCTCAAGTCATGATCTCAAAATTGTAATCACAGAGTCTTGGGATCAAGTCCTGTGTCAGGCTTCTTGCTTAGTGGGTTGTGTGCCGAAGATCCTCTCCCTTTCCCTCTGCCCCTCCCCCTTCTCACTCTCTCTCTCAAATAATAAATAAATATATCTTTAAAAATAAATAAATAACTGCCGGGGCACTTGGGTGACTCAGTCAGTTGAATGTCTGCCTTTGGCTCAGGTCATGATCCCAGAGTCCTGGGATCAAGCCCTGTGTCAGACTCCCTGCTCAGCCCTGTGTCAGACTCCCTGCTCCCTGCTTCTCCCTCTCCCTTTGTCTGTCCCCCTACTCATACTCTGTCTCTCTCTCTCAAACAAATAAATACAATCTTTAAAAAAAAAACAAAAAAAAACAAAAAAAAAAACCCTGCCAAACCGTTTCCCAAAATTTTTATCATTTTGTGTTCCTGGTAACAGTGTGGGGGACTCCAGTTGCTCCACCCCCACAAATTTAGGAAAAGACTGTTATGTAGCCATGGTAACAGGTAGCCACCTGTTGTAGACCGACTGGCCACTGAAGGGTAGCCCCCGTGATCCCCATCTTATGGTGTTCATATGCTTGTGGGATCCCTTTCTCTTACATGTGGGCAGGACCTGTGTCTTGATTCTAACCAATAGAATATTTACAGGTGATGGGAGATACATGATTGTGTATACATAGTTATGTGATTACAGAGAACACGGGCCCATCTTGCTGAAGTCTCTTTCCCCTTTCCTGGCTTCGAAGAAGCAAGGGGCCATGTTGGAGAACTCCACATGCCAAGGAGCTGCTTCTGGTCACTGAGAAATGAGCCTCCAACTGACAGCCAGCAATAAATAAATAAGAAGCATTCAATCAAACAGCCTAAAGGAACTGAATACTACTAACAGCCAGGCAAGTGGGGGAAATAGATCCTTACCCAGTTGAGCCTCCAGATGAGAACCCAGCCCTGGTTCACACCCTGATGGCAGCAGCCTTGTGAAACCCTAAGTAGGTGGCCCAGAAAAATTGTAGTTGGATTCCTGACTCATAGGAACTATAAATGTGTGAGTTTTTTCTGTTTTTTCTTTTAAGATTTTATTTATTTGACAGAGAGAGAGAGAGATCCCAAGTAGGTGGAGAGGCAGGCAGAGAGAGTGCAAGGAGGAAGCAGGCTCCCTGCTGAGCAGAGAGCCTGATGCGGGGCTTGATCCCATGACTTGAGCCGAAGTCAGAGGCTTTAACCCACTGAGCCACCCAGGCGCCCTATAAATGTGTGTAGTTTCAAGCCACCGTTTGTGGTAATATCATTATACAGAAATAGACTAATATACCACCAGAACTTGTTTGAAATCTGTTCAATCAGTTATTGACAACCAACCTCAGTTAATCCCTTCTACAAATCAAGCAATCAGGGTCACTACTGAAAAGTCAGTCATCCAGGAACCAATCCATGCCAAAATTACCCCTAAGAAGGCCAACCAATCAACAACAGTCTCACCCAAGTAACACTTCTATAGATAATATCAACCTTCTTATGTCCATCAACCCCTGAAGTTTATACTTCCCCAAAACTCTGTTATGATAAGCAGCCTGTTCGGCTTAGAGAAACTTCCTGCTTGCCTTTATTATAATAAGCAAATTCAGTTTTGTCTTTATATGTCATATATTGACCTATAGTCTTACTGTTTTTGATAATTCTAGAGGTTCCAGCGAGATCATTTTGAAGACCTTCGTTGGCAGCATTCCAGGGATCCTTAGTTCAACAGGTGCACTTGCTGGACCTGTATAAGATCACGAGGCCTGGATCTTTGTATTAAGTAATTAGACCTTTCGGTCTGGAGGTTCACCATTTACTTATGAAATCTAGGTCTTTGTACAAGGTTATAAGACCTTTTGTTTGGTGGTATATTGTTTGATAAATATTTTTGCTGTTAAACATAATTCTGGGGCACCTGGGTGGCTCAGTTGCCCAGGTGCCCCTAATGTCAGGGGCTGTATTTATGACTTAGTATGTTCCCCTTACCAGTAATAATAACTTGCTTGAGTCTGGGCTTTTCTAGAGACGATCATCACACTAATGTTACAATTTAGTTTCCCCAAGCTATCACTAGTACAGTCAACTTGAAAAACAACATACCAATAATGGGACCCTTCCCAAAGTCCTAAAGAAGAAGTGCAAGATACACCAATAAATATTTGTCACGACACCCAGAGACGCTATACTTCAGCTCCATCAAGGTTGATAGATTTTCTTGTGTAGCTTCTGAGTTCTGTTTCATATGTTGCAATTAGACTGTCCCAGTGAAAAAGTACCCAGACTCTGTACCTATTAAATAATTACTTCCTATTTCCCCCTCCCCTCCAGCCCTCTATTCTGATTTATGTCACTATGAATTTATCTATTCTAGATGCCTCTTGCAAGTGGAATCATACAATATTTGTCCTTCTGTGTCTAGCTTATTTCATTCAGCAAAAGTTTTTCAGTTAATCCATGTCGCAACATGGATGTTTTAGAACATCATTCTTTTTTATGGCTGAGTAATAGTCCATTTTGTGTGTATACAACACATTTTGTTCATCCATTCATCTGTTGGTGGACTCTTGGGTTGATTCCACCTTTTGGCTATTGTGAATAATGCTGCTATGAACATTGGTGTACAAGTATCTATTTGAGTTCCTCTTGTCAATTCTTCTGGACATATATGTAGGTATAGAAATGCTAGCTCAGACAGTAATTCTATGTTTCACATTTTGAGAAACAATCATACTTTTCCACAGAAGCTGCACCATTTTACATCACCACCAGCAATGAATGATGTTTCCAATTTCTCTGTGCTTTCACCAATACTTGTTATTTTCTGGGGTTTTAAAAAATATAATAGCCATTCTAATGTGTATAAAATGATAAGAGTGTTTAGTTTTGCAAGAAACTGCCGAACTGTTTCAAAGTGGTTGCCTTCCCACAAGCTACAAATAAGAGTTCCTGTTACTCCACATTGGTCAGTATCTGGTATTGTCAGTTTTGGGGATATTAGCCCTTCGAATACATGTGTAGTGGGTCTCACCGTTGTTGTAATTTGCAATTCCCTAATTATATATGACATTAAGTATCTTTTCATATGCTTATTTATCATCCATGTATCATCTATGGTGAGATGTCTGTTCAGATCTGTTGCCCATTTTTAAATCGGGTTGTTTTCTTATTGTTGGGTTTCAGAGTTCTTTGCATATTTTGTATAGTAATCTTTTATCAAATATACGTTTTGCAAATACTGTCTCCCAGTCTGTGGCTTGTTTCATTTTTCTAACAGTGACTTTCATGATGTGGTTTTGAATTTTAAGAGAGTCCAACTTATCTTTTTTTTTTCTTTTATGGATTATGCTTAGAGTGTGTATCTAAAAAGTCATCACTAAACTGAAGGTCCCTGAATTTTCTCTTATGTTACCTTCTATCAGTTTTATAGTTTTGTGTTTTACATTTAGGTCTATGATCCACTTTTTGATAATAACTTCTGTGGAAGGTGTAAGGTCTATTGTGTAATGTTTTCCTTTCTTTCTTTCCTTCCTTCCTTCCCTGCCTCCTTCCTTCCTTCTTTCCTTCCTCATAAGGATGTCATTGTTCCAGCATCATTTGTTAAGGGAACTAGCCTTTCTCCATTCAATTGCCTCTGCCACTTTGTCAAAGATCAGTTAACTAATTTTTTAAAATATTTTATTTATTTATTTGTCAGAGAGAGAGAGAGAGAGAGCAAACACACAGGCAGACAGAGTGGCAGAGGGAGAAGCAGGCTCCCTACGGAACAAGGAGCCCGATGTGGGACTCAATCCCAGGACACTAAGATCATGACCTGAGCCGAAGGCAGCCACTTAACGAACTGAGCCACCCAGGCGTCCCAAGATCAGTTAACTATTTTCATTCGTCTCTATTTCTGGGCTCTCTATTCTGTTCCAGTGATCCATTTGTCTGTTTTTCCCAGTAATGCACTGTCTTGATCATTGCAGCTTTACAGTAAGTCTTATATCAGGTAGTGTCAGTCCTCCAACTTTGTTCTTCTGTATTGTGTTGGCAATTCTGGGTCTTTTGCTTTTCCGTTTTTTAAAAGATTTTATTTTTAAGTAATCTCTACACCCAACATGGGGCTCAAACCCGCAACCCCAAGACAGAGAGTCACATACTCTACCAACAAAGCCAGCCAGGTCCCCCTCCATTACCTTTCTATGTAAACTTGAGAATTAGTTTTTTAACACCTACAAAATAACTTGCTATGATTTTGATTAGGATTACACTGAATCTATAAATCAAATTGGGAAGAACTGACATCTTATAATACTGATCTTTCCTATCCATGAACATGGCATGTCTGTCCACTAATTTAGATATTTTAACCCACTGAGCCACCCAGGCGCCCCTAATTTAGGTATTTTAAAATTTGTTTTGTCATAGTTGTCATTTTTATCAATAAAATATAATATTTTATTATATGTGCATAATACATTTTATTCCTAAATACTTAGGGTTTTTTTTGTTAATATAAATGGTATTGTGCTTTAAATTTCAAATTTCCAATTCTTCATTGCTGACATATAGGGAGCAATTGATTTTTGTATATTAAAAACTTGCATCCTGCAACTTTGTTATAATGGCTTATTAGTTGCCAGAGGGCTTTTTTGTTAATTCTTTGGGATTTTCTATATAATCACATCATCTGCTAACAAAGGCAGTTTTATTTCTTCCTTCCCTATCTGTATACTGTTTATTTTGTTTTATTGCATAGCTAAGACTTCCAGATCTATGTTGAGTAGAAGTGGTGAGAGAGGACATCCTTGCCTTTTTCCCACTTCAGGGGCAAATCATCTAGTTTCTCACCACTAATATAAATATTATATTAACCATAGGGTTCTTGTAGTTGTTCTTTATGAATCTGGGGAAGTTCCTCTCCATTCCTAGTTTGCTTAGAGTTCTTATTGTGAATAGATGTTGGATTTTGTCAAATGATTTTCTGCATATATGATCTTTCTTTTTCAGCCTGTTGATGTGAAGATTATATTGACCGGTTTTCTAATGAATACCAGAGATAAATCCCACTTGGTCTTGATACATAATTCTTTTGATATATTGTTAGATTTAAGTTGCTGATATTTTGTTGAGGATTTTTATGTGTGTATTCATGAAAGATATTGGCCTTCCTTTTTGTAATGTCTTTTTTTAAGGATTTTATTTATTTATTTGAGAGAGAGGGCACACACAAGTGGGGAGAGGAGCAGCAGGAGAGGGAGAATTAGACTCCTTGCTAAGCAGGGAGTCTGACATGGGGCTCAATCCCAGGACCCTGAGATCATGACCCAAGTTGAAGGCAGATACTTAATGGACCGAGCCACCTAGGTGCCCCTCTTGTAACGTCTATCTGGTTTTGGTATTAAGGAAATTCTGGCCACATAGAATGAATGAGGAAGTGTTCCTTCTGCTTCTGTATTTTGTAAGAGATTGTTGAGAATTGGTGTAATTTTTTCTCCTTACGTGTTTGGTAGAATTCAACAATGAAGCCATCTGGCCTGTTTTAAAGCATTTCTCATTATTGATTCAATTACTTTAATAGATACAGACCTATTCAGACTATCTTGTGTGAGTTTTGACAGATTATGTTTTCAAGAAATTGGTCCATTTCATCTAAGATATCAAAATTTGTGGGCATAAAGTTGCCTATAGTATTCCTTTACTCTTCTTTTAATGTCCATGGGATCAGTACTGATAGTGCCTCTTTCATTTCTGATATTAGCTATTTATGTCTTCTATCCTAGAAAAAAAAAGCCAGGTTTGCCTGGCTTGAGGTTTGTCAACTTTATCGATTTATTGAAGAACCAACTTCAGGTTTTATTAATTTCCTCTGTTGTTTACCTGTTTGAAATTTCATTGACTTCTGCTTTAATTTTGATAATTTATATTCTTCTATTTGCTTTAGGTTTATGCTGATTTTCCTTCTGTAGTCCTAAGGTGGAAACTTATATTATTGATTTAACATTGCAGTCTACCCTTCCAGAGATGTTTTATGCATATAAACCAAAACAGCACATATATTCTTCTTTTTTTTACAGAAATGGAAGCATTCAATACAAGCTATTCTTACTTCTTTTCCTTTTTAAAAGATTTACTTATTTGTTTGACAGAGAGAGAGACACAAGTGAGAGAGGGAACACAAGCAGGGGGAGTGGGAGACGGAGCAGCAGGCTTCCTGCCGAGCACAGAGCCCAATGCGGGGCTTGATCCCAGGACTCAGATCATGACCTGAACCGAAGACAGATGCCCAATGACTGAGTCACCGAGGCAACCCACATAATATTCTTATTTCTACTTCTTTTACCTACCAATATATTTTGGAAATCTTCCAATAATAAGCACATTTCTTCCTTTTTCTAACTATACTTTATTCTGATCTCCTATTGATGGGGCTTGTATTGCTGGCAGTTATAAACATGAAATGATTAGTTTTGTACATTGAACTCTGTGACACATTCAGGATAAATTCCTAGAGTTGGAATTATTGGTTCTAAAGATACGTATGTAGTTTCAGTTTATATTAGGAGAAGTAGAATACCACGGCTGAGAGCAAAGAGCTTTACACTGCTTAAATCCCAGCCTCTCCATGGGCAAGTCTTTGTGTCTGTTTCCTCGTCTTTAAGATGGGAACGGTCATAATTATAGCACCTTATGGAGTTGTTACAAGAATTAAGTGAGGGGGACGCCTGGGTGGCTCAGTTGGTTAAGCAGCTGCACTTCGGCTCAGGTCATGATCCCAGCGTCCTGGGATCGAGTCCCACATCGGGCTCCTTGCTCAGCAGGGAGCCTGCTTATCCCTCTGCCTCTGCCTGCCATTCTGTCTGCCTGTGCTCACTCTCTCCCCCTCTCTCTCTCTGATAAATAAATAAAAATCTTTAAAAAAAAAAAAAAAAGAATTAAGTGAGGGAGGGGCGCCTGGGTGGCTCAGTGGGTTAAAGCCTCTGCCTTCAGCTCTGGTCATAATCTCAGGGTCCTGGGATCGAGCCCCACATCGGGTTCTCTGCTCGCAGGGAGTCTGCTTCCTCCTCTCTCTCTCTCTACCTGCCTCTCTGCCTGCTTGTGATCTCTGTCTGTGTGAAATAAATAAATAAAATCTTTAAAAAAAAAAAAAAAAGTATTAAGTGAGGGATACCTGGGTGGCTCAGTCGTTGGGCAGCTGCCTTTAGCTCAGGTCATGATCCTAGGGTCCTGAGATTGAGCCCTGCATCGGGATCCCTGCTCAGTGGGGAAACTGCTTCTCCCTCTCCCACTCCCCTTGCTTGTGTTTCCTCACTCACTGTGTCTTTCTCTGTCAAATAAATAAAATATTTTTAAAAAAGAATTAAATGAGATAGTACATGTAATACATGGTAAATTCTCAATAAAGTCATTATTTTGCCAAATTGTCAGAGGAGTTGATTAGAAACAGGAGTAGTGATTCTTTCCCTCTAACTACAAAGTAGACATTATGGGAGATTAAACTTAATGGTCTCAGATTACTTTTTTTCTTAAGATTTTATATTTTTAAGTAATCTCTACACCCAACATGGGGCTCAAACTTACAACCTTGAGATCAAAAGTCACATGCTCTGCCTACGGAGCCGGCCAGATGCTCCAGTGTTCTCAGATTTCTTAAGTAAAAGGTAAGATTATCTGCTAAGCATGAAAGAGATGGAGTTGAGGATGGGGCTTGAAGTTTAGAGGAGTCAGTGAGGTAGAAGTAAGGGTGACAATCTTTGGACTTGAGGAGATAAAGGAACTAGGAAGTTGGGATGTTGGCTGATCGTCCCTCATGGATTCTAAAGTCATGTGGGATGACAGTGGGATTGGAGAGGAAAGATGTGAGTTGGGTGCCCAGATCTTAAATCTTAAATGAAAATGAGCAACCAGAGGTCAGTAAGTAATGGCAATAACAAAGGTTTGAAACTTCAAAACAAGCAAGAATCTGCTCCACCCAACGGTGGAGAACTGGTGGGCTGGAGGCCTTGGGGAGGGAAGAGAATGTCAACAGCGGTCGCCTAACCTGGACATTCGGTGTCTTTACTCGGGAAAACAGTAGGGGAAGGACTGTCCTAGAGAAGGGTCCAGTTTAGATAAGGTGGGAGATAGAGAAAATATTCTATAGATAAATAAGGAAAACAAAGAAATGTGTGTGTTTTAGAGAGGGACAATACCCAAGGGCTCCGGGGAAAGGTTTTGGAGAGAAGGAAAGACACAACTGGAGGACAGTAGAGAAGAATCATAAAGCGAGATGGGGATGAGCATAAGGCTAGAGGGAACCTCAAGCCAAGAACTCAGTGTTTTGAGAGCTGGTGAAAGCCATGGATCCTCTCTCCAGAAAAACATGTATTTATACATACATGCAGAATTTGCGTACAATTTTGGTAAGATCCCGAGTCCACGGACACCCCGTGTTTTAAAGTAAACTTTGTATTGAAGTATAGCACGTGTTCAAATAAATGGGGTCCATCTCAAAGTGAATGTACTTGTGTTACCAGCACCCAGATCAAGCAACAGAACACGACCTGAAGCCCCTCCCCCGAAGCCCCACCCTACATCCTCTTGCAGTCACTTAACCACCCGCCAGGGTAATCATCACCTGATTCTAGATCATCACGTGATTTTAGAACCACAGTTTCGTTTTATATGTTTCTAAAATCTATGTAAATAAAATCACACACTGCATTCTTAGGCGTCTGGTTTCTTCACTCAGTCTTAGGTTTGTGAGTTTCATCCACGTTGGTGCACGTGGCTGCCATTCATTGTGTCATCTCTGTCACCCACTGTATGATGCGTGACAATTTATTCACTCAACAACTGATAAATACTTGGGTTTCTTCCTAGTTTGGAATTACTACAAACAGTGTAATAATGCTTTTGAACGTGCCTTTGCTGAAGGTATGCATAAGCGCTGTTGTTTAAATACCTAAGAATGAAGGTCCTGGGTCATAAATTCAGCTTATGTCTAGACAAATGGGGCTTATGTCTAGACAAGGAACAAAGGAAAAAAGGAAAACGGGCATTCAGAGGAAATGGAATTCATAAGAATTTTCAGTCTGAATTCTGGTATAAGAGTCACACAGGATGTTTTGCATCGATCATTCATCAACATTGAAACCAAATTAAAATAACAGTCATCAAAGACTTGATGAATAAATCCAAAGGGAGATTCTTTGAAAAGATCAATAAAACTTTTGGCAAATCAAGAAAAAATAGAAAATGCACATTTTAAGAAATACTAATTGCCAAAATCGACTCAAGGAGACTCAGAAGAATTGAGGAGTCCCACACCTATGGAAGAAATTAGAAAATTATGTTAAGGAGTCATCTCTCTGAAAAAAGGCACTGGGACCTGACACTTTTCACATCACCTTGCTTTAGAACTTCAAAGAATAGTTCACTTCCATGCTGTTTAATTTGCTTAAGGACATAGAAAGAGGTGAAAGTTTCTCTAGTAACTTTATGAAGTGAATAAAATCATAATACCAAAACTTGACAATGCGTATGTAGGAATACCACAACTCAATTTTTCATATGATTAGAGATGAAAAAGAAATAAAATCCCAAGTAATACAAAGAGAATTCAATTCCGTATTAAAAGAAGATGCTCTAGATAAGTTATTGCTAATCTAGGAATGGTTAGATACCAAGAAATCTATTAATGTAATGCCTCTAATAAATAAGTCGGTATTTGTCAAAGGTCTTTAAAATATGCATGCATAGGGTGCCTTTGGCTGGCTCAGTTGGTGGAAGACATGAGTCTGATCTTGGGGTTCTAAGTTCTAGCCCCACGTTGGATGTGGAGATCACTTAAAAAAATAAAATCTTGGGGGGCACCTGGGTGGCTCAGAGGGTTAAAGCCTCTGCCTTCGGCTCAGGTTGTGATCTCAGGGTCCTGGGATCGAGCCCCGCATTGGGCTCTCTGCTCGGCGGGGAGCCTGCTTCCTCCTCTCTCTCTGCCTGCCTCTCTGCCTACTTGTGATCTCTCTCTCTGTCAAATAAATTTTAAAAATCTTAAAAAAAAAAAAAAAAATCTTGGGGCACCTGGGTGGCTCAGTCGGTTAAGCATCTGCCTTCAGGTCAGGTCATGAACCCAGGGTCCTGGGATCGATCCCCCAGGTTGGGGGGGGGGGGGTCCCTGCTCAGCGGGGAGCCTGCTTCTCCGCCGGCTCCCCAACCCCAACCTTATTCTCTCTTTTGTGCTCATGTGGTCTCTAATAAATAAAGTCTTTTTTTAAAAAATAAGCAAAAATTTTAAAAAATAAAATCTTTAAAATAAACACATGCTTGGCCCTTGGGTAACAACAGCACTCTTTAGAATTCTATCCTAAGAAAATATTGATGGTTATACACAAAGCTTTCACTACAAGGCTATCACTTAATGTTGTTTAGATGAAGAACAAAGACAAACAGAAACAACCTAAATGTCCAACACCACAATACAGAGTCAGTTAAATAAGCTATGCTAACCGCAGGATATACACACAATGGAACAGCAGACAGCTACCAAAAGTAATGCTGTAGAAAAGTCCTTAAAAAGCGAAAAATAGGGGAGCCTGGGTGGCTCAGTGGGTTAAGCCTCTGCCTTCGGCTCAGGTCATTATCTCAGGGTCCTGGGATCGAGGCCCAGGTTGGGCTCTCTGTTCAGTGAGGAGCCTGCTTCCCCCCTCTTTCTCTGCCTGCCTCTTTGCCTACTTGTGATCTCTTTCTATCAAATAAATAAAATTAAAAATAATAATAATTTAAAAAGAGAAAAATATCCATGCCCCCCAAATGCAGTATGACCTCATTTTAGTTAAAAAAAAAAACCACACATTTCAGATTTTTAATTTATTTTGAGCTATCCACATTATCCAGATTTTCTGCAATTATCACATGTAACTCATAATATGATAACTCTATCTCTCTTAAATAAATAAAATATTTTTTAAAACTCTGAATCACATTTGAACACTTTTTTTTAAGTTTTTTTTTTTTTTAATTTATTTGAGAGAGAGAAAGAGAGAGAGTAAAAGCAGGGTGAATGGCAGGTAAAGGGAGAGGATGAAGTAGGCTCCCCGCTGAGCAGGGAACCCGATGGAGGGATCGATCCCAGGACCCCAGGATCATAACCTGAGCCAAAGGCAGACGCTTCTCCGACTGAGCCACCCAGGTGGCCCACATGTGAACATGTGGAGTAATGGGCAACCAGCCAGTCTAGCTTACAAGGCTTTGCCAGTTCACCTTCATGACGAGGTCCCCTATCTGCTGCCTTCCTGATTCATTCCAGCAGCCCACACCCTAATTCGTACTCCTCAAAGTACAGACACTGGCAGACCACCCCCAGAGATGGGCAGAAATTCCATCTCCTACCTTTGTGAATCTCATTTAGTGGGTCCTGGATGCCTGCCTGCGGGCTCACCTCTTCTGTGATGCCTGACGCCAGGAATGTCCGTTACTTCTCCTGGCGATTTCAAATCACTGATCAGTACTGATGGAGCCCCTGAAGGTTTCCGGCAGAAGAGGAGAACTTTGTCAGGAAGATCTACTAATTCGAGCTCAGAGAAACCAGGAAGCCCATTTGGTACGATGATGATAGGCATAAATATTAGCTGAGCACTTACTTCCTGCCAGGCAACGCTTCCACCTGCGTGATCTCCCTTGAGTCGCAACGACCCCGGGAAGTAGATTCCATTCTTAGTCCCACTTTACAGAGGAGGAAACCGAAACTTAACACATGAACATAAACTTAAGTTAATACCAGATGATCCCATGACCTAGCAATTCCACTTCCCGGTATACCCCCCCAAAGAATTGAAAACAGAGACTCAAACAGACCCTTGTATACACGTGTTCGTAGCAGCATTTTTAGCATTTTTTTTAGCAGAGCAAAAAGAGGAGAACAGCCGAAGTGTCCACAACTGATGAATGGATCAACAAGAGGCAATATATCCACATGACGGAGCATCAATCATAAAACGCAACGGAGTTCTGACATGTGGATGAACCTCGAAAACATGATGCTAAGTGAAATAAACCAGACACACAAAAAAACAATACTGCAAGACTCCATTTACATGAAATGGGCATATTCATAGAGACAAAGGAGATTAGAGGTGGCAAGGAATGGGAGGGAAGGGGAGATGAGAATTATTTCCTAATGGGTAGTTTCTGTTTGGGGTATGAAAAAGTTTTGGAAGTAGGTTGTGGTGATGGCCTTATAACCCTGTGTGTATATTTAATGCTATTGAGTTGTATACTTAAGATGGTTAAAATGGGGGGGGTGTGCCTGGCTGGCTTAGTCAGTGGAGTGTGCAACTCTCAATCTTGGGGTTCTGAGTTCAAGCCCCATGTTGAAAGTAAGCATAGAGCTTATAAAAGTAAATAAATAAAAGTAACAGTTTTTATAAAAGTAAACGTTTTTATAAAAGTAAATAAATAAATGAATCTTTTTTAAAAAGCGGGGGTGGGGTGCACTTTTTTTTAAAGATTTTATTTATTTATTTGATAGACAGGGATCACAAGTAGGCAGAGAGGCAGGCAGAGAGAGAGAGAGGAGGAAGCAGGCTCCCAGCTGAGCAGAGAGTCCGACGTGGGGCTCAATCCTAGCACCCTGGGATCATGTCCTGAGCTGAAAGCAGAGGATTAACCCACTGAGCCACCCAGGCGCCCCGTGGGGTATATTTTTATAAAAGTAAATAAAGGAGCAGAGTTGCGCATCGGAAGCATGCTGGGCCCATAAAAGTAAATAAATAAATAAATAAATCTTTTTTAAGAAGTGGGGGCAGGGTGCCTGGCTGGCTCAGTTGTGAATCATCTGCCTTTAGCTCAGGTCATAGTCCCAGGGTCCTGGGATCAAGTCTAACGTCAGACTCCCTGCTCAATGGGAAGCCTGCTTCTCCTCCCACTCCCCCTGCCTGTGTTCTCTCTCTCGCTGTGTTTCTATCAAATAAATAAATAAATATTTAAACATTTTTATAAATTAAAATGGCAAATTTGACGTGTCATATATATGTATTATATTGTTTATATTATAAAATATATATTCTTATATAATATATAGTTATATTACTTAATATTTATACATCACATTTTATTATTTATATTATATGATTTATATTTGTGTACCCTTATAATATTCCTATTTATAATGTTAATGTTATTAATATTATATGTACACATACATATAATTTTTAAAAGTAGACTCCATGCCTAGCGTGGAGCCCAATGTGGGGCTCAAACTGACGACCCTTGAGATCAAGACCTGAGCTGAGATCAAGACTCAGAACGCTTAACTGACTGTGCCATGCAGGTGCCCCCTTTCTGTCACTGTCTTGTGTGACCTTATACAGGATTGACCTTTGAAGGCTTCACACTCTTTGGCTGTTAAATAAGACTGGATAAAATGTCTTTGACAGTCCCTGCTGGCTGTAACCTTCCTGACAACATCATCTATTCATGGGTTTTGATTTTACAACGTGGACAGTCCCAAGCCTTGATTCCTGAGCCAGATAACCACTTGCTGCTGGTGCGTGCTGTGGACGTTGATGGATGGGAATTGCAGGGATGGAGGACCAGCTGTCTTCCCCTTACCCAGCCCCCCTTCTTAGGGGTTTGTCCTGGAGTTGGGCCAGCCCTTGAGGAGGCCTCCACTCCTCCTTCCTCTCCTGATTCTGGGAGAGGGCTCAGGCCTGGCCGGGCTCCAGGATAAATTTCCACAAGGCAAGAGATAACACAGCGCCAAGGTGAAGATCAGGACAGCCCTTAAAAAGGCCTCCTTGCACTCTAGCATTAGCTGCTGTTCTTCCTCTCCATAGCTGTCTGTCCTGCTTGCCGGCACCCTGCCACCATGTGGGAGCTCCTGGCTTTTTTGCTGTTCGCCCTTGCCTATTTCTTATGGCCCAAGGCAAAGCGCTCCAGTGCCAAATATCCTCGGAGCCTCCCGTCCCTGCCCTTGGTGGGCAGCCTGCCGTTCCTCCCCAGAGGTGGCCATCCGCACGTGAACTTCTTCAAGCTGCAGAAAAAATACGGCCCCATCTATTCCTTTCGTATGGGTACCAAGACTACGGTGATGGTGGGCCACCACCAGCTGGCCAAGGAGGTGCTTGTCAAGAAAGGCAAGGAATTCTCTGGGCGGCCCCAAGTGGTAAGCAGTGCTCACTACCTCTTCTCTCTCACCAGCCCCGGGGGGTTTTGCGGTTGGTCACCAAGACCATGCTTGGAATGACCCTTCTGGCTCCTGTAATTCTTCCTAAAACAAACTAACAGGACCATGGGTGGGGTTCCACCCCTCAGACCCTACCCAGCCTCTAAACCAGGCAGGAAGAATCAAAGGAAGACTTCATTTTCTGGGCTGTCATATGGAAATGGATGATGTTCTCTCTGAGTCCTGACTCCCCTAATTAACTGAGGTGGTATATGCCAAGCCCTGAGCCCAATGCCCAGTGCAGTAAGTGCCCCATTAATAGCCCTTAGGAGTGCTACTCTTCATATGGGAAATGGGATTAAAATGATGACTGTCTTCTCTGGGAAGGGGTGAGGGAAAAGTACCCTGGCTTTTGGAAGGTGGGGAATGCTGTTTCTCTGGAGCTATCCCCAGCTGCCCAGGGCCACAGCAGGACTGACACAGGCTGGCATTTCTAGGATGCTGATGATCTATCCTGCCAAGCCTCCTGTAATGCTCCTAGGGGAGGAAAGAAGGTATACATCTGGGAATACTGCCAAGCCCCATCCCAGCACCTTGCTGCTGAGTATGCTCTTGAGCCCCCCAGGCAGGGCCTCCTAGCCACTTACCTCTGTCAGGGCCGAGGGTTGATTCATTTTTCCTTGGACAAGTCAGCCAGGTCTTCTGGCCAGTGGCCTCACTCCCAACACTCCGGAGCAAAGAAGAAGGAAAATGCTAGCCAGCTGGGGCTTGCAGGTCACAGAATATAAAGAGGGGACGCTTTGACCTTATGCTTTGAAGTCCCTCTGGGAAGAGGTGGCTTGGCCAAGTCCAGATTGCATGCTCCAGGTGGGGCCTTCTGGTGGGCACACAGTCTTGCAATGGAAGGGCAGAAAGAGGAGAGGCTGTTACACCTGCAGCAGCCCCCAGAGGGCCCAGGGAGGGGCAGACATCTGGGCAGTCCTGTCTCTACCAGCCCACCTGCTCCTGCCCCCGGGACAGGTGCCATTCAGAGAGCTTATCCCATCCATGACTGCCTTCCCCTGGTCAGAAAGTGGTAAGAGAGAACACAGGCCACTCTGTCATTGAACCCCCAAACCCCTGCATTCTAATTCAGGGTCCCTTTTTTCTCCTTAGTCTGTGTCTCTGATGGAATTGGGTGTAGAGGGGTCTCGGGCCCTGCCCTACCAAGGCCTAACAGTCACGGCAGAGTAGAGCAGAGGTGTCCCCCATGGGGCTCAGCATGACAGGTACCTCCCTTTTCCCTCAGGAAGGGTGTGGGGGGCCCAGGGCAAGGGCAGGTCATTGATGTCTGATTCTCCAGCCTTTTCTGCTCTCCAAAGGTGACTCTGGACATCCTGTCTAACAACCGAAAGGGCATCGCCTTCGCAGACCATGGTGCCAACTGGCAGCTGCACAGGAAGCTGGTACTGGCCACATTTGCACTGTTCAAGGATGGCGACCAGAGGCTAGAGAAGATCAGTGAGTGCTGGCTGGCCCCTGGGGCGGCTGGAGAGAGAAGGGACCAAATTTGGGGGAGGGGGACGCGGGGGGGGCGGGGGCGGCGTGTTGCCGGCAATGGATGGCTCAATCTAGTGCTTTCTTGGCTGCTGCTGCCACCTAGTGGCCATCTTCTCTATGTCCCCAGCTAAGATGGAACTAGGAAGGAAGGATGATGCTGCTTCACTCCCCACCATCTTGCCCCTCTCTCTTCCCAGTTTGTCAGGAAAACAGTTTACTGTGTGATTTCCTGGCCACCCAGAATGGGCAGTCCATAGACTTGTCCTTGCCTCTCTTCCTGGCGGTGACCAACATAATCTGCTTGATCTGCTTCAACTCCTCCTACAAGAATGGAGATCCCGCTCTGAGGATCATAAAGAATTACAACGACGGCATCTTGGATTCTTTGGGAGTGGATAATATGGTAGACATATTCCCCGGGTTGAAGGTGAGGATGAGGCCAGGCCCCACCTTCAGATTCCAGCAATCCTGTTCCCAGTTCTTCTTCCTGCCTGGCTCCAGAACCACTTTTTTTCCCCAACCACCTCAGTCACAGTGACCTCTGTTCACCTCCTCTCTTTTTAAAATCTTGCCCCTTCTCTACAAAAATAGGTCTAGCTTTTAGCCATGCATTTGTAATATTCATGATAATGGCTCTCCTTTATTTACCAATTGCCATATGACAACTATTAAGCACTCCACAAGCATTAATCATGTCGTTCCCCTTAAAGGTGGGTTTTATTATCCCCAAATGAGAATACAGGCTGAGAAGTTAAGGAACTTGCTCCAGACTCCAGACTCAAGTATATCTTCATGCTAACAGCTGGGAACACAGCAGACCCTCTATCAGTAGACCCCCAATCAGTGCCTGATGTCTGATTCAGTGGGGAAGGGGAGGTGGAGATTCTCCTTTTCCTCTTATGTGAAATTGTCCTCATTGTCATTAATAATCCCATTCTGTGTCCCCTTCTTGCCTTCCATTTTGGCTGAAGGTCTGGGTTAGAGTGGAAACTCACCAGAGACCAAAAGCTGGGATCTGCCTCCAGGAGGGATTCTGGTAGCTGGAGAAACAAAACAAAAGACGCATGGATTTGATACTTTTCTCTACTTGCCAGATTTTCCCCAACAAAACCGTGGAAAAAATGAAGAACTGTGTTAAAATGCGAGATGAGTTGCTGAAAGACATCCTTAGAAAATGTAAGGTAGGTGATGGAGCAGTGGCAACCGTGAGTTAGGTTGAAGTGTCATGAAAACAGGGATAGGGCCCATTTTGGACACTTGGAGTATCCTTAGCACCCAGCAGAGAGCCTGGCCCACAGTAGGTGTTCAATAAAAAGCGACTTAACTCATGAATACGGGTGAGGAAGTAAGGAACTGCAGAGGATCTGAGAAGGAACCCACTCACTCCCAAAATTTAAAGAGAGCCCTCCCAGCTCCACAAACTCGTAGGTCCTGCCTCATCGTACCCCGGTCCCTCACTTCCAGAGGGAAGAGGCCTCTGTGTCTCAAGGCTCCAGATGGAAGTATGGCAAATATTCCAGTGGGGTCCCTTCCTTGTCACTGTCCCCCTACCTCACCCAATCAGGAGAACTTCAGCAGCGACTCCATCACCAACCTGCTGGACATACTGATCCAAGCCAAGATGAACTTGGACAATAACAACACTACCTCAGACCGGGACCCAAAACTGCTTTCAGATGAATACATTCTCACCACTGTAGGGGACATCTTTGGGGCCGGCGTAGAGACCACCACGTCTGTGGTGAAATGGACTGTGGCCTTCTTGCTACACAATCCTCAGGTGGGCTTCTTTTCCCTACTCTTCACTCCAACCACTCTTCACCCCAGCCAGATCCACCTTTGGCCCCAGAAAGAGGGAGCAGGAATGCCCTCCGCCCTTCTATGCAAGGTGCTTGGGCTACCTCCCTCCTCACCCAAGCGATAGGTGGCTTTGGCCCTAGGGTGGAGCCACCCCATCTTTTGGAAACAAAGCCTGCACTGCAAAGCCACCGCTGGGAAAAGTCTGAGCAGTCTGGATGAGTCTGGGTGTAACAATAGGATTCTTCTAAGCCCTTGCTCCTTCTGGGCTTAAGCACGTTGGTCACACCCATCCATCCCGCTCTGGCCCTCAGTTGCAGAAGAAGATCCAGGAGGAAATTGACCAGAATGTAGGTTTCGGCCGCACACCAACTATGAGTGACCGGAACCAGCTCCTCTTGCTGGAGGCCACCATCCGAGAGGTGCTCCGCATCCGGCCTGTGGCCCCCATGCTCATCCCCCACAAGGCTATCGTTGATTCCAGGTATGCCTTCCCTCCTAACAGCACAATACTGCTTTCCAGCCCACCAGGTCCCTCCTCTACCGCCCCACCCCCTCTCTGCTTGCCGGTTGATCTAGACTCAACCATTGACCATGAACCTACTGATCAGTGTATCCGCCACAGATCTAACTGACCTCCCACAGGAACTGCCTGCTCCTCTGGAGTCATGTGGTCTGGAATGTAAGACCAGGTGCTCTGTGCTCCTACCCAATCCAACAGCCACAACGCACAGGTGCGCGCACATGGGCGCACACACACAGGCACCAGCTCAAAATACACACCCACATGCCCTGACTTGAATGTCCATGTACACAAGTATTGATACATAAGAGTCAGCCAGGAATAGGGTTGGAGAAGGGCTGGGTTCGTATATGATCTGGCAGAAGCTGGGGAAAAGCTGAGGGAGGGGACATGAGGATGTACAGGGCTTTTTCCCCCAAGGAGGGACTGTGGAGGCGCGGCGCTGGGCAGTTTGGGGAGGGTAGCGTTTTAGACTCCCCTTTCCTCTCCCTCTCCGGAGCAGCATTGGCGAGTTTGCCATTGACAAGGGCACAAGCGTCATCATCAATCTGTGGGCACTGCATCACAGTGAGAAGGAGTGGCACCAGCCAGACCAGTTCCTGCCGGGTGAGTCCCTTTTCTGTCCTGCTCCCAAGCCACACAGCCAGCCTCCCCTCCGTGCACCAGTGTCCCATCCCCATGCTCCCTCTGCTAAGATTCCTACCAGAAAACTCCTGGCTCCAGCTACATGAACCTGTTGACAGCCCCATTCTACCCTAGATTTACCCCAACTCTTTACAGCCGGGTTTCCCGCGTTCCCCTTCCACCAACTGCAAATGCCCTCTAAAAAGCCCTCTGGGTGTCTGGCTCCCATGAAGTCAGCACCTCTCCCCTGGGATGGTGGCATTTTCAGTCATCAATACTGCCTCCTTTCCATCCTTCCTGAATATTGCATTTCTTCCGTGTGAGTAAGGGCTACCCGAGAACTGAGCTCTATCTCTCCTCAGGCTAGGGATCCCCCATGTGAGGCTGTCCACCTCCTCGGGCGGGGGCTCCCTGGGCAGGGCCACGTCTCCCCCTTGGTCAGGACAGAGCCATTCCTCTACTTACCCCTGCCATGGCCCTGGCTGACACCTCCCCATGTCCACAGAGCGCTTCTTGGACCCCACAAAGAGTCAGCTCATCTCTCCATCGCTAAGTTACTTACCCTTCGGAGCAGGACCCCGCTCTTGCCTAGGCGAGACCCTGGCCCGCCAGGAGCTCTTCCTCGTCATGTCCTGGTTGCTGCAAAGGTTTGACCTGGAGGTCCCAGATGGCGGGCAGCTGCCTTCCCTGGAGGGCAACCCCAAGATGGTCTTTCTGATCGATGCTTTCAAAGTGAAGATCAAGGTGCGCCAGGCCTGGAGGGACGCCCAGGCTGAGAGTAGCCCCTAGAGGCTGACTCCCCGTTGTGTGCTGCCCACAGGCCCAGAATCAGAGCTGTAACCCTGCCCCTCCCCAACCTGTCCTCCCTCCTCCCGGCTCCCTACTACCTTCTTACCCAGCCTGCCGTCCCTGGTAGTGATCCGCATAAACAAAGACACTTTTCTTCCTGGTCCCTGAGCAGTTCATTCGTTTGTTCATTTGTTCACTCATTCTTCACAACAAATATTTATTGAGCACCTGTTCTGTGCCCCTCACTGTCCCTGGACCCTCGAGCTCCCTGGTTTCGTGAGGCTCACACTTTAGCAAGGACTGACCAGAGACTAAGGGCTTTGAAGTCAGTTTGACTGGGTGTTAGGGATGTGAGGAGAGAAGCGCAGAAGTGGAGGGCAGCCACTGCGCGTGCTTGGGAAGGGAGAAAGCAACCCACGCTGAGGGAGAAGCGGGTGGAAAGTTCTCGAGGTGGGAGAGGTCAGTGTGGTAAGAGCAGAGCAGATGGAAGGGAGAGTGGTTCCTGATGACTGTCAGATTGGAGATGGGGCCAGGCCCCATGGAGCCTTTGTTAGTAGCAGGAAGGGGTTGAGCTGTTTATTCCTAGTATGATGGAAATCACTGGGCAATTGGGGGGGGGGGCTGGTAAACATGAAAGTGGGAAGGTCTGGTTTGTTTTTTTGTTTTTTTTTTTTTTTTGAGAGGGAGGGAGGAAGAGAGAAAGAGAGAGAGAGAAAGGACACACATGGAGGAGCAGAGGGAGGGCGAGAGAAAAATTCTTGAGAAGTCTCCATGCCCAGCACAGAGTCCTACTTGGGGCTCGATCTCACAACCGTGAGATCAGGACCTGAGTCCAAACCAAGAGTCAAATGTTCAACCAACTGAGTTACCCAGGCACCCCTGGTTCGTATTTTCAAGACCACCCTAGTTGCTGAGTGGAGATTGGTGTGAGAGGGATGAGAGCTGAGGAAGGGCGGAGGTGGTTGTGCTGGTCCAGGAGAGCGAGGTCATGGTGGCTCAGCCCCCTTGGCCATTGCAGTGGAGATGGTGAGAAATGGTGGGATTGTCTGTATTTTGAAAATGAAGCAAAAGATCTTGTTGGATCCAAACAGGCATCCCTGCCCATACCTGAAGGTTTGGACTGGGGTTGGGGGGGTGGGCGTGTAATCCACAGACTCAACCCACCACTACATTTCCCTCTGTCTTGGTCTCCAAAGACCAGCAGGTCTCCTTTCCCTCGAGCTGTCCTAGAGTAAACACTGCCAGGAGAGGGATCTGCAGCATCTGGCTCTGCCCTGCTCCCCACGCTACAACTCCAGGATGTCTGTAAATGCCTCACTAGAAAATGGCTCCCAGACTTCTCCAAACCTTGAAACCAGCATCCAGACCTTGGCTACTGGCCAGTTTGCAAGTGAAAGATGTCCCAAGACGCCCCCAGGGAAAAACTGACCCTTGCCCGTTAGCCTAGAGAGAGGCTCCTATGCCAGTTGTCTGGCGCCAGCTGGGCCAGGGTCAGATCCTCAACCCAGTCCTTCTCTTCTGACTGGAGGAGGGCTCTGGAAGGGCCAGCAGGGCAAGGCTGAGACCCTGTCTGGCCATGTTTTCAGAAGAAATCAATGGAGCCCCTGCAAGGAAGAAGGAACAACGTTTTCAATTACAGCACGCCTTCTTCCTTCAAAGAGCTTTGTTAATCCAGTGGTAAGAGACTTCCTTACTGCCCTCCCCCCAGTTCAGCCCTGGCCTTTACTGGACAGTAACCCCATGGTCTTGCTAAAGAGCCCAAGGAAGAGTTTGTAGGCAGCCGTGGCTGACCAGCTCCCATCACAGCCTGGTGACATGCTGACAACGCAGTGGTCTGGTGGGAAAGGGTTTAACTGCAGGTGGCCCCTCCCTCTCCCAGGCTCCTCTGCCCCCATCAGCTGGTCACTGGTCTAGAGCCAGACCACCCTCAGTTTAAAGCAGAGCGGGGCAAATCGGCTGGAGCAGAGGTGAGTATTCTCTCCAACTATTGAATCAGATCATGGAGGGGCAGGGAAATGAGAGACTAATTTTTCGTTTTGAAGATGACAAAACTGAGGGCCAGCTAAGACAAGGGCAGGGGAGGTGACTTGCCCTAAGTCACACAGCTCCTGAGCATCAGGGCTGGGATGAGAACCCAAGATTTCAAGGATGCATGAAGAGAAGCTAAACATGCTTTGTTAACCATCCCAAGTCCATGCAGAAAGGGCTCTGTGGTATCTGGCCCGGGAGAGTACAAAGCTGAAGGTCCTTTCAGAAAATGACCTTCTGAACCCTGACTCCTGCCCAGAATGCCCTCCCCGAGCCTGGAAGCCCTTTTCCCATTGACCTAACTCCTCCTATCTTGAGTCTGAGAGTGTAAGCCATATTGTAAGGCATATCTCACGATCCCCAGACCACCGTGCTTGTCCTCTTGTAGCACTTGGCTTCTGTTCCTTGGTACTGAACCCCAAGGGCACCTGAGCACCTGCTTGGGCTCAAAATGGGTACAGTGTCCCCCAAAGGCACTGCCCACCCCTATGTCTCCGGAAGTCAAGACTGAATCTTCTCATGTTCCTTATCCTGCCCATCGGTGGCACCTGGCAATAGATTAGAAACAAAAAAGATTGAATCCAATGCTCTAAATTCCTTGGCTAATTGGTCCAGTGATAAACAGACTATCCCCTTAGGCAGAAGGAAGGCCAGACCTTTGACACAGCTGGAAGGTGTTTGTCAAGACTCCCACAGTCACATCTGGAGCCTCAGAATGCCCTTAGTCAATGATATATGGTAAATAAACATGAAACAACCAGTTCTCTGGGGCTGCTGCTGGGGAACAACCATGATTTGTAGTGTCTGCCAATTGCCATGATGTAAACAGTTCCCACTTTGAGCAATTTCAGGCCACCAATGCGATGTCCCGGAATATGGCATTGGGAAGAGATGCTCGGTAGCATTATATGCTATTTGCCATTATGTTATATAATAAATACTATGACTATGCGATACCATTACTAATGATACTATTATTTGCACCATTCATAGATATAAATAACCTCAAGGGCACAGATAATAGTAATGTAGTGAAATAATTAGGAAATGATTAGGTTTTGAGTATTTATGACCTTTGTTTTTATTATGAGGTATTCAATTGTGGGTTTATATAGTTCAGTTTTTTTTAATGGTTATTTAATAAACAGCTCATAGAATTCCTGAACATTTAGGAAAGTATTTACTTATCTATTTTAAGTAGGCTCCACGCCCAAAGTGGGGCTTCAACTCACGGCCCGGAGATGAAGAGTCACATGCTCTACGAACTGGGCCAGCCAGGCGCCCCCAAATTCCTGAAAATTTAATAATCAGCTCTTGTGAATCAAAACAGCTGGGCCTCCCAGGAGAAATGGGCTGTCCTTGTCCCTCAGAAGGGTGGCACCCCAGAGTCCCCATTCTGAAGGGAAAGACTCCTTCCCTGGCGCTCCCAGTGTGGAGTAGGGGTGGAGGAGACTGAGTGACTGGTCTGGCGCCTTCTGGTGGCCATCAACCCTGGAGAAAATGAGGAACTTTCTCCAGTCACACTCCTGGGTTTCAACACCCACCTCTGGAGGAGAGAGAGTCAGGGAGGACTAGATGGGAAGACCCAGGTTCTCGTCCCCAGCCACCCCCCAACTCTGCCCACCTCGGTCCAGGCCCTGGATCTGAGGCCTATGGCTAGCTTCTTGAATCAATTTCCTCATTTGGGGGAGGGTCGGGGGGTGGGAGTAAGCTCTAACTTACCACCTGTACTGCCCATTATCTGAGGCTCGGGGGACGGGGAAAAACAGAAAAGGCCAGGTAAGCAGGGGAGCTACAGAAGACAAGAGCTCACTGGGGCACCTGGGTTGCTCAGTGTTTAAGCCTTTGCCTTTGGCTCAGGTCATGGTCTCAGGGTCTTGGGATAGAGCCCCACATCAGCCTCCCCACTCAGCAGGGAACCTGCTTCTCTCTCACACTCTCCCTCTGTGCTCTCTAATAAATAAATAAAATCTTAAAAAAAAAAAAAAGATAAGAGGTCAGGCTGTGCAAGCAAGTTGTCCCCATGCTGTCATTTACAGACCCAGTGAGCACGGGCAACTTACTAGGCCTTCTTAAACCTCAGTTTGCTCAGCTGTACTATGGGTAGCTGAGTGTGTGTAGAAAGGGTACCACCAACCTCAGAATGTTGCTGGGGGTCAGATGTGGACCTATGCAATGCATTGAGTGCCTTGATAAATACTGCCTTTACTGCCATTACCTACAGCCAGATCCACAAAATAAGTCCTTTTCTAAGGATGAAGAAGCAGGTGTTGTTCAGACAGGTCCCTCTGAAGGACAGGACCCCTGGGAACCCCTCTCCCCCCGCCTTGTAGCCCCTGATGATCCTGCCTGCTGCCCCTCCCTCCTTCCTCAGCTGGGGCATGCTGGCAGCTGGGCGTGGGTAGAGGGCCCAGAGACAAACTTCTCACAGTTCCAACCCAGAGGGAGTTTTGTAACATTTTCCAGTGGGACTGGGTTTCTGTAGACTTCTTGGTAAGAAGACATGCAAAGGAAGGTTATACTGGGGGAGCAGGCTTAGGGTGAGGAGAAACTTCAGATCAAACCAAATCCTCTTCTCCCCTCCAAGCCACTGGGAGTTTCTAATTCCTGAGAACTGTACAATGTTTCCTGGGGGACTCACCCTCCCTGAGGAAGTTAGCATTGATGTGCATCCCCTATCCAAGGGGTGGTGCTATTTCAGCGCTGAGGGGCTCTGGCAGGGGTGCCCAGCTCAGTGAGGTGGCCTCTGGAAGCTTCTGACGAAGCAAGAGGGAGCAAAAAGGGGGATAAAGAAGACCCTGAGGAAACTGGTTCACCTTCCACTATGCTGCTTGCCTGCTCATTACCTTGCTCTGGTTCTCTCTCCCCTTTGAAAAGAAATCAAAAGTTCTTCATGTGGCTTGGGAGCACCGGGTCTTCGGTGTTCAGTGTTCAAATTCTGGCTCTACCACTTATGTGCTGTGTGATCTTGGACAAGTTAGTCAACTTCTCCGAATGTTTCAACCCCTTTAATAAAGCAGTCCATACCTCAGATGGCTGTTTTGAGGCTAAAATGAAAAAACAAAACAAGATGTAGGTAAGATGGTTGTACACAACCCAATAATGTGCAGTCAATAAATAGAACAATCAAGACAAATTAAAATATTTTTATTACCAGCTTACTACTCCGCATCTCCGCTCACTTCCCAGAATGCAGTTATCTACAGAGATTAAATTGCTTGCCGCCTTAGACATTGTGCCCTCCCATGCTTCTGTGGGCTTTTCAGCACCTGGCACATAGTAGATACTCAATAATCTGCAAAACGGATTTATCCAGACCTTCCCTAGAATTCCCTTTACACCTTTCTGCACCTGGCAAGCTCAGCTTAGAGAGGCCCCTGCTCCGGACAGGACACTCTATACCCCCAGGTGGCTCTCGTCCACAGCACCCTGGGCACACAGGCTTCATGGTACTAAATGCTACTAAAGCTGTTTTCATGCCTTTCTTCCCCTTGGGACCATTAGCTCTTCTAAAAAGGAGCCTGGTCGAAGGCATATTTGCATTCCCAATGCCTGTACATGGTAGGTGCTTGATAAATCATCAGCCTGAGTGAGGCCAGTCACATGCCTCCAGGCTAGGAGCCCACATCCCAAACACCTCCCAGGACCCACTGCCTTTCCAGGTAGGTTCAGACAGATACTCCAGCTGGTTTGGCCCACAGTCAGCCAAACCCACTTTCCCCTCCTTCCTAGTCAAACCCTGTCCCCCACCCACCCCTACACCAGGCTGAAAACAGAGGAAACTGGAGAATAGGGAGCCTCTTGAAATAATTGTTCATCAAAGCTATCCTGTTTTGTGCTTCAGAGCACTGGTGTCATCTCCATCTGAACTCGGTCACCTGGGGATAGAAAATGAGGAACTCGGTGACCCAGGAACCTGGGGTGCGGTGAGGGGCACGGTGAGGTCTGCTCCACAGATCTAGGCATCTAGGGAACTGGCACAGCCTCCAGCATGCAGCTGGCAAGAATCGCACGTTTTTGTGCCATTCAGACATTAGACTAAGGAAGGCAGGAATGACGTACTCCCCAGTCCTTTCCCGTGGTTTTATTTATTTATTTGACAGAATGAGCAGGAAGAGCAGCAGGCAGAGGGAGAAGCAGGCTCCCCACAGAGCACGGAGCCCAATGCAAGGCTTGATCCCAGGACCCTAGGATCATGACCTGGGCCGAAGGCAGACACTTAACCGCCAAGCCATACAGGCACCTCTCCCATGGCTTTAGAACAGATCTGTCTCGGGCGCCTGGGTGGCTCAGTGGGTTAGGCCGCTGCCTTCGGCTCAGGTCATGATCTCAGGGTCCTGGGATCGAGTCCCACATCGGGCTCTCTGCTCAGCAGGGAGCCTGCTTCCTCCTCTCTCTCTCTGCCTGCCTCTCTGCCTACTTGTGATCTCTCTCTGTCAAATAAATAAATAAATCTTAAAAAAAAAAAAAAAAAAGAAAAAAGAACAGATCTGTCTCTAGATGCTAATATGGTTCCCCTGGGCTTACTTGGAGGAGCTCAACAGGTTAGAGGGAACTAGGCAGCAACCATCCCACTAGAGTCCCTGAGGGGCCAGAATTTTTCTGGCCCAGGGTCAAAGAGGGGGACGGGGGTCTGTCTGGCTTACACGGGGCTCTTAGGCAACAATGCAGACTGCTGGTTAAAGCCAGGGACTCGGGAAGGCAATGCTGTCAGCATCCCCTGTTGGCCCATTAGGGAGAGGTCCACTGGGGGAGGGGCACTGGGAGGGTCCCAAGAGGCACACCAGATCACTTTGCCCAAGGAGCAGCTGTGCTGGGTGGCGGTGTTCCCCTTCCTAGGCAGAGGTTGAAGCCTGTTCCTTCCCTTAGAGCAGGGATTTATAGCTGCTTGGAAGTTCTAGGAGGACAGTCTCTAGCAGGGGGTAAAAGGACAGTTTTAGGAAGGAATGACTGGCTCACAGTGGGAGAGGCTGGCACACCTGTTGCTCTCCCAAGGCCTAAAACACCAGTTCTCAGGTCCCTGCCTGGTACACAGCCCTCAAACGAGGCCCTGTGATTCCTCAGGATTCCCCGCATCTGTACCGTTCACTGCATCTCAATCTACCTCCTCTTGCTGACCATTTCACATGGGTGCTTTGTCTTCCTGCCTGTAACCCAACTTCCAGAGGGCACGGACCTTGTCTTCTCTACTTCTTTTACATCCTCCTCAGCACCCAGCTCAGTGTTGGGCACAAAGTGGGAGACTCAGTAACATGTTTTGTATATTGAATTCCAGGGCCCATCCAAATTTCTATTATTTTTTTCCCTAAAGATTTTTATTATTTTGAGGGTGCCTGGATGGCTCAGTGGGTTAAGCATCTGCCTTCGGCTCAGGTCATGATCTTGGCGTCCTGGGATTGAGTCCCGTGTCGGACTCCCTGCTCGGTGGGGAGCCTACTTCTCCCTCTGCTCCCTGCTTGTCCTCTCTCTCAAAAAAAAAAAGAAAAAAAAATTTAAACTAAATTAAATTAAAATTAAGTAAAAATAAAAGATCTCACGGAGTGCTTGCATTCTTTCAAATGCTATTTTAGCTTCTAGGTGTCTAACAGAACTCATTTCGGCTTTTCTTTGCATTTTTAACCTATTTGTGGGATTTTACAAAGTATTCCAAACCTCAGAAATATACCCTTGGCAGAGAGAGGGTTTGTCCCCAAACCCTCAGGACAAAGTGTGGCCTCAACAGGACTGCCCCCCAACGTGCCCTGTGCCCCATAGGCTCCCCTCAGGCCAAGGGGCTTGCTCTCCCCTGCAAGGTGCCTTCTCACAGCCTGTGTGGAGAAGGGAGAAGGGCCTGCAGTTAGGAATCTTGGGGCACAGACTCCTGAAGTCTGAGGGAAGCGGGGAGAAAAGAACAAGGTGTGCAAGAAAAAAAAACAGTCGCGTTTTGGGGATCGATTTTATTTGGGCTTCTCACAGTGGTTACAGCCACTCTGTCTTCAGAACAATCACAGCACAGGAAATGCGTCACCGAGACTGCCCAGAAAAGTCTGACCAGCGGAATCTTATTGCTTAAAATACACATATTCACAACAACTGACAAATGGTGATGTGCCTCACACAGGAATGTGTTAGCATTTGCAAATCTTCCGACTGTAGCACCAAACCCTCGGCCAGACCAAGCCCTTTCTTCTTGTTCACCGGGCAAACCAGATTCAGTCCGATCTCCCCGGCCTCCTATCCAGTCCTCCGGCTCTCTCTTTCCATCTCTCTCCTGGCAGGGGAGTCCCGCTGGCAGGGGCCAGACTGCGTGACCGCTGGAAATGAGCCTGGCTCCGGCGGCTGCGTTCACTTGTTCTCATGCCTGGAGGGCAGGAGGCCGCAGTGACCCCAACAGTTAGCGGGCAGACCCGCACCCCACTCCAGCCGGGGAAGGAAACTTGAGAGGGCCAGGATTCATCCATGTGATCAGTTAACTGAAGCAGGATTCATTTTGGTAAAACTTCATCCCCTCTCAGACTTCAGTGAGTTGTTCGGGATTTTTATCTTATTATTTTTTTTTTTTAATTTTTTTTTTTAAAGGTGGAAGGCCAGGCATCCGAGGGCTGCTGACGCACTCCCGCCCATTCTTGCCACACGCCGGCTTACTTGCGTGCACGGGGCCCTGGCAAAGAGAGGTAAGCCCTGTGGCACTGCGGCGTCTGCCAAACTGTCCTGGCAATTCCGGCCGGGGCCAACGGCTGGGCCACAACTAGTCCCAGATTTGTCACTGAAGATCCATCCAATCCAGCTTCGGAAGGCCCACCTTTGCCTTCTGTGCCGAGTGGTTTTGAACACCCCATTGGGGGCTGATACTGAGGGCCAGGAGGAGCCGAGGGAGGCAGAAAGGTTCAGGGCACATTTCCACTTACAGGGGAACAGAACACAGGCCTCCGAGTGTCCACGGAGCAATGTGCAAATTGCAGGGCTGGGTAGAGGAGAGAGAGCCTCTACTCCGAGCACAGTTATCTCTGGCAGACGTCAGGGTGGGGGTGGGGGGTCGGGGGGGGCTGCCATCGACGATGCTGCTGGATACACCCGAGTACACAGTCAGACATTTGTTCAGTAAACAGTAAATGTGTAAAATAAATTACCTTGAGAGGGCCATATCTGCTCCAAGCGTGTGGTTGATGCGAGCACAATGGCTGCCGTTCAAAGTATATTCACAGGAAAACAGGGCTGGGGGCTCACACACGAGACAGACACACACAGGTTATCCAAAAAGTCATTGTACACAGACTTCACTTTGTTCAACATGGATTTTGGTTTTGTGGACTCCAAACGCAGACACTCGTTCACCTCACAGCCTTGGATTTGTCTATTTTTGTACATATATATATATTTTCTCCCTTTCTTACTGTAACATCAACGCCTAATGTGAATATCATCGTTCAAGAGGGAGGGGGGGAAACCAAACTCTTCATATGAACAGCACTGGACAGGGAATGTGAGTTTTAGCTCTTTGCTTTCTCCATCAGGTTATTCCTATCAAAGCTCGACTGGTTATCTGAAGCCAAACCACAGTAATAAGGATCCGGCGGTCCTTCCGGACCCCTGCCTTCGCCCTCCTACCTGGGCCACTCAGGCTCTTTATGGAGGCTACAAAAATCAGCCAGCCCACTCAAAAAGGGGGCTGCGGAAGGGTAGGGGAAGGGCATGAAAGCCACAGATAACCAAGCCATTTTTTCCCCAAGTGGTCAGTTTAAAAATAAAAACAAAAACAATACAACAGAAGAACTTATTCAGAATCAAGAGAAAATACTGTGTAAAAGCCAGGCCATGGGGCTGCCCTTTCTTAGGACCCACAGCCCTGCAGACTGTGTTGGGTGGGGAGAAGACCCTGGTCACCTACAGGCACAGCCCGAAGGGTAGAGATGTGGCAAGCTACACCAGATGCTCCCCCACGGCTTGGGCTCTGCTGTGCTCCCACGGAAGTTCCGAGAGAGCCCCCACCCAAGCCTGCACACAAAACATCTCCTCCCGGCTCAATAGCAGCCAGGCTCTTTGAAGGTCAACTTGGGATAGAGCCACAAACTTCCCTTTTCCAGAAGAGAATTCTTGCCGGCCCGCTGGTCAAGTCCTTGTTTTCAGCTTGCTGTTGCTGTTACTGTTGTTATTGTTGTTTAAGGAAAAGCCAAAAAGAAGGTGATAGAATCTTTCACCCTGAACCAGGCTGTGCCAGCCAGAACCTGCTGGGAAGGGCCCTCATGAATGCACTGTGGTACATCGACCTCATGACCAGGGATTTGAGGGAGCAGTAGGCCTCCTACCAACCTTGTTAACTGCCTGTCTGCTCTCATCCTCCCCCAGGACTAGCCCAGTTCTGTCTCGGCACACCTTGGCAGCAAAGGGTGACAATCCCTGGGCCTCTGCGGGCTTCCTTCTTCACCCAGGGCTGAGCCCTGCCACCTCTCCTGGACTGAGACACAGAGAAGTTCTCTTAAACCAAACACCAGAGCACAAATCCACTCCACCACTAAGAGTCACCTCAGGGCACAGTCTCGGCCTCCTCCGTCGGGGCCTCGGAAACACACATCTCTCTGACCCGGGCAGGTAGCGAGATACGACTCGAAAAGAGGAAAAGGGGACAGGGTCGGGTATGAGGAACGAGTCAGAGAGCGAGCCACCCTGCTGGCCCTCCACGACACTGTGCTCCTGTGGGCGGAGAGGCCTCCGCTCCCCAAGCGGTACCTGGAGGTGCGGGAAAACGCAGGACTGGCGGGGAGGGGGCGAAGAATGCAGTGGCGGCACCACTTTCTCTGAAAGTCATTTAATGCTTCTCTCCTGCTGCTCCCCTACCCTGGTTGCTTTGCCAAGTTCTCCGGCACGGGCCGGGCCTGCTCTAGCTGGGGGAGCTGCTGCTCTGCGAGTTCGGGGAGTCCTGCTCATTGATGGTATTCAGCAGCAGGCACGCAGGGGGCCGTGGCAGGTGGGGGTGCCCGGGCTCTCGGGCCTGCTCCTCGGAGGGCTGGCAGAGGCCTTCCTCCTCGTCACCGGGGGGCCGCACATGGCAGCTGTCGCAGAAGTCCAGGGGCCCATCCAGAGCATCGTCAATGAGTGTGTTGAACTCCTTGAGATCGTCGTCGTGGTGGCCTCGGCTGCACACACATACCTCAATGCCCGAGTCACCCGTGAAGCGGCGATGTCTGCCGGGCGTCTTGTCTTTGCTATCGGGGAGGCCGCCGCCCTGCTCTGAGCTGTAAGCTCTCAGCAGCTCCTCCTTACAGTCGGAATCTTTGTCCAGAAAGGCCCCAGGGTCCAGCTCCCCCAGGCCGGCCACAGAGCCACTGGGCTCCATTCCAGGGGCTTTGGTGGCTGCTGTGCTGGCGGGCACGTCAGAGGGCTCAGGGTCAGCGATGCTCGGAGGTCTGGTGCTGCTTCTGCTGGGCCCAGACAAGGGGCTGCTCTGCGCCCCCTGGGGGCCCCTGGTGGGATCGGCGCCTGGGGGGCTGCCGCCTGGGGGGCCACACTGTGCGGGCAGCTGCTGCTGCTGTAGCTGGAAGGCACTGTACGGTGGGGGAGGAGTCGGAGGTCGGTTCACCACTTCCTCATAAGGAGGTAGTAAATAGTTTGGCAAAAACCCTAAAACGGGGAGGCAGGGAGGAGAAATTACTGCACTGGCAATTGTTCGAGAACAGCCTGCAAAGCTCGCACTCAACATATGTCTCTTCCCACCCCCAGTACACCCACGGGGGAGCAGGGGCTGGCCCCAGCTCTTGCTCATGGGCAGGGCACAGGGGTGTGGCAATTTTGTGCAGAAAGAGGGACAGACTGGGAGTGACCTAATCTAGCTCCATGAAATCCGAGAGCCCCTGAAGCTGCTTCACAGGCAAGACTTCTGCCCGTCTGGAGGTAAGGCAGAGGGTTAGGCAAATGGGGGGTGGCCAGGAGATCATTTCTGCCCAGAGCGTATCCGTTTCCACATGCCCCGGAGTCTCGTGTTTCTCGCTCAAACTGTGTCCTCTGCCTGTGTCCCATAGGCCTCAGGGTTGGGGATCCTAATTTAAGACTCCATGACCGCCTTTTTCTTGCCCCCCACCCCCCCACCCCCGCTTTCCAGATGTATGGGCCATGAAAAGGCCCTTTTTCTAGGAGGTTGGAAATGTGTTCCGTCCCTCACTTGAGTGTGGCTGGAGATGGTCTGGAAAGACAAACCTAACTTCATCCTGACTCAGATTAGAAGCCAGTGGGTTACCAGTGAAGGGTGAGGGGCCTGCCAAGGCTTATTATCAGCCTTCCAGGTAAGTTATCTTTTGAATGTGCTGAATGTCTCAGGGCACACATGGTCTGGTTATAAGAACTGCTAGCATTTATTGAGCACTTACTATATGCCAGGCACTGAGCTAAACACTTAAAACCCTTCTAGATGTGGAATTCCAGACCTGTGAGCACTTTATTCTGTAGAACACATGGCAGAATGGTTTTAGGACAAGATGGACCTCCCTGGACCCTGTGAGGGTCATGTGTAAGGAGCCCTCAGGGAAGTCAGGTGAGTGTCCTTCAGGGAGTCACTGAAGTTTCTCAGTTCTCGGGACATGCCAGCATTACCCACCCCCAATTCCTGCCCCTTTCATGGCAGCTTTTGCTCAGGGATGTCACAGAGCGCTAAGTAAAATGGGAATATTTCAGGCCACAGGCATCTAAATCTTGGTTCACTCACATCGTACACCATCTGACCACCTGCCTTAAGGAAAGCATCAGTTAAGCATCAGACACCTGGTCAGAACCCAGCCAGGGTGGGGCTGGAACAGCCCAATGGCTTCAGGCTGCCCCGCCCACAGCACCAGCTCCTCTGTGCTACAGGTGAGCGCCCCTTGACTCCCCAACCTGTGCGACTCCGCACTACGCTGGGCGAAGGGGCCCAGCAGGGCCCACGGTCTGGCGGCTTTGGGTATACATACTGAAATAAAATGGCAGCGCTGAGTAATTGTGGGCTTCCCGGTAGGCAATCAGGTTGATTTCATGCTGCCGCTGCTGGGCCTGAAGGCGATGCTTGGCTCGGCGGTGGTGGCACACGCAGCAGCAGCTCAGGATGATGATGATGGTCCACACCAGCCAGAACCCTGGGGGCAGGGAGGCAGGGCAGAGAGGCACACAGGCGCCGTGAGCACCAGCCAGAGCAGCGGCTTTCCCAACACAGCAGTCCCCGGCCGGCGCCCACCTGGTCAAAGCTGGCAATGTCAGGCCTCCCTGGGTGAAGCCACATTTGGAACCCGTGTTCAGTTTCTAGAAATGTTCGTGCCCGAGTGAAAGATGGGATGGGAGAGGGCAGGAGGCCCCCCTTCCCAACGCCACTGAACCTAGGTTTCGGGTTTGGCGAGCATTAAATATGCTCACCTTTTAGGACATCTTCATCCTCTCTTAAGGGATCTCTGAGAACATGATTCTGGCTTTCTGGTTACCCATCTCCCACCCCTCCCCCAAGCCCTGCTCAAGACCTTAAGGCCAGCTCCCAGCCTCGCTTCCTGCTACTACTCCAGGCTGCTCACCAAAAGCAAAGGGCCCCTCAAAATCCCAGGAGATTAGCAACTACAAGGGGCCTCGTGGGTTCTCCTGATAAAGGAATTCTTAGGGTTCTCTTGATATCACCAAAAAGATTATGGGTTCTTCTCTACCACTTACACTGGTATAACCCAAGAGTCACTCAAGTTACAGGTGGAAAAATTCTAATTGCCTCAGGTCCATCTCTTCCCTAGAGAGTGTAAATGACTTCCTCCGCTCTTGATATAATCTGGTACAATTCCATCTCCTAGAGTTGCAAATAACACTCCCACCTCCCTTTGGGCTGTGATTTCATTAGACTCAGGGCCATTAGCAGGCTGCCCCTCTTTCTTCTTGCTCCAGAGAGGGGTAGGTAAGGGAACAGGGGAGAAGGCCCACAGCCCTCTCTTCTACAGGCAGACTATTTTTTTCTCATTTCCCACTGTGTTCTTGGATCATACTCAGAGAATCTTGACAGACCCCAATATAAGACCCCTACTCCAATCTTCAATTATAAGCAGAAAATCCTTTAAAATTTTCTTAAATCAATGAGCAATTTTGCTTTTAAAAAAATACATATATATACATATGGAAGAGACTGGAAGGAAAAACACAAAAAATAGTGACTTATCTTTAAATAGTGGGATTATAAAAAATTTCAGGTTCTGCCTTCAAATTATAAAACTGGAAACAAACTAAATCAAACTTAAAAATACCTATGACTAGAGGCGCCTGGGTGCCTCAGTGTATTAAGCCTCTGCCTTCGGCTCAGGTCATGATCTCAGGGTCCTGGGATCGAGCCCCATATCGGCTCCCGGCTGAGCAGGAAGACTGCTTCCTGCTCTCCCACTGCCCCTGCTTGTGTTCCCTCTCTCGCTGTCTCTGTCAATTAAATAAATAAAATCTTTAAAAATAATAACAATAATAAATTTCTGGATAGGTTTTGAAATTCCTCTGGGAATGACATGAATCATTAAAATATATTCACAGAATACTACTTCTGACATATAAAGATGTCTCTAGTATTAGAATGAAAAAAGCAAATTACAAAACAGTATAAAATATAATCCTACTTTTTTTTCTTATAAAAAAAAAGAGCATATATAAACATCTAGAGGGATGGTTAGGAAGTTAATCATGGGGCTACTCCCGGAAGACAGAACAGTAAAGTTTCTGGTACCAGATCCCCCCCCCCTTTTTTTTTTTTTGCTAATCTGCATTTCTTTTTATTTTATTTTATTTTATTTAACAGAAAGAGAGAGAAGCAGGCTCCCTGCTGAGCAGTGAGTTCAAGGAGGGACTTGATCCCAGGACTTTGGTATCATGACCTTAGCCGAAGGCAGATGCTTAACCGACTGAGCCACTCAGGCACCCCCATTTCTAATTTTTCTAAGATGAACATATACTTCTTTGAAATAAAAAGAATACTTTTTTCTCAATAAAAAATTTATCTGAGGAATAATTTTTTTTTAAAAGATTTTATTTATTTATTTGACAGACAGAGATCACAAGTAGGCAGAGAGGCAGGCTGAAAGAGAAAGAGGAAGAAGCAGGCTCCCTGCCGAGCAGAGAGCCCAATACGGGACTCTATCCCAGGACCCTGGGATCATGACCCGAGCCGAAGGCAGAGGCTTAACCCACTGAGCCACCTAGGTGCCCTTATCTGAGGAATAATTTTAAGGTGAGTTGTTACTAAGTGAGAACAGATGGTTGCTCATTTATTCTCTATTCCTGAATAACTTTGAATTATTTTTTCCATTACCAATGCTACATGTATTTTTTTACAACCTGCTTTGTAATTATAAATTTGTGGTTAGAATTCAAGTTATTTCCATGTGTCTCTTGTCAGAATGAGTTAAGACCATTTTTTTAAAAAGAAGAAAAAGCCCCAGGACACCTGGCTGGCTCAGTCGGTGGGGCATGTGACTCTTGATCTTGGGGTTGTGAGTTCAAGCCCCACATTGGGTGTAAAGCTTACTTAAAAAACCAAACCAAACCCAACCCACATTTCCCTCACACAGCCTTATATAGGAATAGTTCTCTGATTTTTTTTTTTCTGTTTGTACCAGAATACAATATTCTAAAAGATAGCACTGACGCTTAGGGTGTGGGCTCGGGCAATGGCTTTTTCTGCCCCCCAGGGGTGTCCCTGGAGACTCTCCCCACAAAGCCACCTCTACAGAATGAGACGGGATGGCAGCGCAGCCATCTGGCCCTGGCAGGCTGGCAACACCACTGTAGGGCTCCTACAGTGTCTAAGCCCGTGTCAGTGTGCACTGGAACCTTCTGCAGAGGCCTGGCAACAAGAGGACAGGCAGCAGATTTCGTCCCTTTATCCCCTAGGCAGACAGAAAAACCCCAGTTCCTGGCTGGTTCAGTCAGTAGAGCCAGTGACCCTAGGTCTCAGGGTTATGGGTTTGAGACCCACATAGGGTGTAGAGGTGACTTAAAGATAAAATCTTGGGGAAAAAAAAAATAATAAGATCTGACCAGAGAACATGTACGTTAAATTGAAGTCAGAAGTCTCCCTTGTGGTTCTTACCAGATTTGCTGCGGACCTTTGCTTAATTTCACTGACATTTCTCTCCTGTGGCTGCTGGCTGACTGAGGACTAGATAAATACTGTCACAGGGGCCCTCTGAAGTGGGGCTGAGGCCAGAAAGGAGCTCTGGGAGCCAAGTGGCTCCCTGTTGCTGTCCTGTAGCAGGCAGCACAGATAAGCACGCTGCGCCCAGCTCCAGATCTATCTGAGAGTCCTGTCTAAGCGGTTCTGGGCTCACCACTCTTCCATGGTCCTGCATAATCTCACAATCCTTCGCACCTCTGTCGTGTTCAAATTCGAAAAAGTACATTCTCCCGAGAGATGACTGCATCTGACTCGACTAGTTTTTACCTCCCAAGTCATTTTTTTCAGTAGTTTCTTACCTGAAGGTAAACCAACTTTTAACTTTTATGCTGCAAGATAAGCGATCTAGGGGAAATATTTCTCATTTTATAACATGATTTTCTTTTCTTTTTTTTAACGTTTTGTTGTTGTTTTTGTTTGTTTGGGGTTTTTTTGGTCTGTTTTTAAGTAAACTCTACCCCCAACATGGGTCTCAAACTCACAACCCCGTGATTGAGAGTGGCACTACTCTCCTGACAGAGCCAGTCGGGATTTTCTTTCTTTCTTTCTTTTTTTTTTTAAAGATTTTATTTATTTATTTGACAGAGAGAGATCACAGTAGGAGAGAGGAAGGGAAGAGATCACAGAGAGGAAGGGAAGCAGGCCCCCCGCTGAGCAGAGAGCCCGATGTGGGACTCGATCCCAGGACCCTGAGATCATGACCGGAGCCAAAGGCAGCGGCTTAACCCACTGAGCCACCCAGGCGCCCCAGGATTTTCTTTTTAAACACGCACTTTTGGGGCGCCCTGGGTGGCTCAGTGGGTTAAAGCCTCTGCCTTCTGCTCAGGTCATGATCCCAGGGTCCTGGGATGGAGCCCCATATCTGGCTCTCTGCTCAGCGGGGAGCCTGTTCCCCTCCCCCCACTGCCTGCCTCTCTGCCTACTTGTGATCTCTTGTCTGTCAAATAAATAAATAAAATCTTTGAAAAATAAATAAATAAACACACACTTTTAATGAGAAAAAGCTCAGGTACTAATTCTCATGTTGGCCACATATTTCTGGGTTTCCCCTTCTGGGCATTTGGGTAAGCTTGACCTTTGTGGCTCCCTTATGATTGGGCACAGCTTCGGGATTGGTTCTAACTAACGAACAAGGGTTGGAAGTGACTTCTGTCACTTAGAGACCAGGATATCTCTTGTTTATGTAAGACCTTCCTTCCTGTAGTCCTCCTTCTACCGTGACAGTCAGCATTATTCCAGACAGAGATTTCAGGATCAGTTTGGCATCAGGATGATGATTGGCTGGGAACCAAGCTCCCATCCAACCTGCGATGGACAGAGTGTGAGAAGTAAACACGTTGTTTCTGGCTACTCCGTTGGACTTCTTTGTCACGAAGCCTGACCTACCTATAACCTATCCTGACCAACACGGTGTCTTTATAGGTTTTTCTGGGGATTGAAGCATTCATTAGAGTGTCACTAGAATTCCTGAGAATTCTTGTTCCAGAAAAAAGGCTGAGATCCACCAAACTGGAAGTATAATAGAAAAAGGGAGGTAGTGTTTTGTTTTGTTTTTTTAATTTTAAAGGAAAAATTAAGCAGGGCAGAAGGAGACTGGGGGAAGAAATGAGACAACTGGAATACACACCCTTGGCAAAACTGCCTTAGTCATAGCTAAGAGAACCACTCATGTGTTCACTGAAACTCCACCACCTTACTTTTTAACACAGTATTATGGGTAAAAAAAACTCTCCCCACTATGTGCCCGTTGTATGATGTTATATTTATCTAAGTCTCAAACTAAGTTCTAATTTCATTTCTTTTTTTTTTCCTTAAGTTTTCATTTATTTATTTATTTATTTATTTATTTAATCTAACCTCTACACCTAATGTGGGGCTCAAACTCACGACCTTGTGATCAAGGGTCACATGCTCTTCTGCCTGAGTCAGCCAGGTGCCCCTAATTTTAAGATTTTATTTATATGTCAGAGAGAGGAGGCACACAAGCAGGGAGAGCGACAGGCAGAGGGAGAAGCTGAGCAAGGAGCCTGACCTGGAACTTGATCCTAGGACCCTACGATCATGACATGAGCCAAAGACAAATGCTTAATCCACTGTGCCCAGGAATCCTATAATTCCTTCATTTCTAATATACTACAACAAAAGCTTATTTGTGTAGATCAAAACTGAGGGAAAACTAACTTGGAAAAAGAATGGGTCCAGTGGCAAGATGGAGTGTTAGCGCAGGCCAGAAAACACCCTTAATGAGTTGATCCCACTTGATGGAGTTAATGTGGAAAGGCAGAAGGCATTCTCATCTGGGTCCCCACAAAATGGACTCTCTTGAAAGCCATTTTGGTCAAAGTAGTGTCCCACCAAGTTTAAAAGGGATAATACCCAGACTGGTCCCCTATGGAGTCCTACAAACTTTTGATCTTTTCCCTAGATCTTACAAACAAGTTTAAAAAAGAAAAACCTAATGAAAGAGACACACAAAAGCATACCCTCTTCTTCCCCAAACACACACCTATCCAGAGATTACATTTCCCAATGACAACTTTGAACGTTGTGACCTCATGGTGGGGAGGATTTGTCATGCTAAGCAAAATAGAAAACATGTTTTGAAAAACAATTACAGGGACGCCTGGGTGGCTCGGTTGGTTGGACGACTGCCTTTGGCTCAGGTCATGATCCCGGAGTCCTGGGATGGAGTCCCACATCGGGCTCCCAGCTCTGCGGGGAGTCTGCTTCTCTCTCTGACCTTCTCCTCGCTCATGTTCTCTCTCACTGTCTCTCTCTCAAATAAACAAATAAAATCTTTAAAAAAAAAAAAAAAAGAAAAGAAAAACAATTACAGCCCACTGTAGGAACTGAGTCATGTGCCCTGAGTTCACTATAAACTTGGGAAAATACCACTCCCCAAATGGGCAGGAAATTCCTCATTAGGAAGCCAAAGCACACTGTGAATTAGCTCTCCTTCTACCCCACAGGACGGCGGGTGACCTCCCTGGCGTCTTGCAGTGCTTAGAGGAGCTTCTACCATTGCCACTATGGAAAAGGCCCCAATTTGGGAAAAGAAGCCCATGAAAGGCTTACAAGTTCATCTCAAAGACTGGACAAGCTTCTTAGAAGCACGACTGTAGATTACTAAAGAGAAGAGGCAGTGACCCTGGTTCAGATCACAGCTCACAAAACCACTGCCTAGCTTTGTGACCTTGGTCATTTTGTTTTCACTTCCCTCATCTGTAGAACAGGGAGAATAATGATTTCTACCTTACCAGTCGTTGTGAGGTCCATATGAGTTAATACTCAGAACCACACTTGGCGTATGGTAAGTTTCCTAGATTGTTACTACTACTGTTGTTACAGGTGTGACCACAGATGGGAAGGGTTTTCTTTCCATTTCTCTTTAAATTCTCCCCAAAAATACTCCATTAAAAAAGCAAGGATGAGAAACAAGTCCAAGTCTGCTTCTAGGTTCTGTTCTTCACTAAATTCACTGGAAAACCAGCCCGAGCGCTACTGATCAACCTATCCTTGTCCAGAGAAGCCTGGACTTTAACCCAGTGGGTTAAAGCCTGGACCTCTGGAACAGAGGTCCAATCGCAGCTTAGAAGAAGGCCCCAGGCTTCCACTTCCCACTCTGCTAAGGGTGGCAAATGCTCTGAGCTTTTGTTATGAGCAGCTCAACAATGGACATCTTAGGATAAGCTAAAAAGAAAAAGTTAGCAGGTGAAAAACAAGTGAATTTGTTCACAGTCTGTTTCATGCCACCTCAGGGGAATTCCACTGTCCAGAAACACTCCCTTCTCCCCAACTAAGGCCCAAACAAGGGGAAACTGGTGCCCGAGCGAAGGTCCCTGAAATTATTTCAGGAGCAGAAATTCCCAGCTCCAAGCTCTCCCTGCACAATGTAGTGTGGTATGTGGAAAGACTCCTAGGATGAGAATCAGGAGTTCCAGCTTCAGGTTCTTTGGCCTGAACATGTTGGTGGCCTCTCTCAATTTTGGTTTCCATCTTTGCTCAGCCTGTTCCATGAGGGGCATCCTCAGATGGGAATCAAACACACACAATTGAGACCCTCCACGACCAGGACCCGTCACCCCTCCAGTCTGACACATACAGTGCTGGAGGGGGTTGCTTTGGAGTGAGGCGCACTGACCCAATCTGTCAGCTGCACCCAGGTGAACAGTTCCTTCACAGGAAGGAACTGACACACGGAGGTGACAGGCATTGTTCACAGGTTTGTTCTTGATGTGCACGAAGACCTTTCTTGTTGTCTCACATGTAACAGAGTTCCAAGCACATTAGTATCCTCATCTCCCATTCCTTCCCAGACAAGCCCCATGGCCCCAGGGGAAAGGTCAACATCATGCACACTCTGTTCTTTCCCGTGGGGCCCTGGCCTACTGGGTTCCCTTGCCTGTGAAACCAGTCTACCCTTATTCCTATGTTTAAATCCTATGCACCCTTTAGCGCCCACTTCAGATGCCACCTCTTCCATGCAGCCTGCCTACACCCTGCCTAGCCAAAGCAAACTGTCCTTCTGAACATTCACAGAAGTTCTGGCGCATATATTCCACTCTCTACTTTGTCTCACCAGTGGGGCATCTTGTCTTATCTCCTCTCTCTGCTAGGGGTCTCTCTGTTGATGGCAAGGATTATGCCTCTCTACAGTTTATGCCTCTCTTGCGGTTTTTCAGAACCGCAAATTCATAGGTCCACCTCACACCTACTGAATAAAAAACTGCAAACAGGACCCAAAGATCCATGTTTTAATAAGCCCTCCAGGAAATTCAGAGGCTTGCCAAATTTTGAGAACCCCTGGAATAAGGGTTTACTGAATGAATAAATGATTGAATAATGAATTAAAGGACAAGTGCCATAAAAATGTATGGGATGGGGTGCCTGGGTAGCTCAGTGGGTTAAGCCTGTGCCTTCGGCTCAGGTCATGATCTCAGGGTCCTAGGATCAAGCCCGACATCAGGCTCTCTGCTCAGCAGGGAGCCTGCTTTCCACTCTCGCTCTCTGCCTGCCTCTCTGCCTACTTGTGATTTCTCTCTCTCTGTCAAATAAATAAATAAAATCTTTTTTAAAAATTTTTAAAAATTAAAAACATGTATGGGATAACAGTAATGATGATGACCAGCTCTGATAGCCTCAGTGATAAAGCAGGACCTTTGCTTCCCATCTGACGCAGGCCCGGGAATGACTACTGCATTGGTTATGCTAAAAAGACATGGAGAAAGGGAGTCTGGGTAAGTGGTGCGTGTGCATGTGCATGCGCATGCCCGTGTGAGAAAGTCTTCAGTCTACAGAAGACTCAGCACCATAGAGGTGAGCAGGCTGGTGGAAATGTCTTTTTTGCTTTTATCCCCCGAGGCCATCTCTGTAGGCAACTGTGGTTAAAGAGGTACTCTGACAGAAACTCTGCCAAGGATTTCCTGGCAGAGACTTTATTTTCTTCCAAAGGAAAGAAACAGAAAGAGTAACGCAAAGCCCATTATTTTCACATGTCAGGCAAAGTTTAGAGACAATTTGAGGGAAATGGGTTCAAAGTGACCAAAATTCAGTTCTGATAAGAACTGAAGGGGCTGGGGCGCCTGGGTGGCTCAGTGGGTTAAAGCCTCTGCCTTCTGCTCAGGTCATGATCCCAGGGTCCTGGGATCGAGCCCCTCATTGGGCTCTCTGCTCAGTGGGGAGCCTGCTTTCCCCTCTCTCTCTGCCTGCCTCTCTGCCTACTTGTGATCTCTGTCTGTCAAATAAATAAATAAAATCTTCAAAAAAAAAGAAACGAAGGGGCTTATCCCAACACTCATCTTCCCTCCTATCTGGCAGAGGTCAAGACCCTGAGGCAGGAGGAAAACCAAAGAATTCCAGAGTGGGGCAGAACACTCGCTGGGCATCTCCTGACCAAGAACCCATTTCTGGGCACCAGTGAGGACAGTTTTGCTTTGACAATGTCCGTCCCTCCAGAACTTGGAAAGCATGGTCCACCTCACAGAATGGCGAGTCTTTCCTCCTCATCCAGACTCTGTTCTCTGGCCTCCTCCTTTCCCTGAGTGATCACAACCAGAGAGAGAATTAGCCACCCAACAGCTCCTCCTCTGGCTTTCTTTAAGCCCTTGGGTGAAGTGCCTGGTTCTCAGGCCGCCTCCCTGCCATCTAGGTCTTCAAGGCCCCGCTGCCCGGCCCTGCTGCCCCGCCCCGCCCCTGCCCCGGCGACGGTGACCCAATTCTGGTGGCTACTGAGCCTCTGCCAAAAGCCCAGGAGGCTCTGTCAATCTGAGACGAGGCCATCCGCGACACCATGTTTTTGCAACTGATGCCGCCTGGGCTGGGCCCCAGAAAAACCAACCGCAGCTCTGTGGCTTTCGGGCAGCCCAGCTTCGACTTTTGTTTTAACAAGGGGTGGGAGGGAGAATTAGAGCCCTGCAGTTATCTGCATCTAAAAACATTTAAACACAGTCTGTTCACCTGCTTGGCACTTTGTGTCCTCTAGGAAGGCCCTCCACCTGACCGCTTCTAAAACAGCAACAATCCTGGGTTGCTTACATTCACGGAGGACTGGTATAGACACCCCAAGCCCTGTCTTCTCCTTGCAAAGGGACTGTACACTTGACTGCCCCTGGATTCCTTGGAAAGGCAGACGAGCCAGTCCTCAGTCCTCGAAAGGGAAGGATAAGGAGGAGGAGAAGTCCTTTTTGGAGGAACCATTCCCACTGGCTATAAGATACATTTACATGCAGAGGGACAGACTGCCCAGCCAAGAGTCTAATTTCCTTTCCATAGCAAACAATAGCCCTTCCAGCTGCCTACTGAGCACATCACCAGTGTGCAGGGAGTGGGGAGATCAGAGAGAAAAGGCGAGAAAGGACAAGGGCGACGGGGCCAGGAAAGACACACTTCGACGAACCAGCTCAGTTTGTTTCCGAATGGAGGGAGTGATGAGGGCTTAGAACTATCTAGGGAAAGAGGCTACCATTTCTCCTCTCTACAGACAGGTGTGAGAACCAGCGTGCTGCTGGTCACCTGGGGACTCTCTGACCTAAGGATTCTCCTGTCCTCCCATTCCTTGTCCAGCATTCTGTGGGATCTCATCCAAGCTTCGAGAAGATTAGAATACAAAGCAAGTTAGTGAACTCCTTGAACCTGGCTGGCTCCCTGAAGACTATGCTGATGTCACCACCCTTGTGCAAGTCTGAAGGTGCATGTTCATGGCCTCAACCAAACCAGTGGTGAGATGAGGACTGTTTCCACACAGCAGTTAGCTGAGAGTAACAGGGGGAGATACACCAGGAAAGCAAACCTCCAGACATGTCAGCTTGAGCACTGGGGAAGAAACAGAGGGGGCTAAACCTCTATAGTCTCCCTCGCTCCAGGAGGGCTCCGTGAGCAGGGACTTAGGGGAAGGTGATCCCTCTGACAGGGACCAGAAACAGAGGCAGCGCCTTGATGCTCTGTAGGAAATTCTGGAAGCCCTTAATGTTCTTACAAGAAAATGGCATTTCAGCTATTTACAAAGACTAGTCTAGCATTCACAGTGGCTTGGCTGCTGTGATCTCTCTTTGCAAAGATGGCAAAGCCTGGGTGTCTGGCCTGGCCCAGGGAAGGATGGGAGTTGTCACTGCTCAGCACACACTGGAGGGGGCATCAGAGGGAAGCCCAGGCAGGAGCTTTCTCAGCAGACAGGGTAACTACAGCCTCTTCAGAAGACTCAGACCATATTCGTTAGCAGACCCCCCCCTTTTTTTTAAAGATTTTATTTATTTATTTGACAGACAGAGATCATAAGTAGGCAGAGAGGCAGGCAGAGAGAGACAGAAGAGGAGGAAGCAGGCTCCCTGCTGAGGAGAGAGACTGATGCGGGGTTCCATCCCAGAACCCTGCGATCATGACCAGAGCCGAAGGCAGAGGCCACCCAGGCACCCCCATATTCTTCAGTCTTTAGCCCATGAGCACTCCTTCTCTACAGAGCAGCTGCTTCCAGACCCAGCAACAGATTTGACTCACAACGTGTCCCGGAGAGGAGAAAAGGTGCCCAGCCCACTGCTTCCCAATGAGCAGAGCCAGTAACCGGTAGGACCCTGGGGTGCCGAGACCCCCGGGGGGGCAAGGACTTACACCAGAGTTCATAGTAGTAGTTGCAGCACTGAGACTGTCCACAGCAGTGTCCTGTGTCACAAATGTAGCTCTGATTGTTGGTACCCACACAGGTTTCCTTATCCTTAAAAAAAAAATAAAAATAAAAAATTAGCATATGAAACTACGGCTTTTATTATGTTTTTTAAAGATTTTCTTTATTTATTTGAGAGAGAAAGAGTGAGAGAGAGCATGAGAGGGGAGAAGGTCAGAGGGAGAAGCAGACTCCCCATGGAGCTGGGAGCCCGACCCGGGTCTTGATCCCAGGACTCAAGGATCATGACCTAGGCCAAAGGCAGTCGCTTAACCAACTGAGCCACCCGGGCGCCCGAAACTATAGCTTTTAAACGCCACTTTTCCTCTCATCCCTTTCTTGCTGGTTATCTGCCCACCCTTCACCAAGACGGTCCAAACCAATGTTCATTCCGTGAAGGGAAAAAAAAAAAAAAAAAATTTGAACCCAAAACAACAGCAGATTGAAGAAAACAACAAAGGTTCATGAAAGGGGGAAGAGGATTCCGCACACAAAGACGACTGGTAAGAGCAAAGTTTTCCTCAGACAGGAAACAGATGCCTCACTTTCTTTACGGCCAAGCAGAAACACTCCATGCCCCGGTGTTCCACTCAGCCGGTAAAAAGATGCTGGTTCCCGTGTAATTAGCAGTACGCTTTAAATAAAACCAGCTTTTCTGTGAAAGTTCCTGGAACAATTAACGCAGTACATATTCTAGGATTAGCATTGAGTCAGTCTTCCTGTCCTTCAAAACACACACTGGTCAAGGTGAATTACAGTGTGATTCCAAAGAGGGCCAAGATAACTTGCCAGCCAAATTCTTCACTCTTAAGAAAAGGGGCGAACTGCCCAGCTGACCTCATCTGATCTCAATTTGCTAGATAATTTTTTGCTTATCAAATGATCTTGACTGAACCTAGGATTCACACTGTGCCTTGTCAGGGACAGTTCCAGAACGGGCACTGCTGAGTAACCGCCCCCACAGTCCGCTAAATTCTATTCACACCCCTGGGGGGGATGAGGGTGGGGGGTGAAGACGTCTTTCGACATTTCACATTTAAGAAATGAGATAGCCCACCGGCCAACCTGAACTTCAGCCCCAGGTGTACTGTGGACCCCACCATGTTCGCTGAGACCTCTAAGTCAAGAGCTCCATCTGGCTTTCAATGTTTATTCTAAGCCAAAAACACTAATCCATTTACTGGACGTGCTGTCTTTGTGCCAAGCACTGTGTTGGGGTATGTGGGATAAAAAGATGAATAAGTCATTGTCCGCACCCTCAAGAAGCCTGGGGCTAAGAAACGGGGGTGAGGGGGGAGCAAAAACAAAAAGACCCTGCTCAGCAGAGAAACTAAAACCACAGCATTGTATTTGCTGCTACTCAGGCTGACCCTGCCCACAGCGTACATCCGGGCGGACGCCTGCCAGTGGAAACTTAAGTCACACGGTCAGTTCCTCCTCTCTGGGCCTTGCTTTACACTCCACTGTCTACTTGGCCAAGGGTATAAACAAGGCACTCCAGCAACCAGCTACAGGGCTAAGGCTGGGCAGAGACCGTTCAGGTGCCTGACGTCACAGAGAGAGGACAAGGTAGAGGGCACAGCTAAAGACCAGAACCTGGGCTCAGTGCCCGTCTCCGCCACACAGGCTCAGGTGTTTCCTGGTCTTTAAGGGCCTTATGGCCTTGTGGAAAGGGATTTGGGAAGAAGGAAACACGGTAAAGGTGTCTGAAAGCTCTGACAGTGAGGGTTTCACAACACTACCAACAGAGTTCCCCCCATCTCTGCCTTCCCACGTCCACTGTAAGCACGAAGGAGGTGCCGGGCAGTAGGGGGAGGGCTTGCGGGAGAGGGGAGGCCTGCCCCATCGGAGGTCTCCTCTGAGGCCTGGTGCACGTGGAGAAAGCAGATCTGGGCTCAATTCTTTTGCTAGAACACACCCTCCCTGACTTCAGAGCAAAACACTGCTTTCATAAGGACATCAAAAAGTTTCTCCCAAGTTTACCAGGCCCCGAAATGCCATTCTTTTGGCACTGACTCTCAAGAGCACAGTTCAAAGTGTCCACATAGTTTCTAAAAGGGGCTGTGCTGCCTACACTCCAACACATGAAAGAATCCAGTGACACTTCTGCCTCGGGGAAATTCGCCAGATGAGGTCCAGGCTCTGAACACAGGGCAGCCAACTGGTCCTAAGTGAAGCGTGGAATGGAACGCGTTTGAAATCTAAACAAGTGGTATCCTCATGACCCTACTGGTGTCAGCTTTTCTCTCAACTTTTCCATCCCCTGGCACAGAAGTCTGGTCTACACAGGATCCCGCTCTTTTTCCCATCTCTGCCTCCACTTCCCTAGGGAGAGCTGAACTCCAGAAGCATTATTTAATCCAGTGTTCCTCAAACGCTTGTACCCAGTAAATCTCGACCCCTGTTCTTCTTCCCCTGCCCCTCGACAGAGTACGCAGACTGCCTGGTGATGGAAACTGTTGTTCTCTGTCACAGGAGGAAGGAAAGCAGGTGGGCGGTTAAGGAAGACAAAAAGTAGACTCATGCACCTTTAGCAAGGAAGGAATGTTGGAGCAGGAGGGTAAGTGAGATGTGAGTCCCAAGGTAAGTTCCTCCAGAAATCTGCCTGTAGGAAAGGAAAATCCCGGAGCCTAGGGTTTGGCCCTGGATCTCTTGGGTTTGGTCTTCACTACAGAGAACTAGGACCTGGACACAAGGGCCCTAGGAGGAGTTAAAGATGCTTTACCATGTCTCCTTCAACCCTAAGTCTTTATTAGCCTACCCACCTCCCAACCCCTTCCACAGCAGCCTTGGGTCAACATAAGGGCTCCTGAAATCTGTCTCCTCTCACTCAAAGAGACAGCAAAGAAAAGCGGTGTGCAAATGCTGCCTGGTGCTCTTCCAGCCTTCTCTGGAGGGAAGGAGCTAATCCCGGATCACCCAGAAGACTCTCAAAGACCTCCAAGACCAATGTGAGGAAGACACAGGTTAAGAGTCAGGTTGAGAGTCCGGGTCTAAAGCACAGGTCTCACACTGGGCTAATTGAATTAACTGTGTGAACTTGGGTCAGTTACTTAACTTCTATGAGCTCTTAATATCAATGTTATACTGTGAACCATTATTGCTGGGCATGAAAGACCATCTAAACAGCCCTTTGCATTCACTTAGAACTATTTCGGAAGAGTCAAGTTCACTGACAATGTGGGTTGCTCCAGACACATGAAGAACAGAAAAAGCAACTGGAGAGAATGGAATGGATAAAGTTCAAATATGAAATATTCTCAGCACCTTTTAGGAAGGTGATTATTCTCTGCCTTGCCTCCAAGCATCTTCAAGCACTTTACACACATTACGTTGTTCAGCCCAAGTCTTGAAGAGGGGGCAGTAAATATCCCTCCCACACCCTCTCCAGAAAGTGAACCAAGAAATGAATTGCACTCTCCCTATGGGCAGGAGCTCTGTCTCCTCACCTATCTCCCCCACTCCCAATACAAGCACGGGGCTTGGTGCATAATGGTTTGCTAACAAAACATTGGCTATTCAAGCTGGGGGTGAATAATGCAGCTTATGTGGACTGAGCACCTGTTATGCCAGGCATTGTTCTAAATGCCTTACATCTATTCCTTAATCTTAACTTGAAAGCAAGTTATGAAGTGGGCAGTCTCAGGGAATAGAGGCCAAGAGAGGCTGAGTAACTTGCCTAAGATCACACAGCTAGGGAGTGTTTCGAGCTCTTTCACTTGGCCCCAGAGCCTGGGCTTTTACTAGTAAGCTTTAGCTGCCTTGGTTGAAGTTACACTCCTTCAGCTTCTTTTTATACTTCAGTTGCAGTAAATTCCCTGAAAACCCCAAACCAAACAAAATCAACATTTGTCTTTGAAGGAAAAGATAAGGACCCTGCCCTTGTGGAGCTCTTTGACTTTTTGGGAAGAGTAGCCTTCATCTCCTACTTGGCAGAGAGGACGGGCAACGTGCTCAGGGCGCCTTCCTTTTTTGCTCGAAAGGTGGTTTATTCATATACTAATTTTTTGAAAAGCAGAATGCTGTTTAATCCCAGTGTGGAATGTGGCCACAACGGTCATGATTTCTGTCCTCATGGAGCTTGCAGTCTAGTGAAAGACTGATAAAGCAATCACGCAGATAAAACTACAACTAGAAAGAGAAAAACACATGGTTTGGTAAGAGTTTACAAGAGATTAAGACCCAGGAGTTAGTCATGAAGTTGGTCCAGACAGCTTCTGTGACAAAGGTAACCTTGAATGGAGATCACCAACATGGCTGGAAAATTAGTAACCAGGGAAGAGGGATGGGGAGAACATTCTAGGTAAAGGAGAAGGTACAAGCAGAGACGTTTAACTAAAAGGACATTGCAGAAGAAGTAGGTAGGAAAGTTAGGTAAGTGGGGACCCGTCTGTGCAGGGAGGTGATGAGATCAGATCTGCATTTTAAGGACAGCTCCTTCCCAGCAATGTTTTCATTTGCATAAAACTGCACAGCCAAAAAATTGTTAGAAATGTAGAACTTGTCATAAAGAAACCGTGTGAAACACGTGCTCTCATGCTGAGGTCTCTCATCTCAGGAACGATGGTGGCAATGACCATCAGCTGCCTCGTTTGTTATAGCTATGCGTCTTCAGCCCAGATTTCCCAGCGACTGGCTCTGAAATACAGGGCACACATGGTCCTCAAACAAAAAGCACAGGCACAAAGGAGAACCAAGCAAGACCAACACTGAACTAGAAAGAACATTTTTACAACGGAAAAGGATGAAGAGTATACCTTTTGCACATATGTAAAAAATCATCTCATCTCTTGTGGCAGCATCCACTGTGGGACCAACAGCACTTTCCTCAATAGTTTCCATCTCTTAGAGTTGCTGTTCTCAGCTAAGTCACTGTAAAGGTCAATTAATCAGTATAAGAACTTTCCAAGCACCAGCATAAAGAGAGACACTGGGCAGTAACAGTTCCCCAAGGATGGTTTTAATTTGCCAATTTATGGGGTTGGAAAACCCTGCTAGTAACTGGCAACAGCATCTTCATGTCCTTAGGAAAGCACCGAAGTTTTAAAGTCTGAAACTAAAAAATAGGAAAACTGAAATTGTTCACAGGTGTTAAAGCACAGGACACTATCTTGGCTACAGGGTATGAATGAGTTGGGAGAACTACTTTTGGCTTTCCCTACAGGGAGAAGGAACAGTTTCTTTCGTTAAGATTTTATTTCTTCATTTGAGAGAAAGAGAGTGAGAGAGAAAGAGCACGATTTGGGGGAGTGGCAGAGGAAGAAGCAGACTCCCCACTGAGCAGAGAGCCTGATGTGGAGCCCAGATCCCAGGACCGTGGGATCATGACCTGAGCCAAAGGCAGATACTTAACCAACTGAGCCACTGGTGTCCCGAGAAGCAACAATTTCTAATCAAAATGTCCAATTCCACAAATTAAAGAACAAATATGTATTGATATCCCTCCCCACATGCCAGGCACTGTGCTAGATGCTATAGCTGCAGCAATGAGCAAGGGATTCTGGGAGAAGAAATCCTGCTTCCATGGCAGGAGAGCTAGGTTGGTAACTTTAAAAATTCTTCTTTGTCAAAACTCCTATAAATAGTGGCTTTATAACAATATCCTTTTAATTACACAGCTGAGCTAGCAAGAAAGTAAGGAAAAGCCCAAGGGCTCATAAATGTTGGGGGGAACTAGAAAGTAAAGTGGTAAATGAGGTCAGGCTTTTTCAGTTGCCCTGGAAAAGGTGGCTGTTTATTGCTCTTGGGCCCACCTGAAAACAAGGAAATTGGAAACTGGAAATGACATATACAATTGGAAATGATATATTCAATGACAACCCTCAAAAAGACAAAGAAGGCTAGGAAAAAATTAGCCTGTTGGCACATGGTGACAATAAGAAACCTCTAAACTGAGAGAAAAAAAACCATCTGCTTTAATAGTCCACAACCATAGGTCTTTCCATAAGCTAATTTGAGATCTGAATTGTATTACTACTTGGTCTAAAAATCCTCAAGGCAAAAACTGAACACAAAAAGTGGTTTCAGGCTTGCAATGACCCTGTGATATCTGGCAAAAGAAATACAAAACTCTGAGGAGACCTACCCTCAATCAGGGTACTGATTCCCATAAATAAAGCTCTGTTGAAGATGAGCTCACAACAGAAAATACAAAAACTTATGCAGAAATAAGTCATAGTGAACAAGACTTGGGAAATTCAATGAAAGCAGGTTAAGACTCTTGGAAAAAAACTTAATAAAACAATCAGATAAGCTATAATATATAAATGTGTATCAAATTATTGAAACCAAAAAGAAAGAATACAAAATATGAGACATGAACATACTGAAGAAAACAGCGACTGAGCAGATTGGGGGAAAAATGTATAGAAAAATCATTATTGAAATTTAGAAACTTGAAAGATTGGTTACACAGAGATCAGACCAAGTTAAAGAGAGAACTGGTGAATTGGGACACAGATCTGAGAAAATTACTCAGCAAAGGGCTTACACCAATTAAAAGACATAGAAAGGGAAAATGAGAATAAGAAGAAGAATATAGAGGAGATGTGATATTTAAAGAGACAGCTGAAAATTTCCCAGAGCTGATTAAAGATGTGGAATTTTCAGACAATAATAATAAACTCATACAGGAGCACACTGTTTGAAACTACAGAACAACACCAAATGATCCTAAACATGTTCAAGTGGGGAAGACTGAAAATTAACATTAAAATAGTAATAATCTCTATGAAAATATAAAACAGGATAATAGGATGAAAGGTTTTAATTTTTTTTTAAGATTTATTTATTTGACAGAGATCACAAGTAGGCAGAGAAGCAGGCAGAGAGAGAGAGAGAGAGAGAGAGAGGGAAGCAGGCTCCCTGCTGAGCAGGGAACCCGATGTGGGGCTCGATCCCAGGATCCTGGGATCATGACCTGAGCTGAAGGCAGAGGCTTTAACCCACTGAGCCACCCAGGCGCCCAAGGACGAGAGATTTTAGATGGAGCAGTCAGGAAAGGCCTCCCTTGGGAAGGGGAAGGTGACATGAGTGGAGCTCTGAGTGATGAGAAGGGGCCAGATTAAGGAGACTGTAGGGCGTCTGGGTGGCTCAGTGGGTTAAGTTTACAGTTAAAACATAGTAACTTACAAATTCATTGTTGGCTCTAATGTTGCTGGATATATGAATAATACCAAAATATTTTTGCAACTCTAAGATTACGTTTCAACTTGGGACTCCCCCCCTCTCTTTTTTTATCTCCTTGCTTTGTGACTGATACTACAAATAAGTAACAAGAGCAACTCTCCTTCCAGTCTTGAACCAGGAATGGCTTTCCAGAAAGTAGACCAAATTCTAGCACTATATATCTACTGAACCAGAGTGCTATCTGATTTTGTAATACTCTATAACCAAAGGGCTTCGTAAACCAGATAAATCTGAAATGGCTAAATGAGAAAAGATAGCAAGCAACCTTAACTTAGAATCAGCTACTTTCTATCCTATCTTAGAATCTTCCAATTCTGAAAATGCAGCACTTTCAGTCCCAGGTTCTTAAAAAAATAAAAAATAAAAAATTGTAGGGACACCTGGGTGGCTCAAGTGGGTTAAAGCCTCTGCCTTCGGCTCAGGTCATGGTCTCAGGGTCCTGATGCGAGAGCCCCAAATCCTAACACTAACTAACCCATTGGGCTCTCTGCTCAGCAGGGAGCCTGCTTCCCTTTCTCTCTCTGCCTGCCTCTCTGCCTACTTGTGATCTCTATCAAATAAATAAATAAAATCTTTTTTAAAAATCTGTAGGTGATCATAAAAAACATTCTTTAAGTTTTTGTGGATTTACACCTGCATTTTTACAATAAGATAGTTAATATCAGTTTTTCCCTAATACTAATGATTTTAAGCTGTTTGAAGGACTGAGGGAAATAAGTAGATTCGTTCAAGGGCACACATTTTGAATTGGATGTAAAAAGATTACAGAGAGTTGGGGGGTGAAGGAAACTAAATTCAGATAGAGAGAAACGATCCAGCAGGAGTCCTAAACTATTGTTTCCTACAGGTTCATCTCCCTTTTTCTTTATGATAGGGAGTGTCGCATACTACTTTTGTATCCTTCACAATATAAACTATACATGACAATTACTCCTTTAATCTTTCTTACCTAAAAGAGCTCTGTTTCATCCTTTCTGATAAAGGGCAAGTCATTGCTAAATTAACCAAGACTCTGCTTTCTATGCACTGGGATATTAGGAATGAATTTTCATGCTGTTTGGTTGAGTTCAGTAATTTTCCTAGAGGACAGTCAGGCAGGCAGTTTCCCCTAAACAAGCCAATAAATCTAATCTGATAAGATTCAGCCTCATCCCTCACATATGATAGCATGTTTTACCCCTAGGAGCTCTAGCCTCCAGTTCCCTGGGCTAGAGAATACCCAGTCTCCGTCCCTGTAGGGGTGAAGTACCTCGAAGGGTAAAGCCAAAGACTGAAGCCAGTAACACTGGAGAAAAGTCTAAAACCAATGCAGGCAGCTGCAGCTTCAGGATGTGTGTACTGTGGAAGGGGAGTCCCGAGGACCCCTGCTGTAGCAGCGGCAAGGGTCCATTGACTTCTGCCTATGAGGGTCTCATGGAACAATTCTGTCTGGGGACTCTCAAAGATTGGTATACCCCACGGGGTGAGGAAGGGCAACAGTGAATCAGAATCAATCATGGCATCCCACAAACAGTGAATTTGCCCCAAGGAAGCAATGAACACACTTTGATAATAAACACAACAAAATAGAGACATGTTTCCGGAAGTATGGTCTATGGGCCCAAAAATCACCCGGTGTATTTAAGAATGTAGGTTAAGAACTTCCATGGCGGGGACGCCTGGGTGCCTCAGTTGGTTAAGCAACTGCCTTCAGCTCAGGTCATGAGATCAGCTCCTGCATCGGGCTCCCTGCTCCGCAGGGAGTCTGCTTCTCCCTCTGACCCTCCCACTTCTTATGCTCTCTCTCTTTCTCTCTCACAAATAAATAAAATCTTAAAAAAAAAAAAAAAAAAAAAAAAAGAACTTCCACAGGTTCGGCTTACATATATTGAAGTTTGAGAACCACCGCCCTAGATTTATAAAAACGTACAATATACATAGTGCCTCCCTCTAAAAGTGGAATGCTCTAATATTCTTTTTCTAGAATCCCAAACATATCCCAAAAGTTACCCCTAAAAGTAGCCACTTAGAATCAAGGCCTATACAATGAGTCAAATGCTTTCTGCTTCACTTCATTAAAAAGTACATGTAATAGATCATAAACATACATTTAAAAAAAAAAAAAAAGACAGGGGGCGCCTGGGTGGCTCAGTGGGTTAAAGCCTCTGCCTTCGGCTCAGGTCATGATCCCAGGGTCCTGGGATCGAGCCCCGCATTGGGCTCTCTGCTCAGCAGGAAGCCTGCTTCCCTTCCTCTCTCTCTGCCTGCCTATCTGCCTACTTGTGATCTCTGTCTGTCGATTAAATAAATAAAATCTTAAAAAAAACAAGTCAGGTACACTTGTACCCACACTAGTACTGCTGCATTGCAAACTGGATCCTCATTAAACAGCCCCCAAACAGAGCAGCCAAAAAAAAAAAAAAAAAAATTAAAATCCATTTCCTGTGTTACCCTTAGGAACCTGAATAACAAACTCAGAAAAGGCCACTTGACCCTGGTAGGAAAATCCCAGAGCACAGATCGGAAGTTGCAACATATTCCATGGTTTTATTAAAGGCTACTCGTTGATGTCTTTGCACATGCAGACCTGTGAGGTCTTGCTGGCTACAGCAGGTCTGGACAATGGGTAAATGTGCCATTCTTTAACCCCTGGACACTTAGAAGGAAAAGCAGTCCTGCCTCTAGGTATCCCCAGCAATCCCTCATCACTGGCCTCTTCTCCCCCAGAATAAATGCACTGAGAAGTACGGCATCTTCAGCAAGGGCCAGTGCAGAGAGCTAAGGGGCAAGATATCACCACTCAACAGAGCAGGTGACACTCAGGCAGAGAAGGAGGGAGGGCGATTCAACCGACTATCATGTGGTTATAGTTGGTCCCATGAGGGCAGGTTCTTTCCTTCCTAATTGTATCACCATGTCTCCTGCCTGAAAGCAGGGATTGCCAACTGGTGGCCCTCAGACCACAATGGGCCCACTAATGAGTTCTATGCCCACATGGTAACTTTGTTTTTCAATTTTTTTTTAAGATTTTATTTATTTATTTGAGAGAGAGACAGTGAGAGAGAGCATGAGAGAGGAGAAGGTCAGAGGGAGAAGCAGACTCCCCACAGAGCAGGGAGCCCGATGCGGGACTCGATCCCAGGACTCTGGGATCATGACCTGAGCTGAAGGCAGTCGCCCAACCAACTGAGCCACCCAGATGCCCTGTTCTTCAATTTTTTTAAATGATTTATTTATTTATTCATTAAAGAAAGAGCAAGAGACAGGGAGGGAGGGGGCAGAGGGAAAGGGAGAGAGAGAATCCCAAGCAGACTCCCCACCAACTGCGGAGCCCAACATGGGGCTCAATACCAGACTCTGAGATCATGACCTGAGCCAAAATCAAGAGTCAGACACTTAACTGACTGAGCCACCCAGGCACCTTTGTTTTTCAATTTTTTAAAAAATGGAATCAACGGGGGCACCTGGGTGGTGTGGTCAGTTAAGTGACCAACTCTTGGTTTTAGCTCAGGTCCTGATCTCAGGACTGTGAGATGGAATCCTGCTCAGGCTCTGTGCTCAGTGCAGAGTCTGCTTAACTCTCTCTCTCTCTCCCTCTGCCCCGCCCATTCACTTATACCCTCTCTATCTGTCTCTCTCTAAAACAAATAAACCTTTAAAAATAAAAATGGAATTAATGGTCATTTTTTTTTAAACCAGCAAAACCAGGTTTATTCAAGCAGAGTGGAAAATTATAACTCAAGACAAGCAAGCTACAGCAGAGCCCCTGGCAAGCCCCTAGCTGTCAACATTTTCAAACAAAAAGGAATCATACAGAAATCAGATTTCCAGCTTCTCTTGCAAATTCCAGGCCCACATTCCCTTAGCAGCATATCAGGCTGGCTCACAGATGTACACAGGCTCTGGCCTCACCTCACGCACCACCCACCCCCACCAACAATCCCTGCTGTCCACGAAGTCCATCTGCTTCACTCAAGCTGTCACGGCCTGGCTCCTGTGGGCATCTGATTAGCTCCTCCTGCTCTCAAGTTCAGTAACAGACATCCATGCCCTCACCTTGAGGTTAAGGCGAGCTGCAGAGACCCAAACATCAACAGCAGACGTGCACCTTCCGTACTGGGGCTCAAGCAACACACTGCACAAGACATGTAAACAGAGACCGGACAAAGAGGAGGGCCCCTCTTCGCTGCACGAGAGAAACAGCTCTGGACAATCCGGAAAACAAACCTCTTGCCACAACACTCAACAGGCTGCAGAAAACCCAGTTCTTCCCAGGATCTGTGTTTACCAAGCACTTGGCTGGGCATTTTCCCTTATGTTAAGTTTTTCCCACAGAAACCAAGGAAAGCAAGGCCCAGAGTGGCCAGACAGCTAGAACAAGTTGTCTAGACCTAAAGCCCAAATCGCACTGGAAAGTACTAAATGCTTAGGGGTTATCCTAAACTTTCATGCTAGATGCTGAGGGGCACAAAAATGACAGAGAAGATATGGACTTGGCCTTTGAGGAACCCTGTAACAACCAAATTGCTAGGCTAAAAAAAAAAAAAAAAAAAAAAAAAAAAAAAAAAGTTGATGTTTCAGCTCTTGTTGCTGAAAATCTTCCTGAAATATTCAGGTTTATTGTGTGCCTTAATTAAGTACCATCTCATTAACAGGATTCATTCTTTTTTTAATGACTTATAACGTGGCAAAGCCTCAGGATCATAGTTTGGAGCACTGATGATAGGCACACGACACTCACTATTAAAGTAATATACATAAAACACACATTTATATAGGACTCTCAAGGTTTTCAAGCTTCTTTAATGGGCAGCCTCTCATTTGAACCTGCCAGCCAGCACCTGCAAGAGGTCAGAAGGGCTAGGACCCTCGTCTTACAGATAAGGAACTGCCATGTAGTCCAAGGCTAAGAATGACAGACTCCGGACGGTGGACGCCCTGGCCTTCTGACTTTGGGGTCAGTATTCTTTCTAGGACTGGGTTCTAGCTCATCAAAGTCTTTGCTAAATCTTAAAAATGGCTCTTGCTCAAATAAAATACTCACTTCTCTGCCTGGAAAGAAGTATGGCCTTCATAGATATCTGAAATATGGAAGGTACCTGTAGACTTATCACTGATATGCTTTAAAAGAGACTCACCATAGTTTCATTTGACAGAGAAGAGAACATGTGGGATCACAGAGATCATCCTTGCTTTAAGCAAAATTCTAAATTTAACCCCATTTTTTTTCTCAGAAGTTCCAGCCCACTGCAGCAGGCTTTGGTTGGGAGCAAAAGAAATAATAACAGGACTTGTCCTGCCTGCTGTCTGTCTGGAGAACCGTTCCAGAGATTTACTGCCAGTAAAAAGTTCGACACTGTTCAAGGAAACTATTTACTTCTACCTGGGACAAAGTGTCACAATAAAAATGGTCTCCCTGGGCATGTGATGTAATGGGCACCGGGTGTTATACAAGACTGATGAATCACGAACTCCACCTCTGAAGCTAGTAATACACTATATGTTAATTTACTGAATTTAAGTAAATTTTAAAAATAAAATGTATTTTGTAAACAACAACAACAAACTCCGATATCTATACTACAGAAACTTATTAGCACGGCATTAAGCAAAAATATAGTAGAAAAATGGAGTTACATATCAAAGATAATGCTCTTAATATTATGAGTAGTCTTTTCCATCTGTCTTGCATCAGGATACACACACTTTATTGTCCATACCCTGCCTATAAAGTTAGAAAACATTACTAAGCTTATCACAAATTGATTGAATACTGCTAAATACTAGGGGTGCCTGGGTGGCTTAGTCAGTAAGCCCCTGTCTTTGGCTCAGATTGTCATCCCAGGGTCCTAGAATTGAGCCCCAAGCCAGGGTCCCTGGTCAGGGAGGAGTCTGCTTCTCCCTCTCCCTCTGCCCCTACCTCCCTGCTCGTACTCTTTTGCTCTAATAAATAGATACAGATAAATATAAAATAAAGGTCTCCCCAGTAACAGATACAAGATTAAAAAAAAAAAAAAAAATCTTCAGAATCCAGAGGCTATGTCTCCAAAGGACTCTGAGTAACTTAAAGAACTTTCTGAACTCTAAGACATGACATTTAGAGATGAAAGGAGGGGCGCCTGGGTGGCTCAGTCAGTTAAGCATCTGATTTTGGCTCAGGTCATGATCTCAGGGTCCCAGATCAGGTTCTGCATTCAGCAGGGAGTTCGCTTCTCCCTCTCTCTCTGCCCCTCTACCACCACCCTCGCCCCCATTCATGTTTGCTTGCTCTCTCTTTCTCTCATGCTGTCTCTCAAATAAATGAATAAAATCTTTAAAAAATATAAGGACTATGGGGCAGCTGGGTAGCTCAGTGGGTTAGAGCCTCTGTGTTCGTTCGGCTCAGGTCATGATCTCAGAGTCCTGGGATGGAGCCCTGCATCCAGCTCTCTGCTCAGCGCGGAGCCTGCTTCCTCCCTCTCTCTCTGCCTGCCTCTCTGCCTACTTGTGATCTCTGTCTGTCAAATAAACAAATAAAATCTTTAAAAAATATATATATATATATAGGGGCGCCTGGGTGGCTCAGTGTGTTAAATCCTCTGCCTTTGGCTCAGGTCATGGGGATAGAGCCCCACATCAGGCTCTCTGCTCAGCAGGGAGCCTGCTTCCTCCTCTCTCTCTGCCTGCCTCTCTGTCTACTTGTGATCTCTGTCTGTCAAATAAATAAACAAAATCTTAAAAAAAAAAAGATTAAAAAAAAATATATATATATATATAGAGAGAGAGAGATTAAAGGAGACACCTGATGACTTAGAAAAAGGGGAATTTACTACTTTATCAGAGATAGAGTACAACAGACCCAAGTCCCAGCAGTAGAGTAGGCACTTGGCTTAAAATATGGCCTGTTACTGAAATAATTGTAGCCTATTCTTTAAACTATATAAAGTTATTTAGGCACTACTGAGATCCCATCCTTCTGAAAGCGGGTATCCAGATTACTACTATGCAGAGTAAAGGATAAATTACCAGTTCCAGAAGGGCTGGATCTTAGCTACTGGCCATAAAAAATTAACTCCATATCTGCCCTTGACAAGACATAGTACTTGCTAATTAGGGGAAACCATGATGTTAAGATTCTAAATCTTTGGGTAGGTACTTAATACGTATTGCTTGGAAAGCAGCAGGAAGAAGTACACCTATTTTCCCTATATTCAAACATCTCAGTCCACTCTCCCTGAGACCTGTGACTTCTGTGACTGCTCCCTAAGCGGACTGGACACACCACGCATCAGTAAGACCAGCCATGAGTTTCTCTGCCTCAGCTCTACTGGGGGCCAGATAATTCTTTGTGTAGGATGTTCAGCACCATCCCGGGTCTCTACCCATTAGTGCTTGTAGCAACACCCCACCTCCCAGATTATGACAATCAACAACCTCCAAATACTGCCAAATGTCCCCCAGGTCAAGGGGCAAAATTGCCTGTAGTTTAGAACCACTGTTCCAGCCAAACCGCACTACATGATTTAGTGCAGAGTCGTGTTCTATCTGGTCTTGCTGCCTGATTGCCTCATGGGCCCTCCAATCATTCTGTGAATTCCCCAGGAGCAGAATGACGTCCATCTCCCAAGTGCACCTGCCCCAGCAAAGGATCAGACATGCAAAAATCTTCAGGAAAGTGCTGACCTGCTGACTGACCGTCGAAGAACCGGAGGGGCTAGTTCTGCCCCACGCTCCCCTGTGCTTCTCAGCTACAATAGAACAAGCAGTGGCCTGAGGGAAGCCTCCAAGAGTAAGACTGAGGCTGTGGTGATGTGATTTTGCATGACCACTGAGAGACCTGCCCATTGACCCAGCAATCAGAGCCGGGCCCATAAATCCAGGAGACGGAGAAGTGATAGCACGTTCTATTTTTGCTGGCAGCTTGCCCTGGCCTATCCTGGGCCTTCCCACCACCCGCCAGAGCCACACCCAGAGGAGTGGGAGGTCACAGGTATTCACACCACTGTGTACATAACCCAGGATTTCCAAATCTCTGATGGAAACCACAGGATCAGATGGGCAGTATGCAAAACCAAGAATGACTACATGTCACAGGTCAGTGAAAGACCTTGAGAATGTGTGTGTTGAGCAAGAGAACCAAACAATAAAAATTTCCTGGCCTCCTTGATGCAATGCCCAAGGGAACTGATGTCTGATGTGCAACACGGACCCAGCAAGCTCCACGGCACTTTCAGGAAAAGAAGTCACTGTGCTCTACTTCAGCCATCCTCTGGGCATGGCTCCGTATTCCCTGAAATGCATACAGCTTTCAGCTTTCCCCTGCTGCCCTTCCTCTCTGAGTAAAAGAACAAGACAGCTCAAGCAAGTCACCTCCCAGGACCGAATCACCATTTCCAGCAACCAGCAGGGGATGCCCCAAAGGTCCAGAATTCAAGTTGAGTTGAGCCCAGCCCAGAGAAGCAACGGCTAGAGGCTACAGAGGCGTGCAGAAATGCCTAAAGCAAGTCGATGTGAGGAGCCCCTTTCAACCCACTAATTCTACAAATGAGCAAGAGTCAAGAAGTGCAAGGGGATGAGAACTAAGAAACTAGTATCTCAGGGCGCCTGGGTGGTTCAGTTGTTGGGCATCTGTCTTCAGCTCAGGTCACGATCCCTGCGTCCTGGGATTGAGCTCCACATCCATGCTCAGTGGGGAGCCTGCTTCTCCTTCCTCAGCTCCCCCCTGCTGGTATTTCCTCTCTCACCATCCCTCTCTGTTATAAATAAATTAAATCTTTTAAAAAAGAAGAAGGAAGGAAGGAAGAAATGAACAAACGAACAAACTAGTATCTGGTTGTTGGGAACTGGGACAGAAAAAGAAATTTTCCAGCAGTTTTTTAAAGTAGCCCCAAATTCTTGTTCCCTGGACTAAAATCTACCTTTTCAAGGAAAAGGGGCGGGAAGGGGTGGATCCAACTCGTGGGTTATCACTGGAGGAAGTGAATGTTTTCTTTGGCTCCATCCTGGATAAAAGTTTCAAAATCAGCAGATACAGTCTTCTTTTCCACTAAGTTACTGTCCAGTCCACTGGTTTCTCTTTGCTTTGATAACAGAAATGTGATGAAAAACAACCCACAATCCTCTACGAAAGTAGCTTCTTGCCACAGAGATGGTTGGGGGCTTACAAATCCATCTGAGGGGCGCCTGGGTGGCTCAGCCGGTCAAGCATCCGACTCCTGATTTGGGCTCGGGTCATGATCTCAGGGTTGCGGGTTCAAGCCCCGAGTCAGCCTCTGCCCTGAGTCCAAATCCTGCTTGAGATTCTCTCTCCTTCTGCCTCATGCTCTGTCTCTCTTGCTCTATAGTAAACAAATAATAAATAAAATCTTAAAAAAAAAAATCCATCTGGAAGAGCCAAGGTAAGAATCACCCCTTCCTACCTTTAGGTGACAGCAGTGAACTGAGAGGTTCTATGAAGCTGTCACTTACAAGACTTTTACACATTAGTGCCAATGAAGATTTTGGCTTTGACCTTGGATAGTACAAACAACATGTGTTACCTGGTGTTTGCTGCGTTATATACAGACAGTTCCCTTCCAAGCAGGGTCTTGCTTAATTTGTCCCTAACCTTGTAGAGAAAGGCTAAGCACACACAAGGGATAGGTTATGTCGATCAGGACTCAATAGTTGGTCATTAGCAGAGTGCAGGGCACACGGGGGGATGGTCTGGCAGATGTGGGTGCAGGTACTACACCAGAGGATACAAGAGGAGAACAGAAGTGTCTCAGCTCTGGCCTCCCATGCCCCCGCAGCCACATCTTAGCCGTGTGATCCTAAAGAGAAAAGCCTCCTGAGTTTTGGTTTCCTCAAGACAGAAAGGAGCTAAGACCTCCTCCCTCGTGGTGGCTGTCACGACAAAATACCAAGTAACAAACAAACAAAATTATCACGTAATGTTGACCAACATTCAGCAGGTTAGGGGTTAAATCAGAAGTTGGTAAATTCCCTCCTCCCTCTCCCTAGTGATGGCTCCCATCCTGCCCCTTTTGGACGGCAATTTCAGTGTTGTCCTTGTGAGACCCTAAGACCTCCTATCAGGCCCAGGGAGTGGCCAGGGTTCAACATTCTGGCTGCCCTGTTAACATTCAGCATCAGGCCAAGCAAGGGCCTGTAGTACCAGCACCCGCTGTCTCGACTACAAACAGCCCCTGGGGCCAGAGGCCTCTGTCTGTGACATATTCCAACACGGGCAGGAGCACCCCAGTTTTGCTGGAGACTATTCATTTCCAGTATCATGGATCATCTCACTTGGGTGAGGACGATTTGGGGGACAGTGGGTCCCTCCCACAGAGAAAGACAATATTCTGAGGTTCAAGATACAAATTATTGTCTTGATGGCTCTACAGCCTAGACTCCATGGGCCAGCAGCTGCCATCAACTGGTCCTTCCACTTACCTGCGGTGCCACCACTGGGACTGCTGGACTGTGGACAGAGACACCTGAAGAAAGCCCCCTTCCCACACCTGTGAACTCACAGCACCCTTGTCCCTCTCTAATGGCACTCACCACCACCTGCCGAACATTCCAGTTCTCCTGAGCACTTACTTCCCCTATCAGACTGTAAACCCCTTGAGGGCAGGGATAAAGTTTATGTCTCTTTGTATCTATAGCATGCTTTGAATGAAATACATGCACCATACTTTTTTGATATAGCATGTTAATCCTAAGAATCCTCCTGTATTATGAAATCAATGCCTTCTGAATCAAACATGAAATAGAATTCGTTCAAATCAGCAGACTAAGAGTGTTCTGTTGCAAATCTTATTCTATGAAGGTCAGTAATCCATCTGTCAGGTTTACAGGATGGATTCTCTCTTAACCAGAAAACTCACTTTCTCATCTCACCAGTTAATAATAGGATAAGATGCTCAACTGTGGGGTATAGCAAAACCCTGGGCCACGGTACCATGCCCAGAAAGTTCTGCAGGTGACTTTCTTCTGAAGTTTAGCTCCTCTAAGCACAAAAAGACTGCTCTTCAGTCAACACTAGCTGTCTTAACTGTCCCTTGCATGGAAGAAAAAATACAGCCTAAAGCTTAACTGCCCTTTGCAGACACTGAATTCACACCACTCTCCTAATGCTTTCCTCCTTCTCTGTGTCCTAAAGGATGCCAGCAGTTGGTGAGCCAAAGTCCCTGTCTTGCCTCAGACATACCTAGCACTAAGACTCATAGATGACAGTTTCCTTTCTCATCAACAGGAGAAAACAAAAACAACACTCCCAACCTGTTCTTTCTGGAATGCTCTTTCCCCAGATCATATGTCTGGTAAACTCCTACCCATCCTTCAAGACCCAGATCAGATATCACCTTCTCAAGAAAGCCTTTCATGCATACCACTCTCTACCCCCACTCCCTTCACCACCCTCGCACGCCCCCCACACACACACCCCTGCACTTGACTGAGATCCTTTCCCACCCTCTGCGGTCCCAGGTCCTGGGCATTCCTGATACAAGCAGTTATCATGCAACTATTGCCACGCTACTACACCTAGTGGTGCAGGGGGCGCTCTCACATTGTCAGAAACTAGCTCGTCAGAACCACCCGGAGAACTTCATAGGAATGCACATTCCTGGGCTCTCGCACCAGACCTACAAAATCTACTTTGTCATTAGCCTCACTAATTTTTTTTTTTTTTTGCATTTTGGTGATTTTTATGCATTTTGAGAACCACTGCATTGGAGTAGGGGCTCCTAGGAGGTTAAAGGTTGTGCTTTACTGATCTCTGCATCCTTTGTGAAAGGTCCATATTCATTACGTGTTCCAATCCCCTTGCAGTGGCTTTATTCAGTAGATGCTGCATGCGTGACAGTCTTCCACAGAGTAAATGCAAATGGGCACAAAGAGACAAGACTGTCTTAGCTGGAACCTGGGCCGCCTATAAAACAACCTTCGGAAGATACGCCCCAACTAAAACAATGCTCTTCTCACACAGGCACTGGCCAGAGCAGTCTAGGTGGTGAGAGAAACTCCAGGCTTTAGAATCAAAAGATAACAAGGGGCCATTAAAAATAAACAAGGTGTACTGGGCTGGCTCAGCCAGTTGAGCATCCAACTCCTGGTTTCAGCTCAGGCCATGATCTCAGGGTCAGGGGATCGAGCCCCGCATTGGGCTCCACACTCAGCTCAGAGTGTGCTGGAGATGATCGTCCTCTGCCTCTGCCCCTATCCCTCCCCTGCTCCTGTGTGCACTCTCTTTCTCTCTAAAAGAAATAAATAAAATCTTAAAAAAAAAAAAGAGAGAGAAGAAAAAACAAAACTTCTATTACCATTTTCCTAGCTAGCTGAGCAACTCTAGGCAAACGGCTTCCCTCCCATAAGCCTCAGCGTGCACTTCTGCAGAAACAGAATCACACTACCACTTAAGACATGGTTGTTATGTGGATTAAGAGAGAAAAAGATGTATGAAAGTACATACGTATTATGCATGATAAAGACCAATAGCATAGACATTTTTGTCATTTTTTTAAAAAACAGAATTATCACTAAGTCATCTTTTGAAAGCTAGCTTTCCCATAGCTCCAGTAAAGAATGTAGTTATACTGTCAGACACAGAAATGCTAGAAATACACAAAATTATGTAACCAAAAACAGTCAAAATTTTTACAGGCGAAGGTTTCAATCACCGAAGGTTAGAAAGGGGCTTTAAGAGGTGTTCCAGTCCAACCTTCTACCAGGGATCTGTTCAGAAACAAGAGCTTAAGGGGTCCGTCTGATTCCTAGTTTCAGCTCAGGTCATGATCTCCAGGTCCTGAGACCGAGACCCTCTGCCCCCAACGCCCAGCTCTGTACTCAGCCTGGAGTCTGCTTAAGATTCTTCCTCTGCCCCTCCACGCACCGCCCCCGCTTGCCCCTGTGTGTGCGCACACGCACTCTCTCTCTCAAAAAGATAAAGTTTAAAAAAAAAAAAAAAGATTCACCTGTTGTTGATCCTCTGAGATGCTCCCCAAGACCACCAACCCAAGACCACTCAGCTGAGAGGGGTGACTGGACATGGGCCCTCCTCTTCTCACCTCCTCAACAGACAAGATGACCAGCATACTGGTACAGTACACGACAGCCTGCCAACCCCCAGTCAGCTCACTCTAGTAGGCCTGTCCACCCCGCCCTCCACCTCGGGTCCTCAGGCTTCTAGTTTCCCTGTACCTCTGCGGTCGCATGCAGTCTTGCATCCCTTAGGGATGAGTACAGAGAAATAATGGTTACATTTTCACTAAATGCCTACTCTCCACCAGCCAGGGTGCTCATGTTTTAAGCACATTCTTTTGTGAAAACCCTTCAGTAACTCTTCCAGTAGGTTTTATTATTTTCCTTTCAAAGATGAGGTTCAGAGCAGTTAAGCGGCCTGTCCAAGCCCCTGGGGGAGCCAGGATTTGTTCACAGGCCTTGCTGGCTCCCCTGCCCTGCTCCTTCCACCCGACCACATGGTCCCCACCTCTCCCCCGACATCTGACATACAAGCATGGGATGCCTCACCCAGCACATCTCCAGCACTGCTCCAAGTCCTCACCAGGGCTCACTCTGCCCACAAGTTAAAAGGACAGCCTTTCTTGGGGAACAGAGGAGGTGCTCAAATGACCCCCACCCCTCGGCCTATCAGAAGCACCAAAGGAACACTGCAGATGAACAAGAGAACCAGAGGTGTGTAGGGAGGGAGCTTTTCAGAGACACTGACTTTTGAAGAATTGGGGGCAACCCAAGGGAGATTTGGTCCCGCACCCCTTCTCTAACAGCGAGATGAGCCTAGCCATCTCTAGCAGTGTCTCGCTAAGGTTTCTGGTTTGATCTCTTCTATGGCTTTCCTCACCAGGGAACCGGCAGCCAAGGGTGTGTGTGTGTCTGTCTGTCTGTCCCCACCCCCTCTTACAGCCACTGGTTACAGTTACACATTCTGATACAGACCAGCCTCCCAGACCAAAGGGGGTGGGGTGGCCAACTCTCAGAAGCCCTGGAACAAATAGTTGGCAACAGCTGTGTTCTCAGCAGACAGCAGTTGGTCTCTTGCTACTGTTTTCTCATTCCACACTAGGTTACAGGCTATAATTTAGTGCCCCTACTTCAAACAGCAGTTCGTAAAGCAACCGAGACTCTGCCACAGGGGTCTGTTGGCTCTGTAAAGTCTGTCAGGAATGCCAAAAGGGGGCCAATCTGACCCCCCAGCCCTCTGAGATATCCGGGACGTCCCTGAACCCCACAGCCCTGACCACATGCGTACAAGGAGAAAAAGCCTCTGGGAGCCCTACCCTCTAGAGGACCCCCCTCTCCCGCCACTCAGAATCTCTCTGGAACCAGGAAACTGTTAAGAAATCTCTGCTAATGAACCAAATCCAAATGGAGCAAGAGAAAAAGCAGTTTGGATCAAGAATCTCCCCTGCTTCTCCTCCTTCCCAGTCTCTCCCCTCGGCTGTTTCCTCTGTGAGGCTAGGGAAACAGCTTTATGGTATCTAATGGAAAAATCAGAATGGACGGCCCCAAAACCTCAGGGATGTCGCGGGTTAAGAAGAACACGGTGGCCCTGGAAATAAGGAGCAACTAGCACACAAGAAGAGAAGACTGGAAATTTCTGCCTGGGAGCTGGCCTGCTCTAGCTGCGTGCGAGACATTTTGCTCAAAGGTTCCCTCCACCCCAAGCAGTTAAGTTGTACAACAAACAAGCTCCCACCCTTCTTCCCTGCCCAGACCCGACCCACGATAACCCGTTCAGTTACCTGTCTAAGACCCAAAAGGAAAGGCATCCTGTAAGAGCATCGTCCACACTAACGTTTGGAACAAAGGGCTTTGAAAAGTTAAGGTCTTGGAATGAGCATTTCCCCCAGGTGGGCCTGCGTGTTCCTCGCCCCGGTTAACCCGCCTTCCTGAGCAAAGAAGAGAAAGTAAACAGAGTCCTGGGACCAGGCAGGCACTCTCCCTCCCGCTGTCCTCGCTACTCCCCCTGCCTGGCTCCGACCCACCCCCACCTTCTCGTGACATATCTCAGACGCAGCAAAGCCCAAGCTGTCTGCCAAGGGGGAAATGACATCAGTTCAGGCACAGCAGAAAAAACTCCAGACAGCTGCTGTGGAATACTGAGGAGGATGTGCAGCCCTGGACCCTGAGACGTCAGCTCCCCTCAGCTCTGAGCTGGCTGGGGAGAGGCGGGGGGCAGCACAGGAGTCAAATCCCTAAAGCTTTGAAAAGAGCTACAGTTCTCTGAATAAGGGCTAGCCTCGGGAGCTCCCAAGATATTGTCTCTCCTCCCTGGGAAAGGAAATGGAGCCCAGTGATTTGTCAGTTTCACAGAAACTTCTCCGTACCCACTCCCACCAGAGTCAGCACTCCATAAATAACAGTTAAGCCTGGCGGTCCCAAATTTCTCTAGCGATTGAGGCAATCAGCAGGGAGGGCTTGGAGGCACCTTTCCCCCAGCTAAGGTAGGACGTGCTACCTCGGACGCTGACCTCTGGAGCCCTCGCGTCTACAGAGTTTATATTTCATAAACAAACTGTGCATGTACAGGTGCCAATATCTTTCCTCGCTTGTCTTACAAAAGGTACAACAAGTCCCACGGCAGCCTCCAAGTTGCCAGTAAAGCAGATCATCTATATTTAAACCGACTCTCGCTTCTGAAAAGTTCACCACCCTAGGTTTGTCATGCTTTCTTCTCCAAGCACAGTTTATGGAGAAGATGGCTAACAGCAAGCTTTGCCCAAGAAGCAATGGCCCCGGGGCTGGCGTCTAGGGTAGGCCAGCTCTCCTCTGGCCACTCTCCCCTAAACGGCAGGTCCCCGCCCCTCTCCCTGGCCCTGAATCCTTCCTCAAAGACAACACGAACAAAGAACAAAAGGTTCATGGTTGGATTTGCACTTGAACAAATGACTCCTTTTGGAGGCCTTTATAAATCCAAAGTTACCTGCTAATAAATTCTTAGGCTGAAAATTAATTATATTCCCCATCACTCAAAGCAAGTGTGTCTCATCTTTCTCTTTGTTTTCCACAACAGTTTTCTTCCAGTGATACTCATTGAAGGCCTCCACCACCCAGGGAAATCAGAAATGACTCTTGCAAATTAGTACCTCTCACCCCCGCCTCAGACCATAAATTAGCAGCACACAACACTTACAGCATGGGGACTTGCCAACGGTACCTCTCAATCGTAAGTGAATCCAGCCAGACACACAATGTGCTGGCTGCAGGTCTCCCACTGATGGTCAAGGTCACACTGACTTTCCTGACAAGGAAATGAATGAGCCAAGCCAGCTGAGCCATTTCCTAGAGGCTCGTTAAGAGGCTCGTTAAAAGAATGAACCTGAACCACAGCCTCACTGCTAGGGGAGAGAGGAGTGATATGTAGAGGGCAGTGGCTTCTGCTGTAGCCAGGTGTTCTGGGGCTGGGGGGCCATTCTTCAGCAAATATGTGTTCTCAAGACGTGGCCACAGAGTCGATCCTATGCCCTGCTACCACTCTCACACACAGGCCGAATCAGCAGATAGGAGGGCAGGAGACAGGCAGGCCCAGGTATCAGGGCACAGCTTTCAACACCCTCCTTTCATTTCCTGTCCCCTGGCAATCGCTGACCACCACAAAATGCAGCACTATGACTTTTGTCGGCCAAACTGGAGGAAAGGGCATCCACAGCCCATCCTGGGCCACTCTGGTCTGAACATAACCTAGTAAGACACAGTGGCAACTGCAATTCTCTGCAGAAAGTCCCATGGCGTATATGTACTTATTCATTCACTGCACACCTACTGAAGGCCCACAGTGTGCCAGACACCGTCCTAGGCACTGGGGACACTTCCATGAGCAAAACGCTCAAAGACCCTTGCTCCAATGGGCTACAGAAGCATGCCCCATTTCTGAATAACACTCATCAGCAGTGATCTCTGAATAAGTGGAATTGCAGCGAAATTACTAGAAACCCAAAAATAATTTTGTAAAAGTTCCATCTAAATTATCAGAATTGCATCATAGGCTTCCCGATTTTCCCCTAATGAATCATCATCCTTTTATGGATGTAACTCAAAGCAGTGTTTCTAATCAGCAGCTGTCTACTTTTATCTTAGAAGATTATAAAATCCTGTGTACAAGGTGGCATTAAAACTCAATGCATTACTCCTAGCACAGTACCACTGTGCTCCAACAAAGTGATTGCTGATAATGGCTGCTTTCTCGCTCATCTCCTTGACCCTCCCACCCCTTGGGGATTAACCCTCATTGAACACTGAGAGTTGGGGGAAGTGAGGAGGAAAAAGAGACTCAACTAGAAAATGTAGGCATCCTTAGGAGGGCAAGTTCACTTTTTGCCATGTGACCACAACCCAGTGACAAAGTAGTCAGCTTTGGGATTTCAAAGGCAAGATGATCATTAGCAACTCTACTCATCTGGGGGAAAAAAAAAAAAAGAGGTCCTTTTATGTAAGTGACTCAGGCTCATACTTGATAGACAAAGGTAAGTCAAATCCTTCTACAAACAATGTTAGTCATCTGCCTGACAATGCAGAATTTAATTCAATGCTGAATTCATCAACTTATTAAAAAAAAAAAAAAAAAGAGGAAGTCACACTATACCAGCATTAAGCAGGATGATGTTGTCAAAATGTTGCAGTTTAACAACTATCTACTGGCCCAGGCAATGCCTAAGCTACCCTTCCACTGACCCAGCCCCTTCTTCCTCAGTTTAGAAAAACCCCAAAGATAGTAATGCTGAAACCCTTTGGATTTCAAATAATTTATTATTTAAGAAGACACACAGTAACAGTGTATATGTTCCTGGCTAACGGAATGTATCCTTACACTGTAGCTGATACAAGAATCTTTTGGCAGTATCTTTCTAGGCACCCTATACATTTATAATCTTTAAATTCAGGGATGGAGGCGGGGAGAGTTATTTTTTTAGCACTGACAATGAGCCAGACTCTGTGCTAAGAACTCCGTTTAACCCACATTGCACGTAACACCACAACAAACTCATGATGTAGGCATTACCCCGTTCAGCTGCAGAAACTGAAGCGTACGGACAACTTGCCCCAGGTCACACAGCTAGCTGTGGGAGAACGAGGATAGGAATAAAGCCTCTAGCTCCAAAGACTCTTTCTTTGACAGCAATACAGGGGTCATAGCATTAGACCAAAAGTTACCAACGAAGCAAACACCAGAACTGAGGGTTCAAGCTGAACACTGAGCAAAGATGCACATCCCTGGTCAGTGTCCCAGAACTCTGTTTTAAAAGACTGCCACTTATACGGGCTCTGATCGTTGTATTCTGGAGCACAGAGGACAGGCCCTTAGGCCCCAGGACACCCATTCTGACCCACTTTTAAAGCCCGAGTTCTATGACGTAAATGATTGCGAAAGCCCTCAAGTTCTCATCTGTTCTCAGCACACAACTAGTCTCCACGCAAGGAGCCGTCTGGAACAGAAGACCTTCCGTGCATTGGATCTCAGGTCATTGGGGAACTGTTCCCACACTGTGTCACGGCAAGGTGAGGCTGGAAGGAGACTAGGGCTGAGGGCCAGGGGTTTCTAATTTCACAAGCAAGGAATGCAAAGAAAGGGTCTTGTCAGAAAAGGACAACAACTGCCAGGCTTCTAGGATAAAAGACAATCTCCAGACCCAAGGCCTTTTTTACTAAACAGGAGCTTTGGAGCAGAGGCTGCTGGGCAGACACAGAACGTCTAAGACGAGAGATCTTTGATCTTTCTCAGGTTGGCCACAGGCACATTTAAATGCCTTCCAGTTTGGACTCAAAAACACCACCAAAAAACCCCCAAACAAACCAACCAAACAAACAAACAAAAAACAACAGCAGCAACAAAAACCCAGAAGTACAGATGAACTTCAAACCCCAAACCAAAGTGAATTGCCACAGAAGTCAAACCGAGGCATCCTCATGGCAGGAATGTGATGCCGGGCATCAATAAAACAACCCTAGAGTAATTATTTTGGGGAATGCCATGGGAAGGATTCCAAACCCAAAACAAAGATCCGCAGAACTTTGCTAAGTAGAAATGCTAAGGACTGCTTAGCTGCCAGAAACCAAGAATACTAGCTTATCTGTGTCCTGGGGCTGGACAAAGGCAGACGTGTAGCAAGCCTGCTGGGACAAGAAAACACACCTTTCCTGGTTTCTGAATAGGACAAGGAGTTCTACAAGTCACACAGGGCTTGCAGGGGTGCCTGGCACGATGTCTATGGATATAGGGTGCCTGGCTGGCTCAGTCAGTAAAGCACATGACTCTGGATCTTGGGGTTCTGAGTCTGAGGCCCACACCGTGTGTAGAGAGAACCTAAAAACAAAACCCCAAAAAACTAAGACTACTTTCCTACTATTGAATCTTCCAGGAAAGACAGCTGGGCAAACAGCCCTTAACTGTAGTATGTAATCACTTGCTAAACATCAAACAATATATTTCCATGAGGGAGTACACTAACATAGGCTGACATCTCAGTCCCAGCACTTCAAGCAGGCCTGTGGGACTCTAAAATGGTTCAGACATGCATGGAGATGGTACTTCGATATTGTAATTGTCACTTCCCCTTCATCTGTGACCCAGAAAGTCTCGGTCCCATCCAGCCACCCAGGCTGTAGCATGAGGAGGAGGAGTTCAATCACTACTGGATGAACAAGGCTTGCCCTGGAGGATTTATTGATTCAATTGCCCAGTGAGGAAGAAAAGACAGCAGGTACAGAAACGAACACAGCCACTCTATAATAAATGTCGGGGGAGGTGTGGAGACAGTAACTACAGTTAAGAGCTCAAAGAAGGGAGCCGGGTCAGGGACAGAATGGCCAAAGAAAGCCGCATCAGAAGACAGGTACTAAAATAACATGATGCTAGGGATAGGAAGATAAGCATGGTAGGCAGAGCCAAGCAAAGCCCAAAGCCTGGAGACAAAGACATGTGGGGCATCTGAGAAAGACACGAGACAGGGCACAGACGAGTTAGAGGGAGGAGGCAGGAGTCCCACACACTGAGTACCTCTGACCAGCATGTTTGTTCTTTCTGATGACTTGGGCAGCACCACAAATAGCAAGGACAGGGATTTCTAGTTAGTATCTAAGGATTATTACTTAGTATCTTACTAAGTGTGTGTGTGTGTGTGTGTGTGTAAAACTAAGTATTATTACTTAGTATCCTAGGCTCTCTTTTTGCTTCTTTACATCTTGGAATTGCTCCTGTTACACTCTGGGTTGTGGGGAGGTGGAGGGAAGATACCTCTTTCAGGGCGCCTGGGTGGCTCAGTGGTTAAATCCTCTGCCTTCAGCTCAGGTCATGATCTCAGAGTCCTGGAATCGAGCCCCACATCAGGCTCTCTGCTCAGCAGGGAACCTGCTTCCTCCTCTCTCTCTCCCTGCCTCTCTGCCTACTTGTGATCTCTGCCTGTCATATAAATAAATAAAATCTTAAAAAAAAAAAAAAGATACCTCTTTCAAAGGTCTTTTAAACAGAGAGAAATTAAAGTAGCAGAAGGTGATGAAGAAAACTCAAGAAAATTCCTTTATGCAGAGTCTGACCCAGCTGTCTTGTCAGAGAAAAAGAGGAAACACACACACACACACACACACTTAGTAGAAGGTGAAACCAGTTTAAGGACAGCTCGCTGAGGTTCCTAGCCTTCCTGCCCCCTAACAAGAAAATCTTTCTGTGTTGACAATCACTCACTTCACAAATATTTATTACCTTCTGGGACGGACATTTACTGCCTGCTCCAGAGAGTGCAGGGGTCTCTGAAACTCAGCGTGGACAGTGGGCTGTCCCTGAGTTAATGGGCTGCCACTGATCTGCAACTCTAGCTTTATCACGTACAACAGCAGCCTTGTCTGTTTTTGTACCGAAATGCCAGGTTTGTTTTTTTTCCTGTCCTGAAAACAGTTCAAACCACTCCCCCCCCCCCCCCCCCCGCCGCCACCAAACCAGCAAGGAGCCAAGAATGACATGACAATCAGCAAGCTGGACTCAGGGCTGTCCCCTGACACTTTTCACGTCTCCCTCCAAGCTGCTCTCTAAACTGAAGCTTGGAATAAGAACAAAAGGGGGGACACGGGTCACGCCCAGTACATGACCCACACTGCGATGTAACCAGGCAAGAGCATTAACTCTGTTAGGAAAATTAGTCTTCGGGGTCTCCACTGAATCTGATTTCATCTCTCCCTCTTATTTCTTTTTTTTTTTTTTTTTTTTTTTTTTTTTTTTAAAGATTTTATTTATTTATTTGACAGAGAGAGAGATCACAAGTAGGTGGAGAGTCAGGCAGAGAGAGAGAGAGAAGCAGGCTCCCGCTGAGCAAAGAGCCCGATGCGGGGCTCGATCCCAGGACACCGAGATCATGACCCGAGCCGAAGGCAGCGGCTCAATCCACCGAGCCACCCAGGCGCCCCTCTCCCTCTTATTTCAACTCGAGCAAGACCAGGAGAGACGTGATCCGCTTCAGGTGGCAGCTCCGGGACAGGGGTGGCAGGCCTGTGGTAAGGGTTAACAAGGCCCTCTGGCCACAAGGTTTTTGTTTGTTTTGTTTTGTTTTAAAGATTTTATTTATTTATTTGACAGAGATCACAAGTAGGCAGAGAGGCAGACAGAGAGAGAGAGGAGGAAGCAAGCTTCCTGCCGAGCAGAGAGCCCAGTGCGGGGCTCGATCCCAGGACCCTGGGATCATGATCTGAGCTGAAGGCAGAGGCTTTAACCCATTGAGCCACCCAGGCGCCCCGGGCCACAAGGTGTTAAGAGCAATTACGCACCCTGTCTAGAGAGAGACCATCTCGGGTGTGCTTCTATAGGAAAAACCACCCACTCATTTATGTGCTCATAAGCTCAGCAAAATGATTTCTTCTCAGGCCTAACTCTTCGAAAGTAGAATCAGCTTAAGGGCAAGATGTTTAACTTTCACTTGTGTCCCTCACCTTACCAAGCAATGCTTTGCACTAAGGAGGCCCTCAAAAAAGGATAAAGAGATAGATAAAAAAGGATAAAGGATAAAAAGCCACCACTGGGTGGCTCAGTCAGTTAAGCGTCTGCCTTCAGCTCAGGTCATGATCCCGGGGTCCTGGGATTAAGCCCCACATCGGGCTCCCTCCTCGACAGGAAGCCTGCTTCTCCCTCTCCTGCTCTCTCTCTCTCTGTCAAAAATTTTTTAAAAATTTAAAAAAATAAAAAAAACTTCAAAAAAAAAAAAAAAGGTAAAGAGACATATGACTGTAAAAGGGAAGCTAATACAGCTGAATCCCCAGACAGTAGTAAGGGTGACATTTTCATGGCCACAGAAACCCGATAAACAGCTAAGAGATAGGGAGAGCACATGGATATTACTGGGAAACCCTATGTGTGACCCCATTATCTGTACACCTGTAATTTCTCTGCCAAGGAATTTAAAGCATTTAAGCCATCTCAGAAGCAAAATTCCCATACTCAAGGTAGAACTGGGATGTGATCTAACCCCATTAGTTTTTCGATTATGGGGACTAGGATGAAGCTGCTCCTGGTTCTGTTGCCGGACACCAACTAACTCACTCTATTAAGCACCACCTAGAAGCTGCCTTTTTTTCTTTTTTCACATAAAGGATTGTGAAACTTAATAAGGTCTAGCTGGAAACGCAGCTCCTGGCACCATATCTTCCCTCATTTCCTGGATCTTACATAAAATCAAATATTACCTCCTCCCTCCTTTGGCTATTTGATAACCAATCTACTCCAGGTCTAAGAGCTCATAGTCAAAAGCACCAGAAGGAAACATTAAGACAATTTATCCCTCCCATAAGTTATAAGGGGTGGAAAAGCTTCTGGAACACACACATCCACACCCCCAAGTAAAACGATGACAAAGGGTGGTAGAACTGGAGAAGGTTTCATAGCAGATGAATCCTCCGTTCCCTTTGTCATATAATGTCCAACCACAGGCCACACCTGAACCCCATACTCCCAGGCCACAGAGAGTGGGGCAACACAGAAGACAGCAGTAGATAAACTCTACTTCAAAACAACCCCAACCCAGGGCCCAAATCATGAAGCACTAGAGCAAAGCAGAAGAGGTAGGCAGAGATATGCTACAATACAGGCCTGAAGCTTAGGGAGAAATAAGCTAAAAGTGCCTTTAAGAAAGCACCTCCTACCACGTCATGGCAAGAAGGGAAGTCCATGCAAGCCATTGGCCCTCCCTGAAAAAAATTACCAGGTACTCGTATCTTTGCACTTATATCCACTGTTCCAAAGCCTTCCATTTTATTCAAGATCCACATTCTGGGGGCGCCTGGGTGGCTCAGTGGGTTAAGCCGCTGCCTTCGGCTCAGGTCATGATCTCAGGGTCCTGGGATCGAGTCCCGCATCGGGCTCTCTGCTCGGCAGGGAGCCTGCTTCCTTCTCTCTCTCTCTCTGCCTGCCTCTCAGTGTACTTGTGATTTCTCTCTGTCAAATAAATAAATAAAATCTTTAAAAAAAAAAAAAAAAAAAGATCCACATTCTGGGCAAGGTGTGCTCAGTACTGCAGAAAGGTAGAGCTAAGCAGCGAGACAATAAATCATCATCCTTGCAGAACTCAAGGTTTATAAAATCCTTTCACATCCGTGTTAGTTGCTCCTTGTATCAGCTGGTGACAGGACTAGAAGTTTTTCCTATCCCCACTTGCCAGACAATAGAGCGAACGTCCAAAAATGTACAGCGGCCTAGGACCAGATTTAGGATTTCTGACTGAAGGGACAGAGGTCTTCCCATGGAACCCCAGTGAGTGACACACATTACGCGCGCCTGGGGCGCTGACATTCTCCCGTGCTACAACCTATCCTCAGGACCACACACCAACTGCTGAACTTCTCTGAGTTGGCTGGTTCCTTCTATCAGCATTGCCCAGAGACAGCTCTGAGGCAGCCATTTCTGTGGTATGAGGCCCATGTGGTCAAAAAAGACTGCCATCTCGCTGGGAGACTCACGACACGGGTGCTATCCAGGGAAGCCTCTGAGTCGTCTCACAGTTAAGAAGCCTGTTCAACCCCAAATCTCCTACATTTCAAACAGCACAGCCTTTCTTTCTGACTGAACATCTGCTCATGGCATCATTATCTCTATGGTGTCTGTCAGCCTCCAAATGCTAGGTTCCATTTCTCCCTCAGCAGCTTTGTTCATCCACTGTGACCACCACTCCCCTGCCCCCTACTGTACCTTGAGGGCAAGCATAGTCAGCCAGGCAAAGGATGGGGACACGCAGCCGACACCCCTGGAGAGGTGAAAGAGGACAAAATATGCTTCTCATTTTCGCACTTTTCTCTGAACATTTGTGCAATCTCAGATAAGAGTAGGATTTTCCCCCAAATTCTCCCTGTGCTAGAAATTGAGGGCAAAAGTCCCAAGTTAATCTTTCACCTTATACACTGGGGAGTGGTTGGAAAGGGATATCCAACAGGGTAGCCAAGATGACAAAGAAAGTTGGGGGGTGTCGGGATTGAAACTCCACCACCAGACGTGGTCAAGTGAAAGAGAAAGTAGTAGTTGGAAGGGTGCCTCTGGCCTTCACGGGACTGAGAGGTGTTCTTGGGGAGCAACTTTTTTTTAAAGTAGTGACACACTTAGGGTTAATTACTTATGAAAGCTGAAGAAATGTCATAGCGTAGCCGCATTTTGTTAATGGTATTTCTACCTTTGGATCTAACTTAACTTTCACAGACAAGATCCTATAACATGAAGCAATTACTGTCCCTTTTTTTAGGGTGTGGTACGGTATGGTGGTGATGCTGAGGAACAAAATCCTTTTATCTTTTAGAGATTCAAACAGAACTATTCATGGTTGAAATGATAGGAAGTCTGCAGCCTTCTTCAAAGTAATGTCGCTGGGCATGAATGGAAGCCAAAGTGGGTACAGCCAGACGAAGAAAGAACATGACAATAAATTGCTGAAGTTGGGTGCTGGGGACCTGGGGGCTCGTTACGCCATTCTCCTTATTTTTATACATGCTGAAACTTTCCAGAATAAAGATATTTAAAGGATTCTATTCCTAATAACAACTGCTCTTGACCCAAAGTAATACTAAGCTGTACAGAGCCCTTGAAGGAACTAAGGAACACCAAAACTCAAGTGACAGAAGGAAAAAACAGAAAAACAGGACATTCCCCCAAATGAAAAACAATTGTGCTTCAAATGGCACCATCAAGAAAGTGAGAGACAAAACAAAACAAAAACCACCGATAGGGAAAAATATTTGATAATCATTTATCTGATAAAGGACTCATAAAGGCTTCTTAACGTGAGACTCCTCAGAGGTTTTCCTGGAAAGCACATGCATCGTGCATCCTGGAGAGAGACAGCAGCTTTCTTTGACCCCATGGGCCTCTTATCACAGAAATGGCTGCGTCAAAGCCATCTCTGGGCGATGCTGATAGAAGGAACCGGCCAATACAGAGCAGTTAAGCAACTGGGGCTCCAGGGTCATGAGGAGAGATGGGAACACGGGAGAAGGCCAGAGAGAGCCCCAGTAAAGTCTAGTTGAAAGGGGAAAATCCTCTGAGCAGTCCCTCACTGGGACTCCATGAGAACACTTCTGTCCCTTTAGTCAGACAAAGGACTTTAAAATGGGCAAAGAATTGGAACAGACATTTCTCTAAAGAAGATACATGAATGGCCACTAAGAGCATGAGATGTTCAACATCAGTAGTCATTAGGGAAATGCAAATCAAAACTACAATGAGATCCTACTTCACACCCGTTAGGATGGTCACGATAAAAAAGACAGACAACAGGTGTTGGAGAGGATGTAGGAAAAATTGGACCCCTCGTAATTGCCAGTGGGAGACATGACATGGTACAACCACTTGGGAAAACAGTCTGGCAATTCCTGAAAAAAAGCAGACAGAGAGTTAGCAGAGGAACATTAATTCTACTTCGAGGCACAGCCTAAGAAAAATAAACACACATGTCCACACAAACACTTGTCTACCGACGTTCAGAGCATTATTCCTAATCGTCCCAAAGCAGTAACAGCCGAAATGTCTATGAGCTGACCCATCGAATAAAATGCATTCTACCCATACAGAAGAATATGAACGGAAAGGGAAAAGTGCTGACACCCGCTGAAAACATCCCGCTAAGTGAAAGAAGCCAATCACAAAACACCACAGTGTTATGATTCTATTTACATGAAGTGTTCAGAACAGGAAAATTCAGAGTAGCAGAAAGTAGATGAGTGGTTGACAGGCAATAGGGTTCAGGGGGCTCAGGAAGGGAACTTCTAATTGATATAGGGTTGTTTTCTGGGGTGACAAAAATGTTCTGGAATAGATAGGGGTGACAGTGGCCCAATCTTGTGAACATGCTAAAAACCAGAGAATCGTATGCTCTAACAAGGGTGAATTTTATGGTGTGTGAACTGCATCTCAATAAAGCTATCATTATTTTTTTTAAAAAGCCTCAGAAACCAACCTCCCCTCAGAACAGAAAGTACAGTACACCTCGGTACAGAACGCTATGTGCTGAGAGTGGACAGACCTGCCTGTGGTCTAGCACTGCAGTCAGAATGGACGTCCAGCCGCAACTCCCACACCCAAGACAAGACACAACTACTTTGCTGATGATAACCCCTCTCTTCCTCACTCAAGAGGGTACGGTGATGTACAGATCAGGGTAACTGTATACATTCTAAATTACCTGCTCTGAAAATAAACAATTTCATACTTTATTATTAGAAAACAATAGCTGGAAAAACACCCCCATCAGACTGCCAAGGCTGGTAATACGGAAAGTCAGTCACATGCCTTCTGGACTAGGAGCTCACTAAAATTCACCTTAAATTCTTCCACTGGAAACAGACCTTGGATCAGTCAAGCAATAAGGAAGCCTCAAGGCTTCCCCAAAGCTTTAAAAAAAAAAAAAAAAAAACACCCAGACAATTACACAGGCTAACATTAACCAAGTAATTACTATGTGGCAGACACTGCTCTAAGTGCTTTGTGAGTACTAACTCAATTAATCCTTACAATAACTCAATTAAACCACACAATAACCCTATAAGCTGGGAGCTACTATCCCATTTTACAGATGAGGAAACTGAGTCAATTAACTAGCCTAAGGCTATCTGGAGACAGTCTGGCTCCAGAGTCTGCACTCTCAGTGATGACACACTTCCAAGGACTCCTTCTTCTGGCATGACCACCATGGAAGGGTGGCTGGTTAGAACTGTGTGCCACCCAGCAGCTGGCTAACAGCTACACGCCATCTGCCTGACATCTCCCAGGAGCCTACAAACCATCTCCCTCAGCACCTAAGCAGGCACAGCCAGGCTTCCCCACTCCAAGCACACTGTGTGTGAATCCTGCTCCCCACCAAGGGGAACACCGGGGTCACAAAGACAGGGAGGAGACCGAAAGCTAAGCAAGTCAGAGACCTACCTGGCTTTCAAGAAAGAAAACAGAAATGTTCCCCTATGTGCCTGGGTAGAGTCAGAAGGCATATCTTCGGGGCCCCTGGGTGGCTCAGTGGGTTAAAGCCTCTGCCTTCGGCTCAGGTCATGATCCCAGGGTCCTGGGATCAAGTCCCACATCGGGCTCTCTGTTCGTCAGGGAACCTGCTTCCCTCTCTCTCTCTGTCTGCCTCTCTGCCTACTTGCGATCGCTCTGTCAAATAAATAAATAAAATCTTAAAAAATAAAAATAAAAAAGAAGGCACATCTTCAACGATAAACCAACGGCATAGATGAAGAAATGTTGCTTACGCACTGGGGGTAGGGGGGCTGAGCCCCTCAAAAACCCTACTGATGGGGATGTCTGCTGACAGAACCGCTTTGGGAGAGCAATTTAGCACCATCCACCCCAAATGTCAAATGTACACACCCACAACCCCACAATCCCTGGTTCCACTTCTAGGAATCTAGCACAACTGCAGAAAGAAATACACAGAATAATGTTCACTATAAAACAGCGTGAACTGGTAAAAACTTTGCTATAACAGACGTTCACCTACAAAGCAGTGGTTAAATAAATCACGGTCTCAAGCAATAACACACAGGTGGGGCTTTTGGTTGTTGTTTTTGTTTTTTTGCTTTGGTTTGGATTTTGTTTGTTCTTGTAACTCTATACTCACTTCTTTTCTCTCTCTCTCTCTCTCTCTTTTTTTAAGATTTTATTTATCTATTTGAAAGAGAGAGACACAATGAGAGAGGAACAGAAGCAAAGAGAGTGGGAGCGGGAGAAGCAGGCTTCCCGCTGAGCAGGGCACCCAATGTGGGGCTTGATCCCAGGACCCTGGGATCATGACCTGAACAGAAGGCAGACGCTTAACGACTGAGCCACCCAGGCGCCCCTATACTCACTTCTGAATGTCATTCCTTTCCTTTTGTTTCCTCTTCTTCAGGCTTTCCTAAACTTTGTCAACTCTCCTTATGATTCTCTTACTGATTAATAATCTCATTTCCAAGCTTTTTTTGGGTTTTGATTAGTGTTACCCTTTCTTTTCTTTTCTTTCCTTCCTCCCTTCCTCCTCTTTCCTCCCCTCTCTCTCTCTTTCTTTCTTTAAAGATTTTTTTTTTTAATTTGACAGAGAGAGGGAGATCACAAGTAGGCAGAGAGGCAGCCAGAGAGAGAGGGGGAAGCAGGCTCCCCGCCAAGCAGAGAGCCCGACGCAGGACTTGATCCCAGGACCCTGAGATCATGAGCTGAGCCGAACGCAGAGGCTTAACCCACGGAGCCACTCAGGCGCCCCTCTTTAAATAAGTAGGCTCCATGCCCAGGGTGGAGCCCAAATTCAGGGCTCGAATTCACAACCCTGAGATCAAGACCTCAGCCAAGATCAAGAGTCTGATGTTCAGCTGACTGAGCCATCCAGGCACCCCAACATGCAGGCATTCTTTTAAAATTCAAGGTATATACGTGATACAGAAAGAAGTCTATGAAGGATGAAACAAATGCATGTTGTAAAGTCCTACATATATATTATCCTATTTTTGTTTTAAAAACAAACGAAAAGGAAAGAAAGAACTGTATCCATACCCACAATTTTATGTTTATATATAGGATTTACATATATATGTATATACATACATATGTACTATTACTATATCAATAAATATTCAGCATAAGCAGAAAACCCACCAAAAACAAACACCAAACCACAAACTTTCACTTTTTACTCTAAGCATTTCTGTCTGTATTATATATCACTGTTATAAGCATGTGTTATTTTTGTGTAACTAAAAACTAACGGGTAAAGGTAAAAGGCACCTTAAAGCTCCAAGAAAAGCAGCCATCAGGTGTATGGAAGGAAAAAGGAAAGAAAACTGAAGTGGATCTCGTGCCAAATCAGATCAGTACAGGTTTTCTGCTTTCCCCCAACTCCTGCAGGCACAGCAAAGAGATTTGCATATTTAAAAACAAAGGACCTGGGGCGCCTGGGTGGCTCAGTGGGTTAAGCCGCTGCCTTTGGCTCAGGTCATGATCTCAGGGTCCTGGGATCGAGTCCCGCATCGGGCTCTCTGCTCAGCAGGGAGCCTGCTTCCTCCTCTCTCTCTCTCTCTGGCTGCCTCTCTGCCTACTTGTGATCTCTCTCTGTCAAACAAATAAATAAAATCTTAAAAAAAAAAAAAAAAAACAAAGGACCTAAGTAAAAAAAAGAAGTACACGGGATGAACTTCTCACACAATTCAACTCTACACTCAACTCCCAAACAGCTACAAGGCTCCACTATCTTGGTGTCAAAAGCCAAATATTAACCCTCTCTCCCAAATAAGCCACAAAGAGGGAAAAATAACTTAGATCTGATCAATCAACTAAGTTGTGTTTTTTCTGTTGTTTTTGTGTTTGGTCGGATTTTAATATAGCTGGAGTGAACCACCAGGCGGAATTTCAGATGAGGAAGAGTGTTTTGGAAATGGCGAACAAAAAAACACCATGTAGGATTTGGAAAAACGTGAATATTTTCTCCATGAACGCATGTCTCTGATCTGCAAGGATGTGTAGAAACACTGTTACAACGTAAGATCCGTCTTGCTTATTACTTAAAAATCAGGACATGTTTTTCTAGCTCTACTCTAGGATCCACCCTTCCAAGCCACAAATATCCTTGCAACATCTCACGTTCACTTTTACCTCTTCCAAAACAAGTTTAAATTAAATTCTTTCAATCACCTAAGATTATGAATCAAAACCAAGCCAAGGCACTTTGAGGGCAATGACGGCACCAGGAACGGATGACCCATTGCTCATCTATTTTCCCACGGAAGAAAGTATGGAAAGAAGAAAGCCAAAAGTAAACAAATCCAAGCTATGGGACTGTAGCTGAGTAAGCGAGAGTCTCCCAAAAATCCAGTCCATGCAAGACTGGTGATCTTCAAGTCTGAGACCATGACCTACTTTAATTCCCACACTGGGAAAGCCCAGAATTCTATCAACAAGCCACAGAATTCAAACGTATGAGATCTGCTTCCCCTTTCCTTACCTCCCAGGTTGCAATGCTCTGGATTTATTGATATTTCTTTGTTTGTGGTTTCCACATTACATGCAGTTTTTTGACCAGACTTTGCTCCACCTAGTGGAAATACAAAGGATGGTCCAAAAGGGAGGTGCCCATAAGCCAGACCTCTCCCTGTCTGTTGTATGCCACCAAGGAGACAGATCTTGCAAAGACCCATTGTCACTGCTCCCTGTTACTCAGTGGCTGCTCTGTCTGTGTGGTTATGGTGGGATCAGTGGCCCCATGGGTGCCCACAATTGGGGTTATAAGGCAAAGAATGAACCCATATCACTGCACCACCTGGATCCTTGATGGTCCCTCAAGGTCCAACAGGAAAGCAAGAGATGCTCTCAGGTGAATGGATGGCCAGGCATTCAAAAGCACTGGAATTGTTAATCCCAAGTCATCCGAGATACCCACAGTATGCTTAAAAGAGTTGCCCACTAATGCCCCAAACCCACAGATGTGCTGCTTCCTGGGGTCTTGAAAGAGGAGACTTCTCCTGAGGTCACACAGCCACCGAGGTCTGGGACAGTCACCCATGGCGACGCTGAGAACACCTCACAGTCTCTGTAGGCTGAGTGTGTGACAACAAATCAACGTTCATGGGGCCAAAAATGAGAGTAGAACCAAGACTTGAAATGGGGAAAGGGAAATGTTCTAAGAATGTGACTGTTCAGATCAGTTATGGGGCCATGGAAGACACGGAGAAAAGAAAGTAATTGGCCATCAGGCTTTCAGTGGGCTGAAAACAAACATGTTCTTAAAATGAAACCACAAGGGTGAACCAAAGCAAGAGGGAAGAAAGTTCAAGACAAGGTGAATAAGGGAGGCTCACCTGCTTATTGAACCACAAACTAGAAGAAAGAAAAAAGGTTTTTTATTTCCAAAATGTTTGATGTTGGCTGACAAAGCCAGACTGACTGACTGGCAACATGTTGACAAATCTGAGAGTCTTCAAGATTCAGGATATTAAAGCTTTCAACTGTCCCACCTACAATCTGTTGTCAGAGAGGTTATTTCATACCCTTCACAATGCTCTTCATATAGGAAGGCTGACCTCAAACACCGTGATAATTCGCGTGAGCGGATATGGGAAGAGCAGAACCAGCGTCTGTCCACCTCGGCACCACTGACATTTGGGACCAGACGGTCTTTGGTTGTGGGAGGCCATCCTTTGTTATCGGAGGTTTAGCAGCATCCCTGGTCCCAGGCAGTGACCAGCAAAAATGTTTCCAGACACTGATAAATGTCCTCTGGAAGGGGCAGAATTATCCCCAATCGAGAACAACTCTAAACATCGGTTCACCGTTTTCTCCAAGGACAAAAATTAAACTCAGATATAGGACAGAAGCAAGGGAGTCACTTTCAAACTCCCCAAATCTCAGCTTCTGAACTTAATCTGAGAGCTGATAATAACTTACCAATAACCAAATGCACACTGAGGACCACAAATAATAACAGTAGAGATAATCATTATTATACTTCTCACCATTAAATATATTCCAAGAGCTTTACATAGAGGACATCTTTTCACCTCAGAGCAAATCTATAAGGTAGGTGAGTAGTGATCCCATTTTGGAGATGAGGACACTGAGGCAGAAAGAGGTTAACAACTTGCTCTGGGATAGTAAGTAGAAGCCAGCTTTGGATCTCAGGTGGTCTGCCCCCAGAGCCCAAGACCTCACCACTGTGTTGGACTATATCCCACTATTCCCACACTGGAGAGCTCTTAGATCTGCACTATTAAGTAGCCAGTAGCCACCTGTAGCTATTTAATTTAAATTAATTAAAATGAAATATCATACCAGTCTTAGAAAACAGTCTGGCTGTTCCAAAGTTACTGTATAACCCAGCAATTCCACTGTTAGGTATACACCCAGGAGAAAGGAAAACTTAAGTCCACACAAAAACCTTGTATATGCATATTCATAGAAGCATTATTCAAAGTAGCCCCAAAGTGGAAAGAGCCCAAATGTCCATCATTTGATGAAATGGATAAATTAAATGTGGTACATTCACAGGACATGTTAACTGGCTACAAAAAGAAATGAAATGCTGACTCGTGCCATGATGTCCAGATACCTCAATAGGGACGATTCCTGGAAACACCATGCTGAGTGAGAGAAGCCAGTCACGACCACCTTGTGTATGATTCCATTTATAAGAAATGTCCAGAATGGGCAAATCCATGGGGACAGAAAATAGAGTGCTGGCTGCCAGAGGCTGTGGGGAGTGGGGATGGAATAGGAGGGGCTGCTAATGGCTATGGGGCTTCTTTCTGGGGTGATGAAAATGTACTAAAATCAGATAGTAGGGGTGCCTGGGTGGCTCAGTGGGTTAGCCGTCTGACCCTTGATTTCCACTCAGGTCATGATCTCGGGGTCGTGGGATCGATCCCCACATCAGGCTCTGCACTCAGTGGGGAGTCTGCTTGTCTCTCTCCCTCTGCTCCTCCCCTCATCCCCACTTGCTCTCTCTTAAATAAATTCATTAAACCTTAAAAGCAAAAAACAAAAAAAAATAAAATCGGATAGGAGATAGTACACAATTCTGTGACATACTAAAAACCCATTTCACATACACTTTAAAAGGGTGAATCCATTGGCATGTTAATTATGTCGCAATACAGCTGTTTTTTTTGTTTTTGGTTTTGGTTTTTTGTTTGTTTGGTTTTGGTTTTGGTTTTTTTTTTTTTTTAGATTTTATTTGTTTATTTGTTAGAGAGAGAGAGAGGGAGAGAGCCTGAGCACAGGCAGACAGAGTGGTAGGCAGAGGCAGAGGCAGACTCCCCACCCAGCAAGGAGCCCAATGTGGGACTCGGATCCCAGGATGCTGGGATCATGACCCGAACCAAAGGCAGCCGCTTAACCAACTGAGCCACCCAGGCATCCCTCAATACAGCTGTTATAAAAAACTAAATGTCAGTAAAAATTCAGTTGCTCATCTACCCTAGCCACCTGCCAAGTGTCAAAAGTCACATGTGGCAGAGTAGCTACCAAAACAGACAGTGCAGGGGCGCCTGGGTGGCTCAGTGGGTTAAAACAGACAGTGCAGATATAGATCATTTCTACTACTACAGAAAGTTCTAGCGGACACACTGCTTGGACCAACGGATAAAAGGCCTCCTTACCACCTAACCACAGTCTACCTTTCAAACATCTTCTACTTCCACCTTCCTCTACACACCCCCACTGGAAGCTTCCACCACAGACTATGTACCACCTCCAAACACCCTCCATTTGCACTTTTCCAGGCCGGAAGAGACTTGTTTCCCTTCCCAACCTTCAAAGCCTGGTCCAAATGCCTCTTCTGTGAAGCTTTTCCTAAATCTCACTTTCCCCTGGCCAGAGCAGAAACAATTGCTCCCACTCTCCTTCGTTTGTACATCTGTGCCTCCGGGTTAGAAACCACTGTGTGTGCGATTTGTCTTCGCCACCGGATTACCGCTCCTTGAGGACAGGGATTCGGTTACTCGCATGAGGGCTCCCAGGGGGCACCTGCACGACTGCCTGCAGCAGAGCAGACATTTCAGTAGATGTGGGCTGAATTCTGCTGAAAGGATTTACAGAAATTCAAGGTGTGCGCTGAGACGATTGCTCGCTTTGGTATATAAAACAGACTAAGAAAACAAGGGAAAGGGAATCAAGAGTCCGGATGTTCCATCTCCCAATATTCTGTGAGAAGAAATGATGGTGATCACACTGAAATGCTGTTTTTAAGAAAGAAGAGTGGAAGGGCACCTCGGTGGCTCAGTGGGATAAACCTCTGCCTTTGGCTCAGGTCATGGTCTCAGGGTCCTGGGATCGAGCCCTGCATTGGGCTCTCTGCTCAGCTGGGAGCCTGCTTCCCCCTCTCTCACAAGCTTACTTGTGATCTCTCTCTCTGTCAAATAAATAAATAAAAATCTTAAAAAAAAAAAAAAAAAAAAAAGAAGAAGAAGAACAAAAACAACAACAACAAAAAAAAAGTGTAGTAGAAATTCTGGCCTGAAAACCGGGGCACAGTTGGTGAGTAAGGGGAGGGGGGCACAAGGTACGGTATGCAGCAGCTAGGTAAGATAAAACTATCAGGAATTAAGACCACTGGGGCACCTGGGTGGCTCAGTAGTAGGTTAAGCCTCTGCCTTCGGCCCAGGTCTCTGCTCAACAGGGAGCCTGCTTCCCCCTCTCTCTCTGCCTGCCTCTCTGCCTACTTGTGATCTCTCTCTGTCAAATAAATAAATAAAATCTTTTTTTTTTTAAAGATTTTATTTATTTATTTGACAGAGAGAGATCACAAGTAGGCAGAGAGGCAGACAGAGAGAGAGGGGGAAGCAGGCTCCCTCCTGAGCAGAGAGCCCGATGTGGGACTCGATCCCAGGACTCTGAGATCATGACCTGAGCCGAAGGCAGCGGCTTAACCCACTGAGCCACCCAGGCACCCTAAATAAAATCTTTAAAAAAAAAAAAAAGGAATTAAGACCCCTATCCCACTCAAAGTTTTAAGCATGGCAGAGGAAAGGTACAGACGGTGTCTCTAGAGATTAGGCTGGATGGCTTAATGGAAAAAGACATTTCTTCTAAAATTTTATTTTAAATAACGTGGTCAGATTGTTCTAGTTGAATCTAAGAAACAACGGAAAGAAAGAAACTCTATGTATCTCATTCATTATTTAAATAGAAGAGACAAATGTACGGCCTCACTAGTGAATCCACTACTTTTTCATTCTTTATGTATTTAAGGAATGACATCTGAGTCACAGTGACCTATAGGAGAGTTAAGTCCAAGTTCCCAACCTCAGAAGTGAGCTAGGCTGAAAACTTTCCTGGGCCAGGATGGCAAGAAATAACAGTTCCAACGGAGAGCTGGTGACAGGGAAAGCAAGCCACTCTGTATTATATAAATACCTGATACCATGTATTTCTGATATTAGATACTTAAGTATAAAAAGACTGTATTTGACAGAGACATTTTAAGGGAAAAAAAAAAAACCCACAGTAAATCACCCACACCATGTTCAATACAAAATGAGTACAGCGAGTCCCCCTCATTCAGCGTTAGCTGGAAGCCCCTTGTTGAAATCAGGACAGTGAGTACCTGAACGGCAGCCTATGTCAAAATGGCCTCTGAATTTTTTGTTCTTCCCTGATTTCTACAAGCCAAAAATCAACAAAAATCCAAACAAAACAAAAAACCAAACTGACTAAACAGGGGTAGATTCAGAGTTAATAATTATATAGTAACTTCCATGCCAAAGGTTAAAATTCAAAACACGAATCTCACTGTAGAATCTAGTACTCCTGGGCAGAAATAGACAAGGGTATGAGGTGGAGACGGGGGTACTGGGTGTGGGGATGGTCAGGAAGAGAGAGCCCACTCATTACCAAACTCTCTCTTCTCTGCAGGAACCGTAACCACATAATAGCGACTGGTCAGTGCTAGCATCCATCCAAATGGAACAAAGTACAAAAGCCACCCTGTCCCCAAACTAAGTATTGGAAGTGCCAGAGAAATGATAAGAAAGCAGCCTGTGATCGATAAACTGCAATTAGGACATGACATTGAAGATCCCCTCCCCCATTTCTCGCCAACTCCCAGGCTTCCGTGACCTGGCGGCAACCTCCACTTTCCATCCTTCCTCTGCCAAAGAAGTGGATCCGGTTCCCACCGTCAATTCAGAGGCCCACCACTGTTCTTCCACTGGCGCAAAGTATCCACAGGCCCAGGGCACCGACCTCCTAAGGCTCCAATGTTCTCAAATCAACCCTCAGGCTGTGTAATTTATTGGATCTTGGGAACGGCCTTTCTTAAATGTAGAAACAGATGCAAAAGGGGAAGTAACGCTTTGTTCTCTATTTTGTTCTGTCAACATCTATACTTTTTTTATGGTTAAGATCAATTTTTTTTTATTTTAGAGAGACAGTAAGAGTGAGCGTGGGGGGGGAGAGGGGGAGAGGAAGAAAGAGACTCTCCAGCAGACTCACCGCTGAGTGAGGAGCTGGACGCAGGGTTCGATCCCACAACCAGAGCTGAAATCAAGAGCCAGATGCTCATCTCACTGAGCCACCCATGCGCCCCAGTATCTATCCTTCTTAAGTTCCCCAGTCCTAAGGTTCTGACTTTTTCAATAAATAAAATTTATTTCTCCTGGCACTTTATGGTTTTAACTAGGAAAAGAAGAACCCCAACAAACTCTGGGAGGGTCCCAGCCCTAGAAAAGAGAATATACTGGGCCAGAAAAATGAGCTCTATCCCTCACATGTTATTTCAAATATACATAAATAGATCGGGAAGGGGGCACAGGGGATACCTCAACAGATAAATAACAAATTGTGGTAGAGCCATATAGTGAATTTTATTCAGCCATCAAAAAGGAACCAAGTAGTGGTACATGCTACAATGTGGGTGAATCTCAAAAACATTATGTTAAGGGAAGGAAGACAGACACAAAGTACCACAAATTGTAGGATTCCATTTATATGCACTATCCTGAAAGGTAAATCCAGGGAGATAGAAAACAGACTGGTGGCTGCCAGGAGCTGGGGGAAAGGGAAATCGGGGAGGAACTGCTTAACGGGTACGGGGGTTTCTTTGGAAGTGATGAAAATGTTTTGGAACTGGATGTAGTGGTTGCACAACACTGTGAATGTACCAAACACCACTGAATCGTTCACTTTAAATGGTAAAAGGGTTTTAAATGGATTGTTACATGAATTTCATCCCATTTTAAAAACGAACTAATTTCTAAAAGAAAGAATACTAGGGGACAAGACAAGACACATATGTGAAAAGGCAGCCCATAAACTCCTAAGGAAAAGATAAGTATTTTTCCTGGCACTCTGCTTCTACTCTTGATCACAACGCAAAGTTCAAGTGCTAAGCTTGTATAGACTCTGCCATCACGCTGTGTGTGAAGTGAGTGTGTGTCTATTCCCTTCTGAAAAGACAGGGAAGAGAACAGAAAGTGAAGAAAATAGAATGGTAAAGCCTTGCCAAATGCAAGGGAAGGAGGGGTGATTCCCCCTACTGCACCCCACCCAACTTGGCACCAGGAGTAACGCTCCTATTAGGGTTTCGAAATGCCAGCCGGAGCTGGAATCAGCACAAGCAAGCTTCTCTGCCTGGATAAAAAGCAAGCCACCCAGCAAGAAAAGCTGGGGTGCTCCATTTGCTGCCCATACTGGCATCAGCACCACCTTTGCTCAAAAGCCCTAGACTGGCCTAGATCAGCATCAGTGGCTGGCTCTCCCAGGCCAGCCAGCCTAACAGCAAGAGCTTGTTATAGCTCAAGTGTGCCCTCCTCCTGAGGGGTCCCGATCTACTTCATCTCACAGGCCTTCCAAGAGTTCGGCCTCCAACCTCTTGCCTCCAACACATTAAAAAATGGAGCCAAGATGCCCTCCGAACTTCTCCCTGTCCAGCTTGAAATAAATATCCACTCGGCCCCTCCTTCTCTCAGGCCACCTCAATAACCCACGTACCCCTACCCGCACACACGTACGCCCTGCATCACTGCCTCGGAGACCTGCTTCACGGGGGGACTCGAATGCGCCCCCCATGCCTCAGCCTCGCACCACTATCCAGTCACAGTCATCCCAGCCGACCTGACCTAACTGCCCTCTCCAAGGGCCCCACACTCGCTGGGCACCGTGCCTCTGCCACTTCCCTGACACCAAAACAGGTGTCCCTCAGCTGAACACCGACGCCCCCTTAGATTCTGTCCACTCCAGGCATGGGAGCCCCTCTTGGGACCCCTTAACTCTTGGCAACAACACTCCTTCAGCCCCTCCAGCCAGGCAGCGACGCCGTCTTCAGCCCCCTCCAGCCAGGCCTCGACGACCCCCAGGCCCCCAGGCTGGCCCGGACGCCCTCTCCCCCTTACCTGCGGGGGTTCAGCCCTAGCTGACAGGGGGCTGGGCAGCGCCTGGAGGAGCAGGAGCGCCATGCCACCCAGGAGCCTTCTCCTCTCCATCCCCCTCCTGCTCCTGCTCCTCCGCCACGGCGCCGCCACCTCCCTCCTCCTCCTCCCTCTCCTCCTCTTCCCTCTTCTTCCTTCTTCCCTTCTTTTCCTGTTTCACTCTCCCCTCCCGCTTCCGGCTCTGCTCCACCCCGCCGCAGCCCAAACACCCTCCCACACACGAGGCAGGCTCTCCAGTTCCAGCGCTTCGTGGGCCCCTGCCCTTCGTCCATTGACCAAAAGAGCTGTCGATCAAATATAAGTTCCGCCCCCCCATGAAGACGGAAGACCGGAGGGATCCAGCCAATGAAAAGTGGGAGGAAGCCGGGCCATCTTGAGTGCTGCTTGGCAGGGTGAAGGCGTCCCACGCCACAGAGAGTGGCGGAAGTAGTCCGATGGGGGGGCGGGACCATCTGGCACCAACATTGAAAAATCTAATTCGAGTGCAGCCATCTTGAGCGTGGCGGAAGTACTAGATCTCTACACCTTGGCAAAGAAAGGGAAGGGGTATGGTGATTCTAAAGAGTATTGGAAAGCAACTTGTTTTAGAAGGTAACCGGGCACTCCTTAAATAAAAAACAACTGCAATCTAAAACCCTTTTGACGTTTTTTATTTGAAGCTCAGCCCTGGGTACCAGGGTCCGTCTTCTTGTCTCAAAGTGCCCGGGTGGTAGCTTAGGTCAATTTGAATTCCCTGAAATGGTACCTTTTCCTGAGGCATGGTGCTGGGTCGCCCCAAGTTGCAGGAACATAATTGTATTGACTCTGCCTCGGAAACAGCTCTGAAATCCTCTCCCATTGCTTCCATCCATATTCTCATCTTCTTGCTAAATACAAATGGTCTCCCTGCTGGCCCTAGTTGCCAATTCCTCCCTCTCAGTTACTGCTGCACTCCACAGCAAGGATCCTCTATGCCCCAAAACTAAACGTCTTTGTCTTAAATCTTTCCCTCTTAAAATACTTGAACTACCTACGGAACATTTAATCCGAACTATTCAACATGGTTCTCTCTTGTGCCCTGATCCCTGCCTATTTCTTTTTAATCTCATCTTCGGCCACTACATTTTCCCACACATTCCACTTACACCAAACACTTAAAAAGGGCTCCAGTGTGCTATGCTATAGTACACAATGCACATACAGTTTTCTGTTTATAAATTCCTAGTTCCCATCCCTCTCTTGTTTCTTCTTCCGGATTCTCATAACACTAACACACACTGTAGCTGATCTGTAATATCTGCCTAGCTGATCTCTCCCACTAAATCTGCAGTTTTTTGTATAGCACACCGTCTTTCTCTCAAAAAAACATTTTTTTTTTTTGAGAAATCCCTACAACATCCTGTACAAGGCCCAACCATGGCCCAACAATGTTGGTAAAATAAATGAACAAATGAAGACCCATGCCAGAAAAGCCAGATGTCTGTAGCTGCCAATTTCCTCTCAAAATCCTGCCAAAGCATTTTGCAGGTTGGCCTAGTCTAGCCCGTAGCTGAGCCCAGAGGGAATTTGTTCTTGGCTTAAATGGTGGCAAAGGGGGAAACAGGTAAGAGTGAAGAAATTGGTTCTGCCTTTTCTTGATCCTGCTTTCCTAAGTGTAACAAAAGGTGACAAGTAGGGTGGCTCAGTGGTTAAGCCTCTGCCTTCGGCTCAGGTCTTGGTCTCAGGGTGCTGGGATAGAGCCCTGCATCTGGCTCTGCTCAGCAAGGAGCCTACCTCCCTCTCTCTCTCTCTCTCTGCCTGCTTCTCCATCTACTTGTGATCTCTCTCCTTGTCAGAAAGATAAATAAAATCTTTAAAAACAACAACAACAAAAGGTGATAAGTATTTTTGCTGATCTCAAATGCCTTGGAATCTCATCCATACCACAATCAAGCTCCCTGGGGAAGAAACAAAGATTCAGTATTAGACAAAGACCAAATTATTTTCACAGCACAGGGTCTCAGTCCTGGCCTCAAGGTTTTGTAAGTCCTCCTTTATAAAAACCATGCATCATCATCATGAGGAAACCCAATAATGTCAATTCAGCAAACACAGATTTTACCCTAATTTCCCTTTCATTCTTTACCTGAGAGCTCAAACTGAGCCACTGGATGGAACAAACTGCCCAGTCTGGATTAGCACTTCCCACATGAAGGTGTTTGAGTCACCCTAACCACTTCGCTTTCCATATCCCACAGGTGCCAACTCAAAGAAAGCAGAGAGGTCTTACGGAATGAAGCTGAGATGCAGTTTGAATGAGTGCTTTTTGAAGTGTCTCTAAAATGTAGCCACCACATACTTCAGATTTTTCCAAAAGAGCCACTGCCTATATAGGGAGGAGGAATGCCAGGAAGTTTAAGGAGCTGGGAAGGAAAGGAGAAGTTTGACAGTTCTTGAAAGAACATCAGTGTTGAATTGCTTCCAAGCTCTGGCTAGCTCTGGTAATGTTTTTCCTATTTGTCTTTGGAAATGGGCAAAGCTGAAGCCAGATCTCCTATCCTAAGAAAGCTAGCTCAAAGACACAGAGCTTTCTGCTCAAAAATCAGTTCAAATCAAATTGCACATGTTACAGCGTGGATAAACTTCAAAAATACTACGCAAAATGAAAGAAGCCAGACACGGAAGGCTACACACTGCATGATTTCACCTACATGAAAAGTCCAGAACAGGCCAATCTAAAGAGGCAGAAAGTAGATTAGGGGTTTTGAGTAGGTGGGGGATGAAGGGAATGAAGAGAGACTGCCAAAGGGTACAGAGTTTCTTCTGGGAGTAATAAAAATATTCTGGATGGAACACACTGGACGGTTCAGTTGGTTAAACGTCTGCCTTCAGCTCAGGTCATGATCCCAGGGTCCTGGGACTAAGTTTGGCATCGGGCTCCCTGCTCAGCAGGGACCCTACTTCTCCCTCTGCCTGCCACTCCCCCTGCTTATGCTCGCGCGCTCTCTCGCTCTCTCTCTCTCTCTGACAAACAGATAAATAAAATCTTAAAAAAAAAAAAAACAGTAAAATAAAAAAGAAATATATTCTGGAACTAGTGATGATAATTACAACTTTGCGAGTATACTACAAAACACTGAATTGTACTTTTTTTTATTTTTTATTTTTTTTAAAGATTTTATTTATTTATTTGACAGAGAGAAATCACAAGTAGGCAGAGAGGCAGACAGAGAGAGAGAGAGGAGGAAGCAGGCTCCCCGCTGAGCAGAGAGCCCGATGCGGGACTCGATCCCAGGACCCTGAGATCATGACCTGAGCCGAAGGCAGCGGCTTAACCACTGAGCCACCCAGGCGCCCTGTACTTTTTTAAAAAAAAAAGATTTTATTTATTCATTTGACAGAGAGAGAGCACAAGCTGGGGGAGCGGTAGGCAGAGGGAGAGAAAGAGAAGCAGGCTCCCCGCTGAGCAGGGAACCTGATCCCAGGATCTTGGGATGATGACCTGAGCCTAAGGTAAACACTTAACCGCCTTGAGTCACCCAGGTGCTCCTGAATTGTAGACTTTAAAAAGAGGAATTTATTTTATATGAACTATATTTTAATTTTGAAAAAAGAGGGAGAAAAATTAAATTGCAGCCAGTACCTTGGCCTCAGGGAAGAGGCCCTTTTTCTTTAGAGCAGTGGTCCTTGAAGTGTGTGCCCCAAACCAACAGAATTGTCCAACATCGCTGGACAATTACTAGAAATGCACATTCTCAGGCCCCGCCCCAGACCTAAGCGTCTGCCCTTGGTCCAGGACATGATCCCAGGGTCCTGGGATCAAGCCCCATATCAAGCTCCCTGCTCAGTGAGCCTGCTTCTCCCTCTTCCTCTGCCTGCTGCTCCTTCTGCTGTACTGTCAAATACTGTCAAATAAAATCTTAAAAAAAAAAAAAAATCTACATGCAGCCATCAAAAGAAATGAAATCTTGCCATTTGCAACAACATGGATGGAACTAAAGTGTATCATGCTTAGCGAAATAAGTCAAGCGGAGAAAGACAACTATCATATGATCTCCCTGATATGAGGAAGTGGTGATGCAACATGGGGGCTTAAGTGGGTAGAAGAATCAATGAAACAAGATGGAATCGGGAGGGAGACAAACCATAAGTGACTCTTAATCTCACAAAACAAACTGAGGGTTGCTGGGGGGAGGGAGGTTGGGAGAAGAGGGTGGGATTATGGACATTGGGGAGGGTATGTGCTTTGGTGAGTGCTGTGAAGTGTGTAAACCTGGTGATTCACAGACCTGTACCCCTGGGGATAAAAATATATGTTTATAAAAAATAAAAAATAATAAAAAAAAATCTATACATTACTCTGTGCTCATCATGGTAAATGTACTCTTAATCCCCTTCATCTGTTTCACCTGTCCTCTCACCGACCTCCCCTCCAGTAACCATGTTTCTTATCCATAGTTAAGAATCTGGGGTTTTGGGGCGCCTGGGTGGCTCAGTGGGTTAAAGCCTCTGCCTTCGGCTCGGGTCATGATCCCAGCGTCCTGGGATCGAGCCCCACATCGGGCTCTCTGCTCAGTAGGGAGCCTGCTTCCTCCTCTCTCTCTGCCTGCCTCTCTGCTTACTTGTGGTCTCTGTCTGTCAAATAAATAAATAAAATCTTTAAATAAATAAATAAATAAATAAATAAACACCGCTCTTCTAAAAAAAAAAAAGAATCTGGGGTTTTTTTGAAGATTTTGTCAGGGTGAGGAACAGAGAGAGCACACAAGCATGGGGAGCGGAAGGCAGAGGGAGAAGCAGGCTCCCCACTGAGCAAGGAGTCCAATGTGGGACTTGATCATAGGATCCCAGGACCATGACCTGAGCTGAAGGCAGACGCCTAACCGACTGAGACACCCAGACATCTTTTTTGGGGGGGAGGAGGGGTTGTCTTTTTTTTTGTTCTTTGTTGATTTTGGTTCTTCAATTCCACATATGAGGGAAATCATACGATATTTCGTTCTCTGACTGCATTCCCATATAGTGCAAGAGGATTCCTTTTTTTTTTTTTTAAAGATTTATTTATTTATTTATTTATTTATTTGACAGAGAGAGATCGCAAGTAGGCAGAGAGGCAGGCAGAGAGAGAGAGGAGGAAGCAGGCTCCCTGCTGAGCAGAGAGCCCCGATGCGGGACTCGATTCCAGGACCCTGAGATCATGACCTGAGCCGAAGGCAGAGGCTTTAACCCACTGAGCCACCCAGGTGCCCGAGGATTCCTTTTTTGACACATGCTCACCAACACGTTTTTCTCGCTTTTTTTTATTTTAGCCATTCTAAGAGGTTTGAGGTATGATCTCATTGTGGTTTTGATTTGCATTTCCCTGATGATAAATGATGTTGGGCATCTTTTCATGTGTCTGTTGGCTATCTGCATGTCTTCTTTGGAGAAATGTCTGTTCATGTCTTCTGCCCATTTCTTAAATATTATTTTTTGTGAATCTCCACACCCAATGTGGGGCTTGAACTCAAAACCCTAAGATAAAGATCTACATGCTCTACTGACAGAAACAGCCACTGCCCTTTTTCTGTCCATCTTTCAATTGGATTATTTGCTTTTTTGTGTGTTGAGTTGTAAAAGTTCTTTATGTATTTTGGATACCAGCCCTTTATCAGATGTCATTCGCAAATATCTTCTCTCATTCAGTAGCTTGTCTTTTAGTTTTGTTGTTTCTTTGGCTGTGCAGAAGCTTTTTATTTTGATGTAGTACCAATAGCTTATTTTTGCTTTTGTTTCCCTTGCCTCAGGAGACATAACTAGACCCACAATCTGTGTTTTAACAACTCATCCACGTGACTCTGACACATTCTAAAAACCACTGTTCCAAAGTAAGGGAAACTTTTTGTGTAAAGAACCAGGGAGCAAATATTTTGTTTTGCATGCCATATATATGGAAGTCTCTGTCATATATTCTTGTTTGTTTTGTTTTGTTTTTTTTACCCTTTAACAATATAAAGCATTCTTAGTTCCCAGGCACACAAAATAGGTAGCAGGTGGATTTGGACCCTTGAGCCACTGTTTGTCAACTCCTGCTCTGAAACAACACAGTTCCCATTCTGGAGGGTCCAGTAAAGACAGGTGGATTTTTCCTCTGTAGTAAGGGAAATTGACAATGGCCTCCAGGCCTTAGACAGGTTCCCCTTACTGTTAAAATAACCCAAAGCCATCCCAAGGACAAAGCAAGACCAGATCCTGCTTTTCGTCCAGGCTTTATTAACTCAGTCTATAGACAGTTCACTGTGCTCTTTCAAGAAATTTATTTGATTCACAGTGATATCATTTGAATAGTCAGTAAATTCTACCAGACAGAACTCAATACAGACATTGATCCCAGGTAAGCCACAGTGGTCTCCCATGACCACCACACTCGAGCCTGAAAAATCACCTAGAGCAGTCCAGATGGGAAGGGGAAGTGGCTATGCTTTGCTGTGTGTCCTTTAAGGCTCTTTGGTCCTGGGTGATTAGTTCTCAGAGGTATCCAGATAAAATACCCCTTTCCTATTCAGTACATACCAGTCTTTGATGTTTAACCCAATGGGCTGAGGAAGGGAGGCAGCTGGGAAAATATACCCATTAAAATATGTTATTAATACCTACATACATAGTTTTTACACACAGTTGGGATTTATCTTTTAAACAGATGTAAAATCAGACATGATTTTAGCACAGGAGAACAAAGTCAGTGTCACAGGGCTTAGAGCACCACAAAACTTTGTTGCCTCGTGCAGTGGCTGTTTTTTTTAGCATAAGAACTCCTGGGTGCTTGGTCAACCCAAGTTTAGCAGCATTCCCAAAGACACTTTCTGACTAGAGGGCACTGGGGAGGAGAATGGGGAAGAAGAAGAGCCCCAAGGTGACAACAGACTTCTTCCCTCCCCCTTTCTCAGTTGGCTAGAACTGCAGGGGCAAAAGTTTCCATAGTGTGAGACAAGATGAGGAGAAAGGGAAGAAGAAACAGGGGTGGGAGCTTCCCTTTGTCCCAGGGGCTCTTCCCCAGTCCTGGCTGGAACTAGAATCACAAAGGTTTCCTAATGGTTTCTCCCCACCCTCCAAATTTTTCCAAATGGTTTGCTTGAGTATCTCCCCCAGGTTCCAGCAACTTCTCCCTCAGGGAATCTTAGCTCCTGGTCTACAGAGGACGGTAGTTGGGGGTGGGGGGTAGCAGAGAGAAGACTTGGTCTTTGCTCCCCTTGTTCACTTTTATCCCCTGGAGTCCAATAACCCAGGTGCCTGGGTTAGGCCCTGTTGGCAGAGCAATGAGGGCACAGGTGTACAAGGCAGCTAAGGAAGGACTGGTGAATATCAGTACAGACTGATCCTTGCTGGGATGGGCCATTTAGAGGCCCTTATTGAAGTAGACGTAAGGTACAAGTTCTCCATACTTGGCCTTGATGGTGTCTTGGAGTTCTGGTTCCAGATAAGAAACTGACAATTCACTGAGAAGAGAAAAGAAGGGGATTATGACAAGCAGCAAATTACTGTCAGATAAAATCCAACTCAAATGCCACCTCCAAGAAGCACTATCTGATTTTTCCATCAGAAAGGGCTTCTGTACAACATAATGTGTTGTTTTTACTTCTACTCGGGCCTGACTTCATTCTCCCTGGTGCTAAGTTTCCATCTTCTCTGTAGGATTGTAAGCCACAGTGCTTGGAACACGGGAGATGTCTGCAGATGACACTGAAACATGAAGACGAAAGCAGGGGAACCTGGCGTCTTCTCAGTGTACATCCAAGCTACACCTAGTCTCCTGAAGCTCGTCCTCTCCCTTCCCCCAGTCTGATGCTTTGTCTCCCTTTTCCACCATCGCTTCGCACACCCCTTCCCTGCCAGGGCATACAAGGGAAGTAGAGTGGTCCAAGTCATCCATCCCCAGGCAAACACAAGCCAGAATAAGTACCTGACCAACTGGGACAGAAAGTCTCTTGTGGCTCCCCCACGTCTCTCCAGGGCGGCCCTCACTCCACTGGGAGGGAGCAACTCATCCCTCCGCCCCTTAGAATTCCGTTCTGGTTTACCATGCCTCAGGGTTAAGAGGCTCAGAGTTTAAGCTGGTAGGCACTTGGCCTTGGATAACTGCTGCCCTTCCTGCCCCTCTTTGTCTCCTGCAGCAGGCAGGTCAGGAAGAGCAGGGACAGGGCATTCGGTAAAGTGAGGACCAGAGAACTCTTACCATTTCTGTGGGAAGAGCCCACAAGCCACTGGCACCATGAAGATGAGGCTGGAAGGAAGGAGAAACAAATGTGAGGGACATCTCCCCCCAGGCCTGTTCACACCCCGTCTCTGAGTCCCACAAAGAAGCAGGGAGATAGATGCCTTCCCCACTACCCCCTGGCTCCCCTCCCTGCAACTCTCCTCCTGGTCTCCAGGGCAGGATACTCATTCCGGCATGGCATGAAATTGGCCCCCTCCACCTCCCATCCCTCACCCCCCATCCACCCATCCTTCAAGCAGGTGAAGGTTACGAAGGCACTGGCAGTGCAAGCAGTGGCCCTGAAGGCCACAAGCACCAAGGAGGAAGGGTATGAAAGCCAAGGGAGAGCGCCCGAAGCCACGAGCCCTAGGTTGGTAGACAACAGAACACGGCAGTTTCTCCAACCTCACTGCAAACGCAGCAACTCGGGGGGCTTATTAAAAAGCGACACTGACGCAGGAGGCCTGAGGAAGGGCTGGAGAGGATTTCTAAGGTCCTCAGGTGCTTCAGGGCTGGGGCACTGTCTTACAGCACGTGGGACTCCGACCGACCAGGGTTCAGATCCCAGCTTGGCTACTCACTCACTCTGCAATCCTGGGCGAGTGAGCCCTGAGCCAGCAGAGGGAGGACAGGGGGGCCTACTCTGCAGGGCTGTCGCCAAGCTCAGAGGAAATGACCCGGCGATGGTGCTCAGCCCGGGGGAACCACTCACGCAGTGGAGACTCAGCTGGCAGAAGGTAGCGTGGCGCGGGAGACTGCTGGGGACTTGACCCGAACTCCAGCAATTATGAGCTACAGAGCCTAGGGTTCTTCATTTGTAAAAGGAGATGATGACAGGACCTAGACCTCCAGGGCTGAGGGGCTTAAGTGAAATGCTAGACATGGAGCATGAGCACCGTGGGGACACAGAGGACACACTCCACACGTGTTGGCGGTTACTGTTGTGATTAATTAGCCCCATGGCCTTGTAAAGTGTGCCTGATGCTAGGATGTGGCCAGTCGCTGGCCGGAGCATGCTGCCATGACTTATGGTGTTTTCCTTTTGTGCAAGGTTGGGATGCTTGACAGCCCAGCTGCCCTCTCTTTTTTTATGTCTGAGTGTATTTATTTATTTACTTAATTTATATTGAGACATCGTTGCCGAACGGCATTGTGGGCAGGCAAGGTGCCTGGCCCACTGATCTGATACATTGATATGCTGCAATGTGACTGTTGGGCCATTGGCTAACGTGTCTGTCACTGTCACAGTTATCATGTCTTTCTTTATTGTTATTTTTAAAAATTCTTTATTTTTAAGTAATCTCTACACCCAATGCAGGGCTCAAACTCACAACCCTGAGATCAAGAGTCACAGGCCCTCCTGACTGAGGCAGCCGGGTGCCCCTAGAATTTTTATGGTGGGGCTGTATTGTGGTTTTCGCCTCTTCTCCAGTCTGAAGATCAGAGGCCACACCGGGACAGGAGGGTACCCAAGCACTCTGCTCTCCACGTGGTTCTGGGCACAGCACCCAGCCAGCCTGATGCCCTCAACAAAGATGGGGCAAGAACTCCCCAGATGGCCCATGGGTGTTCCGAGCTCAGGCACTATGGAAGTGACAGAAAAATGTACATGTTCCCCAACATAGGCAACACAAGAAGACAGGTCTTAGGTGCCCCAGCTATCACAGAACCCAAACCCAGAAAACACATTACTCACAAGCAGCCAGACAGCAAAACTTGCAATGGGGCGTGCAGGACCTTGACTTTCTGCACAAAATCGAAGGAAAGATGACATGAGACTTAGAGATCTTAACGCGAATCCCATGCCTGCCCTACCCCTGATCAGCCAGCTAGAAACCCACAGGCACAAAACTCCTAGCCATGAAGGAGAGGAGAAGGGGGCTCTTCTTCCTCTCTGCAGACAAGGCCACACAAGTGGCCATGACCTCTAAAGCAGGCAGCTGGCGGGGACTGGAACTGACCCAATTTGAGCGAGATGAAGGCCCGTAGCTAGAGGGAAGGACAAGGATCAGAAGCTCTGAAGTGTAGGTATGGCTGGGGGGGATCCAGGCAAGGCAGATGCAAAAGAGGACCCCACTTACCTTCATGAAATGCAGCTTTTCCAGCCTTTCCATGATGATTGGCAGCAAGACTGCAAGAGACCAGGGAGAAGCCGGGAGAAGGGCTGTCAGACTCTTTCCAAGACCCCTCTCCAAAATCAGTCCAGTGACCCACCTCCCCTGAAGTTCCAGAACGTACTTTTGGAATGGAAGACTGTGTAGACATGGCCACCCCTAGGCTGGCCCCCAAGAGCCAGCAGAAGGGTGCTTCCCAGACTTTTCTATCTGCACACCTGTAATAGGACACGAGCCACAGGCCCAAAGTGTCCTTCTCAAAATTCAAATCTTTAAAGGCTCATGCAAACAAATCTCATATCCCACTCTGTAACATATCCCTGCTAAGGGCAAAACTATGCAGAGGATTTCTTTACCACTGTCTCCCTGGCACCCTGCACTGTGTCCAGCACACTGAAGGGACTTAAGGTGTTATTTGTGGAATGAAAAGAACTTTCTTCGCCAGATCTCTGATTAACTGATGTTCCTAGAACTACAGTGTGGTTCTCTCATGGGTTTCAGCATTCAGCACTACATAGAAGTAAGATGTGTAACGTGCGGATCTGGTACATTTATATATCGTAATAGCACTAGCCCTGTAGCATTAGCTACAATCTCTATCACATCACGGAATTATCATTTTTGTATTGCAGTGGGAAAAGCCAGTTTGAGAAGCACGGCTGTAGAGGCTGGGGCCCCACCACCCACAAAAGCTAAGTGTGGCTGAGGCCTCCATCACGTGTTCCAGGGTCCCCCCAGGAGGGTAGGGCTTCTCTATCTTACTCATGCCAGGGGCAGCCATGGTGATCCGAGAAACAACCACTTGGGTGATGCCGATGGCTGCAGCTCTCTGAGGGCAGAAAAGAGTAAGTTGTCAGGAATGACCTTATCCAGTAGCCATGGGCTGTACGAGAGGGTGAGGTCAAGGTTCAGGGTCAGGGTCAAGTCTGAGATGATAAAGGGGAAAGGATGGACCCACCAGGGGCTGGGTCCTCACCCAACCCTCTCTCACCTAGCTAGACCTTTACGGCTTCAGGACCAGAAATGATGGAGAAAAGACATGACAAGCCTGTTCTGAACAAGAAATATAAGGAAATCGAGGGAGAATGAGAATGGAATCAGGGAGGTCTTGTAACAGAACCCGGGCCTGCTCTGACTACTAAGAACAGGACAGGGTAGAAGACAGAATGCCCTCCTCCCACCCCAAAGGGATGCCTCTGCTCACCCGGGAATGACCAATCTCATTGTGATTCCTGTCCTTCACGCAGATCCCCTGGATGAGTTCCCTAAACACAGACAGGAGTTGCTGGACTTGGGAAAAGGGTGCTGGAGGCCTGCCAGCAATGGGACACAGCAGGGGACCAAGGCCAGTGCACTCAAGCTCTGGGAAGCCAGCCCCTGCAGCCTGGTCCTTTGATCTTCCTTAGGCATTCCAGAGAGTGGTATCTCAGAAGTGATCTAGGGCCGTGGCTAAGAGAGGTAGGCCTGAGCTCAGATGGCCTAGGTCAAATAAGTTTCCGAACTTGAACAAAAGTTTCCTGATCCTTCTGAGGACTCAGTTATCCTCATCCGCAAAATGGGGCTAATCGTGGCACCCACTTCAGAGGGCTGGTGAGGATTAAAGGGGATGACACCTGCAGAGAGCTTAGTCCAGCACCTGACAGAGTGACTGCTCTACAAACACTGGCTGTATTGACTTATTCTCAGGCCAGCTCCTGATAGCACTCATCCCCAGACCAGGCAGGTGGCTGGGGCTCCTTCATTTGTTGGGAAGGAGCCCCTGGATGGGAGGGAAAGAGGAGAGGAACGTGTACATCTGACTATTCTGGGATTGTGCTCTTTCTGCAACAGCTGTTGTGACAGTGCCCATTTGCTGGCAGTTCCAAGAAAACGTGGCTTGTATACATCGTGATGGTGATGGCGGCGATGACGATGAGCGGAGCATTAACAGCATACACTTAGGCGGCACATGATACCTCCCAGGCGCTATCAGGGAAAGCCTGAGTATACTACATCATTAGGTCGGACAACAGAGGAATAGCCATGCTTTCTCTCACCAAAAAACAAGCATTGCAAGACACACAGGTTTCTCCTTTTACCTTTCCTGCTGGGAAGCTTAGAGCCCGGTGCCTGGAAAACATCTATCTACTCTTCTGGCTTCTTTCAAAGCTTCTTGGCTCTGTTCTATCTTTTGACACCTCGCTCTGCTACATTTCATTCTGTAAGCCAGCCCCAGGGCTTTGGAAGTAGGGAGAGTTCACAACTGAAAGCCAGTTGCAGTTGAAAGGACATGATCTTGGATGAGCCCCCACAGGTCTACCCTACTCCCCGCCATCCCACCATCCAAACAATGACTCCCACAATACTCATCACAGATTAAACTTAAGTCAGCTGCCACTCCCGCGGCCATCACCCTTGGAGCAGCCTGTCCTTTGGGACCCTTCGGAGGTATAGCCCAGCAACTCTCCCCAAACCCACCTGGGTACCCCAAAGCCACCCACTGCCTTGGTTTCCTGCCCTTGCCCCGCTACCCTGTGGTTTGTAGGGAAGAAATGGGATCCCCATACTCACTGCTGTCGCATCATTGGGATGTTGACACAGTTAGCAGCAGCCACAGCGGCAAAGGGCACCCAGCGGCCCACCAGGGGTGGAGCTCTCTGTTGGGGGAAGGGAACAACAGGGCTCACACCGGAAGATGGGAGCAGAGGGGGCTGAAGGACTACAAAATAAATCAGAGCTTGGTACTGCCCCATTGATTCAGATGCTTGGTCTAGGAACCCAGATTCCCTCAAAGACCCGAGAAAAACTAACCTGGGGATATTGCCCCCTAGCTGGCTGGGCTCTGGCCATACCGGACTCACCCAGACAAGGACGACAGCGCCAGGCCTGGGGGATGTTTTCCCTAGGACTTTGCTGCCCCCTAGAGGCCACCATGCCCCCAGCAGCCCCAGACAGTACCTTGGTCAACATGTTCATGCCCACAGCGGTGGCCACCGCCGTGGTTGTGGCTGTGATGTAGGAAAGGGCCATCTGCCTAGTAGAGGAGAGACACGCTTGAGAGTGGGGAGCCCTGCTGGCTGAGGGTAAGGCATTGGTGTGACTGAGAAATTCTGGAAATGAGGCTTCTTGCCTGAAACTTGACCTGTCTCATCCTGTGACCTTCCCCATCCTCAACACACACGCACTGTTCCAGTCCCCTCAGCCTCCTTTCGGTACTTTTAACACCCCAAACTCTTTTCTGCTTCAGAACCTTCAACTGCTGCTGCTCCCTATCTGGGGAATTCTTCCGTAGGCTAAATCCTTATCCTTCAGAAGTCAGCCAAAATATGGGCTCCACAGAAAAGACTTCCGCAACGAGCCCATCCACACAGATGCCCCTCTGCTGTTTGCGATCTTGTCACCTGTTTGTTTCCTTAAGGGCAGCAGTCACAACCTAAACTTGCTGTGCTTGTTTGCTTAAAAGACCCTAAATTCCACAAGAACAAGGACCCTGGAACCATGCCTGGCACTTAAAACCTACTCAAGAAATAGACGAGGGGGTGTCCAGGTGGCTCAGTGGGTTAAGCATCTGCCTTTGGCTCAGGTCATGATCTCAGGGTCCTGGGACTGAGTCCTGAATCGGGCTCTCTGCTCAGCAGAGGGCCTGCTTCTACTTCTCCCTCTCCCTCTGCTCACCACTCTGCTCATGTTCTTTCTCTCTCAAATAAATAAATAAATAAATAAAATCTTTAAAAAAAAAAAAAAAAAACCAACTATTTGAGAATGAATGAAGGAATAAACTTTGAATTGGTCTAGGAAGATACTTTCCTAGTCAGCCTCAGAAAATACTAGCAAACCCTAAAAAGGGCGACCTAGTCACCAGCCCCCAAGAACCCTTTAGAAGGGCTGTTTTCCTAAAGACAAGAGGACAGCCACCTGCTCCAGACCCACATGGACAGCGTGGGGTTCAAGTCTCCTACCTGAGGGACGTGGGGGAAGCTGCATTCCTGTTGGTATAGTTGACTAAGGCATTGAAGGACTGGTTCACCCACTGCCAGAAGATCACCGCCGGCATCGTCCTACCATAAGGAAGGCCCAGGGAGGCAAAGAAGAATCCAATGGAAGGGAGGGCTTGATGCACACCAGTCAAACCAGACAACCTGCTGTGTCCCAAACTGTTCCCATGCTGTTTCATGCATCAGGGACTTTGCACAGGTTGGTCCCTCTGCCTGGAATGTCTACACACACACCCCCTTCCATCCATGGCTAAATCCTGCTCCGTTGAGTCGCTGCTTCTTCGGGAACCTTCCTGACCCTTCCCCTGCCCTTCTGGAACAGTGAGTCATTCTATGCTCCCTGCTCTCACAACCCCATACTCTCCCTCCGACCTACCACTTAGCAAGCTGGACTACAACTGTTTGTTGGTCTGCTGAACAAAACTGAAAGTTCCTTGAGGGGAGGGGCTGAGTCTTAATATTCCCCACACCTGGCCCAAGGCCTGGCTCACAGACAAATGGATGCATGGGGGAGGGGAGCAGAGGGAGGAGAGGAAGAGGGAGGAGTAAAATTTCCAACAGCTGAAGAGAAAGTTTGTTCTCTCCCCGCTGGGCTGAAAGGGTCTTCCTATTTTGGGGGTAGCGGCAGGTGGGGGGGGGGGTCATCTTCCTATATTTTTTACTAAGATATTACATTATAAAAATACATTAGAGGGGGGCCCGGGTGGCTCAGTTGTTAAGCGTCTGCCTTTGGCTCAGGTCATGATCCTGGAGTCCTTGCGATCGAGCCCCCACATCAGGCTCCCTGCTCAGCAGGAAGCCTGCTTCTCCCTCTCCCTCTCCTACTCCCCCTGCCACTGTTCCCTCTCTCACTGTGTCTCTCTCTACAAACTACAAACTCTCTGTCAAATAGATAAATCTTGAAAAACAACAACAACAACAACAAACAAACATTAGAGGCACCTGACCAGCTCAAACAGTTAAGTGTCTGACTCTTGATTTTGGCTTGGGTCATTATCTCAGTGTCATGAGATCGAGCCCCCAAATCGGGCTCTGCACTGGGTGTGCAGCCTGCTTGGGATTTTCTCTCTGCCTTTCCCTCTGCCCCTCCCCACTACCATGGCCCCCTGACCCACTCATGTACTTTCTCTCTTTCTGCAAAAAATAAATAAAATAAATAGACTTAAAAATAAAAATACAGGGGCACCTGGGTGGCTCGGTGGGTTAAGGCCTCTGCCTTTGGCTCAGGTCATGATCTCAGGGTCCTGGGATGGAGCCCCACATCAGGCTCTCTGCTCATCTGGGAGCCTGCTTCCTCCTCTCTGCCTGCCTCTCTGCCTACTTGTAATCTCTGTCTGTCAAATGAATAAACAAAATCTTTTAAAAAATAAAAATAAAATAAAAAATAAAAATAAATAAAAATACATTAAAATTTCATTATTAAATAAGTACCTTCTAAAGAGGGAATTAGGATGGCTTATTCATTGAGAGTTCTGGAGACAACTGCCTCAACTAACATCCAGGCACCCATCTTTCCCGGCTGTGTGAACTTAGGTTACATAACCTCTCTAGACCCTCAGTTCTTCACTTATAAAGTTGAGATGACAGTAGTACTTCTCTGTGGGGCTGATGAGAAGATTGAACGAGGTAATCCACGGAAAGAATTTAGCACAGTGCCTGGTATTAGGTAAAGGGTCAAAAGAAATGTCTATTACTATCATCACCACAGGGCTCCCTGCCTGGCAGACCCAAGTGGCCACACTGCCCACTGCGTTACTCCCAGGCTCTCTCTACCTGTAGAACTGAAGCATGAAGCCCGTGATAATCATGCCACCAGGGACCTGGAAGGACATCCGGCCAATGACGTTCATCTTCTCCCCGGTGTCAGGGTGGAAGGCTGAGTCGTACAACTTCTTGGCGTACAGCAGCTGCTCCACTTGAGTGCCTGGGGGCACGACCCCCATTCTGCCCCCCAAGGACAACAGAGTTACAGCCCAGACTCCTTGCCCCAAGCCACTCTGCTGCCTCCTGCCTGAGAGCTCTGTCCATTCCCCCATATTCAGTTTCCACCTCCTCCCGAGGGGATCCACCTGTGCAGCTCCAGGGCCTCGAGTCCCTTCCGCTCACTGCTCACCTGCTCTTCTCCACCATCACCTTGGCCCAGTCCAACTCCCGCTCTGGTACCAGGACAGTGCGTGGGTCTGTGATATTGAAGAAGTGTTTCACCCGTCCCAGGAAAGTGCATTGGTCCCAACGGGGTTCATCGATGTTAAAGCCAGACAGATCAGCCTCCATCTCACTCACACACAAAACTGTGGACTTAAGAACAGAGAGAAAATGAGGATTGCCCCCCAAACCAAAGTCTGCCCCCGAGTCCCTGAGCTCCTCTCTCAGTTACAGAAGGCCTGCCTTCACCAGCGACTAGCAACATTTGACCAGGCTCGGGAAGGTCCCAGTGAATGGGCACCAGACTGAACAACCAGAGACCAACATGGATTTCCTGAGGAGCTGTTGGTAGCCAGCCCTGTGCTTGATCATGCTGGGGAAGACCCTGGAAACAGGGACAACATGGTGCCTATCCTTGGGGAGCTGAGTGTAACAGCAGAAGAGCCCACCCAGGGAACAGAAGATAATATATGCAGCAACAGTAAGTACAGGAGATGAGAGAAAGCAGAGACGGTGGGGCACCGTAAGGAAAGGGGGCTTCCCAGAAGAGACAGAATGCGAGCTGTAGATAACAGATTTATCTGAAGGACGCAGAAGACATGGATCACATTCAAGGTAGAAACAATTACAGAGAAAGGTGGAAATGAACATGGCATGATCACTCTCATCATTTCAGCGTGCGCGTGCGGTGCGCGTGTACACGGTGCACACAACCCTGTGAGAGATCCCATGCCATGGCTGCGAGCGAGGCACCATGCCTGCCCTCAAGGACTTACAGGATGGAGGGTAAAAGACAAGGAGAGCACATGGACAGCAGTGTGAACAATGGTGTGAGCAGACACTGGGGGCAATGGAAAACCAGAGAAGAGGCCATCTAAAAGGGAGATGACCAGATCTCCCCGTTTTCCAGGGACTGCTGTCCTAGAGTAATTATTAATAGCGCCCCCTTTCACTATCAAAAGTGTCCCGGACTAGGGGCAACTGGGTGGCTCAGTTAGTTAAGCAACAGCCTTTGGCTCAGCTCATGATCCTGGAGTCCCAGGATTGAGTCCCACGTCGGGCTCCCAGCTCCATGGGGAGTCTGCTTCTCCCTCGGACCTTCACCCCTCTCATGATCTTGCTCACTGTCTCTCTCTCAAATGGATAAATAAAATCTTTAAAAAAAATTTTTTTTAAGTGTCCTGGACTTGGATGATAAATTATACAGTCCCCTTATCTGAAAGGGATAAGGGGTCCTGAACATGCTTTGTGAACAGAAGAAATAAACAATGTTTTGAAGGATGGGTAGAATTAGATAGAAGAGAGGTGTTCCAGGCAAAAAAAAAAAAAAAAAAAAGAAGCCAGTGGTGACCGCACACAGGACGCGTGGGGACCAGATAATGTGATCACAGCTAATGCTTACTGAGCTGTGACTCTATGCTAGACATTTTGCTTGGGGCTCAACGTACATTTTTCTGACTTTGTCTTCACAGCAATGCTATAAAATAAATACCCTTTAATCTAACCCCATTTTATGGATGAGAAAACCAAGGCACAGGTAAGTAACTTTACCAAGTCATATATATTAGCCAGTGACAAAGCCAGGATTTTAATTCCACTTGATTTACTTTAGAATTCTTGTCTCTAACTGGGTTCTGGAATCCATGTCTTGAAAAATTAAGGCAGGCCTGACATGTAGGGGCTTGGAAACTGTTGCTCCTGTCCTTGCAACAAGAAAAAAGGCTGAAAGAAAACAAAACATCAACAACTCTTCTTAGATGCCTCAGTGAAATGAGGTCCCAGGGCAAACCACTGCCCCCAAGCCTGGAGAAATAGGCAAGCACAGAGAACCACAGCTTACTGAGAACAGAAGCCCTCCGCTGGGCAAGTACCACTGGAAAACTTAAACGATAATTGACCAATTGCTGGAAGCTCAGTGTGAACAAGCTTGCAAATTCAAAATTCCAAGGGGATTTAACCTTGAGTGTGGGGGCTCACTTTTGAGTTTACCTTCAAGCGTCTACCAGGTTCTCAAGGTGAAGACCAGAGAAAAACCCCCTTGAACTTCTGACACAGATGGGAAAAGTAGTCATTCTGAGTATACCCAGAGGTGTTCTTCCTAATAAAGCATGTCCTCAAAAGAGCCTGTTTTACCAGAGCCTAGCCATTTTGGGTTTTGCTAGAACCTAACCAACTTGGGAAAAGGTAAATACCCAACTCCAGCCCTTTTTGACCTTCCTATCTCATTTAAAGGGGGCGAGAAGAGCCTAAGGAGCGCTCTTGAAGATCCAGGAGCACAGGCTCACTCCAAGGCCAAGAACTAATCACGGGACTATAGAACACTCTCTCTTCCCTTGCACTTGACCACTGCAGGCGGTACAATGCTCCTATGTAGTAACAGGGAAAACCGAACAACCACAGAAAGAATTGGAAGTTTCAGAATTTACTTAAGAAGTCTCTAGAGGGGTGCCTGGGTGGCTCAGTGGGTTAAGCCGCTGCCTTCGGCTCAGGTCATGATCTCAGGGTGCTGGGATGGAGTCCCACATCAGGCTCTCTGCTCAGCAGGGAGCCTGCTTCCTCCTCTCTCTCTCTGCCTGCCTCTCTGCCTACTTGTGATCTCTGTCAAATAAATAAATAAAATCTTTAAAAAAATTAAATTAAATTAAATTAAAAAATAAAAAAAATCAGTCTCTAGAAACCCAAAGACAACAGGAGAGACAAAAACAAGGACACCAAAGAAAATGTTAATCTCTGATACCTACAGCTTCAGCAAACAGTAAATACAACCCAACATCTTACCAGACAAAGGTAAAATGGCACACACATTCGGCTCCTGACAAAAGATTACAAGGCATACTAAATGGCAAAAACATAGTCTGAAGAGCGAGCAAGTGTCAGAACCAGACAGGAATTCAAGTAACTATGATTGATTTGCTAAGGACTCCAATGGGAAAGTGGACAACAGGAAAGAACAAATGAATAATATAAGCAGAGAGATGGAATCTCTAAGAAAGAATCAAAAGGAAATGCTGGAAATTAAAAAAAAGAAAAAAAAAAGGTTCTGGGGGCACCTGTGTGGCTCTGTCAGTTAAGCATCTGACTTTGGCTTGGGTAACAATCTCAGGGTCCTTGGGATCAAGCTCCACATTGGGCTCTGCACTTGGCAAGGAGTCTGCTTGGGTCTCTCCCTCTGCCCCTCCTCTTGCTCATGCTCATTCTCTCTCTCTCTTTCAAACAAAAATGTCTTTAAAACAATTTCTGTAACAGAAATGAAAAATGACTTTGATGGGCTCATCAGTAGATTGGACATGGCCAAGGAAAAAATTCTATGAGCAGGGCACCTGGGTGGCCCAGTGGGTTAAGTCTCTGCCTTTGGCTCAGGTCATGATCTCAGGGTCCTGGGATCAAGCCCCGCATCGGGCTCTCTGTTCAGCAGGGAGCCTGCTTCCCTCTCTCTCTGTGCCTGCCTCTCTGCCTACTAGTGAATAAATAAATAAAATATTTAAAAAGAAAAAAAAAATTATATGAGCTTGAATGTGTGTCAGCAAAAAATTCCCAGACTGAAAAGTAAAGAAAAAATGGAGAAAAAAAAAAAAGAAAAAGAAAAACAGAGTAGAAAATCCAAGAACCTTGGGGCAATTCCATAAGGTGTAACATGCACGTAATGGGAATGCCAGAAGGAAAAGAGAGAAGGAAAGAGAAGAAATACTTAAAGCAATAATGTCTGAGAATTTTATAAACTAATGACAGACGCCAAACCACAAGCCCAGAAGGCTCAGAGAACACCAAGGACAACTACTAAAAAATCTACACCTGGATGCAAATGCAAACTGGTATAGTTACTGTGGAAAACAGTATGGAGGTTTCTCAAAAAATTAAAAATAGAATTACCATATGATCCAGTAGTTCCACTACTGTGTATTTACCCAAATAATAAGAAAACACTAATTCAAGAAGATATATGCACCCCTATGCTTACTGCAGCGTTATTTATAGTAGCCAAAATACGGAAGGAGCACAAGTGTCCATGGATAGGCGAATGGATATGAAGGATGTGGCATATACGTACAATGAGATCTTGCCATTTGCAACAACACAGATCTAGAGAGTATGATGCCAAGTGAACCAAGACAGAGAAAGACAGGAAAAGACAAACACCAGATGCGTCCACTCATATGTGATATTTAATAAACAAAACAAACAAAGAAAAAAAGATAACAAACAAAAAACCAGACTCAGGCACCTGGTGGGGCTCAGTCGGTTAAGCATCTGCCTTCGGCTCAGGTCATGATCCCACCCAGAGTCATGGGAGTCCGGCTCCCTGCTAGGCAGGGGAGCCTTCTTCTCCCTCTCCCTCTGCCCCTCCCCTCACTTGCTTTCTCTCTCTCAAATAAATAAATAAAACCTTTAAAAAAAGAAAAACAAGGAAGAAATCTGAGGGAGGGAAAAGAAAACACCTTACCTAGAGAGGAACAAAGGTAGGAACTTCATTGGCTTTCTCCTCAGACACCACACAAGCAAGAAGAGCATAGAGTGAAATATTTCAAGCATTGAAAGATAAAAGCAACACATACCTAGACTTCTACACCAGCTAAAGTAGCCCTTACAGTGAAGGAGAAATACAGGCTCTCCCAGACAAAACTGAGGGAATTTATCACCAACAGAACTGACTTGCAAGATGTTAGAGTTCTTCAGAGATAAGAGGTCATAAAGTCAGACCTACATAAAGTAAGAGTGTCAGAAGGAATAAATGAAGGTAAAATAAAATATTTTTCTTATTTCAATTGTTACCAGTTGAACAGAGTTTTTGTTCAAAGTAACAGCAGCAACAATGTATTTGATGATTATAGCCTATAGGCAGTGATATGAGAGACAGTAGTGCTCTACCAGCTGCGAGGGAGGACCTGGTAATACTGGTGTAGGTTACCTGCACTACTGGACAGGTGCTTTGGTGTTATTTGAAAGTGGACTTGGATTAGTAAATGGGTACCACAAGCTCTAGGAAACCACTAAAAAATTTCCAGAGGGAGTATAACTGATATGCTAACAGAGGAGAGAAAATGTAGTCATAAAAAAGCTAAAGCTTTCAGGCGCCTGGATGGCTCAGTTGGGGGAGCACGTGACTCTTGATCTTGGGGTCATGAGTCCAAGACCCACACTGGGTATAGAGATTACTTAAAAATAAAATCTTTGGGGGTGCCTGGGTGGCTCAGTGGGTTAAAGCCTCTGCCTTTGGCTCAGGTCGTGATCTCGGGGTCCTGGGATCAAGCCCCGCATCGAGCCCCGCATCGGGCTCCCTGCTCGGCGGGGAGCCTGCTTCCCCCTCTCTCTCTGCCTGCCTCTCTGCCTACTTGTGATTGCTGTCTGTCAAATAAAAAAATTAAATCTTTAAAAAAAATAAATAAATAGGGGCGCCTGGGTGGCTCAGTGGGTTAAGTCGCTGCCTTCGGCTCAGGTCATGATCTCAGGGTCCTGGGATCGAGCCCCACATCGGGTTCTCTGCTCAGCAGGGAGCCTGCTTCCTCCTCTCTCTCTGCCTGCCTCTCTGCCTACTTGTGATCTGTCTATCGAATAAATAAAAAATTTAAAAATAAATAAATAAATAAATAAAATAACATCTTTGGGGTGCCTGGGTGGCTTAGTGGGTTAAGACCTCTGCCTTTGGCTCAGGTCATGATCCCAGGTCGTGGGATCGAGCCCCACATCAGGCTCTCTGCTCAGCAGAGAGCCTGCTTCTCCCTCTCTCTCTCTCTGCCTGCCTATCTGCCTATTTGTGATCTCTGTCTGTCAAATAAATAAATAAAATCTTTAAAATATAATTAAATTAAATTAAAAATAATAAAATCTTTGAGCAGGCACCTGGGTGGCTTAGTAAATTAAGTGGCCAACTCTTGGTTTCAGCTCAGGTCATGATCTCAGGGTTGTGAGAGATGGATACCCAGGTGGAACTCTGTGCTCAGCAGGAAGTCTGCTTGAGATGCTCTCTCTCCCTCTCCCCCTGCTCCCTCTCCTGCCCCTGCACATGCACACACCCTTTCTCTCAAATAAATAAATCTTTAAAAAAATAAAAAATAAAAATTAAAAAAAAAAAAAAAAAAGCTGGGGCACCTGGGTGGCTCAAGTGGATTAAAGCCTCTGCCTTCGGCTCAGGGTCCTGGGATCAAGCCCAACATCGGGCTCTCTGCTCAGCGGGGAGCCTGCTTCCTCCTCTCTCTCCCTGCTTCTCTGCCTGTTTGTGATCTCAATAAATAAATAAAATCTTAAAAAAAAAAAAAAGCTAGGAGCACTTGGGTGGCTCAGTGGGTTAAGCCTCTGCCTTCAGCTCTGCCTGTTTATGATCTCAATAAATAAATAAAATCTTAAAAAAAAAAAAAGCTAGGAGCACTTGGGTGGCTCAGTGGGTTAAGCCTCTGCCTTCAGCTCAGGTCATAATCTCAGGATCCTGGCATCAAGCCCCGCATCAGGCTCTCTGCTCAGCGGGGAGCCTGCTTCCCCCCCCCTCTCTCTGCCTGCCTCTCCACCTACTTGTGATCTATGTCAAATAAATAAATAAAATCTTAAAAACAAAAAAAGCTAGGGCTTTTGAATTTTTCCTTGAGAATTTCAGGAAGCCATTAAAAGATTTTAAGCAGAGTAACAAGATCAGATGTGTTGTTTAGAAAGAAAACTCTAGACACCTGGCTGGCTCAGTCAGTCAAGCATCTGCCTTCGGCTTGGGGCACAATCCCAGGGTTTTAGGATTGAGTCCTGAGCCTGGCTCCTTGTTCAGCCAGGAGCCTGCTTCTCCTTCTGCCTGCTGCTCTCCCTGCTTGTGCTCTCTCTCTGTCAAATAAATAAATAAAATCTTTTTTAAAAAAATAGAAAGAAAACTCTAGGCAATGACATGAAAATAAACTCGGTGTGGTAGGACCTCAGAGGATGCAGAGAGATCAGCTGGACAGGAACCTCAGTAATCCAGGCAAGAAGAGGTGGAGCTCCTGTGAACCCCAATGCACCAGAACAGAGAGGAGGGACCAAAAAGACAGAAACTTTTAAAGCAGCAGAATCTTGGCATTTACTAAGTGATCGGTTATAGGAAGATTACTCTGTAAGTCAGCGTTCAAGCACAGACACAGAATCAACAGGATAAATACATCCTTTATATATATTCACATAATATTTAGAAATTTATAAAAATGGATTTAGTACAAGGAATTAGCAAACTGACTTATGTAATTGTGGGAGCTAGCTGAGCAAGCCTGAAGCCATCAGGACAGGGAGTTAGCAAGGGACAATCCTGGGGAGGGAAGGAGAGCCATGCCTGCCCAGCCATGGCTGGAGTCTGTGACCCCAGGGGATGCCTAGCCCTCTTTTAAGGGGATTCCATCTGATTAAGTCAGGCCACCCAGGATAATCTCCCCTTAGATTAACTCAAAGCTAACCAATTAGGACTTTAATTACTGTTGCAAAATCCCTTCATCACCGCACCTAAATTTGTGTTTGATCGAATGGCTGGCCCTCCTTGCCCACTCTAACTGGAAGCACACCAGAAGGGGATTAGGAGGATGGGGGAGTTGTTTGGCCTAGCTAAGTTGACACATCATAAGTATCTAGAGCGATACCCGGGGTTTCTGATTGAGGCCATTATGTGCAGAGACAAGTTATATAGAAATATAGGCTTTAAGGAGGAAAACAGGGAGCTGGATTTTCCATGTGTTGAGTTTCAAGTACCATGGCACTTTCTTTTTTTTCTTTTTTTTTTTTTTTAGATTTTATTTATTTATTTGACAGACAGAGATCACAAGCAGGTAGAGACAGAGGAGGAAGCGGGCTCCCTGCTGAGCAGAAAGCCCGATGCGGGGCTCGATCCCAGGACCCTGGAATCACGACCCGAGCCGAAGGCAGAGGCCTCAACCCACTGAGCCACCCAGGCGCCCTACCATGGCACTTTCTTAAATGCAATAAACTGCCACCTGTCTCAGGTCCTTTACAAACGCCCTCCCCTGTCCGGATACTATTCCTTCCCCCGCTTCACTAACACCTACACATCCCCGCCCCGCCCCAGCCATGTTTCAAGGAATAATTTTCTAATTTAACTCTCAATCTACTACTAGGCCATTTTTTTTCCCCTTGAAAAATATAACCCTGAGGATTTTTCATATATATTATATCACAAGCTCACAGACACAGCTGGAGTAAGATGGAAAGCCATCTCGAGTTATGCCATTACCAAAATCCTAAAGCACTCACAAAATTGAGCAAACAAAACCAGTAAAAAAAAAGAGTTTTATATTAAGTAGTGGTAAAATGAAAGGAGAATTCTACCCAAGAATTCTGCCTCAACAGAGCCCCATGGGCCACTGTACCTGGAAGAGAAGCCACAGCAAACCCGCCTCAGAATAAGTAGCATCCTGAAAAGCATCTGTTTTAGCAAATAACATCGGGGTTCCACCCTATCCCTCAAAAAGTAGCCTTATGCTCTCCAGAACAATCTAGAGTTACTTGCAAGGAAGCACCCACTCATCTTTCAGATCTTGTATAACCCTTTCCTCAGGGAATCCTTTGAAGGACCCTTGGCCCCTCTCTCTCCCCAACCACTAGATCAGGTGCTCGGCTTAAGCCCTCTCAGGGTCACAGCCCTCAGAGTTGTGCCAGTTTGTCCTAACACTCTGTGGTTTTATTTTAATGAACACCGACCATCCCCTCTAGGTCATAAGCCCTTGGACCCAGGGAATGTGCCCATTTTGCTCCCCACTGCTACTCCAGTGCCTAGTCCAAGAATTCAAGTATATGCTGAGTGAGAGGTCCAGTTTGTCAGCACATGGATATTTAGGCTTAAAAGAAAGTAAAAGGGGCGCCTGGGTGGCTCAGTTGTTGAGCGTCTGTCTTAGGCTTGGGTCATGATCCGGGGGTCCTGGGATCGAGCCCCGCATCGGGCTCCCTGCTCAGTGGAGAGCTTGCTTCTCCCTCTCCCTCTCCCACTCCCCCTGCTTGTGTCTCCTTTCTCGCTGTCTCTCTCTCTCTGTCAAATATACAAATAAAATCTTCTAAACAAATAAATAAACAAAAGTACAGAGGGGCACCTGGGTGGCTCAGTGGTTAGGCGTCTGTCTTCAGCTCAGGTCATGATCTCAGGGTCCTGGGATTGAGCCCCACCATCGGGCTCCCAGCTCAGGGAGGAGTCTGCTTCTCTCTCTGCCTTTCCCCGGGCCTGCACTCTCTCTCTCAAATAAATAAACAAAAATCTTTAAAAAAAAGAAAGAAAGAAAGTGCAGAGATCTGAGTTAGAATTAAAACAAGTCAGCGGCATCAAGGCCATTTCAGAGAAAATTTTCCAGTGAGAACACACAGAATGGGAAAAATAGAGTGCTGAGGGCATAGTCTGACACGACATTTAAGAGGCCAGCCCCCCAAAAAAGGAAGCCCAAATAGATGAGAAAGAATCATCAGAGAAGGAGGAGGCTTCAGGAGCCAACAAATACAGTAAAGAGAGAGATGGTCGGTTTTTAGATTTTTTTGTTGTTGTTGAGGTGGGAGAGACTTCAGCAAGTGACATGCTGAGGTTGGGTCATTTCCCAGGAGGAAGGAGCCAGGACAGAAGGGGAGGCCCCCATGGAGTCTTCATGGCACCCTCCCCTGGCCCTGAGGCTGCCACTGAGTGGCGACCTCTGAAGAAGTCAGAAGCCAGACAGTGAGTGTCCACTGTCCACTGCTAGACTTAGGCCTCTCTCACTCCACCACAAAGCCCAAGGGAAAGCTCTGGGCTTTGTCCTCTGGGGACAGGCTGACTAGGCCTCTTACAGGCTGGTTCAAAGACCAAAGCTATTTCGTGCAGTCACAACTGAACCCAAGAATGGGAGAGAGACAAGAATTTACCTTCCCTGACTCTACATGGGGCTAAAATAAAAGGAGTTGTCAGCCTGGCCGGCAGATCACACAGTGCCTTGGATTACAGAGCCCCAAGCTGGGGCTCCAGCCCCTCTGCTGGAGAAAGCCAGCAAAGAGCAAAAGATTTTATTTATTTGAGAGAGAGAAAAAGAATGCTCATGTGCACAGGGCGGGGGTGGAGGTGCATAGGGAGAATCAGACTCCCCGTGGAGCGGGGAGCCCCAAAGCAGGGCTCAATCCTAAAACCCTGGGATGATGACCTGAGCTGAAAGCAGACATTTCACGGACTGAGCCACCCAGGTGTTCCGAACATGCTATGCTGCCTTCTTAACACACACAGCCTGTCCTTGGACATCTCTTTCCACCCTCAACCCAACACTGGAGTGTCCTCTGCCTTTCATAAGGGAAGTACTTTTACCATGAAGGGGTAATCATTTGCTAAACTATTCAAGAAACTTTCCCCTCATTACAGAGGTCAGCATATGAGTTGCCCAGTTCCTGTCTTACAAAAAAACACAAGGCCAGGGGCACCTGGGTGTCTCAGTTGGTTAAGCATTTGCCTTCAGCTTGGGTCAGGATCCCAGGGTCCTGGGATGGAGCCCTATGTCAGGTCAGGCTCCCTGTTGGCAAGGAGTCTGCTTCTCCCTCTCCCTCTGCCCTGCTCATTCTTTCTCTTTCTCTCTCTCTCTTGCATACACACGTGCACACTCTCAGATAAATAAACAAAATCTTAAATATATATATATATATATATATATATATATATATATAAGCCCCCCCCCCAAATCTAAATTCTATGTCTAAAACATTTCTCCCAGGTGCCTAGGTGGCTCAGTGGGTTAAGCCTCTGCCTTTAGCTCAAGTCACGATCTCAGGGTCCTGGGATTAAGCCCCACATCAGGCTCTCTGCTGAGCAAGGAGCCTGAGCCCCCCACCCCACCCTAACATGCCTCTCTGCCTACCTGTGATCTCTGTCAAATAAATAAATAAAATCTTAAAAAAAAATTCTCCCCCCCCAATATCTGCTGCCCCCCAGTGGGCACAGTTCCATGACTCCAGGGCAAACTCAAACCCTTGCGTCATATACCCTCATAGCATCTTATCCTCATTTGTAACACACTTGGCTTTGTAATCATCACTTTCTCGTTACGTACAGTTATTTGCCTAAAGCTGGCCTCCCCTGGCAGATCGAAGATTCATGCTCCCAGGCCCTCTAAAGATACTTAGTGCCTGCCTGAAATGCATTCCATCTTATTCTTGGGCTCCTTGGGCATCAAGGAAGTCACTCTTTCAAGTCACTCATAATCTATCTTGGTTACAGAAGAGCAGGCTTTGGGTCACAAAGCTGTACCTCCTATATTGAGTCCTATCTGGTCTCCAGGTTTTCTCTGGAACAGTCTCCCTCTTCCCACATCAGCCACATCTAGTATTCCCTAAAGAGGTCACTACCATGTCCAGGGTGGCCTCAGTTCTGAAGGAATATGGTTCGACTACTGGGAACAAGGGGGAAGCTGGAAATCAAACAGGTGACTGACCAAAAATTCCCTTTGCTTATAGGATAGGAGGATATCACAGCTCAAAGATGTGAGGATCTTGGGACGCCTGGGTGGCTCAGTGGGTTAAGCCTCTGCCTTCGGCCCAGGTCATGATCCCAGGGTCCTGGGATCGAGCCCCGCATGCGGCTCTCTGCTCAGCAGGGAGCCTGCTTCCCCCTCTCTCTCTGCCTGCCTCTCTGCCTACTTGTGAGCTCTATCTGTCAGATAAATAAATAAAATCTTAAAAAAAAAAGATGTGAGGATCCAAGATTATCAATTTACTGAAGAAGAAACTGATGTTTAGAAAGATTCCCATCAACTGAGTCAGCTTGCTGAACATTACACACAACTCTGAGCTTACCACAGCTCCAGTCCTGTCCATCCGTCCAACAATCTGACAATAGCTAGGGCCTACTCTCCCAAGGTCACAAGGCTTGGGGTCACTTAGATGGGTCCTCCATCCACAACAGGCCAAAAGAAAGAAAGAGAGAGACAGAGAGAGGAAGGAAGGAAGAGAGGAAAGGAGGGAAGGAGGGAGAAAAGAAAAAAAAGAGAAAAAGAAACAACCTATTACCTCTCCTGAAGTCATCCTTCTCAGACAGAGTTGAGTTTTAGGGCACCTGACTGGCTCAGTTGGTAGAGAATGCAACTCTTGATGTTGGGGTTTGAATTCAAGCCCTATGCTGGGAATATAGTTTATTTTAAAAAGAGAGAGAGAGAGTTGATTTTCTCTGACAAACAGTATCAGAGCTCAGAGAACAGGCTTCCAAACTCCTTCTGGGCATCCTCTTGCAAGAAGGGAAAGTACTTAGTATTTCCCTGTTTGGATCCCCAGGTAGGAAGAAAAACAAAACATCATCGTTGGTACTTGCGATTAGAGGAAGATCAAGGCAGCCAGACTCAAGAAGACCAAACACAAAGACCACTTGAGATAGGCAAGGGTTGGTGCCAAAGCCACCTAGAAAAAGCTGGACAATGAAACTAGTAATTACACAGGCAGGCCCAGGTACACTCCTGTGACTCCAAGGCAACCATGATGTTAGACACCAGACAACTCAGAAAGAGAAGTCTGCCCTGCCTTTTTCACAAAAGAACAAACAGGCTAGAGACAAGGAGATTGTAGGAGTGCATGCTCCGAATTAGCCACTCATCTTGCATCTACTTACTCAAAGTTCTGTACTGAGTTTTCTCTCCAAGGTTCTGAAGAAGGTATGCCGTGAACAGACTTTAAAAACACACTTTAGGGGCGCCTGGGTGGCTCAGTGTTAAAGCCTCTGCCTTCGGCTCAGGTCATGATCCCAGGGTCCTGGGATAGAGCCCCACATCGGGCTGTCTGCTCCGCAGGGAGCCTGCTTCCTCTTCTCTCTCTCTCTGCCTGCCTCTCTGCCTACTTGTGATCTCTGTCTGTCAAATAAATAAATAAAATCTTAAAAAAAACACACACACACACTTTAGCTGAATGCATAAATAGTTAAGGACCATTCAGGGAAAATCCGCCTTCGTTCCAGTGATGTTAAGTGGACTGGAAAGCCTGCTGGTAGGAAGAGGGGCAAAGCTCCAAAACCTAGACGAAGCAGTAAGAGCTAAATCCTATGTAGCACTTTCCATATGCCCGGCAATATTTTATGTACTTGACATACAATAATTCACCTATCTGCACAAGAACCCAGTGAAGGAGGTAAGAGGCGCACACATGACTGCAAACAGGTTTATCACCAGTGCCAACACTCTACCAACTCTTAAAAAGTTGAGCTTACAACACAAATATAAGCCGTTCCTGTTCCTCCAACCTAGACAACACATGAGTGTTAAAATCACTTCCTCCAGGGGCTGAACCAGGTTCAAGTCCCGACTCTGTACTGCTTAGAATAGCAATAGCAATTTCTAGGGCTGTGAGAATGAAATGAAATCTTGTGTGAAAAGCATTCCACTAAAAAGTATGTAATTTCCATGAGGGCAGATTTTGTCCCTTGCTGTGTCTCCTTAGTCTAGAACAGGACCTGGCACATTATGGGATTAACTCTTCTACCCGCTCTCAGCGTGGGGGAGGGCTGGGAGGTAGCGTCTCTCAACCCACCCAGACAGAGGCCCTTTCGCTCTCGCTTGCCTGTAAAAGCGGGCCGGTTTTTTTTGCCTCCTCCGGGGCTGCAGACAGCGCACCATGTGGTCCAACGCTGCTTAGCAAAACCTGGACATTCCAAAACGCCTTTCAACCCTGCTGTCTGCTCACCTCAGTGTTCAGGGCCAGTCCCCAGGCTGCTTCTTGCCCTCCACAGGCAGCCTCCCCCCTGCGGGACTCCTCCATCCTAACACAGAGATGTGGAGATAGATGCACAGCCCATAACGCGCCCAACACCTCCGCTGGGCCTTATGGCGCCGGGACCACATGATATAGCGGTCACTGAGCAGCCCCAGGCTACCATTCGCGCCACGTGGATACAGCAGGTGGAAGCCCAGCCCCCGCAGCAGCCCTGCCTGGGCAGTCAGGACAGAAATCCAAGCTCCTCCGCGGGATGTGCGGTCTACAGGAAGGTGTGGCAGGCGGCCTCCTCCCAAGACCCCTTACCTGGTCCCAGGAAGAATGCACTGAGACAACTGCCAAAAGAAGTACACTGCGTCGGAAGCCAAGTCAGTACTAACCAGCGGCCTCGGCCCGGGAACCGCCCCTCGCCCCGCCCCCGCCCTGCTCCTTCCCAACCAATCACAGGCTGGGCGGCGCCCACTAGCCACGTGGGCGAGCTTTAACCATTCGCTGGGTCTCCACCAGCCGGCAGCCGGCTCCAGTCGTTCCAGCAGCCCGCCTGCGCGTGGGCGGGCACTTTGGCGCGCTTGCGCACTTCGGGAAAAGCGGAGCTGGACCCCGCCCCGTACGGCAGCTTTGCTCCTCCGCTGAGCGTGCGAGGGACGTCGGGGGCGGTGCCGCAGCAGTTGCCCCTGGTAACCGGGAGGCAGGAGGAGGAGGAGGAGGAGGAGGAGGAGGAGGGACTCGGCGGGAGGATGGTGAGTGTGGGGGCCCGGGCCCCTCTGGAGATGGCCGGTCACCCCCCTCCCGTCCTCAGGCCCAGGGCGGGGCACTGCGCTTGAAGCCACGGAGGGAATGGGACGGCACTCAGCCTGCTGTCTGGGTTCTGGATTGGTTTCGGGGGGCAGCGGGGAGCCCGGAAGGTGGGCCCTTGGAAGGAGACCTGGGCCTGGGGAGGAAGGCGGGGCTTGCAGCCGGTCCGAAACTAGGGAAAGGGGCTGGAAGGTTGCGTGGCTATCCCGGTACAGAGCTGGGGCTCCATCATTACTAGGGACTGGGGCGAGGGCGGATCCGAGTAGCTGCGGAAAGCAGCCTCCGCATGCAGGCTTAGATCGTCCTAGGGAATCGGCCTTCCCGTACCGCTGGAAAGTGGGTCCACCGGGGTCCCGCCAGAAGCGGGGAGAAGGGTCAGGGCTACTGTCTTTGGATAATTTGACCAAAGGTGCATGCATGGGAGAGGTGCATGCAGGGGAGATGGCAGCCTAGCTTTCCTCTTCCTCGAGATGTGCCTGCCTCTGGGGGGAGGGGTGTAAATCCCAGGACACAAAGAGGTACCGCTTGCACTGGGTGCCTGGTGGATTTTACGCCGTCTTGGTGTCTGCGTGGCAGGCTCACTTCTGCAGCAACGAGTTATTTGCTGAGAGTTCTGTAAAGTCTGGTTGATTGTGATGACCTGTTTTCCCTTCGATACTTAATCCGTATCGAAGGAGGCAGATTTGCTGCCCGGTCCTTAGTATTTGATTTCAAACCTGTTGCAACCTTTTACATATGACCACACCAGAAACAAAGATCTTAATCTCACCTTGGGATCTCCAAACTAAAAAGAATGGGACACTAAAGCTGGAGTGGCTCTCAATTGGGTTTTCTCTGTCAGACTTAAAGCTTCCCCAAATTGTGAATTATGATGTGTGAAACATTTGACTGTTGACACACTGTTTCTTGTTGATTTCTGTGCAGTGTATTGTTGATTTCTGTGCAGGGTATTGACATGGAATTAAGTAGTTTTAGAGCAAGTCAAAGCAAAATTAACTTTGAAACGTTTAGAATAGGTTAGTTGGCTTACCAGCTGCACAGAGCCAGGCACTCAAACTTAGAGTTATTTCCCCACCCTGCGGTCCTTTTTGACTTTAGAAATGCCCAACCTCTATCAATTTATGAAGAAAAGACTAGATGTCCGCAAGGAGGGGGAAAAAAATGCATGCACCTTTGGTCAAATTATCCAGTGAGTAAATTTTGATAGGAAAAAGAATTGATTTTACATTGTCAGATTGTTAAAGAAGTGGAATTATTTGATCTGAAGTTGCCAATCACATTTCACACTTGCTACATTGCAGTTTTATTAACCTCAGGCTAAACAGATTTTTACATGTTTTCTTTTTATTAATCATTTATACATGAGCTGTCCATTTAAAGGCTAAGTTTTTCTCAACAAATGAGTACAAACATAAATATTTACACAGAAAATAACTAGAATTGGAATGAAAAAGGCATGCCAAACCAACAGAGAATGAGATGTCATCATAAATGAGAAACGCATGAGACTTAGCTAGCTTTTCCCAGTTTGTTATCAATTAAGTGGACTGTGTAATTTCATGATTGCTTAATTTATAATTATAGGCCACAATAAATTAACCACTGCTCATGTGTCCAGTGCAAATTAACACTGTAGATAGCAAGTTGACAGTGCGGCAGCACTATTGTATACAACTGTTGTGTTCATTGATCAAGACAGATTTTGTTTTTGTTTTTTGCTTTTTCTTTTTTCCTAAAATGAACAATATGAAATTAGGGCAAATCATTCTGGATTCTTTATCTGGTTTCCCAAATACATCTTTTTTTTTTTTTTTTAATCTCCAAAAGTGTGAGCTATTCTTAGAACTGAAAGTGGAACATAGAATTTAAACCATCAGTGGTGTAATTAAGTGTGTCACATCTGGTGTCCCACCCATCCCTATGATAACTGTACAACTGGAGACTGAGTCCCAGGTTTTTGCTTCTGCTTTTTAAACAACTTCGGCTATGACTAATACATTTTATTTCTTATTGAAAAGCCCAGATGTTTTCTCTGAACTTTTGGTCAGCTATTTTAGCCCTGCCTTTTGATATTAAGTCTTCAGTGAAATACTAAGATAATGGTAATGTTAGTGCATTAAGTCATCACTATTTAACAGATGACTCCTTCATTCAGAAATTATTTATGGAGTACTTTCTACATATATGAACCTAGCGGTAGTTAGCATGTTCAGCATTTGAAGATCGTTCCTAAAATTGTGTTTTGGGGTCAGAAAATGGTCAGTGAAAAATTAAAAAAAAAATACAACTATGGCTTTGAGTGTGTACTATGCACTATGCTTTACATTCCTCATCTCACTTAATCTTCATAGCATTTTTTCCTTAAGATATAAATATTGTTCCTGGTTCCCGTTTTCTAGGTGCCAACGGTTATGCATGTAAGAAAGATGAATTTACGTGTATGAAATTCGAAAACCCATAATGTTTTTGTTTTTGTTTTTGTTTTTTAAGTAATCTCTACCCACAGTGTGGGGCTTGAACTCATGACCCAGAGATCAAGAGTCACTCAGCCCGCCAGGCACCTCCCAGCCCCCAATGTTTGTTTGTTTGTTTGCCCCCAATGTTTTTAATTAGGACTCTGGTGAGGTGGGAGCCCACTCTTCCTGAGGCAATGCCCATGTGTTGCCCCCCTCAGGAAACATTGTATTTATTCAGTAGAGAGATGAGGAGAAAGAACAACCTTGGGTGAGGTTCTCCCTATCAAAACTGTACGAGTTCCTGAAGTTAATAAGGGCTGCCTTAGCAGCATAATTTTTTTGTTAAAGAGGTAAAGATACATGGAAATCAGTTCCATTTAAGCTAGTTATGGGGAGTGCATGTTCTTGACAGTCGGATTACTTAATATTTAAATTCTAACTGCTCCTCAAGGCCACATACACTTTCCATCCACCATCACATTCCTCTCTCACCCTCCACCACCCCAGTTTCTCCTAATGACCTAGTTTGTATCATTTCAGGTCAGGGCACCTTGCCTCTGCCAGTAGTTGAATTGAAGCTGATTTGGGGGCAGGTAAAATATCTGTAGTCAATAGCACATCTATTCATAATTTGCCTGTAGAAAGTTTGTTTAGATTTTTTATGACTGAGTCAGACCACTTCTGTCCACCAGGGTGCAGGTAACTTATATGCACACATGCTGATGATAAACTTTATACAATTAACTAAAGCTCTGATTTCTTAAATCGCCTTTAATGTCAAAGGAGTGCAAATCCTACACAGAAATCATGTCTGGTTTGCTCACTGTTGTACTTGGGGCACATTGTGGATATTTAATGTGAATGAGGGAATGAATGACTGGGTATTTGAACCAAAAATGCACTTTAAAAATTTGTTTCCTTGTATTTATACTGCAAAATTCAGCCTCATAATAAAATTAACTTCTAATGGCTATCTCCCTTCATTTGACATTTAAAATAAAGTATGGACTCTTATGTTTAGAAACATAGACTTACTCTGTTCTCTTTCCTCCAGCCTCTTAAATCAGCTTACTTTGTACCTTTCAGGCAGAACTCTGATATCTATAAATATCCTCTTCCCTATTTAGCAAACCCCGATAATCCTGTGATCCCCTGTCCTCGGTAGTTGGGTTAATATGATGCTGTACTGTATTTGCATCTGTCTTCCCTAGACCATGCTTCACATGCCATTTATCATTTTGATAGAAGAAAATAGTAGCTGAACTTTTCATTTCTCTGTAATTTCACTTAAAGGTAAACCATATGAAGTCATTGTTTCCTGATAAGGAAAATCACTTATTAGAAATGTATAAGTATCATTTTTTTAAAAGATTTTATATATTTATTTGACAGAAATCATAAGCAGGCAGAGAGAGAGAGAGGAAGGGAAGCAGGCTCCCTGCTGAGGAGAGCACCGGATGCGGGCCTCAATGCGGGGCTTGATTATGCATGTAAGAAAGATGAATTTAAGATGTGGGGCTCCATGCGGGGCTCCATCCCAGGACCATGAGATCGTGACCTGAGCCGAAGGCAGAGGCTTTAACCCACTGAGCCACCCAGACGCCCCAATATAAGTATCATTTTTTGATACCTTTAGGTTAATAAAGTCCAGGTATAGCTAGAATGGTTTTCTCTTCTGTGCTTTGCTTCTCTCCTTTTTTTTTTTTTTTTTTAAGATTTTATTTATTTATCAGAGAGAGAGAGGGGGAGAGAATGAGCACCGGTAGACAGAATGGCAGGCAGAGGCAGAGGGAGAAGCAGGCTCCCCACTGAGCAAGGAGCCCAATGCGGGACTCGGTCCCAGGACGCTGGGATCATGACCCGAGCCGAAGGCAGCTGCTTAACCAACTGAGTCACCCAGGCGTCCCTGCTTCTCTCCTTTTAAGATGAATAGAAATTACTTTCTCTTCGTTGTTCAATTTTCAAATATAATGAGTGTATAAAAAGTCTCAGTCTGCAGAAAGCAGTATTTTTATTTACAGATTTGTTTTAAAAGAGGAGACATGTGAGGAAAAACCTAAAACGTTCATTTTGAACCTTGAAAATGTTTTATAGAAACAGCTTTCCTGATTTCTGCACTTGCAGATAATACATGAGAATTTTACCTGTACTGTCGTTTCATGTACTGATGTGATAAATTTTGGTTATTTTATAATTTTATTGGAAGAGGTAATGAGGACATCTAATCAAGAACTCAGGATGAGTAGTACAATGTGTTTCCCTGTTCTAGCCTTTTTATATTACCAGTCCCCTGAGGATCTCAGAATTCTAATTTTAACTGCTCTGAAAGGTGGTATTATAAATGAATGATTGCAATGTAGCTAATAGAAGCCAAGGAGACTTCTCATAAATACGGTTTAAAAAAGGAATGGTGTCAAGAGTATTCAAGGCCAGATAAGATAAAAACAAGAGAAAAATGTCGTGCCAAAAAAAAATAAAAAATTAAAAAAAAGAACTGCCTATCTTTTGGTTTGTTTGAAATCAATCACTCTTGCCTAAATCTTTTGGTATAGAATTTGTCTTTCTGTCTTAAGCTAAATCTTCCATCTTATTGTGGAAAAAAATGAGGCACAGAGAGGTTAATGTAATCCTTTGCAAGTCGGTGCAAATACGGAATACTGGGAGTGGTAAACAAAGAATCTCTGAGGCAGAAAGGAATTCTTAATAATTATGCGTATTTGCATATCATTGTCCAAAGACTCAGTTGTTGAGAATTATTTCACAGAATGGTTATTTGATCTTAGTGAACAGGCTGGTTTGAATTATTGCCTGGTGCAATAACAATAAAAAAATATAACCATTTTATATAATTCTAAGACTCAGCTTGAAGGAATTTCTGCTTGGGCTGGGAGATTAGATTATATGCCCTTTAAACTCTGGAATTCTTTGATTCTTGTTGTAACTCATTGGAACAAGACTGTCAGCTGCAAGACAGAACAAATAACTATCTTACACGATTTTTCTTATGTTTGTAGCTAAAAAGCAAAGTGGTTTATTTCTAGCCATTAAAAAATAATAAAAACAAGAAACAAATATTGTATTAAATTACTAGTCAAAAATACCCTGGTTAAATTGTGATTGTTTTTATTCTTCATGACTGACTTTGGCAATGTTCTAACCTCTCTGTTGTAGCAGATTCTTCATCTGAAAAACATAATTTATACCATGCATTGGGCTTTTTTTAGATCATGATAGAGTATTTTTAATGCTGAAATCTTAAATGTAAACTGAAATAAAGTGAAACAATTTTTTAAAACTTTTTTTGTATTTTGTGTGTGTATGTGTGTAGCACTGTAAAATCTTGCACTTACTTGGGTGATAACTGTATTAAATTCAACAGTTATTATCTAATGTCCGTCTAATAAGTGCCAGGCATGGTGAGAGACCAAAGCTATAACTTCAGTCTAGGAGTGAATATACCGTAGGAGAAAAATACAAGAATCAATTACCTATAGTCTGATAGGATGTGTGCTCTACTCTAAGTGTGTATGAAAGGCTTTAGGAATATGAATTGTAGTTCACACTCCCAGAAGATTGGGGGTGACTGCTAAACTAGATTAATAGGAGGAACAGGAATAAGCCATGCTATTTATTGAGTTGCTAAATTTGCTGAAGTACTTCTGCCAAAACTTAGGAGGAGGAAGCAAATGGAATAAATGACATTGAGCAGGAAAGTAATACTGTGAGCTCTCCACAACCAAGAACCTTTTTCAAGGAGATATTCTCAAGAAGATAATCTGGTATCTACTAATGTCAAAGTCAGTGCCCCAAAAGTAATCTCTCTTCTTCACGGTTGTTTAAGGGCTTGCTCTCAATTTTGCGCAAATTGAAAAGTGCACCAGACCAGGAGGTGAGGATCCTTCTCCTGGGCTTGGATAATGCTGGCAAGACCACTCTTCTGAAGCAGCTTGCATCTGAAGACATTAGCCACATTACACCTACACAGGTAAGCGCTGCCCTGGCCCCAGGTGCTTATGTGACATATGGAAAGTGATCATAGCAATATGGAAGGCAAAATGGGAAATACAGTTTTGTCCACCCTCAAGTTTTGCTACTGAGAAAAGTCTATACAATTTAAAAATCATCTAAGATTTCAAAAAGAAATCAAGAGATTCCGTAGCTATGAGGTACTTAGAGTAGTCAAATTCATAGAGACAGAGGTAGAAAAGGGGGCTGGAGACAGAGGGGATTGGAGAGGTTTGTGCTTAATGGGCACAGAGAGTCAGTTGTAAAATGGAAAAGTTTCTGTGGATGGCTGCTGGATGGTTGCTCAACAGTGTAAATGCACTTAGTACTACTGAACGCTACTCTTAAAAATGGTTAAAATGGTAAATTTTATGTTATGTATATTTTACCAATTCTTTTTTTTTTAAGATTTTATTTATTTGACAGTCAGAGATCACAAGTAGGCAGGCGGGGTGGGGGGAGCAGGCTCCCTGCTGAGCAGAGAGCCCGATGTGGGACTCGATCCCAGGACTCTGGGATCATGACCTTAGCTGAAAGCAGAGGCTTTAACCACTGAGCCACCCAGGTACCCCTATTTTACCAATTCTTAAATAAATCATTTAAAATAAGCATGTATAGGGGCGCCTAGGTGGCTCAGCTGGTTAAGCGTCTGGCTTGGGCTCAGATCATGATCCTGGACTCCCAGCATCAAGCCCCTCATCGGGCTCTTGCTCAGCAGGGACTCTGCTTCTCCCTCTGCCCTTCACCCCACTCATGCTGTCTCTCTCTCTCTCTCCCAACTCAAATAAAATTTAAAAAAATAAGCGTATATATATTCAAGACAATTAATTCCCTCAGCTCTAAGTGATTACTTTGAAAAAAAAATAGCTTAATCTTCTCATAATGAAATTAATATGTGCAGAAAATACAGAGAAGGGGCACCTGGGTGGCTCAGTCCGTTAAGCATCTGCCTTTGACTCAGGTCATCATCTCAGAGTCCTGGGATCAAGCCCCACGTTGGGCTCCATGCTCAGTGGGGAGCCTGCTTCTTCCTCTCCCACTGCCCACCCCCATGTCCCTTGCTTGTGTGTACTCGCTCTCTCAAGTAAGTAAATAAAATCTTAAAAAAGAAAATACAGAGAGAATATAAAAGAAAAAACCAGAGTACTATGAGAAAAACTGTTAAAATTTTAGTGTATATTTTTCAGACTTAATAAATACAAATATATATGACTTTTTAATTTAAAAATCACATATATTTTTTAATCCAGTCTCTTGGCTAGGGCTAATCAACAAAACACAAAGGAGAAGGCAACAGTGGTGCTGGCAGTGTGGAAGTTGAAAGACAAATCTAAGTGGAACCAACCCTCCTTCTTTAGACCTCCTTCCCAGTAGGAAAGCCTGAGAAAGCTTGACCTTTGACCAACCTGTCGGGTTTCCTAACTAGAGGACAGCCCGGTTGGTCTTAGTCACTTTAAAGTGTTTGAGCATTAGAGGTTTTAGCAAAAGCAGAGTTTTTTAAAGCATTTTCCACCACTATACTGTGATATGAGTTTGGTGTCAGGTTTGAATGGCTGTGCTGGTGTGTGTACTTCACAGCTTGTGAGTCTTACTGATCTGCAACTTTTTGCAGAAAAGTCATTTCAATTGCTACCAAATGAGCAATTTTACAGCTTCTGAGCAAATTTAATGTATAGCCTAAGGAGGAGCAAATTACAGTAGTCTAGCCTGGAAGGGCTAAAAACACATATTACTGTGTCAGGATTTCTGCCAGAAAAAGAAAAGTCTAGGGTTTTTTCTTTTTAATTGAGTATTAGCAGTAGGCTGTATCTCTTAAGAGTACCAGTAAAATGAGGGCATCCAGCACTGTGAACATGGAAATGAACTCTTAGGTAATGGACTCAAAGTTCCAATTCTAACTTTCAGGCTTTATTTGGTATGTTATAGGTGACCTTGTTATTATATGATGTCAAGTTTTCGTATTTATTCTTTTTTTTAAAAGATTTTATTTATTGGGCACCTGGGTGGCTCAGTGGGTTAAGCCGCTGCCTTCGGCTCAGGTCATGATCTCAGGTCCTGGGATCGAGTCCCGCATCGGGCTCTCTGCTCAGCAGGGAGCCTGCTTCCTCCTCTCTCTGCCTGCCTCTCTAACTACTTGTGATTTCTCTCTGTCAAATAAATAAATAAAATCTTTAAAAAAAAAAAAAAAAAAAAAAGATTTTATTTATTTATTCGACAGAGAGAAAGAGATCACAAGTAGGCAAAGAGGCAGGCATTGATGGGAGGGGGAAGCAGGCTCCCTGCTGAGCAGAGATCCTGATGCAGGGCTCGATCCGAGGACGCTGATATCATGACCTGAACAGAAGGCCCCGGCACCCCTCTTTCTTTTTTTTTTTTAATTTATTTGAGAGACAGCGAGCAAGCATGTGTGCAGACTGGGTGGAGGGAGAGGGCGAGAAGCTCAAACTCCCCACTGAGCACAGAGTCCAATAGGAGGCTGGATCTCATAACCCTGACATCATGACCTGAGCCAAAATCAAGAGTCCAATGCTTAACCATTGACTGAGCCACCCAGGCACCCCTTTTTCTAGTTATTTTTAAGTAGGCTCTACACTCAGTGTGAACCCAACAAGGGGCTTAAACTCATGACCCTGAGGTCAAGACCTGAGCTGAGATCAAGAGATAAATGGCTGCTTAACCAACTGAGCCACTCAGGTGCCCCCATATTTATTCTGTAAAAACAAGCCTTCAGGGTGCCTAGCTGACTCAGTCGGCAAAACATGGGACTCTTGATCTCAGGGTTGTGAGTTTGAGCCCCACATTGGGATCTTTAAAAAAATTTTAGGAAAACAAGCTTTCATTGTGTTTTGTTTTATATTAGAAGAAGTAGGAGCACCTGGGTGCCTCAGTAGGTTAGGTTTCTGCCTTTGGCTCATTGAGCCCCCCATCAGGCTCCGTCCTCAGTGGGGAGTCTGTTCCTCGCTCTCCCTCTCTCTCTGTGTACATATGCCCTCTCTGTCTAGCTCTCGTGCTCCCTCTCTCAAATAAATAAATTAAATCTTAAAAAAAAAATAGATCCTTTTTTTCTATGCATGTATGTGATGGGTATATTTAAAGATTTTATTTTCTTTTTTTTTTTTTTTTTTTTAAAGATTTTATTTATTTATTTGTAAGAGAGAGAGTGAGAGCGAGCACAGGCAGACAGAGTGGCAGGCAGAGTCAGAGGGAGAAGCAGGCTCCCTGCGGAGCAAGGAGCCCGATGTGGGACTCGATCCCAGGACGCTGGGATCATGACCTGAGCCGAAGGCAGCTGCTTAACCAACTGAGCCACCCAGGCGTCCCTTATTTTCTTTTTTAAAGATTTTATTTTACAGAGAGCATGAGCAGACAGAGAGGGAGGGGAAAGAATCTTAAGCAGACTCTGCATTGGGCATGGAGGCCCATGTGGTTGGATCTCAAGCACCTGAGATCATGACCCCAGCCAAAACCAAGAGTCAGATGCCCAGCCAACTGAGCCACCCAGGTGCCCCTAAAAGACTCTATTTTATTTAATCTCTACACCTGACATGGGGCTCAAACTTAAAACCCTGAGATCAAGAGTCGCATGCTCTGACTAACTCAGCCAGGCGCCCCTATGATGGGTATATTTAAAATAAAAAATAAAAATGACAGGTGCCTGGGTAGCTTAGTGTGTTCATAGTCTGCTGGGATCAAGCCCCACTTCCAGCTCCCTGCTCAGTGGGGAGCTTGCTTCTCCCTCTCCTCTTGCCCCTCTCCCTCATGCTCTCCCTCACTCTGCTCTCTCTCTCTCTCAAATAAATAAAATCTTGGGGCGCCTGGGTGGCTCAGTGGGTTAAAGCCTCTGCCTTCGGCTCAGGTCATGATTCCAGAGTCCTGGGATCAAGCCCCGCATTGGGCTCTCTGCTCCGCGGGGAGCCTGCTTCCCCCTGCCCACCTCTGGCTGCCTCTCTGCCTACTTGTGATCTCTGCCTGTCAAATAAATAAATAAATACATCTTTTTAAAAAATAAATGAATAAAATCTTTTCTAAAAAAGTAAAATAGGGGCACTTGGATGACTCAGTAGTCAAGCGTCTGCCTTCAGCTCAGGTCATGATCCTGGGGTCCTGGGATCTAGCCCTGCATCAGGCTCCCTTCTCTGCGGAAAGCCTGTTTTTCCTCTCCCACTCCCCCTGCTTGTGTTTCCTCTCTCACTTGTCTCTCTCTGTCAAGTCAATAAATAAAATCGTAACAAAATAAAAAAGTAAAATAAAAATGACTCATAAAGAATATACCATATTATCATTTTCACTGAATAATATATCCTGAACATCTTTTTACATTGTTAATGTATGTAAATATTTATGTAATACCCATCTCTAAATGCTCGCACCCATTATTACTTCCTTCGAATAATTTCTTAGATTTGTCGGTCTGATGACTTAATAGAATTTTTTTTCTTTTGATGATTTACAGAATTTTTTTGGATGACTGCAAGAATTTTAAGGCAGTTGACACATTTGGTCAAATTCCAGGAGTTACTCTTACTCATCTCCTCCTTCATTCTAGATTTGACATTATTGGCTTTGACATTTAATATTGTAGTTAAGTGTAGAATTTTTAAGCACACAAGAGTGGTTTTGTCAACAAGTCAGAATGAAGCTGCCTTTTACAAAATAAGCTGAAGCCACTTCCCGTTAGAGTTCTTCAACTTCTAATTTGTTCAGTCGTCGGCATCTTACAGGCGCTGGAGTCAGCATCGTCCCCAGGTATTCCCTATAGTCTGTTTATCCTCAGTGGCAATTGGGTGGCAGTGTTCCTGCGCCGTCACACTGTGCCTTATCCTTCTGCACGAGGCGAATAGTACTGGCTGGCTGCCAGATGGGGCAGCCCCAGGCCCACTTCACTCCAGTTATCCTGGATGAAATGTCACTTCTGTGGTAGCAAGCTGTTGATTGGATTTTTCAAGTCCTGATTTCACTATATCCTTCTCAGAAAAAGATTTATTTTTTAATTACGGCTCGTGAAATGCCTTCTCTCCAAACCCCAGAGGTCTTGTTAATTTGTTTCTCTCCACACCAACTCCCAGCTCACAGTTCCACCTGCCCCTGATTTGCTCACCTTCCTCAGAGTTCCACCCTGAATCACTGTCCTGAAAATGAATACTTTCAAGTTCATCAGAAATGCTTATGAAAGAACAGTGGCCAGTGCCTACTTGTTTATTTGCATCACTTCCTATAACTGAGGGCCCCACTTCAGAGTTTGAACATGCTATTCCCGCAGGCCATCCCTTACCTCGTGGGGCTAAGAGCCCAGTTACAAATCGGCTTCTCCCATAGCATCGTGACTTCAGCTCCCTCCTTTTCCTGATTAACCCATACGAAGAAATTTCTTAAAGAATCCTATCTTCCAGATTGTACCTCTTGCTTCTTTTTAAATTTGGAATTTATTTTGTTCTATTGAGTCTTCAGATTCAGCTTCTGTTTTTGTTAGTTAAATGTAATAATCTGTTAGTGTTGATTATCAGAACTATTCTCATTCCAAGTTGTCCTCGGGTGTGTATGTGTGTACACGTGCGTGTGTGTGCCTGTGTGTACACTTATTACAGAAGGTGTCATGTTAGCCATGACATTAATATTGACTCCAAACCCAAATATAGTAAGCATGTAGAAACACATTTCTTTCTTTCCTATCATAACAGACTATTTTCAGTATTACCAGTATCACATTTGGCAGAGTATCTCACAACTAATAAATAACATAGCTGTAAAATATAACTTTGTCAGAACTATGACCTCAGGGATGCCTGAGTGGCTCAGTGGGTTAAACCTCTGCCTTCGGTTCAGGTCATGATCTCAGGGTCCTGAGATCGAGCCCCGCATCAGGCTCTCTACTCAGTGGGAGCCTGCTTCCCACCAACCACCCCCCCACCGCCTACTTGTGATCTGTCAAATAAATAAATAAAATCTTTTAAAAAATTATTATCTCAAAACTTAATAAGGCTTGGTGTTTTTGCTTCTGTTTCAGGGATTTAACATCAAAAGTGTACAATCACAAGGTTTTAAACTGAATGTATGGGACATTGGTGGACAGAGAAAAATCAGACCATACTGGAGAAATTATTTTGAAAATACTGATATTCTCGTAAGTATTCCTTCTGATGTACTAATTCATAGTCTTTTCTACAGTGTGTGAGGAATATTAACACTGTAATGTTCTTTCTTGTCAGTAATTCCACTGCTTAACATGAGTGACTATGAATTTAGGGCTAGCAGGAGACTACAGATTGTGAGAGAGAAACATCTTTGTATAATTTGTATATGAGTTTTGCTTTTGCTAAGTACAGCCTTGTGCCCGCACTCACCTTGACAAAATAAAGTATTAATTACCACAGTGATTTGAACATCAAAAGGGAAATCAGAAGATAGTGCCACTGACTTCACCGTCCCAAGGAAATCAGTAAGAGTATCCCGAAGAGGCAAGCAAGATGGTGGAGGTCCTGGAGATAATGATGCATAAGGAATGGTTGAAAGACAGATGTTCTTCCCAGAAAAGAAACTTGGAACTGTTTTCAGTTGCTTCAAGAGCTATGTTAAGTCAGAGAGTTGTGCCTCGTCATGAATAGTTCTAGAGGACGGAATGAGGCAGTCTGGGGAGTATTAGGTGGCAGAGTTTAACTCAGCATAAGAAGTCTCCTATCATTGTCACTGTCCAGAAGTAGAAGCAGCTGCCCTGTGCATGGGGGACTGATTCTCTGGCTCAGGCAGCATTCGTTCAGGAAGGGCCGAGATCTTAGCTCCCAGCCCACTGTCACTTTCTGGACGACTACTGTTTCGGAATTCTTGGAGATTTCACTTATCCTTGTACTTCATTTCTCCAATACATGAGCCTCTCAGTTCATCCACCCTACCTTATGTACTTTGTGTCATGATCATGGCCTAAAACCAGAGGGTCTCATGAACTTGGGGGGGGGAGGGAAGCACTGCATATTATTTTCATTAAACTCTACTGGAAAGTTTGCATTTACTACAATTCTGCCCACAGACAAGGAACTGCCGTAAAGTCAGCCATATTGGTGCCTTCATTACCAATAGAAACCATCTTGCATTTCAAATAACTTCACTCTCTGCTTTTGCTTCCTATGTGTCTTTCTACTGGATCATTCTATGGGCATGCACATAGCCTGTGGTTTTTCTTGTTTAAAAACAAGAAGCTCTTGCCCTGGCTGGATATCCCATCCAGATACAGTCCTAGTCCTCAGTTTCTTTTTAAAACAAAACTCTGAATTTTATGAGCTCTCTGTCTTCATTTCCTCCTCCTGTTCTCTCTTGAACCGTCCATTCAGACCCACGAAGAATTCCGGATTGCTAAGGTTTTCCATCGTCCTCTTACTTGACTTAGCCATACAGTTAAGGAAGTCAGTGTTGCGGTCATTGACACATTATCTTCCCCTGTTTTCCAGAATACCATTCTTTTTTTTTTTTTAAGATTTTATTTATTTATCAGAGAGAGAGGGAGAGCGAGCGAGCACAGGCAGACAGAATGGCAGACAGAGGCAGAGGGAGAAGCAGGCTCCCTGCCGAGCAAGGAGCCCGAGGTGGGACTCGATCCCAGGACGCTGGGATCATGACCTGAGCCGAAGGCAGCTGCTTAACCAACTGAGCCACCCAGGCGTCCCTCCAGAATACCATTCTATCTTGGATTTTCCTCTTATCTCACTGGCTACTCTTTCTCAGTCTCCATTGCTATTTTCCCCCTTGTGTCCCTCCAGATGTTGGAGTGCTCCAGAGTTCAGGCCCGTGCTTTTCTTCTCTAAGTTGTGGCTTAAGTGACCTCATCCAATTTCAAGGCATTGATTACCACTTAAATGCTGGTGAATCCCACCCCGTTATCTCCAACTGGAAACTCTCCCCTGAACCTCATTTCATATATAGCTAGCTGCCTATTTGACATCTCCATTTCAGCAGCTAGTAAGTCCCGTCATCCTCAGCATGTCCAGAACCAAATTCTTATCTTCATCCACCCTTCGCCAGACCTGCTTCTTCTAACTTCTTCTCAGTAAATGACAGTTGCATTCATCCAAAAGCTTTGGAGTCATCCTTTTCTTCTCGCTCCCCATCTCTGACCTATCAGCCAATCTTGTCAGTTCTACCTTTAGAATAGTTCTAGAATCTGACCACTTCTTTCCCACCCACTGCTACTGTGCGTTGATTTTTGCAGTGTCATCCTGTCTGGTCTCCTTGCTTTTGCCTTTCCTCCCTAACGTCTCTTCTCAGTGCTATATCTATAGTGATCCCATTAACACAGAGTTTTCTCATCTCAGAATAAAGCCAAAGTTCTTACATCGGCCCCCTGCCTTCTGGCTTGTCTTACTTGTCTTCTCATTCCCCTCTTTAACTTGGTGCCAGCCACACTGACCTGCTTGCTGTTCCTACAGCACTGGCCTAGTCCCACCTCAGGGCCTTGGTCATTGCTATTTGCAGTGCTAGGATGCTTTTCCCTTAGATATCCTCATGGCTTATTCCCTCACCTCCTTCAAGGCTCTGCTCACATGTCACTTTACCACTGAGACCTTCTCTGATTACTGTATTTAAAATTGTGACTCCTATCCCTACCCTTCTGGCACTGTCATTTTTCTCTGCTTCTTTTTTCTTTTCTTTGATCAGATCTATTGGTACTCATCACCATCAGAAATGGTTTTTTTTTGTTACCCTCCTCCCCCAGAATGTAATGTCTACAAAGACAGGGACTTTGTTGTCTTTGTTTTGTTTTGTTCCAACTTTTGTATCTCCAGTGCTTGAAAACATGCCAAATGAAATGGACAAAAATGTGTAAGATATACTGTGTTAGAATTTAAAATTTCTGCTCTGAGAAAGACACTATTAAGAAAATTAAGAAATAAGCCAATATTTGAATAAGAGATATTTGCAAATAAGAAAATATTTGCAAAACACACATGGGATAAAGTACTTCTATCTAAAATATACAAAGAGGGGCACCTGGGTAGCTCAGTTGGTTAAGCATCTGATTCTTGATTTTGGCTCAGGTCATGATCTCAAGGTTGTGAGATCAAGCCCGTCAGTCTCCACACTGAACATGGAGCCTAAGATTCTCTCTCCCTCTCCTTTTGCCCCTCTTCCCCTAAAATACACACACAACACATACACCTCTTAAAACTCATAAAAATCAATAGTGAGAAAACAAAAAAAAAAAACAATTAAAAAGGGGACAAAAGACACCTCACCAATGAAGATACACAGATAAGCTTATTTAAAGGTAATCAACATCTTAGGGAACTGAAAAACAATGAAATGCCACTGCATACATACCAGAATGGCTAAAATCCAAAAAACTGATAATATCAAATGCTGACAAGGAGGAAGAGCAACAGGAACCTCTATTCATTGCCCGTGGAAATGCAGAATGGTACAACTACTTTGGAAGACAGTGTGCAGTTTCTTACAAAACTAACTATAATCTTACTAAACTGTGTGATCCAGCAATCACTCTAATCTACCCAATTAGATGAAAACTTATATCCACACAAAATCCTGCGTGAATGCTTATAGCAGCTTTATTCAGAATTATAAAAAATTGGAAGCAACTGAGATGTCTTACAGTAGGCAAATGAATAAACAAACTGTAGTACATCTATATAATAGCATATTATTTCTTGATAAAAAGAAATGAAAAAAAAAATTTTAAGGGGATCTCAAGTCACAAAAAAACATGGAGGAAACTTAAATGCATATTACTAAGTGAAAGTCAGTCTGAAAAAGGCTACATCCTTTCTTTTTCCAACTATAAGCCATTTTTAAAAAGGCAAACTATAGAAATCGGTAAAAATCTCGGGCACCTGGGTGGCTCAGATGGTTAAGCCTCTGCTTTTGGCTCTGGTCATGATCCCAAGGTCTTGGGATCAAGTCCTGCATGGGGCTCCCTGCTCAGCAGGGGGTCTGCTTCTCCCTCCCCCTCTGCTCCCCCTGCTTGTGTTCTCTCACTCTGTCAAATAAATAAATAAAATTAAAATTAAAAAAAAAAAATCTCTACAAGTCAAAAGTTAGTGGTTGCCAGAACTCTAGGGGAGAGTGGATGGATGGATGAATAGGTGACATTCAGAGGGCTTTTAGAGTGATGAAACTATTCGGAATGAAACCATAAGGTGCATATGTGTTAGTGCAGATCAGTCAAAATCCATAGTTTAGGGGCACCTGGATGGCTTAGTGGGTGAAGCTCTGCCTTCGGCTCAGGTCATGATCTCAGAGTCCTGGGACTGAGCCCCACATCGGCCTCTCTGCTCGGCAGGGAGCCTGCTTCCCCCTCTCTCTCTGCCTGCCTCTCTGCCTACTTGTGATCTGTCAAATAAATAAAATCTTTTTTTTAAAAATCCATAATTTAAAATACAAAGAATGAACTGGATGTATCACTATTGGTTCATGAATTGTGAGGAGAAGTGCACCACACTAAAGCAAGAGGTTACTGGGGGAGGTAGATGTACAGAACTCTCTGTGCTGTCTATCCAGTTATTCTGTAAATAAAAAAACTGCTTAAAAATTGAATTGAAGGGGGAAACACCTGGGTGGCTTGGTTAAGCATCTGCCTTCAGCTCAGGTCATGATCCCGGGGTGTTGGGATCGAGTCCCACATCAGGCTTCTGTCCTGTGGGGAGTCTGCTTCTCCCTCTACCCTTCCCCCCTGCTCATGAACTCTCTCACTCTCATTCAGATAAATAAATAAAATACTAAAAATATTGATTCAGGTCATGACCCAGGGTCCTGGAGCCCTGCATCAGGCTCCCTGTTCAGCGGGGAACCTGCTTCTCCCTCTGCCTGCCTCTTCCCCTGCTTGTGCTCTCTCTCTATCTCTCTGACAAATAATTAAATAAAATCTTTTTTCAAAAATTAAAGTGAGTTTGGGCGCCTGGGTGGCTCAGTGGATTAGGCCGCTGCCTTCAGCTCAGGTCATGATCTCAGGGTCCTGGGATCGAGGCCCGCATCGGGCTCTCTGCTCAGCAGGGAGCCTGCTTCCTCCTCTCTCTCTGCCTGCCTCTCTGCCTGCTTGTGATTTCTCTCTGTCAAATAAATAAATAAAATCTTTAAAAAAAAAAAAAAATTAAAGTGAGTTAATTAAACTGTAGATTGAAGTCAAATCATTACGCTATACACCTTCTACAGTGCTGTATGCCGATTATACCTCAATAAAACTGGTGGGGCTGGGCTATAGATTTCTCATGCTTTCTGAGTCAAGAGTTAGGGAAAAGCAGGTGGCTGAGAGAAGTAACAGTTCATTCTGTTCATCCGCTGGATTAAGGTACTTTGAAAGAAATAGCCAAATAAGAGGAATATAGAAAGACATTAATGACCATGAGGCTCAATAAGGAGACCTCAGCCGTTCTGGTCTACTTTTAAATCACAGGCCCTAACACCTTGAGGGGAGAATGCAAGGTAGTTGTAGTATGACCCAGACTCCACATTTCTTACTAGCTGAGAGTGCCCAGGAATTTTCAGACACTCCAGTAAAAGTCGGTCTGAGCTACCTGAGAGGAATTTCTTCCCACTACCTTAGGCTGCCAGTTCCAGACAGTGTTTTGGATTCCAGGTTACCTTTTCATTATTTTCTGGAGCCATTTGAGATTAAACAAGTCTGGGGGTGCAGCTGAATCCCCAGAGTTAGATTCTAAGGCCTTGTGGCTCAGCACTGTCTGCCAGTTTTAGAAGCAGCTTGGAGTGGCAGTGGGTGATGCATTATATTAGTTTGTCTGTATTTAATAGTCTTTCATTGTTGGTTGAAAAGACCTATTACCCTAGTCTCCACACTGCCTAGAAGAGCAGGGTTGAAGCTCGATACATTTAGTTACCTGGTTAACTCTTTCCATTTATCTCTAGAGTGTAAAAAGAAATTCTTTCATTTTTTTTTTTTTGGAAAAACACATTGAGCCTGGTGATCAGATACTACATTGAGCAGTCAACAGCATGAATGCAAAAAAATAAATCTACGTTAAAACCCTCTGTTGGAATGCTTTATACTTTCCGTGGAACAGAAACTGAAATAACCTGTTATACAATTAGTCACAAATACAGTCCTCGAGTTTTTTGCCCAGGCACAGGAGTATTGTCTAAAACACGTCTTCAGGGACTCCTGGGCGGCTCAGACAGTGAAGCGTCTTGCCTTCGGCTCGGGTCATGATCCCAAGGTCCTAGGATCGAGCCCCACAGCTGGCTCCCTGCTTTGTGGAGGCTTCTCCCTCTCCCTCTGCCTGCCACTCCCCCTGCTTGTGCTCTCTCTCTGTCAAATAAATAAATAAAATCTTTAAAAAATAAAAATAAAATAAATAAATAAAACATGTCTTCTTTGTAGCAGCAAGGCCCTGCCACCACTGTGCTTGGCTGAGGTCACAAATCTGTTGTAACCTGTAGCTTCCCTGTCACTTCTCTGGCTCTCCTCTCCTGCTCAGCTTTGTTTCCTGGCAGTCGTGACAACCCACGGCCACTGCCATAGCCACTGCTGCTGCTGGAACTGTCACAGTCACCTTGGTTTCCTGGTTTGGCAAAGTATTGGCCTCCACCACTGTAGAGGCCAGAGCTTTTGCCTCCAAAATTTCCTCCTTTCGTGAGTCTAAAACGTGAGGACTGATTGTTATAACTGTCAATGAATTATTACCAAATCTTTTAGAGCCGTCCCCACTGCCGCCATAGCCACTACCACCTCGACTGCTACCAGCGCCACCTCACCCACAGAAGTTCCCTCCATGACCAAACTTGTCATTCCCACCAAAACTACCTCCATCACCATCACTGTAGTTTCCAGAACCATTTCAGCCTCTTCGGCTGGATAAAGCACTAACCATCTCTTGCTTAGACAGGGCTTTCCTTACTTCACAGTCATGGCCATTCACATTACGATGTTTTTGAATGACAGTTTTATCTACAGAGTTATGGTCATCAAATATTACAAAAGCAAAGCCTCTCTTCTTGCCACTGCCTCAATCATGATTTCAGTCACTTCTGCTTTCCATACTGTTGAAAATAATCTCTTGGATGATGTTCTCCAGTGTCTTATTTGATGCCACCAACAAAAATCTTTTTCACACTTAAGTGGGCACCAGGCCTTTGAGAATCTTCTCTTGAGACAGCCCTGTTTGATTCCATAACTCTTCCATCCACCTTATGTGGCTTCAAGTTCATGGCTGCATCCATTTCTTCCACTTTGGCTTCCATGACAAACCCAAAGCCTCTAGAGCCCTTGGTGTTTGGATCTCATTACCACACAGCCTGTAAGCATTCCCCATGGCTCAGGATGGCTCCTCAGACTCTCATCAGTTGTTTCGAAGCCCAGCCCTTCGATGAAGAGCCTCCACAGCCCTCCAGGCTCTTTGGGAGACTCTGACTTAGACATGACAGCGGTGGGAGGGGAGACTTTAAAGATGCTTACTTGGCAGCGTCCACAGGCAGAAAAAAATAATCCCAAGAAATTCTCACTTTAGAACAGGGGTTGACAAACTGATCCAGCCTGCCTCCTATTATTATGTAGCCTGTGAGCTAAGAATGGCTTTCACATTTTTAAGTGGTGGTGGTGGTGGGGGGGGATCAAAAGAATCAGATTTCATGACACATGAAAATATTATGAAATTTAAAGTTCAGAGTCCATAAATAAAGAAGGTTGGAACACAGCCACGTCCACTTGTTTATGGATTTTCTATGGTTGCTTTTGGACTGCAACAGCAATGTTCAATAGTTAGGAAAGAGATGGTATAGGCCACAGAGCTTAAAATACTTACCACCTGACCCCTTACAGAAAAAGATTGACAAACCCCAGTTTTGAGCATTAAATGGTTCTCTGGAGGTTTGAAAGAGTCAAGGCAACTCCGAAAAGTGCCAGTCGTTCTCAGGGAAGACGATATTGAGGACAGCCGACTTCAGCTTTAAGAATTTGGAGGAAATGACTAAGAAATAAAACTTGAGGTGTCATAGAAGGGAGGGTAGAGAATGTCTTCCCTTTCTCTTAGACCAGAAGATAACAGCTTTTTTTTTTTTTTAAGATTTTATTTATTTGTTTGAGAGAGAGAGATCACAAGTAGGCAGAGAGGCAGGCAGAGAGAGAGAGGAGGAAGCAGGCTCCCTGCTGAGCAGAGAGCCCGATGTGGGACTCGATCCCAGGACTCCGAGATCAGGACCTGAGCCGAAGGCAGCGGCCCAACCCACTGAGCCACCCAGGCGCCCAGATAACAACTTTTTGATAGATTAAAAATACAAAGTGTTTCAAGATATGGTCATATTACTTCTAAACTCTGTTTACTTTATTATCAGTTTTGTGTTCAGATGCAACATAATATAAACAGATTAACTATGTCATCGTTTCCATATCTGAAGTGTAGAACACCCAAGTGAGGTAGATCTCAAATAGGCATCTCTTGTATGATTTCCGTGATGTCACTCACACTTGAGCCTCAGTACTTCTAGAGCACAAATAATTGAAAACCACGTTACCCAGAAACCTCATTTGTCAGTTTCAGCTTCCTCTTAGACTTTTGCTGGAGCTGCCATATCAAGCCCACTTGTAAGTGTCATCCTTCTTTATCTCTGCCTACCCCTCTTGGGGAGAAATACTTAGGAGCAGTAAAATGGCCAAAAGGTGGCAGCAGGAGGGAGGAGGACCAGAATCAAGAGGAGAAACAAAGAACCCTCCACTCACATGGTTGGATGACTAACTAGTCTCTGGATAATCTACAGTTGATTGAACTTTCCTCAAGAAAAAATACTCTTTTCTAGCTCTTCCTCCCCCAACCAAATAAAAATTTCAAAGCAACTGCCACGAAAGATATGAATTGGCTTTGCTTAGGTAAAGCATCATTCTGAGTGCCATGGATTCTAACTTCATTTTAGAATAGCTTTATGAGGGGTGCCTGGGTTGCTCAGTGGGTTAAGCCGCTGCCTTCGGCTCAGGTCATGATCTCAGAGTCCTGGGATCGAGTCCCGCATCGGGCTCTCTGCTCAGCGGAGAAGCCTGCTTCCCTCTCTCTCTCTGCCTGCCTCTCCATCTACTTGTGATTTCTCTCTGTCAAATAAATAAATAAAATCTTTAAAAAAAAAAAAAAAAGAATAGCTTTATGAAACTTGATTTTTGAAAGTCCACAATTTTTTTAAAGATTTTATTTATTGGGGCACCTGGGTGGCTCAGTGGGTTGAGGCCTCTGCCTTTGGCTCGGGTCGTGGTCCCAGGGTCCTGGGATCGAGCCCCACATTGGGCTCCCTGCTCTGTGGGGAGCCTGCTTCCCCCCACCCTCTCTCTGCCTGCCTCTCTGCCTACTTGTGATCTCTGTCTGTCAAATAAATAAAATCTTTAAAAAAAAAAAAAAAAGATTTTATTTATTTATTTATTTGACAGAGAGAGAGAGAGATCACAAGTAGGTAGAGAGGCAGGCAGTAGGGGAGGGGGATAGCAGGCTCCCCGCTGAGCAGAGAGCCCGATGTGGGGCTCCATCCCAGGACCCTGAGATCATGACCTGAGCCGAAGGCAGAGGCTTAACCCTCTGAGCCACCCAGGTGTCCCAAAAGTCCATAATTTTTTAAAAATATTTTATGATTTAAGTAATCTCCACTCCATCTTTGGACTTGAACTCACAACCCCGAGATCAAGAGTCACAGGCTCCACCGACTGAGCCAGCCAGGTGCCCAGTCCATGTTTTAGGATCAGTCAGAAACACTAGAAATGTTTAACTTTCCCTGATAGTTTCAGAGTGGCTTTTTTTTTTTTTTAAGATTTTATTTATTTATTTGAGAGGGAGGGAAGGAGAGAGAGAATGATCGAGCAAGAGCACAAGAGCAGGGGGAGGGAGAAGCAGACTCCCTGCTGAACAGGGGGCCAAATGTGGGGCTCAATCCCAGGACCTAGGATCCTGACCTGAGCTGAAGGCAGATGCTTAACCAACTGAGCCACCCAGGTGCCCCAGAGTTTGTTTGTTTGTTTGTTTTCATTAATACTTTATTTTTCGATAAAGTTTCTTAAAAAATTTTTTTTACTTCACTAGATTAATAGCTATTACAAAAAAAAAAAAAAAAAAAAGATAGGTTAACCTTATTCTCAGCTATTGACCAGAAGAAAACAGATCCTTGGGTGAAAATATGAAGACACTAGACAGCACTGGCTTGGCAGGTGACAGGAAGAAGAGAATGCCACTGCAGAAAAACAAACTTGTGGGATCACCAGAGATTGGCTTGTCTCTGTCTTGACTTTTTCACTTGGCCCTTATAATAAATGGGGCTGTTGTTTTACAGACTCTCTCCTAGAATTATTGTATAGTAATTTTCAAATTTTATACAAGTTATGTGAGAAACATATTAAATGATAGAATTTATGTGCAGTTTAGGAAGATCCTCTTTTTTAATCTTTTTTTTTTTTAACTAAATTCTACCCCCAACATGGGGCTCAGAATCATGACCCTGAGATCAAGAGTCACATGCTCTCCCAATAGAGCCAGACAGGTGCCTCCTCCGTCTAAAACTTTTAATGAAAATGTTTCCATGAAATTTCTTGTCAAAGCAATAAATAGCAAGTAATTTAGCAATTTTAAGTTAAAAATGTCTTCTCATTCACCTTTGGACTCTTGTATTTGGTGATCTTTCTTGTCTGTGATTAAACCACCTTTCTACTCCTCCTTTCTCTCTAATTATGTTTTGTCATATCAAACATCAACTTCTTTTTTTTTTTTTTAAGATCTTTATTTTTATTTGTCAGAGAGAGAGGGAGAGGTAGGCAGAGGGAGAAGCAGACTCCCCACTGAGCAAGTAGCCTGATACAGAACTCGATCCCAGGATCCTGGGATCATGACCTGAGCCAAAGGCAGATGCTTAACCACTGAGCCTCCCAAGCATCCTGTTTTGTGTTGTTTTTAAGTGAATATGCTCTTTTAAAAGAGTATTTTCATAATACCATTAGTTTAATAGCAATTTTAAATTCTTTAAAGAAAGTTTGCAAATTTGATAATTTTTAAGAGTAGCAACTGGGAAAACATTTAATATGTTGTTCAATGTAAAAAGGGGGGGGCCTCCAAGGGGCACCTGGCTGGCTCAGGGTCATGAGTTTGAGTCCCACATGGGGGTACAGATTACTTAAATAAATAATATTTTTTTAAAAGGCTGACAAAATTATATCTATAATTTTCTTTTTTAATTACAAAGAAGAATTAGAAGGGAACTTTCACAAGAAATTAAAATAATTAATGTGTTTGAGTTCTATAACTATAGACGATTTTTCTCCTTTGGTCTTACTTCATTTCCCTTATTGTTATTATAGGATGTTATTTATGCAATTAATAAAATTCAGGGATGGGGAAAAAAAAGCTTGGGATTTATAATTTACGGTGACTCTTGAGACTTCTCTTACTTCTGGCAAAGCCTATGCCCTTGCTATTTCCAGTACTTGATCTTAACCTCCCAGGAAGCCTGAGAAGGTGGGAATGGAATGGAGATCAGGGAGTCTCCTACCTTGGCTCCTGAAGTCAGCATACAGTTAATACTTCAGAATGTAATTTCAGAGCCTTGATGCTCCAGGACTACAGTATTTGTAAGTGCCTCGAGACACTATCCCTTCCCGACAATTTGGGAAGCAGAACAGCAGAGTGCTCAAGAGCACCTGTGGACTTTACTCCCAGGTAGGCCTGAGTTTGAATCCCACACAGATGCCTGGGTGAATCCCAGTCTTATTAGAACTTGGGCAGAGGGGCGCCTGGGTGGCTTAGTGGGTTAAGCCTCTGCCTTCAGCTTAGGTGGTGATCCCAGGATCCCTGGGATTGGGCTCCCTGCTTAGCGGGAAGCCTGCTTCTCCCTTTCGCACTCCCCCTGCTTGTGTTCCCTGTCTCACTGTCTCTCTTTATCAAATAAAAAATATTTTTTTTTAAAATAACTTGGGCATAATACTTAATTTCTTTGGCTTATGTTTATGTATAAAATGGGAAAATAATGAAATCTCTCATAAAGTCATAACGAGAATTAATAGAGTAAATCTGAGCAAGAATGTTCAGTGAGGGGCGCCTGGGTGGCTCAGTGGGTTAAAGCCTCTGCCTTCGGCTCAGGTCATGATCCCAGGGTCCTGGGATTGAGCCCCGCATCGGACTCTGCTCCACGGGGAGCCTGCTTCCTCCTCTCTCTCTCTCTGCCTGCCTCTCTGCCTACTTGTGATCTCTGTCTGTCAAATAAATAAATAAAATCTTTAAAAAAAAAATAAAAAGAATGTTCAGTGAATACATAATAAATATTCCTATTTTTATGCTTCTTGGCTCTCCTGACATCTACTTTGGAGCTTTGCTGGAAATATTTTCTGGGTAGCCCCCTTTAATCAATCCATCAATCAATCAATTAGTGTATTTTGCATTCAGGGATGAGGTAAGAGTTTTCAGCTCAGTTTCCATTTGTTGTGCTAATGAGAAATCTGCTTGGGGATCCTCTGCTCCTTCTGCAGAAGCTGCCCTGTCTTCTCTGTTTATTAAAGTAACCTTCTCCTTTTACTTTACAGATCTATGTAATTGACAGTGCAGACAGAAAAAGATTTGAAGAGACGGGTCAGGTAAATAATTCTTCTGTTGAGATGTTTTCCAAATAACTAGGTATTCATTAATCTACCCTGTAAGTGTATGAGAGCAAAGGAGGCATTTTTTGTTTAACCTTTGCAGTTTAAACAAAAAAGTCGTTCTGGCAAGCAAGCAAAAATAGCAGTTGCCAAAAAATAAAAAATAAAAGGTTCCCTTCAAGGAAATTAGTTGAGAGTCCTTTAAACTATTTTTTGATTACAGCCTTTTAGTTTTAGTCAGATAAACAAGATATAAGCAAATGGAATTTACCACCATGCTCAAAAGTTCAGGTTTCTTCCCAGGCCACTTAGAAATGAACCCAGAGGAACAATTCACTTGTCATTTCTATGCACATTTTCAACAGCCGCTTAATTGATCCGAGGGTATCTCTGAAAAATTTGAAGGGATGGGAGGAAATATGCAAGCCAAGACTAAGCCGCCCTTGTTCCCGAGCCAAGAGATAGACTTTGAACCCAAATATGGCTTCACACGCACAGTACATGTCAACATGATTACACGGTGAGATTTGTGTACACGGTTTTAAAGAGAGAAGCAGTGGACATCACCATTTTACCCAGATGGAGTATACTGATAAGAAGCAAGGAGTAGAATGACTTCTTTAGAGAGGTGTGCAGGGGCTTGGCCTGTGTCCTCAGCTGCCACAGGTGGCCTTCCAAAGGTAGCATTCCCCATGTTTATGTCCCCTTTCCCTGAAAATTAGTTTGAGAGCTGCTTTCCATACCTCGATGACTTCTGTATCATCACTCAGGTGAAGCAATGCCAAACATGAGCTTAGAGGTAAGGGGTGTTAGTAGGATGATATGCCTCTTGAACCCCCAGTCCCCTTTGACAGCTCAAGTATCCCAAGCAGCAGAAATGTGAGTAGGGAAGAGGTGGGTCCCCATAAGTAAATACACACCATCTCCTATGCTGATTGCAGACGGAATTAACATACAGCTAGGACCCCAAGCAATAACCGAACATCAGACACTTGGCCAGACAGACTAAAGATGGTTATTTTAGGGTGTGAGTTTGATGACATGCATTGCACATGCATGCATGGTTTGAAGGTACAGATTGATGAAGCAGCATTATAATCTCCAGAGTCATTGTTATTTTCAGTGTAAAATGTGTGTGTCCTATTTGTGTGGGCGCGCATGCATTGAAAGTCATTTGCAGATCCCAACCTTGAGTAAGTTTTAAATCTCTGTCCACAACGTATGTTCTCCTTTGAACAGTGTTTCTGAGGGTATGATCTCTGCATCCATGGCAGAGCCATTTGTGGAGTGTGTTGAAACACAGATTACTTGGCCCTACCTCAGACTTTCCAAATTCAGCATCTCTGGGGTAGGCCCAAGAATCTGCCAGGGAATTCTTCCCCAGGCTCAAGTTTGAGAACCATTGCCCTTAGAAGTTGCTAGTTGATCAGCTTAACACTTCTGTGTTTTTCTAGTTGGAAGTACATGGTTAAATATCATAGATTTCATCCTTCCCTTCCCATCCATTCCCGAAATGATCCAGGAACTAGCTGAATTACTGGAGGAAGAAAAGCTAAGTTGTGTGCCAGTGCTCATCTTTGCTAACAAGCAGGATTTGCTCACGGCAGCCCCTGCCTCTGAAATTGCAGAAGGACTAAACCTGCACACCATCCGCGACCGCGTCTGGCAGATCCAGTCCTGCTCAGCTCTCACGGGAGAGGGCGTTCAGGTGAGATTACCAGAAGGCTTGGTTACCTGGCAACATGGCACCCAACCAACATAGTCTGTCTCCTTGGTTGAGCTGAGCTAGATAGAAAAAGATACGAAACCAATAGCCTTTGATTGGCAGACGAACCGCTCCAGGATGTGAAAGGCATGGAGTTTGGTTCTTTTTTACTTAGCAACCAATCTGATAATCATTAACTATTCCAGGAAAGCGGCTGATGAACCACCCCACACGAGGGACAAACTACCCCACTGGGTAGGAGGTCAGAACAGAAGACCTTCGAAGATGCTTTCTAACTAGGATTCTTTGATGACTGGGTTGGGGGTTTTGTGTTGTGTCTAATATTATGGATGCTAAGTGCTTGTGCTCCCAAGGTAACAGCCGTCAACAGTCGTGCACACCAGTTATCCTAGAAGTGTTTTGATTTTTCTCTTGGCTAACTCCCCTGCCCTCAGGGCTGGTGTCTCTTTCCTGCTACTTCTTGTTGGTCTCCCACCGGGAGGCTTCTGCTGACAGAAAGCCCCATGCTTTATACCAAGGAAATATAAACCAGAGGAACAGTCTCCCCCCTCATTTGATATTAATTTAGGGCAGAAAATGGTTGTATCCCAGCTACCTGAGAGCCTGCATCCTCAAAGAATGAGAAACCGTTTCAGCTCTGATGTTTCCCGCCAAGCAGCCTCGAACCAGCTGACACGTGGGGCTACTTCTTTATTCTGGAGCCTCAGCGTGCCGACATGCCTCAATTTAAACATTTGGTGTACCTGCCAGGGAAGTGGCCCGGTGCTTCGAGAAGCAGACAGTCCTGCTCCAGGGTGCTAGAAGGGGATTAGCAACATCTGAAGGGACGGAGTCTTCCCCCCACTGCCATATGGCAGATGTCAGAACCACATGGCCAGTTTGCTTGTCTCCCAACTTGGTTCGGGCGATTTGCTTCTCCATTTTTGTCCTGCAGCCTCTTTCCATTTCCCTTCTAATGCTCTTCGTCCCTCTCTCCTAAGACATTTGACATTGATTGGTCTTAAAACTGCCTGACTGCTTTTATCTCAATCAAATAATCACTTCCAAGAATTATCTCAGTTGTTCCATCTGTTTGCCGCTTTGGCTTTTTTCTTTTTGTTACACAAACAGCTGGAGCCTGCTTCTGTGCTTGGCCTCTAGATCCGAGGGCCCAGAAGTCCACACTGGCCTTGTGCCTCCTCCTCCAGGCTCCTCAGTACCTGCACCCTCAGAAGCTCTCCGTGCACGTGTGCGCGTTATGGGGCTCTCAGGTAGCCAGAGAGGTGCTCGGCTGCGTCCCCAGAACAGCTGGAGCTTTGTGGGTCTCTGTGAGGTTTAGGTTCAGGAAGGGTCAGGCCTTTGTATTTCCTTCTGTCCTAGACTCTGGCTATAAAAGTAATATTCCCTCATTGTGAATCATATACAAGTATATAAAACTAAAAACTGAAATTTCTTTCCTCTCTCCCCTAATCCCACTCGACAAAGGAACTGATCACACGAGTAGTTTTTTTCTTCTCAAGCCTCCTCTCTAAAATTGCAGTCACATATGTGATTATATTTCTACCAGGTTTCAAATTAACTGCATTTTTCATCTTAATTTACAAGCTGGTCCAACGAGTATACTACAGCCCAGCATGTTTTTGATAGGTAAACTCTCATCTTTTTATTTAGCTTCTCACTTAAAAAAAAGAAACCCAAGTTTTGCCTAAGGCAGCTCCCTGGATTGTGCATAAAATGGTATTCATGAGGCCTGAGGTTATTTTGGTGAGGAGGCAGCCCAGGAAAGGATAATAGCTTTCTTGTGTTTGTACAAACTACTTCAGGAAGAGGATTCTGCTTCTCTAAATGGTTTAGAACACAAACACAGAAAGTAGAGAACAGGGGTGCCTGGGTGGCTCAGTTGGTAGCGTGTGGGACTCTTGATCTTGGAGTTGTGAGTTTGAGCCCCATGTTGGGTGTAGATAACTTAAAAAATTTTTAGAAAGCAAAGTAGAAAATGTCTTGAGTTGCAGACTCCAAAGGTAGTACTAGAGAAAATATGTGTTTTGTGCATACTTCTGAGAAAAAGGGACTTGATAGCTCTGTAATCTTCTTCACTGGACTAGAGTGTTGAAAGGAAGAAAAAGCAAAGCTGAAATTAACAGTGAGGCTCTTGTTTTCTTCAGCCAGCCTTAGGGATGTCAAAAGGAGGGCTAGAGTTATCTAGAATCAGCATTTACAGTGTTGGCATTCAAGTCAAGGGTGCTTCTTCAGAGGAGCCTGGAGATTGGGAGGGAGCACTGCTCATTGTCTGCCCTGAGTGCAGGCCCCACTGCCCCACTCCAGTTTGGCAGAGAGTAGGAGGGTGGAGAGATCTGTGTTTGTGGCTGTGTCACCCACCATGGAAGTGGAGTTCCCTTCATGCCAAAAAAGAGGCAGTGAGCTCTCAGACTGAGGGTGGGGGTTGTCAAGGGAGGGCTTTAAAATCAACCAGTTTGAATCAAGTGAGATGTCATGTGTGGTTTGATTTTGTGCAGAAAGTTCTTCTCAGATCAGGCCCTTCAGCAACCAGGTTTACAGGAAGTGATATCAAGAGAGATACAACAGGGGACGCCTGGGTGGTTCAGTGGGTTAAAGCCTCTGCCTTTGGCTCAGGTCATGATCCCAGGGTCCTGGGATCGAGCCCCACATCGGGCTCTCTGCTCAGCAGGGAGCCTGCTTCCTCCTCTCTCTCTGCCTCTCTCTCTGCCTGCCTCTCTGCCTACTTGTGATCGCTCTGTCAAGTAAATAAATAAAATATTTAAAAAAAAAAAAAAAAAAAAAAGAGAGATACAACAAAGAACTGTGAACAAGAAAAATAACAATTTTATATGGAGGAGAAATAGTTTGAAGGTCACTTAATTAGTTTAGTAGATAGTACCATGGTGTATAGAATTGGGTAGTTAAGACTGGGATTTCAAGGTTAATGAGATTAGATTATGGTTAATAGAATGATATAAATTTAGAGAATTTAACCATTATTTGAAATGGGTTATTTAATAAAAATGTTAATTAAGAAGGGAATCTGCCGTCTATTGTCCTTTAATGGTAACCTTTGGGGACTGGAGAAAGGTCGTCGAGTTTTCTGTGGAAATGCGTTTTTCACTGTGAGGCACTGATTGACCATGTCCATCCCTCAGGTAATGCCTCTGACCTGAGGTCCTGCCCACTCAGCCAGTTTCTTACTGTTCACTTTAAAAAGAGTCACTTACTTGGAATTCTTTTCCTGCATTGCTTAGTTCAAGTGTAGGCCTTTAATGACTCGGATTAATTAAGGCTTTAACTATTCCTCAGAATGAAAGACGTCACTCAAAAAATGTCCATAAGATTACTTTCAGGCATGGATACTGTAATAATTACTAGGATTCCCTTATCCCTATTTCATCCTCCTACTCTACCCTCCCACTCTTCCACCCACCGCCCCCTGAATGCTGGTCAGTAATGGGAGACCCTCCCAAGATATCAGACATTAAATGGGTCAGGTAACATCTGGCCCCACCGCTCTAATGAGCCTGAAAGAAAATGTACCAAGGTTTTTTAAAAAGACCTGGGATTTCTGTTACAGTTTCAGGTGTTCAGAGACAGTGTCCCTGTTTGCATTGTGTTTGGGCCTATGTGTTCCATCTAAACGCATTTGTGAGACGAGTCTCAGACCGCTATGTGGCACGGTCGGGCAGGTGAGCGGAGCAGCGGCCACGAGTCCGCGCGATGGTGGGCCAAACCCTCTAGACTGAGAGGGTACATGCGTCGCTTCTCCTTAGTGGAGTAGCTGCAACACAGGATTTCAGGTTATGGAAGTTTGTGATTCTGGGCAATGATCTGAGGTTCTTGTTCTCCTGGCTCTTCTGAAGGCAAATAAGTATGTGTGGTTTGTGTGTTTCCACAGCCCCTGCTCTGGGTGTGGAAAAGGGCTTCTGAAGGCTTCGGGAGAGTTCAGAACAGGTCTTTGTTTGGCTGATTGATGGTGAGGAGGAGGCCAGCCATATGGGATGAAGCAGGTTTTCATAGGAAACTATCAAGAGCCAAGCACAGGTAAATGGCACTAAAAGCTGGAGGAGACACCAGTCTTGGAAACTCTGTCCTGCCGAGAGGTCCATAGTCCAGACACGTGATCAGAAAAGACCCAGTTACGTCAAGTAGCTGAATGCAGAGAGGAGAAACTGAAATACATCTGGGGAAACCTGCAGCCCCCTCGGCTAGACTGCCTTCCAGACACAGAGCAGCCGCCCTCCGGCCCCTTGGGGCTCGGTCCTGCCCCAGTGCATAGCATGTAACTCCAGGACGCTCTTCTTTCCCCTTCATGTAGAGAAAATGATGAACAAAGCATCTGGCTCAGAGCCACAGAAAGATAGAGGAATCGATCCCTCTTCCACTTACAAACCCGAACTGGAACCCCTTAGCACGGCTCTCCTCTGCTCCCGCAGTTTCAGGTGGCTGAAGATATTCCTTCTCTACAATCCCCATGTGTTTAATTAAAATTATACTGGATTAGAATTTCCCTTCAAAGCAGAGATCGGCAGTTTCGGCCTGGCCTCTAGCCTCAGTCATCACAGAGGCCTGCCTACCCCAGTAGCTCTGAGCTCGCAGGTTTCCCTACGGATTGCTCTCTGTACCCTCCACCTGATGCTCACCTTCTCTCCCACATCTCTCCACATTCCCCATCTTCCTGCTCCAAACAGGAGTAAGCCAGCTCAGTCATCTCACCAAAACAGAAAGGACTCCCAATAACCTGAGCCCCATGAGCGCTTTGCACATGGCCACTAAACAGGCACTAGCCAAGTTTTTGGGTTTTGTTTCTTTTAACCTTGATCTAGGGGACTTTGCCCTTAATAAGCAAACAGGATTTCAATATTTTAAAAAATGATATTCACCACTTCTTTCTAAAGCCTGACGTCAGTTATTTTTGACTCCAGTGTACATGGAACTGCTTATCTACAAGTCACACCTCAGGGTTATTTTTAAATTTTCAAACCTCTCTGTAGACTAAGAAAGCAAACTCAGAACATGTGATTTTGCTACCTCTCTGGTGCAGTACCTTTGTCACCAGAAAAAAAGTATTAATAGTGAGCAGTATTTTACGTCCACTGCCTCCAGCTGCTCCTTGACCCTGGAAGACCCGTGGCATGACGGGATAGGCTGTGATGCTCAGCAGGGGTCTGAGCACCTCGTCATCCTAAAGCAATTACTCATGTGACCATGTGGTCCTCATGGCATTTAAAACCAGGCCTACCCAACCATGGCTACTGCTTCTTCCTTCCAACCATCCACAGTGATGGATGCATGGTAGAAAGACCAAGTTCAAAGGAGCAGTGTAGTCAGAAGCCGCTCTTCCCATAGAAAGGGGCATTGTGGGGCACCTGGGTGGCTCAGACGGTTAAGTGTCTGCCTTCAGCTCAGGTCAGGATCCTGGGATGAAGCCCTGCATTGGGCTCCTTGCTCAATGGGGAGCCTGTTTCTCCCTCTCCCTTTGCTGCCCTGAAACCACCGCCACCCGCCCCTGCTTGTGCGCGCGCATGCTCTCTTTCTCACAAATACAGTTAAAAAAAGAAAGGGGCATTGCACCTTCAGTCTTGGACGGGACTCCTACATTTCCAGCCAGATGATTAGGGACAGCCTTGTATTTTTCCCAGTGTTTATCATAGGGAATAATATCAGGACACAGTAAAATGTAAGATTTTTTTCCTTTTGCCATGATGCTAAACAAAGCTCAGTATTTGAGGTTCAAGGACTCTCTTTAGTCTCTATTATTGAACTGAAGCTAATCAATTCAAATTGGGTTTCAGCAAGGTTGATCAGGAGGGGGTGCGGGGGAGGACTGCACCTGCCCTAAGATGGTCATCCCAGGACAAAGATCAAATGTGCGGAAATTTGGTCAAACGAGTTTTTAACAATAAAGGTTCAACCACTAAACAAACCTATGAGTTCATTTCCTTCTCTGGAGGCAGAGACAGCAGTAACCTACTTCAGGTAGACAGTCACCTTTCCTCCGTCGTCTGTTTTCAAAAAAACAAAGCCTTACCAAATTCAGGCAAGGGCCATGGGGTGCACCGGTGAACTTGTGGAGTGGAGGGTCCCTCGTCCGTTTCTCCGAGGGGCGCGGCCCCTGCAGGCGGTGGTCTGGCAGACAGTCATCTGCGGGGATCTCGCAGCAAGGGACACGCGTGCAGGCTTCCACCTGCAGCCCGGGAATCTTGAGAGCTAAGTGACCAAAACAGCCTCTGAGACCTTCCGAGCGGCCGCACAGCCGTGCAGGGTGCCTAGCTGGGGGTTCTGGCCCCGTATCAGCAAGAAGCCCATGAGGACAAAGCAGGATTGCTCCCTTTCCCACCCAGCCACAGGGCAATGCCCGCCTTGTCTCGGGCAGCGCGTTCGCCGAGCTGGGGCGCTAGCTGCAGAGTGTGGGTGCGGGAGCTGTGGCCACGTTCATGGCCTGCCTCTGCCTCCCATGATTCTGTGTCCCCACTTCCTCCTCCGGACTGTGGATGTTATAACAGTACCTACTCCACAGCGTTGTTACGAGGATTCATTTCAAAGATACAAATTCATTGTCTGCTCTAGGCCTGGCACCCGGATACCACGTTAGGCTCTGTAAACACAACCTCAGGCCAGTCCGACCCGGCCCCCGTCGCAGGGCTCCCGGACACCACCACTGTCCTTCCTTCCCAGGGGGCAACATGGCCCAGCTTGTCCCTGCTTTGACTGAAGAGGCCTCATCCCCGGTAACTACAGCCTCCCCGACACCTCTTACCTCCAGCTCAGGTTCTCGGGGTAACGACAGGAAAGGGACCACTCCCCAACCTCCGGACACTTCGGACCAGGGCAGCCTCCGAGAGCCAGCGCAGCCACAGGCCTCGGGCCCTGTTAATCTCCCCAGGCCTCCCACACTCCTTCAGGTTACAGTCGGCAGCTGTGGAGACCCAGGGCCCGGCAGGTCAGCTCGTGGGGACTGACCTCTGAGCGCCCTCTGTTGGCCAGACTGTGTTGGGAAGGGCTTTGCCACCCCCGGCCCTTGCTCACATCTGGAAGACACTGCCTCGCAGCAGGGCTCGGTGGTTTAAATCCCCTCCACCCCCATCACAGATACCCAGGAAGAAGCTGCCCCTCACCCTCCACATGCTGCTTTGGGTTCCTGCAGCTGAGTAAATATTTTTCCTATCTCTTTGGCTGCATTAATGTTCAGTAACATATAATAAAAGAACCCCGCCACCACCACCAATAATCAGCCACAAACCAAGAGGAAAAATTGCCATTCGTGTAGTGTGGGAACACAGTTCTCGATTTCTCTGAGTGGACGATTTGATAAAATCTGCAAGTCTCTTTAGAGGAGAAAATACCGAGGTGCACACCTTGGATAGTGTCTGTCAGGGTTCCTGAAGGTGGAAAGGGCTGCACAAGTGCTGAGCTGTTCAGCTTCGAAGGCAAAGGGAAGATGGTTATCTCCTTCAACTCTCTTTTATTTGTAAAATCTTTTTTGTCTCCTGGCAGGTGATCATTTTTTTTTTTCCTGGAAACCAATTAGCTACTAAAATTAAACATGCTTCTCTTTAAATTAATCCTTTTCATAAAATGGTCTTAAAATTGGCCTCCGCTTTTCACAGTAAGTAGCTGACCCAGTTGTAACTGGAGACGCTTTGGGAGTCCACCTTTCTCCCACCTCGGCATCCTCCTACCCTTGCCCCCACTGTTGCCAGGTGCTGTCCACCTTTGGGCTTTGGGCAGTGGCCAGCCACATCTTGGCAAACGCCCTAAGGTCTGCCCTGGGACAGCCAATGGATTATCTGGTTCTCCTGCCCAAGTGCTCTGATGGCAACTGGCAGAGTTTTAATCACTGTAAATTCAGGTTATGGTCAGATTAGCCAGGAGATAGGATGCCTGCTGGTTGTTTTGCAGTGATGTATTGTTTACGGGATTAATGCCCCGAATGGCCAAGGGTGTCAGCTGATATTTATTACTTTAAGCTGTCTCAGCTGTTCAGGTTCAACTCCTAGCTCCACGGTCACAGGAAATGTGGGCTCTGCATGTCGTGTATGCCCTGAGATGGGCACATGCAGCCGGGACCAACTGCGAGTAGGTGTCACAGATGCAGAAGAAGGGGATTAACTGCGGAGCCTTCTTTGATTTTGTTCTGGGCTTCCAAGGGAACTCCGCACACCCCTGAAGGTCGGAGAGGCTCTGGGGAAAGGGAGAGCATTCAGGGATGGCTCCAGAGGGGGTTGAAAAGGAGGTCATCGCTGGCAGGCCTGGCATCCATGAGAAAGCATGCTGCCTGCCAGGTGGCTGTAGGCATTGTGTGATTTTTTACCCCCGTTCCTCTCCAGCCTTCTAAGAGAGGACACTTTCAAGGTCACTGTGCCTTTAAGGGAACCTTCTCCCCAGTCCCTCAGCTTGGTAGTGCTTAAAGCTTCAAGAATCAAGCCAACCCTTTGAAACCTGTGTGTAGTGCTGCACAAAGAGAAATAAGGCGCATTGCCCCAGTGTGTGTCTAGTAACACACACTGCAGTCGGTTTGTTTTTCCGAAAAAATTTAATTTAACCCAAGTGTACACTGTCACACTGTAAACACACTGGGGCACCAGAAGGGTGGCTTATTGAATTTAATGCCCTGGCAAAGGTCAGCTTTTAGAAAAAGCCAAAAATGGCTGGAATCTCTGATAGCTCTTCAATCAGGCCTTGGATCCAGGCAGATGTGTTTATTTTTTCAGAGGGAGTTCCTGAGGACCCATCTCAAGTTCACACACTGGGCACTCCCCCTCCCATCTTCTTCCTGTGCTCTCAGAGGCCCCCCTTCTCCTCCCCAGGAGGCCACTGTCCCTGGTCACCCAGGTGGGCCCCTGGGCCAAGCAAACTCCCTGGAGCTCGGGGTTGGGGTGAGAGGACCTAGGGGCCCCCCACTCCCCACCCCAGCTTGAGTGTGTGGTGTCTTTCTTACAACTAACACTGCCTTTCTCTGCTCATTTCCCTCTAAGGACGGCATGAACTGGGTCTGCAAAAATGTCAACGCAAAGAAGAAATAAAATCTAGCTGAACGGAGAGACGCAGGAGCTGCGGGAACTGAATTCTGTCCTGAAAAACACTAATTTGCTGCTTTCTGACCAAATGTTTTTCCATCTGTGTACAGCTACAGCTGTTTGAAGAGAGGGAACAACACAGTTTAAAAAGAATCCCCATTCCAGCAGTAGATTTAACTGATCTCTGAGGTTCAGTATCATTTTTCAAATAAAGGAATTATATTATTTCCTCTGCATAATTGAAATAGTATTAAATGTCTCAAAGCACATGATTAGAAAATGAGATCTTTTAAATGAGCAAGAGATTACATTGCAGTTTAGACAATTCCAGTGGGCTTTTTTCTTTCGGAAAAAAAAAAAAGAAAGAAAAGAAAGGAAAAGAGGAAGAAGCAGCTTATGGTGCATTCATTTATTTCCTGACCTGTCCCTTACATCCCTGCCTACGCATACCCGCCTCCCCCGCCGCCGCCGTGGTTCTGAAACCACAGACCATGTTTGTTGGGTGTTTTTACTGGTGCTGGGCAGTGATTTTTACCATCACCAACCAAGCTAGGCTGGGAAGCGGCTGGTGGGGGGAGGGGAGGGATAGCAGATGATTAAACCATCTTGTCGTGCAGGTAGGAGACTGTATATGTAATCCTCACTCTTGGTGGGGGGGAACCTTTCTTATAAACAAGTCACCACAGAAACATACCTCGTCCCCACCCCCTTACCCCCCTGGCCAGCCACACAGGGAAGCAAATTCTTATGACTTTTGACAGTAATGACATCTGGAATGTAAGGAGAGGTGGGAGGTTTAATTCCAGAAAAATTACAAGGTCCTTAAAAAGCCCTCACATCGAGGGCTCAGGCTAGCGTAAACAGGCTTTCTCCAGTTCAGTGAAGCAGTGAGCCTCCGACTCTGAGATTAGCTGGCTTCTCCATGGCCGTCCTATAGAAGGGATTTCTAAAGCTCAAAGAATTCTGTTTAAATGATCACAATAGGCCGCTGCTATCAGATTTTAAAAATAAATGCGGCTTTACCATGAACCTGCTCCACCGAGAAAAGGCTGGCAGATCGATTTTTAGAAGAGATCAATTTTTACAGTGCTGGCAACTTGGTGGTGTGGGATGCTCGTGGGTGGAGAGGGCTCGCTGCTGGGAAGAACGCAGCAGAACTGTGTGTGATCGCTGGGGCCATGCCCAAGGGAGCGTCTCCCCGGCCGCTGGTGTCCTCTGCCTCTGAGGGCGGAGTGGAGCAGAAGGGCAAAATGAGCTTGTTTCCCCGAGCCGGAAGGACTCCCCGGCTTCAGCTTCAGGCGCAGGAAAGCAGGCCAGAGCCGCGCTGGGCTCCTGAATTGAACTCTGTTCTGGTGCCTGAGCTCAGGGGTTTTCCGAGTGTGAATAAGAGACTGTTCAGGGCTAGTGGGTCTCAGGAGGCCAGCTGCCTTCTCATCCTGGGAGGTGGCCCTTCCCCAACCCACCAAGGCATTGGAGCAGACCCAAGGGGCCACTCCAGCCCCTGGCCCTCCAGCCCCAGCTTATTTTTGGAGGTGGGGGTTGGGGGCGTGGAGAAGTTGTACAGAGGAGGCTGCAGCATGGCCAGCTTCAAAGACCGTCTGGGGTGAAAGCCATTCCCAACACCAGACAGGAAAAGGTGCCCTGGGGTTGCCATGGACAGACCAGTAAGGACTTGCAAAACAAAAGAGGGTGAGGTGTTTTTTTTTTTTTTTTTTTTTTTTTAAACCACTGAGCTTGCTGCTCCCTGCCGTCTCCTCCTCTGGCCTCCCCGGCTCACCCAGTTGCCTCTCGGGCTTTGAACAGAGGCAAACAGAACCACAAGGAGCCCGAAATCCCTCTTCTGTCGGGCTGGCAACGCGGTTCCAGCGCTTGAAGATGGTTTTTCCCTCCGAACAGCGCATCGGGGTTGTTACCTGAGGGGCAAAATGCTTGCTTTGAGCTCGGCAACTCGGAACACTGTGACAGGGAACTTTGACTCTGGCAGTGGACAGTCCGTGAAACATGCTTGTTCTTCCACCACCGGCTCGGGGAACTGTTTGAAAGAGCCGACCCCGGGTCCCCGCCAGCCCGCAGAAGCCACTTGCCCTCCTCTGATAACAGCCTCTGTGAAGGCTCAGATTGGCTTTGCAGCTAAAGACAGAGCCATTGCGGATGTCACAGGCTTTCATCTTCCCTCCGAGCCCCACTGAACCCTCCAGGGGCTCGTCGGGGTAGATGCGCGAAGCCCGAAAAATGCAGTTTGAAAGCTCCCGTTTGTGGAAAACAAAACGCTTCTGAAGTCCTCTCGGCCCTCCCCGCCCCGCCCCACCGCCGCGGCCGGGGACGGAGGATGGAATTGGAAGCCAGAGACGGGCACCCCCCGGTCCGGGCGTCCTCCCACCCGCAGCGGGGGCTCCGCGAGCGTCGCCGGGGCCCCGCGACGGCGGGACAGGCCCCCCCCTCGCGGCTCCCCGCGCCCAGCGCCCAGCGCCGCACACCCTTTCCCCTTCACTCTCCCTTGGTTACTATGGAAACAAGGGTGTCATTGATGTGGGCTGAGCCCGGGAACATGTCGGCGCACAGCTGAGAGTCAGCGATTGTGCCGGCGGGTAGAAATGTGCCGGGGTGCAAGGAGTGCGCGGCTCCCGAAGCTGCGGGAAGGACGCGGTCCTGCCCCCTCCCTCCCTCCGACTCCACTTCTCTCTCTCGGGCTTCTGACAAATGTCTTCATTCCCCTCTGGGCGAAAGCGGCGGCTATTTTTGTGCCGCTCCGGGCCCCACCCTCCCTGTCGGCCGCTCCTGATCCGGCCTGGCCTGGAGGGTGACACCATGTCACCCTCGCCAGGACGCGTCCCTTGATTCCCGTCAGAGTTTGCTTTGATTTCTCTTTCCTTCTCAGGGGCCAGTTCTTACTTCCTTTTATTTTTAGCTCTACGCTCCATGTGGTTTCAGGGTTCAGTCTGATCCATGGAAAGGTTCTTTTTTTATAGTCCCTTTTGAAAACGATAATCAAAGGAAGGGACGTGGTATTTGGTCATGTGGAAAATTCAATGTATAATTTAGACGTCTGTCAAAAATCTGACAAATAAAATGTAGCTGAGGCAAAGGCAGCCTGGAATGTGCTGTGTTCTTTGCCAGAGCTCGGAAAGGGCCTCGACTGTTTGTCCTTTCAGAGGTTAGCATTCCCCAAGGTGCTTCTTTCAGGAGGACAGGAGGCAAACACGGCCAAGAAGGATAAGGACAAGGCTTTAGGAAGCCCCTCCAACGCGGCAGGTGGTTTACGTCCAGTCTGCTTGGTACCGGGCAGCATGAGGCCCACTTTGCAGTTGAGAAGACTGAGGCCTGGTTTAAGGAGTTTGCCCAGCCTCACAGAACCTTCAGTGCGGGAGGGAGCTGGAGCCTTGGGTCTGAATGCTGCAGCAAGCTGTGTTGCCTCTGTGGGGCAAACACAGTCACGGCCCATTTCCCAGCAATCTTCCCCTACATGGCCCCCACTTGCCTTCTGAGTCCATACCAGCAGTGCTCCCTGGGGGTTCCTTGTGCCAGGTGTTGGGTGTTCCCTGTCCTCACAGCACTGCAACCACAGATTTTGTACCATCTTTTGCACAGAACAGAAAAAGGGACAAGACATCGGGAAGGGTCTGGCGAGGATACTTGCAATTACCTACAGAATACTGCATTTTCTTTTTAGGGAGGGCTCAGAGAGGGAAACAGAGTTGCCCAAAGTCACACAGTAGGTGACAGAGCAGGCTTCAAGTTCATTGTTCTGCCTCTGGAGCAGAAAAGCACATATTCTCCGTGGGCAGCCTAATTCCAGCAGCCTAGCTACACACCAGAATGGCTGGTCCCAAGGGTCCACCTTTAAAGGGAAGCTGTTGGCAGAAAAGAGGGGCGCAGGGCAGGAGGAGAGAGGGCTAGGGTTGCCAGATTAATGACAGGACATTCACTTAAACTTGAATTTCAGATAAACAGAGAACTGTTTTTTTTTTTAACACAAGTATATCTCATGCAATATTGGGGACAGGCTGGCTGTCCCCAATTTTTTTGTTGTTGTTGTTTAACTGAAATACAAATTCAAAAACTAACCTCAGTTTTTTACTTGTGTTGTTTTGCTAAATCTCACACCTCCATCTGGAACACCCTGCTCAAGAAAGGGACAGTGAGGTACAATTTAAAAGTCTGTTCTTTGGAGTCAGAGAGGCCCAAGGTTCAATCCTTGCCCATCATAAATCAGCTCTGTGATCTTGGGCAGGTTACTCTCTTGGAGTCCTGTTTCTTCATCTATGAAATGGGACTAAAATGGTAGGGAGATTTAAAAGATATATAATGTAAATAAAGTACTTAGACCTAGGGCAACAGCGAGCACAAAGGAGGGACACTCAGGGTGCCTGGGTGACTCAGTCAGCTAAGTGTCTGCCTTCGGCTCAGGTCATGGTCCCAGAGTTCTGGCATCGAGCCCCCAGTGGGCTCCCTGCTCAGAGGAAAGTATGCGTCTCCCTCTCCCTCTCCCTCTCCCTGCCACTCCCCCTGCTTATGCTTTCTCTCTCTGTCAAATAAATAAAAATCTTAAAAAAAAAAAAAAAATTAGGGGCACTCTGTGCCACAGTGTCTTATCTGTAAAATGAGGTAATATCATCCAGTTCTCCAGAGGGCTGGAGGAAGCTGTGCGTGTCCTGTGTACAGGAGGGGCTAAATCATTGGCAGTGATTAGAACAACTGGCAGAAATTCTGGAGTCCAGACCTTCCCAGGCCCCTTAGACCTTTGCCTTCCCTCCTCCCCTCCCGTGTAGCTCTGGAACTTTCAAGGCAACAAGCAAGAGGCCAACAGTCTCCCAAAGGTGCTGCCAGCACCCTTCGCTCTTGGGACTCCCAGGGCCACCCCGGCCACACCTCTTGCAATTAGATTTGTGAGTGGGAACAGGCTCTTGTTGGAGGCTCCTGATTGGCTCCAGGCAAAAACACAGTTTAGCACTCAGTCAAGCTGCATTTTAGGGCCTCTGTCTCTCTCCCCCTTCTCCCCTCTTAATTGCAATCTGTTCAGTAATTTCCTTTTCCAACACTGCAGAACACAGGGAAGCTGCAGCACCAGGAGTTGGGCAGGGAGGTGGGGGGAAGAGAGCTCCTGCTCCCTGTAGTGAATCTGCTGGTCCAGCGCTGTGACTCTGTGTGTGTTTGTGTGTGTGTGTGTGCGCCCAGAACCAGGCACTCACGCACATGTGGAGATAGGGCCAACCACGAGGCCCCTACCATCAGACCAGGGCAAGTGGCTAGCGGCCTCCCACTGGCACTGAGTATTTCACAGTTACCATCCTATTTAATCCTTATAACAACATTATTAACTGTAGGTATGACCACAGTTTGGGGACAGGGCTCACAGAATTGGAGTCACTTGCTCAAGATCACACCAGAAGAGCAGGACAGAAGCAGATTTGCACCCAGACCTATGTCGCTGCCAGCCCTGAGTAGGTACCATGACACAGGTATTCCTCGCTTTCCGAAAGTTCTGGTTTCGCCACTTCCCTGTTGCGAAAGACCGACATCAGTACCTGTTTTCACTAACTGAAAGAAATCTGAAGAGGATTTTCACTTTTGCAAAAAAAAAAAAAAGAAAGAAAGAAAGAAAAGTAAGCCCTTACCATACAAACTTAGGTCTTGCGTAAAAGCAAAGCGACGCAATGCGAACTTTGGAAAGCAGGGTCTACACTGCTTTACCCTGGTTCAGCTTGTGAAAGATTTCATAGGAAAGCTCTACTTTCAGAGAGCAGGGGAAGAGGGACCTGTACCTTTTCACCTTTTGGCTTCCAAGCTCAGAAAAGGAGCTGAGGAAGCCTCCTGCCCAAAGGAACATGGGGAGGTTTCTTTCCCCAGAGTGAACAGCAGTGTCCCAGGGACAAAAAGCCTTTGCTAAAGAAATAAAATATTAATGACAGAATTGCAGAGCTCAAGCTAAGTCAAGGAGGGGCAGAGTTTATGGTAGAACCCGCTCGAATACCTAAAGCTGAAAACGACAAGGGCGGGGAAGCAGCTTCACTATGCAAACTCCCAGCTGGGTTAGTTAGCCGCTAGCTCCTTCCAGTGGCCCTACAAGATGAAGTCCTCCCATCTTGTTTCCTAGTTGGGGAAACCAAGGCTCTCAATGGTGAGTCACTTGCCCAGGATCACACAATGAGCAGGGGCTTGTCTGGGATTCCCTCAGACTGGAAAGCCCGTTTTTTCTTCCGGATGCCCTCTCGACTAGACGCAGGCCCCTGAGCTGCTGGGAGTAGCAGAGGGTGAAGCCCTTGCTCACCCACCTTCCGGGAAACAGGGAGGTGCGCGAGAGGCCTACCTTCCTCTTTGTCACCCACCTCTTCCCCCTTGGAGTCCCAGAGGTGGCTGCTGCTCTGAAGGCGGCCGGCAGAGGGGGCAGGGGGGCCCAGCCCCACCCTGACAACAAAGGAAGAAGCTGGGGAGGCTGTTGCTCCTCGGGCCCTGGCCTGGGATCAGCAGGCCCCAGCCAGTGCCCTGGCCCGAAATGGGAGAGAGGGAGTGACCTCTCCCTCCTCAGACCACCAGCAGGAAGAAGGAAGGGCAGGCTGCCAACAGAGGCACTGGGACCCTGCCTTCCCATGGTTTCTCTCTGCCTTCTTAGCAGAATGCATGTTCCTGAGACTAGACAGGCCTGTCACTGGGCCCCTGCTGACTCATATGGGAGAGGATGGCCCACATCAGGGTGCAAGGCTTGGCACTAGCTGCGAGTCCCTCGGCTGAGTGCCCTTGTGTAGGGCAGGGGAGGCTCAGCTAAGCTTGGTGGCGGGGTCTATCGCACCAGCCAGACACCTCCCTGGGCCTGGCTTTGAACACTGGCCTCCTAATCCAGTCCCCTGTCCCAACTGGTTGACCTGCAGCCCAGCAGCCTCCGTTCCTTAGCCTTCCTCACTTCCGAGAGGAGAAATTGTTCCAAATTCTGGTGGCACACCCCCCCAAACCCATGCCCCCTTGGATTTTGTCTGGGGGCACCCAGCGTGCCTGATCTGGGGCTTTCAGTATGACTGGGGCTCCTCTGGGGGGGTCCAGGTGACAGGATCAAAACACTTTTCCTGCCTGGATGCCACACATGGCTTGGGGAGAGAAAGGGATAAGGAGCTCCGGTTTGTAAGCAACAGCCCATCCTGTAGCGGGGGTGGTGGGGGGCAGGGCACAACCCAGTCTAACTCTCCCTTCAATTCACCCAGCTCCTGGGGCTTCACCTTGACTGCCTGGACCCCTTTCCCTCCCTGAGACCTCCAGATCTACCAGAGCCGTGAGTTGGGAGGAAGAGAGAGGGAGGAAGGGGGAATTCAGAGGCTGGGACGCTGCTCCAGGCAGGGGGAGGCTTCTGCCCAGCTGCAGGGAGCCCCCCCTACCCCCAGAATGGGCACATCACCCCCTCCTGCCCGCCTGCCACCACTCCTGGAACAGTTGGGCCTAATGAACGCAAAGCAGGCAGGGCAGCTGTGAGCATTATCTGTATGCATGGGGGGGGGATATTCAGCCTCCCGTCCCACCCCACTCTGCAGCTGCTGCCGGCCCCCCATGCCAGGAGGGCCAGTGGGCACGAGCGCCCGGGCTGCTCCCGGGCCCTGGGCCTCCTCTCCTTCCCCCCCTCCCTCCCCGGCCCACGCCCACAGCCTTCACTTGACCCATTTTGGAGGCAGAAGTTTGTGTGTGTGTGAGAGCGAGCGAGAGCGCACACATCATCTCCCCAGTTGGTGCTTTTGATTTCCTCTGAAGTATCCTGATTGCGGACGTACAATGGCATCTTGCTGCCAGTGCTCCCTCAGCAGCTTCTGGCTCGGCGCCGCCTCCTCCCCGGGGCCCGGGGTTTTCTGCTGACTCCAGGGCCCACGGGCGGCGGGCAGGGGAGGAGAAGGCCTCATCCAGGCTTCCATTCCTTGGCAGAGCACTGGGACCTGGAGGCCCTTCCTGTCCTCGGGCGGTGGGTGGGGCCCAACCGGCACCCTGCAGCCCTGCCTACTCTTGCACTCAGACCCCCCTCTGCCTTCTGGGTGGCCATCTTGTCCCCCGCTGCCTCGCCCTCACCCTCTTGGCGCTCAGAGCCATTGTTCTAAAATGCAGTTCCCCTGCTCGAATGTCTTCGGGGGGCCATGGGGCTATGGGACTCAAGGCCAAACTGTTTATTCTGTCATTCAAGAGCCCTCTGATCTGACCCCAAACCTTTTCTACGGATCTATCACAGACGCTCTCACGGACCCTGAGCTTCACAGGAGCTGTCCTCCCTGTCCTGCAACCTAACCGCCCCTCGCCCCCACTCCAGAATTTTATTTCCTCACCTGGGCTCATAGTGCCCTTCTCTCTGGAGTGGCTGCCCCTCCTCTGGGCTTTTCTTACTCCTCTTTTAGGACACGATTCAAGTCCCATACGCCCAGGAAGATGGCCGGGTACCCTCTAGCCCACAGGGCTCCCCTGTGACATTTCTAGAGCCCTGAAAGCCTCGGCAGCCTTTTGCACTGCCCCCTTCCCTCCTGCCCTTTTGATTTCATTACTCACTGCTCTGCCCCTCACTCTTTCCAGCCACACACACACCCTTTGCTGTTCATCTGCCTCTGGTCTTTGCACTTGTTTCCCCCGCCCGGAACACTGCTGTTTATGATACCCTGAGACCTTGCCTCCTCACATTCTGAAATATTTTCTTTTCAAGATTTTATTTATTTGATCCCAGAACCCTGGGATCATGACCTGAGCTGAAGGCAGACGCTTAACTGGCTGAGCCCCCCAGGTGCCCACATTCTGAAATTTCTGCTTAATATCACCTTCTCAGTAAAGCCATCCCCAACTATCTCCCCATATAAAACTCCCATGTCCCTTTACCCTTCTGGCATGTCCTACCCCTGTCGCTCTGCTTTACTTGCCTTCACAGTTCTTATCACCAACTCACATTTAGTGATTTATTGTCATCTGTCCCTTACCCCACCCAGTTACCTGCTCCAAGCGGGCAGAGAGTTTGTCTGTTTTTGTTAACTGATGTGTCCCGAACATGGAAACGGTGCTGAGAATTAGAGGAACCTCAATAATTCTTTGTTGAATAAATAAATGAGCGAATGAATGAAACAGGTGATGTCCTAGGCTCTGGAAAATCAAAGATGACTAATATTTCATGTCCTCCAGGGACTCACAGGCTAGTTAGGACAGGTAAGCTCTGCCGCATGTAACCTGACATGTAAACTACATAGTCGGAATACAGTGTGAGAGTCCTAAGTGCATGGACAGGAGAGCGGTTGGTACACAGGAACAGAAGCATCCTGAGAGTCATCAATGCCCCAAAGTGGATGGTGCCAGCAACAAACCTAGCACTTTGCATGCACCATTTCATTCTCCTCGCATCCTCCTGGAGAGGGTAGGGAGGGGCACACAGCAGAGGCAAAACTCTTGAGTTGAGGTGTGCAATCCAGGCAGAGGGCTCAGGCTCAGCAGAACCACCAGGGCGTGGAAACACCCCGGCTGCTGGAGTACTGGTTCTGAGCCTGTGACCTGATGGGTAGAGCTTGGGTTGTTGCAGCTGCTGGGAGATGGCATTGGGTGTGGCTGCAAAGTTCCTCTTTGTTAGGCCCTGAGTTGTCCTTTTGCATCCAAACCCCCTCCCTGCTCAGTGACCTGCCCCAGACACAGATGTGGAGAGTGTCTAGTGACAACAACCATTTCACAAACAGCCTGACATCCATATGTCACATGACTCACTGCCTTTCCCCGCAACCCCCTACCCCCCAGCCCCCAGTGGACCAGAAGTCCGCACCATCCTTAATACTCAGGTCTTGGACACCTGCTCCTGCATTTCACTCTTTACCTGCAATTTTGTGCCACCACTAATACCCCGTTCTACAAGCTGTTGAAAACTCTGCCACGCACCACCCCAAGCTTCTCCTCCTTCTTGCCTCTGTGTAAATAATGAAAAATAATCTGTGGCACTGAGCAGATGGGTTCTTTCTCAAGAAAGACCCAATTATTGAAGATCTAGTGTAAGGGGAAGTCATAAATATCCCAGTTTGCTGCGGTTGAGAGGAATTAACCACACAGCAATTAAAGGAAACTGGTTGCCTATGGAGGAAACATGCAGACTTCCAGTGCGGAGATCAGGGGTAAGCCTCTTGCCAAGGCCCTGCATCATAAATGCCAGGGACAGGGGATTTTAGGGAAGAAGCCCTGGCCTCCTGAAGGCTTCCTCACTCAGTGGGTGTGATTCCCACATACGTATCATAGAGAATATGGTAGAGATCACAGCTCTATCCACCGGATTTCTATTTGTTATCTGTATGAGCTTTCCCAGCGGAAGCAGTGTCTTGAGGAATTCAAGCAGAGGGTGACTACATCTTGCTCTGGAATGGAAAGAGTCTTTGGAAAGAGTAGGGTGTTGGAGGAAGAGAAAAGCTGCAGGAGGAAGGTGGTATTTTTGAGGCCAGCCCACCTCCTGGTCCAGATCTATAACCTCTCACCTGATGGGCCCCTACTCCTGCTGTCTCTGCCCCACTCTCTGGTCTATGTCATTTCCTTTCAGCCTCCATGGACATTTTGGGAATATTAGCCCTGAATTCCAGGGCCTTGCCCAGAGTATAGGGAAGGGGAAATCGGAGAGTGTTCTCAATTTCCTTCCTTGCCCTTTAACTCAAAGAAACAGGACTCAGAGGGTTCTAGAACCAGTATGAGGAACCCAGGTTCTAGAGACCACTGTTTCTAAGGCACCTCCAAGGGAGAGTTTTTCAAAATCATACAGGGAGACCCCCTCACTGTAAAAGAGGGGCTAAATGTGGTGGGGTCTGTTCAGGGGCACCTGGGAATCAGTTTTCTACCTCCTTTTACCCCACAACTCCAGTAGGTCAACGTCCCCTTCCACAGGCCCTTTCTTTGTAGGCCTAGATCACCAGGCTGGGGAAGGACATAACCTAGACCCTCCATCTACCCACCCTGAATTTACAGGGCGGCAGAGGTGGGGTAAGGGAATCCCCCAGGGGGCCAGGTTCGATCTTGAAAGTGTGCCTTGGTTCTCCCCCACCCTCGGATGGGAGAAATTGAAGGTGTCTGAGGAAGTGGCCTAGTGACAACGACAGGGCCTTGAGTGGGTAGGTGTGAACAGGAATGGAGGAACCCAGAAGTGAGGTTAGAAGGTGGGGTCTCGCCTTGGGAGAGGGGCCGCGGCGCTGACTCCCACCGGGGTGCAGCTCCCAACTGCCCCACGGCCTGCCCTGGCCCACAGGGTGCCCTTTGAAGCCAGGAGGGGGCTTTGATCTGGGGTCTACCCCTCTCAGCTGGCCCAGACAGATGCGCTGGGGGAGGGACTGGGGAGCCGACCACCCCGGCCTCGCCTTCCCTGCACCCTCCCTGCCACCACCCCCCCCCACACACCCGGACTGTTTCCGGCTGTTGCGGGGGCAGTCGACCCTCCCCTCCCCCACGCCTTGCAGCTGTTCCCCAGCTGCGCAGCCCCACCCTAAAGACAGCTGGGAGAGAGGCTGGGGACTGGGGGCGGGGAGCGGGGCGCAGCTGCTGGGCCCGGGCTGGGACGCGGAGGGCAGCGACATGAAAGAGCTCGGGCGGCGCGGGTGGCGGGCGGAGGAAACCCCCCGGCGGTCGCCTCCCCGGGGGCTGCGCACATCTGGGCCACAGCAGCCGACCTCCATCGGTGGGGTGGGGAAGAGGCCCTCCTGACACCCAGCCCTTCCCGGAAAGGGGAGGAGTGACGGCCTCTCAGGGAAGGCAGGAGGGCAGCGCCTGGGGTGTGAGAGCCGCTATCTCAGCCCTTCGCGGGATGAGGCACAGGGTGTGGCTGTGGGTGCCCGGTGGTGTGGGAGTTTGCACACAGGGCGGGTTGCGGGGGGAGGGGAAGGCCCCCTTCACACCTTCTCTGGCAGGCCTTGTGTCTTGGGGCAACTCCAGCTCTTTCTCGGCCTCCTCTGCCCCTGACCCTTTGGGGAGGTGGGTGACAGCTGCTCCTATGAAGCCAGGGACAGCTGGGTGGCTGGGGACAGCTGGATGGGGTTAGCATCTCCCTGCTTCCCTGGTTGCCCTGGCACCCCAGGCTGTACTACTGGCAGCTGGCTGCTTTGCCTGCGTGTTTAAGTGTCTGGGGTGGGCTTCCAAAACTGGGACCTGGTGGGGCTCAAACCCACCCTACCCCCACCAGAGTCTCCCTCCATATCTCAGTCTGACTGATGTGTCTGGAGAGAGGAGCACCACCCCCCCCCACACACACAGCTAAAAAAACAAACAAACAAACAAACAAAAAAAAACTAGGCCAAGTGGGAAAGAAATTGGGCAGCTTTCTATCTTGGCTCCCAACCCTTGGCACAGAAGATGTCCTAGGGCCCCTGACAACAAGAGAAAGGGACAGTGAGACCGGAGCAGATGTGAGTGGAGTTAAATGTCTATCTGTCCACCAGCACCTGCCCCCAGGCATCCTTCCACCCTGGGCTGCAGGGGCACCGTGCTCCAACCATCTGCCTTGTCGCTTTAGCCCCAAACAGGTGCAGGGGAAGAGAAGGGGGCAGGCCAGCTGTTGTCATCCTGGCCTGGCTCTGGCTCCCTGCCAAAGTGGGGAAGGGGGAGCAGCAGAGCAAGGGCCCATCCACTCAACACTGAGTCGTTTTCTATTCCCACAGGATGAGAAGACACAGCTTCTACTTAGCACCACCAAGACTCTGTCTGGGTCTGGCCACACCGGTGCAGTACCAGAACATGGCCTCACCATACACTCCACCCTGGATCCTTACTTTTATGAGAGGGGGACTGACTAGGGCTTCATGATGCTCTGACCCCTGGCACAGGACAGGACTTACCCATGGCTCCCTGCCTTGCTCTAGGCTTCCTGGGATAGGAGACATTCAGGCCTTGACTCTACCCACACAAGGGAAAAGAGAACTAGATTCCAGCAAAGGTTGCTCCTCCTACTAGTACGGAAGAAGGGCACAGGCTGCTTTCTGACATAAGATCCATGCAAAGTTTAGGCAACAAACCAGAGATCCTTCTTAAAGATCGCTCCCTCTGCCCCCAACAGAGGTATGCTCCGGCCCCTCCTTCTACCCAGGGGTCCCTGTGACAAGCAAGACATTAGCCAATACTTCATGGCAGCGCTTCTTTTAACGAAGGAGTTAAAAATACAGGTCCCTGGGCCCTTGATGGCTCCCTAGGAATCAGCCCTTTTAACAAGCTCCCAAGACATGCTAGAGAGTTTGAGCAGTTCTGCCAAAAGGGATGAGGGCAGAATGTCTTCTTCACCTTGCTACCCTACCTCCATGCCTCTCAGAGCCAAATATTTTCCTGCCTGCTCTTGGCTCATACGCAGGGGCAAGGGCCGGGGCCCAAGTCACCACTAGAAGTGTGGAGCTGAGTGACTCCCCTAATGGGGGCCAAGGCCCACTTAGACTAAATTACAAAAAGAAGGTCTGCTCTGTTTTATGCCCACAGCCCTGCACAGTGCCTGGCACTTAGCATGTGCTTATTAAATATTTGTAGACTGAAGCAGGTAATTTTGCAAGACTCACAGAAAGGTATTTCTTCCTTTGTCTGTTCTAGCTAAGAACATTCTGGCAGAACCTCAAAGAGATGCCAGGACCTATGAAGCAGGGGGCTGGGCCTGGGAGGCCCTCGCTCAGCAAATATTTGTCAAATGAACCCAAGGCTGACAGGAGATGTAGTTAGTGCCTGATAAACTGATACTCACAGGCCTGGAACTGTCTAGACGGAGCACAGAACCAAGGCGAGGAAGTCAGGGGCTTCCATCCCTCGGTGCCCTTTCTTGAACCAACACCTGAAGACCCTAGGCCTGGGGGAGTGAGGGGTAAGAGGCGAGGCAGGGAGTGGGACTGCGCCATTACGTTTATTAGAAGGTTGGCTTTCGGTGTGTGCTCTAGACAGATTACAGAATAAATACCTGCGCCTTGAGAACAGGAAGTCCACGATTCATACAAAGTGCTCACTACAGGAAGATGCTGTGTCAAAATCCAGGCAAGGACCCAACTTAGGGAAGCCGCTCCTCCCCCACTGACCTCAACAAGGGCTGTGCTATGGTTTTTTATTTTATTATTTCTTTTATTTCTCTTTATTATTATTAATATTATTATTATTTGCTTTTGCTGTGGTCACTATCATTGGCAAAGTTCCTTTTCCCCTTTCCTGGACATGGGGTTCCTGTCTTTAAGATTCCACTCTGAGGCTGAAGGTGCCAAAAGCTGCTTGAGAAGTGGCCTTTGAACTCCATCTGGGAGGATGTTGAGAAGAAGGAAGCAGGAGAAATCATTCTTGGTTTTTTAAAAAAATTTAAAAAAAAAAAAAAAAAAAAAAGCCCCACAATCTACAGGTCATTTCTTGCTCAGTGATCAAACTGCCCAAAAGAAAAATGAGAGGAGAAGCGGGCCACTGGGCACCACTGGTCCTTCCTCCCAGGGCTGGGTGAGGAGGGCTGGATCCCCCAAGGGGAAGCTGAGGCTCCTTCCAGCCACAGGGGTAGGAAGGGAAAGGAGTGGGAGAAAAAAGGAGAGACAGAGAGAGAGCTCAATGCCTTGAAGTAGACGTTTTCCCAACTCCTGGGCCACCTGCAGCCCAGCCCAGGCCAGCTCTCACTATCACCTCTGCGTCCAGGAGATTCATTAAAAAAAAAAAAAAAAAAAAAAAAAATCAAAAACAAAGCCCCAAACAAAACAAAATCCAAAAGGAAAAGACTTGGGGGGACGAAGGAGGAAGGGAGGGAAGACAGGAAGGTAGAAGGGCAGGTCTCTGGATGAGTAATTCCCGAGCCACTGGGGGGCTGGGGGGGAAGATTCCCCAGCACCCCACTGCCTGCGTGGCGTTAGCTCGTCACGTAGTGTTTGGTGGATGGCTGCCCATACACCCTGTAGAAATCCTGGTGGCCAGGCTGCTGGGAGGCGTCGAGCCAGTCTCTGACCGCCAGGCCAGGAAGGGACTGGGGGACGGAGGGTGTGGGCGGGAGCGGGTGTGAGTACTCCTGCGAGGGCACTGTCCAGGGAAAGTGGCCGGAGCGGGGGTAGGGCTGGTGGCCACCATGGTTGGCCACGGAAGAACAGTAACAGTTGTCCACAGAACAGACGAGAATCTTGCGGCCGCCATACTGGGGGAGCATGGGCTGCTGGGTGGCGGAGCCATTGGGATACTGTGATGGGGGGAACACAGGACTTGAATGCACTGGTTGGGCGCCGCCCGGCAGAGCCACCAAGTGCTGCGTGGAGCTGCAGGGCCCCAGGGGCTGCCCTGACTGGCCCTCGCCGCTGGCTGTGCCCGCTGCCCCATACTGGCTGCCCACGGGGCCTGACGACGTCTCTAGGAAACTGGCCTCAGGGAAGGCCGTTGAGTGCTTGCGCTTTTCCGCCCCAGAGCTGCTCACGCCACAAGGGTACAGGGGGACGCTCTGCAGGAAGGGCACCGGTGTGCTGAAGGGGCCTGTGGAGAGTTTGGGGCAAAAGTCGCCAAAGCTCCCATCCCAAGCAACCCAGGCCGCCTCTCCCCACTTTCTATCTAAAGAAGCAAGCTCATCACATCATGCACTGTCTTGGTCAACGCTACCTACCCCATTAGCAGGTGGATACTGTTATTATGCCCATTTTACAGCTGAAGAAACTGAAGTTTAGGGAGGAAAGATGGCTTTTCCCAAGGTCCAAATAGCTAGAAGTGGCAAAGCCAGGATAGGAAGAAAAGTCTATCTGACTAGGCCATGCTGCCTCTCAGAGAGAAGGCTCTGGCATTCCTCCCTGCCCAAAGGGCTCTCTCTTTTCCATTGAGGATACCACCCTCACCTTCTAGCATCTTCCGCAGCTGCTTCTCCTTCTTGGCCACCTCATTCAGGAAGAGCTTGGAGTTCAGGTGGCCGATCTTAGGGGGAGAAAGGCTGCTGCCCGTGCAGGTCTGGGTCCTGGGGGCAGTGGACGGGGCATCTGCTGTGAGGAGGTATCACCGGTGAGCCTGCCCTACCTCCCCCCAGTGGGCCTGGCCCTCCCTGCCCTCCCCCAGATGTGCTCCCCTGGGGGCCAGTGGCCGTCTGCTCACCTGTCCATCAGGATTTTCACAGACTTGGTGTTCTAGGGGGAGAGAACAGAGTTTGTCAGTAGAAAGGCAACATGGGAGAGCCTCCCCATTCTCCCTCTCCCCAGGCAGGGTTGACCATCTGATTCCAGCCAAAGTGTGCTGCCAAGGGGGGAGGGGAGTGTCTCCATTTCTACAAAATACGAAGACCTGACATTTATTGAGTACTTACTATGTGATAAACATGCAAGTGATTTCCATACGTCCATCATTTTAACTACACAACTCCCCTGGGAGGAAGACATTAGAGGTACTCATCAGTCCTTTATCAGAAATCCTTGGGGCCAGATGCGTCTTGGAATTTGGAATTTGCTGGATTTTAGAAGAGGACTATGGTGCCTGTACTATATAGTACATATGATCCCCAGTAGGATACCATTGTCTTAATGCATCAACATTCCTGCAGTCAAATGTTTGAATCCTTGTATCAAGCAAGATAAAGACCATATATTGCCAACATGAGTTCAGGTCAATTTTTCCTGTAAAATGAGTTGTCAGAATTCTTTCTACTAGTGTTCAGAGGCTTTTAAAATTTGGAATTGTGGATAGAGGACAGTAGGTTGCTCTGTCTTATGAGCCCCATTTTATTAGTGAGGAAACCCAGGTACAGAGCATATCTATGATCCACTCCCCAGCTCACGAAGCTAAAAAGAGCAGGGGTGGGAGGGCTCTGAAGCAACGCAGGCTCCGGTTCCAAAACCCTGTGAACATACTGCTGTGAGACACTCGCCGGGGAGCCAAGGAAGGCTGACTCCAACTGAGGCATGAGCCCAGGGCCCAGCAGCCGGTCCCGGCCCCAGCCCACCTTCATGAAGCTGACGTCTTCTGTCTTGTCGAAGAGCAGCTGCAGGGAGCCCAGCAGCTTCTTGGCCTCCTGCATGCGCTCCCCGAGGTGCAGCGCCTGCGCTGCGTTCTCGCTGCAGAACTTGGCCTGGGCCTTGTCCAGGACCTCCACCGTCTGCCGCAGGTCCTCGTCCAGCAGCTGGTGCAGCTTTTCATACTGTAGCCGCACCTCCTCCTTCAGCTGGCTCACCTTCTCCTGCAGGCACGGGGGGTGCGAGCAGGTGGGCGGTGAGTGCTGGGGACCTCCAGCTGCTGCTACTGCCTCTCTCACATCCTGGATGGCAGAGTCTGGGACGCCCCCACCCCGAGGCTGCCCAAGGCTCCCAAGAGCAGGGTCTGACCTGCTGGTAGCACAGGGCTCTGGGCCAGCTACCCCTGGCCCTGGGAGGGGCTCATCCACCGAGTAACTGACCTAGGGGTTCTGGCATGGAGTCGACCACACAACAGATCCTAGCCCAAATAAGGAACCAGCCAGAGGCCCTGCACCCAGGCCTACCCACCCCATACCATGGGCTTGGGCTTAGCTACCTCCACCAGGCGCTTGTCTGACTCAAGCTTGTAGAGCTGGTCCTCGATGTCCTGCTCTCGCTCCTCCAGACGGTCCTGCTGCTTCATCAGCATCTTCTGCAGGGACAGGTGAGGAAGGGGCGTCAGAGGGGGCTGCAGCTCTATTCCTTACCAAGGATGGGGGAGCACCACCCTTCCCTCTATAGAACAGACTCATCCTATAGAGTGACTCGGATGGCCTAAATTTCTGCCATCTAGCCCTTTCTGGCCCCCACGCAATCCCAGGGGCCTGGTGACAGCTGTCTGGCCAGCCTGTTCCCTGGAATAGCTTCCCACACATATCTAAACCATGAGCTTTCTGAGGGCAGGGTCAGGCCAGCCCCTGCTCTAAGTGCTTTTCCTGTATAGACTTATCTAATCATCCCAGTAATGCTGTGAGTTAAGTACTATTATTATCCTCATTTCAGAGAAGAGGAAACCAGAGAGATTAAGCAATTCATCCAAAGTCACACAGCTAGTAAATGTTGGAGCTGGGATACAAACCCAGGTGATCTGGCGGTAGGGTCTGTTCTCATACAAGGCAGGCAGCCTCTCTCTGGAGAGCTCCATCTTAGAGATGAGAGCCCTAAGATGCAGAGGGCAAACAAGCTTCCGAAGTCATACAGGCCTTCTGGCCTGATCCACAAATCTCACCCTATACTTGCCTTACTGCACTTGGGGGCATCAAGGGCTACCCCTTCCTTTGCTCTTGATGCTGAGAGCTAGGCTTCTAAGCCCTTGCTAGCTCTCTCTCTCTCAGGCTGTCAGCCAGACCCAGGTGGAAGGAAGACTCTGGATTTCCAAAGAATGCAAGGCCACTTGGGCGCCTGGGTGGCTCAGTGGGTTAAGCCTCTGCCTTCGGCTCAGGTCATGATCTCAGGGTCCTGGGATCGAGTCCCGCATCGGGCTCTCTGCTCAGCGGGGAGCCTGCTTCCTCCTCTCTCTGACTGCCTCTCTGCCTACTTGTAATCTCTCTCTGTCAAATAAATAAATAAATCTTTAAAAAAAAAAAAAAAAAAAAAAAAAAAAAAAAAGAATGCAAGGCCACTTTACTGGAAGGTGCCAGACCAAGCTGCTCTTCTTCTCAGCCCTCCATCTCCTGACAGCCTAACCTGGCTGTTCCACCCAGCCTTTCCTCTTTTCTCACTAGACATGCCTCTTCCAACATGGTCTCCTCCTGCTCAAGAACCCTCAATGACGCCCTCTTTCCAGCACTTTGGCCACAGAGGCTTTCTGACAACGTGACTCACCCAGCCAGGTGGACTGCTCTCGTCCCCAAGGCTCCCTGCACATGGGAATTCCCTGCACGCTGCGGACATGGGGCCTCCTTCCTCCCTCTGTCCATCCTTCAAGGCCCAACTGAAGCCCAACGACTTAGGAAACTTCCTATGGCCCATGCTCGATGTTTGTGCTGTGGGCCGATAGTGGACTGTCATGTTGTGCCTCTCCTCTGTCGCTGTGCTGTGCGGTATGGCAGCTGCGAGTCACATGTGGTTATTTAAATTGAAGTGAATGGAAATAAATTCAGTCAAACATCAGTTCTCCAGTTGGGCCAGCCTCAGGTTCGAGTGCTCACTAGCTACCTGGAGCTAGTGGCTCGGGTACTGGACACTACATGCACCAAACATGGCCACGATCACAGAAACATCTACACGACAACACTATTCCGTAGTCAGCCTTGCACAGTATGGTCCCAACTCCCTGGAAAGCTCCAGGCCTGCTGAAAATAAGGTTTTGCTGCTCTTTTCCACCTCCCTTCTTGGCCAGGCCACACAGGGGCCACAGCTCCTTACGGATGCCGAGCAGACTGACTGACTGAACAAGGCCGTGGTTTTGCTACAATGTAAGGTTTGCAAAGCAGGCGGCACAGAACAGGGTTTGCAGTGTCCACCCTACAAGGAGTGGTTCTTTTTCTTCCTCTGTGTGGGCCTCAGAGATCCTCAAGTTCAGCCTATGACCCCCACTCTTCACCCAGGCCTACCTGGTTTCCTAGAGACAAGCTGCCACCCGTCCCTTCCTGGCTCCTCCAACCCATTTTACATTTGGGGAAACCAAGTCCAGCAAGGGTGTTGGCAACCTTGCTGTGAGCTGGTATCTGCCCTGGAAACAAAAACCAGGACCTGGGGGACAAGAGGAGGTGGTGGGGGAAGGCTCTCAGCTTTTAATCTGGAGAAGGTGGGGGTCCACCTGCCCTGCCCCCACTTCAACAACTTGACCACTGACCTAGGACTGGACCTCTAAGAACCAGCCCCAGGAGACTTTGCCCTGCCCCCAGCACTTTGTCCTTCCAGGAAGTCCCTGCACAGGTCCAACACACATAGGGGTCTGCTGTGAGCCTCAGAGTCAGAACCTGTGGGAAACACAGCTGGGCAGAAAGAGGTAGTCGCGCATCCCCCCTGGGAAACTGCCCACAGCTATAGGAAGAGGGCAGGCAGCGACCCTGCAGCACTGCCCAGAACAATCTGGGCCTGGGCCCCCCTCATGCGACTGCTGCACACGGCTACACACATACTTGCATCCAGCCCCTACACAGTGAAGGCTGGGCCCCCTGAGGGCCCCAGACAATTAGGAGAGGCCTGTCATGAACGCAAGGTCACCAGGACTCCCCTTCAGGAACATGAGGGTCTATAAGACTGGCCCCAAATTGTTGCCTTCTGGCTGCCTCACACCCACATTCAGAGAACAGGGCACCCCCTTCCAGACGTGTCTCAGATTCCTGGCCGCTCGTCTTTTCCGTGCTCAGGATATCTGCATGCCCAGTCTTACACTCACACACCGTGGTCTCCCTGCCTAACTACTTCCCAAGACCAAACCCATCGGCATCCAATCAGGGACACACCTGGGGCTGAGCCCAATGAGGGGCAGGAAAGAGGCAGCCTGGGGTAGGTTCTCAGACCAATTTATCCATGAGGCCTGGAAGGGGGGCTGTTACACCCCCACCCTCCAGAGCAGTGGGAAGCCCCTCTCCCACCCACCAGGAACCCCTTCAAGGAATTCTTAGCTGACTCCTCAGGGAAGAGCCAAAGGAGCCACCCCCCGTCCAGTCCTAGGGGCAGAGCTCAGCCTTGTCCCTCTTCTAGGCTTCTCTCAGAGCCTTTCCTGGCAGTGCTTCTACTCTGGGATCTTGCATGCCCAGCAAGGCAATGGCCACACTCTCTGGCAGGTGCCTGGGTTTTACTTCCCCCTCCTCCAGTGCAGAGGCCATGGAGCTCCTGTCTCTGTTGCAGGGGTAGGTAGGGGAAGGGGCAGAAATGGGAAGGAAACTGGCCAAGGGTTGCCAGTCATCACGGAGGGCTGGGAGGGGGGCCCAGGGCCCCATGCTGGCCAGCTCACCCTTGCAGAACTGCCCTCCCTTGAGGCCCACTGATCTTAATCCTGCTACAGACTTAAAACCTGGGGGGAGGCAGGGGTTGCGGGGATCACTGTTACCTCAGGCCCTGGGAAACTGGGAAACTAGGGGAAGGGACAGGAATATCTACTTGCTGCCTCTTCCGTAGCCCTCACCTCAATGACTGAATTGGGTTACCGAGAAGCTGGAAGATGGGAGACAGGAAGCAAGACTGACCCCCCCCCCCCCCCCCCCCCCGCTATCGGCAGTCTCTTTCAGTCCCAAGGTCCAGGAAATAGCTGAGGGCTGAGGCCCCACTTTCCACCTGGGAAAAACACACAGCTGAGAGATAGGACCAGATTTTCCCGCTTAATTCAGAGCATGGGCTCCCAACGCAGGGGGCGGGGGAGGCACTTTATGAACTGCTCCCAGCCCGTAGTGAGTCACCTGGACTGTGGCACACTTCAAGGGCGCAGGTACAGGAGCAGAGCAGAGCAGAGCGGGGACCGGAGGGTCTGGTGCAGCGGGGCTGGAGGGCCCAGACCTCTGGCAGGAGGGAGAAGGAACAGTACTAGGCCCAGCTCTACTCACCCACCCCGCCCTGATGGAACCTGCTCACTCCTGGCCCTGCCCCTTAGGCCTTTTGTGGTCTGCTCCTGGGCCTGTGAGGGCAGAAGCATCAGAAAGCCTCGGGGGGCACTCCATTCCCATCCCCTCACACCTGGCAGGGAGGAGGAGAAGCAGGCCCCAGAACATCCTGCCGCACAGGGTTTCAGACTCTGCCTTGAGCTGCTCCCTCTGGTGCCCCTCCCGACTCAGAGAGGGGGCACTTCTAGCTCCTTCTGTTCCTGCCCCAGGAAAGCCTCACACCCCTCTGGAGTCTAACTGGTCAGGCCCAGCTGGTATTTCCGACGCCAGACTGGACTGGGCAGACGGGTGAGGCCAGGGGCCTCTAGGCTGCATAAAAGTTAATAAATAATAATAATAAAACCCTCAAGTCAACCTTGAAGAGAAGCAAGGTCAGGAGGGAACAGGGCCCCAGGGGCTGGGCCAGAGGCAGGACCACGGTTTTCTAACAGGGCCAGGGCTGGGACCAGCCACCCCTGTGGTAGTGGTGGAGGCAGGGAGAGGCAGGGGGGCGAGAAGAGGGACCGGGGCAGCTGCACACCTTTCTCTGCTCAGGCCCCTGTCCGGAGAGCACTCATCCCAGCTCCAACTCCGGCAGCAGCCTCTGCGCAGGGCTACCCTATCCTAGCCTCCTTCCCAGGCTGCCACGCCTGCACCCCACCTCCCCGACTCTCTCCCTGAAGCCCTCTTCCCAGGAGTACGCTGGCCTCCACTCTCCCTGGTTTCAGAGCAGCTGCTGCCTGCCCTAGATGCCCCTGTCCAGGCCTCAGCCCCTGCCTCGGGCTAGCCGGTTGACAAACTCCCGGGGGTGGGGGGCAGAGGCAACCAGCACACCGAGAGCCGAGGCTGCAGGGCAGGAGCTGGGTGAGGAGAGCAGCGGCAGTTCGGAGACAAGCCCCGGCAGACCCCAGAGAAGGTTTCCCAGCTGCAGAGTGGAATTAGCTTTTGCCATGCAGAGAGCAGCGCTCTGGGGCAGCAGAACAAAGAGGCGAGAGAGAAAGCCCCCCTTTGTCTGGGCTTGAATGCCAGGCCAGCCGGGAAGGAAGGCTTTCCCAGAGCCAGCGATGAGGCCAGCCAGGCCTGCCTGCTCTGTCCAGGGCAGGGGCCCAAGCCGGGCCCACCTTCTGCCTCTGCCCACCCACAAGGCCTTCAACACAGCCTGGCAGAACCTGCCCGGACCTTGGCCTCCAATGCCCGCCTCGGGCAGCAAGCTCCCGCTTTGGTGAATTCCCTCTTTCCAGCCCCTCCGCAACACCCCCACCAGTTGAGAAAGTCACACAGGACTCAGAGCTGGCGCAGGCAGCCGCGTGCCAGCAGCACGGGGCGGACGGTCCTGCGGAGCCACTCAACTCCCAGCCCCAGGTACCCGGCAGGCAAGACACGCGGCCATCCGCCTTGCTCAGGGACGTGCACCCAAACACCTTCCTGACCCCGCAGCCACACACAAGACGGCCACGCAGCCAAGTCAGTCACTCACACGGTACTTCCTCGGAGAGACACGTGGGAGATACAGCAAATCAGTCACATGGTGAGAGACACAACCCGACACGCTGGTTACACACGCACACGCGCACACACATCTGCAGACAGAATGCCTGCACAGCCACCCAGGGCCGAGGGAGGCAGAGCAATCCACGGGGTGTGCGGGACAGTTGCCGGGCTGTGTCAGCAGGATCCTGGCATGGAGGTGGGGCCTGGGCCTTTGCCTGGGACCCAGGGCCCACATTCCTTGCAGACTCAGGCTCCTCAAGGGGCACCCCCCACACACCCCAGCTACCCCTAGACCTGGGAGGTCAGGAGTAGGGTCAGGGGAGGAGGGAGCAGCAGAGCCTCGAGTTGCCTCAGTTGGGCTGGGCTGGGGCAGCCCCTAGCTCCCACAGCCTACCCAGAGATAAACATGTGGGGCCAACATCAGATCCGCTCCAGGGTCCTAGTGCAAGCCCTCCAGCCTGGGGGCCATGTGAGCCGCGTAACCTCACCTCTAGCAGCTACAAACCCCAAGTTGCCCTGAGCAATGGGATCCCCAGGCCCTCCCCAGAGAACATCTCCTCTCGACACTAAACCTAAAAGAAGCAAGGAAAAGGATTCTGGCAACATTTCCAGCTTTGATCTGGGGTCCTAGAAATGCCACAGAGGCACACTATGACCTGAACACAGGCACATACACACACACACACCAAGACACCCTGACTAGCTCCTCAGACATGTATGTAGGCCTTATCTTGGGTTTTCTTTCCAGGTTGAAGATGGTTATGAGGTAGGGATGCTCCCAGCTTACCCCAGTTCCGTATTGCTCAGATGAACCCCTAAACCAGGGGGCTGGAAGAGGGATTCACCACCTACCACTGCCAGGCTCAAACCTACCTGGATATCCCAATTATGGGAATTTAGCCTCTCAGGACCCCAAAGGGGTCTAGGCCCATCCCAGAGGGGTCTTTGGGGCTCACCCAGTATATACCAAGGCTTCAGGGCAATGGGGCGTACACTGGCTTCCCAAGGACAGAGTGGAGCAACAGAGTTGGCAGGCTGACTCTGGGTCCCCTGGTACTCTCCAGGCTGGAGAGAAGCCCGGCCTGCCTTCCCACTGGGCCCCTGCTCCGGATGACTGGCCCACCCTCCTATGGGTGCTTCTGAGTATGGGACTGTGGCCACCAGGGAGAGGGTGATCCATTTCCTATTTGTGGCCAGTAGGGCATTTCAGCGGGCCCCCCCACCGTCCCCTCCTGCCCGGGGAGGACAGAAGGGGAGGACAGAAGCGGAAGCACAAGAAGAGGGGCTGTACTTGAAGGCATGCGCCAGGTCTCCATACATCTGCTCCTACATCCCAGAGCATTCTGTTGCTCTCTCCATCCGCGGAGTCAGCAGAGGCCCTCAGGCAAGGGAAAAAGAGGCCCAGGGAAAGGCCCCGCCCCCTGGCTGGAGTATGGACAAGGCACACCGGGTTCTTCCATTCAGGTTCCCCCACAGCTCTTCCCAGCCCCTGAGGGTGAGGCCCCTCTTCCTCCACATTCAATAAAAAAAAGTCCAACTCACAGTGAGTGGCCCTGGCCTATTGAAGGGTTTCCAACTAGAGTGCCCCGGGTCACCGGAGAGATCTGGAGGGCTAGGGAGGGGGCACCAGGAGGGGGATGAGACTCAGGCCGCTGGGCACAGATGCTGAGCGCACAGAATTGCACATCTGGCCCTGAAGCAACCCCACTATTTGTGAGCCTGCCCGCACCAGGAGCAAAAATGAACACATGAACACACACACACACACAGGCACACACATGCACGCACACAGCTGCTGACGAAAGTTCAGCGCTTCCTTCCCATCCAGTTCCTTCCATGAGCCAGGATCAGGGACCTGCTGGTGGGAACCCCAGAGTACACTCTGCATGCAGGGGCAAACCACATCCCCCTCCTCCCCAGTCCCCGACTGTACAGATAAGAGACAGGTGCATTTAAGGGCAAAGCAGTCTAAGACGCCTGCACACACAGACACACATCAAAAGATACCCTCCTACTACCGTATCAGGCACAATTACGTTTTCTCCCCACCCAAATGAAAAGCACCCCTAGCACTCAGACACAGTTAAGAGCAAAAGCGTGGGTGCAGGCACACATTCACTTATCACCCCGGCTGCTGCCCCCTCCCCGGTTCCTTTCAGCCACATCTCTGACTTTTCCTTCCGGTCACTTTTTCTGCTGCCAATCCCAGGACAGGGAACTGGACAGCGCTCCTTCCTCCTGCCTCTGCGCTCTCTCCTCCTCTCCTGGCCTTTCCATCTTTATTAACAGCAGCAGCTTCCCAATACTGAGAAAAGTCTGGACTCTGCCTGCCCTGAGTTGGGGGTGGACACCAGGGGCTCATCAGCTTCCCCTGGGCTTCTGTTTCCCAACTCCCGGGGAGGGGAGAGAATGGCTCCTCTCTCCATCCCCTCCACTTCCTTTAAGAAACCAGAGGTCCTGTCCTGGTACAAAAACCCAGAGCTAGCCCATCCGATTGGAAACTAATTATACAGTAAATTTTATTTGTTATCCCTGCCTTCAGCCTGTGGCGGCCCTCCTGCCTTTTGTTAGTTGTATGTGTATGTTTTTTAATTGCTAAACAGTGACTCATTCTGACTGGCTCCCCCCGCCCCACCCCCAGGAAACAGCTCTCGTCCACAACCGTCCCCTGCTCAGAGCTTCCTCATACCCAAGCTCCCCACTGGCCTCGACCAGCCTGGGGGGGGGGGGGGCACCCAGCAAACACTCCCGGTCCAACCAAAGCCCAACCTCACCCCCATGATATCACACCCAGGCTCCAAGCTGGGGCTTCGAGATGGCTCAGTCTCAGGCCAACCCCTTCCTTCTGGTATGACTCAACCCTGAAAGCCAGGGGACCTGGGAGGGACCGAGGAGGAGCCCCCCTCCACTGAAGGGGACGGAAGTATTGCCTCAGTCCAGCTCCAAAGCCAGGCCCAGAGGCCTGAGGGGGAAGGCGGTTTTGACATTGGCTGCTGCAGCCGGGTGTATACAATGGGAGGGGACCGCGGTTCCGTAATCACCCAGCCGGCAGCCCAGGGGAGCCAGCTGCCTGAAACCAGATTGCAAGGCAGCTCAACCTTAAACCCACAGGATTCTTTTTCCGTCTCCCACTTCCCCTCCCCAAATGTGGGAGGGCTGTGATAGAGGGCTGGGCTGGGAGAAAAGGGCTCAGGGTGGTGAAGACACATACTTCAAGGTTTGTTCATCGGACGCAGGCAACACACACAGGCTCACCGAGGGCAGTGATTCTCACACATGAAGAGCGGGCTATTGGGAATAATCAGAATGGCTGAGACACTGTTCAGTGGGGCCGCTGGCCAGTCCTGGCCTCCTCCAGATAGATACCAGAGTTCTGTTCTCCCTCCGGAAGCTCCCCTCCACCCCCCCCCCCCCAGTGTGTTTCCAATAGGGCTTGAAAGGAACATGGCTGCTTTTGTTTACTTCCTCATTGGTATGCCAGCATCATGGATCGTGTCAGCCACAGCCGCGGCTCCAGGACACTCATTACATAAACAGCAGCTGGAGAAGCAGGACCTGGGTCACTGCCTTGGTGACTTCCCATTGGGCCCATAGAAACAAGGCTGGGGAAGGGAGCTGCGCGCACAACAGAAGAGCAACACCCAAACTCTATCCCTCACCTTAATTCTAGAAATGACTCAAAAGATAGACCCTGGGAGTGCAGGTGCAGGAACGTATCAAGCAGCGGGGGGTGGGGGGGGGTGGGGGGAGGGGCTTCTTCCCAGGACACCTCCCCTAAACTTTCAGGGTAGCGGAGTTTGGAAGGGGGCCTCTGGCCTGATGTTACCAGAGTTAGCTTGTCTGGAGGGGTGGTCCCCGGGCAGTAGGGAGCGCGCGCGCGTGTTTGCGTGCGGGGTACTTGCCCGGATCTCATTCCTCCGGATCTCCACGTCGCACACCGAGTGTCCCTGATGCGCACCGCTGTAGTAGCAGCAGTACTGGCACACGGCCACCTGCTCGGCCTCACAGTGGTAGAGGCGGTAGGCGTTGTGCTGGGGGCAGCTCCAAGCCCGCACGTCGTCCGCCTCCACCAGGAGGTGCCCGCGGGCGGTGGAGGGCTGCTGCAGGTGCGTCTGCACGTGGGACTGGCAGCAGGGCGCCTCGCAGCGCAGGCAGACCTTCTGCGCGGGCAGCGGGGGGCCGCGGCGGCAGAACACGCAGTGCAGCGCCGCGGGCGGCTTCTCCACGTGCAGGGCGTTGAACTTCTCCACGATGTTGGTAAGCTTCAGGTTCTTCTCCAGGCCCGGCTTCTGGTTGTACGCCTGGTTGCACTCCGGGCAGCGCACCAGGCCGCTGTCCTTGGCCCACGCCTCGCCAATGCAGCCCCGGCAGAAGTTGTGCTTGCACGGCAATTGCACCGGCTCCACGAAGACATGCAAGCAGATGGGGCAGATGAGCTCCTCCTCGAAGCAGTTCTTCCAATTCTCCGCCATGGCGGCCGCGGGCAGGGGGCCCGGGCGGGCCTCCCCCACTGCCCAACTCTGCGGGTCCGTCCCGTGCAGCTGCAGGCCCACCGAGCCCCGAGCTCCGGACCCAGGCAGCCCCGACAGTCGCTCAGTCACCAGCACCTTCCGCGCGCCTGCCCCCCAGAGGAGGGAGCTTCGGTCCTCCTGCCGCGCGCGCAGCCGGCTGCGTCTCCTCCTCCTCCCGAGCGCCTAGCGGGAGGCGGCGGACTGCGCCAGGGCCGCGGCCGGGACACCAGCCCTGGAGGGGAGCGCCGGGGTCCAAATTCCATATAAGAGGCCGCCTCCTCCCCCGTCCGCCCGGCTAGGCCAGCGGCGGCCCGCGGCCTGCGCCCGGCTTCGCGGCTGACATTGGGGCGCGCCCCGCAGCGGACAGAGCCCGGGAGCCGCACACTTCCTCCGGCGGCCGCGGCGGCGGCGGCGGCGGCGGTGGGGCTCCCTCCCGGCTCGCCCGCGCAGCACCTCACTCGTCGCGTCCGGGGTCCGAGAAGCCGAGGAAGCGGGAGAGGCCGAGCCGAGGGCAGCTAGATCGGGAGCGGGCGGGCGAGGCGAGCTGGCGGTCCCCGGACCGCGGCGCAGGCGCCTCCGGGCTGGCCGGCCGGGTGCGGGTGCGGGCTGCGGGGCGCAGGCGGGCCGACTCCCGGGCGCTGCGTGCGCGCAGGGGCAGTCATTCAGATGAAATTCCAGTCCCCGGCCAGAGACACCAGCCCGCCTCTGCCTTCCTCCTCCCTTCACAAATAGAAACGGAAGGGGGAGGGAGAGAAGTGGAAAAAAAAAAAAAAAAGCCAACCAGAAAGGGAGGGAGAAGCCCCGGCGGTGCTCCGGCCTGACCCCCTCTTCGCGACTTCTGCGCTTCCCCGAGGCCGGGCGCCCGCCGCCCCCGCCGCAGAGAGACCCTGCTCTCGGTCTCCGCGCTGGGCGGGCGCCTCGGCTCTGCCGAGGAAAACAAGGATTGATCAAACTAGAAAGGAATTTTTCTCAACTGCTAATGAACAGGAGGCTCGGCTCCCGGCCCTCCCCTCCCCCCCCGCCCCGGCCCTCCCCCTTCGCCACCCCGGCCCCCCTCCCCCCCACTTTCTTTTCTTCTCGGCCTCTGCTCCGGCCTGGAAGGCTCTGGGCTGCGGTCGGAGCCAGCCTGCGGCGGTGGGGCCGGGCCGAGCCAGCCGGGCCAGGCTGCCTCCCTCAGAGCCCAGCCATCTTGGGCTCCTGGCTGCGGCCGCGGTGGCCAGGGGTCCGGGCGCGCTCGCTCGAGGGTCCTGCAGCGGGCTTTCTCTCTCTCTCTCTCGGTGGGATTTTTTTTTTTTTTTTTTTTTAAGGGGAGGGCTGGCGGCCTCCCTTAAATTAGGAGAGAGAGAGGAGAAAATGCCAAGTCCCGATTTCTCTCCACCTCTGCTCCACCCACCCCGGTCCTTTCCAAAAAATAAAAAAAGATTAGAATTGGAAGAAGTCGACAGAAAGGCGAGCTCCGGCGGCCCCCGGCTGCTGCCCAGGCGACGCGTCCGGGGCGGGCCCACGCCAGTCGCTCTGTCTGTGGGTCCGTTTGTCCGCCCGAAGCTTCACAACTGAGGGGAGGGCACTTCGGGCAGGGTCTCCGCAGCGGCAGTCGCCTCAGAGCTTTATCCTCAGATCAAAAAAAAAAAAAAAAAAAAAAAAAGGAAAAGGAAAAAAAACCCCAACACTCTCATCAGGGCCACCTTCAGCCATCTTGCGCGTATTATTATTTCAGGAATAATCTGTTTAATAAAAATAGCTGCGTCTCTGGCCCCCTCCCCCGCATTCTGGGCTCCCCGCCCCCTTTTAATAATAATCTCGATAATAAAAATTATCTGCGCGCCGGGCAGTTCTTTTCCTGCTTCTGCTCGCTCCGGCTCCGGCTGTCCCCCTGGGAAAGGGGCGCCGGGGGGGGGGCGCGACTGGGGCTGGGGCGGGGGTGAGTCCCTGCGGCCCGTCAGTCGGCCCCCTCCGCCTTAGCAGCGAGGGAAAGGCGCCCTCGCCGCTACCTCGCCTTTGGAAGGAGGGCGGGCGGGGGAGGGGCCCCGGCTCGTGGGACCGGCTGGAGGGGCGCACAGGGGTCCCCGATCTTCCCGCCACAGTCTGGCCTCGGAGTCTGCAGCGAGGGGCGAGGGGATACAATGGGCTCCGAGCAGAGTGCGTCCGGCAGGGTGGAGATGCGGGCGGGCAGGGGTCTGCGGTGAGCCGGACTCTCGAGGTAGAGCGGAGACAGGCGGAGGGTGGTGTCCCTACATCAAGGCCGGTCCCGCTACACGGGAAGGGGGCGGGGAGCCGGGGAGGAGGACGGGTGGAGAAAGCGGCAGCGCAACTGCGGCGCCTTTAATCAGCACCCGCTGGTTCGGCCCACCCGGCACTGGAGACCCGGACGGACGGGGAGGGGAGGGGGGAATAAGGGCGGGGCGTATTGTCCGGAAGTGCTGTTACAGCTGCTGGAGCTCCCGGCTCCTCCCCTTTTTCCTGTCTGGAGTTGGGGCTGTTCCGGAGGCTGCTCCCGCTATTGGTCGCCAAGCTAAGGCTCCGCCTCTTTAGGGCGGGGCAGACGCGAGAGCCTCACGTGACTTGCACTTACTTCGGTACATTAAACACTAGGGTGGGAGGAGAGTTCCGCGCTACTTAAAACGGCGATGATGCCGCTGCGTAGTGGGACCACCTCTTCTTGGGCATTTTCACCCGTAGCTCTTTTTACCTGGGAGGAAAGGAAGGGTTTATCAGTCTGCTCCTTCGGTCTGATGTAAGTGAACAGGGAACTGTAAAGGTTCACCTGGCTATTTCCCCATGTCCTTAATACTTTCCCCCACATATCTGACACTTAAAACTACCAAGCAAAATAGGCATTGTAATCCCTTCTCTATTAATAAGGGAATGAAGACTTAAAGAAGTGGAGTAATCTGCTGGAGGTCGATGGGTCCGTTAACAAATATTTTAACAAAAGCCTGGAAGTGCCAGGCATTTTTCTGGGCCCTGGGATTCCCTGGAGAACATATACCTAATAATAATGATAATAATGATTAATACTAATATAATCCTATCATAAATACTGTTATTTTATAATATATATAAATATTAGTGTTGCATATACAGGATAATTTCTGTGATAGAGAGTAAGGGGCTCACACAGGGCTCCTCAGAAAAGTGACATCTGAGCCAAGACCTGAATATTCAGGAGTCATCAGGCCATTAACAACCCTGGGAAAAAGTGCTTCAGTCAGAAGAAGAAACAAATGAGAAAGCAACAGATTAGGCATGCTCCAGGGCAGAAAGAGGCCCTCCAAGGGAGAAGACAAGTAGGGGACAGAACATGCAGGGTCTTCTAGGTCATGGTAAGACTTGAAGATGGTTATGAGAAGCCCTCAGATTTGGGATAAATTCTGGAAGTAGTGTCAACAGGACTAGATAAGGATTAGAGATGGGGTGGAGAGGAATCAACACGTTAATAGGAATGGGATAGGAATGGGATCAAGGTGTGCTTATCACTGTATATAGTATGTCCTTTTGAACTTTCAAAATGTTACTAGGTATATATTATTTTTTATCCCTCCAAAATGTTTTTAAGTGAGTCTTAGAGGAGTTGTCCCTCAGCAAGTCTGCATGGTGGTAGCACACACCAAGAAGGAGAGAATTGAAGAGAATGAGCTTGGGTGGGGAGATTTTTCAGTAGCTCTAAGTTAAATTTGAGTTGCCTCCGATATCCCAGTGGCGATGTTGCAAAGACAATCGTATATACAAAGCTGGGGGAACGTTTGTACTGCGATTATAGATTTTGGAGTCATCAGCTCAGTTCGATCACTCAGTTCACATCACTCAGTTCTATTCCATTCTCACGCATTTGTATACTAGTTGCTCGCTTATTCTATTCAGTTCTGAATAGAACTGAGATTCAAATCCAATTCAGAGTAACCAGTGGGTCCCTGATCCTTCCATAAAACCAGAGGGCCTCGCTGCTCTAGGAATCCTGTCTCCTTATTCCTGACTGGGGGGCTAATGTGGGCCCTCCAATGACAGAGCCCCTGTGTCTTCAGCCCTTTGCATTCCCCCCACCCCGCATGGGAGATCTTTTGTTGAATGAATGAATAAATGAATGCCTGCATGTCTGAATTAACAAACAAGGAGAAAATGGCTTCCAAGCCTAATCCTTAATCACATGCTCTAAAGATGGTACAGAGAAACAATAAAGTCTAGTTTGGAGTTGTTGGAGGGTCCTTCTCTGGCTTCCTCACCAATGCCCTCCAGGATAATCTTTTTTTTTTTTTTTTTTTTAAAGATTTTATTTATTTATTTGACAGACAGAGATCACAAGTAGGCAGAGAGGCAGGCAGAGAGAGAGAGAGAGAGAGAGAGGGAAGCAGGCTTCCCGCGGAGCAGAGAGCCCGATGCGGGGCTCGATTCCAGGACCCTGAGATCATGACCCGAGCCGAAGGCAGCGGCCCAAACCACCGAGCCACCCAGGCGCCCCCCTCCAGGATAATCTAAAGGATTCCTCACATTCCCCACCTTTCTAGACCGCCCCCCTTAACTTGTAAGATATCATACTCTTCTGGTTTTTTTCTTATCTTTCTAACCACAAACTTCTCCAATTTCCATCTCATAAATGTTGACAGTCCTGAGAGCCCTGCACTCCATCCTATCCTCTTACTAATCTATACCTGCTCCCTGAAGCCTCTCACTCCTAAAGCTTTACTACTGTCTGTAACCTGGTGGCTCTCCACTCACCATCTCCGGTCGGAAAATTCACCTTCCTGGCTGCAGGTCAGTGTAGCCAACCCTGCCATCCCCCTGGATGTCTCACAGGCACGTTGAATTCAATGTATTAGAAACTAAACTCATCATCCTCTTCATATTCCAGCCCATTTTCCCCACCCCATGTGTCCCCCATCTCAGTCAGTGGGACCTGTCAGCAGCTTAGTGATCAAGCCAAGGATCAGGGAAGCGACCTTAATATCTCCCTTTCACCTCCCTTAGCCATCCAGTCAGGTGTTATAGATGCTTCTCTCTCTCTCTCTTTTTAAGATTTTATTTATTTGTCAGAGAGCGAGTGAGAGAGAGAGCACATGAGCAGGCAGAGTGGCAGATAGAGGCAGAGAGAGAAGTAGGCTCCCCGCTGAGCAAGGAGCCTGATGTGGGACTCAATCCCAGGATCCTAGGATCATGACCTGAGCCAAAGGCAGCGGCTCAACCAACTGAGCCACTCAGGCATCCCTCTCTCTCTCTTTTTAATTAAGGATTTATTTATTTATGAGAGAGAGAGAGAGAACATGCCTGCAAACACAAGCCAGGGGAGAGGCAGAGGGAGAGAATTTTACAGCAGACTCCCCACTCATCACCGAGATTTGATTCCGTCTCAGGACCCCAAGATCATGACCTGAGCTAAAACCAAGAATCAGACATTCAACCAATTGAGCCACCTAGGCGCCTATAGATCCTATAGATCTTCTCTTAAATATCTCTCAGGTTGGGGGCGCCTGGGTGGCTCAGTGGGTTGAAGCCTCTGCCTTCGGCTTGGGTCATGATCTCGGGGTCCTGGGATCAAGCTCCATGCTCAGCAGGGAGCCTGCCTCCCCCCACCCCCACCCCTTGCCGGCCTCTCTGCCTACTTGTGATCTCTGTCAAGTAAATAAATAAAATCTTTAAAAAAAAAAAAAAAGATTCTGGAAAAAAAAAAGGATCTCTCAGGTCATCCATTTGTATACTAGTTGCTCGCTTAACCTCGTCCCCTGGAGGTACAATGAATATCAAAGTCAGCATGTCCAAAACTATAGTAATTTCAGTACACACTCCTGCTCCTATTCCTCTGAAGTTGTCCACTTCTCGGTGAACATCCCATAGCCAACCCTTTAGCAAATCTTGCCACTTCTTCCCATCTCCATTATCTCTAGCCTGGATTATTTCCGTAGATTCGAAGTAGTTTCTTTGCTTCTGCCCTTACCTCCCAGGTCAATTCTCAACATAGTAGCCAGAGAAATCTTTTTAAAATGTGTGGACCGTGGGGTGCCTGGGTGGCTCAGTTGGGCAAGTATCAGACTCTTGATTTCGGCTCAGGTCATGGTCTCAGGGTCATGGGATCAAGCCCCCCTGTGGGGCTCCCTGCTCAGCAGAGAATCTGCTTGAGATTCTCTCCCTCAATCCCTCATCCGTTCACTCTCTTTCTCAAATAAATAAAACTTAAAAATATGTATATGGCAGACTGTGTCACTTTTAGGCTCAAAAATCTCCTGATGGCTTCCCACTTCAGAATAAAAGTCCAAATTTCATTACCGCCTGCCAGGTCCTGCACTAGCTGCCCTCTCTGTAAGCAATCTCCTGTTAATCCCTTCTCTCATTCTGCTCCAGCCACACTGGCTTCCTCTTGTTCCTGACATATACCTAGTGTGTTTCCCCTAACCCCAGGGTCTCTGCAACGCTCTTTGTCTGGACCATTCTTCCTCCAGATGTCCCTATTGCACACTTCTTCCTTTGAGTTCCTTTGCTCAAATGTCACCTATGCAGCGAGGCCTTCCCTGACGTCTGTATTTACAAACACACCCCACCCCAGCCCTATTTCTCCTCTTCTGCTTTATTTTTTCTCCATAGCACATACATCCACGTACTACATATTCTATTCTAAACAAATACCATCTATCTCCCATCACTAAAATATAAGATCTATGAAAGGAATATATATATTTTTAAATAATGTATCTACGGAGCCTAGAATAGGACCTATCACATAGTAGGTGTTCAATAAATATTTGTTGAATCAATGAATGATTCATTCCATTCTCTCCATCCCTACCGCTTCTACCTTAACCCAGGCCTGCTTGGTCCTTGCCTCCCATCTTGCTCTCTCAGAATGTTCTTCATCCAAAAGGTAAGGGAATGGTCCTCAAGTGAAAGTTTGATGCCATAAACCTCGAGCATTCCAAATCCCAAGAAGAGTTTTGGGGCTTTTCCCCTTGTTGTTCTGTCTGCCTGGAGGGCTTTTGAAAATTAATCTCCTCTTCTTTTGTCCTTCATCTTTAAGCATCCTTCAGTTTTGACCTGGATGTCACTTCTTTCAGGAAGCCTTTTTTAATCTCCAGACTGGGTTGGGTACCTTTTCTATGTCCATACCCTAGCCTAGCCCTTTAATAAAGGATTAATGCTAATTGAGCAATTACTATGTGGCAGGCATCTTATGTATATTATCTCATATAATCTTTGCAAAAACTCTGTGAAGCAAGTATCCATTTGCAGATGAAAAAAACCTGTCCAAAGTCACACTGACCAGCGGTGGAGTCACTCACGGTAGGACAGAAAGCAGCTGACGGTCTTCCTCCTTCATGGCTCTTCCTTGCAGTTTTTTCCTTGTCTGTTTTCCCCATTGCATGACACACTTCTTAAAGCCAGGCCTGTGTCCAGTCTCCCAGCATATAGCAGAGGGCCTGGCATGCATTTGTTGAAAGGAGGAGTGAATGAACACAGATCATGGACACCCACCAGGCATCTTGCCCCTTTCCCCCATCCTGGCCTTAGCTCTCTCCCAAAGACTTCCCGGCAGTAAGGAGAAGAGGAGGGGACTGGGTCAGTCCCATGGTGACCCCACAGAAGGGGCCTGGAGATGGTTGCCCTCCCAGACCACATCCTGACCTGCCCCCACTGCAGCCTTAGGACAAATCTCTCCCTTCTCCTGCCCAGGACAGCACTCCCTAGCCCCCGCCCTGACCTCCCCACCTCCTCCGGGGGCTATAGCTAGGCAGCTATCTCAGTGCCTGGCAGCCTGGGTTGACTCACTTCCCTCCGCATTCTCCTTCTGGTTAGGCCAGTTTGGTAAATCTCTTAGGCTCCCTAGTCTGATGGCTCTGGAGCCTGTGGGTCCCCCTCACCCAGGGCCCTGAGATCCTTCCACCCCACACAGACCAGAGCAGATGCCTGGAGGAAAGTACAGGCCTTTCGGAGGTGACATTGCAGATCACATGGCAGATTTCGCCCCTCCTTAAATCTAGGGTGGGGTCTCTGCTCTAGGCCCAGGAGCCTCTTTGCAGGAAGGATCTCAGCCTAGTCCTAGCTCCTGGAACCACCTAAATGCAGGATCTTGCCATTCTGTGCTCTCTGGGACTGGAGCTCCACTCTGACCCCAGGTCCTTCTAGGCTGGTCAGATGAGGAGGATTAGATAATCAGCCCTTCCCTCCACCCACCCCCCCAATCTCCAAGGAGAAAAGAAAAGGTGAATGCGTGTGGCCTGAGCCACCCTGCGATTGTCAGTCCAGCTCTGGGCCCTCCCAGCTCCCTTGCTCTGACTGCCAGACTGGCTGAGGGCCCCAGACAGGACCTGTCCCACTGCTCCAGGGGCCAGCCACATCATTCAGTAGGTCACAGGGGAAGGAGTACTGACCTTGGCCTGGGGAAAGTCCCCCAGATAAAGCTGGTTCTCAGAGGACAGAGTCCCTTCCCAAGAGCTGACACCCGCTGTCCCCTCCCTTCTTGTGATCCCCCCAGGACTTCTGCCACTAGCCCAGCAAATCCCCCAATGGGTGCTACAGCCCCAAACCGAGCACCAGGAGACATGGCCCCGCTATTCTCCGAGACAGACAACTGGGCCTATCAGGAAGGGGAAGAACGCGGGAAGGTTTAGAGCAGCCCTGCAGGTTGTGGAAAACCTGTCCGGTGTGGACCCCCTCCTGCCTGCCTCTAACATCCCAGGCTGTTGCCATCTCCCCATGGGGATTGGGCTCTGTTGTGCCGTGCCATGTCCTAGAGGGACAGGAGCTGGGCAGTCCAGGGAAGGGAGATCCACCACCTCCTCACCAAGGCCAGGCCCACAGGGGCTCACAGGGAGGGAGGGCTGCCTTCTGGGTCACCCAGTGGGTGTGATGATTCTGAGGCTGCCCATCCATCTCAGGAGGGTGAATTGAGATGGTGAGGGGAGTGGCCATCTCCTGACCCGAGCTAGTAGGGAGGGATGGAAGGCCCACCTTCCCAAGGGGAAAAGGCTTTTTTAGTGAGAGGAGAGCAGAAGAGGAAGAAAGAGGGTCTCGACCCAGCCACTCATCTTCACAGACCTGTTTCTTGCTCCTACTTCCCTCCACCCCCATAACCTTAGAGGAATTCAAGACCAGTGAAAGGGAGCCTGCGAAGTCATTTCTGCATGACTCCAGAGTCACCAGCTGCATGATCCTGCTCTTGGACACCTCCATGCCCAACAAAGTCTTTGAGGGCCTTCCCCCATCCTGGCTCCTTCTCGGCAGAGGAGTCCAACCCACCCCTCTGCCAGGGCCCCAGGCTGGCCTCTCCCCTACTCCAGGCATCCAAAAAGGAGCACAAGATCCAGGCACTTCTGCAAATATGTTTAATGCACTTAGATTACACAGAGGAAGAGGGAGCAAGAAGGAAACGACATCTAAGTGAGTCACCCAAAAATTCTTACAAAAGTCCCAGGCTAGCTGCAACCCCTAGGAACCGAGTCGCCGTCGACATTAGAAACTAATATAAAATTTTACAAAAGACTGCTCATTGCAGCATTCAGTTACTTGTACAAAAGGAGAGCTCTCTCTACAGGGCTCCCAACTTGTAACAGGGACCCAGGCACCCCACCTCGTGTGGGGTACCCACCTCGTGTGGGGTACCCAGAAGCCAGAGAGGAAAGACACTGCATAAAAAAATACAGTCAAGGGAGTTCTCTACTGGTCTGCCCCATAGGGGCACCAACCTTTGGGGTTTCTTTCCCTGCTCTCATCTCAATCTCAAAACCCAGTCCCAGGACCCTGTGTACATTTTTAAAAATGCTCTAGCCCTTTAGACTTTCCCCAAGGCTTCTGAGTCCTGCCCGAAGCCTTGCCTTTGCAAGAGGAAGAGAAAGGCAGGAAGAGGCACCAGTTCCCTGGCCAGACCTGAGACCTTGCACAAGCCGCTCTGCCCCTCAGAATGACAGCTGGGTCTGCAGTCTTCCTGCAGCCCACACTGGACCTGAGGAGTCCGAGAGTCTGCCATGTGTATGCACGGGGGGAGCCCCTTCCTCCCAGAGCCTGAGCCACAGGGACCTAGAGGGAGGGGGCAGGACTGGGCAAGCCAAAGAGAAGCCACAAGGAAGAGGCAGATTTAGGAGGGAGATGTACCTCCCCAGCTCACTATGTCAGGGCTCCCAGAGCACTGCAGGGAGGGAAGTGGTACATTTAGTGAGTACTCACTGGTGTGCCAAGTGCTGTGCCAGGCACATTATGGGGTTGGCCTCACTTGGTCCTCAGTGAGGGTCCCCTTCACCAGCCAGAAGCTCAGTGGAGAGCCCCCTCCCAGAGAAACCTCTGGAAGGCCTGGTGAGAGATGGTGGGTGCTCTGTGACGCGTCCAGAGCCAATGCACCATAGGGAGAGGAGAGGGAGTCCTGGCCCCAGCCAGACCTAGGAGGTTCCTGACATCACAGGGCAGCAAGGGGCCACAGGCTTCATGGGCTCACAGTCTCAGAGCTCACCTGCCTTCGGCCTGTCTGCCATACTAATGACTAAGCTTAGCTCAGAAGGTACCCTCCTCCCCATTAGTCAAACCAGGTAGGCAGAGGCAGGTCCCCAGAAAGAAAGAATCTGTGGCGAGGTGGGCCAGAGACAAGCGAACGGCACCTCTCCGGCCACGACACATTAGATGACAAGCGCTGCCACGGCAGGGAGATGCCATGGTGGGTGGCGGCCAGAACACGTCCTTTTGGAAAAGTCCTTGGAGCAAAAGGCACAGCTGCTATCAACACCAGGTCCAGAGGAGCTTCGATCTTAGTTGGTGGAGGCCCAGAACCTTGCTCTCCCAGTATGATCCACCTGGAAGCTCTGAGTTTGATGGTGTGAACTGGGCAACCCTGAGGGTTTGTGTGTAGAAGCGGCCAGAGCCTCGTGGCCCCTTGGAAGTCCAAATCTTGCTCCCTGGAGTGCCCAGTCTCTGCCCTCATGACCCTCTCACCAAGGGGTCCTTCACCCCATGGGCCACCTGTGGCACTGCTGTGGCACCTGTGTGTGCAGTCAGGAAGGCCCTGACAGCCCAAAGGACTTGGCTTTGGAAAGGCCTAAAAGGAGATCTTGAAACAGCAGTCCCTAGAGTCAGGGGTGAGAGGGCACAAAGCAGGTTTGCTGATTCCAGGTCAGGAGTGGCAGACAACCCCAGAGGAACCCCAAACCCATGGGCCAGAGATAGGTCTATTTTTGGGAGGAAAACCACGAGATCTGCAGTGGTGGGGTAAGAGACTGGGAGAGACCAGGATGCCGAAAAAGAGGTCTGGGGAATGACGTGGCGCATGGGGAATGAAAGACAAGAAACGGATGGACGCTGGGAGGCTGAGGGTGGCAGAAGGCAGTGCTTGCAAAATCAAAGTGAGGGACATGGTGAGAGGTTGATTTTTCCATTTTTAATATGCCAGAGTTCTGCAGCCTGGAGGCTGGGAGGCCCAGGGAGGAGGAAATGGAACAGAAGTGGTCAAAGAGCTGGAGACCTAGGCCCTGAGTGGCAGGTGGCGATGGTCTACGAGGTGCTGGGCCTCACCCTCTCTCAGGCAGGCCTGGTTGGGTGGACAAGGCCTGGAAGATGAGGCTGGGCTGCCAAGTCTCTGGGACCCTGGTGGTCCTTGAACTTTGCCAGGGGCTGAGTCCGTCTGAGAACCAGCGGTACCTCCTCCTGGCCCCAGTTGGCTAAACCAGGCTGAAGGCAGTATGAGGGCGTGGCTGGGCTCTCCCAGACCCCAGGCTCCACCAGGCCTGGCTGGGAAGAAATCCACCTTTCTGTGAAGCTGTCTCTGGGGCCCTGGGCTGGCAGGTGAATGGAACTCTGGCAGCTTCTCTGGTGGTGGCTCAGGGGGAGACCAGCCCAGGCCCTCGTCTGAGAATGAGAAAGTTCATCTGGGAATAAAGTTCTGTTTTAAAAAAACATTATATACACGGCTTCTGGACATCTCTGAAGACCAATAAAATACCATCCGGTTTCGACAAAATAAAATAAGGAGGAATAAAACCAAACACGATCAGAGGAATTGTTCCATGGCTAGAGGACCAGGCCTAGCACAGGCTTCCCACAGGAGAGCTGGGCCATGCACGCAGCGGCCACTCCACTCCCTCCTGCTGGCTTGCGTGGCAGGGGAGAGGTGAGAACGAGGCCTGTCTCCACCGAAGGGCACATTCAAGGTCCAGAGTCAAATCAAACCACAACAACCCGTGGCAGCAGCAGGAGGGGAAGGTTTGCGTTTGCCCACTCCCAGCCCAGGGAGGCTTGGCCGGCTGGGGGGGTGAGGCCCCTGAGCTGCAGGTGAGGTGGGGGGGCTGCGCAGTCCTCCTCACACGTGTCCTTTTATCTGTGGGAACCGCGTTTGCGCAGCTGTTACAGCGGAAGTCACCGGGGAGCTGCTGGGCTCGCCCTTGGCCCCTGCAGGGCCCAGCCCAGGCTAGTGCAGTGGGCTGTCGAACACCACGTCGGGCAGAATGGAGACTTTCAACTTCTTCTCAGGCCAGCTGTACTCTTTGGGAAGTTTGAACTGTGGAGGGAGCAAGCACAGAGCCAGAGCGCATGCGGTTAGCACCACTCCCTGCCTTCTGTCCCAACCACCCAAAGAGAGCCTGGGGCCGCACCCTGTCTCCCAGGTGCTGGGGCACAAATGGCTACCAGTTGCAAATGCTAGTCCCAGGTGGGAGGCTGGGGTTAAGCTGCGTGAGTTCGTGAGTTCGTGAGTTCGGTGACCCCTTCTTTCCCCTTGCCTTGCCAATAATTAACTGGGGTTGGAGGAGGCATGTTTTCTAACTCTTTCTTGACTCTGCTGACCTCCCTCCAGCTCACTTCCTTGGTTCTGCCTCCAGCCACAAGCATTTGAGGAATCTGCTCCCTGAGGCCCTGGGGCTGAGGGGTGGGGGGCCGGGGGGAGGGTGCAGATGCTACAGGGAAGTGGCTTGAGGTCTGGAACTCTGTGGTCCTATCCTGGCCATGGCTTTGCTTGCAGGGGCTGATGCAGAAGGACCCCAGAACCTGCCCTCTGTGGCCTTTGCCAAAGGGTCCAAAGGGAAGGAGGCCCTGGCTTGGCCTCGGTGGGAGGAGAGGAGCAAGACAAGGCTGGCCAGAGGGGATTTCTTGGGGCTGGTGCCTCCCCATCACACTCCCCTTTGTTCAAGCTCATCTGTTTCCCAAGGAGAGTGCAGGCTCTTTCTGCTCAGAGTCCTGTGTCTCAGGCTTCTGTCTGGAGTGTGGGACAGAGGCTGGTAGATTCGACTTCCTCTGGCACACAGCTGGTGTGCTCACTAGATGCTCACTGCCTTGAAAACAGGTCTGCCTTTTACGATTCCTACTGTCCCAGGGTTAGGTGAGAAGTCAGATCGGGCTAGAAAGGAAGGAAGGACAGGGCCCTAGGCCTGCCTAGAGCTGGGACTGGAAGTGGACAGGCCTGATACTTCCTGGCCGGCCCCCACTCCCTCCCTCTGATGGGGGACTTATCCAAGCCAAGACCAAAGTGGAGAGCGGGGCTGGGTGTGGGGACAGCCTCTGGACAGAGAAGAAGAAGAAGAAGAAGAAGAAAGTCATTTTTAGTGACCTACTTTCCTAAGCTCCCCCTGGCTCCTGTCCCTCCTGCCTGGACGGTCCCCCTCCTACCTCCTCAACACCCAAGCTCAAAGCAGCGGCCTGGCACACTACCGTCCCAGTGCGTCGCGGCCGGCCTCTCCGGAAGCACTTCTGGGCAGCTGGCTCTGGGCTGACTGAATAGAAGCCAGGCCTCAGGGACCAGTGACTCGCGGGGTTGATTGGCTTGCACGGACCAAGGACTTGGTGGCTCTGGAATACGTATCAGTGAGTTAACTTCTCAAGCCACATCCCAGAGGACAGAGGCGACCTCAGGGTCTGAGGAGCTGCCGTCCACCTGGAGATGTGGACAGGACAGGCTCATTCTGCGTGCTCTCCTCCACCGGGTGGGTGTTGGAGGCCACCGTGTCCCGGCTGATGTGGCCCAGGGAGCCCTGGCAGCTGGATGCTCCAGGCCTGGCTGAAAGCTAGCTCCTACATGGCCTCCCTCTGGCTTGAAAGGCTGGCCCCTGGGAGGTGAAGGAGCTCTTCCCCAAACACGCTTCCCGGCAGAAAGGGCTATGGAAGGGTCTGTCTCTGCCACAGGCAGGGAAGGGCCCAGAAGAGCTCTCCAGAGGCCTGGCGAGGTTGCTAATGTTCCACTAACCTATGGGGCATTGAGGCCAGGAAGGCTCAGATCCCACTTGGGTGCTGCTTAGGAGGAGGCCAGGGGGAGGGGAAGGGACTTTCCAGGATGAGGTAAGTCCCTGCAAATGAGGATGCCAGGAACAAGGAAGAAAAACAAAGGGGATTATGGGCTCCATTCCTGTACCCCACATGGGTAGCCAAGGAAGGCATAAGCACCCCCCTGGCCGGCCAGCTCCTCCAGCTGGAAGAGGCAGACCAAGAGGGGAGAGCTCATGGCTGGAGACTCGAGAAAGGAGGCAGGCTCCTGGGTGGCCTGAGGCGAGAGCAGGAGTCCCTTACTGCCCACCAGAACTCCCCAGTGGAATGTTCTCTGGCAGTGGGCGTGGGATTTCTGTTCAGAACCTGCCAGGCAACAGCAGGGGCTGGGGAAGAACTACCAGCCCATAGGCCCTGGCTGCCTCTTCAGTGAGGTTCTCAGGAGCCGCTAGTTCAGACAATTGTCTTTATGACAGCTGGCCTGAGAGGTGCGGGGGGCGGTGGCGGCTGGGGAACCAGAAACAAAGCTGTTTAACACCTACAGGGTCTCCTCTCCAGCCCTTCCCCACACCTTGGAGACTGACAGACCGAAAGACACACACGGGCTCCTGGAGACTGGAGGCCACTGTTAGAATGAAACAGGCTTACTTCCTCTGGAGAAGTCAAATCTTCCAAGTCCTCCAGCATTTTCTCTACAAACTCTTCAGTCAACAGAATCTGGGAAGAAGGCACAAGACAAGCATTTCTTATTATTTTTTAATACATGGTCTTTTTGCCAACTGCCAAGCCACAAATCCTTCCAGCGATGAAGAAGCGGTGAGCCTATTCTAGGGACAGAGGGCAGTGCTGGAAGCCTATCCCAGACCAGTGTTCTCCATGCCCCCCACCCCACCTGCCTGCAATCCCGAAGGGACCAGGGCAGGGAAGGAAGGGGGTCAGAGGATGATGGGGAAGCAAGGCGGGAATATCTGGAAAGAGAGCAGTGCTGGTCCCCTGTAGGGCTATGGGCCAGGGAAGTGTGGGCCTCCCGCATGCTGCAGTGCAGGAAAGAGGCAACGGAGAAGTGGGTGGCTGGGTGAGAGCAGTCACCAACATCCTCCGGGCCCCACCAGGCTCCCATGTTCCCCCTCATTCCCGACTTGGTAGGACAAAAGGAATCTGTTTGGATTTGGAATACAAGCCTTGTCTGGAATCTGGATGTGCCCCTGAAGGTACATCCAAGAATGTCTGAGCTGGAGAATTTGGAGACTGTGCACCGCTCTCTCTCATTTTACAGCAGAAAAGGGGCTCTCAGGTCCCGTTTCCATCTGTAGTCTCCACAGTTTCTCAAGCCGGAAGCTCCCAAACCCCTGTGCTGCTGACCCCATTCAGCCACTGAGTTCTTCACAACTTCCTCTGAGAAACCTCTTCTCCAGGTCACCTCTCAGTTGTCCCACTTCGCTGTTCTAGTCTGACGCCTTGTCACTTCCTGCTTTGAGGCCCGGGATGGCCTGACCCCACTGTTCAGTGAGCACAAGCCCCACCCTCACAGGCCTTCCTCAACCTGATGGGCCATCTTCCCAGCTGGCTCCTCTGCTCAGGCTGGCTCTGCAGAGTCAGGCCAAGCTCACACCAGGCCTGCACCACACCGGACCCAGGCTGAGGATGTCTCTCCTCTTCCCAATCCGACCCTTCCCTCCACTCTTCCTGTGCTGGCCCATGGAGCCTCCTGGCCTCGGCACCAGACCCTTCCAGAGCCCCAGGCTGTGGCCCCAGCTGCCTCTGCTTTGCCTCCTCCAGCAAACTTTGACTACCCTGGGTGAGGCACAGAGAAAGATGGAGAATGGGGTGAAGACCAAGGTGAGTGACTCCTCTGAGGGAAAACCCTCTAGAAGGATCCAGAAAGTACTCCTTAGGTTTCCCCTGGGAGTTGTCCACTCTCGTAAGTGGAGTCTACATATATCTGGAATATAGCCAGCTTGGGAGAGGAAGTGGAATGGCCTGGGAGAGCAGAAGAGCAACAAGTGGGGGTGGGGTTGCTGGGGACCACACAGGGTGGAGGACTCAGAAGGAAGTCGAAGGGGTGGAGGTGGGAGCAACGAATAAGAAGCCTGAGTGAGCCAACCTGAGCGCACATGTATCTTGTCTCCTTTAGTCTCCTTCCAGATGAGGAAACTGAGGTGCAGACAGGTTGTATAATGTGCCCTGTGTCACACGGGCTTGTGAGGAACTGAGAGAAGACCATATCCCAGTCCTATCTAGACTCTAAAGTAGCACCTCGCGTGTAGCTTCCACCTCCAGGTCTCTTCTCCTCACAGCCCTGATGCCTTTATTCACTCTTCCGCTCATCTGTCCACTGATCTACCCAATTCCGTAGCACTCCCCAGGTGCCTTGGCTGGGCCCGGCCCTGGGTGGTGCCCCCAGGGACACAGGCATGAAAGCCGTCCATGCTCTACCTGGACACGTACCCTCTCTTGGTTGACAGGGAGCCAAAGGACGTCTCCTTCCCAGGCTGCAAGCCCAGAGCTATTTTGCTGCAAGTCAGCAGCAAAATAACTCTGACTACTGGCCCCCATCTCACCACAGTTTTTTTTTTTTTTTTTTTTCTATTTCAGGAGCTCAGGCCTTCAGTGAGGACAGAGACAAGATTTAGACAGGCAAAGTCAGTCCAGGGAATGCCAACCTGAGGTGGCCCCTCCTACCCCCATGCTTCCTCCAAGTGCCCCAAAGTGGCACTGGGTGACCCTTCTTCCGGACTCCAGTGACTCTTGCCCCATCACACCCCAGTCTTCCACTGCCAGAGCCCTGGCTCCTCCTCTTACCCCAGGGATCCCCCTCCAACCCCCCACAGTCCCGTTTCCCTACCAGTTATCACCAGTCTGCTGGAGCAGTACAAAAGTCACATTCATATTTTTGGCATTTCCGGGGCTTGTTGCCATCTCTGCAAATGCTAGCACAAACACAAGCATACCTAAAACCCAATGATATGACAATGGCTCCAGTCTGGGCCAGGCCGCGCTGATTTCTAACCCACAAATAATTTGGAGGGAGGAACTTTCTGCCAGGAAGGTAAATAGGCCTGGGACTGGAGTGCTGGGACTGAGGTGGAGGGGAGGGTTCACAGGGACCATGACCACCCCATGAGACCCCTGAGCGCTGTTTTCCAGCAAGAGGCAAGATGACCCCACCAAGGCAGAGCTCAGTCCCAAGCCAGTTCCTCCGAAGGAGGTCTGCACTAGGTAGAGAGAGGGTGCCTTATGCCTTATGGCTGTGAGCAGAACTGCTACCAGTGCGTACCATCTGTGTGTGGACTTGTTTTATCCTCAGCTGGGGGAGGGGATGGCAAGACCAGGAAAGGGGACAAACCCTGGTTGCTCCTCAATTTCCACTTTTGGTGACTTGCTGGTTCCCGCTGGAAACTTCACATTATTTTAAAAGAATTAAACAGAGAAAATTATACACAATATCTGCATGATATTAAGGGTGACATTCCCTGCAAAGAAACACGCCAGACTGTCATAGCTCCAGGCATCTAATTTAATTTCCTTTGGGAGTTAAACCTTAGAAGCTTGGATTGAACAAACAGGCCCTGTTCTTTGTGTATTTCAGACCTGGAGCTGAGAATGTTAACAGATCTTATCAACAGGACACTGGAGATAGACAACTGTGACGGGGCAGCTCCTGGGCGCTCTCTCGCGCAACAGACGCGCCGTTGTGATGCAACTGTGGGAAAAGTCGGGGCAGTCTGGGGCTTGAGGCGCTGGAAGCTCACTGGGTCCCCAGGGGGCTGCCTGGCTCTGCCACAAATAATAACAGGATGGCTACGATGCCAGTAGTAACGGTGACACTACTTCCAACAGAAGCAGCAGGAGCCTTCCCCATGTGCTGGGCACTGGGCTAAGGGCTCGAGCCGTACCATTTCACTGAGCCCTCCCGGCGGACCTGCCGAGGAGGTAGCTATCACTTCCATTTTTCAGACGGCAGGTGGTGTGAGGAGACAAGGCTCCTGGACTTTAAAACAGTGATCTGACCTCACTGTGGCAGAGGATTTTCCTGGGGTTTGGGGTAAACACCCCAATTCTAGAAGCCTTGTATACTCAGGGCTAACTCTTCTCTCTCCTCTGATGGGGGTGGTGAAGGTGACTTTGGCTTCTACCAATGGCCTGGAAGACCAGTCATCCCAACTCCAACCAGCCACCCAACTCCTCAAGACAAACAATGCCTCTCAGCTTAAGAGCGCTGGAACCCTGAGCACCACAGACGCCCAGCTGCTCAAAAACCAAGCTGGCCAGTTGGAAAGGAAGGCAAACCATGCCCAAAGATGGTGTCCCAGTGGGAAGAGTGAGACAAATTTCCGGGCCAGCTTAGTGGATGCATACATAAGGCAACAGTTACTCCAGCCCAGAAAACAGCAATAGAAATAACAGTAATAATACGGAAAATGACAAAAGCACTCAGTAATGTCTGCATTTACCAAGAGCTGGGCATAAAACACTTCTGTTTGTGCACAAACAGTCCTTGGAGGGAGGAGGCTCTCCAGTGAGCAGCAAACTCCGCTGGGAAGCTTCTGACACTATGGAGATGCCATCCAAACCTTCCGAATGGGAGTACCCTGGCAAGGCCAAGTCATCTGCATTTCTGAGGCACCCAGCAGATCATGGGATGGGGAATACTCAGGCTCACACAGTGGGTGTGGGTTTGGGCACAGGCGTAACGGGGCTGAGTTGGGGGCAGCAGCTTTGCCATCATCTACTTGGCCAAGCAGGGGTACAATGGACCTCTGCTCTCCACCCCCAACCTCTACTCTTGGTCAGAGAGAAGGCTTGGAATCAGACCAGGAGCCTTCCCCAAGGTGCTCATACCCGGTGTCTCAGGAACAGCCTGGTTGGTTGGTGATGAGGGAGTGTTGGCAACAAGCTCCCAATTCCCCAGGCCCCAGCAAGTTCCAGAAGGAACCCAAAAAGTGATCTTTAGTGGTGCCTGCCCTGGGCAGGCCCTGCTGTGCAGTGGGCAGGAGCCCAGCTGCTGCAGATCTGATTCCAGCATCTGTGGTTGGTGCTATTTCTGAGTCTGCAAACAGCACTGACAATGCCCACTCCTTCCCTCCATACGACAATCCACACTTTGTCCAGGGCCCTGTTTGCTCTTCGTGTTGACATGTTGTTCTTGCTTCCCCACAAGTCTGCCTTTCCTTTTCCTTCTCTTTCCTTCTTTCAGAGGTGGAAATGTGTTGTTTGCAAGGTAGGGCCTTCCAAGGAGCTGCTCCAGCGCCCATGATGGCCAAGGAGGAGGCAGGACGAGGATGCAGTCTGGATCTGTGTCCCACCACCCCCCCCGACTCCAAATGGCCAGACGAAAGCCAGAAAACAGTTTGGAGACCACCCCCCCACCCCAGGCTTGGGGACAGAGGTGTGTGTGGCACATGCTCATTTCCTGTTCTTGGTGGATGGTGAGAAGTCAGCTTTGGTGGCTAGAAGCAGGCTCAGACTCCTCCTGCTCTGGTTGCTGCTATGGCTGGCGAGGGCACAGTGGGCCATCACAGTCTTCTCCCCAGACACAGCGGGGGCTTTTAAACCCTAACTAGGGGTACCCTCAGACAATGAGGTCCCATGACAGCCTAAGCAAAGGTCTCCAGGGAGAACAGGTTGTGGCCAGCTTCCCCAGTGGAAGGAGAAGCAGGAGAGCACTGAAGAGGAACTGCTCAGGGCCTGGGCCTAGGACTGCCAAGTGTCTTGCACACAACATCCAAATGGGTGGACGGGGACAGGAGAAGGCGGGGACGTGTCCAGAGGACAGTGGTGAGTCAGCCACTGGGCTAGGACGAGAGCCCAGAAGTGATTCCGAAACTTGGCCTGGAGTGGTGAGTCCACTCAGGACAGCAGCTGGGCATCTTCTCCAGAGCCTGAAGCCTCCCATCGGGGCTGGGTGGGGAAAGGCTGGGGGTGGAGGGCGCCACCTGGGTGAGCTGTCAGACACCACACAGCTGAGAAAGCATTGCAGAGCTTAGAAAAATAGTCTCATATTCGGGCGATGTGACCCTCACGTGACCTCTGGGGCCGATTTCTCCCACTTCAGATCAACCCTGGCTGGGGATGGAGGCACGACTCAGCTCTGGGCCGGGCTCCTGCTCAGAAGACTAACAGCTCAGTGTTGACAGACTCAAGGGAGAGAGGCTTGTTAAAGCTACTGGGATGTGGAATGCTGGGGGAAGGTGTGCAAGAGAGGACGCTGGCAGGCCTCCCCCAGGAGCTGAAGACCATCGTGTAAAGCTCCGGAGTTGGCTGGCAGGCTTTACCATCTCCACGAGGATGAAAATAGCAGATGGGAGGGCAGATGGAGTCAAAGTGTTGACCTCTGGAAACTGGGAAGCCTATAGAATTAGAGCAGGATTCCTGCCTCTCCAGCTCCTCCAGGAAGCAGGGAGTGTCCACTGAGCTTGCCCTGGGGTTGCAGCCGGCCCTGCCTTTCTGTGTGCTGGGGCCTGGGTTTCCCTGGGGCTGGAGAGAAGGGGGGAGGGGAGGAGCAGCACCAAGAGAAGGTGGGTGTGGAGTGGCCCCACTCCACACCCTCCAGTGAGGTCCCAGATTCCCTCACCTTCTGCCGTTTTCTCTCAGCCTCTCCTCTGTCACTCTTCTCTCATGCAGGGTGTCTCTGCCGTGCCTTTTCCCCAAGAGATAACAGGCCCAGGCTGGTAGCCAGAACAAGGTGCCAAGGCTAAGAGCGAGGGCTTCCAAAGCCGTTGAGGCTGATGTAAGAAAGTCATCCCAGCCCCTCCCCATTCAGCTGGGATCAACAGGGAGCGTTCAAGTAGCAGCCAAGCAAACATAAGTCTGGAGCTCTTCACGTTCTTGGGCCTGCTGTATTCAGCTCCTTCCTACTCCTCTGTTCCCCTCAGGCCTGGTACCCAGGGCCCAGGGAGACACCCTTGATCCTGGGAGTATAAGCAAGAGATTCCTGAGGGGGTGGAGGGGAGGTCAGTCCCCTCCATGTTGGGGGACTCCTGGGGGCCCGGGGCCCTTGTTGTTCCAGTGGAGTGGCCCCTCCTTGGTACGTCCAGGCCTCCAAGATGTCCTGCAGACTCCTGGGGGACAAGTAGCCCCAGAGGGAGCCTTAGAGGCCCACAAGTAATTACAAGCCCAGGTTCCCACAAGCTATAGGGAGCTGCCTCTGACCACAGTGGCAAGACCCTAAAGGGGAAGGCGGGCTGGCAGTCAGAAGCAGAAAGTGCTGAGTGCTTTGGGGGCAGGGAGGAGGGCTGCTCTGAGTGTTGGCTGAGGACTGGCTGGGGGCAGAGGCAGAGGGTTTCCCAGGGCTCCTTGGAAAGGGCCTGAGAAACCCCTCAGTGAGAGGGTGCATGCTTGGGGGAACGGGGCCCCAGCCAGCCTTCCTGGGAGCTCCCCTGTGAGCTGGCCCGTGGTGGACCACACTAATGAGCCCATAACACAGGCCTTTGATTAAGCAGCTCCCAGCACAGCAACTTTATTGAAACAGCCGAGGCCTGAGGCTGGTTCCCACCGCTTTGGTTCCCTGGGCAACAGCGCATGGGAGGGGCCCTGCCCAGGGCTTCAGGAGCCCGAGGGGCTGCCCAAGGGTGACAGGAGTGGGCCTGGGAGCACAACGCCAGTGGCCTGGGATAAGGGGCTCTGGGACTGGGGTTGGATTCAGAACTCTGGGGGCATGGAGGGACAACATGACATCTGCCGAGTCTTCTGGGGGCCAGGGCTCCTGGGCTTCTGAGAATGGAGATGGTGAACACCCCTGCCTCAGGGCGGGAAGGAATTCCAAGGATGGCAAGACTCCAGGGACAGGCTCAGAGGTGAAGATGTAAGATGTAATGGGGGAGGGGGGAGTTTCTTCTTGAGTTTGGGGAGACCCTGGTCCCTACTTTCCCAGGAACATGGGCCAGAATCTTCAGTACACATTTCTGTGTATCTGAGGACATGCTATCTGAGGACACTTCTGAGACCTGTGAGCATAGTCACCTATTAGGAATGATGACCTGGGAACTCTACTCTCAGGGGATGCTGGATTCTCCCGCTGGGTCCCCACTTCCCCCTTCTTTACCAACTCTCCCCAGGTAAGAGGCAGCCCTCCTCCTCTCCACAGAAGCAGCCTGGCCTTCCTGGGACATGGCTGGGGCGGGTGGGGAGGCCTTTTCCACTTGCGCAGGGCTAGTTTCGAATGCTATGCTTCAGAGATTTTGCTACAGTAACTACCAAGCCCACATGGACAGAAATCTAATGTTACCAAGTGGGACTTTTAAAATGTATTTATAACTTTATGGTTCAAAGTAATTTTGTTATGAAACAATGTAATAACAGTGGAAAAAGGCAAGATAATTTATGGAACACAATATTGCTAAAGCACTAGCTTTCTACCTCGCTTAGTCTGAGGAGTTTGGTTGGTGTCCTTTGTTTGCTGTTTGTTTTAATTAAGGGTTAGTATTTTGGGGGGGAGGGGGGAAGAGGCCTGAAGGAGGAGTAATTCAGCTGCAAGCTCGCTCTCTCTCTCTCTCTCTCTCACACACACACACACACACACACATTACCAGTAAGTACGTTTCACAGACCCCCCACACTAGGCTAAACCCACAAACCAGCAGAATTCCCTTCTCCTCTACTATAACCTCCCCTCTACCACACCACAAACAAGCACAGCCAATTTCTGGATTAGGGTCAGATCCCCTTTCTTGATAACTCCTGAGAGAGAGAAGGTAGAGTGCTTTCCTCTCATACCCCCAACAAACAAAGAAGAAAGGATGTCATTCCCCTAATATGTCTGGGAGCACGCCGGACCAGCCAAATCCCCATTAGAGCCCTGGGACAGCGTGGGGGCTGGGGAGGAGGCCCATGGCTCTCAGGCCCCAGCACCCTGCCTGGCAGCAGCTCTGGAGCCGTGCTCCAGCCAGAAGAGCCAAGGAAGGACAAAGTGTTCTGGACAAGCCAGCAGGTTTCTGTGCCGAAAAGCTGGGTTTCCATTAGGAGGAATAGGAGAGCCATTAGATGCAGGGAGTGGGGAGGCTCTGTCTGCTGAGGCCTGCCCATCCCAGCCCTAATCCGGGCCCACACACCCATTTTCTAGGAATTCTGGTGGGATTTCCACAGAGCCACTTGAGACTGGCTTTCATCCTTCCTCCTCTCCCATTTCACCGTCAGGTGTCCTGGCCTTTGGTTCACCCAGGGTGCAGAAAGTCTCACATCTTTCAAATCTGGATTTCCCTGGCAAACCAATGGCCAGGGCCTAGACCATTATCCCTGGTGTCTCGGGTGATGGGGTGGGGGTTGGCCAGGAAGTGCTCCTAGAGCCAATGGGACAGGCAGCAGCAGCCACACTCCACACGGCTTCCCACTACCAGCCCCTCTGGAAGGGAGCCACCGAGAGCTGCCAAGGGAGGAGAGGGAGGAGGCGGGTGCGGGAAGAGCCCACGGAAAGAAGGTAGGGAGAAGAAAATGAGCCTTCTCACTTGTAACCAGGGTCCATGGGCTGCGTAAGGGTGCTCCTCAGTGGCAAAGGCGCCTTCCACTCCCGTGGAAACGAATGTGATGGCCATGTCACCTGTGATACTTTTATATGTAAAGTGCCGTCCATGCAGGAGCCTGCCCCTGGGGGTGGGAACACAGAGACTGTGAGCAGCAGGCCTGGCCAAGGGACAGCGTGTCTGGCAAATGCCCTCCTGCCTGCCCACCTGCCCACCAACAGGGGCCTGTAACTGGACATGCTCACTTCAGCACCTTCCCAGAGAAGCCTCGCCGGAGTTCACTACTGCCCCTGCTCCGAAGCGCTCAAGGCCAGCAGAGACATCAGATCAGCATTCAGGGGGCCTTTGGGAGGAGCGGAGGACACCTCCTGTGTCCCGGTGAGGAAACTGAGGCCAGAGAGGGCAGTTAGCAATGGGCACAAGGTCACCCTCACAACTAAAAGTGGGGTCATATCCCCTCTGTTTTGAGGGCAGCGGTGAAGTAGCATCTAAACAAATTCACCAAGCCCCTGGGAGGACGGCATAGTGCCTTCCCAGCACAACCCCTGTGTCCGCGCCAGTCTTCCACCTGCTCATGGGCTCTCTCACAAGGTCAAAATGGATAGCTCCAAGGCCACAAGCCCACCTCAAGACAGACAAATAAATAATAAAAATAGCAGTAGCAGTAATAATAGTAATAGTAATAGTAATAAAGGCTGATGCCAAATGGGGACACTCTGAGGGAGCCAAAAGAAGTGACTGTTAATCCCCAGTCTGGAAATACACCTGGGCGAAGGGCAGGCAGGGACAACCTGTGAGGCAGAGATGCACGTCAGCAAAGGAAGCCCAGCCTGCCCTTGGCTTTCCCAGGCTGCCTCAGATTAACCCTTCACCAGTCAAATGGTCCTGAGCTTGAGCCAGAGAGGGAGCTGGGGAGGAGATGGCTGGGGTCCTGGTGAGGGGGCCTTCCCTGCTTCCATTCATTCTGACCACTTACTATCTTTGCCCTGCTGCCCAGGGTGCCTGGCCAGTGCTGGTTAGCATCCAAACTCCTTCCTCAGGCTCTGAGGACCATGGGGAGGGACCGAACCAGGGCAACCCCCTTCTTCCTTGTCACTGTCATCTGGGTTTAGAGTTATTCTGGTCACCTCCCTGCTATAAAAGTGAGGGTGGAAACCCCAACGGCTCTGCAAGAAGCCAACGGAGCCGACTCGGCCCAGGGCAGCGTCCCCAAGCAGAGTGGGAATTCTGGCCACAGGGCTAGGATTCTGGCACTGCAGCCAGCAGCAGAAAGGACACAGCTGGGCTTCTCGGTCCCTCCAGGAGTCTGTTGTGCTGGCCATGGAGTTTGGAGAATGGAGTGTTTTGCACGGGAAAAGCAACGAGTAAAGAAAATAAGAGTCCAACCCACCAGAGCTGCTGCCCTGCCCCCCAGTGTGACCGACTCCAGCCTTGTGGGATGGCGGGGGCATCCAAGTTTGTCCGCTCTCCTAAGGGAGCGGCACCAAGGTCACCTCTCTGGACACACAGTGTTCCTCAGCTCAGTGGGGGCTATAGGCTGGCTCGAATCCACAGGATCCCCCCACAGGCCTAAGACAGAACTTCGTGACAGGCTCTCCTCTGGGGGTGGGGGGCAGACTCCACCCAGGTGTGGGGGAGAAGGCAAGCAGAGGCCTGCGGCTCCCTGAGGACAAGCTGTGTGCTGTGGGGCTCACCTGAGGCAGAGGGGAATGAGAGCCCCTGACTCCTGGTTGAATTTCAGATGCACACTCTCGAGCTGTCGTGTGCGGATCAGCTCGTGGGGAACGATGGCCGTGGAGCTGTCGCTTTCCAGGCTGTCTTTGCGGCTCCTGCAAGGCAAGCAGAGGAAGAGGTTCAGCACAAGATCAACACCATGGGGAGGAGCAAGATGGGAATCTATCAGGCTGAGCTCCTGAATAACAACAGTGATGGTGATGGAGGACAGTGACAACAGCAGTCACCGTCTGCTGTGTGCTTGCCGAACGCCAGCTGCTGTGCAAAGCTCTTCTCATGGACCACTCCTCTCCACAGCCCCATGAGGTAGGTACTACTGTTACATCCCTTTTATGGATAGGAATTGGGGATCAGAGAGGTTAAGTGACTTTCCCAGGTCACCCTGTGGGGAGTATGGAGCTAGGATCTGGTTGCAGTTAGATCGGGTGCTAAAGCCTCATCTTTGGCCAACACACTACATGAAAGCTTATGTCACAGTGGCTTGGTCTTCCCTACACAACAGCAAGAGCATCATAGAGCCCTTCTTCCCCTGCCCAGGAGCCCTGGTTCCCAAGTTCCTCAAAGCTGGAGTGCTAGAGTAGCAGGAGGTGCAGCTCCAAGAGCTTCCTTCCAGCTGACCCTGAAAAGGCTGTGACTTTCCACAGGTTCCGAGCAGGCACGATCCCGCTAATGGCCAGGAGCTGCAGTGACATACACAGCCTCCATCTGACCAGGACATGATACAATCCTCAGGGAGCGGGTGGAAACCAGACTCTCGGGAGTCAGACTAGTGGGCCCGGCTGGGCAGCAGAACCAGGCCACCATCCTGCTGGGTTTTGAGGCCCCAGGAGCCGTGTACCAGATTCCTCCCGACTATGGCCTTGGCCACAATGTGCTGTCACTGCTGCCTCATGCTCCCTCCTGTCCTGCTTCCCACCAACAGCTCATCCCACAACTGGGCCATCGGGTCCCTTTGCAATCTAAGATAGGCTCTTTCAAACTCAGCTGCCCCCACTGACAGCCTCTCAAATCAGCCTCAGCCGGAAATGAGTGTTACCCACTGATCCTATTCAAAAGGCCGGATCCTGGTTTGGGCTGTGAATCTCAGAACAATTCCCCAAATGTCCATCAAAATACTGGACGAGAAGCTCTAGTTATTTATCATTCAAGGGGCAGGAGCCATCCAGGATGTCTAGGCCCACAGTCAGCCAGCCAATGAGGGGCAGGCCCAACCCCCTCACATGCTGGGGGAGCTGAGCACTGGGGCCTGTGGCTAAGGGAGGCACTCCATCAGGCAGAGAACCTCCCTGGAGGGAGAGTGTGAGGTCAGCAGGCAAAAGGATGGTGGGTGGCATCAGACAGCCCAGGGCCCTCCCAAGGCAGTAGTTTATAAAAGCCCCTGAGCTAATGGGGACCATTCCCACAGCTGTGTGGATCTAGCCCCAGATATAACGGCTCTTTCACAAAGTAGGCTCTTCCTCTGGTTTGCCAAAGCGAATTCTTTTTTTTTTTTTTTTTTAAAGATTTATTTATTTATTTATTTGACAGAGAGAAATCACAAGTAGTCGGAGAGGCAGGCAGAGAGAGAGAGAGAGGGAAGCAGGCTCCCCGCTGAGCAGAGAGCCCGATGCGGGACTCGATCCCAGGACCCTGAGATCATGACCCGAGCCGAAGGCAGCGGCTTAACCCACTGAGCCACCCAGGCGCCCGCCAAAGCGAATTCTGAAACTGCCCTGGCTTCTCCTTTGACAAACCCTTTCACAAGACCTGAGAAGGAGACCAATGCTATGGCCCAGACGGTCATGGAAGTTCAAGACTGCAAGGAAACTCTGAGGTGGTTTAGTCTACTTCTTCCTTTTGCAAAAGAGAGACCGTAACGACTCCAAGGCCACAGAGGCGGTTTGTGGCAGGCCAGCATGGGAGCCCTGGGACCTCGGACTAGACCTCTTTCCCTCACACGCCGGCTGCTACGTCTCCCTTCTGAGGAGGACAACACCCACCATCATCTCTCCGTGGGGGCCCTCAGGGCCCAGGCAAGAGCAGAACTCAAAAGAGTTCTGAGTTCTACTCTTCTCCAGAGCAAGGAGCCCACACACTCTCTGGCTGAGTCCCAAGCATGTTCTATGATCAATCCTTCTCTCACAGATGAGAAAATGGAGGCTCTGAGAGGTGAGGTGACAAGACTGAGCTCACAGTGAGTTTAAGGGGAAGAGCCAGGGTGTGATTCTCAAGTTGCCTCCCCGTGCCATCTCCGACCACTGGCCCCGCACACAGACCTACCACCATGTGCCCGAAAGGGGCCGAAGCCTGGCTGCCGGGCGGGGCCTCGGAGCCCGTGGGGCCCACGGGAGGATCAGGATCGCTGCTTCTCTGGCACAAGCAAAAATGCTGATGAATAGCAACTGGGGTGGGGGCAGGGGGCTGGGAGAGAAGAATCAACAGCACACAGGGCTAGAGACATCTCACGCTGGAGGGAAAAATAAATTGTTGAAAGTCAGCTAAAGTCACCTTGGTAACTGCTACAACACACTCACCCAGAACGAGGACATCAAACCCAACTGCAAACAGCTTTAAAGAAATGGAAAAGAACTTAATCATCTGAAGAATTAATGTGACAAGTGCCCACATTTACACCTCCCACCAACCTTCAATCATTTGAAAACGTACTTTAATCTTTTAAGAGAAAAAAAAATTGCAAAATGCTAGATCTGCAATCCTGGAGCTTGGGTATTTCCGGCATGCTGCTTCAATGGAAACCCGGCCGTTCCACACACACACACACACACACACACACACACACAGGAGCCCAGCTTTCTGCTGATTTGTTTTTTCTGGACATCGATGCAGTAGCATGAATTATTTGTGTGGGCTGGGCGAGGTATTAAATCTGCAGCCGACACAGGTTTGCAATGTTTTGCATGGTTGTCAGCTTAATCTTAGTCATAAAAAAATAAGTACTGTGCTCGCCAGCATGGCCTAATTTTTCAGTTGGGCTGTTTTCTCTCTGAGTTCCCAGTGGAGGAGAAGGCAGAGCTTCAGGGGGCTGGGAAGGGAGAAGGGCTCCCAGGGAAGCACACCCTACACCCCCTGGGGACTGCTAGGGATATGGGCCCAGGGGAGGGAGGATGAGTCACCGCTCCAGGTGGCAGAATGGCTAACACATAGGTTCTGGGTTCGACTTTTCACTCCTGAGCTCCTGCTCAGGCAAATGACTTACCCACTCTCTAAGCGTCAGTATCCTCTTGATGGGGAAAGATAATAATACCCTTTCGTTATAAGGATTAAATAAGATGACCCACAGGAAGTATTTAATGGTGCCTGGGGATGTAGTAGGTGTTCAAAATACATCTGGAATGCATTAACAGGATGTCAGGTGACTGTCTCTAGAAATCTGTCTGCTCTTCCTATAAGAACGCTGATAGCTTAGGAACACCTTAGTGGGCTCAGTGGCTAAAGCCTCTGCCTTCAGCTCAGGTCATAGTCCCAGGGTCCTGGGATCAAGCCCTGTATTGGGCTCTCTGCTCAGCAGGGAGCCTGCTTCCTCCTCTCTCTCTGCCTGCTTCTATGCCTACTTGTGATCTCTGTCTGTCAAATAAATAAATAAAATATAATAAAATAAAAGAATGCTGATAGCTTAATAGGGAATTATCTGCCTTTACCAACTGCCTCTGGCCAAGTCAGTCCCCACTTCTGAGTCTTTGCCCTGAGCTCGGGAGACAGGACTTCTGAGATGGGGCTTGAAGGACTCCTGACTCCTTGAACAGATCCTAAGGGCCCTGGTGAACCACTGGGCCTCTGGGAAGGCACCTCTACAGGCCAACAAAAACCCGTGAGGCTTTTGTTCTGCTGAGGGAGGTGCTGCAGGGCCGTCTTCCCTCTTCAGAGCACAGTGGTCTTCCTGCAATTCTCATCTTCCGAACCTCAGGCTGCCCAGAAGTGTTTTAATCCCTCCTCCCGTGACAGCTTTTCAAATCCCCGAGGCTGCTCTCACAGACCACCACCAGTTTCTCATTTCCAGTATTTGTGGCTCCAAATTTGAACTATATTCTTGAGACACGGTTCTGAAATCTTCTAGCCATCCAAGTCACGTGCGCTTGCATTTACTCTAGCTTGTCAAAGCCAGAGCGTCACGTCCAGAAGCCAATGTCGCATGTGGAAATAAATCCAGCATGTGGTCTAACCAGTGTAGATCAAAGAGGAACTATGAGCTTTCTTATTTGGGAAACTTTATTTCTATTAAAACTGTCATCAAATCATCTATTCTTTGAAACCCCGTCATACTACCAGCTCTTACAGCACACCCTCCGCCAACCGCAGCTCCCTTAGGCTCTCTCCCACGGCCTGTGCTTGGACTTCTTCTCCCCATCTTGTATGTGCTGGGGATTAGCTGGTGCTAAGAGGCCAACTCGGCATTTCCTGGCTACTGTTTCAGGCGCTCCAGGTATTTCTGAAAGCTGACTCTGGCATCCTTCATACCGGCGTTCCCCCCCGACTTTCCATCCCGGACAGAAGTGTTAAGCTCACCATCAATGTCCTCATCGCAGGCTCTGATTAAACTGTGAACAGGGTAGGGCCAAGCAGACAGGCTGACAGACTGACATCATTGCTCTTTGGGTATGTTCATCCAACCAATTACAAATCAACCCGACCAGCCCATCACCAAGCCCCTTCGCCTTCCTGGATGCGCTGTGGACATTTCTCTGTCTTGCCAACAGTGATGTCAGAAGACATTCTGAAAATGTCTTGCTGAACCCCAAAGAAGGTCTATAGCACTTCCTTTGTCTACCACGTTGAAATAGGTAACTGTTTCTTCTTTGTTTTTTAAGGTGAATTTTTAAAAAAAGTTTTCATTTATTCATTTACATAACCGCTACACCCAATGTGGGACTCGAACTCACAGTCCAAGATTAAAAGTCCCAGGCCCTTCCAACTAAGCCAGCTAGGCAACCTGGTAACTATTTCTAAAAATAGATGAGAATGGTCTGGCAGGTCTGACTCTTCATGAATCCACACTGACTCTCAGGGCTCGCTGTTCCTCTTCAAAGAGCATTCAAGCCTACCTATTGAATAGTCTAGTCCAGAATTTTCCCTGAGAGTTGACACTATGCGCACTAGTTTGGAGAGTGAGAGATGCTTTTTGCATTTTGAAACTTCAGAGTGCTTTCAGTCTGCCAACACCTCTCTCTTACTCCCTTGAAGATTACGGACACAGCTTCATAAATCTCATTTGCCAATTCGCCCAGTGTTCTGGGGCACAAGACATATGGGCCAGGAAGCCTGAAATCACGGCTTCAGTCTTCTCGTGGATGCCTAGATGACTCTAACTACTCTGATAACCATTCTTTTTGAAATGGAAGCATAACAGAACTTGGGTAAATCCTGCTTTCTCTCTGCCATTGATTAAAGTTACTCTGTCCAAACAATAGGGCCTACACTTCCTTCTTCTGGTTGTTTCAAACAGAAGTATAAAAAAATAAAGTCCTTTTTGCTAGTCATAGCACTTTTTTGCAAAAGACTCAGTTCTTCTTGAGTTTCAGCTTTTCTTGACACTGTTCCTTAATAATCTGTGCTGGTAATACATACTTCTCCTTCCATATTTTGTTCAAATTCTTCAAGAAATCTGAGTTATGTAAAGGATTCTCTACATACCTATCCTGGTCCCTGGAGGTATAACACATCGTTCTAGTTTCTAGGGGACTGGTCACAATATGTTGTTAAGAGGTGCCGGGCGCCTGGGTGTGTTAAGCCTCGGCCTTCTTGCTCAGGTCATGATCTCAGGGTCCTGGGATTGAGGCCCGCATCGGGCTCTCTGCTCAGCAGGGAGCCTGCTTCCTCCTCTCTCTCTGCCTGCCTCTCTGCCTGCTTGTGATCTCTCTTTGTCAAATAAATAAATAAAATCTTTAAAAAAAAAAGAGGTGCCTTTTACTGAATGCAGACTCTGGGCCCAGCTTCTCGGCTAAACCCTTTCAGTACTCTGCTTCCTTTCTTTCATTTTTGTGGCTACTCCTTCAAGAGGTATTACTTTCCCCATTTTATAGATGAAGAAACTGAAACTCAGAGACTTAAATAACTAGCCCAAAGTTACACAGTGAACGAATAAAGGACTGAGACGAAATCCCCAGGTCTTCCTGACGCCAAACTAAAACAACCACAATGTTTCTCCTTAAGAACCTCCCAACCCTCTGAGTGGGCTTTCCTTCTGGGGTTTCAAGGCTATGAAGACACACTGATTTTTTTTTTTTTTCCCTGAATTCTTAAAAACAAAACAAAACAAAACAAAACAGAGGCTTCCTAGAAGTCAAGGCAGGACTTCCCAAAGGGTATTTGATGGAATTTTAATTTAAGGGAAGCTTCTAGAAAGGCAGATGGGGCAAGGGCTGGATGTAACACACTGTGTCTCAGATGAAAGACTAAAATGTTGGCATTTTGAGGACTGAGGAGGACAGGAGAGGCCAAACTAGCAGTTTCATTCTATGTGAGCCAGCACCTTCCAATCTTAGCCAAAGAACCACCTTTTCCCTTAACACCCAATGAAACCCCCTTAAAGCCTGCGGGGACCCTCCATCTGGAGATGACAGGGCACAGGGTTTTCCTTCCTGATCTCACTCTGCCCAAGGTGCTTTCTTCTAGCACCCTGCCACTTCCACTCCATGTCCAGTCTGCCTCCATGGCTGGATAAGTGCCCCTTGTTGGCCCCTTTATGCCCAAACAGAAGCTCTCAGGAGGCCTGTCAGGTGGTTACAGCTGCTAATCCTCAGCTCCTCACTCAGTGCCAGGGCAGGGGAAGCATCTCTGCATGACCCGGGTGGCCTGGGTGCTAATTCTGTGATTTCCAGTCGGAGCTGGTTATTCTCTCCTTTCACTGGGTGGGCTGAGCTGTAACCGCTCCTACGACATCACTTCTTGGACTTTGATTAACAATTCTTTTTAAAGTTTAAAGAGTCACAGGGTCTTCTGACCCTGCTCTTCAGAGACAACCACTCTCATCTCTGTTAGTGGACTCTTTTGGTATTTTCTCCAGACTGACTGACTTCCTTCCTTCCTTCCTAAGATTTATTTGTCAGAGAGTGAGCGAGCACAAGCAGGGGGAGTGGCAGGCAAAGGGAGAAGCAGGCTCTCCATTGAGTAGGGGGCCCAATGTGGGGCTCAATCCTGGGACCTTGGGATCATGACCTGAGCTGAAGGCAGACGCTTAACCCACTGAGCCACCCAGGTGCCCCTCCAGACTTCTAACATGCTTCACTTCGACTACCCCATTTCCCCCTCTCTGGCTTCACCTACTGACTCCCTACAAAGGAATATGAGGTCTTAACTCGTGTCTGTCCCACCCACCCACCCTCCTCTTCCCAGGAGAACGGCATCCCAAGTTTGTCTGGATCAGCATCAAGTGTCTACACTATTGTATGAAACCAGTGGTATCTACAACTGAGGCATGTACTATACTATCATGTATACTTTCAGAAAATTATACTTTACTTTTCTGGCACAGTTTTCTATTTTCCTTGGGTTTAATAACAGTCTTGGATTTCTACGTGTTTAGCCCTAATTCAATCCTAAACTAACTACAATGGTCTACAGATTTCCCCAAGATACTGAAATTCATCAGGGATTTATCAATTTTATCTTTTTCCAAGCCCTCCCTTCAGAGACCCGTCTGAACTGGCTGCCTTCTATTCTTGCTGCTTGCCACATCACCTGGTGATTCCCCTGACCCCTTTCCCATGCTGGACCCCATTTCCTGTCCCCTGCGTATCTTCCTCACTCACTCTGGTGGAGTATATCCTCCAACAGATTTCACTGTATTTGGGGACATGCTTTTCTTAGCCAAACAGTGCCCACGGACCTGCCACCCTCATGGGTTTCGAGGCAAACTGAAACACCAGCTCTCCTCTGTACAGTGGTGTGCAAACTTCCAGGGCCTACTTTCCAGTTATCCTTTCCTACGGATTGGCACGAAGCCCCTCCACATGTATCCTCTTTCACAGGCAGTCACCAGTGGTGGAGAGGGCTGGATCAAACAGTCCAAGGTTCGAATCCTGACCCTGACGCTTATTCCCAGCTTACTGACCGGAGGTAAGTCGTATCATCTGTCTAAGCCTCTGTGTTCTGATTTGTAAAATGGGGACAACAGCAGCTCACACCACAGAGCCCAGCATGTTGCAATCCTCAATAAAAATGGCCTGCTCAGCCGTGAGACCCTGTCTGGCCTAGGAGTCTTCCTAAAGTGGGAACAGTGAGGAGTGGTTTATGGGATGGCTTAGATGCACACCTCGGTAATTCAGGAATCGATCTAAATCTTTCCCTTTATTTCTTCTTTACCACCTGTCTATGTAACACATTCTATATTTACACTTCCCACTGCATAAGGTGACTTTTTACATATCCTAAAACACTCTCTCCTTCCAGTGTCAAGATAGATTCCTGATTTTCTAGCACTGTATGGTTTATAGTACACAGCCCCGTTCGCTCTGCCCACATTTTACAGACTGACAGAACTGTGTGCATGTTTCCTCACCACCTGGGGCTCTTTAGGTTGAAAAGCCTTCATTTTTCTATCTTAGCCCAAGGGTATTTATTGGTCATGTTCTATCAATGGCAGCAGGCATGGAGAGGAAAGGAGCTGGACCACCAAGACTCCTTTCAGCCATAGTCCCAGTCCTGTGACAGGGGTTACATCTGCACTGACCACACGACTTGGGGCCTCCTCTTTAGGGATGCCTGGGAGCAGGAACCAGGGCACCAGGGTTGGCAACTGCTCAACAGCAACCTGGGTTTGACCTGCTGAGCCAGCCCAACCTCTGGCTTCTGCCTCTTGGCTGGGAGATTATTCCTTTTGCTTTCAGATTGCTGACAAAAGCTCTGAACTTTGCAGAGAAAAAACCACTTGAAGGTCCCCCTTCGGGGCAGGATTGGGATGGGGTAGAGGTGTGGGATGGGGGTCAAGCCCCAGGTGCACAACTACTCCTAAACACAAGGTTGTAACCTGGTAAACACCCACAAGCGAAGAATACATACAGTAATTTTGTTGATAGCGCCCTGAAGACGGGCTGTGAGGATGGACAGTGGGGCAGCACGTGGCCAGGGACAAGAGAAGGAGTGAAACTGGCAAGATGATGAGAGGGCGCCTTCGTCAACCAGAGGAGTTAACTCCGGCCCTAGCCCAGCCCTCTGCCTTGGGTGGGAGATGAGGAGGCCGGCTTTCCTGAGTGAGCCCACTCTCCCCAGAGCACTTGGCTTTCTGTTTTCTGAGACACTGAGTCATTTCCTCTCTCCAGTTCTCACCTTTGAGCCTTCCTTTTCCCTTCCCTGGAGAAGTGACTCACTGCTCAAGTGTTAGGTGACACTGAGGATCAAAGATGGGCGATAAAAACGCTTCTGACTGTGTGACTCTGAAGAAGGGGGCTGCCCTGTGGACTGAGGATTCAACACGCTGGCCATGAACCCTAAGGCTATGGTTTAAACCGTGGCCTCAGCTCCATCTCTCTGGGGAAGTGGAGCAGAGAAAGGAGTTCAAGCGGAAATGTACCTGTGCCCGGTTTACTGTGACGCGCCTCATTCTGCCCTTTCCATTGTGTTCTCTGTGAGAAAGGCACCCAAAGGCAGGTGCTCAGTGGGACATGTATGAATCCTAGAGGCCTGGGCCCTTCCTCCTGTTAGCCCTGTGGGACCCGGCCGGGGCCCTGAGAGCACAACTATCTCCTTCTGGATCTTCTCTTCATGAAAACAATGTACTTCCCCAGCGTGGGAGTGGTGAGGGAAGCTGGTGTGACAGGTGCAGGCTCTGGGCTGGCCATGGCCTGATGCGCTAGAAACTTGGAGCAGGGTCACCCCTGATTGCCCTGTGTGCGAGCCGTGAGTGCCAGCGGCCCAGCTGTCTTCCCAGATGGAAACTCACCTCCCTTCACTCAGTTCACTGGGTGCAATCTAGATATTTTCTTCCTCTAATTAAGAAGGGCCTCACAGGGTGAGTGAAAGAAAACACAGGTTTCTCTAAAGGATGACTCCCTGGCCAGGTTATAAGCTATTCAAGATGGGAGCAGAGGCAGCAAAGTCACCCCATCCAAAAGGCAAACAGATGGGAGCAGAGACACTCCTAAAAGTGGAGAGAAATATATGTGCAAGCATGTGTGTGTGTTGGGGGGGGGGGGTTATGTGGTAGAGAAAGTCACAACCAGGGAATTCAAACTATAAAACCTTAATTCTTCAGGAAATTAAGGCAAAAAGGCAAAAAACAAAATAAAACAAAACAAAGAAACAAACAAACCAAAAAAAAAAAAAAAAACAAAAAAAAAACCCGCCTTAAAAGCTGCTGGCATGATTCCCATGAAGACTGAGAAACTTGGCTCAGAAATGATGGTTAGTTTGCTTTTTAAAGGTGTCTCAACTCCAAAGCACTTTTCTCACAGTTGGGGACCTTACCCTGCCAACACGCCTGCGCACACGCACTCACGAGCGCTGCCCCTCTCTGGGAGGCTGTGTGGCTCAGAGACCTTCGTAAAAGTCCTCCAGCCTCAGGCAGGGAGACCCCGGCAGAGTGAGAAGGAAGGCCTGGATCACTGCCTCAGGTCCCCGGCTTCGGAGCAGAAGCTGATGGAAATGCAAAATCCCCACCCAATATACCTGACCACAGGCATCCCCCAAGTCCCAAAGCCAAAGTCTGTAGAACAGTCCAGTTGACATCAGACAGAGAAGATGTCCGGGGCCTTTCCCTTCTCAGGTCCCTACCGATGTTGGCAGGCACAGTCTCAAGCCATGCTGTCCTCAGTGACAGAAAGGAGTGGCTTCCCATACTTCCCAAACTCACCTGGGCAGGCAGTGGGAAGGGAGGTGCCAGCAAGCTGAAGGAGGCTTTTCTCAATGGATCATCTTGGGAAAAGCCAGATAAAAATTTCATGGCTGGAATGCAAGGGTTGTGAAACTCTGAAAGAAGCCCCCAAAAGGGCCAAGGACTCTCCTTCTGGGAAGGCAGTGGGAGGAGGACTAGCGAGGGCAAGTGGAGAGGAGCGGGTTACCCAGAGGGGCCTGCCTTTCTGGGAAGCAGGAAGTGAGGCCTCAAGAAAGAAAGAAAGAAAGAAATCCCCTAGCCCTGACGTGGGGACAGAAATAGGGTTGTTTTGTTTCTGAACATGAAGAAAACAAGGCTTTGTGTCAGAAAGGAATTCTGGTATAAATGAGCCAATTATGATACAGCTCGTTATCTCTGGGATTTGGAAGCACCAACGCTGACCCCATGTCTTCCCTAGAGTTAAATCTGCATCGTAAGCTTCTACCATGGGGCTTAGTCTTGTTTTCAGTGTCACGTGAAAGGTTCCTATTCCTACACCAACTGGAGGGATGAGGTCCACCAATGAGATCACTACCACCTCAGAGACATAGCCTTGTGTGTCCCTCATGGGGTCCCTGAGAATGGGGTAAGAAAGGTCACACTAGGTAAGACTGGCCTCTCTATACTTCAGTCTCCTCATCTGTAAAAGGGGACAGTAAGATTATCTACTTCCCAGAGTGATTGTGAGAATGAATGAAGGTCATGCGGTGTAAAGCACTTGGAATGTTACTTGGCACATGGTCGTCACCATGTAAGTGTTAGCTACTAGCGGGTTATGAAAACAGCAAGTGCTTGACCCCTGCCCCTGGCCCCTGCAAGTAGGCCACAGCCCAGCTGCTAATGCCCCAGCCCCATCGGCCCTTCCGAACCACAGCTTCCTCAGACCATTCCCAGAGCCATGTGGAACCAGCGTGCCCCAGCCGAGAAAGCCTGACTGAAGGAAGCTCAGACGCACACACAGGAAGGCCCACGCTGGCTGCTCCCCCACAGGGAGAGGAACAAACATTGGTGCCAGCACATTTGGGGTTGGCTTTCTCAGTCGCAGTCCATGTGGTTTATCTGAAACGGGGTCAGGTCCCAGAGTGGGCAGCACAGATATTACAATCGTGCTTGCTGATCTAAACGGAGTCTGTCATCATCGATCATGAGATAACCTCAAGCTAGAGCCGTGAGACACTTTGTGGGGTGTGCTGGAAAAGGATCTTGGCAAAGCAAGAGGAACCACTTCTCAACCAATGGCTAACAAATTGATAACTAGCTCTGAGAACCTCAGAGAGACATTCTGATTCCCTCCGGACTGCAGATTCAGCACTGTGGGTACCTGACTGGTCACTGGAGCTGCAGGAAGTGACCTATTTGTAGCTCATCTATTTGTAGCTCAGTCACCTCAGGCCAAAGGTGGAGGCTGTAGCTCTTACCTGGTGTCTACAGACAGCCCTCGGACCAGACCCAGCGCCCCTCTCACCGTCAGGGCTGGGCTGAGTCTGGGCTGTACATATGCATCCAGAAGCCTGAGCCCTGAGGCCCCTTCCCCCTCAAGTGCAGCAGCTGAACGCCTGCCTGGGATGAAGAGTGAGATCTCAGGCCTGCTCCACATATACAGGAGCAGCCAGTGGGGTGTGTCTCTGCAGGAGCCCCTGCCCTTCTGCCTGGAAACCTGGACCTCCCAGAGGTGACAGGGCCATCTGAACTGAGACCGTTTACAAGTCATAGGTGATAGACTGGAGCCTTTAAGCCTTCAAGTACCTCCCAGATTCCCCACCAGTGCCAAAGGGGCCTAGAGGGTGAAGCCAAGCTCAGGGCATGGGAAGGAGCATGGCCCCAGGACAGGGTCCAGAGTCCCAGGTGGAGAGCTTCCAGATGCCCCACGCCTCAGCCTGGCCATCTGCTGCTGCAGAGGAAGATCATGGTGCCTCACGCCAGCTACTTCAAAGCAGATGGCTGGAGAAACCCACTGGCTGGAGTTGAAAGCTGCTCAGACATGGCAGTGGAGGCTTCTCCGGTCTCTTGCCAAGATGCTCAACTTGCATCACTTCTGGACGCCAAACTCCAGGTGAGCCATCTTGGGCATCCAGAGTAACTCTCCCTCCCCCACAGTCTGCTCCCAGGTTATAGCCTTGACTTTAGCTAGCCAGGCCTCCCCTGTTCCAGCCCTGTCAGCTCCTTCTCCTGCTTGAAAATTCTAGGGCAACTTTAAGGTCCGTCTCCATCTCATGTTCTTCCTCCTCAAGGAAGCCCTCCCTAACTATTCCAGATCATCCTGACTTGTCTTTTCTGTAGACTGTTAGATCACAACCACTTCTGGGGGTTGTGGATGAGCAGCTGAAGCTAGAATTCAAAGACGTGGCTATTCCCAACGAAATGCATCTACAGCTCCACTCACACCAATTTCAGTTCCTGCACCTCCAAAGGAAGAGCCGGTATCCTGGATGGCCCCCTGGGCCCTGAGCTCGCCACACAGCAAGAGTGTAGTAAAGACTTCTCAGAAGAAGGACAGATCACCCTGCTCTTGCAGGAGTGCTGTGCTTCCTTCTGAGCCCAGGGCACAGCAACTTCCTCCCTGGCAGGCAAGGTTTCTGCTCTGGGCTGCCAGCTCCCAGGCATCCCCTGCCAGCAGCTATTCCCTACAGCTTCCCTGATTCAAAGGGCAGAAGGGGGTGCCCAGCTCCAGCCCTGCCTACCATTCATCCCCTATCAGAGGAAGAGAGGTCAGCAGGAAGAGGACCTGACCGCTGGAGGTAGCCACAGTCGCTCCCAAAGGGCTACAGGGGCCCCTAGATGGGCAGCAGAGGCCTGTAAAGGACTTCCCTTCCCTTCTCTGGGCCCCATGGAAGGAAGGCAGGAAAAAGGGCCTCAGCAGCAGGCATCCACTTTGGGGCTGGCCAGACAGGGAGACCCCTGGGGCCGCAGCTATCAGCCGGAGACCAGGCTCCAGGAAGGAAGGAAGGGCAACTCTGGCTGAGGCCGAGATAAGGAGGGGAGTCATGCTCAGCACAATGGGCTCCCTCAAGGCTGGGATTTTGCCCCAACTTGGCCTCCTGTCTGCTCACACAGCGCGTGTAAATATTTACTGATGTTTATATTCCTGGGCCGCTGGGTCCCCTCTGAGGCCCTTCCTATGACCCACAGGTCTGTGTGCCCCAGAGACCCTGGGTCCATCCAGCAAGGGCTATTGGCATTGTTCTCTCATGCAATCTCCAGGAAGAGACACTTCAGGACAAAACTGCCTCCCTTGTACCAGCCCGGGAATGCTGCTCTCAGGAAGCTCTACGAATCCCCTCTGTGACCAGGTACTTACGGGGCCCGGTCGTGGGTGAAGCCATTCTGCCGTTGAGGGTTGATTGGCGGAAGGACAGGTTTGCTGTTGATCTCAAGTCCTCTCCTCAGGGTCTCCCGGATCTGTTCCGTGTCTGCAACAACACCACTAAGTTGCCCGATGGCCCTTTGGGCTCCTAACATCCCTCAACCCTGTGCTTGGAACCGGGCTCTGCAGTCATGGCCCGTGAACCCACTCTAGACGTCAGCCTTGAGAGCTAAGTGAGAGCACTGTGAGGACACAGGCCAGATGAGGCAACCGTGCTCTCAAGGAATTTCTGGTTTGAAGAGCTCCACTCTTGCAGAAGGGGGTGGCCTCTGGACTTCAGAAGGGCACCTTCCAACATAGGGCTCTTCACTGTCCTTCCCCTTCCTGTTACATAGGCCCCAGACTGACCCTTAACATAGCTCCAGACAGTGACTAACAAGGTCTTTGCCACTGCCCAAGCCCACCTGGGGATTCTGCCCACCACGATGGATGCCACTAAGGCTGTAAGTGCTCCGCCATGAATGAACTCTTATGCATTTTTTGGACTCTGTGTGGTTGGATGATACCCTGCCACCCTTCTCCTTGGGTGGGCCAGTGGGGGATGACCTCATCAGAGGTCCCAGGGAACCCTGGTGTCTACAGACAGCCCATTTTGGTCGCAGGGAACCCTGCTTGTCCATAGGTCTGCCAAGGGCCAAGAGGGTGAGAGAGGAATCTCTAGGTGGGACTTTTGCAAGGTGCTTTGTTGAACTTTGGGGTGAAGGTCACTATTCTGGTCCATTATAGAGATTTTTGGTCCAAGATTTACCTATACAAACAGCAAACACATCCCAAAAAGCAAATTAATGCTGGTTGCTCAAAGGATGGGCTTAGAGTGGACTACAGAAGCGATAATACTAACTTTTCTAACTGTCTGACTTGTTACAGTGATACGGCTTACTTCATTAATTTCTGAAAAAATTAGCCAATAATGGCTGAAATTTTGGATAAGACTATGCGTCCTTCCTTAAATTATCTTTCTCGTCAAAAGCAACTAAATGATTTTAATGACTGTATGCTTTCTCTCGGACCCTCCCATGGGCTTATTAGCACACTATCAGAACAAGCAGGAAGGCAAAAGGGGGTTGATATTTGCACGAGGAGCTTAAGTTGTCCTTTAGGCAAAGAGTATAGCTCCCGTAGGTGCTATCCCATGTGCAGGCATTTTGTTCAGCACTGTAGGAAGGTGGGAGGAACTAGACAAAGAAAGCAGAAAAACAAGCTGTCAATATACATATAGGTAAATGGCTGCTTTCCTTTTGGAGTTGGGTAGGGATGCCCTTTGCTAAGAATCATAGCTGTTTCTACAACCAAGACCACCTTGGTGAGCTACCGGCAGGAGAGCCACATCCTTCTTCCCCAAGGCCCCGTGCAGAAGGCAGTGGGTATAGGGTGCCCCGCACATGGCCCCTCACATTGTATCTGTAGGACAGAGAGGCAGGGAAGTTTGTGTGCTGGTCCCACACTCAAGCCTCTTTCAGCTAAGGCCTGGGAGGGCCTGAGGCCAGTGATTCTTGGGTCTGGCATGGCTTTCAGGCCAGAGCTGGGCCCTGTTTCAATTCTGTGGGTAGCCGATGCTTGTTCTTTCAGTCTTGGGTGGACTATGGCCTTTTCCTGTAACTGTTCTATGGCTTCCACTCACCTCCATGACCTCAGATTGTAAGGGGACAAATCTAAAATACAATGCTCACTGCTGGCGGTGCATCTGAAATACACACAGGAAACACAAGAGAAATGGGCCAATAGAGCTCCCGTCGTGCCACGCTGCTGGAAGATCTCTCCTGCTGTTTCAGTCCTGCCAGAAAGGAACTACTGAATGGGCTGCCGATGCTATAGCCACATCGCAGAGAGCCTGAAAACCGGGCCTGGAGACAGGGGAAGGGAGGGCTGGGCGGTCGCAGCTACCCTTGCCAGAGAGCCGCCGTGGCTGTGTGCCGATACAGATGCTCCGGCTGTCCTCGTCGTCCTCAGGGGGCCGGCTCAGGTCATCCCAGGCACACTTGGCGCTGACACCGCTCAGGTTGGAGCCATCCGTCTCGATGCCTTTGTCAACTCTCTCCTGCTTGGAAAGAACCAAAGAGCCAGAGTTCCTTCAGCGAACCAGTGGCCCAAGGTCACCACCACCTTTCCGGTATTCACTGAGTTCTTGTAGGTGCTGAGCATGGAACAGGTGCTGGAAGAGCAGGATGTCTGATCTTGTTCTGCCCTGGTTGCTAACCCATGATGGTCTCTGCCAGCCACTGACTCCTCTGAGGGAACCAGGAATCAGGGGAAGCCAGGAAGCATGAAAATCCCAAGGAAAGCTCATCTTCTACCTGGACCTTCCAGTAAAACCACCAGCATACCTGTTTCAGGGTCCTAACTCTGGCCACCCCATGCTGGCCCATGGAGCTGATGTGGCACTACAGCCCTGAGGAAAGGCACAGTCCTTCCTCTACTCCCTGTCATGCAGGAAGAACCCCCCAGTTACTGACACAGGGTGGAAGCCACCCACAGGCAGGAGAGGCCAGGACTGGGCCCAACTCCTCAGACCTCACACAGCAGTTCCCTCTTCTAACAGCAGAGGGTGTGGTCACCCAGAAAAGCACAGCCAGAGAACAGCAGCAGGGCAGGACTTCCCCTAGCTGCGTCACTAACTTGTTTGGCAAAGGACTCTGGATGGAGTTTCTTTTCCATTTCTTAGACTGAGATGGGGGCCTGGAGGGCAGTGGCCATCTGCAGACCCCATCAGAGGCCCTGCCTTTGTGTAGGCCTTGGCACTGTGGAGTCCCAACATGTTCCAAATGGCCTCAAGGAAGAGCTGTACCCAAACATCCCTGGGATTTCTGGTAAAACATAGTTCTGTGATGCTGGGCGTTAGATTAAAGGTCATCTGGAAGGCTCTAGCAACGCTGCTTATAAACAGCCATGCGGGCCAAATAAAGCTCGTGAGTTGAAAGCACCTCAGTGAGAATCTGTAGCTCCCTCTCTGCCTGACCCTCCCGCTGGGGCCTCCACAGGCACCACACGGGCCTGAAGCTCAGCCAGGAAGCCTATCTGTGGGAACAAGAGGGAAGGTCCTTATTTCTTCGGACCAGTCAGCAGATGGCCCTGCCCTGATGCCTCCTTTCCAAGAGTCATACTTTCCTCCTTTCCAGAGCTATAATCAGCCTGGGCAAAGATGGGATCCATATTGTTTTTTTTTTTAAGATTTTATTTAAAAAAAAATCTCTACACCCAATGTGGGGCTCTAACTTAAAACTCCAAGATCAAGAGTCCCATGCTCTACTGACTGAGCCAGCCAAGTGCCCCAAAGCTGGGGATCCTGAGCAGAGACAGGGAAAGGCTGACTGACAGGAGTAGCTCTGTGCTCCAGGCAGGAGTGGGCGGGCCTTGCTCTGCTCAGGGTAGAGTCTGAACTTTTACCCTTTCCACTGGCTGCCCTGAGGCCCCCACCTAAGCAAAGAGCTGAGGATGCCCCTTGACTCAACTAGTTCACCCCATTTATTTTATAAGTAAAAAAGAAAGAGTTAGGCCCCAGAGATGTTAAGGGACTTTTTAAAGCACACAGCTCGCTAGCAGCAGAGCTCAGAGCAAAGGAAAAGAAGACAGCTCTACAATGAACCGCCTGCAAGCAGGCCCCAGACAGCTACAGATGAGCACTGAGGAGTTCCCACTTGGTGCACAGGGTCACCAGGAAAAAAAAAAACAACAACTGGGCTTTCTCACCGATGTCCCCTTGCTTATTTTTTTTTTTAAATTTTAATTTTTTTATTTTTAAGTAAACTCTAGGCCCAACATGGCACATGAACTTATGATCCCTGAAATCAAGAGTCAAATGCCCCACCTAATGAGCCAGCCCCTTCTCCCCACCACTTGTTTTTAAAGACCACTGGTTTCTGGATCCTGCTGGCTGGTCTCAGCAGAGCCCAAAGACTCGGATGGAGAACTGTTCTTGGCATGCAAAAGGATGGGCTGCTTACCCTACCAGCCAAATGACCAAGTTCTTTCTTAGTGCTTGGCACTTATGACCAGGGCTAACCAACAGCCCACGGTCCCCCATGCTGGATCCCAGTGTAGCTGCAGAACAAGGACATGGGGAAACATAGCCTTCATGGTTTCTGGTTTTTGCATAAGCAGAAGCTATAGAGAAACCAACTTTAATGTAGAGGTAACAGAGGATCCTGGCAGCAATTTGAAAACTTCAGTGTTAAAGGCACTAGGAAAATAGAGGAGCATCATGTGTGAATGAGTAGGGCTTCTGCCCCAGAACTCAACAGGTCTATAGTAAAGAACCCCCAGGGACTGCTGGCTGTATGTCTGCCTGCTACCTTTCCCTTGCCACCTTGCATCCCTCCTGGAGGACATGGAGCTCCTGGCGGCTGCCCACAGCCTGCCAGATTTTGAGAGACATGAAAGGTTCAGAGATGGCAATGGCCTACAACTGGTCGGGGGAAGTAGAAGGAAGTGCATACATGCCAGGAACATTCTTAGCCGTCTACTGCCCTCTTTCATGAGTGGCCCATTAGGAAGATATGCTCTAGTGGTTTTCAAAATTAACTTGCATGCAAAGCATGTTTCTTCTAAGAAATCAAAGATGTCCCTGCACAGCTGGGCCACAGTGAGTGGGCAACTGCAGGCCTGCCTGTATACAGACTTCCTTTATATATCTAGGAACGCCATCCTGCCCAGGAGGGGAGCCAGGAGTTCTGATGGCCCAAGCTGAAGCTGTATCGAAAAGGGGTGTGTGATCACTTGGCCAATCACAACCAACTACGGCTGGGGCATGGGGTCAGTACCACCCATCCTGGGTGTTACAGGGTGCTGGCAGTAGGGAGGTGGCTCCCTGAAGGAAGGTCTATGTTTTTTGAAGAAGGGGGAAATGGGAGGATGAATACTGGACATGCCGTATCGATGTTCTATAGTGAAAAGCTGGTGATCTTACTTTTTTTAAGTCAGGTTTATTGATGTATGACTTGCATACAGTAAAATTCATCCTTTTACTCCCACCCTTTTTTTATTTTATTTTTTTTTTATTGGTACAAACAATTTCCAGTTTGCTTCTTTGATGTAGTTCCATTATCTCGAGAACTGCTCTTATATTTTAAAGTGTCAGAGTAAGCACGGATCCTCATTTTTTTATGATTCCAAACAAGCTATGACTGTAGTATCATCCCAAACAATCTCAGTATTATACATTTCCATCTCTTTGTAATATCAAAGTAAATTTAACCCCACCCCTTTTAAATCCCAAAAACCATGTGTCTGAGGCAAGCTTTCCTGGCCTGAGCTTTCTGCTCCCTACGTGCTCTGCAGAATTCAGGAGATAAGTTCCAAATCATGCTAGAGTTCTGATCATTCACAAATAAAGCTCCTCCGTTTTCCCAGCATGAAAGCCAGTATTATTTGGAAGAGGCCTAGGCATAGTGTGCTAGAAAGGTTTTCCTCACTCAAGACATACTTGCAGGTGTGGATCGATCTCAAATATGGTCTCTCCCCTCCGCATGTCAGTTATCAGCCAGGGGCCGCCAGCGCTGTGGACAAGGAAAGGGGACAGGATGGTAACTGAGAGTCTGGGGCTGATGGGCTGGGCGTTCAGACTTCCCTGTGCAGGCCCAGAACACAGGAGAGCAGTTCGAAGTCAGGGACTGTCAGGGAGTGAATCATCAGGAGTCCCTGATGTGAAAAACCAGTGCCTGAAAAACAATGTAAAGGGAAGCCCACATGTAGGGATAAGGAGGGACTCCCACCCCCAGGCCCAGGAAGCCAGGCCCTACCTCACAGGGCAGGCGTGTACTCACACGGGCACCGTCCGCAGCAGCTCCAAGATGCCCTGTCCGTTCCACTGCTGGGCTGCGTGGAGCTCCTCGGTGCAGACGCCAACAATCTGAGACCCAGGGACAAGATGCCATTGCGTGTTAATAGCCATTCCTTCCACCCATTGAGGAGGACCACCGCCTTGGCTCTTTTAGGGTCAACTCAAGTCAGGGGACCACAGGCAGGATCTAGGGTCAGGGGCTTGTCTGTCCAAAATGGGATGGTTTCCTTAGGAGGTGTAGGAGTCCAAGACAGGGCACTGAGGGCTGACCCTTGTCCTACTACAGTGGGTCAGGTGTCTGGGTGACACAATGACTAGCTCCGTACTGTAGAGGTGAACATCAGAATGGATCCTCAGGGGGCGCCTGGGTGGCTCAGTGGGTTAAAGCCTCTGCCTTCGGCTCAGGTCATGATCCCAGGATCCTGGGATCGAGCTCCACATCGGGCTCTCTGCTCAGCAGGGAGTCTGCTTCCTCCTCTCCCTCTGCCTGCTTCTCTGCCTACTTGTGATCTCTGTCTGTCAAATAAATAAATAAAATCTTTAAAAAAAAAAAGAAACGAAAAGAAAAGAATGGATCCTCAGCCCCCATCTCTGGAGCAAGGGTAGGTTTAGGGAGATGTTCTGGCCTAAGTTAGGATCACAGGGAATGTAAACACAGGAGATTCTGAGGCCCTTCAAGCTTCGAACCACAACCAAAGGGCCCCAGCGGTTTGCAGAAAACTTCTTTCTTTCCTCAGAGGCGGGGCCTTTGTGTAAACCTCAAGGGGAAACAAGCGAACCTTCACACAGACCCAGCCTGATCACAAACCCAGCTGCAGCGGGGGTGGGCGGTGGCCGCGCACTCTCCCCCCGGGCAAGGGGAAGGCGGCCGAAAGCTGTCTTCCTGCTGGGTGGTCCCGTGCCTGCGGCTGTCTGGGTCTTCATCAGCTCACCAAAATACCTGCCTTGTTAGCCCTAGCCGCTCAACTACAGTCATCCAAACCCCGGCCCCCAACCCGGGCCCTTTCCCTTTCCTCCTTCCCCCGTTGCAGCAGGCTAAACAAGACCATCCGAATCTCATGAGCCAGCCCAGGGGAAGAGAAAAATGCAAGAAGACAAGGAAATCTGTTGCCTTCATACTCCCTACCCAGGCCCTCCTGTACTACAAAGGCTTTTCCCCCAGGGAAGGCTCGAGCCCCTGTCCAACCCCAGCCTCACCTGGAGGAACGTAACTACCCCAAAGGGTGTCTGCACAGGTTGCATCTGTGGGTCCTCCGTCAGCAGCATGTGCTGAATCCTCGACTCGCTGTTATCCAAAGGGCTGTGCCAAGACACGTGGTCCCCGCTGCAGAAGGTGTTCTCTGCGGGACAGACATGAGTGTTGGAGGCCTTGCTTCCAGCAGAGAAGCCCAGGCTGGGAAGTACCCCCATCTTCCAGAGGAAGCATTTGCTCATACGGGAGGAGAGATTGTGGCTATTTCCCCCCAAACCAAACATGTTCCTGCTTGCCAATTCTGCCAGCCTTCAATAGAAAAGGACAGGCTGCTACTGTGGCTGCTCACTCGGCCTGGCACATCCAAAGACTTATTTGGGGTTGAGGAGCCATGATCAGGTCTGCCAGGAAAGAACAAGGTGCTTCCGTGTGGGGTCATGTGGCCAGAAATCCTCAGGGAGGCTGGGAGTCAGTGAAAGCACTTCACCTGGGAAAGCACAGCCCTGGTCCCAGTCCTTTCCTGTGCTGGTGGAAGTGTTTCTGAAAGGAACCACCTGTGGAGGGCTCTTGAGCTTGGCCATTGGTTTCTCACAGGTAGACAGGTGGAGGGATTCCTGAGGAACACTGGAAGCTTCAACTACATGGAGGTACGGACGGTGCCCCACACACCTCTGCCCAGATGGACAGTCTGGAGGGGCGGGCGTTTCCATGAAATCACAGGACAGGGTGCCTGGCCTGACCAAGGGAAACATGCAAACGCAGCCAGCTCAGAGCCTCACCACTGTGCTTTGCAGAGGCTCAGCACTTCAAAAACACTGCTGAGGACAGCACAGTCACAAGGAAGAAAACACCCATGGGGTATGAAGTCCCCCCTACCCCTGACTCTTCTGTTCGGTACCCTTCCAAAGGTACTCTGCATTTACCAGCCTGTGTGCATCTACAGGGTCCCTCCTCCTTGTTTTCCTAACAAAATGGCAGCACACTGCTTTGCACATTTTAAATTTTTTAAAAAGATTTTTATTTATTTATTTGACAGACAGAGATCACAAGTAGGCAGAGAAGGTAGAGAGAGAGGAGGAAGCAGGCTCCCTGCTGAGCTGAGAGCCCGATGGACGGCTAGATCCCAGGACTCTGGGATCATGACCTGGGCCGAAGGCAGAGGCTTTAACCCACTGAGCCACCCAGGTGTCCCTACATTTTTAATTCTTTTTTAAGATTTTATTTGTCAGAGAGAGAAAGAGAGCATACGCAAGCTGGCTCCCCAGCCCCAAATAAGTCTTTGGATGTGCCAGGCCAAGTGAGCAGCCACAGTAGCAGCCTGTCCTTTTCTATCGAAGGCCGGCAGAATTGGCAAGCAGGAACACGTTTGGTTTGGGGTGGGGTGGGGGGTGGCAGAGGGAGAAGCAGGCTCCCCATTGAGCATGGGGCCCGATGCCGGATTCAGTCCCAGGACCCTGAGATCATGACCTGAGCCAAAACCAAGAGCTGGACGCTCAAATGACTGCACCTCCCAAGCACCTGCTACCTCATTCTTTAAATAGCTGTATGGTGGTTCATCGTGGTCTATCACTTATGATCTGGGATTCTCAACAGCTGGGGACTCTTCACTTTTGATCAATATTTAAGGCAAGGCAGAACATGAAAACACACACACACACACACACACACACACACACCCCAGCCCAAAGCCTCCCAGGGAGGCCTGAGAGAGCTTGTGCTCTCCCTTGTCTTGGTCTGAATACTAACTCTCTTCCAGTGTCAGGTGTGGGTAGACCAACTACTTTTTCCATCTTTTTGGTCCTAACTTCAAAAGCATTCATTCATGAGGGTGAAGGAAGACTACTTCCTCTAGGAGACATGGGGAGATAAAGGGAGAGAAGGCACAGCTCTAGCCATAGCCAATTAGAAACCTTCAAATTTCCCAATTCCTGCTGTGCTCACTCTTCCCAGATTCCTTCTCCTTTTCCAGAAATATGTGTTTATAAGTAGCTTGCATGATCTACAAGTTAGAAACAAAGCAACATGTAAAATGATTGAATTAGTAGTTCAAAAGCTTACCCCATAATAAGCTCACCCCTGATGGCTTCGCTGGTAAATTCTACCAAACATTTAAAGAACTAATACCAATTCATCACAAATTTTTCAAAAAAATAAAAGAGATAACACTTGCCAATTCTTTCTATAAAACCAATATTAATTACCCTGATACCAAAGCCAGACAAAGGCATTACAAGAAAAGAAAGCCAGAGACCATTATCCCTAATTCATAGACACAAAAATCCTCAGTAAACAGTAGCAAACTGACATATAAACAACACATATATACATATATGTTGACATATAAACAACTGACATATAAACAAACAACATATAAAAAGAGGTTATACATAATGACCAAGTGGGATTTAAGAAATACAAGGTGGATGTAACCTAAGGAAACCAATGTAATGTATCAACAGAATGAAGATTTTAAAAAAAACCCCACATGATCATCTCAATAGACATAGAAAAGTATTTGCAAAATCTAATACTCTTTTATGATAAAAACACTCAAACTAGGAAGAGATATGAACTTCTCAATCTATAAAAGGGCATCTACAAAAACCCTACAGCTAACAGCACACTTGATAGTTAAGACTGAATTATTTTCCTCTAAGATCAGGAACATAATAGAGATTCCCACTCTTATCACTTCTATTTAACATTGTATTAGGGGTTCTAACCAGGGCAGTTAGGCAAGAAAAAATAAACAAAATCCAGGTAAGCTGGACAGGAAATAAAACTACATTTGCTGATGACACAATCTTGTACAAAGAAAACTTTAAGGAATCCACTGAAAAACTACCAGGATAAACAAGTTCAGCAAGGTTGCAGGGTACAGCAGCAATGTAGAAAAATCACTTGTATTTCTGTGCACCTGCAATGAATAATCTGAAAAAAAAATTAAGAAAATTTTTGTTTACAATAGTGTAAAAAAGTAAACAGTGCTCAGGCATAAATTTGACCCCAAAAATATAAAACTTGTACTCTGTAAACTATAAAACACTGTTGAAAGGAATTAGAGAAGACCTACATAAATGAAAAAATATACAATATTCACGGACAGAAAGACTTAATATTGTTGACATTAACATTCCCCAAGTTGATCTATAGATTCAATGCAATCCCTATCAAAATGCCAAATGTTGGGACGCCTGGGTGTCTCAGTAGGTTGAGCCACTGCCTTCGGCTCAGGTTGTGATCCCAGGGTCCTGGGATCGAGTCCTGCATCAGACTCCTTGCTCGGCGGGAAGCCTGCTTCCCCCTGCCTCTCTGCCTACTCTTGTGATCTCTCTGTCAAATAAATAAATAAAATCTTTAAAAAAAAATGCCAAATGTCTTTTTTGCAGAAATTTAAATGATGACCCTAAAATTCATATGAAAATGCCGGGGACCCAGAAGAGCTCGAAAAAGACAAAGTTGTAAGACTTAATTTTCCTGATTTTAAACTTGCTACAAAGCTACAGTTATCCAAACAGTGGACCCAGAAGAGCTTGAAAAAGACAAAGTTGTAAGACTTAATTTTCCTGATTTTAAACTTGCTACAAAGCTACAGTTATCCAAACAGTGTGGTACTGGGCGCCTGCTGGCTCAGTCGGTGGAGCACACAACTCTTGATCTCAGGGTTGTGAGTTCAAGCTCCACGCTGGGTGGAGAGATTGCTTAAAATTAAAGTCTTAAAAAAAAAAAAAAAGGCCGATGTAGTACTAGCATAAGGATAGGCATTTGATCAATGTAACAGAATTTAGAGTCCAGAAATAAACCCTCACACTTAGAGCCAATTAATTTTCGACAACAGTGCCAAGACAATTCAATATAGGAAAGACAGTCTTTTTAGCAAGTGGTACTGGAACAACTGGAAATCCACATATGAAAGAATCAAGTTGGCTCTCTTCCTTAGACCATAAATAAAAATTAACTTAAAATAGATCATAGGCAAAAAAAAAAAAAAAAAAAAAAAGAATTAAAAAAAAAAAAGAAAAACAGAAGATGACCTTGATGGCCCCTTACTAAAAAAAGTGTGTATTAGGAGGAGAGAGAGGAAAAAAAGAGGAAAGAAGGAAAAAAAAAAAAAGAATTAAAAAAAAAAAAAAAAAGATCATAGGCCTAACTGTAACAGCCGAAACTGTAAAACTCTTAGAAGAAACATACAAATAAACATTCTGACCTTAAATTAGGCAATGGTTTCTTAGATAGACACCAAAGGCACCAGTAACAAAGATTGATCCAAAAACAGGACTTCATTAATGAAAACCCTTTGTGCTGCAAACAGTACCACTGAGAAAGGAAAAAGAAATGCCAATCTAAGCCACAATGAGATACCACCTCACAACCATTAGGATGGGTTCTGTATAATAAAACAAAACAAAAACCACCCAGAAAACAAGAAGCGCTGGTGAGGTTGTGGGAAAACTTTCAACTTGGGTGCAATGCTCCTGGGATGCTCCTGGGATGCAGGGTGCACTGCTCCCGGGATGGTATAGCCACTGCGGAAAACAGGGTTACGGAGCCTCCAGAGGTTAAACATAGACTTGTCACAGGATCCAGCAATTCTACACCTGGGTATATACCCGAAAGAATTACAGAGACTCAAACATGTACATGTACACCCATGTTCACAGCAGAATTATTCACAACAGCCAGAGAAAGGAAGCAAGCCAAGGCCCCATCAATGGATGAATGGATTAACAAAACATGGTATTTATTTTTCATCCTTAAAAAAGGATATGCTATGGGTGCCTGGGTGGCTCAATCATTAAGTGGCTGCCTTCGGCTCAGGTCATGATCCCAGGGTCCTAGGATTGAGCCCCGCATTGGGCTCCCTGCTTTGAGGGAAACCTGCTTCTCCCTCTTTCACCCCCCCTGCTTGTGTTCCTTCCTTGCTGTGTCTTTCTCTGTCAAATAAATAGGACATTCCAATACATGCTATAAGATGGATGAACCCTGAAAACATTATGCCAAGAAAGCTAATTCCCTAAAGAAGGACTGCACTTATATGGGGTACCAGAGTAGCCAAATTTACAGAGACAGAAAGTAGATGGGTGGTTGCTGGGGGCTAGGAGGGGGGAGATGGAAAGTCAGCACTTGGGGTGCCTGGGTGGCTCAGTCAGTTAAGCGTCTACCTTCAGCTCAGGTCATGATCTCAGGGGCCTGGGATCGAGCCCCACATCAGGATCCCTGACCTGAGCCAAAGGCAGACACTTAATGATTGAGTCATCCAGGCATCCCAATAAATACAAACCTAAACAAAAAAATTAGCTCAGGTCAGCACTTAATTGGTATAGAGTTTCAGTTGGGGAAGATAAAGTTCTAGAGATGGATGATGGTGATAGTTATACAACAATGTAAATGTACTTAATGCCATGTTAACTGTACACTTAAAAATGGTTAAAATGGGACACCTTGTGGCTCAGTAGGTTAAGTGTCTGAGTTCGGCTGGGGTCGTGATCCCAGTGTCTTGAGATCAAGTGCCTCAACGGGCTCCTTGCTCAGCGGGGAGCCTGCTTCTTCCTCTTCCTCTGCCTGCTCCTCCCCCTGCTTGTGCTCTCTCTCTCTCACTATTTCTCTCTCTATCTCTGTGTCAAATAAATAAATAAAATCTTTAAAAAATGGTTAAAATGGCAAATTTTTGTGTTATGTATACTTAACCACAATTTTTTTTTTTTTTTAGATTTTTATTTATTTATTTGACAGAGAGAGATCACAAGTAGGCAGAGAAGCAGGCAGAGAGAGAGAGGAGGAAGCAGGCTCCCCGTCGAGCAGAAAGCCCGATGCGGGACTCGATCCCGGGACCCCAAGATCATGACCTGAGCCGAAGGCAGCGGCCCAACCCACTGAGCCACCCAGGTGCCCCGACCACAATTTTTTTTTAAAAGAATTTATGTTTATTTGACAGAGATTACAAATAGGCAGAGAGGTAGGCAGAGAGAGAGAGGAGGAAGCAGGCTCCCCGCCGAACCGATAGCCCGATGCTGGACTCGATCCCAGGACCCTGAGATCATGACCTGAGCCGAAGGCAGAGGCTTTAACTCACTAAGCCACCCAGGTGCCCTTAACCACAATTTTTAAGAAAAGAAATTGAAAAGGCAACCTACAGAATGCAAGAAAATATTTACAAGTCATATATCTGATAGGTATCCAGAATATATAGAGACTTACAGCTCAATAATAAAAAGATAAATAATCCAACTTTAAAAATGGGTGAAGAATATGAGCAGACCTTTCTCCAAAGAAAATATAAAAATAGCCACTAAGCACATGAAAAGATGCTCAGCATGATTAGCTGTTAGGGAAATGCATATCAAAACCGCAGTGAGATACCATCATTTCACACTCACTAGGGTAGCTACAATTGCAATGGCAATAACAAATGTTGGTAAGGATAGAAACTGGAACCCTCATGCACTGTTGGTGGGAACGTAAAATAGTGGAGCTCCTTTGGCAAACAATCAGGCAAGTTTTCAAATGATTAAAATGGTGTTGCCATATGACTTAGCAATTCCAATCCTATGTATCTACCCAAGAGAAATGAATACATGTCCACACAAACAGATGTACATGAATGGTAACAATAGCCATGTTATTCACAATAGCCCAAAGGAAGAAACAATGCATTGTCCATCAACCAATGAATGAGTAAATAAAATGGAGTATATCCACACAATGGAGTATAATTTGGCAACAGAAATAAAGTATTGATACATGCTACAACATGAACCTTAAAAACATTATACTAAGTGAAAGATGCCAGTCACAAAAGGACATATGTGATTCTTTTTTTTTTTTTTTAAGATTTTATTTATTTACTTGACAAAGATCACAGGTAGGCAGAGAGGCAGAGAGAGAGAGAGAGGGAAGCAGGCTAGCCGCTGAGCAGAGAGCCTGATGCGAGGCTCCATCTCAGGACCCTGAGATCATGACCTGAGCCCAAGGCAGAGGCTTAACCCACTGAGCCACCCAGGCGCCCCGACGTATGTGATTCTACTTGTATGCAATGTCCAGAACAGGCAAATCTATGGAGATAGAGAGTAGTGGTTTCCTAGGGCTAGAATGGTTAGGGGAGACAGAGAGTGACTCATGTGACATTGCTTTTGAGGGTGATGAGAATGCTCTGGGGTTCACTGAGGTGATGGTTTCACAACTGTGAATTACATGGTATGTGAATTATAGTTCAAAGAGATGTGAAGAAGAATGAATATAGTAGGTGAAAGGGAGGAATCTTGGGGGAAAGGCAAAGTAGGCAAAGCAAGGCCAAGGTCCCAGATTCTTGGTTACTACCTTCTCAGAGTAAGCAGTGGCCTGGGAGAAACTGGACTTAGAATGCCCACACATCACAGCATGTTATAGGTCTATATGACCTGAACAACCAACATTAGTAGAAAATAATGAGGAAAGGATCATTGAGAGAGAGAGACTGCCCACAGACATGGGACAAGTCAGTAATGGTGGGCACAGTGCCACATTTCCCAAACTTTTAAGTCATCATAACACTTCTGTTTACCATTTGTATCATAACCTACCTGTATTTTCTCCCTAAGATTGACTCACTTTTAGGGGTGCCTGGGTGGCACAATCAATAAAACATCTGCCTTCGGCTCAAGTCATGATCTCAGCGTCCTGGGATCGAGTCCCGCACCGCGCCCCTGCTCAGGGGGGAGTCTGTTTCTCCCAGGGTCCTGGGATCTAGTCCTGCCTTGGGCTCCCTGCTTGGCAGGAAGCCTGCTTCTCCCTCTCACTATGCCTGCTTGTGTTCCCTTTCTCCCTGTGTCTCTCTCTGTCAAAAAATAAAATAAAATCTTAAAAAAAAAAAAAAAGATTGACTCGCTTTTAAAAACCTAGACAAACTTAGTTTAAAGGAAACTTCATAGCGGCTCCTGGATGGCTCAGTTGGTTAAATATTTGACTCTTGATTTCGGCTCAGGTCATGATCTTAGGGGATGTGGGATTGAGCCCCAGGTCAGGCTCCATGCCGAGTGCAGAGTCTGCTTCTCCCTCTCCCTCTGCTCCTCTCCTGGCTCACATGCTCTCTCTCAAATAAATAAATAAATAAAATCTTTAAGAACAACAAAAAAAAGGAAATTTCATATTACTACTAAATGAGGAAAATAAGAGGAAAAGCAGTGTTGCCTGCAATAACTTCAAAGCAATTTGATGAAAACAAATTTCATTTTTAACAGCTACCATTGTCTATCTAACATTGTTAAAAATGCAAATGAACCAGGGTTAAGGAGCCGTTAGAGATTCAGAGAGTCCTATCAAACTGACAAATCAGCAGGGCTGTATCAGAAACCTGAAGAGGGAAGACAGTCCTCACTATTCAGGTCACTGAATGCCTTGTCCAGTTATGACCTAATGTCTCCAGCTGGCTCTGGCAAACCCCGGTGCTTGCCACCGGTTCTTGCCAACCTTGGTGCTTGCCAAAGAGGTTCACTTTGCCTCTGTCCTGTACTAGTTACATCCCTTGGCAACTTGCCCAACCACAATTTCCAAGTCTGCTTCCTTATCTGTAAGTAGAAAATAGTGTGTCTGCTCAGTTTACTTTCCCCTGTTGCATGTAACTCCTGTACTGGAATACAATACAGCTCTTCCTGCCCAGATCCTAGTTAGCCCCTAAGAGAAATCCAGAACCCGTCACAGAGCCTGTAGCCTACAGCAAGAGCCAGTAGGTGGCACCATCGCTCCTGGTTTAAGAAAGAATTGGTCCAGTCCTCAACCACCCCACCACATCTAGCTGTCTGGTCTATAGAAATATACCCCAAACCTGACAGGAACATAAGCTGGAAACAGGAAAAAGGCTGAAAGGGTTTGAAGCCATGACCTTTTATTAACCAGAACTGACCTTGGCTTAAAAATAACGTCGTACAAACCCAAACTGTTTACATGAAGTACGAATGACCAAAAAATATTTCATACAGACTTCATTTAGGAAGGGGCTTAATTTAGGCAGCTAGAAGGGGAGACCCTAAGGCAGAAAAGGGAGACAGACCCAGTCACTGCTCTGGGACCAGGAGTGAATTAAAAGGAGGGAAGTGGGAGGAGAACGCACAACTACCCACAGAAAGATTTAGAGCACATGATGCTAACAACCTTCCAGACTAGGACATGGTTTTCTTCCCCAGCCCTGCCTCGTGGGGGAACTAGACTTATCAGCTCTGCTGTGGCCAAGAAACAGTCTTTCTTAACAATGAAAGAGCCTTGGTCACAGTTTTCAAGCCTGGGACAAAGCCACAATGGGCTCATTCTTGAGTCCAGTCTGGTCTTTATGCCCTGGATTGCTCAGCCCCATTCTGTGTGGAACCACCGCGGGTCTCAGGACTCAGGCCCCAGCGCCCACCCCAGGAAGTTCTCAGCCCCTTCAGAGGGGTTTTCAAATGCTAATAATGCCTCTGTCGGAGGCCCAGCTGTTCAGTCCAGTGGTTAGAGGGGGCGCTCCCTCTCTCTTCCTCTCTCTGGCTCCCTGAAGTGTCCTAACCAAGACATTAGGATGCAAATCGTGCGCCCTCCACGCAAACCACAGAGCAGAGGGGCCTCTGGGAGTCTGAAGGCAGGCCATTCCAGGTGAGGCCTGGATGCTCACATTCCATTCTCCTCCCTCTTCCTCTGAGCTCTGCCACCAAGAAACCTTCCTCAGCTGCTGCTTATTTGGCAAAGCCACCGGGGGAATACCACTCCAGCTGGCAAAAAGAGCCCCAAAAACTGATAGGTATAGGTCTGTGCCTTGCTTAGCTGAGAGAAGGTTTCACTACTCTAGGTCTCCTTTCCCACTAACAAACAACTCCGTGGCAAGAGGAGGGCTGTATGGGAGTACAGGGTTTTGTTTTAGGATTTTTATTTTTAGGGCGCCTGGGTGGTTCAGTCAGTTAAGCCTCTGCCTTTGGCTTGGGTGGTCATCTCAGGGTCCTGGGATTGAGCCCCTGCATCGGGCTTCTCACTCTCCCACACCCCTTGCTTGTGCATGTTCTCTTTCTGTCAGATAAATAAATTTTTTTTTAGGTTTTACATATATTTATTTGACAGATAGATCACAAGTATGCAGAGAAGTGGGGGGGGGGGGGCGGAGAAGCAGGCCCCCTGCTAGCAGAGAGCCTGATGCGGGACTCCATCCCAGGGTCCTGAGATCATGACCGGAGCGAAAGGCAGAGGCTCAACCCACTGAGCCACCCAGGTGCCCCAAATAAATACTTTTTAAAAAGATTTTTATTTTTATTCTTTCTTTAAAGATTTTTATTTTTAAGTAATCTCTACACCCAATGTGGGTCTCGAACTCACATGCTTTACTGACTGAACCAGTCAGGCGTCCTGGGAGTGCAGCTTCTAACTGTCTTCTCAGACTGGCCCTCACCCTACCCTCACTTCCTACACACCCAGCCTTAGTCTTGGTCGTTTGAAGTTGACTGTGCCGGATATAAGAAGTTAGCAAAATCTAGGGAAATAGGTTGCAGAAGAAAACAGCCATTGTTTGTAAAATAATTAGTGCTGCCTTTGAAACACTGAGGAACAAATACATTCTTCCAGAGTTCTTAATTCATCCCAATTCTGGAAAAGGACTGTCAGTCTATGATTCTGTGTGAAAGTATAGTCCCCATGATGTTTTCGCATAAGAGTTCAGAAAGTAACACTCCACCCTTCACACCCTATCCCAGAATTAATATGGCTGGCCAGAAGGGAAAGGGTTAATGTTGTCTTCCAGAGCCCAAAAGAGTGGGTTTCTCGGCTGAAGCTTGGACCTCTGAAGTCAAACACACTTTTGAGTGAGTGCTCCCAGAGGAAGAAGGGCAAGGGCAGGAAACACAGCTGAATTTGCCAGACGTCAATGAGTCGCTGGTCTGCAAGAGCTATTCTAGAGAGAGCAGGAAAACGGGAGGTGGCCCAAAGCTGGCTGGCAGACTGGAGTCTGTCAACTCTGAGATCAAACTTTTTATTTTTTTAAGATTTATTTAGGGGCGCCTGGGTGGCTCAGTCGGTTAAGTGTCTGCCTTCAGCTCAGGTCATGATCCCAGGGTCCTGGGGTCGAGCCCGACACAGGACTCCCTGCTCAGCGGAGAGCCGCTTGCCCCTCTCCCTCTGCTGCTCTCCTTGCTGTTCTCTCTCTCTCTGTGTCAAATAAGTAAATACAATCTAAAATAAATCCATCTTCATAAAGATTTATTTATTATAAATCTTCATGAAGATGGATTTATTTTAGAGGGATTTTAGAGGGAGAAAGATTTATTTATTTTAGAGGGAGAAAGGGAGAGCGAGAGAGAGAGAGCAAGCACGTGAGCAGGAGAAGCAGGAGGGGCAGAGAGTGAGAGAGAATCCTAAGCAGACTCCATGCTGAGCTCCCCATAGGGAGCTCAACCCCACAACCCTGAGATCAAGACCTGAGCTGAAATCAAGACTTGGATGCTTAACTCACAGAGCCACCCAGGCACCCCCCCAACCAGGTCAAACTTTTGAACAATGTTGTAGCCATCACAGTTTCTAAAGAACCTCTCTCCAGTTTTCTTGCCTTCTTGGTGCTCACAAATCACATCAGTGATCACACCTGGTTTGACAATGTCCTGTATGAATGCTCAAATGTTCTATATGAAGACACAGAGCTAGAGACAGTTGTTAGGAGGGCTTAGCAGTTCTTCCCTAAAATGCCAGATGTGCCAGACATGCCCCCAGCAACACAGACAGCTAATAGGGAAGAGTCAAGTAGCTTGTCCTCCTGTCTTGGGAGAGTCCCAGCATGAAAGCAAGACACATGGAGAGCATCCGGCAACCGCCTGACCCCACCCTCCTTCCTGAGAAGGCCCAAGTAGCTACTGCAGCCACTGCGGTCTGCTTGGCAGAGCTGGCTCCAAAGTCTTCCTTTGAGATTAGAAGACTGCCTCTTCAAGTCACTGAAGGCCCACAAACTGAAATATCTTTATGGGGGCTGAAACCCAAATTTGTACAAGCCCAGGCAGCCTCATGACCCCACCCCACCCCCGCCCCTCTCAGAGAGAGGAGATAACCTGGAGGTTTTGCTGAATGAAACCGCTCCACCTGGGATAGTGGAGGAGGTAAAGTTCAAAGTCAGTTCCATTGGCCTATGCCCAGATGCTCCTAACTGGGGCCACTGAGTTGGCCCATTGCCCCTGCTGGATCTCTCCTGTAATCCTATCCTAATTTCTAAAGCCCAGGTGCCTTCTCCTTGCTCTAAGCCAAGCGGGGGGGGGGGGGGGGGGATTATGTGTGTGTTTACTATTCGTGCCTTGAGTCTACAAAATTTGAGGAGGTCACAGGATGTAAGACCTAATGTCACTGCCACAGATTACATTTCTGGAGCCAGTAACACACCCATGAGACACTATGCTCATTCTGGGGAGAATATGAGCCCAGGCACTGCACAGAGGATACTGGCCTAGCACCCTAAGACCCAGGGCTTCTTCCAGCTCTCCACTATTCTCACCTGACAGCACCTACCAAAGGCTGAGTGGCACAGACCCTCTTCTTGTGGGGAAAGATCAACTCTCCTTCCTCCAAGAATCCAAGCAAAGTTGGTAGTGAGCGCTTCCCTGCCTGCTGGCCCCTGCTCCCCATCTCCAAGCCAAAGCTAAGGGTTCAGCTCAGAGCCTTGCAGCAGTGGTGAGGCAAGGCCCCGCGTGCAAATTCTGGAGAGCGGCTGAGGGCAGTGATGCACGCACATCACATAGGAGCAAAAAATAGGTACGTCCTGGGTTATTCCCATCTAACACTCGAGCAACACAAGGAGAGGAAAGGACGGGTTATTCTAGAGCTTAGAGGCTTCAACTGGTACAAATCAACAGAATCTGGCAACCCTGCCTTTCTCTGCACATGTGCACAGCAAACCAGACGCTTGCAGAGAGACAGGTCTCAAGAGCACGACTGCACCATATCCCCATCACAGGGTTTCAACTCTCCTCCAAAGAAAGGCTATTTTCTTTTAAGAAAGAAAAAATAACAAGAGAACAAACATAGTGTGGTGGTGGGGAGGGAGGGAAACAGTCTCTGGCCGTGGGTTCACGAGCTTTGCGGCTAGCAGGCGGAGTTCACCGCTGGATGGTGTGGATGGTGGCTGGCTGTCAAGTTTGTCCAAGCCAGTCAGATGGTGGAAGCAAGAATGAATTGCACCCTGCCCCCCAACGCACACCTTTTTAAAGTTCTGAGTGCAGTTTCACGACTTGAAAAGTTAATTTGCATGTTTGGTTAGAGAGATTCCCTCAACTGGTTCTGTCTGATATTAATTTGGCTAAATGTGGCTGCAAGACAGAGGGAAATGAACGTGCTGAACCACTTAATGGAATGAAGTTTGTTTGTTCTTACAAAACTGAAAGGAACCCTAAAGGATATTCCTTCTAGGTTTTGCACAGAATCAAAGGAATCGCCAAAGATTACAAAGCCAGTCGAAAGAGAATCAAAATTGTTTCCCTATGTATTTTCTCAAACCTCTGGCTCCCCAGCTCTCCCTCTCCCTCAAAGCCACGATCATAAAGACAAATAGTGAAGTGTAAGGAAAATCCCTTTGATAAGCAGAGAAGCTCAGCGGCCTGGAGGAGGGGTTGCGGCAGGGGAAGTAGGAGGCTGGAGGGCCTCTGGGGCCGCTGGTGGCTCTGTGTCTCTGGGGGTGGCAGAGCTTTGAGGAGTGGCTCACTACCTGCCTGCGGTCGGGCTCCCCCAGAGGCAGAGTGTGGGTCCCCTCACCTTGTGTCCACATACAGAGGGCCATGGTGGGACTCACTCGTCCTGCAGGAGCGTGAATGCCTCAGTGCAAACAGAGCTCAGCACGGGTTACCTGCCACAGCACGTAGCTGTCACCAGTCAAATCCTGTCCATGCACCCTGTGCTGTGCTCTCCTCTGGGGCATACAGGTCCTTGCTCTCCATTTCCAGAGAGCCCTGAGTCCTAAGCTGGCAGATGCTTTCATTTTTCTCTTAAAGTAGCTCCATCTGTTTAGACACCTGTCAGTATGGGAAGGAAAAGTCTTTTGCCCTGAGGCTTGTAACTGGGTAAACCCCACCCCTGCCCCTCTCACTCTCCTGAGCCAGCACACAGGGTCCACCCCTGCAGGCAGGCCCCTTTGTTCTTAAAGCTAAAATAACTATAGAGGGGTTTAAATCTGCACTCCCTATGAGCATTTCAACTCCCTACCCCCACCCCCAAACAGTGCCAGGAGATGCTTTGAAGCTTTAAAATCAAGCACATGCTTCTACTCTTTCCATCTTTTTCCTGAAGAGATTAGGCAGGTCTACAAGGAAAATCCATTTAGCTGCCAAGCATCCGTAAAGCGGCACAGTCACTATGGAGGGCCACCTGGCAGAATCTATTAATATAACCGGTACTTTCTCTGTGACCGAATCATGCCACCTCATAGCACGAATCTGCCCTAGAGCAAAACATGTTCACAAGGAGGAACGAAAATGAATGCCCCCAACATCTGTGTGCTGTTTGTGATAGTGAAAAAAATAGAAACAACCTAAATGTGCATCCAAAGAATGGTTAAAATACGGCTTACGCATACTATAAAATCATAGGCAGAGGGAAAAAGGAATTAGATAAATCTTTATATTTTGACATGGAAAGATCTCCAAGATACAAAGTTAATTAAGAAGTCCAGTTGTGAAGGACAGTATGGTGTCACTCACATTCAAGAAGTAAAAATTATGGGGTGTCTGGCTGGCTCATTGCCAGAGCATGGGACTCCTGATCTTGGGGTCATGAGTTCAAGCCCTGCATTGGGGATAGAGTTTACTTAAAAAAAAAGGGGGGGGGATATACAAACCCAAACCCCTTCTAAAGGTTCCGAAAAGAAGGTGAATGCATGGAAGGAGTCTGTTTGGGTGCCAGAAAGCACACCGACCAGATAAAGTGGTATGGGGAAGGGCCTGGGATTGGGTCGTGTGGTCACAGAGGACTTTGACTTTATTCACAGAGTCTGAATCATTAACTTCCAAAATGGATGTCTAGATTATTAGTATGCTTAAAAAAATACAATGAGAAAGGACTCCTCCTTCCTACCTCTGACATGCAGTGGGAGCTCCTCCGACTGTCCCTGCGGCCGTAACATGAGCCATGGAACCCCTGCTCTGAGGGTGGCAGGGCAGACTCGGACGGTCCAGGAATTGAGGGGACTGTCCTTGGCTTGTCTCTAAGAAGTTACCAGTGGCACTTTCACCAGCTAAGCATTTAAGTTTTGGGTTTTTTTTTTTTTAAAGATTTTATTTATTTATTTGACAGAGAGAGAGAGAGCAGGAGCAGGAGAAAGGGGCAGAGAGAGAGGGAGAAGCAGGAGACGGACGCGGGGCTCGATCCTGGGACCCTGGGATCATGACCTGAGCTGCAGGCAGTTGCTTAAACCACCTGAGCCACCAGGTGCCCCAGCAGTTAAGTTCTTGAACAAACACTCCACCTTCTCCTATATTAACCAGATTAATGATGCTGGTACTCTTGCCACAAACTTGAAACTTTTCTGGTCTCTCTATTTTTCTTTTTTTCTTCTCCTAGTGGTTATGGTCAGTTACATAAAAACAATCCCCTTTCTTTCCCTCACTGTTTTTGTTCTTAGTCTTATTTCTGCATGTTGTATATTGTTTCCTATTAGCACTTCCAGTCTTCTTACTGCTGTACAGCTCAGGACTAACACAGCACTGAAAGCAACTAACATCTAGGATCAAAATGGTAGATACATCCACTGACCGACCAACAACCAGACTGGGCTGGGGAAGATGGCTGCACACACCCACTATTTCCATTTGTTAGGGGTGAACAGAGCTCAGGCACTTACGCTCCAGAGCAGAGTTCCATCTGTATCTATGAACACTCCTAAGTCAAAGAACTTCAGCACAGCCCTTGTTTTGCCTAAATTCCAAAGAGGAGAGGCATTTTGCCCCTTTTGCAGAAGTCTGGAAATCTGGAGGGACACACGACTTTAGGATTAACTTTTTTGCTTTGTTATTTGGTGTTTGCTTTGGGGAGTGGAGAGAATTGTATTCTTGGCATTTACAGGCTTGGGAGGTACAGACAAAACAAGCATCTTTGTTTTTCCTTCAGGAAGGAAGATCATGAGGACAGAATGTGGCTCTGGCACCTTTCAAAAGAAGAATCTGGTTCTACCCTGGCCCAACGTACATAAAGCATTTGGTTTCCAATTTACAAAGAGAGAAACCTTCTGGAGCCAGGGAAGAAGTTAAGTAGATGAAAACAGAAATTCTTATCTCAAGTGCTACCCTTATTACAGGGAAAAAAGTCTACCCCTGTCCAGACTGCAAGTTCAAGTGTAACCAAGTATGGAACTCTTCAAGGGCAGGTCTATTGTAGAGCTCAGGGTTTTACCCTAACACTTTCAGGAAGAAGCCACTGCTGAGTGAGTCATTAGATTCGGACTGACGGCAGACAAAACTGGATGAATCAATCAAACCAAACCAAATAAACCTCAACCCTTCTTCCCATCCACCAACCATACCAAACAATCTGCAGAGAAAGAAGAGCATATGGCACATGAGTCCTGGGGAAGATGGTGTCTGAGGAATTCTTTCTCTCTTAATCGACTAAGGGCTTGGCCAACCTACCCTACAGCTTTGAGCTTCAGATGTCTCCAAAGCGCAGTAAAAGAATTTTTCCCCCCACTTTCGGTCTGAAACTTAAGCTTTAGAAAGAAACAAACAACAAATAACCTGTCACGGTGAATTTTCAACCAAAATAGAGAAAATAATGCAATAAACTCCCATATACCCACCACTTGGCCTCAATAATGATCAACCCATGGACAATCCCAAATCATATATAATTCTACCCCCACCCCAAATTCCCACCCTATCCCCACAGGATTATTTTGTAGCAAATTTCAGACATCATATCATTTCATCCAGAAGTATTTTAGTACAGATCTCTAAATGGTATTCTTTTTAAAAACATAACTACGATTAGAAGCATTACACCTAAAAATTTTGGCAGTAGATCCTTAGTATCATCAAATACTAAAGTTATTGTCCCAACTGATTTCCTTTAAAAAAAAAAAAAGATAGATTGATTGATTCATTGATTGATTTTAGAGGGAGAGCATGCATTGGGGTGGGGGCAGAGAGAGAAGGAGATTTTCCACTGAGCACAGAGCCCAATGTGGTGCTTGACCCTCATGACCCTGGGATCATTACCCAAGCAGAAATCAAGAGTCAGATGTTTAACCAATGGACCCACTCAGGCACCCCCAAACTGACTTTCTATAAATGTCTTCTACAGTTGTTCAAATTACTATCCAAATAAGGGTCACATAGTGTATTTCACTGGTTTATTCTTAAGCCTTTTTAATCTAAAAGTTTTTCCCTCTTCCTTTTTTTTTTTTTTCTTATTGAAGGAACTAGGTTGTTTTTCCAGTAAAATTCCCCAAAGTCTGAATTTTGATGATTGCATCCCTATTCCATCATTTAGCATGTCCCTCTGTCCTTGGTGTTTCCTGTAAATGTACAGCTAGAGGTTGTAAGCTCATGGGCTGGCTGCGCCACAGCGACGACTGCTAGATCCGGGATCTCCTAATGAGGGTCCAAAAACTATTCTATCGTCCCTTATCATTGTTTAGCTAGAAATCCTTAGTTTATATAGGAAAGGCAGATTAAATATGTGGTTCTTTTCCTTTATTCACTATTTTTCAAGAAAAATAAATCATCAAATCTTCTAAAGATGATCAGTTTGTTGTCTGCCTTTTTAAGTATTATTAGGCACACATGGATTTTAATATATTTGATATGTTTCAATCCATTGCAGTTGTTATTGTTTTTAATACTTACATAATCCCATCTTTGGCTGGTAGAAGTCTCTAAAATAGAGACTCTCCTGAGTCTGTTGATATGACCCTTATCATTCCTTGTTTTCTGGTATAAAAAGATGTTATAGGCTTGGGGTGCCTAGGTGGCTCAGATGGTTAAGTGTCAGACTCTGGATTTCAGCTTAGGTCATGATCTCAGGGTCCTGGGATGGATCCCCATGTCTGGCTCCTAGCTAAGTGGGGAGTCTGCTTGTCTCCCTCTCCCTCTGCCCCTCCCTTTGCTGGGGCACATGTTCTTTCTCTCCCTCTCCCTCTCCCACTCTCCCTCAAATAAATAAACCCGTTTTTTAAAAAAAGATGTTACAGGGTGCCTGGGTGGCCCAGTGTATTAAAGCCTCTGCCTTCGGCTCAGGTCATGATCTCAGGGTCCAGGGATTGAGTCCCGCATCGCGCTCTCTGCTCAGCCTGGAGCCTGCTTCCTCCTCTCTCTCTCTGCCTGCCTCTCTGCCTACTTGTGAGCTCTCTCTCTCTCTCTGTCAAATAAATAAAATAAAATCTTAAAAAAAAAAAAAAAAAAAAAAAAAAGATGTTATGGGCTCATTGTGTATATTTTCCAGCCTCAGAACTGGAATCAGCCATTTCTCCAAAAAGCCTTAACTTCTTTCCTTTCCTTTCCCCCCCCCCTTCCTTCCTTTCTTTCTCCTTCTTTCTTTTCTTCTTTCTCTCTTTTCCTTTCTTTTTTGTTTCTTCTCTTTTCTTTTCTGTCCTGCTTGCTTTCTTTCTTGAGAGAGCACCAGCACGGGAGCAGGGGAGGAGGGGCAGACAGGAGAGAGAGAATGCTACAGGATCCACACTCACCAGCACAAAGCCTCACAAAGAGCTCAATCCCATCACCCAGTATCACGATCTGAGTTGAAATCCAGAGTCCCATGCTTAACTGACTGAGCCACCCAGGGCCCAGCCTTAGTTTCTTTTAATGAGAAATGGTACATGGTAATGACAATCTGGACCTAGAACACCTACTACTGCTACTAGATTATTGTTTCAAGACTTTTTCAGGGGAGCCTGGGTGGCTCCATCAGTTAAGCACCTGACTTGGGCTCGTGATCTCAGGGTTCTGGGATCGGGCCCCATATCCAGCTCCCTGTTGAGTTGGGGAGGGGAGTCTGCTTCTCCCTCTCCCTCTGCCCCTCCCCAACTTGTGTTCTATTTTTCTCAAATAAATAAAATCTTTAAAAAAATACTTTTTCAGTAAAAAAGATAAAAATACTGTTTTTAAAAGAGAAAATAATCTCAAGTTCATCCTGGTATTTCCAGTTAATATTTAAGAATACAGGGGTGCCTGGGTGGTTCAGTCAGTTAAGTGTTCGACTCTTGGTTTCAGCTCAGGTAGTGATCTCAGGGTCCTGAGATCCAGCCCCATATCAACTCCATGCTCGGTGTGGAGTCCGCTTAAGGTTCTCTCCGTTTGCCCCTCCCCGCTCTTTCTAATAAATAAATAAATCTTTAAAAAGTTTTAAAAATACAGAATTTTAATTTAATTTTACATTTGTGTTTCTTTTTCTCTTACTCATAATCTTAGTTTCTAATATAATTATTTATTTGCTTTATCCTATTATATATATATATATATATAGTTTCAGAATAATAACAATATTATTAACAATATGAACACTGAAAATGGGGGGGGTTGTCTTTGTGATATATCCATTAGACATATACAGTCACATTACTGTGTTTTAAAATCTATATGCATTGTTAGGACATCAATGAGATATGCTGTGAATTTTGTTTCATTTTGCTTTTAATTTTTAGGAAATACTGGCAGGCCAGCTTTAAAGTGGGCCCCCATGATTCCTCCTCACCTCCCATGTTCACACCTTAAGCGTGAGCAACACCTGCAACTTGCTTCTTGCCGAAAGAACATGGCAAAAGTGAAGGGATTTCACAGATATAATTAGGATCCCAAATCAACTGTTATTTTTTTTTTTTTTTTTTAAAGATTTTTTATTTATTTATTTGTCAGAGAGAGAGCGAGTGAAAGCGAGCACAGGCAGACAGAGTGGAAGGCAGAGTCAGAGGGAGAAGCAGGCTCCCTGCGGAGCACGGAGCCCGATGTGGGACTCGATCCCAGGACGCCGGGATCATGACCTGAGCCGAAGGCAGCCGCTCAACCAACTGAGCCACCCAGGCGTCCCTCAACTGTTATTTTTAAAGATTTATTTATTTACTTCAGAGAGGAAGAAAGGGAGAAGGGGATAGGGCAGAGCAGGAGAGAGACAAGCAGACTCCCCAGTGAGAGCAGGGTCCACTACGGAGCTCAATCCCAGGACCCTGAGATCATGACCTGAGCTGAAACCAAGAGTTGGACACTCAACTGACAGGTGCCCCCAAGTCACCTGCTTTTTAAAATTTTTTTAATATTTAAATTGTAGTAAAATACATATAACATTTACCATCTTAACTATCTCTACATTTATAGTTCAATAGTGTTAATTTCACCCACATTGTTGTGAAACCAATCTCTAGAATTCTTTTCTTACAAAACTGAAATTCTGTACCCATTAAACACTAACTCCCCATTCCCCTCCCTTCAGGCTCTGGCAACCACCATTCTATTTTCTGTCTCTATGAATTAAACTATTCCCGGTACCACATATACATGGAATCATACAATATTTGTCTTTTCGTGACTTCTTTTGCTTTAGCATAATGTCCTCAAGGTTCACCCATATTGCAGCATGTGTTAGAATCTGCTTCCCTTTTAAGGTTGAATAATTTTGTATTGTATGCATGTACCACATTTTGTCAATCCATTCATCTGTAGATGGACCTGTGGGCTGCTTCCACTTTCTGGCTATTGTGAATAATGCTCCTATGAACATGGGTACACAAATATCTCTTTGAGACCCTGCCTTCAGTTCTTTTGCATATATGCCCAGAAGTGGAATTGCTACATCATATGGTAATTCTATGTTTAACTTTTTTGAGGACCACTGTACTATTTTCCACAATGGCTGCACCATTTTACATCCCTCCCAGCAAAGCACAAGGGTTCCAATTGCTCCACATCCTTGTCAACACTTGTTATTTTCTGGTGTGTGTTTTTGTTTTAAGATTTTATTTTTTAAGTCATCTTTACACCTCATGTGGGGCTCGAACTTACAACCCCAAGATCAAGAGTTACATGTTCCACTGACTGAGCCAACCAGGCACCTTTTTTGTTTTTTAAATAGCATCCTTCCTGGGACGCCTGGGTGGCTCAGTCCTTAGGCCTCTGCCTTCAGCTCCGGTCATGATCTCAGGGTCCTGGGGTTTGAGCCCCACATCTGGCTCCCTGCTCTGCAGGAAGCCTGCTTCTCCCCCCCCCCACCGCCCCGCCCCCAGCTTGTATTCCCTCCTGCTGTCTCTCATTGTCAAATAAATAAAATCTTTAAAAAAAAAATAGCATCCTTCCTAATGGATGTGAGGCCAAATCAAATAATTCTGAGTTATTAAAAGGGAAATTATCTCTGATGGGCTTGATTGAATTAGGTGAAAAGCCTTAAAACAAAGGACTGTACACCCCCTCCCCCAACACACACACACACACACACACACACACACACACACACACACACACACCCTTCTGCACTGCTTGCTTTGAAGAAGCAAGCTGCCTTGAATCCTACAGCTACAAGGAAATTCTGCCAACAACCTGAGGGACCTTGGAAGCAGATTCATCCCCAGTAGAGCCTCTAAATAAGAATACAGCCTAGACTTTGATTTCAGACCTCGGAGACCCTGGGAGACCCTGGTGAGGTCTAAGCTGTACCCAGACTACTGACCCAAAGAGGTAATAATAAATGTGTGTTCTTTTAAGCCACTGACTTTGTGATAATCTGTCTTATAGCACACACACACACACACACACACAAAAAAAAAAGAGGAAAAATATTCATTTTGATTTGTCTTATAATTATGTAAATTTTTACATGATTCCAAAGTCATAAATCTAAGAGCAAGATATATTCAGAGAAGTTGGCTTCCTGTCCTTCCCATCTGTTTCCTCCTTCTCCCATAGATTGTCATTTAAAAAATATTATGGTTTACCCTTCCATTTAAAAATATAAAGAAAAACACGTTTTCTTATGTAAGTGAAACTTACTATAGATACTTTTTCCACATTTGCTTTTTTTTCTTTTTTAAGGTGCAATGGACATAGTTTTATTTTGATTCCAACACCACCATACACTTGATTCTATATCCCTGAATATTCAACGGATTTTTAGGCTATATGAAAAAGGGAATTTTTTGCTTGATTAATGTGCTGGACATTTTAAGGAACAACTCTGAGGACACCCCCAGACATTCTCAAGGAGGCAGCCGCACTGGTCATCCTCATCGCTGTTACCGCCATCGCCATCTGATCTTTTAAAGACTGCCCAGAATGGTGAGGATTCGTTACTCCCAAATATAGCTGCCTAATGTATACTGAAATATCTGAAATAGAGTGGTTGGATTTATGCATTTTAAGGCCATCTTGTTAACTTAGAGTATATTCTATTTATACGATCAAGATCATGAATCTATAAATCATGCTGTATGAATTACAAGAAACACTGTTAAGTTCCCTATGGTAAACTCATTGCACTAGGGCCCCAAGGCATACCCTCTCTGAGGGTATTGACTTTGTTGACTTTGTAGTCCCTTCCCTGTCTCTAAGCTTGGTCATGGGACTTACTTTGGCCAATGGGACAGTTTATCAAACCCAAGCAGAGGCTTGACAAAGCATGCATACATTTCCACTTCCTCCCATGGACCCTTCACTGTCACAAGAAGACACTTGCGCTAGTTACCACAAACACTACTTCAATTAATAGCCACTTGTGAATGTGTTTTCATGGTTTTGCCTATCTCTGGGATTCCTAGAAGTGGGAACTGCTGCATCAAAGGGTAAGTAGATCTGTTTTCCTGGATACTGATATGTTCTCTTCAACAGAGAAAGCACCACTGTACATCCCACTGTGAACACATGGAAGGGCCTTCACAGCAGGATATGCTATCAAACTTGTAATCTACTAATCTGACCAGGGAGAAGTGGTATCTGAGGGTAGTTTAACTTGCATTTCTCTTATTGTGAGTGAGATGAATGCCTTTTTTTTCATGTGTTTATGGGCCATTTGTTTCAAACATCAACATTTAACCCACAGAGCTTTTTGGCTGGCATCATCTCCAGGAACCTCAGAAAAAAAGAAATTAATAAAAGACCGACTTCTCTTAGCTCTGTCACAGGCCACTACAGTGTGAAGTAAAAGCATCGCTCAGCACTGACTGGCTTTCTTCTACCAGATATGGGGGGGGGGGTGCAGTGCAGACATTTACCCTAAATGCCTTAAATTTGTCCTCAGGCAAAAGGCAAAAACAGGGGCACCTGGGTGGCTCAGTCAGTTGGGCCTCTGCCTTCTGCTCACATCATGGTCTCCTGATCCTGGGATCAAGCCCCACATCGGGGTCCCTGCTCAGTGGGGACCCTGCTTCTCCCTCCATTGATCACCCTGCTTGTGCACTCTGTCTCCAATAAATAAAATCTTAAAAAAAAAAAAAAAAAAGGCAAAAACAGATCCTCAAAAGTCTCCATGTAATACTACTTCCCTTTGTTTTATTCTTTGATGCATTTTCCTTGCTGTGTAACCTTAAACAAGCCATTTAACTTCTCTGCATTTATTTCTTTATGTACCAAAACATGATGATACTATTTACCTTGCAGGGTAGTTTTTAGAATCAAATAAAAGAATTAAAATATGGGGGTGCCTGGGTAGCTCAGTCATTAAGTGTCTGCCTTCAGCTCAGGTCATGATCCCAGGGTCCTGGGATCGAGCCCAGCATCAGACTCCATGCTCAGTGGGAAGCCTGCTTCTTCCTCTTGCATTCTTCCTGCTTGTGCTCCCACTCTCCCTGTCTCTGTCTGTCAAATAAATAAATAAAATCTTAGGGGAAAAAAGAATTAAAATATGTGAAAACTGCCTTTTGTGCTGAATGTACAGTACAAATGAAGCAACTGTTATTCATTTGAAAGATTCTACCACTGAAGAACACAGCCACTGTTTAGAAGAAACACTGGAGGCAGAAGGATTTGGCAGGAAGTGAGACAGAGTCCACCCACCGTGGCAGAGCAGACCCTTCCACAGGGAGCAGGATTTTACTTTTTGGCTCAGGAAACTAACCCCCCTCTTTCTGTAGTTTACATCAAGAAATGCAGTTATAGTATTTACGGGTGTTCTCAGAGATCATCCAGCTGGATCAGACCTGGAGGGCTGTGGGACAGAAAGCACCAAGAAGGGAGAGGCAGGCAGTCTGCAGAAAGCGAGACAGACGCGTGGCAGAAGCAGTCATAAGCATGCTGGATTAGAAGAAAGAGAAGTATGTATTAAGTGGCATCTGGGCTTGGTGGTCTGAGCTTCCAGATCACCAATCCCACACTCAGCACTTAAAGCCCGTTTACAAAGGCCTTGGCCAGCAGCTGCCCAGACTTTACTGGGACAACTTCAGAGACGGCAAGTTTGCTGCCTCCCAAGGCCTATCCATGTTAGAAAATGCTTCCATGGGGCACCTGGGTGGCTCAGTCGGTTAAGCATCCGGCTCTTGATTTTTGGCACAGGTCATGATCTCAGGGTCATGGGACCCAGCACCAAAACAGGGTCCATTGCTCAGTGGGGAGTCTGCTTGACAGCCTCTCTTCTTCTTCTACTCCTCACCCTGTGTGTGTGCTTTCTCCCTCTGTAATAAAGGAACAGAATCAAGAAAGGAAGGAAGGGAGGGAGGAAGGAAGGAAGGAAGGAAAGAAAGAAAGAAAGAAAGAGAGAGAGGGAGGGAGGGAAAGAAAGAGAGAAAGGAGGGAAGAAAGGAAGAAAGGGAAATAAAAGGAAGAGAAAAGAAGAGAAGAAAAGAAAAAAAAGAAGGAGGGAGGGAGGGAGAGAAAGAGGGGAGAAAGAAAATGCTCCCACATCCAAAAGAATAGATAACAGCTTTCTAGTTTTCTCCTCTGGTTAACAAAGAAAAAGTCCAATCCCTCTTCCATATGGTTAGACCTCAATATTTTTAAAACACCTGTTGTAGGTCATAGTTCACCACTCCCCACACCTCATCCCAAAGTCTTTTCTTCTCCAGGCTAAATGTTTCCAGTCTCCTTACTTTTAAAGCCATTCCTCACAGATCACAGTGTAAGAAAGCTTTTGTCAGTCTGAAAGTCACTCTTCTGGGAATACATTCTGATTGTCAATGTCCCTTGTAGAATGTGGCATCCAAGGCACTGTTGGGTTGGAGATGGAACATGAAGCAGGCACTTATTTGAATACATGTGTAAAGACTAGACACCTCCCCCCGCCAAGCTGTCTATGTGTCTGCCAACATACTTCCAAAGTTCCCTACCAATCAGACATCGGAAGGGCATTGAAAATAACCAATTTTGGGTGATTTGGTTACAGAAAGAGGCATCCGTAAATTATGAGTGATCACATTTTGGTTCTTGGGCCATATTCCTTGCTGGGACATTTCTTCTTGCTTGGAGGATGGAATAGGGAGTGAACATGAGCGTGAACTTAGAAGTTTAGCTGGGTTTTCCAACAGCCACAGAGTTTGCTAGGCCTAAAGGCCCCCAGCCTCAAAGAACTTCCTTAACATTAGAGTAAAACTAACCTTGACGTCACCAAAACCTGGAAGACTCTTGTGACTCATTCTGTGGACTTCAAAGGCTACACAGTGCTTTCTCAGTAGTTGGGCTGCCAACTGCCCATGACTACAGGTTATGGCACAGTGGCAATTGTGTGGTAGGGGTCACTCAGCCTCATGGAATCACCTTCAAGGAGTAGAGGTGGGCATATGCACCAAACTCAAAATGTGTAAACCCTGTAACCCAGAAATCCCACTTGAGAAATTTTTTCTGAGGGGCGTCTGGGTGGCTCAATCAGTTGAGCATCTGCCTTCAGCTCAGGTCATGATCCATGGGTCCTGGGATTAGGCCCCACATTGGACTCCCTGTTCAGTACACAGTCTGCTTCTCCTCTTCCTCTCCCTCTGCCCCTCCCCACTGAACTCGCTCTCTCTTGCTCTCTATCAAATAAAGACAAAAACCTCTAAAAATTTATTCTGAGATCACTGAACATAGTTGCCAAGCTGTACAGACATAAATGTTCCTTAGAGTATTGTTTAAAGGGAGGAAAGCTGGAAACTATCTCAGGATCTGTTTACACTAGAGCGGTCTGTTATCTTACTATCTGTGATATCATGTTATAATAAGAAATACATATTTTGGTCTTTGTCCCTAGCTTTTGGCTAGAGCGCTTAAAACATCCATCATTTTCTAAGTAAGAAAGGTGTAAGGAGCTTCTTTTGTTCTTGGTCTTTGACCCCAATTCATGACACAGAGTTCCTCAATCCCTTGGAATTCTTAGATAACAGGAGTGTCTTTTGTTGTAATGCGGCAACTCTTACGACTCCTGGATAGCTCTAAGTATGGGGGCTAGTCACCTAAAAAACCAAGCCATGATTAGAAGCTTGGAATGTTCAGTCTCGACCCCCCTTCTCCAGGAAGGGGAGAGGAGCTGGAGATTGAGTTAATAATTGATCGTGCCTGTATGATGAAGTTTCCAAAAAGATCTCGAAATTATGGGGTTCAGAGACCTTCCAGACTGGTAAACACATGAAGGTGCTGAAGTGGGGGTATACTTGGACAGGGCATGGAAGCTCTGTGCTCATTTCCACATCCCTTGCCCCATGCAATACATCTCTTCCATCTGGCTGTTCCTGAGCAGTATTTTTTCTTTTCTTTCTTAGTGAGCTATAATTGGCATAACACATTATATTAGTTTCAGGTATACAACACAATGATTTGTATTTGTCTGTATTGCAAAATGATCACAAGGAGTCTAGTTAACATTCCTCACCACACAGTCACAAGTTTTTTTTCTTGTGATGAGAAGTCTTAAGATTTACTCTAGCAACTTTCAAATATATAATACGGAATTATTACCTGTAGTCACTATGCTATATATTATATACCTCATGACTTATTTTATAACTGGAAATTTGACCACTTTCACTCATTTAATCTGTTCTCCATATCTGTCAGGTTTTTTATTTTGGGGAGCGGGGTGGGGGGAGTTTGCTTGGTTTCACATACAAGTGAGATCACATGGTATTTGTTTTTTTCTACCTATTTCCTTTAGTGTAACGTCCTTAAGGTCCATCCATGTTGTCATAAATGGCAAGATTTCCTTCTTTTTTATGGCTGAATATTACTCCCTTGTATGTATACATCCCATTTTCTTTATTCATTCATCCATTGATGGATAGTTAGGTTACTTCCTTGTCTAGGCTACTGTAAATAATGTCATAATTGAGGTGTATCCTTTCATAAGAAACCGGTAATCTAGTAAACTGTTTTCTGAGTTCTGTGAGCTGTTCTAGAAAATTACTGAAGCCAAGTAAGGAGTCATGGGAACTCTGATTTATAGCCACTTGGTTGGAAGTACAAGTGACAACCTGGGGCTTATGATTGGCACTTGCAGCAGAAGCAGCCTTGTGAGACTGAGTCCTTACTTGTGGGGTCAGACACTAACAAGGAAATAGTGTCACAAATGAGCTGAACTGTAGAACACCCAGTCAGTGTTCCCAAAGAATTGGAAAGTAGAGTGGTGTGGACAAACCACACATCTGGTCACATAAGTGAGTACAGCAGTGGAGAAAAACAGTGCCTTTTCCTTTCACTACCATCCAGCGGAGCAATGTACAACCATTACAAACACTGCCACTGATCTGTATTCACTTAGCTGGACAGATTTCTGTGACGTGACATTGGGTGAAGAAAGCATGCTAACATATACAGTATTAACTTAATAAAACTGTCTATTTTTGTGTGTAGAAACATGTCTAGAAGGATGGTAACCAAGGTTAAGAGTAACTATCTTAAGGGCTGGAATTCAGATAATGTTTATTTTTTGTTTTTCAATTATATGCCTGTTTATTTTTTAAATATATTTAATTTATTTATTTGAGAGAGAGAGAGAGAGAGAGTACTTGAGCTGGGAGGGGAGGAAGAAGCTGGCTCCCCACTGAGCTGAGAGCCCGACGCAGGGCTCTGTCCCAGGGCTCCAGGCTCATGACCCAAGCCTAAGGCAAATGCCCAACTAACTGAGCCACCCAGGCGCCCCTATCTTCCAGTTTAAATTACAAAGTAATACAGGCTTATTATACAAAATTGAAACAACAGACAAGAGTATAAAGTAAAAAATGAAACTCCTTCCCATCAGTTCCACTTCTCAGATATAACCACTGTTAATGTTTGGCATGCATTCTTCAAGATTGTATTTCAAGCCTATATAATCAAACTCGTCCTTTTTTCTTACTTTTTAAAAATAAAAATACACTCTACCCACTGTCCTGTGACTGGCTTTTTTCAAGTTTTCAACACTGTTTGGATTTCTTTTAACATCATTTTTTAAACTGGAAAAGCAATAGTTATTTTTGTATGGGGGAATAAAAGCACATCAGCCGGTACAGAACACAATGCATGTGTGATCTGAGTGGCCTAGTGAAGAGAGGCACAGGACAAAGGCTTCCTGTGTTCAGGTCACCACGCTAGCCAATATGGGTGGGGACACTGACATGCCCAGTCAGCCCAGGAAACTGATAAGTGTCCTGTTCTCCCTGCATCTCTGAACCCAGAGAAGGACAGTTAGAGCTTGGGCTGGGGCTCAGGAAGGCCGAGACACTGGGCTGCAATCTGTCCCAGAGATGCCTCCCTTAAGCCAGGCCCCTAGATGCAGTATCATGGACCCAAGCAGGATAAGGCAGAGGAAGGCTACCCACTGCCATCTCAGAGGCCCCCTGCTGCATGCTGGCAGACCACCACCCACAGCATGGGCTTGCTACGATCCCTCTTGAAAAACACTCGAGTTCCTCTCTCTTTTCCTTTCCTGGTTCTAATTTCAATTGTCATATTCCTGAAGAAGGGGTTCTATGAGGGGTAAGAAATGCTGCTGGGACCTCATCAGAACTCTGCGGGGAGGGGGCAGGCCAGTCTCCTGGCCCCTGAGCACTGGAGAGAAATCAAACAACAAGCCTGTCTACCCTGCAAGGCAAGACGATAGGCCTGGCTGTGGAGATCCAGGGCCCCAGGAGCCAGAGCAGAGCTGTGTCTGGCTTAGGGAAATCATTTATTTCCCACTGAGAGCACTATGAAGAAACTGGGCAAGAAAGCCGAAGCCTTTGCATTGGCAGATCACTGCGTGGTAGTCAAAACTGTTCCAGTAACCACACCAGAGAGTACACCCTGAGGTGGTGACTTATCCTGTGGTATTGGCCTGGGGCTGCTTCTTGGGGCTCACTGTCCTGTCCTCTGGGCAGGCCTTTAAAAAATTCACTCGTGGTTATCCTTTTGGTTTTTCTTTTCTGATAATAACACCCATGCGCTCTGCACAGAAAATTCTAAAATGGTAGGAAAGTCCTGAAAGGAAAATGTCAATGATTCATGACTGTATCGCCCTAGAACGGCCTGTGACACGTCCTCACCTATGTCCTCCCATCACCGACATGGACATATATAGACTATTAACAGGATTAGGACCCAACTCTACACACTGTTGTAACATGCTTCTTTTCTTTTCTTTTAAGCCTGTTTCCTTTTTTCTTACAATATGCTTCTTAAGTGACAACATAAATAATATTAATCGCTTTCATGTATTATGTCAGATACTATACGAGGGGCATTAAATATATTAGGAAGTAGATAGTACTATTACCTCATTTCATAGATGAAATAACCAAGTCTTAAGATGTTCAACCTGTGTCCTGAGCTCCTGCTCCCTTCCACGCTATTGTCCAGCATCTTTCATTGAACAGTCCATTGGGAGCCATTAGAATGACAAAGAGTTCTAACTCCTGCAGAGGTGCTGAGTCTGCACCTAACTCTCCAGCTGCTGGGCTCGACCTGTCAGAGCCCGGCACTGCCCCCTGCAGGGAGCGCCCCTGAAATGCAGGTGCTAGAGACAAAGGAGCCACATTCTGCTCAGAGCCAACCAATTAAGGGGGCCAGGGATATAGGAATGAGTCTGAGGGTGAAGTACTCTAGCTTAATGCCTGTATGGAATAACCCTTTTTTTGGTTGTTTTTAGAGATTTTTATTTTTAAGTAATCTCTAAACTCACTGTGAACCCCAAGATCAGGAGTCACATGCTCTATGGACTGAGTCAGCCAGGCATCCCTCCAATAACCCTTTTCTACTAAGAATCTCCAAGCATTTCATGTGGTTCTCCAAGTAAGATACAGACCCATGCAAGCTAAGGAAATATGCCTCAAATCATGCAGCAGCTCAGCATGATTTTCATTCACCCCTCCCCAGCAAACCTCTGTGTACTGTGATCCTTCAGCCATGGGCCGGGCATGGGCCCCAGCAAAGGCAATGCATTTCACAAGGCATCTGGCTATGCCGCTGAGATTTAAAGATGGCCATCCCTCCACTTAGGTAGTTATTCAGAAGTGGAAAATACTAAGTCAGAGGTCAGCAGACTTTCTCAGTACAAGGCCAGATATAAAATATTTTATGCTTTGAGGGCCACATAGTATCTGTCATGAACTATTCAATTCTGCTGTTGTAGCACAAAATATGCCATAGATAATACATAATGGGCATAGCTGTGGTCCAAAAAAATTTTATTTACAAAAACAGGTGGCCACCAGCATTTGGCCTGCAAGCTGTATTTTGCCAAACTCTGCTTTTAGAGTTCGAGTCTTCCCTTAAAACACCTAAATTTAATATTGGGTAGACTATAATTTACATGCAAACCACTTAAATTTTAGGGCATAAGATCATTTCTCAGGGGCTGGCCGGTTTTTTTTCCGCCAGTGGAGTATCTTTCAACTATTAATCTAATCTTGGGAAATTGCAGAAAAATCAAGGATTGTTTTGCCTTTCAGTTGGTCAGTATTACTAACAGATGAAAGGGAAAATATTTTACAGACCCATAGCAACCAGAAAAGAGGATAAATCAGGCTGAGGCAAAGAAAACGTCAAGAAAATTAAAACGAATATGAGGAAGAAAAATGATATTAATATAACCAGGCAGTTCCATTTGGCTTCAGTTAGCTGACTGGGGCAATGGGCAGCTTATCCAAACCAGGAAACGAGAGACCTCGACAGCTCTCAGTGGCATTGATAGAGCGTCTCCTTTCAGAAAGTTTTACTCGAGGCAAAGCTATTAAGATCACATCCACTTGGGACCTCTAGAAAGAAAGCCAGGTAAGCTGCTGCTGAGAAGCTGAACTGCAGCGTAGCAGTATCTCACACCTGGGGACACACTCTAAGCTCCTCGCTCCATCTTCCTGACTTCCTTCACTCACCTGCAGAGCAGGGACGAGGAAGCACAGCCTGATCGGCCTCCTGGGTCTGGAAAGAGAGCCCTGTGGTCCGCTGCGGGGCATCAGTACTGCAGAGGCTGCTGATGCCTCCAGCAGAGACATCTGCTCTCCTCCCTAGGCTGGAGAGCCTCAGAAGACACAGGCTTGGGCGGAGGATTATACTAAGTTAAGGTCCCTAGGGTTAGCATGGCAGGACTGAGAAGGATCTGGGACTCCCAAGTGCAGCAGGGGCCCTAGCACCTTCCTGGGAAAGAGCTACTCTCAGAATCAAACAGAAAGTCTCCAACACTTCAAATCCAATCACATCTTAATTTAAAAAAAGAAGGGTGGGGGGAGGTGTGTTTCACGCCCCAGAATGGTCATTTCACCTTCCTCCTTCAAGTGCTTTCCACTGCCCTTGGAATCAAAGTCACTCATCATCACGACTTTGAGCACGTGCAGATGTGAGCTCAGCACTTCCCTGGACCTGCTCAGCCTCCTGGCTCCTCCAGGCACCGAGCCTTCTTCCAGCTCCTCACATTCCTCCAGCTCCTCCCCTCCTCGGGGCCTACATACGATGTTCTCCCTGCAAAGAATTCTTCTCCCCACTTTTTTGCCTTTAGTCCCGTCCTTGCCTGACTCTGCAATCTAAAACGAGTCCATCACCCTATTCTTTGGAGCACCCTGACCTTTCCCTTTCAGGGACCTGATGGAATCAAATATTTCTGCACCCGGGTTTTCAGGGTTTCTTTCCAATGCCTAAAGGCAGAGACCCTATCTGTTTGTTCCATGTGGCTTCCTCAGCATCTGGCACAGTCCTTCGCATGTAGCACGCCCTTAAATAAAAAATACAACTAATGAAAAATAGCACTTTTCCTCCTAGTGTTCTTTAAAATGGATCCTTGGGATTCAAGAGGCTATAGCATGCAAACCTATGCTGGTTAGGGTGTCCCTGGAGGCATGCTCCGGCTCCTCACCAGTTGCAGGAAATTCTGCCAGGCCCACCACCTCTCTGAGTCCATTTCTCCATCTGAAAAGTGGCAAACCAGTATCCTCCTCAGGCCACCTACTGTGGAGGTTAAATAAGAGAATGCAAGTGCCTAGGATAGCTTGGAGCTTAACAGCTACTGCTCTATCCACTTATTTTTTTTTTTTTTTTTTTTTTTTTTAAGATTTATTTATTTATTTGACAGAGATTACAAGTAGGCAGAGAGGCAGGCAGAGAGAGAGAGAGGAGGAAGCAGGCTCCCCGCTGAGCAGAGAGCCCGATGCGGGACTCGATCCCAGGACCCTGAGATCATGACCCGAGCCGAAGGCAGCGGCTTAACCCACTGAGCCACCCAGGCGCCCTCCACTTATTTTTAATTATTAAAAAAACAGGCACCTGGGTGGCTCAGTTGTTAAGCCTCAGCCTTTGGCTTAGGTCATAGATCCCACGGTCCTGGGATCAATCAAGCCCCATATCAGGCTCCCTGCTCGGTGGGAAGCCTGCTTTTCCCTCTCCAGCTCTTCTGTACTTATGCTCCCTCTCTCGCTCTCTCTGCCATTAATAAATAAAAGCTTTAAAAAGAATAAAAATTGGGGTGCCTGGGTGGCTCAGTGGGTTAAGCCGCTGCCTTTGGCTCAGGTCATGATCTCAGGGTCCTGGGATCGAGTCCCGCATCGGGCTCTCTGCTCAGCAGGGCGCCTGCTTCCCTCTCTCTCTCTCTCTGCCTGCCTCTCCATCTACTTGTGATCTCTCTTTGTCAAATAAATAAATAAAATCTTTAAAAAAAAAAAAAGAATAAAAATTTAAAAAAAATACATTTCTAGGGCGCCTGGGTGGCTCAGTGGGTTAAGCCGCTGCCTTCGGCTCAGGTCATGATCTCAGCGTCCTGGGATCGAGTCCCGCGTCAGGCTCTCTGCTCAGCAGGGAGCCTGCTTGCCTCTCTCTCTCTCTCTCTCTCTCTCTCTCTCTCTGCCTGCCTCTCTGTCTACTTGTAATCTCTCTCTGTCAAATAAATAAATAAAATCTTAAAAAAAAAAAATACATTTCTAAAAAAAAAAGTGGAAAAAAAAAGAGCCTCAATAGGAAAAGACTGAACTACAAGTATAATTTTAACTTTAGAAAAGGTAGGAGGAGGGGCGCCTGGGTGGCTCAGTGGGTTAAGCCTCTGCCTTCAGCTCAGGCCATGATCTCAGAGTCCTGGTATCGAGCCCCACATTGGGTTCTCTGCTCAGCAGGGAGCCTGCTTCCCTCTCTCTGCCTACTTATGATCTCTCTCTCTGTCAAATAAATAAATAAAATCTTAAAAAAAGAAAAGAAAAGGTAGGAGGAGGCAAAACTCAAGAAAAGGACACAATTCCTTGACATTCCTTATATAGGGGTGCCTGGGTGGCTCAACTATCAGTTGAGTGTTCAACTCTTGATTTCAGCGGTCCTAATCTCAGGATTGTGAGATTAAGACCCCCACCAGGCTTCACAGCTGGGCATGGAGCCCGCTTAAGATTCTCTCTCCTCATCTCCCTCGGCCCCTCCTCCCCTCTTAAAAAAAAAAAAACAAGAAAGAAAGAAAGAAACAAGACATTCCTTATATAAAACTTGACCTGCTGTCGATATCTGGTAAAGTCTCTCCAACTTCAGTTGGCAGGCTGTGTCCCTCACCACTTCCAACTTCAGAGCCAGGAAGCATGATGGATGGGTTCCTATGCTAACTATAAACTTCATGAGACACTGTGTAAAGGCCTGGTTTCTTTCTAGCCCCAAATATATGCCATTTAACATGTATTAAAGATCTCTCTCAGGCCAAAAACCTAAGAAAAGGGATCAATTCTCAAGGACTCAAGAGAGCACTTTATCATTATAAAAACAATCTTATATAACAATCATTCTGTTGTTTGTTGAAAACAATGATAGTATCTCCTGGCCGATCACACAACAGTATTACTCTAATAATATAACCATTTGTCTCAAGGGGTATTGACATGTAAAATGTTCATTTCACCTAACCTAGCAATTGTACTTCTAGGAATTCATCCCACAGAAATTCTTAGGCAAGAGTACAAAGATACAGGGCGCCTGGGTGGCTCAGTGGGTTAATCCACTGCCTTCGGCTCAGGTCATGATCTCGGGGTCCTGGGATCGAGGCCCACATCGGGCTCTCTGCTTGGCAGGGGGCCTGCTTCCTCCTCTCTGCCTCCTCTCTGCCTGTGTCTCTGCCTACTTGTGATCTCTGTCAAATTAAAAAAAAAAAAAAAAAAGAATACAAAGATACACACACACACAAGGATGCTCACTGCAGTTTTGTGGTAAGGAAAAATTGCAAATCATCCAAATGCCCAACAATGGGATACTAGTTACATAAAGTACAGTATATCTAGACAATAAAAAAGCCCAGTTAGAAAGAACATACTAACATGGGAAGATGTCCAAAGGATATTAAGTTAAAAAAGCAAGCAAACTACAGTATGAAAAGGCATTGTCCATTTTTTTTTAAAGATTTCTTTTTTAAATTTTTTTTTTATTTGACAGAAAGAGATCACAAGTAGGCAGAGAGACAGGCGGTGGGGGTAGGGGGAGCAGGCTCCCTGCTGAGCAGAGAGCCCGACTCGGAGCTCGATCCCAGGATCCTGAGATCATGACCTAAGCCGAAGGCAGAGGCTCAATCCACTGAGCCACCCAGACACCCTGGCATGGCCCATTTTTATAAAGTAATGATTATTCTATACAGATCTATGCATTGAAAAGGAAGTCTGGAAATAGGAACACCAACGTTTTCTCAGTGGGAGGATGCCTTAGGAAGGATTTTCACTTTCTGGGCCATAAATCTCTAAGTTTCGGTTTTTATAATGAGCAAGTATTTCTTTTATAAGTGGGAAAGGAAAGAAAATGTAAAAAAAAAAAAAAAATTCTGCTGGCCCTCATCTGTCAATACCACAGCGTTCAGTCAGCTGCAAGCTTTGATGGCTCAGGAAGCTCCACGGTGCTGCCCTGTCTCCCTACTTGGGCCTGAATCACAAATTGAGCAGACTCAGCACATGTCATGAGGTTGCCATTAAACAGCAGCCAGCCAAGGCACTTGAATTTCCACAGTGTCAGTTACAAGGTTGGGGGGCCATGTTTCTCCTCAAACTCAAGTGAAATTGCCTTGGAATTTGTGGTTAAAGCCTACCAATGGCAGAACGGAGAGCAGACAGCCTCTCCAGCAGAAGTCTATAGCATGGCTCGGAAATCAAGCCCTGCGGAGTTGGGGAATGGTTTCTTTTTAATGAAACCCAGAGAGTGGGGGGCAGGGGAGCAGTCACTGGCAATCTGAGAAGAAGGAATAAGCTGATCATAAAATTAAAAGAGAATGGGAAGTAAGAGAAACTGGCTGCAGAGTGGGAAGGAAAGAAGTTGAAGTGTCTGCTGGTAGTTACTGATGTCTGTTCTACAGGACTTCCCAAATGATTCACACCAGAGGCTGGATTTGATTCTAAATCTCCTGTAGCAGGTGAAACGACAGCTCCTCTGTCCTCATGACTGGACTGTTTTCTTTCCACTTGACACTATTCCACTGGCCCTGTGTCCAAGTCAATACGCAAGGGTCCTCTGATTTCAGGTGGGGCAAGGGCTTCTTGGGTGGAAGCACAGACACTGTTTTGCCCACCTGGAGCCATTCCCCTCCTCACCAACCTCACACAACCTCAATTTCCTACCTCTGCCTTTCCTTGGCTGTGCTCCTCAGGGAACCAGGGCCCGTCCCAGCTGATCAGTAAACCAACACGATTGTCCCAACTTCCTGACATAACTCTGGCCAATGAGATGCCAGGGGAGATCAGTAAGGGCAGTTCTGTGAAGGTGTTGACTGGTCTTTAAAAGAGACACAGGACAGCACTGTCTCTTTTACTGCCTGTAGACTCTGTCAAGTGGGATTCCAGGATGCTAGGGATCATGGCAGCCATCTTTAGGGATGGCTATAAGGGAACCCGTGTTAAAAAGCGAGCCGAAGTGCTGAGGAAGGCAGAGCAGGAAGTCAGAAAGAACTCAGGTCCTAAACAACTTCACTGAACAGAAGACAACCAACCCCAGAACCTGCCCTCCTCCGGATGACTTGCTATGTAAGACCAGTGCCATTATCATTAAGCCGTTTCAGTCAGGATGTATACTATGATTTGTAGTCAAAACCTCCCAACAGACACAACAAGGCAGAACAAAAGGTCCCCACTTCATCTGCGTACCCTAACGATCTGACTTCTGAGCATAACTGTGCACCAGAATTACTAGGTGACAGATGCCCCCGTGGCCTCATAAGAAATTTTGCCTACCCAGAACTATACCTAATCTTTTCCTGCTTTAGAGGACTCTATCCCACTCCATGTGATTAGAAACAAGGAGAGGGGAAAAACTTTAAACATAAATTCTGGTGCTTCATCTCAGCCACCACCACCAACCAGGGTGGTCACATGGCCGAGGCAGACCTCCCCTGAGTCCTTCCCCAAGACTGATGTAGGAAAGTTGGAAGAAAACTGCCTCCTGCCTGCTGGGACTACAAACCGAGAGAACCAGGAACTGACTGGTGACCCATCTTTCCTGACGTGTAGGGAGAGTCAGTCTATAGTATAAGACCAACACATGAATCAGAGCCCTGAGGATGCTGTTTGAATATACAGATCAAGCCATGCCTGAAACCTTGGACAACCCATTGACCTGAGCCATAAAGCCATTAAGGGAGTTTGATTTGGGTCTCTGTCATTTTCTTATAACTAGAGGCAACCTGACTAAAACAAACACAAGCCTGCCCCACCCCCCATCTTGAATCCTTTACCTTCTCTGGATAGCCTCCTTTTCCAGGCCTCTCTCATTTCTACTTCCTTTTCTCTACAGCTCAACTTCCCATCTCTGAGCAAATGAACCAGCTGTCGTCTGGCTAAGTTACAGGAGTCTTCTGAGTCATTCTTCAGAGCAGCTTCAGAGGCAGCCTCACACGGCCCCACAACTGGATGTGTGCACTGCCACCCACCGCCGTCCTCCCCAGAGCCTTGTCCCTCTTCCCCTTGCCTACCACTGTCCTGATGCTTTTCCTAAGGCTGTGGATGCTACTTGGACCTGGAAAAGCAGGTTTCAACATTCCATGTACTGGATGGCACTGCTCAGCATGTCCACACAGGCAGATAGGCGGGGTGCTCCACACACAGTCACCAAGTGTAGGGTAGCAGCAGGTGAGGCAAGACCATCAGACAGAGTTACAGTGCTAGTTACACGCCAAGTATATCTGTGTGCACGCCGGATGTAAAATATGTGTTCTGCAGGACAGCATATGTGTAGCCCTTGCAGAGCATGGCCACTTGGGCGAGAGCAAGGCCTACACGTCACAAAAGAGGTTCTCTGCAGCATCAGCAAAGTGTGCCACGCTCAGAGAAGTCCTGAAAGGCCTAAACTTCGTCTTAAAAAACAGTTACAATAGGGGCAATTATTCACATTTGAAAAAGGTTCTTCACCTAATAAAAGGAATGACTACAAAACCCCACTAAACGGCATGGGCCCTACTGCATTTCAAATACAAGATGATTTGTATAAGATTTTGCAGGGACTGTCAGCTACATAAATCGAAAAGCCACAGTTGAACTGAATTTGTTTTTTTGGTTGTACAACGTGACAAACACAACAAGGTGATTTTATTTGTGTCACTATTATTATTGATTTTCTGTGTGGAAAAAGATAATGGCACCAAATAAGCATCCTAACAGCTGAGACAAGCATGTGATTCAGGGACAAGCAAGGCATTTCCTTCCTAATAGGGCTTTGCTGTTAAATGACATCTTTATTGTCATTGCAATAAAGGACCAAGGTACCTACCTTCTCTGTCCGTTTAAGGTTTTTAAAGAATAATAATAATAACTGCAGGTAATACATTGTTCTTCCTATATATCAGGCACTTTTTTTTTTTTTAAACATTTTATTTACTTGACAGAGAGCAAGAGAGGGAACCCTAGCACAGGGAGTGGAAGAGGGAGAAGCAGGCTTCCCGCAGAGCGGGGAGTCTGATGCAGGGCTTGATCCCAGGCCCCTGGGATCATGACCTGAGCCAAAGGCACAGGCTTAACAACTGAGCCACCCAGGCACCCCATCAGGCACTGTTCGGAAGTATTAGCTCATATCATCTTCTCAGTAACTTTATGTGTAGTTACCATTATTATCTCTGTTTTCTAGATGAGGAAATGAGTTACACTGCCCAAAGTCAGGAGGCAGGGCTAAGAGTGAAGGCAGTCTGGGTCCAGGAGCCATGCTCTTCACAGTCATACTAGGCTGCCCCCTGGACCCGATAGTTGTGCATGGGATGGTGAACAGTACGGGGAGAGGAGCAGAAATGGGGGCTACTTAGCTTAGTACCAATAAGTTCAGGCATATGGTGCTCAGGACCTATACAATGCAGTGAAGTGGGGAAAAAAAAAAAAAAGAAAGAAAGAAAAGGAAAGAAGAAGGGATGGTGATTACAAGTGGACACAAGGGAGGTTTCTAGAGAACTAGCCTGTGTCTTTTTTTTTTTTTTTAAGATTTTATTTATTTGACAGAGAGAGAGAAAGATCACAAGTAGGCAGAGAGGCAGGCAGAGAAAGAGGGGGAAGCAGGCTCCCTGCTGAGCAGAGAGCCCAATGTGGGGCTCAATCCCAGGACCCTGAGACCATGACCTGAGCCGAAGGCAGAGGTTTAATCCACTGAGCCACCCAGGTGCCCTGAGAACTAGCCTTTTTCTTGATTTGGATGCTAGTTATATGGGTGTGTTTACTTTGTGAATAGTTATCAAGCTGTACTTATATATATATTTTTTCATAACTATGAAAGTTAAAGGACCAGGGATGCCTGGGTGGCTCAGTTGGGTTAAGCACTTGCTTCAGCTCAGGTCAAGATCCCAGGGTCCTGGGACTGAGCTCTGCATGGGCTTCTCGCTCAGTGGAGAGTCTGCTTCTCCCTCCCACTCTGGCTGCTTCTCCCTCCCTCGATCTTGTGCTCTCACTCACCTGTGCTCTCTCACTCACTCTCTCTTCCCCTCGCAAAAAAAAAAAAAAAAGCTAAAGGACAGAAGGAGGGATTTAAGAGGATTTGCGTAATATTACGAATGGCTTCTGCCCCCTCTATTTTCCAGATGTTCTGGAGTGACTGAGTGAGACGTGCCATGCGAACCAGTGGAGTCATCCATATGGAGAACTCTCCAATCCCATGTCCAGCCTGAGACATCCAACAGCCCACACATCGGTTGAGCGACAGACAACACAGCATCATGGTTAGGAGAATGGCATGAAGAACTAACTTTCTGGTTCAAATCCTGCTTTGCACATCCTATATGTGTGATCTTAGACATGTTATACTTCACCTTTCCATACTGTCTTGCTCCCTGCTACACTCTCCATAGTTTAAGACGGTTTCTAACTCCTAGTGCTTTACTGAAGATTAAACGAGCCCTGGCAACAGTGGCTGGTGCATGGAACACACTATTAAATGTGAGCCTTTGTCTTCACCATTTAGGCCCACAGCCATGGCCTCCTCCCTTGCATCACTTACCATATACTTTTAAAAATCATTTTCCATTATTTAAATAATTTATTATTATTCCCTGCTATGTTCCAAAAAGCATTTCAGGTAGGTTTGTTTTAGCTACTATTTAAGTAGTATGATCATATTACAGAGAATCTGGAAAACAGAAAACCAAGTGGTATACTTTTGGAAGGGTAGCCATCCTGCTGAGGCTGTGCATTGCCTGACATGATCTGAAGTCACACCAAAGACACCAGAAATGGAGCCTTGGTGCAGAAGGGAACATGGGGTACACACCAGGCAGGATACATTCAAGAAACAGCCACAACTTTTTTATTTAAAAAATTTCAATTACATAGGAAAGTCAGAAAGTCAGTACAGCAAATACCCATATGCCCTTCACCTAGATTTGCCAGAATTGTTGACATTTTGCCACATTTGCTTTTTCTTCTCTCTCTACACACACTTTTTTGTCTACTCATTTGAAAATTAAGTTGCAGAAATCATGTCGTTTTGTTCATAAGCACTTCAGTTTTTATCTCCTAAGAACAAGCTCATTAGCCAAATAACCATTACATCATATGGCACCCAAGGAATTTCAGTTGTACGGTCCTATTATCTAATATACAGTCTGTATTTATATGTTTTCCAGTGGCCCTAAAAGTGACCCCCTCCAATTCAGGATCCAGTTAAGGATCACAAGTGCATTTAAACCGTCGTGTGTTCTGTAATCTAGTACAGCCCCGTGCCTTACCCTTGCAGATCTTTCATAGGATTCACATTTTTTTTTTAAAGATTTTATTTATTTATTGGGGGTGGGGGGAGAGAGCGAGCACAGGCAGACAGAATGGCAGGCAGAGGCAGAGGGAGAAGCAGGCTCCCGGCTGAGCAAGGAGCCCGATGTGGGACTCGATCCCAGGACGCTGGGATCATGACCTGAGCCAAAGGCAGCCGCTTAACCAACTGAGCCACCCAGGAGTCCCTAGGATTCACATTTTTAAAGAGTCCAGAAAGTTTTCATATAAAATGTCCTACCATCAGGGCGCCTGGGTTGCTCAGTGGGTTAAAACCTCTGCCTTCAGCTCGGGTCATGATCCCAGGGTCCTGGAATCGAGCCCTATGTTGGGCCCTCTGCTCAGCGGGGAGCCTGCTTCCCCTCCATACACTCTGCCTACCTCTCTGCCTACTTGTGATCTCTGTCTGTCAGCTAAATAAATAAAATCTTAAAAAAAAATTTAAAAAGTCCTACCATCTACATTTGTCTGATTATTTGCTCATGATTCAATGCAGGTGAAACCTTTTTTGGAAAAGTGCTACCCAGCTGATGTCTTCTACTGTGCACTGCCACTCATAAGGAGACACCCAGTAATAAGCTGTCCATTACTGGTGTTGCTGTGTTTGATCATGTGGTCAAGGTGGTGTCCACACAAATCCTGTCACTGTAAAGGTACTTTTCTCGGTAACAAATAAATCTGTGGAGGGTTTGAGTCCCTGTGAATATCTTGTTCCCCGAATCCTTTTATCCAATGGTTTTAGCATCTGTTGATCATCTGTTGATCACACTAGTGGTGACAAACGGTCCCTGATGATGTTTATTGTGTGGCTGAAATGAACTGCCGCAGGTTAAATCTTATTTCTCCACTTACTTGCACTATTAATTCAGAACTTTAATATCAGAACTATTTCAGAAGTTCATCTGCTTGACTCCTCCTGACAGTGACTCATAACACCTGTTTTTATATTTCTCTGATTTCTATCCACCTGAGCAAGTACAGTAAGTAGAAACAAACATATAAATGCACTGGCTTAAGCAGTGGGCAAGGAGTTACCTGTCTATACAAGCAAGAGGTTGCCTAGTCTTTAGAGTCCCCTTTCCTACAGCAGATTAAATTTCCTATCAAGAAAAGTTTATTTTTCCAAAGACAGTTCTTTATCAGTCAGCTTTAGGCATCCACATAAGGAAAAGGGGGAAGGCAAAAGGGTTCAATCAAGAGACACCTGGTACAATTTAAAAAGTTTCTGCCAACGACATTAGGACAGTACCAAATCCCATGGGCCACTGCTTCAGGCCTGCTTCCCCTGCCCCTGTGAAGAGGACTTCTTCCTGGCCAATAATCCTTTAGAACCCAAACATCATCCCCAGACCAACTGCCTTAGAGTCCCAGGGAAGCTGATTAAGAAACAGATGCCTCTGGGCGCCTGGGTGGCTCAGTGGTTAAAGCCTCTGCCTTCGGTTCAGGTCATGATCCCAGGGTCCTGGGATTGAGCTCTGCTCAGCAGGGAGCCTGCCTCCTCCTCTCTTTCTCTCTCTGCCTGCCTCTCTGCCTACTTGTGATCTGTCTGTCAAATAAATAAAAAAAAACTTAAAAAAAAAAAAAAAAGAAACAGATGCCTCGGTCTCCCTTCTGACCAACTGAATCACAGCCACGCAGAGGGTTGGGAACAAACTTGCCAGAGAAATCTCATGAGCAGCCAGGTTTAGGAACCCTTGCTTAGAAAGGACCCACTGTAGTCCCCCAAAGGGGACTATTCCATAGGACACAAAATGGAAGATAGTAATTAAAGATCAGTCCCATAATGTGATAGCCACCCTGCCAAAAACTGACCCCAGGAGTCCAGACAGAGGGAGATGAGTTGAACCTAGAGGATCTATTGCACCCCCAATTTATAACCTACATGAAGCTGGGAAAAAAGTCATTGTCACATCTATGGCTCTCTAAATTTAGTCTCTACCAGAAGCACCTGGGAACAACACTCCGAAGAGGGCCTGAGCCAGGACCTGCGGGGCCCAGAAACACGTGGTTACAACAAGCTCTCCAGGTGCTTCTGAGGCAAGGGACCCTCTGAGGGTCTCTGCCCTAGATGCTGCTCATCCTGGCAGTCAGAGAGCAAAAGAGTTGGATAAAACTGTCTTGGCCTTGGGGCGCCTGGGTGGCTCAGTTGGTTAAGCCGCTGCCTTCAGCTCAGGTCATGATCCCAGCGTCCTGGGATCGAGTCCCACATCAGGCTCCTTGCTCCGCAAGGAGCCTGCTTCTCCCTCTGACTCTGCCTTCCACTCTGTCTGCCTGTGCTTGCTCTCGCTCGCTCTCTCTCTGACAAATAAATAAATAAAATCTTTAAAAAACAAAACAAAACAAAAAACTGTCTTGGCCTTCATGCGAAGGCTACTTACCAAACCAAAAAAACCCAAAATCTTGAGACTATGCGGGAAATGTTGGAGTAATCAGCCACAAAGAAACACTCAGATGATATGAAACCTTTCACGAATGGTATTAAACTTTGCTCTAGCATTTTATCCCACTAGAGGACTACAGGCAGGATGATCCAAGGGCAGGAGACCAAGGTCCCAACACAAAGTCTCCACTTCGGGTGCCACTTTGGCAATCTCCAGAGGGGCACCAGAAGCACGGACTATCCCCTGGAGGCCACTTGAATCACGTGAATCAAATTTTTCTGTCAAGTTCCCACCTGATTCCAGCTTCCCCCTCACACTGTGAGGGATCAAACTCCCAGCAATTCTTTCTCTTTGCCACACCCTCTACTGTTAACCCAAGGCTTAACCAAGATGAACACATGCTCTTGGGACCCCAAAAATAGAGATGGCTAGGCCACGGGCAGCAGGGAGCAAGGACCATACTAATTATGGGAAATGGGACAGACAAAGAATGCTGATCAGCTCCATGCTGAGTTGGCATTTGGCTCACTGGGAATCTGAGGTATGGCTGGCAGTCTGCAACCTGGGCTCAGGGGATCATAACAGTGGCTACTGGAGGTCATAGTGGCATAGCCTTCTCTTCCCCGCCCCAGGTAGCTTCCCACCCAGGAGACACCAGGCAGAACAAGCCACCTTCGTGGTACAAATGGGGTACAGTACTCACAGAAAAGGTCACTCTACAGATATCAAAATAATGTCTATGAGTCCCCAAAGCCAACCAGGCTCATAGCAAAAGGATCCGGCTCTTGGCGTTCTTACCTGACTGGAACACGTATCTGGCCAAGCCCTGCATTAGCTCTGCTGGCCATGTTGGGGGGGCAGACTCTCCTGTTTCTCTCTTCAGACGAAATGTCAATTCAAAGCCAAAACCACTAGGCCCGTCTGTTCCTGTAAATCTGGAAGGAATAAAAAGCAAATGTTTTTAGTTCAACTACCTTAGGAAAACTGTTTTTAAAGTCCAATTAAAGTTCTCCCCTATTTTTGGTGGACTCAGCATCCAAACCCCTTAATCAGAGGAATCTCCCTCAGTAGCCCAAAAGGAGTCACAATACTAGTCTCGTGCTCTTGCCACCCATGGTACATGGGTATGACCTCGGCCCAGGCATTCAAATTCCCCTGGTGGCACTCTAAATTATGAGTTCCACATTTTGTGGCTCTGGAACATTCCTTTGAGTGATTAAGGCTCTATTACTGAAAATCTTCCTTATTCACACTCCTTATTCCTTCAAGCTGTTAATGAGCACCTACTTAGTTTGCTAAGGACACAAGTCCTGTTGTATGCTCTGTGAGGACAAGACCCTTTCTCTACTCCCACTTCACCCTGCCCCACCAGGGTACAATTCTTGGGCTAGGCGGGCTGGTCTCCAAACTCGGCATTTGTGGACAGGTCCCAAGGCAGATTCCAAATACTGGGAGGGCCTGTATTCTTCCTGACACCCAGCACCCCACACATGCTCATCAATCAGCACATGTTCTTCCTGAAACCTGGTGTCCCTTGTGTACTCTTCAATCACTGGAACGCTGGGAAAGTATGATTTGGGCCCCCTTCTCACCCCAGGTGGACAAGAGTGATGACAGGTACTCCCTCTATGGCCACATTCATCACGGTGAAGATGAGGCGAGGAATGCCCGCCTCTGACCTCTAGGAAACAATGAGGAGTGCCAAGTCTTTGGGGAAGTCCCTGAAATGGACTTCTGCCAGAGACGAAAACGATGTGGATGAGAAAGCAAGTCCTGGTTGGTTTGAGGGGAGGGGGGTGACACACCCCCGTTTGGGAGGGCAGCATTCAGGAAGGACTTCTTGACATCTCAGGAGGTTTGCCAGTATGGGAAGGGTTAAAAATTAAAATATGTTCATGATATAATTTTCAGTAATTATATCTTGTACAAACACGAGCCACAATGATTATACACATGTAAACTCCTCAGCATACAAATACAAACCATAAAATAAGATGACAGCCAACACCTCCTTGCTAGCCAAGCTACTGGAACAGGGAGTCAGAGGCGAGAGTTTCGAAAGGATGATGATGCCCAACCCTGGAATTCCACATCTTTCCTCTATCATTCTCCTCAGCACCCTCAGGAGGCCAGGCCAGGAGACTGGACAGAAACAGATTCCAAAGGTTCCAAAGCAAAGCTCGAAGCTCAGACATCAGCCCTAACCTTGCCTGTGTGCCTGGGAGAGCTCAGCCCTCCCGCACTTGCTGTAGAGGGAAGATAACCTCTGAGAAGCTAGTTCTCCAAAGGACTGAAAAGGAATCTGTCCTTAACGGTGTCCTGCTGGTGCCTAATTGTATTTAAAGGAGGTGTCTATGGTTTGCATTTCCTCTGGGTATCTAGCGGAGTGGGAGACAGAAACCAGTCCAGGGTACACAACTAGGATTTCACAGACCAGATGAGAAGTTGTTTGGCAGGACACAGGGTAAGCTATTTTCTTCCCTTTACTGAACTGTCACATTTGGGGGCAATTCAGTGCAGGGGTGCTGAGGGAATAGCTAAGCCAGCTGAGGCTGGAAGAGCCACCTCTTGGGGCTGCAGGCTGGAGAGGAGTGTGAAAATCTAAAGTAATGCAACACTGACTCAGACTTAAAACTCCATCGAGGGAGATGGGTCACTAGGCCAAAGGGAAGATTTCAAGCAGCCTCCAATTAGAAGCAGCTTTGTAAAATGTATTAGACCATTATTCCAGGGCTTTCATCTTGGGCCAAGAAAAATACAGGATTTCTAACCACAAAAATTTGAGAAACAGACAAAAAGAACATGTTCCTCAGACTGCACTATGGGGAGAACCGTCAAACGCGGGGAGAAACCATCTGCGTCCAAGCAGCACCTCCACTGTAAGGAAACTGCGCACACACGCACACATGCACGCACGCACACACACGCGTGTCAGAGCATGCGCATGCGCACATGCCCACCATCTGCCTCCATGCGGGGTGCTTTCTGGGCCAGCTCTGTGGTGGGCAGGCAGGCTCTCACTGGGCTGGCTGGGAGGCACAGGCCCGGCCAGATGGTGTCCACCTGCACTCGATTACCACCCACCAAGCGGGCTGGACGCACCCTCTAAGGTCTAAAACACGCATTTGGAATGGCTAGCCTTGGGATAAACACGAAACCTGGCGCCTGTCAGGAGGGCTCTTTTTCAAAGGAGACTGCCCAGGCAAAAGCCAAGTGACAAGGTCGTTCAGTCTTTCCAGTCCCCTGGAGAGGCCTGGCTTGGTCTGCACTTCCTCACGTGAGGCTTCTCCAGCCGCAAGGGTTTTGTGGGACCAGAGGAAGGCCCTCCCTGGGGCAGCTGTGTCCCACACCCTCTGAGGAAGAAAAGCAGGAGGGGAAACTGGCCCGTGCTGCAGAAGGAGTGATGTGGGTCAGAGCAAAGCAGTCTTCTAACACAGAAGACTGCTAAAACACTCGCCGGTGGTAAAAGGGGGCCGGTGGAATTTCTTACTATGGAGATTTTAAAGGAACACCTTACAGGTTCTCCCCAATCTGGCAGGGAGGGGGTGAGGGAAGGGTTCTTGTCTTGACTTGTTGCAGAAAGATGGGTGAGACTGCTTCCAGCTCAAGAACTTCTGATCCTGCTCACTGAGGTACCCAGGGGAGAAGCTGGCTTTGTCCCAGCAGTTTGGCGAGCCTAGGGATGAATGTGGCGGTGTGCAGAGTAATATCAAACCCGCACACAGAAAGAACCCGTGCTTTAATCCCAGATGCAGCTGCCCGACCACTGGAACCTGCCCAAAGGCTGCCCAAGCACCTGGACTAAGAAGGTATCAATCAGCACCCAAGAGGCCAAAATGCCGACTAAAATCATGCAGAGATGAATAGGAAGCCAGGAGAGACTTTCTGGAGGAAACACAACAGCTGGAGTAGGCAGAAAAGAGCTGACCTAAAAATTGGCATCTCGAGCTCTACACCACTAGTTAATAGGAAGTTCAAATCAAAACCACTGCATCCCCTCTGGGATTGCTAAAATAGAAGACAATAATAACAAGTGTTGAGGAGTATATGGAGAACTTGCCACACTCACACACAGCAGGTGGGAATGTCAAATGGCAGGGCTGCTTTGCAAAACCGTTTGCAGTTCCTTAAAAAGTTAAAGTTACCACGTGACCCAACAGTTCCTCTCTTAGGTGTACACCCAAAAGGAGTAAAAATATTATGTTTACACAAAAACTTGCACATTGGGGCGTCTGAGTGGCTCAGTCAGTTAAGCATCTAACTTCAGCTCAGGTCATGATCTCAGGGTCCTGGGATTGGGCCCCAAGTCGGGCTCCATGCTCAGCAGGGAAGTCTGCTTGTCCCTCTTCTCCTCCCCCTGCTCATGCTCTCTCTCTTTCTCTCTTTAAAATAAAGAAATAGAATGTTTAAAAAAAAAAAACCCACCAAGGGTGTCTGGGTGGCTCAGTGGGTTAAAGCCTCTGCCTTCAGCTCAGGTCACGATCTCAGGGTGCTGGGATTGAGCCCCACATTGGGCTCTCTGCTCAGCAGGGGGCCTGCTTCCCCCCATCTCTCTCTGCCTGCCTCTCTGCCTACTTGTGATCTCTGTGTGTCAAATAAATAAAATCTTAAAAAAAAATTTTTTTTTAATCCACCAAAAAACAAACAAAAAACCTTGTACATTAATATTCAAAGAAGCATTCTTCTTTTTTTTTTTTTAAAGAGGGACTTTTTTTTTTTTAAAGATTTTATTTATTTATTTTTCAGACAGAGATCACAGGTAGGCAGAGAGGCAGCCAGAGAGAGAGGAAGGGAAGCAGACTCCCTGCTGAGCAGAGCACCCAATGCGGGGCTCAATCCCAGGACCCTGGGATCATGGCCTGAGCCGAAGGCAGAGGCTTTAACCCACTGAGCCACCCAGGCACCCCATAGTAGCATTATTCTTAATAGCCCAAAGTGGAAGCAACCCAATGTCATCAATGGATGACTGGACAAACAAATGTAGTACATTCATACAACAGAATAAAGAAGAATGGTGCACTCATACAACAAGGATGAACCCTGAAAACATTGTGCTAAGTGAATAAAGCCAGATACAGAAGGCCATATAATACATTTATACAACATGGCTGGAATAAACAAATCCAGAGACAGAAAATCGATCAGTGGTTCCCAGGGGTTAGGGGAGTAGAGAAAGGGGAGTGACTGCTAATGGGCACAATTTATTTTGGGGTGATGGAAATGTTCTAGAATTAAATTAGTGATGATAGTTGCACAACCTTATGAATATACAGAAAAGCACTGAACTGTATATTTTAAAAAGGTAAATTTCATGGTATGTGAAATATATATATAAAAAGCTCACCAGCCCACCTCAGTGCTGGGGGGGCAAGGCCAGCCACACCACATAAACCAGATCTTTGTCTGACTCTACCTACTAATAACTGTGATGACTAACTGAATTTCTATTAAGTTTTAGGCCTTGGACTAAGCACTATGTCACAACATTTAATTCTCCAATAAGATTTAGCCACTGTTATCTTCATTTAACTAATATGAAAAAAAGACACGAAAGAGAGTTTAAGTAATATTCCCTATGTCAAACAGCAAGCAAGAGATAGAGCTTGGAGTTGAAGTCTGCCTGACTCCAAAGTCCATTTTCTTACTGCCATGTGACCTCACACAAGACCTTTAACCTTTCTGTGCCTCAGTTTCCTCATCCATAAAAAGGGGAAAATAACAAAATGGTAACTATTTCAGAGTTGTGAGGATTAAATGTTAGAAACTTCCTGAAACCCTATAAGCATTATATCACTTATGCTAAGTAAAAGGAGCCAGTCACAAAAGACCATATAGTGTATGATTCCACTGATATGACATGATAAATAATATAACTTTTTTTTTTTTTAAGATTTTATTTATCCATTTGAGAAAGAGAGAGCGTGACTGGGGGCTGGGAGGGGCCAAAGGAGAGGGAGAAGCAGACCCCCCACTGAGCAGGGAGCCCAACAGGGGCTCGATCCCAGGACCCCAAGGATCATGACCTGAGCAGAAAGCAGATCTTTAACCGGCTGAGCCACCCAGGCGCCCCATATAACTTATAATATATAATACAAATTATGTGTATATTATATAAAGTGTCTACAATAGGCAAATCTGTAGAAACAAAAAGCAGACTGGTGACTATGTAGGGCTGGGGGACTGAGGAAAAATGTGGAGTGACTGCTAATACATATGGGGATTCTTTTTAGGGTGATGAAGAAGTTTTAAAATTAGATCATGATGATGGTTACATAACTCTGTGAATGTACTAAAACCACTAAATTATACACGTTAAGTGGGTGAACGATATAGTATGTGAATAATATCTCAATAAAGCTGTTCTTAAAATTTAATGGGGAGGGGCGCCTGAGTGGCTCGAGTGTTAAGCCTCTGCCTTTGGCTCAGGTCATGATCTCAGAGTCCTGGGATGGCACCCCACTTCGGGCTCTCTGCTCAGCAGGGAGCCTGCTGCCCGCCCCCTCACCCCCCACCAACCTGCCTGCTTGTGATCTCTTTCTCTCTCTGTCAAATAAATAAATAAAATCTTAAAAAAAAAAAAGTTAATGGGGAAAAATAAAAGATTGATAGTAAGAAAATTCAAACTACAGAAATATAGATATAGGTACAAACATACAAAGAAATGTTCAACCTCACTCATGATAGGAGAAATGCAACTTAAACACAAATTAAAGCAATAAGAGGGGTGCCTGGGTGGCTTAGTTGGTTAAGCATCTGCCTTCGGTGCAGATCATGATCCCAGGGTCTTGGTGTCAAGTCTTATATCGGGCCACACCCCCTGCTTGTGCTCTCTCTCTTTCTCTGACAAATAAATAAATAAAGTATTTTTTTTAAACATCCCTTTTAAAAAAAATAAAGCAACAAGAGACATGATTCTCACCTATCAGACTGGCAAAAAATAAAAGGTAGGCTATTATTCTATTGGCAAAGCTGTGGGGAAAGAGGTATTTTCATACACTGCTGGTGGTGATACAAGTTAGTACAACCATTTTGGAGGGTAAATTAGTAATACCTAACAAAATTACATATATTTTTAAAAACCTTTTGATCCAGCAATCCCACTTCTAAGAATATGTAACTGCAAAATATTGGAGACAACATAAATGCCCATTCATAGAAGAGTGGCTCAAAGAGTATTATACAGCTATGAGGGGAGCTAACAAACTGATATGGATACTGTCGAGTACAAGGAAAAAATACTATGGTATACTACCTGTTAAGGAAGAAAGAGGGGGAGAGAGGAAAATGCACATACATCTGCTCATTTGTGCAAAAAGCAACACAGGAAGAATAAATCAGAAACTAAGATTAGCTACCTGCAGGCAGTAGGTAGGAAGGTGGTGGAAAGGACTGCAGGGCAAGAGGCAGGGCTCATTTCTCTGAATATATATCCTGGTGTATAATAGGTGCTCAATAAAGATGATAAGAATGAACTAATAGGCTCAGGCAGCAACCTATCTATCAAGATCCAGTCGGGCCCCAGAGGAAGTGGCCCCTGCTGGTCTCCAGATCCTCTGATACCCTATGGAAGTGCTCTGGTAATCCTACAGTGCAGCTGGCAACAAGTCTTGCTCCTCTCACATCACAGATGTGACCACCCATCCAACTTTTCATGTGTTTGCCTACTGTAAGCCCACAGCTCAGGATGTTGCAACATACCTGAGCTGCAAGGCAAACACTCGTCGCATTGTCTAATTATATTCCACTGGGATCTGGGTTGAAGAAGTGTGCTGCAGGCGAAGGGTGAGCGAGAGCCAGCCCAAGCAGCCAAGGCTCTTCGACTCCCTGTCCAAGAAGCAGCAAACTACCCACCAACCATCGGTCAGGAAGAGTCAACATGTAACTGATCTACTGCTCTACCTGGGCAGTTTAAATTCCAGAACAACAAGCAGGAGCCCCAGTTGGTGTGCCTACAAACAAATGTGGAGAGGCCAGGAAACAGGAAGTGGATCTGGCCCTTCCCCTCATCCTTCTGGCCATCTCCAGCCTCCCATGATCTGGGGAGGCTCCAGCTCTTGACCTAATTCCTAAAAACACTTCATCATGGGCCTGAGGACTCTGGTGTTGCTGGAATAGGGCACCCAAATTGTCCTTGTTTTTGCCGGACTTTCCTGGCTTTAGAATTGAAAGCCTCCCGTCCCGAGAAAGCTGTTACTCTCAGGCAAATTGGAATGATCACCCAACACTGAAGTGGCACTACCTGACCCACACAAAGCAAAATGCTGCCAAATCCAAAAGCATCAAATATACATCAAGAGCCACTAGGGGCGCCTGGGTGGCTCAGTGGGTTAAAGCCTCTGCCTTCGGCTCAGGTCATGATCCTAGGGTCCTGGGATCGAGCCCCGCATCGGGCTCTCTGCTAAGCGGGAAGCCTGCTTCCTCCTCTCTCTCTCTGCCTACTTGTGATTTCTGTCTGTGAAATAAATAAATAAAATCTTTAAAAAAAAAAAAAAAAAAAAGAGCCACTAAAATGTCAGCCGAGTCTCTGGAGCCAGGCTGCTTCTGCTTAAGGTCTGGTCCTGCTACTTCCTGACAGGGGGCAAATCACCTTTCCTCTCAGGGCCTCAGTTTTTGTTTTTGTTTTTTTTTAAAGATTTTATTTATTTATTTGACAGACAGAGATCGCAAGTAGGCAGAGAGGCAGGCAGAGAGAGAGAGAGGGAAGCAGGCTCCCCGCTAAGCAGAGAGCCCAATGCAGGGCTCGATCCCAGGACCCTGGGATCATGACCTGAGCTGAAGGCAGAGGCTTTAACCCACTGAGCCATCCAGGTGCCCCTCAGGGCCTCAGTTTCTTCATCCTCATGAAGATATGAAGAACAAACCCTAAGGTAAATGTCAATGTAGGTCCAGTGATTTTAACAAACATGCCATTCTGGTCCTGGATGCTGACAGTGGGAGAGGCGGTGTATGTGTGGGGGTGGGAGGTATATATGAGAACTCTACAGCCCCTCAACTTCGCTGTGAACCTAAAACTGCTCTAGAAAATAAAGCAAAAATAAGACCTATATTTTAAAAAAATATTTAAAAGTCTATTTTTATTGATTTGTTTTGTTTCTTTGTTAAAGTAGGCTCCACACCCATCGTGGAGCCCAACACCAGGCCTGAACTCATGGCCCTGAGGTCAAGACCTGAGGCAAGATCAAGAGTCAGACGTTTAACCATTTGAGCCACCCAGGTGCCCCTAGTCTGTTTTTCAAAATAGAGAGAGGAGTAGCCATCATATGGAACTACTTAAATGAGTTAATGTATATGAACCCCTCAGAGCAAAGCCTGGAACACAGTAGGTACTGTCTCAGTGTCCGCTGTTATCTGTAGTCGTTCCCAGTTCTGGAATTTTACCCTAACGGCATAATCTTATATTTGGAAAAAGTCCATTGCATAAATATATTCCATGGTATTTATAAGAGTAAAGAATTTGGAGGCCGTCTAAATGTTCCACAAGTTGAGGTATTCTGAGTTCTGGTGCATGGAGTGGTGGGACATCACACAAGTCATTAAAAATGAGAGTTCTGAAAACAGGAGGACTAATCTCTGATTTTTGAGAAGCGAAGCGCTCTGCACCCCTGTCTAACCGGAGAGAGAAAGGGGACAGGGACGTCAGAACCCCACTCTGAAGCCTCTATTGTTTGTTGTTCACCTGTTCTCAACTATAGGATAAAAATACAAATAGCTCTTCTTCAAGTGTTCATGAAACTGGAAGCCTTGTGCATTGCTGGTGGGACTGTAAAGTAGTGCAGTGAAAGAATAGTATGGTGGTTCCTCAAATAAATAAATAAATAAACATAGCTTTATCATATGATTCAACAACTCCATTTCTGGGTATAACCCAACAGAAATGAAAACAGGGGATCAGATAGGTACTCGCACACCCATGTTCACAGCAGCATTGTTTACAGTAGCCAAAAGCTGAAAACAACCCACATGTCTATTGATTGGTGAATGGATAAACAAAATGTGGTATGTCCACACAATGGAATATTATTCTGCCTTAAAAAGGGAGGAAACTCTGACACATGCTACAACACGGATGAACCAAGTGATATAATCCAGACACAAAAGGGCAAATGTATGATTCCACTCATAAGAGGTCCCTAGAGTAGTCAAATTCATAGACACAGAAAACAAAATGTGGTTGCCAGATCTCCATAAAAAAATGCAGATATGAGTAGCTAGAATGAAGTGGGGAAAGGGGGATGGGGAATTACTGTTTAGTGAATACAGAGCTCAGGGGTGCCTGGGTGGCTCAGCCATTAAGTGGCTGCCTTCAGCTCAGGTCATGATTCCAGGGTCCTGGGATTGAGTCCCACATCAAGCTCCCTGCTCAGTGGGAAGCCTGCTTCTCCCCATCCCCCTGCTTGTGTTCCCTCTCTTGCTGTGTCTCTCTCTGTTAAATACATAAAGTCTTTTTTTTTTTTTAAGGATTTTTCTTTATTTATTTGACAAAGATCACAAGTAGGCACAGAGGCAGACAGAGAGAGAGGGGGAAGCAGGCTCCCCACTGTGCAGAGAGCCTGATGTGGGGCTCGATCCCAGGACCCTGAGATCATGACCTGAGCTGAAGGCAGAGGCTTAACCCACTGAGCCACCCAGGTGTCCCAATACATACAATCTTTAAAAAAAAAAAAAGAGTACAGAGCTTCAGCTGGGAAGATGAAAAAGCTCTGGAAATGGATGGTGGTGACGGCTGCATAACAATGTGAATGTGCTTAATTTCACTGAACTATATACCTAAAAATGGTTAAAATAGTAAATGTAGATTTTACTACAAACAGTCATGAAAAAGCATGAAACAAAATTTCATACAAAGTGTGATTCAAAATATCTGTGCAGGGGCACCTGGGTGGCTCAATCAGTTGAGCAACCAATTCCTGATTTCAGCTCAAGTCATGATCTCAGGGTTGTAGGATCAAGCCCCACATCTGGCTCCAATGCTCCAAGCTCAGTGAGGAATCTGCTTGTCCCTCTCCCTCTGCTCCTCGCCTACCCACCCCCACCCCACCCAATTTGTGCTCCTTTCTTTCTCTCTAAAATAAATAAATAAAATCTTTTTAAAAAATTTGTGCATACACACAATGTAGAAATACTTGAAAAAATGTATGTGAGGAAAAGACAGGAAGAAAATGCAATGAAATTATTATAGTGGCTACCTCAGTACAATTTTTCTTTTTCAAACTTCTTTATATTTTCCAAATTATCTACTGTTCATAATCTCTGGTCTAGACTGTAAACCCCACAAGGACAGGCCTGTGTCTTATTCACAAGTGTACCTACCAGACATCTCAAAGAATCTGTTGGCTGAAGGTACATATTGGACACTCTGGGAATGCCAGGAGAGGCCTATGGTCAGCACCCTTTCTCCTCAGGGGTGGCTTGGATACTACCATTGGATATCTGAAGCAAGGAATGCTGGGTCAACTAAGGCGGCTGTTAAGGCTCCACCTTGAGGGGGCGGTACCTCTACTGTCAGGTCTAGGGATTGTGGCTCAGTCTCAAGCTCAATATTGTTGTCAAAAGAAAAGGAAGGGTACACTATTTGCCTCAGGAAACATATGGCACAGGATGCCAGTCCAATTCCAGAACCAGAAGTGATGTCACTTCATTCCCTATAAAGGCTCCTGTTGTCTCATCTTCCCCTTTCTTCTTTCCCTACTTCTTGGTGGGTCGTCCCCTCTAATCACCCTTCTTGGAAATTAGGCTTAGTTCCTGGCCTTACTGGGTTGGACATTCTCTCCCAGAAGAATGGAGCCTATACGTCCTGTGCCTGGGGAACAGACTTGAGGACCTTTTCCCTTGGTGGCTTCCCTCCAAGGGTACCTACAACCTCTATTTATGTCTCTAATAGGAATACAGTACAGCCTAGCTACCCTATGACCCAGTAATTGCACTACCGGGTATTTACCTTAAAGATACAAATGTAGTGATCTGAAGGGGCACATGCACCCGAATGTTTATAGCAGCAATGTCCACAATAGCCAAACTATGGAAAGAACCTAGGTGTCCATCAACAGATGAATGAATAAAGAAGATGTGGTATATCTATACAATGGAATACTATGCAGCCATCAAAAGAAATGAAATCTTGCCAGTTGCAATGATGTGGATGGAACTAGAGGGTATTATGCTTAGCGAAATAAGTCAGTCAGAGAAAGACAACTATCATATGATCTCCCTGATATGAGGAAGTTGAGAGGCAACGTGGGGAGTTTAGGGGGTAAGAAAGGAATAAATGAAACAAGATGGGATCGGGAGGGAGACAAACCATAAGAGACTCTTAATGTCACAAAACAAACTGAGGGTTGCCAGGGGAGGGGGTAGGGAGAGGGTGGTTCGATTATGGACATTGGGGAAGGTATGTGCTATGGTAAGTGCTGTGAAGTGTGTAAACCTGGCGATTCACAGACCTGTACCCCTGGGACTAATAATACATTATATATGTAAATTTAAAAATTAAAAAAAAAAAAGATTATCTCCCTCTACCCCTCCCTCCACTTGCATACATGTATGCTTTCTCTCTCCCTCTCTAATAAATAAATAAATCTTTTTTAAAAACATCAGCAAATGATTCTAGGTTCCCAATCTCTGGACTCTGAAGTTTAATCAGCCCATCCTTCAAGAGCTGCCCATGTCTTCCCGCTTTGCCCAACTCCCAATCCTGGAACTAAACATCTGCAGAGGGGCACCTGGATGACTCGGTCGGTTAAGCGTCTGCCTTCACCTCAGGTCGTGATCCCAGGATCCTGGGATCGAGCCCCATATCGGGCTCCCTAATCAGTGGGGAGTTTGCTTCTCCCTCCACCCCTGCTCCCCGCTTGTGCTCTCTTAAATGGATAAATAAAAATCCTTAAAAATAAATAAATAAACATTTGCAAAGGTGATGTTTTTATTTTTAAACAATTCAAATTTACAGATACTTCATTAGCTGTTCTGAAATTGTATTTGGTGACTATACAAATACTCTACTAAGTAGAGAAACTTTGTAAAATTCTTTTGAAATATGTATATATGGTAACATTTTGTCATAGCTAGGATTTTTAAAAATCATTCAGCTACAGGATATTAATTTTGTATAACCATAAGAAAAGAAAGGGTGGGTGGAAGAGGGGGACGGAGGAGGGAGGAAGGAAGGGAAAATGACACCCACTGGGACTCCATCCGCACACTGAGCTGGGAGTCTGATGAGGCCACAGCGCAGGGCAGCCCCCTCTGGGTTTTAACTCTGAGTACTAGATGCTCTTTCCACTCTATAGCATACAACAAGATTCACGGAATGCATCTGCCTCATTCAAGTAGATGTTTCCTGAGATCGCTTGCTGGGAGCCAACGATCACATTCCCAAAGCATTCCTCAAGGTTCAAAACAGTAGCTCCCAGGACTGATTCAGCTAAGAATCCAGCTGAACTCACCTGGCTCCCAACATTTAGGGCATTTAATTCTACCCCAGGTTTTCAGTAAGCAAAGAGCTTCCCCAGCCTGAGTCTAAGAAAAAGACCAGGCGGTCGAAAGGTACAAGTGTCAAGTTATAAGCTCAGTCCAGGGGGATGTAAAGTACAACACAGTGACTCTAGTTAACGCTGCTGTATGGGACAGTTAAAAAAAGTGTTTATAAGTAGGTCCCACACCCAGTGTGGAGCTTGAACTCAAAACCCTACAATCAAGAGTTACATGTTCTACAAACTAAGCCAGCAGATTTAAAGTTGTTAAAGGAGTAAATCCTAAATGATCTCATCACACACACACACACACACACACACACACACAAATACACATTTTTTTTCTTTTTGTATCCATGTGAGATGATGGATGTTACCTAAATTTACTATGAAAATCATTTCATAAAATATGTGGTCATTATACTGTACATGTTAAACTTATACAGCTCTGGTATGTCAACTATATCTCCATAAAACTGGGAAAAGAGGGCACCTGGGTGGCAGAGTCAGTTAAGTGTCTGCCTTCAGCTCAGGTCATGATCCTGGAGTTCTGGGATCAAGCCCCATGTTGTACTCCCTGCTCAGTAGGGAGTCTACTTCTCCCTCTGCCCTACACCTCACTTGTGTTCTCTCTTTCTCTCTCTGTCGCTCTCAAATAAATAAGTAAAATCTTAAAAAAAAAAAAAAACTGGAAAATTTTTTTGAATAAAATACGATAATTATTTTAGAAAGGAAAAACACCAAGCCAAGAGCAGCAGACCCTTTTTCCACAGTTCAGTGAAAGCTCACAGTCCACAGACCTACCATACCTTCTCCCATCTACTCCCAACCACCAGCAAAGAACCAAAAGGTCAGTCCCCCAGGCTGATTCTGAGGCGGCCTGGCACTGTATAAAAATTCTAGACCAAAGAAGACCCTGGTGCTTGGGTTTCTTGGCATCATTACAACAGCTCCCACTCCTGGCTTTGGCTTAAACAACATCTATACAAAATCTCTTTAAAAATAAGAAAAGAGAGGGGCACCTGGGTGGCTCAGGGGGTTAAGCCTCTGCCTTCAGCTCAGGTCATGATCTCAGGGTCTTGGAACTGAGCTTCACATAGGGCTCTCTGCTCAGCAGGGAGCCTGCCCCCCCCACCGCCTACCTCTCTGCCTACTTGTAATCTCTCTCTCTGTCAAATAAATAATAAAATCTTTAAAAAAAAAAAAAAAAAACGAAAAGAAAAAAGAAAAGAGAAGGGTACCTGTTTGGCTCAGTCAGTAGAGCAAGTGGCTCTTAATTTCCAGGTTCTGAGTTTGAGCCCTACATTGGGTATAAAGAGTGCTTAAATAAATAAACTTTAAAAATAATAAGTGCGTGCCTAGGTGGCTCAGTCAGTTAAGCATCTGCCTTTGGCTCGGGTTGTGATCCTGGGGTCCTGGGATTGAGTCCTGCATCAGGCTCCCTGCTCCATGGGGAGCCTGCTTCTCCCTCTGTCACTCTCTCTCTTTCTATCTCTCATGAATAAATAAATAAAATCTTTTAAAAAGAAGAAGGAGGAAGAGAAGGAGAAGGAGAAGAAAAGACAGGCAGGCCAACAGTAGCAAGATCACATTCTGATATGGGAAGCAAGATGCCCTCTGCATATAGGTGTATAGCTTGGGGCTTCTTACAGACCCAAGGGCCAGAGCATTCTGCCCAAGGGCCTTCTGTCCACCCACTATCCTCCTGGACACTGGGAATCCAGCTGCCCCAGAAGATCAAGATATCTTAAAGAGGGTAATGGGAAGAAACAAATCTTTCTAGCATCTCAGTTCCCCAAGGGCAAGGATTGTACTTTTTGTGTGTTCTGTACATGGGCACATCATGTCACAGCTGAGCAAATGCTAAATGGTAATCATATTCCCACTGCCATCCAAAGAGATAATAAGGCTGACATTGAACAACAAGTAAGATAAGACAGCATTAAAAAAGCAATGAGCCTTCCTCTCCGTCACTATCAAAGTCAGACTCAAATATCTTAATGGCATTTCCTTTGAGCCACTTTTGCTGCTGTTTCCTTTTTAGGGAAACAAAACACATCACTCAGCTTGGTTCCCATGCCTTCATACTTGTGCTAAGGTCCCACACTACTGGAAAAGTTTCCTAAAACCACACACTCTTGCCTCCCCCCATCACATCATCCCTTGGTTTCCCTCATGAGTCAACAGATAATCTGTTGAATGTCACATTCTTTATATTGCCTTCAAACTCTCCTGCCTCATCCTGCTCCACTGTCCTCTCCTCTAAGTGCCACACACACTGGCCTTCTTTCTGTTCCTTGAACACCTCAAGGTCCCTCCTGCCTCAGGGCCTTTGCTCTAGCCTTTTCACTGCCTACGATGCTTATATGATTGAGTGGACAGAGCACTGTACATACAACTCCAGTGAACACAAACTGCACAGAACAACATGGATGGTGTCCCTGGAGCTGTATTATGTGACAGCCCTGGCTGCCATTTTGTCATTGAGTTCAAATGTTACATCTTCAAGGAAACCGTCATTGGTTCCTCCTAAACGTACTCTCTCCATCCCCCTCAACTCCTACTCTTACCCAGGTATTCCCCAGCACACCACCCTGCTTTATTTTCAACACAGCACCTGCACTATCTAAAACTATAAATACTTTTACATGTTTCTCCTGTAAAAATGTTAAGATCCACGAGAGCAAAAACTTTGCCTTTTTGCTCCCACGGTACTCCCAGCACGTAGCAGAGCACCAGATATTTAGATAACAGGCACTAAATAGTTATGGAAATCAATTAAGGGGTTATCATGTACCAAGCACTGTGCCAGGGTGGTACTCCACCACCCTGATAAAGCGAAGTTCAGACATTTTTACCAAAATCGCACACCGCCTCCCAAAAGGAAGGCTCTGAGTCCTATGAAAATGCAGTGCACTTGGATTATCTCCCCTCTTAAGCAAGTAAGGGTCCAGACTGAAGGACTCCCCCTGAAAGAGCTAAATGCTCGGACTTGGTGCTGGACCAAGAGAATTCTTCACTACTGGTGTGAGAATGCTTTTTCACCTGCCAGAGAAAGCCCAAAGTGAGGGCTATCAGTGGGAAGCCACTGGATGGTGCTGAGCGGAGGGGAGACAAGCTGTGATGGACTGCCCCTGGCCACAGAGCTAGCACAGAACTAAGGGATCTGTGTCAGCAGTGTTCCTGCAAAGAAAGCTCCAATCCCAAAGGCTCCCTGTGCTGCCACTGCCTTTACCCTGGGCCTTTCCTCTGCACAAAACCCTGGCCATGGGAATGAAAAATTGCGAGACTGGCTCCAGAAGGGCAGGAATCCAGCATGTCTGCAACCCGATATATTGGAAAAGCTAGAGCAGGAAGGAGAAGGGCAAGCCTCAGTGTTGTCGTCTGTCACCACTAAGAGGAGATAGCCACTACCCTTTCTCCTCTAACTAACCAAGCTATTCAGAAGTCTTCAGGAGTCAAAATCCATCACCGGCAGAAAGTGCAGCCAGCCAGCTTGACCCCCGGGGATGGGATGGAGAGCCTGGGCCAGGCCCCATTCTCTAGTAGTTACCCCTCCCTCGGGCCTGACTCCTGAGCTCCTGCCCTCGAGTTGAAAGGCATGAGATCAGAGTAAGGGAGACTGGTGGTCAGAGGCAGGGCTTCAAGTGCCCGCAGGCATCACATGGAAGTCAGCACTGGAAACACAAAAGCATTTCCTTGATTGGTCTTCTCGTGGCAAAGCCGGTTCTATGACTAGAACTCAAGAAGCCTGAATAACATGGAAGGGAGCTGGAAGGAAAGGGATCTTTGACTAACACACTCATAAAGGTCCTGGAGTCCAGTGGAACACGTCCCTCTGAGAAGCTACTATGAACCCATATTTTCCCTAACAAATGGGCAACTAATCTAGCCCCAAGCATAGGCCTGGCCATGTTTCTGAGCATCAGGACTCCTACTTAAAGAAAACCATCCACCAGGCCTCAAGGCATGGACTGTAGAAAAGAAGACAAGGAGGTTACATGTGATCACTTAAGATTCCAAGGCTGTATCTGGCCCGTCTGCCCCTTAATGTTTCCCAGTTCAAGGACTCTTCAGCCAAAAAGACTGGAGGCTCCATGAAGAGCACACCAAGAGTATGCAGCTCATTAATACACCCCTCATGCCCAGAACCGCCCCAGCAATGACTATCTCTGTAGTAAATGAATGGCTGGCCTCCAAATAGGCCGGTGATTAATGCTGGATGGGAACCAAGTGTACCCACCCATCACCCAGGAGACCCAGTGTTGTTATTAAATTACTTGATTCCTATATATGGCAGAAAGCCTCAAAAGCCCCAAATGGTAGCCTATGTACTTTAGGAAATCACCTGAAAAGGATCTCATCTATCCCTTGGCACCCATGCTTATACCTGTGAAACTTCTGTGTACACTGGGTACAAGAAGCCTAGGGCACTCTTTAAGGCAAGTCTCGGTCTTCTGTAACCACACAGCCAATAAAGGCTCGTGGCGTTTATTCCCAGGTGACAATGACCACCAAATCTAACCACTGATCACCTTTCTAACAGGAAAACAGAGGTGCGTGGGCAGCACAGCTGGGTAAGTGTCCAACTCTTAGTTTTGGCTCAGGTCATAAACTCAGGGTCGTGAGATCCAGTCCTGCATCAGCCTCCACATTCAGCGTGGAGTCTGCTTAGAGACTTTCTCTCCTTCTACCTCTGCCCCTCCCCACACAAATGAATAAATATTTTTATAAATACACACACACACATATATATACTTATATACACAGGAAAACAACAGCAGGAACAACACCCCCTCAGGACTACCACCATGCGTGGTGATTTGTACTTAAGACCCTGAGGTATTAACTGAGAGGTGGGTGGCCAGCGCCCTGCACAGGACATTTACTACCTAAACTGCTCTTCATTCCTATGAGAAGTCAAGCAGCAAAGGGAAAATAAATAAATAAATAGATAGATAGATAGATAAAAAAAAAAAAGATGTAGTTAGGGCATGTGGGTATCTCAGTTGGTTAGGTGGCTGACTTGATTTTGGCTCAGGTAATGATCTCAGGGTCCTGGGATAGAGCCCTGCATCAGGCTCCGCACTCAGCAGTGAGTCTGCTTGAGGATCCTCTCTCTCGCTCTGCCCCAACTCACATTTTCTCTTTCTCTCTAAAGTGCATAAATAAATATTTTTAGAAAATTATAAGGAAAAAAATGTATAGGGCACCTGAGTGGCTCAGTTGGTTAAACGACTGCCTTTGGCTCAAGACATGATCCCAAGGTCCTGGGATCAAGCCCCATGTCAGGCTCTCCACTCAGCAGGGAGCCTGCTTCTCCCTCTCCCTCTGCCTGCTGCTCCCCTTGCCTGTGCTCTCTGTCAAATAAATTAATAAAATCTTAAAAGAAAAGAAAAGATGTAATTAATGCAAACTGGCAATGGGTAGGAACCATCTTCCCCAGCAAATATGCTGTTTTCATAATTTGGAAACCCTACCAGCCCTGGGCCAACTGAATTTAGGAAAAAAGCACTAGTCAGGCAGAAAGCTTTGGAGAAGACGTTAATTCCCAAAGTGAGGGGACTCCCACAAGACAAAAGCCTAATACACACCCGGGCCGACAACACTCAGCATGAATTAGAAATCATCGTGAAGACAGATAAAAGGTCACAAACAAAAGGTGATAGGATTAGGAATAATTTTTTTACTCCCTTCTCTAATTTTCAACATTTGCGTAAAGTGGTTCAACTGTATTTATAAGTAAGAAAAGCAAATTTATAACTAAAAAGTAACAACACTGATGGATGGAACAAGAAAAGGAGAGGCCAGGAAAGTTTTGGATTTTGGAAAGTCTTCTCAATGCAGGTTCAATTAAGACAGGGAGTTTGAGGTCCAGCTGGGATCTCAAGGAACCTGGTGTACTCATTTTTCGTCTAAAGCAATTTGAAACTCACCAGGGTCTGAAGAGGACAAGTTTGCACACAAGTCTTTCTATCGTCTATACTGGAAAGCACAATCAATCCTAAACCTTGGGATTAAGATTACAGGTCCCAGTACCAGCTACAGACTTTATAGACAACAACATCACTGGGGAAAACATATAGAACTCATGAGACAGCCCCAGTTAAAACCAACAAAGGAATTCAGATATGGACCCAATAAGAGTCAGGGGAACTGACTCACTTAATTGCCTGAGAAGTGACCAAAAGGCAAACATGCCAAAAATATAATCAGCCCCATAATTATGTCTGAACCCATAATGAGAAAAAGGGTATGTGTGGTTGGAGGTGAAATGGGAAGTGGGATGAGGTTAGGAACAAAAACCAAGCTGTGTCACCAAAGAAGAGATATAGGTGGAGATAAGCATATGAAAAAATGCTCAACATCATATGGCAGTCAGGGGACTGCAAATTAATAAAACAATGAGATACTACGCCACCCCTATTAGAATGGCTAAAATCCAAAAACTGACAATACCAAATGCTGGTGAGGACACAGAATAAGAAGAACTCCTATTCCCTGCTGGGAATGCAAAATGGTACAGCCACTTTGGAAAATGGTTTGGCTATTTCTTACAAAATTAAAACATACTCGTAAGTTTCAACTCATTTGGGTAAAGTTACCATATGATCCTGCAACTTTACCCAAATGAGTTGAAACTTATGTCCACACAAAAACCTGACTATGAATGTTTATGGAAGCTCCATCCAAAATTGCCAAACACTGGACATAATAATAATAAATGAATAAACAGTCATACATACTCACAAAGGAGTATTACTCAGTGATAAAAGGAACTGAGCAAACCACAAAAAGACATGGAGGAACCTTAAATGCATAGTGCTCAGTGAAAGAAGTCAGTCTGAAAAGGCTATGTATTGTATGATTCCAACTGCATGACATTTTGGAAAAGGCGATACAGTAAGACAATCAGTGGATGCAAGGGGCTTGCGGGGGAGGGAGGGAAGGATCAATACATGAAGAACAGCACATTTTTAGGGCAGTGAAAGTACTCTGCATGATACCGTAATGGTATTTTAGGACATGAATTTGTCAAAACTCATAAAACTATATAACACAAAGAGAAAACTGTAGACATCGATTAGTAATAATGTATCAGCATCGTTCATCAATTGTAACAAATACAGCACACTAATGTAAGATGTTAGTTACAAGGGAAACTATAACAAAGTAAAGTAAAAGTATATATGGGAACTCTGTACTATGTGTTACAATTTTCTTCTTCTTTTTCTTTTTCTTTTTTTTTTTTTTAAGATCTTATTTATTTATTTGACAGACAGACACAGCTAGAGAGGGAACACAAACAGAGGGAGTGAGAGAGGGAGAAGCAGGCTCCCCATGGAGCAGGGAGCCCAGTGCGGGCAGGCGGGCTGGATCCCAGAACACTGGGATCGTGACCTGAGCCCAAGGCAGATGCTTAATGACTGAGCCATCCAGGCGCCCCAGGAATTAAAATGTTTTTTTTTTTTTAAAGTGATATGACAGAGGCCATGGGTGGCTCAGTCTATTAAGTGTCTGCCTTGGGCTCAGGTCATGATCTCTGGGTCCTGGGATCCAGCCCTACCTCCAGGCTCCCTGCTCGGTAGGGGGTCTGCTTCTCCCTCTCCCTCTGCATGCCACTTCCCCTGCTTGTGCTTATGCTCTCTCTCTCTCTCTCAAATAAAATCCTTAAAAAAAAGTGATATGACAATGAACATGAATATGAAGACAGAAGAAAAAATGCCATGGACAAGATACCTTCTATCAAAACAAATATCCCTCTCAGATTAGCACTGTACATACCTCAGTTAGATGGTGTGGGTCCTTGGAAATGCCCCTCATTTCCACACCCCCCTCCCCTAGAAAGAATGAGCAGAAACCCCACACATCCTGGTCAGGGCGTACTCTGGGCTGCTGGCATGCTGGGCACATCCCTGACTGCTGAAGAAGCACCACCATGGGACTGTGACATCCAAGCCAGGAGCATCACCTCTGTGCCTTTGAGAGTTGCAGGATTTCCTGACAACTTCTGAACATGGCTGTAGTAAGGCAGCAGAAGCCCTGACTGCAGAGATGAAACAGGATCCTGTCACCGACCCTCCTGCCATTACCCAGCAGGACTCTTCCTTCTCTACAAAGTTGCTTCAATGTCCAGCTCCACATTTCTCCTACCAAGCACGTCCTGCTTAGCTATTCACACTCCATTAAGCCAAGATACTTTTGAACTTGGGTGCATGATTTGTAACAGAGGCCTCAGGCCAGCCCGCCCCCACCCCCTGCCCCCCGCCCCCTTCTGTGTGGGTAGAGGAAGGGAGGGGTGGGCACTTCTGGAGCCAGACTGCCTGCATTTACAGCCCAGCTCGGGCATTCACCAGCTGGATGGGGAAGTTCCTTAACATCTCTGTGCCTCAGTTTCCTCACAAAAAAAGATATCAATACTTACCCCCACAAAGCTGCCATGAGAATGAGAGGAGTTTATTTAAAGCACTTAGAACAGGCCTTGCACGCAGTGGAAGCTAAGGGCTTACAATTATTACCTATTTTGAGTTTCTCGAAGTGCTGTAGATCACAAGGTGAGGGGAGGCGGCCTCAAAGCCACAGAAGTTGGGCAAAGCCAAAAACATCCTCCCAGCCCCAAACCCCATTGACGACTTCTTTCCCAGGGTCTCTGCCATCTTTTACCAAGCAGATGTTGGATGTTTCAAGGACAGAAGTTAGATATAACTTCTCATGGTCCCCCACCTCCACCTGAATACGTCATCTTCCCAAATGTTCTGTACCAGGCACTCAACAGAGCTTTGCCGGAGGGGCGTACTCTGCAGCCCCAGGCTCTGTGTCAGAGAGCTAGCTCCACAGGCAGGGAGGGCAGAGATCTCCGCAAAGGCACGTGCTGGAGTGAGGAGACCATTCCTGTGGGGCTCAGGTCAGAGAAGCAAGGTCACCGCACACGCACCCTAGGACCCAACATCAGAACTACACCACTGAAACAGGAAACAAGGCTCACTGGGATACCTCAGAGGCAGGATGGAAGAATGAATTGAGGAGCCAGAGGCCAAAGTCGAGTCAGGAGCTCTGAGTCAGAAATCTGGGCAAGGGAAATGCTAGCAAACTGAGACCCACACACAGCAGGCGTGAAGACCAGCATTCAAAAAGGAAAAAGCCTTCAGGTGTGGAAGGTGGAAACCTAGAAGGACAGTCTGAACAGGGAAGATTCCTGGGACTGAGAGATCCAATCATGTCAAACCCATAAAGGCTTCCAAGTCTTTGCCTCTGTGGGAAAAGAATGAAATCTCCCAGTGCTGACCAGCCCAGTGATTGTCAGTCATTGCCCATAATTAGACTGCTTAAACTTTTTAAAGTGGGGGGGGGGGGGGGTTGGGTGGCTCAGTGGGTTAAGAGTCTGCCTTCAGCTCAGATCATGATCTCAGGGTCCTGGAATCAAGTCCCTCATCGGGCTTGCTGCTCAGTGCAGAGCCTGATTCTCCCTCTCCCTCTCCCCCTGCTTGTGTGTACCCTTTCTCTGTCAAATACATAAATAAAATCTTAAGAAATAATAATAATAAAGTGAGTTTGACTGGGTTATCTCAAGGAATCTCTTCCCAACTGTCTCCTTACTGCTGAGGGATTCTCTTGAATTGGAAAATCTGGATTCCTTACCCCATGAAGAAAGAGATAATCCATACATTGCAAATGAAATGCTTTTCAAAGGATGAAGCCACATACGCACACAGATCTGCTGGAAGAAAGAAATGGAATTCTCAACATTTCACAACTCAAGAGATCTGGGGCCTGAAATCCAGCCCAAAGTGGTGCTTTCAGCTTCAAGAAGAGCTCTAGCCCACACATGCACCCAAATGTTTATAGCAGCAATGTCCACAATAGCCAAACTATGGAAAGAACCTAGGTGTCCATCAACAGATGAATGGATGAAGAAGATGTGGTATATATAAACAATGGAATACTATGCAGCCATCAAAAGAAATGAAACTTGCCATTTGCAATGACGTGGATGGAACTAGAGGGTATTATGCTTAGCGAAATAAGTCAATCAGAGAAAGACAACTATCATATGATCTCCCTGATATGAGGAAGTGGAGATGCAACATGGGGGGTTTGGGGGATAGGAAAAGAATAAATGAAACAAGATGGGATCGGGAGGGAGAAAAACCATAAGAGACTCTTAATGTCACAAAACAAACTGAGGGTGGCGGGGGGGAGGTAAAGGGAGAGGGTGGTGGGGTTATGGACATTGGGGAGGGTATGAGATATGGTGAGTGCAGTGAAGTGTGTAAACCTGGCAATTCACAGACCTGTACCCCTGGGGCTAATAATACATTATACGTTTATTTAAAAAAAAATTTTTTAATAATAAAAATAAAATAAAAAAAGAAGAACTCTAGCCCTGCTGCTGGCCAAGGCCACCCCACTCTTTCTAGGTAGCCCAGGGATCCTCCTCTGAGCAGAGAACACTACCATTTCACACAGTCTTCTCAAAACTCAACACCTCGGAGATGAATGGCTGAGGGACCAGAGCTTCAGGGAGGCCTGCCCAGCCGTGAGCCTGCAGAGGACTTCCTCAGCCTGCTGTGCCAGCCACGGGGAGGGTCGGGCTGCCATCTGCGGGTGGTTCACACAGGGATTCTGGTTGTCAGCTTCACCAGAGCTCTGGGAAGAAAGCAAAGGCCCAACCAGAGAAGGGACCATGTTCCCAGGGCAGGTGTGGTAAGGCAAAGGCAGGATGTCCACTGGAAACCACAGAGGATGAAACGACACATTAAAAAGTTCCTGCAAACCCAGCTTTGAGAAGGGAAAATTAGCATTTCCCAACTGCAGGGGACCAAGGCCACACAAAACAACATGTGGAAAAGTTAATCTGTATCCAGTGTTTTAATAAGTAACTCATTCGGTACAGAGCCCAACTCAGAGGAACCTGAAGGGAAAAGGAGGTTCTCTACCAACCCAGTGGAGACAGCCTCAGAAAGCCAGTCAGCGGCAGTTCCAGCCCCAAGGGGGCAAGAACAACTCCAAATTCCACACGCCTACCCGCCAAGAAGCCCAGCACTTGTGGGGCAGAGCCCCGATGGACCATGGGCGGCAGACTTGAGGCACAGGCTCTTCCCTGGGGAGCTGCCATCCTGTGGGCCAGCGGCACACAAAGGCTGTCTTTGGAACCAGCCGACATGTCCAGAAGATGACCTACCCAGTGGAATCCCACCAGGGAAGTCTGCCTGAGATCACAAACACACTCTGCACCTGGGTCCAGGGAGAGCTGCTGGCAGTACCAGGGGCAGCCAGAAATCCTCACAGAGAGCAGGGCTGAAGCCACCCCTTCTACAGCCCTGCAGACCTCCACATTCCAGGCCACAGCTGCTGGCCACAAAGGGAACGGCTGGAGCCGGAGGCTTCCGACAGGCTCTTGGCAGCTGAAGATCATCTGTTTCACTCGTCCCAAGTCCGGGGCAAGAGCAACAGGACAATCTCCGCCACTGAAGTCAGCGAGGGGAGCCTTAGGGTTCCTAGAAAAGCACTCCATTCTCCCCTGTGGCTATCCGGAGCTGGAACTTGGTCCATCTCTCCAACTTCAGAAAGAGCCTCTTAAGAGCCTTTTAATCCAAACAAGCACTCTCTTGTCTGGTTTCCTTTGATGACCGTGAATAGGCAAAGAACCTGGATGGAACTGGCCATTCCCGGGCTCAGGCAACCAGCCTGCTCTTCACTTCCTTCAGGGCTTCCAAGCTGGGGGGGTCCCTGCCTACTCCCACAGTAAGCCTGCTAGGGGACCTCTGGACTTCGGCTTGTCCCTATCCTCGACAAGCTCTGAGAAGGACAGATCTTAAAGGGAGGAGGAATACTGTAGGCATTTATTTTATTTATTTATTTTTTAAAAGATTTTATTTATTTATTTGACAGAAAGAAATCACAGTAGACAGAGAGGCAGGCAGAGAGAGAGAGAGGGAAGCAGGCTCCCTGCTGAGCAGGGAGCCCGATGCGGGACTCGATCCCAGGGCCCTGAGATCATGACCTGAGCCGAAGGCAGCGGCTTAACCCACTGAGCCACCCAGGTGCCCCTACTGTAGGCATTTAATAAATGCTGGTGACTGGTCAAAATGGAAAGTGTTTCAGAATACAGGCTGTGGGATCACTGGACCTGGCCTCTGGTTCACCACCTATGCAGTAAGTTTGTTAGCCTACATTTCTGTATCTATAAGCACGACATAATAAGAATTCCTTGTGTCACAGAATTACTATGGGGATAGCATAAAAGGATACCTTTATGAAAAGAATTTAGCACTAACCTGGAATATAGTAAAAAATAAAAAAAGAAGTTTGCCTATATAATTATGCTAAAGACAAACAACGTCCATACAGTCATTTCTCCCCAGTCATGAAAGCGAGGGTAGGACAGTGGGGACGCTGGGACACCCTGCCACTCTCATCAGTTTGCTGCACTGCCTTCAGCAGGCTACTGTACTTTCCTCCATTTACAATTAAGGGACATGAACTAGATCAGTGTTTCCTATTTGTCCATGACAATAACAGTATTGAATCATACTTTTTATTTTTATTTTACTTATTTATTTATTTGAGAGAGAGACTGTGTGCACTGGAGCACGAGTGGGGGATGAGGGAGGGATACAAGCTGACTCCCCACTGAGCACAAAGCCTGGCACCAGGCTCCATCTCAATGACCCTGAGATCACGATCTAAGCCAAAACCAAGAGTCAGACACTTAAGTGCTGTGTCACCCAGGTGCCCTGACAGAGAGAATCCTAAGCAGGCTCCATGCCCAGAGTGGAGAGGGATGCAGGGCTCCAACTATGACCTTGAGATCATGACCTAAGCCAAAAACAAGAGTCAGACACTTAGTCAACTGAGCCACCCAAGTGCCCTTGAATCTTAGTTAAAAAAAAAAAAAAAAGGTTCCCTTTATAATTTGCTTTCTTTTTTTTTTTTTTTTTAAGATTTTATTTATTTGGGACGCCTGGGTGGCTCAGTTGGTTAAGCAGCTGCCTTCAGCTCGGGTCATGATCCCAGCCTCCTGGGATCGAGTCCCACATCGGGCTCCTTGCTCAGCAGGGAGCCTGCTTCTCCCTCTGCCTCTGCCTGCCATTCTGTCTGCCTGTGCTCGCGCTCTCTCCCTCTCTCTCTGACAAATAAATAAAATCTTTAAAAAAAAAAAAAAAAAAGATTTTATTTATTTATTTATTTGCAGAAAGAGAGAGAGAGCACATAAGCAGGCAGAGATGCAGGCAGAGGCAGAGAGAGAGGCAGGCTCCCTGCTGAGCAAGGAGCCTGATGTGGGACTCGATCCCAGGACCCTGGGATCATGACCTGAGCTGAAGGCAGCGGCTTAACCCACTGAGCCACCCAGGTGTCCCTATAATTTGTTTTCAATTGTTCTAAACATGTCTAGAGTCAGATTCGATTTGGTGTTAGTGCATCAACACCTCTCTCATACTTGCTAATCTGTTGAACAAAGAGAAAGCTGGCCTCAGATTTAGAATCTTTTGTGACAGGGATGCCTTGGTGGCTCAGTCATTGAGTGACTATCTTTGGCTCAGGTCATGATCCCAGGGTCCTGGGATCAAGCCCCAAGTTAGGCTCCCTGCTCAGCGGAGAGTCTGCTTCTCCCTTTCCCTCTGCTGGTCCCCCTGCTTGTACTCTCTCTCTCTCTCTTTCTGTCAAATAAATAAGTAAAATTTTTTAAAAATAAACAAACTGGATGGTAGGGATGCTCAGGTGGTTCAGTTGGTTAAGCATCTGCCTTTGGCTCAGTTCATGATCCCAGGGTCCTGAGATCAAGTCCCACATGAGGCTCCTTGCTCAGCAGGGAGCCTGCTTCTCCCTCTGCCCGCCACACCCCCCGCTTGCACGTACTCTCTCTGACAAATAAATAAAATCTTTTAAAATAAATAAATAAACTGGATGGTAGAACACTCACCTTTTTGACCTCACCTTTAAGTAAGCACTAATTAAATAAGAATCTTTAAATCTATTTCAAAGAGGCCCTGCCACATGAAATGTTTGGAAAAGCAAACTTTTTTCAAGAAACTTATCAAGATTGAGAAGAGACCAGGCACACCAGCACAAGGCCAATTACAAACGTACTTTTGACTTCTGCAACATATACCAGAACTGGGTAAATATCCAAGAACACTCCTTCCATGTCCTTCTTGAGTCAGGACATAAAAACACTAGGTTCCAGTGGTGAGGTACAGCCCAACTTGAGGTCTCACTATTGTCATAAATGACATATAAATATCACAGTGCTTTATCATACAGAAATGACACACATATAATGGGGTACTTTCAAACGTGGAAAAACAGTAAGGAAGGCCCTCTTTAAAATTCAGAGGTTGCCCCCTCTGAAATATGGGGCTTTCTCAATTACGTTCTTCATGTCACTTTGGGCTCTGGACCCATCACTGATAAGCAGGCATACTGCAAGAATCTTTAAGCTACATAGGAAATGGTATTCTTCTGACTGGAATAAATCTGTCAACAAAAAGGTACAGGCTAACTGCACTATACACCCTCCTCTGCAGGTTCTTATTAAAAGTATACATTAAAGTCCAGCATAGTGCCTTTACTGCCCACATCTGTTTGCTATTCTCTCTCCATTATTAATACTGTAATGCAGGGTCCCCATTCAGGCAAGATTAATTCACTGTTCCCAAAGCCTTCTGCTGACATTGCAATGGATCTGTCTGGAAGGCTATAAAGGCAGGCCCAGGCATTGCTCTTGACATGTGATCAGTAAGGAGATGAGACCTGGGCCCCCAGCTTAATGAGAGAGAAGAGGAAGTTAGGTTGGACCTGTGATCAGAGAGGTAGAACACTCTAGTGGTTAAAAACTCAGACTTTGGACTCAAAACAGTTCAACTGAATCCAAGTTCTTTTCCTTTAGGCAATTCATTTACCCCTCAAGTGATTCAATTTTCTCATCTATAAAATAGAGATAACAAAAAAACCTGGTAAGATTGTAAAGTATCTGATATGATCATAAGGAAGATACTAAGAACTAAAACAAAGCAAAAAAACAAAACAACAACAACAAACACACACACAAAAAAAACCCCTGATGATTATCATCATCCCAGAATCAACCTCTTAAGCTGAGGCAGGACAGGAAGAGCCCCTTAGTCTTTCAACCTACACATGCTAAGTAGTCATCACCAAGATACCAAAAAGATAGTGTAAGAGGCAAAAAAGATACAACAAGCTAAAAGCAGGAGAGGACGGGATAACAGAAATACAATCAGCTCTTGATTGACTGTGCTGATGAGAGGGAAGGAAGACAATATATAAATTGAAGAAAAGAACCCCTCTCACAAAAGAGTACAGATGGAACAAAATATTTGTGTGTTTTTTTTAAATTACAGATAGTAACTTACTCGAGGACATGATATCATTGTTTAAGAGACAGTAGAACACAGTCATTAAGAACATGAACTCTAGAGCCAGAATGCCTGCATTAGAATGCTGGCTCCACTACCTCCAAGCTGTATGACCTTAAACAAGTTATAGACTCTCTTTGTAGCTCAGTTTCCTCATCTGTTAAATGGGACAAATATGAGTATCTACCAGTATTATATGGTTGTGGTGAAAATAAAATTAGTTTATACATGCAAAGTGACTAGGAGACCACTTGGTTCATAATCAATGCTATAATATAATAAATGTTAGCTTTCATTATTATTAGTGTTGCTGTTATGGTTTTAGCTGACTTAATACTAAGTTGATGTTTAACTTAATATTAAAATGTATTTAAATTCAGTGGTTATGGGGGTATTTAGGGGAGGCAGGATTTGGAAGTATACAGGGCAGAAAACGGGAGAGAGACTAGAATAAAAAATGTACTATGTATAGGCTGAGCACAGACAACTGCAGGTTATAAGGAAGTAAGTACGATCAACAGAGGGAGAGAGATGGATATATTCATGATAGAGCAAGAGGAGTAAAATGTTAAATGCAGAATCTAGGTAGTAGGTATTTGTGTGTTGGCTATAAAATTATTTCAACTATGCTTTATGTTTAAATTTTTTCACTACAAGCTAGAGGAGGAAAAAAAAAACAGGTACACTTAGAGGCATTGATTCAAATTCTGGATCACAGCTATGCTGCCTGTCCTCTGAGATCAAACACCAGAGCAGTTTGGAAAAACCTGCTGGTTTTGGAACACTTGCTCATCATCAACACTGTCTTGCACCAGATGAGCAGAGTTCGGGTGCTGACCTGGATCACTCTGGCACAAGCAGATACAAGCAGAGGGCAGAAACCCAGAGGTTCAACCTGAGCAGTGCCAACCACACAGAATTATGACATTCTCACCTCTGCTCAGGGAAAACCCAGAAATAAGGCTCAAGGCTAAGAAAGAGACAGGTGGAGGGTGGGCAAGTGCCCTTTACTCACTCGTGGACTCTGCTGTCACCATAGAGATCACTCAGGCCGAAGCTGATGTAGTGCCAGTGTTCAGGGATATTGGCAGAAGGGCTCCCCACGTTCCTGTACATGCTAACATAGTCCAGGGGGTCTGGGCCGCCCAACCTGCAAAAGATAAAACATGGTGCAGTTCAGTGTGAGCCTGAAAGCAGACAATGTGAAGCTAAGAGGTCATACCTTACCAATCTAAAGACCCCATCCTAGAGGAATGTGGGATGACTAAAAGGAAGCCATACCTCCAGGGTAAGACCAAGGGATGGGCAACTAGAAGTTGCCCAATTCCAGAAGCAGAAGAGACTCCCTTTAATCACCCACATGTAGGACCTCTTTTAGAAATAAACAGACTAGGTGGTTACCCCTTTTATTTCCTCCAAATTCAATTACCAATCCCAAACGGATTGACAGGGATTACTTCTCTTCCATGGAGCCTGTAACCATGCCAAGCTTCAAGGCAAGAGGTGCATTAGTCAATCAACTGGCTTCGGTTAAAAGACTGTCCTGGGCATCCCCAATGGGCATTGTTCCTGGAAGCAGAGGCTCAGCTCCACTCCTGCCTCTTAGACAGCTAATTCCTGAAAGACTATATTGTGCCCTATGTTAATTACAGTTTGCTCTAAACAAATCCAATGCCTCCAGACCCCAGCCTATACCCCACAGACCAAAACTGGTCTTTTCTCATGCAAGTGACAAAGGCCACACTTAGGCTAGCTCAGCCCTGAACAGAGAACTGCAGCAGGCCCAACTGAGCCTTGGGAGTGCCTGCAACCAGGAGATGATCCCAGGAGACTGTCGCCGCAAAGGTAGAGCTGGAATATTAAATGATTTGGGGCCTCTGAAGACCACATTAAACATCCCCCATAATTCCAACCGAGAAGCAGCTGAGGAAGAGAGTCAGTCATTAGCTCACTCTAAGGATTTAATTCCATAAGGGTTTCCTTTAGTAAAGCAATTAGAGCTCTTTAAAAAAAAAAAAAAGAAGAAGAAGAAAAAAAAGCTCCTGCTTTTCTTCAGAATGGATAGGGAAACTTGGTAGACTTGAGAAACAGCCTAAATGGAAACCATCAGCGGAAGGAAGTCTGCATTTAGCTCACAAACACTGTGCATTTGAGCTGCCTCGAATATCTGACTGTCCCACAGACTGCAAAAAGTTTGCCTGCCCCTGGGACACTGACGGACTGTACTTTGCAATTGGGATAATATGCTGAAGGAACACTAATAACCAAATAAAGGCATATTACATGTGATCCCAGCAAGAGTGCCAGTATCATGCAATTTAAGTACTATCTAAAACCAGTAGGTCTGGTTTCATCCTCTTTTGCCAGGGTATTACCTGCCTTTACAGAAATCCTTATTTTCTACTAGTGCTAAGAACTAAGTGCTAAATGCTAAGTTATTTATAGAACTTTTATAAAGTTGCTACAGATAGCTAAGACTCTCAACTGAGTAGATTAGGAAAAGGGACAAATCACCATGTCTTTCCTTAACTCTGATTTGGCCAAATCATTTGAATACTTCCACAACCAGCTGAATATAGAAAAGTTTGCTGGGGGAAGAAGGAAACAAAAGGGTAGCTATCCCTGGAACAACCACAAGATAGATGCAGAACCCCATAACACATGGGAGTGACTATAGGTTCCATGTCTGCTCTGGTTTCCTGCTCCAGATTCCCAGCCTTGCCCCTTCTTCAACCTAGGTCCATCCAGCAAAAAGTGGCAAAACTGTATCCAAACTGTATCCACGGTTCCATGCTCCATCTGCCATACCCCCTGCAGTCCTCTCTCAGGATATACTGCACCAAGGAGTGCTACTTTACCTTAAAACTACAACTGTAAGGAATAATCAAGAGTCAGGCAAAATTAGCCTTGTCCCCAAGCACAGTGTTGTTCTACTTACTCAGAAACCTGATGGGGAAACAGATGAGTATATAGAAAATAATCATATTTTGCAATTAGAAAAAGATGTTATCCAAGGACCCAGAGCACCCCTTGATGCTCTTCCCTGAACCTACTTCTTTGAACACCTAACCTCATTCCACATGCCAGCTGCAGGCGTGCAGGAACTCCAGGGTACTAGCTCTGCCTCCATGTTTCTGCTCCCTGCTCACTAAAGTCTCAGCTTTTAGCCAGGATGTCCCTGCTGGCCAGGGTCCACTGGCCAAAGAGCCAATCTTCTGTCACAAGAAAATGAATCTCAAGGGACCCTGGGCCACCGCCAGACCTGGGTAGCCTTAGTCAAATTTCGAACAAGGCCTTGTGGGAACCCAAATGTGAGCTTTGTCAATGAACTGATTTCAGAATCTTATTTATGCAAACCCTTCCAAATCTTACAAAAACCAGCTGCTCAGCCGCTCCTTCTCATATTTTTCTGCATCTAGACAGCATTTCTAATTTCACAAAGTGCTCTTTATTAGTCATTACATGTTGGCCCATCTCTAAAGGTAAGTTCTGCCTGTTTAACAAGCTTGCAGTAGGGAAGAAAAAAAAAATGCCCAAATCAGTCTCAGTCCTTTGTATGTGCTTTAATATCACCACACACAACTCTATCCTTCATGGCCAGTTGAGTGACAGAAAAACTGTTGCCCAAGTTTGTATAGTGATTTCTCTGCACACTCACAAGGGGCCTGAAGAAACGGCATCGCAGAAACTGGTCCTCTGTTCTCATGACACAATCCAACACAGCTCATCACAATACATATTTAAATATAGACGTGCAGGGGCGCCTGGGTGGCTCAGTGGGTTAAGCCGCTGCCTTCGGCTCAGGTCATGATCTCAGGGTCCTGGGATCAAGTCCCGCATCGGGCTCTCTGCTCAGCAGGGAGCCTGCTTCCTTCTCTCTCTCTCTGCCTGCCTCTCAGTGTACTTGTAATTTCTCTCTGTCAAATAAATAAATAAAATCTTTTAAATAAATAAATAAATATAGACGTGCAGTGAGAATGGGTTATTAAGTTATCAAGAGCTGCTTTCATGCAGAAGCTCTCTTCAAATACTCCTCTCAGCCAGAGAACAGTTTGCCTGCTGAAGAGAACTATACTGCTGATCACATCTCCTCCTGGCTATCAGGCATGGTCCTCCCATAGGAGGAGGCTGGTCCCCAGGCCCTCCATGATGTCAGTCTCTTCACATCCTCCCAGTGACCCAGGGAGCGAGCCTCAACCCTAGACAGTCTAGTTTCTGCCATCTCAGGAGGAAGTTAAGAGGTTACCTTGGAGAAGATTCAGTCCTAAATGGAGAGGTAACCAGCAAAGACATTTATTCTATCAACTTCCCCCACTGGGTCTACCTGCCCCTTTGGCCACATCCCATGCTGCTTCCTGAACAGTCTTTCAGAGCTCAGTGAAGGGGATCATCTAATACAGTGCCTACACGAATGCTGTTCTGGACAGATTCAACCAACTCCTCAATTTGATCCAGAAAGGCAGAGTCAGAGTCTCTCGAACACCTGTTCTGACCAGAGGCTGTAGAGAGAGACACCCTGCAAACAGGAATGGAAAACAAAAAAGGACCATTCCTATCCCAAGAGCAGCCCTTCTGTAAACAGGTCTGATCCTTAACAGAGCTGCTTGAGGGTTACTGTCAGCGTTCCTGAGAAACTGTTGCCTAAATCCTGAAGCTTGTGGTCAGGGAGCTCCTCTTAACATGTTGCTTACTTCTTTACTCCGTAGCAAAGTCCCAGACCTTCATTATTTACTGTGGTCCCCCCTTCAATCCTTAGCCAAAACATGGATCTCCCTGCCTCTGCCTCTGTTCTAGCCAATGTCCTAAAGCAAAGCAGCTGCAAAGCCAGAGGAAACTGCTTGGAGAAAGAGAACTGTGCCGAGTAAGCAGAAAGTTTATCAAGAAAAGTTGCTCCGTGAAACTTCAAACGCAAAAGCACTGCACCGATATGACTGACGTCTGAGCTCATGCGGAAGGTATCAAAAGGAGACTTCCTTCTCCCGTCTCCACAGGCACAACTCTCGCAACTTGCTCCCCTCCTAACCTACGGGAAAGCGGGGGTCCCCAAATCCACCCCTACCCTGTGCAGTCTCGAGCCCTCTGAGCTCCGCCAGCCGCACTCCTCCAAAGCCCTCTCATATGCTCCCCAGGCCCCGCCTCGCCTCCCTCATCCCACTTCAGCCGCCCCCGCCCCCGGCTTCCCCTCGCCCACTAATGACCCCCTACAGGCGCCCCCTCCTTTCACCACGTTTACAGTTCCCCCCCTCCTATCGCACTCCCCCGCTCCTACACACACCCCCAATTCACTCTATTCTCCTAATCCCAGTTAACCCTTCATCTTCCCTCCCTCGTTAACCCTTCGCTACCCACAGGCTCCGTTAACCCCTTTGTCCCCATTCCCAACTTCAGCCTTAACTCCTTCCCTCGCAGCAGGACGCCCTCCTTCTCAGTGCTTTTGCTTTAACCATTCTTCTCCACCTCCCCCTCCTCCGCAAATGACTTCGCCCCCGGGATTCTAACACTTCCCAGCCCGCCCCTGTCCGTCTCCCCGCGGCCCAGGGCATACCAGTACTTGACGATAGCGGTAACCTGGAGCGGGTTCGGCTGGTCAGGGTAAAGGCGACGGCACTCTCCGTAGATGGCGTGCAGTCCTGGGGGGAAGAGCGAGGCGAAGGCCGGGGGCGCACTAGGGCCAGGGGCCGGGGGCGCGGCGGGGCCGGGGGCGCCGCTAGGCCGCAGCTCCGCCATCCGGGCGCGTAGGGCGCTGGGGGGACCGGGGAGGGTGGACAAGGGGGAGAGCACTGACGCGCCAGCAGGCGGACCCCGTGGGTGCGACTCCCCGAGGCGATGGGGGCTGCAGCGAGGTCTAGGCTCCGCGCCTGCGCACGGCGCACTGTCTGCCCAGGCCGTCGCCGCCGCAGAGACAGCCAGAGGCTGCCTCGGGGGCCGCGGGGCGCTCAAGGGGGCGGGGCGTCGGCGCGCCCTATCCCGGTATCCATTGGATAGTATCTGTGCCAGTCACAGGTGGGGAAGGCGTGACTTGACAATAGGTCCCGCCTCCCTCTACTGGTGTTGGGGGTGTCCCAAGGCTCTTGGTCTCCCCCTAGTGTTAGGAGGAACCCACGTTTAAATAGAGATGTTGAGCCTTCTAAGGTGCTAGGATCCCAGGAAAGCAGTGGGAAGTTCGACGAAGTGCTTGTCACTGTTCTGCTGACGCGCTGGTAGGAAGAATTTAAGCATAAATCTGACAATAATGGATTGGTTCATTCATCCATTAGTGTGATTTTAATTTCAAAAGATTATAAATCTGGAGACGCCTGGGTGGCTCAGAGGGTTAAGCCTCTGCCTTCGGCTCAGGTCATGGTCCCTGAGTCCTGGGATCCAGCCCCACATTGCGCTCTCTGCTGGGCCTTGCTGGGAGCTTGCTTCTCTCTCTGCCTGCCTCTCTGCCTACTTGTAGTCTCTCTCTCTCTCTCTCTCTGTGCCAAATAAATAAATAAATAAATAAAATCTTTTTAAAAAATTATAAATCTGAATGTTTCTTACCGTCATTGAATGTCCATTTACCATATTCACTGCCACTAACACCGCCAAATTCAGGGATTGTAGGCTGAAATACTTATTTTGGAGTCCTGTTAAAAAGTAGCAAATGTGAAGTCAACTAGGACTAATTTTAAAAGACTTGGTGATTTTTTTATTTCTATTTTTTAAAAAGATTTTGTTTATTTTATAGAGAGCATGCACGAGTGTGTGGGGGAGGGGCAGAGGGAGAAGGAGAAGCAGACTCCCTGCTACTCTATCCCAGGACCCTGTGATCATGACTAGGGCCCAAGGCAGACATTTAACCTACTGAGCCACTCAGGCACCCCAAGACTTAGTTTTTTTTTTTAAGATTTTATTTATTTATTTATTTGACCGAGAGAGTGAGAGAGCACAAGCAGAGGGAGCAACAGAAGGCAAAGGAGAAGCAGGCTCCCCACTGAGCAGGGAGCCCTATGTGGGGCTGGATGCAAGGACCCTGGGATCCTGACCTGAGCCAAAGGAGGACGCTTTTTTTTTTTTTTTAAGATTTATTTATTTATTTATTTGACAGATAGAGATCACAAGTAGGCAGACAGGCAGGCAGAGAGAGAGGAGGAAGCAGGCCCCCTGCCGAGCAGAGAGCCCTGATGTGGGGGCTCAATCCCAGCACCCTGGGATCATGACCCAAGCTGAAGGCAGAGGCTTTAATCCACTAATCCACCCAGGCGCCCCTAAAGGAGGACGCTTAACCATCTGAGCCACCCAGATGCCCCAAGACTTGGTAATTTTTTAATAAATGCTTTTAGTTATGACAATCTCTAATTTTTGTTTTATGAGGATGTATGCAAATTGCCTTGAGGAACACCAATATTTATTATCTGCTATGGATCCGCTCTTTCCCATTAACGTTCACTCTCTGTAACTGGGAGAATTTTTTTTTAATTGTAAGTAATCTTTACACCCAATGTGGAGCTCAAATTTACAACCCCCAGATCGAGTCCTATGTTCTACTGATTGAGCCAGCCAGGCACCCCTGGGAGAATTAATTCACAAGGCACCTGGCTGAGAATTATTTCCCTGTGTACAATAAGGAATTCCAAGCGAAAGGAATAAAAGGAAGCCCTGATTACCAATGCTATTGACTAAAGATTCCCCGCAACTTGAAGGGGGTGGGGGTTGCATAATCTGGAGAAAAATGCACTGGGCTCATTTGAAAATAGCGACACATAACTTCTCTTCACTACCGTTTTCTTATTCATCAATAGCAATTCTGACTCTTCATGAAAATCAGAGAAGGCAGCTCCTGAAGCTATTAAAGGAACAATGTTTTTTAATGACCAAAAGATTACCTGTACCTTAGTTCCAAATGTCAGTCCTCAGACCAATATTAGCCTGTTGCAAAGTTTACACCCACCCAGGAAAAAATGTGAAAAGAACCAAAATGTGCTGGTTTTTCTCAAAAAGCAAATTTTATAAAATTTAAGTTATTTTCTTTTGTTCTGGGATTATGTCTTCCTTCCCCATATGGGTGTGGTGGGGGTGACATTAAATTTTCCTTTATTAGAGTTTGATGCTGATAAATGTTTACTAATGTCTTACTGACCCAAATGAAAACATAGCAACCTTATACTACCCAGGAGAAGTAGTGGCAGGACGCATCTGGAAAATCTAAACATCCACGGAATACTGGCCAATCCAAACCCAACTACAGACAAGTGCTCAAGAAGACTACATACTTCAGCATGCAGTGTGAATTCCTTCAAAGGAACCAGATCCAGGCATGCAATGCAGCCATCAATCTGCGTGCCGGTCTACTCATCCACAGAGACTACAAATCCCAGGGTACTATGAGTGGAAAGTGACGCCCTGCTCTTAAATTAGGCGGGGCTCCAAAGCTGCCGGGCGCGTTAACTCTGGTGCAAGGCATGCTGGGGGTTGTAGTTTTTTGAAGGCGAGGTCGGGCCGCTCCCTGGACGCCCTGTACCGGCGGCTAGACTGCGCATGCGTGTCAGTGGCGTTAGCAGCGGACCCGGGTGGCAGTTCCTTCCTTGGAAGGAGAGATTCTTCTGCCATGGAGTCCTACGATGTGATCGCCAATCAGCCTGTCGTGATCGACAACGTGAGTTGCGTTTTTCCTATCTCTAAACGGATTTATTCTCTGTTCCCCAAAGGGATCGCTTCCCGGGTTTCGGCCTGGGCCACCGGCTCTTTGTCACTGGCCCAGCCTGTCAGGCGGGTTCAGCAGCTGCCGCCTCTGTCCTCCCCTCACCCGTAGTCCGCAGACGGGACGGCTAGCCAGCAACCATGTGATAGAGAACTTTGGGATGGATAAAGGGAAGGGCTGTAGTCCGAGCTGGGTCTTTGGGCCCTTGGCTCGAGGGGCCTTAGCCGTTCTGTGAGCGCCGGGCGTCCGCCCCCTCCCCAGTTTCCAATAACTCTATTGGCTCTCTTGGCTGTCCATCTTGACCGATGACCCCGCCTCTGGGCCTTGCCGGATGAGAGCAGCCCTCCGCAGTGATTGGCTTGCGCCCCCGCCGTTCTTCTGGGCCGCCATAGTGTTTTCGCTCTCTAAGGGGCGGGCGGGTGCACAAGAGCTGTAGGGATTGGTTTCGGGAACTCAACATTGGAGCAGCCTGACGGGCTGGGGCCCGCCCTCGGGTGGAGAAGGGCTAAGTTTCCTTCGGTCCCCAGCCGGGCGGGGTCTTGGGGGGTGTATATGGGTGGGGCTTGGGAAGCTGGTGCCAGAAATGGCTATAGGATTATTTCTATGATTATAGATTACAACGTTAATAAAGATCCAGAAGAAAAGAGAGTGACCAAGCAAGCAGGGAGGTACCATCTCTGGAACGCTTAGTAGCTGGGGGAAAAAATTACTAAACCTATTTGCCAGGCGCTCAAGTGCTTGCAGGAGGATTTCACGTACATTCGAATGGAATCCTCACAAAAACTGAGGGGATAGTTAAGGCAGGAAATTTGATCCTCGTTTCACAAAGGAAAAAAAACAAAAACCCCGAAGCACTAAGAGGTAAAGTGAGCCCAAGGTCACACGGTAGAGGTGACCTAAAACCAGTGCTTTATCCGCTATTCTTCTTGCTCGTAGCCCACGCAAGTGCATCAATAGTGATAAATGGAAAGAATCTAAATAACTGCTCTTAATTTGGGCGGACGGTGACTGTTGTAAAACAACTGCATTTCTGTCTTCCACTGAAAGGGCTCGTCCCGCAGAGATTGGTTGGTACCAGAGGGAAAACTGTTGAGGGAAAACTGTCAGTTCTATCCGTCCTAAGCTGTCGGACTCATTGTTGATCCGCCCTTGGGACCTTGGGCGTGTTACAAGGTGCCTTCGTTTGCATCATCTCGTTTAAGCGTCAGCTCTGGTAGGTGGATAGGAATCACTGTCCCCTGTTTATGCAGGAAAGTGAACCTGAGAGAGGTTAAGTAACAGTCAGTATGCAAGTCCCCTGTCTTAGAAGTTGAGGAGTCAAGACTCAAATTAAGATTGGGTTCCAAGTTTCTCATTTTTTCCAAGGAAAGGTGATTTTTTGTTGTTGTTAGCTTTCCTTCTCTCCAGAGGTATAGCTTCTGTCTTGAAAAGCAGAAGGATGGGGTGCCTGGGTGACTCAGTGGGTTAAAGCCTCTGCCTTTGGCTCAGGTCGTGATCCCAGGGTCCTGGGATCAAGCCCTGCATGGGGCTCTCTGCTCAGTGGGGAGCCTGCTTCCACCTCTCTCTCTCTGCCTCTCAGCCTACTTGTGATCTCTGTCTGTCAAATAAATAAATAAAATCTTAAAAAAAAAGCAGGAGGATGAGCTCAATGAGACACCTCATTGAAGGAGGATTTTTGTTTTGTTTTGTTGTTGTTTGGTTGGGTTTGTTTGTTTGTTTGGTCTCCCTCACTGGACTGTTAAATGCTTGGGGGGAAAGATAGCATTCTTTCATTTTTTTATTACTCTAGCCTTCCCACCTTCCTTCACACACATAACACCTATGGCCTGGCACCATTATGTGCTCAGTAATTGTTTTTTCATTGGACTGATGGATGGGTGGATGGGTGACCAAATATCACAGTAACAAAGATATCCCTAAATAAGTAAAGGTTTGAAGTGGGGAGGGATCCTAGTTAGTTACTGCAGAGGGTTAAGTAGGGCTTCTTGTTCTTGATTCGATTTTCAGAGAATACTTCATCCAGTTTGTATGTACTTCATCTGTGTTTTTCTTAATTTTAAAAAGAAAAAAAAATAGAAATTAACTAGTTCCTGTTTCCATCAGCAAGGCAGAAGGAGCAGTCTGTCCATCCCATTAGATCCTTTGATTTTGGAATGTGGAGGCAGGAGTTCCATCTCCAGCCATTTTCTTTAATGTCACTTAAGCTAATGCTTTTTAGTTTCTCCTTTCTCTTTCTCCATAGTGCATTTGAAATGCATCAAAGCCGAGATTTATTTTCAGTTTTAAGATTTATAGAATTGATTTGTTTATTTTCTCTGGGAAACATTTTTTTTAAAGATTTTATTTATGAGAGAGAATATGAGTGGGAGAGAGAGAGAGCAGGAGCAGTGGGGAAGGGCAGAGGGAGAGGGAGAAGCAGACTCCCCACTGAACAGGGAGTCTGATGTGGGGATCATTCCCAGGACCCAGAGATCATGACCTGAGCTAAAGGCAGTTGCTTAACCGACTAAGCCACCCATGTGCCCCTGGGAAAACATTTCTTTTATCATCCCAATAATTAGGCCAAAAGGTGAAGTGAGAGAAATTCTCCCATTAGGATTTACTGAACATCTGCCACATGTTTAGATCTGGAAGATCTGGAAGATCAGGTAGTTCTTGCTGTTTGACATTTAGAGATTTTGTTTTGTTTCGAAGTAAAAGATGGATAGGAAAAATACCTTGAAATATCTGTGAGAATAATGTGTATCTAACAGACTTAACTGCTCCATAGTTACACATTGCTACAACTTTATTTCTGGGCGAAGGAGAGTGTAATTAAAAGAAAGAGGAGGGGGGCGCCTGGGTGGCTCAGTGGGTTAAGCCGCTGCCTTCGGCTCAGTTCATGATCTCAGGGTCCTGGGATCGAGTCCCGCATCGGGCTCTCTGCTCAGCAGGGAGCCTGCTTCCCTCTCTCTCTCTCTCTCTGCCTGCCTCTCCATCTACTTGTGATTTCTCTCTGTCAAATAAATAAATAAAATCTTTAAAAAAAAATAAAAATAAAAATAAATAAAAAATAAAAAATAAAAAGAGGAGGGATGCCCATGTGGCTCAGTCAGGTAAGCACTGAACTCTTGATTTTGGCTCAGGTTGTGATCTCAGGGTCATGAGATCAACCCCTCACTCGGGCTCTTCCATCAGCAGGGAAGTTGGCTTGAGGTTCTCTCCCTCTCTGTCTGCTTCTCCCCTGCTCACATGCACACAATGCTCTCTTGCTCTCAAAAAAATAAATAATCTTTTAAAAAAAAGTGGGGGGGAGAACAAAGAAATCAGGGAAAAGAGGGAAGAGCCTCATTATCAGTTCACAGCCTTTCTTCCTATTCTGGAACCAAACCAATTCATGAGAATTTAATGAGGGAAATGCAAGAGGAGGTGCACATGTGTGCAGTTTAATGACAACGATAAAGTGATAGGTATTTTAAAAAACTGAATACAAGTCATTCTTAAAAAAAAAAGCAGGAGGTATGTCCTGACATATAAAGGTATGTCATATGACATATAAAGGTATGTCATAGATAGTAATATAAGAGGAAGGCAGCTCCCAGGCCACATTTTGATGACTATGACACTTTGATTGGAATACTGTGTTTATTCTGAAGCCCAAATCTTTGCTGAGATCTCAAAGGTTAAGTTCTGTCCTAAAATGGATCAATGTTCTGGTCAATCTTAAAACTGTCTTTGTGACTATTGGGGCCTAAATGCTGGAATAGTATCAGATCTTTTCAAGTTCATCAATAAACTAAGTAAGTGTCACTGTTTGAGGGGGGGGATCTTATACTGCTTTAGCCCACCTTTTTTTAAAAAACGAGATAGTTAAACATGCAGAAAATTTCAGAGAAGTATATAACTAGCACCTACACAGCACGTGTTTACCACCCACATTTACTAAATGTTGACATTTGCCATGTTTGTTTCAGGATTTTTTTTTTTTAAGATTTTATTTATTTATTTGACAGAGGGTGCACAAAGCAGTGAAAGCAGGCTCCTAGCTGAGCAGGTAGCCTGATTCGGGGCTTGATCCCAGGACCCTGGGATCATGACCTGAGCTGAAGGCAGATGCTTAACCAACTGAGCCACCCAGGCGCCCCTGCTTCAGGATCTTTTTTTAGGAAATAAACATTACAGATATAATTGAAGTCTCTTTGTGTACCCCTCCACAATCCTGTCCTTTTTGTCCCAGAAGTAACCTCAGAAGCAAACTATCATCATAAATTGATGTGCTCCTTTCCATTCGTGATTTTGCAGACATAGATATTTTATAGTGCATGTGCAGTATTTGTGTTTTGAATTTTTAGTTAAGTGCTGTCCTCTTATTTGCCAGCTCTTTTTTTTTTTTTTTTTTAAGATCTATTTATTTGAGAGCGAGCCAGCATGCACAGGTGGAGGGGAAGAAGGAGAGGAAGAGAGAAACCCAAGCAGACTAACTGTGTTGAGCCCAGAGCCCAACAGAGGGCTCCATCTCACAACCCTGAGATCACAACCTGAGCTAAAACCAATAGTCGAATGTTTAACCAAGTGCCCCACCAGGCATCCAAACTTCTTCCTTTTATTATAGAAAATGTCAAATATAAACAAAAGGAGAGGAAGAACATAACAAACATCCACATATTCATCACCTAGCTGTGACACTTATCAACTCCTGGCTAATCTTTTTTTAACTCTATTCCCACCTACTTCCCTCTCCCATACTGTGGGAGTTTTTTGTTTGTTTGTTTGTTTGTTTGTTTAAAGATTTTATTTATTTATTTGACAGAGAGAAATCACAAGTAGACGGAGAGGCAGACAGAGAGAGAGAGAGAGAGAGAGGGAAGCAGGCTCCCTGCTGAGCAGAGAGCCCGATGCGGGACTCGATCCCAGGACCCTGAGATCATGACCTGAGCCGAAGGCAGCGGCTTAACCCACTGAGCCACCCAGGCACCCCACTGTGGGAGTTTTTTAACTTTTTAAAAATTTATTTATTTTTTAATTTAATTTAAATTTTTTAAGATTTTACTTATTTATTTGACAGACAGAGATCACAAGTAGGCAGAAGAGGCAGGCAGAGAGAGGGGAGGAAGCAGGCCTCCCTGCTGAGCAGAGAGCTCAATGTGGGGCTCGATCCCAGGACCCTGGGATCATGACCTGAGCCAAAGGCAGAGGCTTTAACCCACTGAGCCACCCAGGCGCCCCTATTTATTTGAGAGAGAGCATGTAGGCAGGGGGAAGGACAAAGGGAGAGAGAGAATCTCAAGCAGACTCCACCCTGAGTGTGGAGCTCAACATGGCGCTCAGTCTCACCACCCTGAGATCCTGACCTGAACTGAAATCAAGAGTGGGTTACTTAGCCGACTGGCCCACCCAGGCACCCCTTTAATTTCTTTTTTAAGTAAGCTCTGTGCCCAGTGTGAGGCTTGAACTCATAACCCTGAGATCAAGAGTCGCATGCTCTACTGACAGAGTCAGCCAGCTACCCTCTCCCACACTGTTTTAAAAATATAATCAGGGGAAATATATAAAATCAGGGGTACCTGCGTGGCTCAGTCGGTTAGGCATCTGCCTTCAGCTCAGGTCATGAACCTGGGGTCCTGGGATGGAGCCCCATGACTGGCTCCCTGCTTAAGGTATCTGCTTCTCACTCTCCATCTGCCTCTTCCCCCAGCTAATGTTCTCTCTCTGGACACATGCTCTCTTTCTCAAATAAATAAATAAAATCTTAAAAAAAAAATCAATATACTATTATCAAACCTAAAAAAATTAAGAATAATCCCTTAATGTCATCAAATGCCCAGTCAATGTTCAAATTTCACAAATGGTCTTAATTTTATTATTATTATTATTATTATTTTATAATTTGTCATCAGCTCTTGAGATCTGCTGATTCACTTAAGTCTTGTTTATTTTTTAAGATTTTATTTATTGGGGCGCCTGGGTGGCTCAGTGGTTTGGGCTGCTGCCTTCGGCTCGGGTCATGATCTCAGGGTCCTGGGATCGAGCCCCGCATCGGGCTCCCTGCTCCGCAGGAAGCCTGCTTCCCTCTCTCTCTCTCTCTCTGCCTGCCTCTCTGCCTACTTGTGATCTCTGTCTGTCAAATAAATAAATAAAATCTTTAAAAAAAAAAAATTTATTTATTTAATGGGGCACCTGGGTGGCTTAGTGCATTAAGCCTCTGCTTTCGGCTTGGGTCATGGTCTCAGGGTCCTGGAATCGAACCCTGCATCGGGCTCTCTGCTCAGCGGGGAGCCTGCTTCCCCTTCTCTCTCTGCCTGCCTCTCTGCCTACTTGTGATCTTTCTCTGTCAAATAAATAAATAAAATCTTTTTTTAAAAAAGATTTATTAATTTTGAGAGAGAGAGCACACATTAGTGTTAGCAGGGAGAGGGGCAGAGGCAGCAGAAGGAGAGAGAGCTCTCAAGCAGACTCCATGCTGAGCTCAGAGCCTGAAGTGGGGCTCAGTCTCACGACCCTGAGATTAGAACCTGTTGAAATCAAGAGTTGGACACTCAACCGACTGAGCCACCCAGGTGTCCCTGATTCACTTAAGTTTAAGAGACACTAGAATTAGCTGAGGAAATGAAGTCAGTATATTTATTTTTTGTCACATTGTCACTTGTGATGTGATATTCAACCTGTTGGTTGTCGAACTTCAGCAAGAATCCATCCCCAGGGGGCGCCTGGGTGGCTCAGTGGGTTGGGCCGCTGCCTTCGGCTCGGGTCATGATCTCAGGGTCCTGGGATCGAGTCCCGCATCGGGCTCTCTGCTCAGCGGGGAGCCTGCTTCCTCCTCTCTCTCTCTCTCTGCCTGCCTCTCTGCCTACTTGTGATCTCTCTCTGTCAAATAAATAAATAAATAAATAAATAAAAAAAAAAGAATCCATCCCCAGCTTGCTGGAAAGGATGAAGGGGAGGGGACTTACAGAGTTCCCTGTGTAGTTGTGTGTATTTTGAGAGCCCTGGATGTGCTTCACACCAGGTGAGGTGCTCTGAGGGTAAGAAAAAAAACCAGGTACCATGTGGAAGGAGAAACATGAATTAGTCTCTGGGAATGCCTTGAATAGGAGTTTCGAACCCAGTACTTGCAGAAGCCAAGGAGGAACATAAAAAGGGGGAGGAGGAGGGTAGCCATAAAGAAGGCATGAGGACTCTGGAAAGTGCCTTGAGTGGGCCTGACCAAAGAGCCAGCTGCTTTTCACTTCCAGCCATTTGCCCCCATGTAGGAATGGAGACCCAGTGTTGCCAGATTTTCTGCTGTTTTGAGAGAAATCAGAAAATTGACAGATTGTATATGCAGTCTAATTAAAAAAAAAATTTTTTTTTAAGATTTCATTTATTTTTTTTGACAGAGAAAGACACAGCAAGAGAGGAAACACAAGCAGGGGGAGTGGAAGACGGAGAAGCAGGCTTCCCACCGAGCTGGGAGCCTGATACAGGGCTTGATCCCAGGACCCTGGGCTCATAACCCAAGCCAAAGGCAGATGCGTAATGACTGAGCCATTCAGGGGCCCCTGCAGTCTAATTTTTAACTCTTGGGAGTTAATTTAAAAGTAGTTTGTAGTTTCAGAGACAGAAAATAGATTTCATGGTTGCCGAGGACTGCTTGGTGGGAGAGGGCAGGTAGGACGGAGAGTGCCCGTGAAAGGATACAGTTTCCGGGACGACGAGGAGGTTCTGACATTTCATTGCGGTGAGGATTATATGACTGTGGCTATACTAAGAACCACTGAGTTATACACCTTAAGTGGGTAAATTATATGGTAGTGAATTTTATTTCAATAAAGTTTTTTTTTATAAAAAGTGGTTCGTGGGCCAAACAAAATATGTCTTCGTGCCAAAATAGGCCCTCAGTGCCCTGGGACCTGAGACTCCACCTCTCAGCATCCTTTTCCCACTTGTAAAATGGGAGATGGGGAGGCTCCTTCCCAGCTTATCAAGAATAAGCAGCGGTGCTTAGGTGAAAGGTTGCCCAAGGCACATAGTCAGCAGGTCCTGGGAGAGCCTGGTTGAGGGGTTTGCTGTTTGCTTCAGAGGGGCTCCTGCATGGCTCAGTGGGCTAAGCCTCTGCCTTTGGCTCAGGTCATGGTCTCAGGGTCCTGGGTTGGAACCCTGTGTTAGGCTCTCTGCTCGGCAGGGAGCCTGCTTCCCCCTCTCTCTCTGCCTGCCTCTCTGCCTACTTGTGATCTCTCTCTCTCTCTCTCTCTCTCTCTGTCAAATAAATAAATAAATAAAATTTAAAAAATAAAAGCTTTAGAAAGAAAACAGTTGGCCATTGGTGGTTCACAACAGACTTGAGTCGTCAGATCTCAAATATTTATGACAAAACTACTTTTTCAAGAAGGCTCTCTACAAGGCACTTACTTACTTGGCTTTGCCAGAGTGAATAACAAAGAGAATGGAAGCTCATTTGCCAGGTACATAGTTCCTAGTTACAAATGCTATTAAAGAAATGGACAGGGTCCTTCTATAATCCTGTGGTGGCGGAAGCGGAAACGAAGCAGAAGCGAAGCGGCTCAGCAGCCTCCCCCATCCCCACTCAGTCTTCACCCAGTTGCTGGCGGGGTGAGACCGCAGAGACAAGCTGGGTCTGGTTCTACCGCGTGCCTCATTCCCGACGCTGCCTTCACCTTTCCTGCACCACCTCTGCCCAAGGCTGCTGCTGTTCCAGCCGCCTGCTCAGGCTCCATACTTGAGGCTTCACCTACCAATCATTTGAGCTCGGTTTTAATTTTAGGCAGCCCGAATCTGTTTGAGTACCCTCAAATGCCAGAGACTGCTGATACATAAAGTCTCTGAGCTTGAGGCACTTGGGCTGAAAATGGACAAAAATGGAAACCATAAATTCAAACAGATAGCAGAAGGAAATGCAGACTACCTAATGGTACAGGTAATGGTGATTTTGTGAAATAATAGGAAGGGGAAAATTAATTCCAACAGGGGATTATCCTTCTGGAAGAAGGCAATGATATTAGAACTGGGTCTTTAGGACACCTGCGTGGCTCAGTCGGTTAAGCATCTGCCTTCGGCTCGGGTCATGATCCCAGGGTGCTGGGATCAGGTGCCCATCGGCCTCCCTGCCCGGTGCGGAGTCTGCTTCTCCCTGTGCCCTTCCCCCTGCTTGTGACCTTGCTCTCAAGTAAATAAATAAATAATCTTTAAAAAAAAAAAAAAAAAAAAAGAACTGGGTCTTTATACTCTTACTGGGAAGGACAGAGACGAAGAAATAAACCTAACATCTTTATTTGCCTTGTCACTCAGACTCTAGTCTGATTTTGCTAGTAAACTCAAAATTAAATATACAGGGAAATCATCTTTTCAAAATATCTAGACTCTGAAATGCAGGTCTCATCTTTACTTGTTTTCAACCTCTGCCAGGAGGTCCAATTAGTCTGTTGGCATCACCACGCCCAGATGAAGGCTATGAGCAATTATTGGAAGCTTGAGCCAACAAGTTCCCGCAGTTCTCCTGTGCAGTGCTGTTCTCACTCCTCATGCCCCTGTCCCGGAGCCCTGGGTCTGCAGCAGTGGTTCTCCCTCTTGCCCAGGCCCTCAGCTCAGTTTACAGCTGCACCTTTTCCAGGCTCCTTGCTGTTCTGCCCAGGCCGATGAGTTTGCACATTGTCTCCTGTTTTCTCTCTTTTTTGTTGGCAGAGATTCCTGCTATCTTAGAGAACTACCATTCCTTATGCTTTAGCTACTTCTTCCTCCCTCTGTCTTGCCAGAGTCAAGCACTAGGATGGCCTATCTAACCACCTCCCCTGCCCACCCACCCACCCCAACACACATACATACACTTCTCTTGTAGAAGAGCAGGAATAAGAGAAAGGAAACCAGGGGTGTTGCAGGGAAGCTTTTGGTGCAAAGATAACCTTGGCTATTTAGCATCTCCTGATGTGTTTACTACCGCTTGCTGCATGGGTTCTGGAAATATCACTCTCCACCCCAAGAGAAGGGGTCAATAGGCAGCAGGAAAAGGCTTGCGCCTATTATATGTGCAGCCGCAAACCGTGTTGGAGTGGAAGGGTGAGCTTATCAAATGTGGTAGTAGGAGAGTTCAGAAGAGAACAGGCTCTATCCGCAAGCAGTAGCAAGCCTCGACGTCATGGCTAGAGACATTTACTTTGGTTGGGCCTAGGTGGTACCAGAGATGTTGACAGAGAAGTCACATTCTCTTCTGACACCCACCCAATTTACCAAGGATTGAAGCATCAGGATTGTAATGTTGGGTCTCTTGTTGGGTGATGCTTTAGAACTTCCCTGCTCTTTACCAGCAGGAGACCTGTGAGTAAAAGAAAGCACAGTAAAAAAATAAAATAAAATAAAAAATAAAACCACCACAACCCTCCTCCCACAGACCATAGAGCTTTGCCCCTGCAGTACGAACCAGACAATATATGTTCCATCAGAGTCAGCTTCAAGCCTGGTGGTGTTCACGGTGGTGTCTGTCCTAGACACCCTGGAGGGCAGAGAGAGTTCAGGCCTGAGTTGGGAAAGTAGGTCAACAGTGTCCCATGTGGTTTAACAGAAAGAATCACATTTTTCCCACCCTGGTTATGTTCATGAACTTGGCTGCTTTGGTGATTCTAGGTACTTTTCTCTTCCCTCGGGTTTTCTCTTTTTCTTCTCTTTATTAGTATTATTTTTGATTCCAGAAGGAAAGCATGGTCAATGTAGAAAAGTCAAAGAAGAGGCACCAGGGTGGCTCCTCAGTTAAGCATCTGCCTTCAGCTCAGGTCATGATCCCAGGGTTCTGGGATCGAGCCCTGCATCTGGCTCCCTATTATTCCGGAAGCCTGCTTCTCCCTCTTCCACGCCCCCTACTTGTGTTCCCAATATCGCTGTGTCTCTCTCTGTCAAATAAATAAATAAAATCTTTTAAAAAAGAAAAGAAAAGAAAGTTCAAAGAATGCCAAAAAATCAAGTAATACTTTGAGTATACAGTGAAAGTATACAGGAGGGAAGTCCCACTTCCCTCCTGGAGGCATGTGTACCCTCTACAGATGTTCATGCAAATGGACATATTATATCCAGATATAAGGTCTCTTTTAAATAAAAGTGAAACCATACTATGCATACTATATGATATATATCTCTTATTTTTGTCATACTTCTGACTTCTCTTTCTTTCTCCTCTCTCCTCAGGGATCTGGTGTGATTAAAGCTGGTTTTGCTGGTGATCAGATTCCCAAATACTGCTTTCCAAACTAGTAAGTAATTCTGTAGCATAGTCGGAAGCTGGGGAGGCTTGTCAGCTTTGTTTTGGGGTCAGCCCTCCACCTTTTACAGAGAAGGATCTCTGATTTGGGTCAGAAATATACAAATAACTTAAAATAATACATGTTCATTGTAGAAATCGCGGGCAATGCAAAAAAGTAGATGAAAATCAAAATGAACTTTAACCTCACTCCTGAGAGAGAATGACAGTAGAACTGGGTCTGTTTCTTCCCATCCAAGCATGCACATCTGTACAGCCTTCCGTGTTCTGTCGTGAAATGAAAAGTAATGGTCCTCCTGCTCTCTTTTTTAGTGTGGGCAGACCCAAACACGTTCGCGTCATGGCCGGAGCCCTTGAAGGTGACATCTTCATTGGGCCTAAAGCCGAGGTAACTCCCAGTTCTACTGAAGAAGCCTCAAGCCAGCAGAGGACCTTCGTTGTTCCCCAAAAGGGCAGTGGGACAGCCATGAGTAAAAGGAGCAGTTTCCTCTTAAAATATTGCCTTTGGCCCCCTCATCCCAGGTCTAGTTGGTTCATGTCTCCCAGGAGCAGCCTCTGGTTTTAGAGAGGAGATATCTGGAACCGCACTTGGGGAGAGAGAGACCAGTTTAAAAAACAGGGCTTTTGCTTTCTTCCGTATTCTGTCACTACCTTGCCAATGGCCAAATTGGCTAGCTTCGTTATTTTTTGGCAAAAGGGATTCAGGGGGAGATCCTGGCTGGGATACCCTGGGGATGAGTTAATTAGCACCACTCGGAGGAACCATGGGCAGCTTCTAGAAGCAGACCAACAGAATCATTGTTGTCAACCTTGGGGGCAAGTGCTGAGGCCCAGGGGTGAGAGCCAGGAGATTTGTATCCTGGGGTCAGACCATGAGGAGGGTACCTCCTGTCACTTGCCATAAGGACACTGAGGGGCCATGGAAATGCAGAAGCCCTCTGCCCTGCTGGCTAATTGGACAATGAGAACAGTTTGCAGCATACAGTTTAGACACGAGGCAAACGGGAGCCTAACTTCAGCCCTGGGTGAGGACCATGCAGTGGCCACTCCTAGTCCTAGAGGAGTGGGGGCCCCCTGGGCCACCTAGCTGAGAAGCTGGCTGCCGCTGCAAGTCCTGCTCTCTGCCCGCAGGAACACCGAGGGCTGCTGTCCATCCGCTACCCCATGGAACATGGCATCGTCAAGGACTGGAACGACATGGAGCGCATCTGGCAGTATGTCTATTCCAAGGACCAGCTGCAGACTTTCTCTGAGGAGGTGAGGGTCCCGGGAGCGGGGTGTACAGAGCTATGCAGAGCCACTGCCCCAGAGAGGAGGAGCAGGGAGATCGCTGCCAGAGTGTTGGACTCTTGCTGGGCCACCAAGCCTTATGCTCCTCAGACAAGTCGTCCCTAGTCTACACACAAGTCCTATGACGGAGAATATTATCTCCATTTTCCAAACAAGGAAACAGAAGTTCAGGAAAGCCAAGGAGTCTTTCCAAGATCACTAGGGAATAGAGTGGGAAAGCTGGGACTCAAACCCATGTCTTTCAGACTTCGGAGCTTATACTCTAACTTCTAAGGAAATAACTCTCAGTGCACAATAACAAAGGAAGGTGAATATTAGACATACAGCATTTCCAGGGGAGGGATATGTTTGGTTTTCAAAAATACCTTCAATATTTAAATTTAATTTTGGAAAAGAGTTTAAATAATTATTTTTAATATACGAATTCCAAATTTAGATTTAAGCAGAATCTGGACAATTAGAGGCATACAGTAGATACAGGAGCTTATGTAAGAATCTTGGGGACAAGGAGGGGAGAAAGTGGGTAGAGGCGAGGCCAGAACGAGACTTTTAAAGGGGCATGAATTTGGAAGGTTGACACATTGGCTTGTGCAGGGGAAGTTGGCGGGCCCAGCTTGCCTTTTTTTGGTGGGGAATTCACAAAGGTCCCCCCAGCTTTCTAGCCCAGCACACAAGGGCTTCTGCCCTGGTGCTGATAAAGGGTAGAAATCTTGACTTGCCCTGATTGCCCTCTGGGCATCTTTCATCAGCATCCTGTGCTCCTGACGGAGGCGCCTTTAAATCCACGGAAAAATCGCGAACGAGCGGCTGAAGTTTTCTTCGAGACCTTCAACGTACCAGCCCTTTTCATCTCCATGCAAGCTGTGCTCAGCCTGTGAGTAGCTGCCTGGCTGGCTACCCTGGCCTCTTGAGGGCAGAATGGAGATGCGTCTCCTAGAGGCGGGAAAAGGGAATATTGAGACTGTGTCCCATTCTTGCTTCTCTTGTTCTTTGTCTTGGCGACTGGGTGCCCAGGGCTCTCCACTCTGCCTGCTAGGAAGGGCCATACACTGCTACAGTTCTTCCCAAAGGCCCCCTAATGTGTTCGGATGTTTATCCAGTGCCTACTCGTATAGACGTTATGCCAAGCTGCTGACAGAGCTGTGATGGAAACACCACCACGGGGTCCCTTTTCTCACACCCCTATCATCCCTGTCATGCTCCCAGCCTGCCTCATCCCAGGGTTAGGTGTAGGGCCGAGGGTGTACACTGGTGATCCGCAGCCAAGATGTGTTTGATCCCATTGAAAAACTGTGAGCCAGCATTTTAACTAGATTTCCGGGGCACCTGGCTGGCTCAGTTGGTAGAACATGTGACCCTTGATCTCAGGATTGTAAGTTCAAGCCCCACATGAGGCATAGAGTCTATTTAAAAAAAAAAAAAAATTGGGAGATTTTTCTATCAAAATCTAAACTTTCGGCTTTTCTCAAAAAAACTGGGATGATCTAGCAGTGCTGGGCGCATTCCTATAGGACAAAAGTCAGCTGGAGCCAAAGTAGCCGCTGCCACTTCCAGTTGAGTTTGCAAGCCTGACTGCCACAGCCCACTCTATTCCCTGTTGTCTTCCCAACATGAGGGACTGTCCGTTGCTGTTTCTCAAACAGCACAGGTTTTTCCCCATCGTATCACAGAAATATGTCTATACTCTTGACAGCTACCACCTGAGAATCTAGGAGGCCATGTGAGGAAAAAGCGAGTTTTTTGTGGAAGTGAAAATATTCTTATTTTCCTTTACTCATTTACCTTTCCTGCATGGCCCCTGTAGACATTCGAGGTTTTTCCTCCTGTCTGGAAAGTGGAAACTGCCCCGTAGGCTGGGTTCCTGAAGCAGTCAAAGGCAGGCCATCGCCTGTGATTGAAGGAGGCTTAGCTCCTTTCCAGGTTTTTCAGGCTTGCTTATGCTCAGGCTTCCTTAGTACTGCGTCCAGTCTAAAGTTCCTAGAGAAAGGTAGGCCTCTGCTTTAGTTTAGCTGACTTTGAACTCTAAAACAAAATGAGTTTCTTCCCCAGATGAGGAAGCAGGGGTTAGTGACGATTTGCCCCCTGTGCTTCAGTTACGCCACAGGCCGGACCACAGGCGTGGTGCTGGATTCTGGGGATGGTGTCACGCATGCCGTGCCCATTTATGAGGGCTTTGCCATGCCCCACTCAATTATGCGCATTGACATCGCTGGCCGAGATGTGTCTCGCTTCCTTCGCCTCTACCTGCGGAAGGAGGGCTATGATTTCCACTCATCGTCCGAGTTTGAGATTGTCAAGGCCATAAAAGAAGTGAGTGCTGCCCCACACACCCAGGGATGGGATGGGGAATGGGAACAGGGCAGCCAGGACCTCTGTGACCTGGAGTAAAGAGAGGCGAAGCGCCAGTCCTGAGGGGTCTCTGGTCAAGCTCTGTTCTCCCCACCCAGGCCTCCTGACTACCTTATGATGGGGGGCTGAGTGGGGCTCACACTGATGGTCCCTGTCCCCAAGTGCTGCCATCTTGTGGGGGAAAGGGAGATGCTGTTATTTCTTAAGCTGGGTGATGGGTATACCAGTGTTTATTATGTTTTTATAGCTTATATGTTCTTTTGTAAAAGAACACATGTTCTTTTACATCCTTAAAGAAGTCAGAATACGGTTTTCTTTTTCTTTTTTTTAAAGATTTATTTACTTATTTGATACACAGAGATCACAAGTAGACAGAGAGGCAAGCAGAGAGAGAGAGGAGGAAGCAGGCTCCCCGCTGAACGGAGAGCCAAATGAGGGGCTCGATCCCAGGACCCTGGGACCATGATCCGAGCCAAAGGCAGAGGATTTAACCCACTGAGCAACCCAGGCGTGCGCCCCCAGTTTTCTTTTTTTTTAATGAACATTTTTGTTTTTGTTTTAAGATTTTATTTATTTATTTGCTAGTGAGCGAGCAAGAGAGAGTACAAGCAGGGAGAGTGGCCGGTAGAGGGTGAAGCTGGCTTCCCACTGAGCAAGGAGTCTGATGTGGGGCTCAGTACCAAGACCCTGGGATCATGACCTGAGCCTAAGGCTTAATTGACTGAGCCACCCAGGCAGTGGGTAGTAGTTTCCTTTTAAATAAACTAGATCCTCCTGCCACTCATGGCTCTAGGGAAACCTGAGCTGGGTAGATGGGACCCAGAACCACAAGTAGTAGAAGGGAAAAAGAAGCCTAAGTCTGTACTAAAATTGGGTTGTGGTCTCAGACCCAGCTCCAGAGAGCCAGTTTCCAAGCCTGCCCATGAGGAAGATGAGCAGGTAGGAACTTGAATCCTAAGTGCCACCCAGTGAAGGCCGACAGAGGCCACCCTGCCGTGCTCCAGGGCAGGAGCTCTGGGGCCCTTTAGGGCAATCAGCGTGGTTGGCAGATGTCTGCAGCAACACTGGGACTTTGACCAGGTAGGCCTAGGTTTCCCACCTGCCTGACTCATGCTCGGTCCTGCAGAGAGCCTGCTACCTGTCCATAAACCCACAGAAGGATGAGACTCTAGAGACGGAGAAAGCTCAGTACTACCTGCCTGACGGCAGCACCATTGAGGTAGGTCTGGATCTCCCTTCAGTCCCCGCAGGTCCCCAGAAGCTCAGGGCCCCAACAGAACTCCCCAGGGGAAGACTGGACTCACATGCACCAACCCTTTTACACCCTCTGCCTGGAGTCCTGGAGCTCTTGAATGGTACTGTCTCCTGCAGAGCGAGGCGTCAAGGGGTTTGGAAGAAGGTGGTTAGTGCTGTTTATCACTTATCACTTTGGCACAGTATAGGGTGAGCTACCTCTTCCTGGACCTGCATTAGTAGGAAGAAATTTCCATAAATGAATAAACCCATGAATTTATTATAAGGTCTCTTGGCTGGAAAGTCCCAGAGCTAGGATTAAACATAAGAGCTTCCTCTCTCTGGTTTCCCAAGAGCTCTCCTTGTCCCTTTTTGTTTCCCATTTGTTCCCCAGAGTTTTGTCTTGGTGTTTTGAGGCTCGGCTCTTGACATACCAGGTCTCCCCTGAGCCTGGCCTTCCTAGCCGCCTGGTCACTAACAGATGGGCAGAGGGACCTCTTCCACTGTCACTCCTAAAGGCACCTCAGCCCTGGGCCCAGCCTCTGAGTTTGCCCCCCCACCCTGCAGATTGGTCCTTCCCGATTCCGAGCACCTGAGCTGCTATTCAGGCCAGACCTGATCGGAGAGGAAAGTGAGGGCATCCATGAGGTGCTGGTGTTTGCCATCCAGAAGTCGGACATGGACCTGCGGCGCACACTTTTCTCGAACATTGTCCTCTCAGGAGGCTCCACCCTGTTCAAAGGTTGGTCTTTGCTCTTGGGGCCCATTGCCAAGGAAGTTTCCAGGTGCTCAGAGAATTGACTTGAGATTCCCCTATGCTGCCTATTCAGGTTTCGGTGACAGACTACTGAGTGAAGTGAAGAAACTGGCTCCGAAAGACGTGAAGATCAGGGTAGGAGCATGGTGGGGGCTGGGGCTTCATGGAACCGGGCCTCCCCTCTGAGGCTAGACAATTCCCAGCTTCCACACTGACCTTGACGTCTATCAGAGGGGAGAACCCATTTTCCTTTTCCCTCCCAACAGAAGGGGGCAGTTCTGATGCCCTGATGGCACAGGCCGCTAGGCTTGAGGGTCCCACATATAGTCTTTCAGAGAAACCATAATGTTGACACATTGACTCCTAGTGCTCCCTCGTGACCAGTCCACCATCTTAGTGCCTCCTGAGGGAGGCTAAATGAAGGAGTGTGATTGCTGCCATGGAGTCTGCTTCCGATCAGCCCCAGCAGAATCTTGTCCCCTGACAGCCCCAGCTTCTCTGACAGCTGTAGATACATAGGGCTGCTGGAAATCTGCTCCTCCAGATGAGTGTCGGGCTGGCCACAGTACCCCCCAGAGGGAGAGGCCACGGGGTCCAGCAGGGACATTGTGTGAAATGCATCCACTGCCTTGGGCATTAAAATTGGCCATAAAGATGAGCATTGGACGGGAAAGGGACAGGAGGGTGAAAGTCTCAGAATCCTCTTTCCACCTACCCTTTCAGATATCTGCACCTCAGGAGAGGCTGTATTCCACATGGATTGGGTGAGTAGTTCTCCTGGGAATAAGAGCGGAACAGGAAGTGAGGGTATCATTATCCCTCACCACCCCATCCCTTTAAAGCAAAGCCTTGACTGCTTTGGCCCCATGGGGCCAGCTCCACAAATACCTACTTTCTCCCTCTCACAACATTCCTTGGGATTCCCTCCACTCCAGGGGCTCCATCCTCGCCTCCCTGGACACCTTTAAGAAGATGTGGGTCTCCAAGAAGGAATATGAGGAAGACGGTGCCCGATCTATCCACAGGAAAACCTTCTAATGTTGGGACATCATCTTCACCTCTCTCTGAAGTTAACTCCACTTTAAAACTCGCTTTCTTGAGTCGGGAGTGTTTGCGAGGAACTGCCTGTGTGTGTGAGTGTGTGTGTGGGTGTGTGGGTACGAATGTGTGCGCATATGCAAGAGCCCTGTGGCCCCGGGGATCCCAGGGCCCAGAAAGGACGATGAACTACCCATGATGGCAACGGCCTGAGGCCTGGGGTTGACCACTAACTGGCCCCCGACAGGGAAGAGTGCTGGCAGAGGGCTCCACTCCTTCGTCAGCTGGGCCTTCGTCTGGCTGTGTGGGACTATGTTTACTACCATAGGGAGACAGAGAGGGTAAATCCCGGGAGACCTTGCTGCTGCTCATCCTCGGCTGGGCTAGCCCCACCCCGTCCCACCCCCAGGGTGCCCCGAGGCCCAAGGCAGCCGCTGCCTCCCTTGCTCGTCCTTCTGCTCTTGATGCCAGTTTTCATGGACTGAGGACTGGGGCCGAAGTTGACTTCTGTCTGGTTTTGTTGCAGTTTGGGTTGGGGAAGGCTGGGAAAAGCACTCCAAGAGCTATTATTGAGACTCTGGGGTCAGGAGACGGCAGGGGGCCCTCCACCTCACCTGGGGACCAGGACCACACTGGGCATTTGAAGAGGCAGTAGTGCTATACTTCTGATGGGTGGCAGAGTGAATGCTCCAACCCTCAGCCCCTGTCCAGGGGGTCTCGGGAGAGCATCAGGAGCCTATTGGCCCCAGGCCCTGTTACTTGCTTTTCATCCATCCTTGGGCAATGCCATCTTTAAACAGTTTTATTTATTGACGTGTTTGTTCAGTATGGGACTGGAGAGGGAGCTCACCGCCTCCTGCCCACCAGTCACCCTGTTCACACTGATGTTTACAGCACCTCGGTTTAGCATAGTCCGGGGCCCCGCCACTCCCTGTTAACAGTGAACTGACAGTATCCACAGGCCTCAGGCCTATTTAGGATCAGAGGCTACATTCAAAGTCACTACCACCAGCCTCTTTCTTCCTCTTCCATTTGCTCACTGCCCTGGGATCAACAGGCTGGTTGCCAGTTGGATTTTTTTGAAACAGGAGGTAGAATCACTCTTGGCAGAGGCCTCTAGCAAAGGAGGGGTATTGGGGATCCAGCCCCCTTAGGACTGGAGAAAGAGCTGCCATTAACCAGGTTGCCTTTTCCCACTCTAGCTGTGCCCCCCCGGGGGGGGGGCGGACAGGGGGCTCTAGGTTGTAGAGGTGACAAGGCCCCAACTGGGCTGATTTGTGCCATTCTTAACTTTGGACTTATGTGTTAAAGGAGGGTGGGGTCAGACCAGAGTGCCAGGCGCTGACAGGCTCATCTCCCCTGATCCAGTGGGGCCAGGTGCCTACCCTGGACTAGGCTGGCCTAGCAGTGTCCAAAGGCTCTTTAGCCGAGATGGTGCAAAGCTGGGGTCAGCAGATCTTCACCGGCACCCTCACCTGTGACACCAAGACCCGCCCCAATCCCAGACTCCAGGCAGCCTTCTCCCCCATGCCGTCCAACGACCAAAGGCCCTGCCAGGTATGGGCCGCAGCAGCAGGTGTGTGTGAAAGCGATGTGGCGACCCACGGACTGCAGAGTGCTTAACCAGCTCACCTCCCTTCTCCTAGCCCAAGCCTGTCCCTTGCACAGACCACGTTGCCTGGTGGGGCCCAATGTACTTAAATAAAGTCGTTCCAATAGACGCATCAGCTGGGCCTCTTTCTCTGATGCTGGGTGGGAAGAGGAGCTGTAGTCTCTGAATCGAAGGTGGTGATTGGGCCTTGTGTGTCCTCTAGAGGGCACTCTTGTACCAGCCAGACTTGGCCAGCCCTTCACCCAGGTCGCAGCTGGTCGCAGCCTGTCAAGTGGATACAGGAAGGTGTTGTTCATGCCAAAGCCCCAATTCAGGAACTGAAGGTCCCAGCCCTGCACATACACTAAAACCCATGACTGAAACTACCTCAGATGAGGGGAGCACCTTTTGACATCCGTGAAGTCAGAACTTCCACATGGATAAGAAGCTCAGGAGCTTAAAATGTAGTTCCTGGGGCCCACACTCAGATATTCTGATTAATCAGCTCTCCATTTTAAACCTGGTGGGGGCGATTTCCAGGCCCTTTGCAAATATTAACTTATCTGATTCTCCCAACAACCCTGCGAAGTAGATATTTTTATTACCCACTTTGCAGATGAATTAGAGCCACAAAAAGATTATGTAATTTCCCAAAGCTCTGCTGTTTATCAACTAGGATTTGAATCCACGTAATATAGACCTAGAGCCTAAAGTTTTAGCCACTATACATATCCTCAAAAACCACTGGCCTTAAGCAGTAGGTCCCAATCAAGTGGGACATGCCTGGCAATGTCTGGAGACACTGGGTTGTCACCACTAGTCGGGAAATGCTACTGGCATCTAGGCAGAGGCCAGGGATGCCACTTCAAATATTCATAACGAAGAACTATCTGGCTCCGAACATCCTTAGGTTGAGAAACGCTGGCCTAGAGCACAGGTGTTCAATCCCAGCTGCACAGTAAAATCATGGAGTTTTCCAAAACCTTCCTTGCCTAGGCCATAGCCCAGAGCCCATGACATCAGAATCTTGGGGAACAGAATTCAAGACATTTTTGAAAGCTCCCAGTGACTCCAGGGTTGAAGACCTCAGTTTTGGAAGCAGCTGCTTTTCCTCACTCCCCATGCCTGACAGTGGTGTATGGGAAATGCACCAGGACATGACCACAGGCCTGCAAGTCCTTCTGCCCCCAGATGCTCATGCAGCTACCGGTCTGCACGCCCTCCCTGCTACCTCAGTGACTCTGATAAGGGTGTCCCCCTACCCCCACCAACTCATCTACAGAAAAATGTTCTCCAGGTGCTTTTCCTATTAAGAGGAATTCTGTTCCCAACCCCACCCACCCACCACTCCTGCACATAGCACAGACCTCAGGAACAGAAATGACTGACTTTAATCAGTCTGCGATGACATGAACTTCTTTGAGAGGTCAGATAGGGGTGGGGAAGCCCTGCAGCAGCTGGGGCACAATACTTCAGGCACAACTGAAGCAGAGAGGTCAGAGAAACCACTGGAAAGGTAGAGGGAGGGGGCGGTGGGACTCACAGAGTCCCCTGAGTGGTGAAAGTGGCTTCGGAGCCTACACAGCACCAGCCCCAGCCAGGTGGTTGGACAGGCCTCCATGCCCTACAGCAAACCCATGTGATCGCAGACAGCCCCTTCCCTTCTTGGTCTTCCTCTTCCTCCTGCCCCACGGCAGGGAAGCAGGTCCCTGAGCACATACAGCCCAGCTCTTGTCCAAGCTGGGCCAGACAGCCAAGCCAGAACTTAGACCTCAGTGATGCTCCTGGCTCAGCCTCAAAGGCTCCCATTCTGCCATCTGTCCTCCAGGCTGTGCCCCAGGGAGGCAGAGGAACAGGACAAGGTCCTGGCAAAAGTGGCTCCTGCCCAGGCCTGTGACAGCGTCCTCAGCAGGGTGGCCTTGCTGTGCCTGCATCTCACACCATCTTAACATCCAGGGTCTGGGCCCGTGATAGGTTCTGGCGCTGGGCTTTGACCATGTGCAGGCGTCTCCCGTGCAGTGTGAACTGGGACCAAGTGAACAGCTGCAGCAGGGCACAGGTGATGGGCACCAGCACCAGCAGGTAGAAGCAGCCCTGGCGGAGTGTCGGGGCCTGGGCTGGGGCCGGGGCCGGGGGCTCTGGCCAGGGCTGGGCACTCCCCACAGGGGTCAGTGGGGGCTGCTGGAAGAGATCATGACCTAGGATGAGAGAGCGTGCAGAAAGAACAGGATCAGCCCCGATCTCCTCCAAGGTCCCCAGTGCCACATCTCAAGTGACACACACGCATGCTAAACCACAACTCCCTTCTTCCCCCAAACTTGCCTTACCCTGCGCTTCCCTTCTGGGTGACTGGCACCATCATCCACCCCATAAGCACAAAGCCTTCCTCAATTCTTCAAAATGGAGTCCCCAGCAATTCCCACTCCCCAGCAGCCAGTCCTTCCCCTCCCCCCAATTCCAAAACACACCCCACACCCAGACACTTTCTTCCAGCAACCCTGGCACTGCCAGCTCCAAGCTTCCATGGCCTCGGCCACCGCCTCCCCATAGCCCATTCTCCATACTGCTGTCAGGGCGAACTTTAAAAAACAGACCAGACCATGTCACTGCCCTGCTAGACCATGTCACTACTGCCCTGGCAACAGTTTCTATTCACACTGAGAATCAACTCCAAACCCTGTGCTGACAGACAGAGTTCCCTGCTGCCCAGCCTCGTCTCCAGCCACTCCTGATACTTTGGTCCTCTGTATTTGGCCCCCTCCCTGTCCGGGATTCACTGAGATCTTTCTAGACCCAATTCTTGTCATTCAGTCCACATCCTGGGTGTCATCTCCGCAAAGAGGCCTTCCTGGACCACACACTAAGTAGCTTCTCAGTCACACTGCCTATGTTGCCATCACTTTTCCCAATACCATCGCTCTTTTCTTGTTTGGCTCTTTGTCGCCAACCCCACCCGTCCTTCTAACCAGAATGTAAGTTCCAGGAAGGCAAAGACCACTGTTACCTCCCTAAAGGAACTTGGAGCCGCTCCTGGCAGAGAAAGTATTCTATACATGCTTGTTGAATGAATGAATGAATGAATGAACTATTGAAACATGGGAAGTACTGGACATTCAGTTTCTCTCTCTACCTGGGCAGTGGTGGAGGAGGTGTGGACCAGGCACAGCTTGTTGGCCAGTTGCCATTCTCTCCCCATGACTGGACCCAGCTTGTCAGCTGCTGTGCCAGGTAAGCTCTGAACCCTGGAACCTCAAGAGCCCTGTGCCAGTCCCAAGGCCCTCACCTGTGTAGAAGCACAGCAGCCAGGTGCCCAGCAGTGGGGCAAAGGTCTGGCCCGGCTTGGTCACCAGGGCCACCATGCCAAAGAGAAGAGCTGAGGCCGCCTGCTTGCGGCGGTTCAGGACCAGGTCCTCATCCACCAGGTCAGTGACCACCAGGGTCAGCAGCTTACAGGTGCCCTCCGTGAAGACGCGGTTGCTGCCAACGAAGAAAGGGGGAGGCAAGGATGACCAGGTGGAGCGGAGGTGGAGGGGGTGAGGGAGGGCGGCGCAGGCATACCTGGCAATGAAGAGGCAGAGGAGGCCGGGGCGGTCGGGGCCAGCCAACAGCATGAGCAGGCTCAGGCCCAGCTTGAGCAGGAAGAGCCCCCGCACCACGGCGTAGACGCCCCAGCGCCGGCACAAGGGCAGGAAGTAGAGGTTGTTGAGGTGGGGGGCCACGTAGGAGATGCCTGGACAGAAGGGCGCAGCCTTGTCAGGGGGCGCTGCCAGCGCACATGCCCGCCGCGGGCGTCAGAGCGGGCACGGACGGAAGCCTCCCGACATGCCGGGCTCTGCGCCACGAGCTTCACGTCCACTTATTTAATCCTCTCCACCCTTCAGGATCAGTCCTGTGATTGCCCCTGCCTCACAGATGGTAAGTGGAGGCCCAAAGAGACTAAAGAAAACACACCCAAGGACGCACAGTGAACAAGCAGTCAAGACGCGCACCCAAGCCTGTCAGCCGCGCTGTGAGGGGCGCCATCACCGAGACCACAGCGGCCACACCCTGCTCGCACCGCAACCCGCTCCCACCCCCTCCTCCCACAGCTGAGCGGGAGGCTGGAGGCAGCGCCAGGGACCCCGCCCCCCGCCCCTGCACCCCTGCGAGCTGCGCCTGCAGCTGGGCGGCAAGCTTCGGGCCTTCCAGCCTGCCTGCGGCACCCACTCACCCAACAGGAAGGAGCCCGTGGAGAGGGAGATGTGGTCTGACAACAGATGCTCCAGGAAGAGGGGGAAGAAGTTGCTGTTGAAGTGGCAGTGAAAGACCTGCAACCCAACGGCCCCCGTGAGGAGGCTGCTGGGCTGGAGGGGAGCTGGGAGCAGGCCGGAAGCCGACTGGGGAGCGCCGAGAACAAGAGCAGGCTTTCACCCCATGTCCCTCCCCACGGAACATGCCAGAATAAAACCCAACACCAGATTCCTGTTGCTCATCTAATTTTGCTAAAAGGTAGAAGGAATGATTAAAACTGTCAAAATGAATGATTAAGTTTTTTTCTCTTTAATTGATAACACTTTTGTAAAACAATCTTGTTGGTATAAACACCATCTATTTCTGAATTTAGCTAGCTTACATGCTACAGGTGTTTCAGGCGCGGCATTTAGTGTTTTAAAAAGATTGTCACAGAGTTCCCCAGGGGCACCTCTTTCTCACAGCTTCCTTTTGCAGGTGAAGACACAGCTGCCCTGAGAGACAGACCTGCCTAAGGTCACACAGGGAGTGAGGACTTCTGATGGTCCTAGAATCCAGGCCTTTCAACGAACAGACCTGTGTCCCAGCTAACAAATCACCCAGCAGTGCTCACATGAGGCCCAGCTTTTAAGGCGCCTGCTCCCCTGAGTGAGGCACATCCTGGCTGTCGGTGGGGGGTTGGGGGGGATGCTGCTCCCATACCTGCACCAGGTCCATGCCCACGAACCATAGGAAGTTCCGGTGACGTGCCAGCTGCTGGAGGTACTGGCCGAGAGTGATGCTGCCTGCATCCTGGCAGCCTGTGAGCAGCTCCTCTCCGCACAGGCTACAGGGCACAGGGGAGTCACCCATGGCCTGGGGCTGGGCCAGAGCCATCTGCCACCCCCAGGCAGCCGCCCATGCCCCAGGGGACTCTGTGTGCTGCGGGGAACCCAGGGCGCTGGGCCAGGCCACTCACCCGCCATCCGCAGCCAGGGCTGGGCACTCTGGCTGCCTGCCAGCTGCCTCAACCTGCCGCCTAAGCAGCTGTGTGGCCCCCACAAAGCCGAGCCCAGAGCCAGTGGCCAGTGCCACGCAGAAGGCGCGGAAGGAAGAGAAATCTTCCTTGTTCCAGAAGGCATAGGAGGCAAAGACAGAGAGGGAGCCAGCCGCACTGAAGAGGGAGCAGTAGAAGTTGAGGTGGGTACGGTCGTGCGCAGAGAGGGCCAGGTCAGCCAGCAAGGCATGATGATGCAGGTCCACGAGTGTCAGGAAGCCATCATAGAGGCATAGGCACAGCAAGAACTGCAGGCCAGCTGGGGCCCAGGGCACCCAGAATGCCAGGAATGAGAGTGCCAGCAGCGGCCCATGCCAGCCCAGGGCCCGCACCCGTGCCAGCACCACGGCCCTCGAGGAGAGCCCAATGCCCGACCTGCCAAGGAGAGGAGGAAAGGTGGGAGTGGCTCTTACCAATTTGGCTAGCCCCAGTTCCCCCTCTGCCCAGGCCCCAAAGGGAGGACAGAGGCCCAGAGTATGAAACTCACACCAGAGTGAGCCCACTGAGCCCCCTGTCCTCAGCCTCTGACTTAGGAAGCAAAAGAGGTATACTTTCTCATCTGCTCTCTTGTGAGCCTGCCAGGGTTGATGGCCAAGGGGTGGTGGGATACCTATTTCTCAGGGTTTGGCTCAAGCAGGGATGGAGTCAAGATAATTGCCAGAAGCAGCAGAGAGGGTCTGCTGTACAGCTCCCAGTTCTGAGGACCTGACAAGCCAAGCTGGGGTAAATCTCTCCCCAGGTGAACAAGGCAACAGTTAGTCAAGGCCACTTCTCCCACTTGCCTGACCTTGGGAAGGGAGGGAGTTGGCCCAAAGCTGAAAATGCTCTCCCTTTCTCTCCCCACCCCAAACACAGGCACCCTTGGGGAGGGGTCGGGCGGGATAGGACCCGCTGTGAGCCATCCCCAGGACACAAACCGGGGCTGAGAGCTGAGGAAGTGACGGTCACTCAGCCAGCCGAAGAGGGGGTCGTTGAGGCTGTTCCAGAGGAGAAACACCGTCTGTGGGCAGAGGGGAGATGGGGCAGGTGGGCTCTAGGCAGCCTCTTCTCCAGAGTTTTCCCTACCCAGCCTGTTCGCCACCCCTCAAAGGTGAGTCCCGCTTTCCTGCCTGCAAACCTTTGCTCAGGGCAGTCCCTCTGCTAAAACCCACTCCACCAGCCACTGCCCCCATCAGACGCTCACCTACCCAGGGCAAATTTATCCAGCTGACAAGTTAACCTATGTGAATACATTTTGTCATATATGTGAATATTTAGAACCATGCCAGGCTCAGAGGACAGGGGCCAGGAGAAGGAGGAGTCAACACCTCCAGCTCCAGCTTTTCTTACTAGATCGCGGTGGGCAACCTGGCCTGCCCCATGCTCTGGACTGGGTGGGACCTAGCCCTGCGATCTGCCCAGCTCTGCGCCGCCCCCCCCACCCCCAGTGCTGGCCTACCTCTCCAACCCAGAAGGCAGCTTTGTTGATCTTGTACACTGAGACAAAGGTGTCCACATAGTAAAGCAGGAACACATTGTGCAGGATAGAGATGAAGAGGGCCAGGGAGCCATAGACCACAGCAGTAGGAAGGCCCAGCATCCAGGCCTGGAGCCTGCCCAGCCCCATGGCTGCCAGCTTGGCGTCAGCTCCAGCAACACTGAGGAGTGCTCACATCCTTCAAGAGCAGTCTGGCCATCCTTGTCCCTGGGGGAGAAAGTTAGCTGCAGGGATCAGAGCCAGCTCTGCTCCTAACCCCAGACCTCTGAATCATTTAAAAACTCGTTTCCGGGGGTGGCTGTGTGGCTCAGTCGGTTGAGCATCTGCCTTTGGCTTGGGTTATGATCTCAGGGTGCTGGGATTGAGACTCCCGTCTAGCTCCCTGTTCAGTGGGAAGTCTGCTGTTTTTCCCTTCCCCTACACTCTACGACCACTGCCGCCCACCGCCCCAGCTCATGGAAATAAATAAAGTAATAAATCTTAAAGAAGAAAAAAAAAAAACCCACAACCTCATTTCCACTGGGAGAAAGTTTGTACACAAAACAAAGCTAGAGATTCATCAATAACATAACAACCGAAACAGTGCTAGTCTGGATACCACTATCTGAGTTAACCCAAGAAAACTGATAAAAGCGTGGGAAAAAAAGGCAGGCATCCAACAAGTTCGAAGCCAGGTCATGGGCTAGGACACTGTGCTCAGTATTTTCTTTCATCTACACTATCTTATCACAAAAACCTTAACAATCTGGACATGCCAGCTGTGAGTCTGGGCACACAATGCCCCTATAACCTCAGGCAAGCTACTTAACCTGGGCTCAGTTTCTTCTTCTGTAAAAGGGAAAAAAGGATGATCATGCCTACTCTGCAGAGGAATATAAAGATCAAGGGAGGTAACTCAGGGAAAGTGCTTGATAAATGGATAGTGGTGGTGTCATGATTTATATTTATATAAATATAATGATATGTATTTATAAAATCCCTACAAAATTTATGGCACTCGTACAATGTGAAAAGAGAGCAATGCGAAGCTCAGAGATGTTAAGTAACTTGCCCAATGTCATACAGCAAAAAAGTAGGAGATTTTTCTGGTTCTAAAGTCTGCCACTTGACCTTCTAAATCAGGTTCCTATGCGCTGCTGGGTAGAACAGAGAGTGTTGCTGTGATGTCAGGTTCCACAGGTATATAAGAGTGATAGAATCCACAACCGCTCACACACTTTGATTCTGGAAATCCCATCTCAAGAAATGAACCCCAAAGGAACATGTACAAAGACATTCAAGGCAGCAATGGTAATAAACAGCAAAAAGTTGGACATGGCCCAACAATGCAATAAAGGGACTGGCTCAGCAAGGCAGATGCTCCCCAGAGAAGGCAAGCCTGTGGGCCACCTCAACACATAGATGAGAAATTCAAGAACCTGTTATGGGAAAAGAGTGAACAAAGCACAGTGGGGGTGCCTGGCTGCCAACTGGTCTGACTTGTACACAGAGGCTGGACAGACAAACATGAGAGGGAAGGAAATAAAAGTCAGATCTTTATTAGAGCAGGCCTTCTTAAACTGGAAAGTGCTTTCAAGTTATGTGGGTAATTCATCAGAATGCAGATTTTGACTCAGGAGGTCTGGGGAGGAATCAGCTTCTGCACTTCGAAAGGGGTGCCCAGGTGGCGACCACGGGGCCATGACCGCAGTTTAGGCAGTGAGGCATTGAATCTTTTTTTAGATTCAAAGCTTTCATCCTCTTTTCAGAAAAATAACCCTGTGTCTGACCCCCAGAGGGAAGCTTAGAGGATTTCCTTCTCTCCAGTTCCCCATTGTGAGTTAAATCATACCCCCCAAAAGAGATATGCTCAAACCCTAACCTCTAGCACCTGTAAGTGTGAGCTTATTTGGAACCAGGATCTGGGCAGATGTAACCAAGTTAAGATGAGATCATAGTGAATTTGGGTGGGCCCTTACAGGGACATGGAAATTTAGACACAGAGACAGACACATCCAGAAGGAAGGTGGCTATGTGAGGACAGAGGCAGAAAGTGGAACGATGTAGCTAGAAGCCAAGGAGTGCAAGGACTGCAGGCAACCACCAGAAGCTAGGAGGAAGCAAGGAAGGATTCTTCCCTAGAGCCTCCAGAGGGAGCGTGACCAGCTGGAGTTGTTTTGGACCCTGAGACAATACATTTTGGTTGTTTTAAGCTACCCAGTTTGTGGTAATCTGTTCCAGCAGCCCTAGGAAACTCACACATACCCTTGGGGGCTGTTCCTCTCTGAGTCCTTGTAACACCATGCCTGACCACGTGTGCGATCTACATGTTAGTGTATGCACGCATGCACACGCACATACAGATACACACAGCTGAAACTTCTGCTTCCCATCATAGTCAGGCCCTGGAGAGCCAACTTCAGCCCGTCTAACAGCAGTGACTCCCAGGACCTGTCCTTGCCCCATGACCCACGAAGGCTCCCACTCTGTGCCCACTCTTCTAGGGCCTCTGCCCAGCCCAGCCTTCCCTGGGTCTTCAAGCCACTCTTTCCTCTAGCCCCGCCTTTGTCCTTGGTAGTGCCCCTGCTGGAAGCAGCCTCCCCTCTCCCCATCCTTCAAGAGCCAGCACTGTGTCCAGACTCTCTCCAGCCCCTTACAGATGCCTCCTGCCACCATACCACAGACTCTCCTGCCTGCCCCCATAACAACCTGACTGTGTGGTTTCTCAGGTCAGAGCCTGTCTCTCTGTCCTCCATCTCCTTCGGGGAGGGTGGACTGGACACGACCACTCTCTGATAGAAAAACAGGCCGAGTGGGGAGGAAAAGAAGGGAATCTCAGGGTCTCTCAGGCTCAATGGAAAATGAGGGCAATTGCTCAAGAGATCCAACCTGGTGCCCGTCTATGTCTAGTGCTGGGGAATGAGCAAAGGAGAAGTAGCTGGAGCAACCGGAAACTAGAAACCAGCCACTAAGTCTGTGAGAGACTCTCCCAGGCTACAGTGATCCTACCTTGCCGCAAAGCAGGACGATGGCCAGCTATGCCTCTTCCTGGAACCCTTGAGGCCCTGAAGGAACATTTGGTGGGAAGTACTTTTCCCCCCATAGCTTTATAGAGGTATAGCTGACACACAAGGATCAGCACATATGCAAAGTGTACGTCTGATCAGTTTTAACACATATATGTACCTGGAAAACCATCACAACAGTGGAGACCATGAACATACCCATCACCCTAGAAGTTTCCCTGGAACTTTCTAAGGAACGTAGTGGAAAGAAAACAGAATTAGGGGCCTCTTAAGTCCTGACTGCACCATTTACTACCTGTGTGACCTGGAGGAATTTGCTTAACCTCTCTATGTCTGTTTCTTTTTTTTTTTTTTTTTTTAAAGATTTTTATTTATTTATTTGACAGAGAGAAATCACCAGTAGTCGGAGAAGCAGGCAGAGAGAGAGAGGGAAGCAGGCTCCCTGCTGAGCAGAGAGCCAGATGCGGGACTCGATCCCAGGACCTGAGCCGAAGGCAGCGGCTTAACCCACTGAGCCACCCAGGCGCCCCTCTATGTCTGTTTCTTGATCTGCAATATGGCACCAACCTTTCTAGGACTATTGTTAACAATCAAGGGGAAAGTACTCTCAAACACTTAGCACATGAGTGCAGTGGACAAACTTCAGAGATTACTGCTATGGAGCCTCTCAGACCTTCCAAACCCACTACACAAGGATGGGGTGAGTAATAATCTAAAGGTGTTTGGGGGGCTGCAAAGCTATCTGTTGCTATCCTTTTTAAAATATACATATTTTATTTATTTATTTGACAGAGATCACAAGTAGGTAGAGAGAGAGGAGGAAGTAGGCTCCCTGCGGAGCAGAGAGCCCGATGTGGGGCTTGATCCCAGGACCCTGAGATCATGACCTGAGCCGAAGGCAGAGACTTTAACCCACTGAGCCACCCAGGCACCCCTGTTGCTATCCTTAACCTAGCTCACTTTCTCAGACTCCCCAGGGCCTTTCAGACCCCCACCCCTGCCTCACCTCCAAAGCCTTTGTCCAAAGGGAATGAAGCCTCCCAGGCCCCCAGCTGGATGACCAATGACCTACCCTGGAGGCTGGAGAAGGTGAGTCCTGGAGGCAAGTCCCCAGCCTCCACCAGCTGGCTCCCTGCACCCCTGCTGGGGTAACAGCAGAAAACCTCAGAGGTGGTGACATGGGAAGGGTGTTACTTTTGCCATCAGGAGAGGCTGGGCTTAAATTTCACCTGCACTTCCTACTAAGAATGTAACCTCAGGCAAGTCACTTAACCTGTCTGAGCCTCAGTTTCCTCACCTGTAGAATGGGAATAATAATGCCCATCCTTTAAAGGAAAGCAGGCAGGACTAAACTAATGCCCAGGAGCCCAGAGCACTGTTACACAGAAGATGTTCAGAAACTGGCTTTTTCTCGGGCTCACTCATAAAAGATCAGAGTAAGAGCAGGGGAATAGCCTGGTAATCCGGCCCCTTCCCACGGTAAGGGAATTCGAGAGAGAAGACAGGGCACACAAGGCTAAATCAAAAGAGGAGAGTCTACAAGTAGCAAGAACACATGCACAGTTCAGGAGAGCTAGATACAGGCCCCCACCACAGCCAGAGGCAGGGTGCGGGGGTGGGGAGCGGCGGGGGGGGTGTGCCAAAGCGACCTGTCCAGGTAAGCCTCTGCCCAGGAGAGGGTGCTGGGGGCGGAGTGTGGAGGGTCACTGCAGCCATTTTTCTTCTACATTCTGCTCCTCCCTCAGGAAATGCCTGCCCCTACTCATCCTCCTACCCTCAATAAGCCCCAGCAGAAAATAGCAACCCTGCCTCTCCAGGGGAGGAACAGCTTGGAACCCACACCAACCTAGTTGCATAACCTGGGTGAAATACCCTGTAAGCCAGCCAACTCCACCCCCACCTTGGCACCTGGCAGAAGAGCCTGGTGGAGGTCCCCAGAGCCCATGCTTGTGCTAGGATGGTCCCAGTTATGTGGTTTTGAGCCAGCATTTCCTTTCCCCTGACCCTTGGTCTCCTCATCTTTAATAAAGAGGGGATGTGGAGCGCCTGGGTGGCTCAGTGGGTTAAGCCGCTGCCTTCGGCTCGGGTCATGGCTCGGGTCATGATCTCGGGGTCCTGGGATCGAGTCCCGCATCGGGCTCTCTGCTTGGCAGGGAGCCTGCTTCCCTCTCTCCCTCTCTGCCTGCCTCTCTGCCTACTTGTGATTTCTCTCTGTCAAATAAATAAATAAAATCTTTAAAAAAATAAATAAAGAGGGGATGTTGCCAACCTTTTGGATTGCTGTGGGGCTGAAACAAAAGGTACACAAAGCACCAAGTACAGTCCCTGCCACATAGGAGATCCTCGATAAGCAGTAGCTACTGTTATTCTTTTTCCTGTCTCTGGAGTTTGGTTTCAAGACCTTTAAAGGGTTTCAGTCAGTGTTCCCTTCTGTCAAATCCACGACTGAAGTGGTCTCTCCAGCACCCAACATGGACAGACACCTCTCGCTGCCTGGTACATCCTGACATCCCTCATATTCTCTTTTAAATGCCACCTCCACACCTTTGTTCATGCTGTCCCCTCCATCTAAAACACCCTAAATGTAGCTACATATCATTTCTTAGGCATCTGGGTAGGCCTGGCTTTTACCCCCATCATCAAGAATCCTTACAACTCTTGTTACTACTTCCATCTCATTTTATAAACAAAGAAACCAAGGCTCTAAAGATCAAATAAATCACAGAGCTATTAGGGGCTGGGGCAGATTCAAAACTGGTGTTTTTGACTAAAAAACCTCAGCATTTCTCATGTCACTATGCCCAACCCCACCACCATCTTATCAAATCCTGCTGATTCAAGGCCTATTTCAGTGGCACAAGACTTCTTGAGTACACCCAGGCAGGTGTTCTCTCCCATTTCAGGTCCCCTGGCTCCTTGATCAGGATCCAAATGCCTCCCTTAGCCCTCCTCCAGCACCCAAGCTCTGTAAGAGCAGCACCAGGTCAGACCCCAGTTTTCTACTCCCTGCTTCCACCAGGCTCCTTCAGCACACAGTAGGTGCTCAGTTAATGCCTGCTGAGTCAGTGTGCCCCTAAAAGGCCAACATGGGTATCCCCAGAACTAGGGAGAAGCAGCAGCCCTAGGATTGCCACCCCCAAATCCCACTGTGCCCCTCAGCTCTGCTTGGCTGTGAGAGTCAGAAAGAGGCAACCAGGGGAACCTTGATGTGCCCTGCTGAATACAACACATATAGCAAGGCAACAGGTGCACAAAGAGGGAGAGTGATGACAAAAAGTTACATTTATTAACCTTGTACCATGTGCTAAGGAAAGCAGATACAGTATGGAAAGAGAGCTCAGGGCAAGGAGGTAGAGAGACACCAGATCAGAAAGGGTTTTGTAAATCACACATAAGATTCTGTCCTGAGGACAACGGAAGGGGGGCACTGGGCAGTTGCTGAGGTGACAGAACCAGATCTGTTTGGAAGGAGTCCCCTGGCATAAAAACTCTCTCTTGACCCATCAGGCTTCTGGAAGATAAAGAACAGAAAGGATGGGAACAGTAGCATCTCCTTGATTTCTGAACCAACCGATAGTGGCTGGGAGCTGGTGGATTTGGTGGAGGAAACCAAGAATGCCAGACTGGGCCCCTAGAGTGAGGGGCATCAGGAGGGTGGGTGTTGATTCCCTTCAAAAGGACTAATGACTGTATGTGAAGCAGTATAGTGTAAAGGGGGGAAAGCTACTAATAAGCATAATTTGGAGTTGCGAGCCCTGAGTCAAGTCTGAACATCATCACTACTAACTAGCCGTCTGAGTTTATTCCTACATCTATGAGGCAGGAGAAAATAATTCCATTCTCTACCTGTCCTCAGGAGTATCAAATGAAATTGAAAGGTGTAACACCCTGCACAAATATTAGGTGTGTCCTTTTCTCAACAAGCGGCTGACCTCTCAATTGTCTGCTGCCTCTCCTGTTTCACACCCGCCTTGCCCGTCCCCCTGCCCAGCCTCCCTCCCCACAGCAGAGTCCAGTCCTGGCAGGAGGGCCTCCCCTGGCAAGGGGGTGCGGGGTGGGGGTGGCACCCTCCATTCCAAATACTAATAGGTCTATCCTCCTCACGCTGGAAATGAAATTTCGCCTCACTGGGGGGTGGGACCCTCCTCCTCTCCCAGGGCACTGGAGGGTCAGCGACTTCACCCTGGGACCACCAGCCCCTCCCAAGCCACCAAGGAGTCTGGGGCTAACCCAGAGGCTCTTTACGCAACAACTGGCGCTGAAACATGTGGTTCTCCAGCCTCTCTGTACGTTAAAATCACCTGAGGAGTTGCTCAATACCAAGGCCCCGGCCTCATCCCTGACCAATTAATCGGAATTTTCAGGGATGGGGCCCAGCGTCAGTGTTCTTTTAAATCTCCCCAAGTGGTTCCACTAGGCCACCAGGGGTAAGGGCCATTGTGTTCATGAAATGGATCCCGGCCCGAGGCATCCCGCGACCCCAGACCCCCGAGGAGCCCTTTTTCAAGGATTCCACCCTTGAGCCCAAGTTTCTCCCATCCTGCCCCAAGGGCTCTCCCAACCCACAACCTGATCACCTCAGGGACACCCCCACCCCGCGCGCGCGCCTCGGCAGACAGCCCCTAGGACTCCCAGAGCAGACAGCATTCCTGTCCCCGTCGGGTCCGTCCTTTGCGTCTGACTGGCCCCCAGTCCGGCCCGCTCCTGTCCCCGCGCCCGGGCGGCGTACCAGCCCCTCACCAATATCGCGGCAGGCGAAGCCTAATCCTGCGGCTGCCTGGAGCCAGGTGCGAGTCAGTGCGCCTGCGCGCGCCCGGCCGGCAGCTTCCCCAGCCTCTCCCCCCGCCCCCTGCCGGCGATTGGCTCCGCGCGGCTCCCGGGACCGCGCCCCGGCAGGTGCCCGCGCCCAAGGCTGCCGCAGCCATATTTGTCACGGGCGCGTGCCCGTGGGGACCGAGAAGAAAACGTAGATGCTGGCAAGAAGAGAGCAGATGGCCTGGATTCCTGACGGTTCACCCCCCCTTCACCTCTATAGTTGCTTAAAGTCCATTTCACTTAAAATCAACAAGGCTTTTCTGAGTGCTCCCCTCTCTCTCCCTGTCCTTCCTTAGTATTAATTCGCAGAGTGAAGAGAGCACAGCACCTTCTTACGAGCCATGTGGTCTGACTAGATGCACAGCTAGGCGGATGAAAGGACGACAGTGGCGCAACCTGGGACTCCCTGATGCTGGAATGTGAGCCCCTCGAGAGTGGACAGCCCCAGCTTAATGTGGAGGCGCTGGGGCTCAGGCCACAGGCGCCGGTCCCAGGAGAGCTACCATGCAACCCAACCTCCTCGAGTTAAAAATAAGAATAATAAAGTAAAAGGAGTACCGAGCTCTCGCTGTGTGCCCTGTACTGTGTTAAGCACTCTGCATCCATTAACTTGTAGTCCTCACACCATCCCTGGGAGGCCGGTGCTATTATCCCCATTTTACAGAGGAGGAAACAGGTTCAGAGAGATTCAATGACTTTCCTACAAGCAAGAGGCCCAGCTAGAACCAAGCTCTCCTGACTCTCAGAACAGGAGTCTTTCCTCTTCCTACCCCTGCCAAGGGCCTCAAAGTCAAGTTTTATTTTGCTTAATCCAGTCTGGTGAGGATATCCCATGTCTTTTCACAATAGGCCTGTAAGCCTGGTTAGTTTTCCAGGCAACCAAACAGCACACACTTCAGACCTCCTGTTTTCTAATCCTGGGTTATGGGGCAATGAGTATGGGCTTTAGCTTTCCAGGACCTGGGGCCTGGTCCCCTAGTTCCACTTCTTTGTTAAGGGAACTTCCTTTTATGAGCCTCTGTTTTATGCCTTAGAAGGATTTTGTAGGCATTAGTTAAGAAATGGGAGTGTTCAGAATTTTGCCAGCTTTTGGTCATTATGTTTTTGTTGATGGTTGTCAACAGGAAAATCATCCTCTTCCTCCTGCCTGACAACTTGGCAAAGGGCCCACCTACAGCAAATGGTCCAACACTAGAGCCCTCATAAGCAGGGATTGGAGTCTGTCCAACCAGTTCCTGTGGTGCCCCAGCAGTCCTGTGAACTTTGCTCCCAGCATCCACCACTTTTCTCCCCATCTTTTTCACCATCATTTCTCCCCAATCCTGCCCCCTCAGACCCTCTTCTTACCTCCTATGTCCCCCTGAAGCCACATTCAGACCTTGCCCCTTCAGACCCTCCTCTTCTTACCTCCTATATCCCCCTGAAGCCACATCATTTCTCTTCTGGACTTCAACCAATTTCTGGAACCCCTCCTGCTCCAGAAAGCCCTCATGACTAAAAGGAAGTTGACCATTATTCCCCCATCCCAACCCGTTATTCCCATCTATGTTTTCCTGGCTGAGAATATAAGGCTGGAAACCCAGCATTCAGCATGTTGTCTGGCACACGAGGACCTCCATAAATTGAGTAAAGGAGTTCCCCTGCCTTTCCATTTCTGACCAGCATGTGCCTTTGTTGCAAAACAACCCTGACTCTTTACTTGGCCCTCCAGTCCAGTGGGAAAACAGGGGAACAGAAAGGGCTGCGAAGGAGCCAGAAATGAATGTAATCCATTGGGAAAACTTTGCCCCCTATGTTGCACTTAATGTCTCATGGTTACACTGAAGCTCCTCACCCCCCTGATTTTTTCTTTTTTAAAGATTTTATTTATCTATCTTTCTATTTATTTGATAGAGAGAAAGCATGAGAGAGCACAAACGGGGAGCAGCAGAGGAAGAGAGAGAAGCAGCTCCCTTCCAAACAAGGAGTCCAAAGAGGGACTCAATCCCAAGGACTCTGGGATCATGACCTGAGGCCAAGGCAAACATTCAACCAACTAAGCCACCCAGACGCCCCCTCATTCCTCTAATTTTATAGACAACGTAGCAATGTAATGGTGTTTGTACCAGCACCAGGACTGGGTCTTGATTATCTCCAATCTTCCTTCCTGATTGCCAGCCACAGAGCTAACTGGGAAGGGACCTAAGATGCAACTGGGGCATATCATCTGCCTGACTTCTTGAGTCATATCAGAGTCCCTAGATTGTGGGACAAATAGATACATAAACAGTCTTTCTCCTCGAAATTCTCTCCTCCCTCGGCTTCTGACCTCTCTGATCTAGGTTCCATCATGTTCTCCTCCTATTAAACAACTCCTCCTCAGTTCCCAGGGCACGTTTTTTCCCAGGGGCTTTCTAAAATCAAAGGACAGGTCCCCCAAGTTTCCATTCTCTTTTTTTTAAAGATTTTATTTATTTGAGGAGTGGCTCAGTCCTTTGGTGTTGTGATCCCGGAGTCCTGTGATAGAGCCCCACATTGGGCTCCCTGCAGGATGGGAGGCCTGCTTCTCCCTCTCCTACTCCCCCTGCTTGTGTTCTCTCTCTTATTGTGTCCCTTTCAGTCAAATAAATAAAATCTTTTTTAAAATAAATTTTATTTGAGAGAGAGAGAGAAAGCACGAGGTTGGGGGGGTGGAGCAGAGGGTTGGGGAGAAGCAGACTCCCCACTGAGCAGGGAGCTGGATGAACAGATGGACAGATGGATGTGGGGCTCGATCCTGGGACTCCAGGATCATGACCTGAACTGAAGGCAGATGCTACCAACTGAGCCACCCAGGCACCACCCTGCAAGTTTCCATTTTCAAAACTCTTCTCATTTATTCACTCAAACTTGTCAGGTCATGGGCTATCTGGGGTAAAAGGGACTTCCAACACAAGACTGCTGCCTTTAAAAGGTGTTAAGTGGAACCCAACAAAGTGGCAGCCATGACAACGTAGTAAGGTGCGGGTCAGGTCAGGTAGCAGCTGTTTCAGCCCTTCACCTACTACTTTTCACTTCATGACTACCCCACCTCCCATCTCCAGCCTGAATATAAAACCACCTGCCCGACAGTTCCCCGAACAAACTCCCTGACTGCACCATTTCCTCAACTTCCAATCACCCGCAAGAGTTTTTTTTGTTTTTTTGTTTTTATTCTCCAGGCTTGCCTTGACTACCCACCCAGGCAACTAAGCCAAACCTCTAATCTACCCACTCCACCCAGGCAGTTATATGGGGTCAATTCTTGGTGTATCTGCTCCCATCTCTTTTCCATTCCCAGCTCCTGCTTTGGTTGTCAGTTTTCCTGGGCTCATGTGAGAACCTCCTCCAAGACTAGCTTCCAGTCTCTCTCACCAATCTATCCTCTACTTTGCCAACAGGAGAGCCTCTGATCATGGGGTTCGCAAATCAAAAACTACTCAGGTTGCTGCATTTTGAAATTTTTCATGAACTGCTGGGGAAAACATTCAGGGTGTAGTGGAGATGCAAACAACAGAAGACTCCACCCCACAGTGTGATAACCCAAACTTTTAATTTTCTGAGGACGCAGATGATGGTGTTTTGTAATTAAAAACAGAAATTTATTTCATTGTCTTCTGTAAATTTATATGAAGTAAACACAACTGGTGTGTGAAAAGAAAAAAGACTCCATTCAAACCAGATTAAGAAAGAAAGGAATTTATGGGGTGGGGTGGGGAGGAAGCATTGGAGGAAGGTAGTCAAAAGGTAAAGTTCCAGAACTACTAGGTATGTAATACATATGATGATTATGAGTATCTGAAAGTTGTTAAGTAGACCCTAAGAGTTCTCATCACATGGGAAAAATTTTTATGTGTAAGATAATGGATATTAACAAAACTTAATGTGTTAATCATTTCATCATATACTTAAGTAAAATCATTTGCTGTATACCTTAGACCTATACAATCGTGTATGTCAATTATATCTCAATAAAATTGGACATTTAAATGATGTCAGCAGGACTTAATTTCTCTTTCTGTCCCTTGGTTCCACTTCTTCTGTGTCTCCATGCTCCTATAGGCCTTCACCTCTCCACCCAGACTGTATTCTTTCAGATTTCTGTCCAGGGGAAAGAATGCACTTCCCTCCACGCCAAGAAAACAAAGTCCTGGGCCTGGCTCCCACTGACCAGTTGAGTCACCTGGCTACTCTCAACCAATCCTTACGGCCAGAGGGATTGCAGTGCAATTGATCTAGCCATAAATCACCCATAACTTTAAGGACAGAGTATGGCCAACTCCCCCAGAACCACTTCATTGAGTACATAAGGTATGGGACCCCCCAAATCTAGAAACTGTTACTACAATCAGGATGAATGTTGAGAAACTCACAGTTTGGTCCTTATTTTTCCCATTTTACCTGAACCAACCCCCGACCAGCAGAGGTCTTCAGCAAGCATATAGGGACCGATTATTAAAGTACAGGCTTCTCGGGACACCTGGATGTCTCAGTTGGTTAAGTGGCTGCCTTCGGCTCAGGTCATGATCCCAGCGTCCTGGGATCGAGTCCCATGTCGGGCTCCTTGCTCAGCAGGGAGCCTGCTTCTCCCTCTGCCTGCCATCTGTCTGCCTGTACTCTCTCTCTCTCTGACAAATAAATAAATAAAATCTTAAAAACAAACAAACAAACAAACAAACAAAACACAGGCTTCTCACCCTCCCAGCCTCCAACTTGAGCTTGCTCTCACACGCTCCCCACCTCCCACCCAGGTGTGACCAGATCCCCGTGTGGGAGGAAGAGGAGAAAGGGGCCAGTTCCACAGGGCCCACGATTGAGCTCCAGGCCTGGGTGAGGTGAGTCTATAGGCAGTCTTGGACATTCCTCAAGTGCTGAGATTTGGAGAAGACAAAGTTATAAACAGGAAGGGGGAGGAATATTAATTTCCTATTGGCACTGTAACAAATTACCAAAATCCTAGCTACTTAAAACAATACAAATTAATTATCTTACAGTTTTGGTGGTTAGAAGTCTGCCTCATTAACTAAAATCAGGGTGCTGACAGAACTGCGTTCCTTTCTGAAGGTTCTAGGGAAGAATCCATTTCCTTGTGTTTTTCAGCTTCCAAAGGCTGCCAGCATTCCTTAGCTTATGAGCCCCTTTCATCTTCGAAGCCAGCAACAGCTGGTTCACTCTCATATGACATCACTCTGACTCTTCTGCCTCCCTCTTCCACATTTAAGGACACCTGTAATTACACTGGATCTATCCAGATAATCCAAGATAATCTCATTTTGGACAGCTAATTCACAACCTTAATACTATCTACAACCTCAATTCCCCCTTGCATGTAAGGTAACATATTTGCAGGTTGGCAGGGATTAGGTTGTGGACATCTTGGGGGTGGACACCTCCCCCAACAAAGACCACTTTGTCCTGAGACTAGTTCCTGGAGTGCACAGAGGGTGAGGCTCCCTCTTGGAGCTCTGGGGTAGGGAGTGTCAGGAAGATACCCAATTCCAGTATCTATCTTCACCAGGCCAATGGCCCAAGACTTGAGAGAGCAGCTCAGCCAGGAATATAAAAGTGTGACATCATCAAGGCGAGTGCAGAACTTCCCAGAGGGTAGCTGGCCTTTGAGGGGCAACTGAAAACGTAAGAGGAGGGGGTTACTGGTGGTTCCTGAGTCAAGATAAGAGGAAGAAGGAAAGTATGATGGTCCAGCAGCCCAGCACCTGGGAGATGGTATCAGTTTTAAGTATCCAGTAACTACCACCCGGGCTTGCAGCCAGAATGGGCTGGAGCTTAGACAGGGCTTCACCCAAGAAAGGGCTTCACACCAGAAAGATTGCTGGCTTCACCCAAGCAGGGTGGGCTTTGGCCTTAGTTGGACTGGGTTCAAATCCCATTGTGCTACCTAGACTGTGTAAACCTGGGAAAAGTGGCCTGACTTCTCTGAGCCTCTGGTTCCTTATCAATTAGATGAAAATGATGTCACCATGTTCATCACATGGCTATTAATTAGTTCTTGGGGCGCCTGGGTGGCTCAGCTGTTAGGCATCTGCCTTTGGCTCAGGTCATGATCCTGGGGTCCAAGGATCAAGCCCTGCATTAGGTTCCCTGCTCCGCTTCTCCCTCCCCCACTCCCCTTGCCTGTTTCCCTCTCTAGCTGTCAAATAAATAAATAAATTTAATTAACTAATTAAATAAAAAGAATTAGTCCTTATGTAACATTCTAGAGGGGGAGAATTGGACACAGAGTGAAAGAAGTCCCAGCATGGATTGGCTATTAAGCTAATTACCAATCACGAATCTTGAGATAAGGTTGAATTTTGTTCTTACCATAACTAGCTGTGTGAGTTTGGGCTAGATACTTAACCCGCATAACCTACAACACTGGGAGTGTTTTCTAGTCACATAATACATTTACTGTATACCAAATCTGAGGTAAGCAGCTTTCTCCTACATTAAGTGGGGGAAAATTTTAGTACCTCCTTCCTAGGGCTGATGTAAACCTAAAGTTAGATGCTCATAAACAACATCATTCAGTGCCTGGTGTAGGAGCTTCACTCAAATGTTAGGATAATTCAACCCATTTGGAAGGGCTGGGAGCATGGGGTGTGGGGAACAGGTGGCTAACTGATTGGAAAGGGCACCAAGACAGCCTCAGTGATGTAGGAGTGGGGGCATCCCTGAGCACAAGCCTCACCTTCTGGGTCAGGTGACCCAGTGTAGATACAGGTTGGCTGGCTTCTGGCCAGCAAAATGTGTTTCCCTTTGCCTGGAAACCAGGAGGTGTGGCGGAGGCAGGTCATGAAGGGTAACAGAGCCACTAAACAGTGGTGAAGTGGAGCCTGCTCTGGACTTCTCTGGCTCCCCCAAAGGCTGGGGACCAGCATTTGGGACCAGCTACCCCTGGGCTGAAGGAAACGAGTGAGGAACCACCTGGGAAGAACACTTCAGGACTGAAGGCTTGAAAAGGCCTTGGGTCCTACGGCCTACTGAGAGCCTGGGTTTCGTCCCAGCCCTGGGACAAGAGGTGAGATGGAAGCTGAATGCCTTAGGAAGAGTTCCCCTCAAACCATCAGGTGCTGCACATGGGCTCCTGCTGTGAACCAGAGCCCTGGGTTACTAAGCCCCAGGGATGGGTGGTGGAGACAAAACAAAGAGTATCCATACACACTCCCACCCTAGGTATGGACCATGCTGCAGTAAAAATGCCCGCCGCTTGAGCTTCAGACCATGTATTCGCACAGCTGCCTGGCATCCAAGGAGGGCGTCTGGCCTCCGCTGCAGCCCCTCACCTACACCTACCTGCCCAGCCCTCTGCTGCTGCCCCCCATCCACGCCCATAGCTTCTACAGCTGGCCCCCAAGCCTGAGCGCAGGCGAGTGGCCGGCTCCGCGGGAATACCACTGCTTCCACCGCCCAGGCGCGCCCCTGGCGGCCGCGCTGCCCTCGTGGGCCTTCCAGCAGGCCTACGCCGCGGCCCTGCTCCCGCCTTTCCCGGCGCCCGGCTACCTGGGGCCATCTCTACAAGGGCCCGCGGGGGAGGAGACGGCGGCTGCCCCGCGCTGGGCACAGTGGCCCGAAGGCGGCAGCCTGCAGGCGGAACTGCGTTGGGGCCGCGTGGAGCACGCGCTGGGCCCGCGCCTAGAATTGCCGGACGTGGTGCGCCGGGAACTCCGGCGCGTGTACGGCACGTACCCGCGCACCGACGTGCGCGTCACCTACCGCGGCGGCGAGTTCCTGCTTCAGGCCACGCCGCGCGTCCCCGAGCCCGAGTACCGTGTGCAGAGGCGCGTGCTGCGGCCGCCCGCCAGCAGCGGCAGCGCCGACAGCAGCCCGGCCGCGGAAGTGGCAGAACGTGGACGCGGGAGGAAGAGGAAAGGCCGGAGCTGAGGACGCCGCGGCGCCCGGCGGCCGGCCCCGGTGAGCACGCGCGTGCCTCTCCTTCCCTTCGCCCGCCGGCGCCGGCCCGCTGCGAGGGACACCTCCGCGGTGCGCTGGCGCTGGGTGCACCTCGCTTTTTGCCTTTTTGTTTTTCTTCTTCTTCTATTTTTTTTTTTTTTTTTTAACCAAGACTGCACGCCGCCCACCTGCTGCACTTCCCTGATTTCTCTCACGATATTGCTGGATAGCGGGGGAAGGGCGAGAAGAGATCAAGAACATCTCGGGGTGGATGTCCTGTTTCTCTTCCTTCCATCCGGACTTGGGAAACCTGGTTGTGGGGCGGAAGAAGGGCGCGGACCCTGTGTTTCGTCTCTCCTTCCTCCTCCCTATTTTAGAATCCTGCCCTGCGCCAGGCCCCCACTTTCCCTTTCCCCCTCCTCCGCCTAACACAGCTCCCCGAATTGCCTAAGTTCCTGCCCAAGCTGAGGGCCCACCTATCCGCAGGTTGTAGTGAAAAGTAAATAAATGAATGAAGTTAAGTGCATGCTGCGAGATCACTTCTCTGTTTGGGGTGGGTGGGGGTGTTCCTCATCTCGCTAATGTGAGGCTTACTCCCCTGCTTCGGGAAGAGCCGGTGTGCCTCCCCACAGCAGGGCTGAGCTCCCTGCTTCGCAGAGTGTAGGACCATAGGCTTTCTAGGCCCTGCGGCCCACTACTTGCCCTGACCCACCACCCTGGGAGAGATTCTGCGGGCATAAGCTCTTTTGTTGAAGCCTGGGTGGTAGACGTGGCAGAGGAAGGAATGGCTAAGACATAGACTTAGGGCTGCTACTGACATTTTCTAGTCGTGTAACTGGGCTTGCTGAGCCTCAGTTTCTTCATCTGTAAAAATCAACCCACCCTACCCGGAAAATTCACTGGGTTGAAATTTAAGATGAATGTCACTTCTTGTCTCCTAATTCTTTTTTTTTTCTTTTTTAAGATTTTATTTACTTATTTGTCAGAGAGAGAGAGCACAAGCAGGCAGAGTGGCAGGCAGAGACAGAGAGAAACAGGCTCCCCACTCAGCAAGGACCCTCATGTGGGACTTGAACCCAGGACCCTGGGATCATGACCTGAAGGCAGCCGCTTAACCAACTGAGCCACCCATGTGTCCCTTGTCTCCTAATTCTTACTAACAGTCTTTAACAGGCTGAATTTGCAGTATTCCAGGAGTTAGCTGGAGGGTTAGGTCACTAATCCAATTTTAAGATTGGGTCTGGCAGAACTCCAAATCTGATGCCCAGGCTCCAAATGTGGCTCCTTATGGAATTGCTTTTACTGAATTTCCATTTGTTGGATAGCCAACAGCTGCCTGGGTATGCAGGTATGTTATTGAAGTCGTACACCACTTGACTGAATACTGCTATATTTATGAACCTCATGGAAGGGTTCTTAAGCCTCACCATTTGGGAAGACTTGTTTCTCCTGATGAATGGTTTACTTTTATTTTGGAAGCACCAAGAATCTCATAACTCATATTTTTCTTTTCGCCCTGGCTTCTAGAGAGTTCAAAGCCAAATTTGCTTAACATCCTTTGTGTAAATTCTGGATCCTCATCCGACACCCCTAGTTTCATCTTATATTCCTTTTTTTTTTTTTTTTAATTATAAAAACACAGGGAGTTGGTGTAGTATAATGGGTCTGCCATGTGACCTTAGGTAAATTGCTTAATGTCCTTGAATTGCAAATGAGGTGGTAGTATTAGGACCTCTATCTCATGAGGGTTTTTTTGTTATTGTTTTTTTTTTTAAAGATTTATTTGTCAGCACAAGCAGGGGGAGCTGTGGCAGAGGGAGAAACAGGCTCCTCTGAGCAAGGAGACTGATGTTGGACTCGATCCCAGGACCCTGGGATCATGACCTGAGCCACAGGCACACGCTTAACAGTCTGAGCTACCCAGGCATCCTTTAGCTCATGAGGTTACTGAGAAGATGCCATGAGATGCTGCCTACAAAATGTTTACTACAGTGCCTAGCATGTACTAAATAATCAAATGTTAATGTTTGTTTTTAAAAAATTGGGGGGGGGTGCCTGGGTGGCTCAGTGGATTAAAGCCTCTGCCTTCAGCTCAGGTCATGATCCCAGGGTCCTGTGATAGAGCCCCACATCTGGCTCTCTGCTCAGCAGGGAGCCTGCTTCCCTTCCTCTCTCTGCCTGACTCTCTGCCTACTTGTGATCTCTGTCTGTCAAATAACTAAATAAATAAATCTTTAAAAAATAAAAAAATTTAAAAAAATAAAAAAAATTGTTGGGTGTCTGGGTTTAGGCACCCCAACATTTGGTTGAGCATCCTACTCTTGATTTCAGCTCAGGTCATGATCTGGGGGTGAGGGTGGTTCTGAGGTCTCTCCATGCTCAGCGGGGAGTCTGCTTTTCTCCCTTCTCTTGGCCCTCCCCCCATTTGTGCACTGCTGTCTCTCAAATACATAAATAAGTCTTTAAAAAAATAAAAAATATAGCTTGCTATACAGAAATACATAAAATAGGAAGTTAAAATCTTTTTAATATCCTTATCCCCAAATGATGAGTAGTGTCTAAGCTGTTATTTTTCCTATTTTTTTATGTGCACATAATATTAATTATATAAAAGGAATTACACTGTTTTACCTGTTACATTTTACTGTAAGTGTATTTCGGAACATCATTGCATGCCAGTGTACATGGAGTTACCTCACTTTTCAGCAGCCACCCAACATTCTATAACATGTGGATTTTTTTTTTTAGTTTTTAGCTATTGAAAGTCCATCCAACAAATTTCTTGAGGGCCTATTATTTGCCAGGAACTGTTCTAGGCCCTGGGGATACAGTAGTGAATGAGACAACATGGAAGTTCCAGCCCTTATGGAGCTCGCATTTTAGGGGGAGAAATAGAGATGGGACAACAGGCTAATAGATAAAGGCAAATTGTTAGAAATACTACAGCAGGAATGAGAGGCTGAGATGGGAAAGGCGAGTGCAGCAGTGGAACTTAGAATAAGGTAAACAGGGAGGCTTTCCGAGGAGGTGACATTTAAATTGAGATCTAAAGAATCTGACAAAGCTAGCTGTGCAAAAAGAAGGGTGAGGAAGAAGCTAGGCAGAGGACATGGTGGGTACAAAAGCCCGAAGGAATGAAAGTTACCTTCATTCCTTCAGCCATTTAAGAACCCACAATATGCCAGGCAGTAAGTACTCTAGGGACTGGGGTTATAGGGGAGAGCCAGACAAGTCCCTGACCTCAGGCAGAACCCAGAGAAACAGACTGACAGCAACCAAATGGGTGAACATAGGATATAATGTCAGATAGTGATTAAGTGATGGGATGCAGTCTCCAAGACGATAGCCAGGCCATCTCTGGAGAGGTGATTCTTGGGTTGAGACCTACTGAAGACCTTCACAAGCCATTTGAATACCTGGGGAGAAAAGTACAACAACCCATGGCTGGAGCATCCTTATCCTGTGAGTGAGCAAGGGAGCAAGAAAGTGGCCGTTAATGAGGTTGGGGATGAAGCCAGATCCTGTGGCACGTTGAGAATTTTGGATTTTACTCTTAGCGGGCAGAGTGTTATAAGTAGGCAAGAATGTGATTGGACTTTTTAATTTTTTTTTTTTTTTTTTTTTTTTTACACAGAGAGAGAGACCACAAGCAGGCAGAGAGGCGGGCATAGAGAGAGGGGGAAACAGGCTCCCCGCCGAGCAGAGAGTCCTACACGGGGCCCCATCCCAGGAACCCGAGACCACGACCTGAGCTGAAGGCAGCGGCTTTAACTCACTGAGCCACCCAGGTGCCCCTGGACTTTTTAATTATTCTTTTTTCTTAAGGATTTTATTTATTTGGGATACCTGGGTGGCTTAGTGGGTTAAAGCCTCTGCCTTTGGCTCGGGTCATGATCTCAGAGACCCGCATTGGGCTCTCTGGTCAGCAGGGAGCCTGCTTCCTCCGCTCTCTCTGCCTGCCTCTCTGCCTACTTGTGATCTCTGTCTGTCAAATAAATAAATAAAATCTTAAAAAAAAAAAGTAGTAAATGTACTACAGAGCTATGTCTATGTGTTACATTTTAACCTTGGAGAATTGTCTGCATGCCAGTAAGTCTCAAATCCTTTTTTGAAACCAGGCAGGTTTCAACTAAATACTGAGTCTCACATCACATAAGGTGTGTTTTGTAACTCCTTTCTTCTCTATCCTCTCGGGTTCAGAGCTTGAAGTCTCTTAACATCCTCTATCACTGAGAATCTGCATAGCTCACGGACATTTCTCCCCAAGCCTTCTGCTTATGCCCTAGAAATGCCCATAGCCTGCACACCAGTTTGCCCACAGGCCCAGTGAGAAGAGGGCCCCCGATCACAGGCTTTCTGAAGGAAGAGTGGCCACTCCCTTCAGTCCAGCATGCTGCCATGCATCCTTCCAAAGCCCAGTGCTTTCTCCAGGCCCTGTGGACATAAGGGAGCCCTGCAGGGAGCCTAGATGCCTCCTTCTCTGATCTTTTATTTGAACTTAACCCTTAGAAGCTTAGAACTCATAAAACATCTCAGTTGCCAGGGACTTTGCTGTTCACTTGGTTCAGTCCCCTCAATTTACGTTATGCTGGGAATCCAAGAGAGAAGGAGTGACTCACCCAAGGTTATACAATTGGTGGGAATCTACAACTCCTAGATCTCAGCAGGCTTGGGCCACCAAACTCTGGTTCTGGTGGCTTCCTCCTGGTCTTGCCCCAGCCCTACCTGCCCCTGGCATCTGGTCTGGAGCCCTTCACTCAGTAAACCTGGGTTGTGACTAATTTTAAGCCTTATCCTACCCACCCCTTGCAATGGGGTAGTTCACATTCTATTTAAGGGAATATAATAAGAATCATAATAAACTCACCACACTTAACTGAGAACTTACTATCAGAAGCCCTGAACAGAAGAAGCTATCAACTCGTTTAAGCCTCACAAAACTTCGATATGTGTGATTATTTTTTTTTACCTACAGATGAGGAAACTGAGACCTATACAGGTAAACAGCTTACCCAAGTTCACACAATGGAGAATGCACCTGGGAAATCTAGCTGTACCTTAACTTCTAGGCCCAACTGCCTCTTCTATATTAGACACACTCAGCAAAATGCAAGGAACATTTACTAAACAGCTATGTGCACTTGACTGGACACTATGGGGTTCATGAATGAGCCCCTCTAGAGAGAAATATGGAGGATTTGCAGGAGATCATCTGCTCTGCTGGGAAGTTGATGGAGGCTTCCTCGAAGAGGCATCTGAAAGAGACTTTGAAGGATGTATAGGATCCCAACAGATAGTGATGGGATGGAGGTGTCCCAGGAAGAACTGAGGAGGTTTCGGCATGAGTAAAGGTATGGCAGCAGGACCAGGGAGCAATGTGGTTCATTAGAGGGCAGGTTATAACCAGGGAGAAAGGAATCTCAGGCTTGAAAGCAAAGTGGAGGCCATACTGTGAAAGACTTTAATTACAAAGTAAGGAATAGGGAGAAGCTTTTGAGGTCTTTGAACAGAAGTGTTGTCCAAGTTGAAGTTGTTAAAAGATGTAGCCAGTGCCTGGAGGAGCCCCTGGCTGGGATGCTGTGAGCCTGAGCCAGCAGCTTCCCCATAACCTCTCTGTTGATGGTACAGCACAGCCGGGCACCAGAACTGAGTCCCTAGGCCATTTGCTCAAGTTCACAGCCTATGGAATTCAGTTCTCAGAGCCAGGTGGCCAACATTCTCCCAGCCTTGATTCTGCCCTCCTGTGCTCTCTTCTGTGAATTCCTCTGATTCTCACCATGGATAAGGAACCTGGGATCTCAAGATTCCTCCTATCCCAGAGAGGGTCTGAGCTTAGAGCTGAAAAATAGAGCCCATACCCAGGGAAAGGGGCAAGAGTTCTCTGAATTCCCACAGGAGGGATGCAGGATATGAGGGGAGGCGGCTTGGGGCCATGGCAGGGATTCTATGAGTACTGTGGAATCATTTCTTGCCCAGATGTGCTCCTGGGGGGGCCAGATGTTGAGAGGTACTCCAGGAGAAGTCGGGGCGAGGGAAGTGCCAGAATATCTGCATGGAGAAAGGCATCTCTCTGGAGACTGGGAGGCTTCCTGAACCAGAGGGAAACCCTAAAATATGAATCCCCAAAATAGGAGTCCCAAAGCTCCAGCTCCCTGAAAATCTCCCCACCAAAAATGAAGATCTGAGCTACGTGGGATAGGTAGGGGCGTGAAAGAGAAATCTTTCCCTGAAACACGCTTTCATTTCTGGAGAGTTAAACAGGGCAATGGGGGCTATTCCCCATCCCCAGGCAGAGCCACAGCCTATCCCTGGAGAGGAAAAGGCAAGCCTGCAAGCCCAGGAGCCACTCCACCCCCACCCTGCTTGGGTTGTGACCAAGGGCCCACACATACCCATGAAGCCTCCTCTCTTGCTCCTGGGGCTGGATCTGCAGGGATGCTGAGAATGCTCCTTAAATAGGCCCCCTCCCTGCCCCAGCCAACTCCCACCCCCGCCCCATCCTGGCTCTTCTGAGAAAGGAGGAAGGTGTGGGAGGACTGGGCACCTTGCCCAGAGAGCCCTTTCTGACCTCAAGCAAGAGCGGGGACCCCCTCCTTCCTCCCCATCCTTTTGAAGTGTCCCCTTCCTCACCTCAGTCTCTGACTGAAACCCTCCCACCCCTTGAGACCAGCCAGATGGGCTTTATCTCTGCTCTTAATGTCTGGGCAATCTGCCCTTTATGCCTAATTTCAAACCCAATTCCTATTCTGAGGTTGGATGATGGGGAATTGATGTGCTAAGGGAAGCTTCGGCATAGGCTTCTAGCTTTTCCCTTCAGCTGAGGACACCTAGGAGGCAAAAGTCACTTGAGGGAATGGGAAAAGAGCAGTCACCACGTCACTTTTTTCTCCCTACGTGGCTTCCAGCAGCACCCGAAGGGCAGGTGGAATCTGGTCCCATCTTGGGGGTGGAGAGACTGAGACCTGAGGGGACAAAGAATCAGGGGCTTAAGATCAGGCCAGCTATGGAATGCCAAGCAGGAGAAGTGTTCCCCAGAGCTCCTATCTTATAGTTTGTGTGTCCTTGTGCCTGTGGCAGTCCCTTTCCTCAGCCCACTGTCTTCTGACCCCAGAAACAATCCCCTGCTGCACAGAGTAGGGACCCTTCAGGATCTGAGCTGGGAATCAAGGGACTCCCCCTAAGAGGTCTTCCCATGATCCTTCTCCCAAAGCTCAGGAATTTCTTTCTGATGATATCTACCTACATCCAACTGCCAGCCCAGGAACAGGCCAGAAGGGAGGAGAGAAAGGCACAGGGATGGCTGCAGGGATCTCAGGCCAGACGTAGGGACAGAGAAAACCTGAAAGTTCCCGTAATGGGGGTGGTAGGGAGAGAAGAGTCATCAGCATTGTGCAATGAAGGCGGGGATGGGGCTGGGGGAAGGGAGGGACAGCCAAGTCTTTAAAGGACTGGCAGAGGCCTGGGGCTGATGGAGCTTCCCATCACCCCCCTTCCCAGGGGCCAGCCTAGCCAGAGTTCAAAGTGGCTGTCACCACACCTCTCATTAACCCTAGCAGCGCCAGGCTGGCAGCGGCAATGTTTTTATGGGAGACGCGACGCCAAATGTGCTCCCTCATATCTCCCTCCCCTTTCCTGCCCTGACTCCCCAGCAGTGAACATCTCATTCTTTGAGGCCAGAGGACCCTGGTGGGGGTAGCTGGGAGCCTGCAGCAAGGGACAGAGCTTGAGAGGGAGCAGTTCTTAGGGGAGAGGAGAGGATAGGACTTTCTACCTTGGACCATGAGCTCCTGAGGGCAGTGACAGTTTCTGAGTACACAGTACCTTAGGGAACTAGCCCTGAAGGGAACTCTTTCCTTCATGACCCATGGCGGGATTCCTGGGAAGGGATGGCTGTGGGTTCCCCCACAGGGTAGCACCGGGAAGCAGAGGCAGCAGGAACAGGAAGAAGGTAAGGCCTTGCTAGGTCTTGGAGTTCAGTTGTCCTAACCTATAAGAGACATGCCAATATGTCCGCCAACATGGGCATGAAGGCCCTGAGAGTTGGCATGGCCTCTAGACTGTCCTGGATCTGGGCTCAGGTTGATACTGACCCAGAACACCCACTCCCTGCTACCTCCGTCCAAACCAGGCTCCACGATCCCAAGACCCAGACCTTGTAACCACCCGAATCTTGCGGGAGACTTCGCTGTTAAGGGAAGGCAAAGAGGACAGATATGGTGGGAAAGGAAGAGTCACCTAAGAGTTGACTGGGTAACGGACCTTGACGGACCTTGACCCTACACTGGACAGGAAGGGGGAAAACACAGGGATCTGGGAAGAACACCAGGTTCTGGACGTAGGGGCCACCAGATGCAATTAAGGATCCAAGTCTGGAAAGACGGAAGAGACGAGGAGAGGGGAGGAAGCTACAGGATTTGAAGGCGGAGATTCTGGGGCAAGGAAGGCAGACGAGAAGACCCTGGGTGGGGTCGAACGGTTCTCGGTGTTTCCCAGCTGACAAGAAACTAGGCGGGGAGGCAGTCAGCAGTTAATAATACTCCACCCACTGGCGCGACCTCCACGCCTAATTCCTCCCAACCCGCAACAAAAATGGCCGCCGCGGGAGCCTGTCCAAAACCCTGAGACAAACGAGCTTGGACGCAGAAGCCCCGCCCGGTTGTGGGCAATGCCCTTCTCAAAAATGGCTACCGCGGCGTTTCTGAAAAGGAACCGCTCTGGGCCTCGCCTTTGATCTCGTTGGTGGGGCTGGGGGATGAGAGCTGCACCGCGCGGGACAAGTCGCCGGCGGCGCCCGACGGAGCAGGTGATTTCCCCTCCGGCCCCCGGCCCAGGGCTAGGAGAGTCGCGGAGAACGCTGACCCAGGGTACCCGTCCTGTGTGTTCCCCCACGGTACTCTCTGGGGCCCATCGGCCCCCCATCTCTGATTCTCGCCGTGGCCTGTATCAAGGCACATCCCAGCTTACTCAGGCCTCCCTAGTCTTGTGTCCCCAGGGCTGCAACCGCATCCCGGTGCCCTCGGGCCCACTATTCCAGACCCTATGGGTATTCCGCTAGCTTGTTTAGGGTGCTCCTGCTTCAGGGGTGGACCATCATCGCGGTCCCACTTCCTGTGCACCCCACTATCCCCGTTCATGCCCCGGTCTGACTTTGGGTGCCGGAATCCCTTATAGCCCTCAGTGTCCTTGGCGCCTCTAAGACTTTACTTGGGGGTCAGGGGACAACGATGTCCTCTGGAACCTGCATTATGGGACTAGGGCCCCAGGAGCTGGGGTTCATAGGGGCTGAGAAACCAGTGAAGACCCGTGCTAGACCCTCAGAGTGCCCACACTGCTTCCCAGGACTCCTCCCACATGGCCTTCTGCTTTCTCTCCGCCTTAAGCACCTCCCCACCCCAAGGGAACAGCGTGGTACGCCTTCCCCCAGTCTCACTTAAATTTGTCCTGGGGAATCTGTATTGAGCATCTGTAGAGTCCAAGCTTGTGCCTGGTCCTGAGTATGCTCTCAGGCCATCTGGGAGCAGTGAGGATGGGGCACTCAGGGCTCACTGTGGGGAGAAAGTGAGTCCTGCAGAATAAGAGGCAGAGGAAAAGACGTTCTGAGTGGGGAGACGCGTGTAAGCAAAGATTCTGAGGTAGGGAGGAGGGCCAACCAGGCAGGACAGGAAGATCAGAACATCAATTAATTTATGAGGTAGTGTAGCATAGTGGTTAACAGGGTTCTGGAGCCAGACTGCTTGGATGTAAATGTGCCAATAACTGTGTGATCTTGGACAAGTTACTTAACCTCTCAGCGTCTCCATTTCCTTTTGGGCAAAATGGAATAGTATAATAATATTACTTGCTATATTTTAGAGTTATTGTGAGGATTAGGTAAGTTAATACATGTAAAGTGCATAGAATTATTATTACCATCATCAGAGGTATTTATTTATTTATTTATTTATTTTTAAAGATTTTATTTATTTATTTGACAGGCAGAGATCACAATTAGGCAGAGAGGCAGGCAGAGAGAGAGGAAGAAGCAGGCTCCCTGCTGAGCAGAGAGCCCGATGTGGGGCTTGATCCCAGGACCCTGGGATCATGACCTGAGCCGAAGGCAGCGGCCTTAACCCACTGAGCCACCCAGGCGCCCCCATCAGAGGTATTTAAACAGGACTTATGACAGGATGACAATCACATTTCATGGACATTACCAACGAGGGAGCCCTGATTTGGAGCCCCAAGGAAGTAATGGAATTTTGTGGACTACATCCAGAATTTGAAAATTGTCATGAAATTCATGTTCTTACCCTGCAGAAGGCTGGCTGCTTAGGCTACAGCTTCCCTAGCTCAGGGACTGTGGAGGAGAAATATTAGAAGCGGCCTGTGGGCAGGAAAGCAATGCTGAGGAAGGCTTGAAGGATGGAGAAGGGTGAAAGAAAGAAGTGGCAAGCTTTAAAGGCTGGGTAAAGTTTGGTCAGCCCCAGAACAGAAGAGAGTGTGTTGCTTTAGAAGACAAGCTAGAGCAAAAGCCAAAGGAAGGAAGACATTCTTTGGGGGCATAGTGAGGAGTTTCCCAGTAACAACCTCCTGGCCCTCAGACCTTGATTAGAAACCCAGGGGCATCATCGCTTCTCGGCCTTTTGGCTAAGATCAAGTGTAGAAACCCAGGGGCATCAGACACATCTCTGAGCACTTCTTCCCTAGAAACTAGACTTTCTCACTGCAGCCCTCGGTCCCAGCAGAGGTTGCCAGGCAACTGACAGCAGCCAGGATTTGATGTAATCCAGGGTGGGTGTAGTGGGTCTCTTAGGCGGCTGACCTTTGGGGGGAATTGCATAATGGTATCTGGCATGTGTGGTGTGAGCTGTTCTCCTGTCCAGGGCCCATGCTAGAGTCTGGAGCAAGAGGCAGGCATTTCCCCCTAGTAGGCGAGAGCTTCTCAGTCTTGCTGTCCAAAGTGACTCCCATGCTGTCACAGAAACACTGTGTTACCACTCAGGGGACCGGGTAACTGTGAGCATAGATCGTAGTTCTGTCTCACCCCTCTTGGAAGTCTTGAGATTCCCCCCATCGCCTGGAATATATACGAGCGAGGTGATCTAGATTTAAATCTTTACCACAGTTCAGCCAAGTGAGTTGGGCAAATCATTAAACTCACTGAGCTTCAGTTCCTTCATTTGTAAAGCGGGGAGCTTGAGCATCCCACTCCATAGGATACCTAGTGTACACTCATGAATAAGCCAGGAGTATTGTCCCTGCCCTCATGAGACAATTGGAAGAAACCTTAAACATTCCCCAAATAATTATTTTTAATTATAGCTGCGGAAGGTACTGTGAAATATGGGAAAGTGCAGTCTGCAATGAGGGTGTAAGACAGAGGGGACTGAAGCAGTTCTCAGGGGTCAGGGGCAGCATCCTTTGAGGAAGAAGATTGTAAACTGAGACCCGACAGGTGAGAAGGTGTTAGACAAGTGAAGGGGTGGAGGTGGAAAGCTGTCCAAGCAGAGGAAACAGTTTGTGCAAAGCATCTTGGCATGAAAGAGCTTGAAGGTTGGCAAACTGGAAGAAAGCCAGGGTGGAGGGGAGTGAACCAGGGAGGGTGTGGCACATGGAGAGGCTGGAGAGATGTAGGCAGGGGTAAGGCCCTCAACTAACGGCCACCAAAAGAATCTGGGCTAATCAGAAGGGAAGGGGGACTTCACTGCTAGATTTGTAGCAGGAAAAATAGGATTTTTGTACAGGTTACGCAACTGTGATCTTTGTAAAGAATAGATTTTGGGGACAATACAGTGGTAGGAGGAGGGGCTGGGAGGCTCTGGCAGTGAAGGCAAGAGGTGGATGGAATGGGAGGAGAGATGGAGAGAAGCACATGTGTTGAGAGGTGTGAGAGGTGATGGTCAGTGCTTGGTGACTGGATGTGGGTAAGATGGTGTCAGGATAATTCCCAGACTTGTGGCAAGAGCAGCTGGGTACGTGAACGTGCATTTACATGTTAAGTCACCCACGTGGAGGTGTCCGAGAGGGAGGCGTGCAAATGTGTAGCTACGTGGAGGGGACTGGGCTCGAGGACTGGCATTTGGGGATTGGTGATATAGAGTTGGTTCATAAAGATGTGGGACCAGACAAGGTCTTGGGGGGAGGTGCAGAGCAAGGAGGGAAGAGGAGCAGCTGTGAGCCTGAGCTTTGCTGCTAGCAGAAGTGAGGGGAACAGAGAAAGGAGCCTGGGAAGGAGTGGCTGGAGAAGGAGAGTGTGATGTGTCAGAAACCGACATCGATGTTGCTTGAAAGGGCAAATATCAGGTGCATCCAGAAAAAATAGCCTTTTCTTTCTTTTCTTTTCCTTCTTTTCTCTCACTCTCACCTTCCTTCCCTTCCTTCCTATAGATCCAAAACAGGCAGTATTGGCAAGCTTAAATGGTTCAACCTAATTAGACCAAAACCTGAAAAAGTAACTCATGACCTTGGACTGAGCAATTCTGGTAGAGATGTTGGAGCAGAAGCCAGATGAGCTGGGGAGAGTGGCTAGAAAGGAGACTAATAAGGAAATGGAATCAACATGATTGGATTGGCTGAGTGCAGCAGATCGGGCTGAGAGAGGGTGAAATCAAGGGTAATTACCAAGTCTCAGGTTTGGCAGCTGAGTGAGTAAATGGTAGGGTCAGCCAGTGAAATGGGGGGGGGGGTGTTACACCAATCATGAAATATTGTGAGTGTGGGGTAGGTGTAATCTGAGATATCTCTGAGTCTTCTGAGTGGGAAGACGAGCTGACATTTGGGCCTGTGGAGCCATGTGTTCCTGACTCCCACATATGGACTGTTGGGAGTCAAAAGCATGTAGATGGGAATGAAATAAGTCAATGAGTATTTATTGAACATTTACTAAGTACAAGCAGTTGTCTAAGTGCTAGGGTTACACCAGTGAATAAGACAAAGACCCCTGCACCTTGAAGCTTACAGTCTATGAGGGAGGTCAGACAATAGGCAAATAAACATAAGATAACATTAAACTGTAATAGATGCTGTATAGGAAATGAAGCAAGGTAAGGGACTAGGGAGTAGCAGCAATACTCCCTATTTTTGGTAGGTTAGTCAGGGAAGGTCTCTCTCAGAAGGCAACATTTGAGCAGAGCTCCAGAGGAGATGAGGGGATGAACCATGTAGATATATGGGGGAGATAGGAAGGAAGAAGCTGGGGAAGTTTGAGGACCAGCAAGGAGGCTGGTGAGGCAGGAGTGGAGTGAGTGATGAGGTTGGAAAGCCGGGCAAAGGCCAGATCTTGGAGGGCTCCATAGGCTTTGGAATGGAGGATGGAAAGTCCTGTGTAGATAGCCCCAAGTTGCTGGATTGGGCAGGAAAAGAGAATTTCTGAAAGACTTCCCCTTCCATCAGAGCCCCAGAGCCAGAAAAGCCCCTTTGTGCAGTGGGTGGGTGGCCCATTCTAGCTGGGGGAAGGCTGTGCTTGGTCCTGAGGCCTGCTACTTGGGGGGGGCTAGACAATGGGCCCCTTGTGGTTGGACTTGAGGGCCAAGTGGCCCTCTCTATGATGGGATTCCTCAGCTAAGAGGCATGTGACCCCAAGACGTTGGCTTCTTGCCACAGGGTCTGGCCTACTGCTGGGGAATGGGGTAGAGAGATGGGGAGAGGCCAGGGGAAGGGCGAGGGAAACCACTGTGGAGGCCTCCTCCTGAGACAGGGGCTAAGGAGGTGGAGGGACGGGCAGGGAGTGGGCTGCAGCTCTGCTTGACGGAGCGGGGGAGGGCTGCAGAGCTGAAAGCTGTGGACAGCATCAACAAATGGTTTCCACAGCCGGGCAGGAGGGAGGGGCTGGCCGCGCCTGGGCCTACTGGGTAGGGGCAGGCAGAAGAGGGCCTGACAAACCTACATCTTCTGTCCCTGCAGAAGAGGAGAGAGCATGGAGCTGGAGAGGATTGTCAGTGCAGCCCTCCTTGCCTTTGTCCAGACGCACCTCCCAGAGGCTGACCTCAGGTAGCAGCAGCTCTCCTAGAAGGATCATGCCAGGGTCAGGGTTGGAGCTGCTGGGCAGGACTCTGGGCCCTGGCCCATGGAAAGACTGGGGTGGGAAGCCCTCTGCTCTAATGCAGAGGTGGGGGAGGGCTGATTATGATCTGCTGGTATGGCCTTAATCTTAACCTGTCCCTGTCGCTTTGCTGGACAGATGGGAAATCGAAGCTCTGTGGGAGGGTGGGATACTTTCTGGCTTCAAGGCTTGAAGTCTGGTTCATGGAGACAGTGAAGTCAAGGGCTCGAGTCTCAGGCTGAGGGGGAGGGGGTGTTGCTGGAAGTACCCAGTGTCCTACTCAGGGCTTGTCCTGTCCCCTTCCTGCAGCGGCTTGGATGAAGTCATCTTCTCCTATGTGCTTGGGGTCCTGGAGGATCTGGGCCCCTCAGGGCCATCAGAGGAGAACTTCGATATGGAGGCCTTCACTGAGATGATGGAGGCCTATGTGCCTGGCTTTGCCCACATTCCAAGGTGGGATCTGGCTGGGGCAAAGAGGGGGCGGAGGGCCGGCAGACGGTGGAGGGTGGGCAGAGTCGTCCTCTTACCACCCTCCTTGTTTTTTCAGGGGGACAGTAGGGGACATGATGCAGAAGCTCTCAGGGCAGTTAAGTGGCGCCAGGAACAAAGGTGAGTTTGGGGCCTGGGATGACTCATAACCCCCATCCCCCCAAATCCTGACAAACCTGATGCTCTCTCTGCTTCCTTAAGAGAACCTGCAACCACAGAGCTCTGAGGTCCAAGGTCAGATGCCTGTCTCCCCAGAGCCCCTGCAGCGGCCTGAAAAGCTCAAAGAAGAGACTAGGGCTTCTCCTACAGCTTCTGGAGACACCCAGGATGAGGTACTGGTAGAGGAGGGTACTGGGAGAGAATTAGGGGCCAGGAAAGAAGGAAGTACTGCTTCTTGTCAACATCTCTGCCCACAGGCAGCTGGTGCTGAGGAGGAGCTGCTGCCAGGGGTGGATGTCCTCCTGGAGGTGTTCCCTACCTGTTCAGTGGAGCAGGCCCAGTGGGTGCTGGCCAAAGCTCGGGGAGACTTGGAAGAAGCTGTGCAGATGCTTGTAGAGGGGAAGGAGGAGGGGCCTCCAGCCTGGGACGGCCCCAACCAGGTATCCTCTGCTAGACATCTCCCTCCACCCAAATAGCCTCAGCCCCACGGTGCCGTATTGTTAAGCCCCTGCCCCTAGCCTATCCCTGTCAGCTTCTGCTGGTGCCCTAGGCTTTAGACTGGGCTTCTCTTCTCTGCAGGACCTGCCCAGGCGCCTCAGAGGCCCCCAAAAGGATGAACTGAAGTCCTTCATCCTGCAGAAGTGAGTCTGGGCTGGGCTGGGCTAGACCCTTAGAAGGTCTTTCCGGGGTGGCAGGAGCTTCAGCCAGCCAGTTTTTGGCAGGTACATGATGGTGGATAGCGCAGAGGATCAGAAGATTCACCGGCCCATGGCTCCCAGGGAGGTGAGAGGGCTATGGCTGCTAGAGGTGTGGAGTGGGGGGGGACCATCTCCTGGCTTCTGCTTCTCACTGTCCAGTTGCCTGACAGGCCCCCAAGAAGCTGATCCGCTACATTGACAACCAGGTAGTAAGTACTAAGGGGGAGCGATTCAAAGACGTGCGGAACCCTGAGGCCGAGGAGATGAAGGCCACATACATCAACCTCAAACCTGCCAGAAAGTACCGCTTCCACTGAGGCATTTGCCAGACTCTGCCAGAGCCTTCTAGGCTCAGATCCCAGAGGGATGCAGGAGCCCTACACTCTCCCACAGGGCCCGCCCTAACTCCTGTCCCCCTTCTCCACCCTGCTCTCGACTTCCTTGCCCCACACTGTTGACCTCCTCTTGGAGCTGCCCAAGGGCACAGTAAAGGTGGCCCCAGGAAGTGTGAGTGCATTCTGGTCATTTCTGTTCAGCATTGGGGTGATGGGGTACTGTGTCTGTCTGACCTCTCTCCCAACTTCATATCCCTTATCTCCAACAGGGCAGCAGCGGCAGGCAAGTGGGGGTAAAAATCTCTTTATTTGAAGCTCCAGAGTGGGGCAGGGCATCTGCCTCTAACCAGAGGCCCCCACAGTCCAGTTTCCCTACAGTTCATAGTCAGGCCCCGCCACACAGTCCAGCTGTGCCCCGTCGGCAGACAGGTCAGACCTGCAGGTTGACAAAGGGTGCAAAGCCTGCCATGTCCTGCAGCAGCACCAGCGCCTGATGCAGCGGCGGCTCCACGTCGATGTCCACGCCGCGCTTCCGCAAGCGGCTCAGGCTGGGCTCGGCCACATGGTGGCAGTGCCGCACCCGCAGCGAGCGCAGCGCGGGGCAGTACTCGGCCAGCGTCCTGGGGAAGGAGCCGGGTGAGGCTGGGGGCCAGAAGCCGCTGCGCCCACGGTGGGGGAGCCAGCAAAGCCCCTGTCTCCCTCAAACTCAGAGCATACTCTTCCCCCTCCATAAACGAGGGAGGGGAGTCTGGGTGGGGTCATACATTCAACGTCTCCAGGGAACCCGAGACTTTCTCCTGTCTCTTAAAGGGGGAAACTGCTCCTTGGCTCCGCCCAGGATTTCAAGATTTAACCCCCACTAGTTGAAGAAAAGCCAGAAACCTGACTATGTGCAATCTGCCAACGTGTAAAATACTGGTTCAAAAAAGTTTTTTGGTTTTTTCTCAACTATGGGCTCTATGGTCTAGGCAATCCTAGAAGCCTTTCCTGGTCTGAATGGGGGTGCCGTGGTAGCAGAAAAATAGCACCACAGCTCTGCCTTGCGACAGCTACAGCCCGCCCCTAACCCGAGGCTAAGTGAGTGACTGTCCTCTTCCCAACCCACCGATCCCATGCCCAGGCACCTGACGCCGTCGCTTCCGACGCGGAGGCAGCCGGTTAGGTCGAGGTGCTCGAGTTCCGGGCAGTTCCGGGCCAACTCCTGGACCGCGGCGTCCCCCACATTGGCGTTGACTGCCAGCGAGAGGCTGCGGAGGCCCGCGCCGCGCCTCTGCGCCAGGTATACGATGGCCTCATCCTTGAGCTGACGGCAGGCGGTGAGGTCCAGCTCCTCAAGGGCCGGACAGCGGTCGGCGAGGCCGCGCAGCGCCAGGCCATCTACCCAGTCACAGTGCGCGAGCGAAAGGCGCTGCAGGCGGGGGCAGCCCTCCGCCAGCGCCCCCAGCGCGCGGCGGCTCAGTTGCCCGCAGCCGGCCAGCGCCACGCTCCGCAGCTGCGGATTCCGCGTCAGCACAGGCACCAGATCCTCGTCCGACAGCCATTCGTGACACGGCGCCAGCGCCAGCTCCTGCAGCCCCTCAGCGTCCCGCAGCAGCCAGGCCAAGGCGGCCCGCGGAATCTGCGGACCCACCTGCGGGCAGGGAGGCACCTCGACTCTCAGCGGGTCCCGGGGGCGGGACGGACGCTGCTTCTCCGCCCCTGAAGAGTTCTTTCCCGTCAGCAACCCACCCTCGGGGTTTGCCACCTGCCCTCCCAGGAGAGACCCCAAGCGCCTTCTGAGTTGACACCCGGCCCTCGCCCTTTGAGAGTACTTCCCGCGGCGTGGATCGCTTCCCCGGCACTCTTGGAGGACCGGGAGGGTCCGCAAGGGTAGACAGACAGGCTGGGGGGCTGGGCTGGAGGCGGGGCGGGGGCGGGGGCGGTACCCAGACGGGGCGGGGTTTTGGCCTCCTGCTCTCACCTGAGCGGCGTCGAAGCGGCGCAGCCCCGCCAGGTGCAGCTGCACTAGCGCCCGGAAGGCTCGGCTGACGCGCTGCAACCGGAGCAGCTGGCGTAGCGGCACCCGGCTCAGAACGTGTGGGAGCAGCACGTCTTCCCAAGGCAGGTCCAGGAGCCTGCGGGTAAAGGGGCGTTGGCGGTGGCGTTCCCGGGCCGCAGTCACCAGCGAGACCGCCTCCGTTATGCTTCTGCGCCCCGGCTCCTAAGAGCGGCCCCCAGACCCGGCCCAGTTGAGCCCCAGGTCCTTCTTCCCTTTCCCGGCCCCTCCGGTGCTCGGTACCTGACGGCTCCGGGCTCTTGCTCCCCTCCGGACGGCTCCATCGGTGGCTCCATCGGCTGCCTATTGCGCGTGCGCAGTAAGGTCGTCTCGCTTTGGCCTTGGAGCGGCCTCGGCGAACCCGCCTCCTTGGGCTGTAGAGGCAGACCGATTCAATCGAGTGCGATCTCACTGAGGATCCTATCTAAAAGCGTTCCGGATGGATCTCGAAACTGAGGGCGAAACAGACCGGAGGTGTTATATCAGACCTCGCCTTCGCGGCTACAGGGCTTGAGAACTGAAGCTGGAGAATGCGATGGTGCAGCAGAGACTGGGTCTTTTTTCGTCTTGGGCCAGTGGCCGCCTCTGAGTGAAGTGGTGATGGGAGGAGCAGGCAAAGCCAAACGCAGAAGGGGCGGAGCCAAGACTCCAAGGTTCTGGGCCTACTCTTTGCCCTCTGGTCGTGTTTAGCGACTTTGAAAAATGGGGAGAAACTATCCAGGCTTTTACCGTCTGGCACATAGTTGGTGCCCGGTAATTGTTGAATGAATCGAACGGGCGAAGGTAGATTTTTTTCTTCCTTCATCAAGCAAGCTTGCCCAAACCTCTCATTCCTGGTTAGTTATGTAGTACAGAGCTGTCCAGCCCCTTCCACTCCCGCACGATTTGGAATGGATTTGCACCTCTAGGGGAGAGATATAGGGGGCGCTAAGAAGGATTATCTCTCCAGCTGGGTCCCTATCTTTTCCCCAGGAGGTCTAGAGTCCTGAGAAGAATGAGTGCTCAGCTCAGCCCACCAGGAGTACCCCTTCTCGGTTGACCTGGAGATTTAGTGGTGGGGCTTGGGGCTCGACCCGCCCTGGGGCAGTGATGTCCCAGAACTTTAGGCTCAGACTTTGGTCCGCCGTCTCATCGCCTCCGCAGTTCCTGGTTCCAGGGTCCCCTCCGGGGAACCCCCGGAGCAGAAGCAGTGCTTTCCCCATCATCCATTGGTGGGGAGGGTGTGAAGGACGCTGAGGGCTACTGCTGTCGCCGGGAGCTCCCTCCTAGCAGAGCTGCGCTCTCCCTTCGTGCAGCCGCTTCATCTCCCTCTGCATAACGAAAACTGCTTCCCATCCATTATTTCATCAGGGCTTCGGGCACTTCTGCAAGGTGAGCAGCTCTGTGCTGTTACTCCATTTTAAAGATGGAACCGAGGCCCTGGAGGGGACGCGCCTTGTCCAGGGTCATGCAAGTCGCGATGGAGAATTCAGGCGTCCTAGTTTTCCCAGAATCCCTTCAACCCTCTCCCACCCCCCAATGCAGCAAGAAGGGAAAAGCCAGCAGCGGGGAAGGACCAAAGAGGGCTAACTTGGGTGAGGGACTTGCTTCCTTTTCCTTAGTCTGCTTAGGGAGGGGTAGATGGGAGGACCGACCTCCGCTTAGGTTGAGCCTTGTAGGCGCGCACCACCTCGGGACGCGCGCCTCCTCCTCCTCCCTGCTTTGTTCGCGCCTCTGCGCCTGCGCAGTGCGACAAATCTGGCGCTGTCCCCTTCAGCACCACGCGGAGCCCGCGCAGCCCCTCCCCGCGGTGAGCCCCGCGCGCCCCCGTCGCGCACGTCCTCGCGCCCCTTGACTGCCAGAACAGACCCCTTCTTCCTTCCGAGGTCACCACCTGCATGCCCTGGCGTTCCCAAGGAGAGCAGTTGCCATAGTAACTCTGGCAGTGCTTTCCTAAAATAGCTGGGCCCCCTTCTACCTTGGCCAAGGGCACAAGGGTTGCCTGCTCCCCACTTCCTCCACTCCCAGCATCATCCCGTCTAACCTTTAACCCGCAGATAGGCAGGACACCTAACTCAGGCAGCAAGGAAGTTCTTTCTAAAGTCTGACTAACATCCCTCCTGCTGCATCCTGGGCGAGTGGTCAAGGTTGGGTCTCCTGGGTCTGAAACGCAAAACCCCTTAGGGCTTGAGGCAGTGTTTCCTAGATCTCTCTTCCTTAAATTGACAGTCTCCTGGATTTAGGGGGCGGGTCCGGTCTACACCCATACTGGTGTGCTTGGCGCGGCCGCGTGCTCGTGGGGGCGGGAGCGCGTGTGGCATGTAACAGGTCATGTGGCAACCTCCTAGGGACACGCGTGGGGTCTGGAGCGGGACACGCGAGTGCAGCTGGGTCTGGCGTGTGGCTCAGGGGGCGGTGGAGGAAAGGGACCAAGACACGATTGGGGTGGGGCACGTGAGGGTCTTGGGAACAGAACCGGGGGTTCCATACATCCTCCCCCTCGTCAGGGGCGGGTCTCAGGTTGGCGGGAGAGCCCAGCGGGGACCTAGCGTCGAGAAGGGGGGCCTGCCTCCGGGGCTCAGGGCCCTGGGAAAGGGCGGGGGGTGGGTGGGGGGATTAGCTCTGCCTGAGCCGCGCGTAGGGGGGAGGGGGAGGGACTGAGAGGCAGGCGGGCCTGGAGCAACGGGAGCAAGCGGGAGCCGCGCTGCCTTCACAGCTGAGCTGGGCCCAGCCTCTTCCCCGCCTCTCCTCGGTCCCAGCTCCCGGCGAGCAGCGGTGAGTACTGAGGCAGCTCCAGTCGGAGCTGCACTGGGATGCCCTGGGCCCACACTGAGCTTCAGAAACCTGCCTGACAGGGTTGCTGCTCCTGACCTCTGCCCCTACCCTGCATTGGCATCAGAGGCCCCTTTACCCCTTTAAGGGCTGGACAAGATCTGTCATTCCCTTAAGAGGGAAGGAGGGACAGGGTCTGGCGCAGCCTTCCCACCCAGAGACCGGTGACTGGTGGGGGTTGGGGAAGAGGGTGTGTGTTCTTGCTTAAGTATGCGTGTGAGGGTGCATCTGTATTTGTGTGTGATTGTGACTAGTAGGTCTCAGTGTCTGATGCACCTGTGTCTGTGTGCTTTGGAGAATGAGGCCCTGTGTGTATATTTGGGTGTCTCTTTGTGTGTTCTTGTTTAATGACTGTGTGTGTGTAAAATAAGCATGTGCCTTTCCATTACATGCATATTTGTTATGACTGTGAGTGTATGAGGGTGTGTCTTTGGGTGTGTATGTGTGTGTGTCTGGGTCTGTGTGTGCAGGAGGTATTGCCTATGAATATGAATATGTTTAAGTGTGTACTGACATTATTTGTCCGTGTGTGTGTGTGTGTGTGTGTACTTGTATGAAGAACAAGAATGTCCCTTTCCCATTCAGTATTAGGAGTAGGGGCCTTAGTTCTTCCCTTCACCATATTCCTCTCAGCCCCTTATAGTCCCTATATAACACCCCCCCCCCATCTTCCTGGCTTTCTTTCTAAGAGGCCTGAGTTCTCTCTCAGTGAGGGGCTGCTGTAAGAGAGACTGTGAGGACCCAAGGCTGTAAGATGGTTATGACTGGCTGACACTCCTCCTCCAGAGGGTGGGGTACCAGCCTTCCCCCTCTTCTACCAGAAGTAGCTCCAACATGCCACAGGGACTCCAAGCTCACTCAACTTCTGAAATAGCTTCCTTTCTCCTCCCAGGGTGATGCTCAGGGCCCTCAGACAGAAGGAAAGGAGTCAGGGGCCTATTGGGGATACAATTCTTTTTTCCTCAGGCCTCCATGGAAGTAGCCCAAGTAGGAGGCCTGATCACTTCTAGGGGTGGGATCAATAATATCATATTCCCAGGACGGGCTAGGCCCCTGGCTCTCAGATGGCCCATCCTGCTTTCCCCTCCCTGTCTCTGCTCTCCTGCCCATCCACCTTCCTTGCAGCTCACCCCTGCTCCCCCTTCCTCTCTTGCAGGCCTGTCCGAAGAGCATGCTGCCCCCTTACTCCCCGCCTGGCCTCGCCATCCCTGCCCCCCCAGCCTGACCCCCGGCCCCAGCATGGCCCAGGGTGCCATGCGCTTCTGCTCGGAGGGCGACTGTGCCATCTCCCCACCACGATGCCCACGCCGCTGGCTCCCCGAAGGCCCAGTGCCACAAAGCCCCCCAGCCAGCATGTATGGCAGCACGGGCTCCCTGCTACGGCGGGTGGCAGGTCCAGGTCCCCGGGGCCGGGAACTGGGACGTGTGACAGCACCCTGTACACCCCTGCGTGGCCCTCCCTCCCCCCGTGTTGCTCCCTCACCCTGGGCACCCTCTTCACCCACTGGGCAGCCCCCACCCGGGGCGCGGAGCTCTGTGGTCATATTCCGCTTTGTGGAGAAGGCCAGTGTGAGGCCACTAAATGGGCTACCGGCTCCTGGAGGCTTGAGTCGGAGCTGGGACCTGGGTGGGGTCTCTCCTCCCAGGCCCACCCCAGCCCTTGGGCCTGGCTCCAACCGGAAGTTGCGGCTAGAGGCCTCCACATCAGACCCACTCCCTGCCGGAGGAGGCTCAGCTCTGCCGGGCAGCCAGGGCTTTATCCATGGGCCACCAGCTCAACCTCAGGTTGGGACAGATGGCCTTTACTCCTCTCTCCCCAATGGGCTGGGGGGACCCTCTGAGCACCTGGCCAAGCTATTCCTAGGACCTGCTGACACTGGACTCCGGAACCAGGTATGTGACCTCCTTTGGACTCCCTGGAGCCCCAGGGACTCAGCAAAGGGGCAAGGAAGGCTTGGCCCCTTGGCAGTTTGGGAGCCCATCAGCTGTTCACTCTGAATTCTTCCATCTGTCCTAAATCAGTCTCTTTCTTGCCCTCCATGTTTGTCCCTGTGCCTTGGCATCTCTTTATGTGTCCCTGTGTGTTTTTCTTTCTGTGTTTCTGTCCTATATTCTTGTGTCTTGGTCATGTGGCTTTATCGGGTGGTCGTGTCTATCTCTTCCTCCTTGGCTTAGGGAGACACCTGGTCCTCCCCCCGGGAAGTCTCCTCTCATGCCCAGAAAATTGCTCGAGCCAAATGGGAATTCTTCTATGGCTCCCTGGACCCCCCAGGCTCAGGTAAGATCCTGGATAAGACCAGGGGAACCAGGCAGGGCCCTCTCCACAGCAGCAGAGGCGTGGTGGGGAGACTTCCTTTAAACCTCCCCCCAGTCCTTTCCTGGGCTCAGGAGTTGTCTAATGCCTCTCCAGGCCTCCAACTTCCCATCTGTGTTATGAGGGAGGGTCTGGGGATCCTGGCTGGGTTGGGCCCCTTGAGGAAGCTAGATTGTGGAGAAAAGGGATGGCAGGATATCAAGGGTCATTCCATGAAGTAGGAAAGAAGCTGCTCTCCCTCAGGCCTCTCAAAGTTACTTGACAAGAACTTGATTTGAAATGAGCTTCACTGGCACCAGGAACAGCTGAGTTTGTAGCAGGAAGAATGGTGGCTAGGTAGTGAAAGAACTTCCTGCCGATATGAGGCAGTGGGAAAGAGCTCCTTCCTAGACCAGAATCTAGACAGGGAGCTGACCAGGATACCCTCTTGACCAGGATGCCTATGCATACTGCAGGTGCTAAGCCCCCAGAGCAGGCCCCCCCATCTCCACTTGGGGTGGGCTCCAGGCAGGGCTCTGGGGTGGCTGTGGGGCGAGCAGCCAAGTACTCCGAGACGGACCTGGACACGGTGCCCCTGAGGTGCTACCGCGAGACGGACATCGATGAGGTGCTGGCTGAGCGGGAGGAGGCTGACTCGGCCATCGAGAGTCAGCCTAGCTCCGAGGGCCCGCACAGCACTGCCCGCCCACCTGCCCCACGTCCCAGTCCATGCCTTGGCCCTTGTCCCAGCCTGGGCAGTGGAAATGAGGACGACGAGGATGAGGCAGGTGGGGAAGAGGAAGTGGACGACGAGGTGTTTGAGGCCTCGGAGGGGGCCCGGTGAGTGCGGGAATGGGAAAGGGACATGGCTTGCTCCTCAAAGCTGGGCCAGGGGCAGAACTGGTATCAGAGGAACTGGAATGAAGATGAGGGTGGGCCTGGGAGGGTCAGGGCCAAGCTAGTAGCAGGAGATTCTCAACGGAGGCCCCAGGCCTGCCAGAATGCTGGGGATGTAGCGGGTGGGTGTGTGTCAGCAAGAGCCCATAGGGTAGGGAGCAGCCAGGACAGAGGAGGAAGAACAAGAGGTAGAGTAAGAGGTCAGGGGCCAGAATCAAGCCTGGGGGCGTGGGAGCATCAATACGGAACCTAGATCCTGGCAGGAGAGTGGGGAGTGTGGGGGCTTTCCTCTCTGTCTCACACCCCACTGCAGCTTGGAGCCTCGTCTTCTTCTCCTAAGATGTTGCCAGAAATAGAAATGGGATGGCAGGAGGGGAGAGGATCAGGGAGAAGGAGGAGAAAGGGAGATTAGCAGGGAGGAAGAGAAGGGATTGGGTGCTAGGGACGGGTAAGGCTAGGGTGCCCCCGGGGCACTAAGTAGCTTGGTGAACGTAGTGGGGATTCCCTACCCAGGTGGCTTTTTTAGAGGGCTGGGGGCCTGTGAAAAGGAGGTGATAATCCCCTTCACAGAGCCGTATGAGAATTCAATGAATGCCACCAAAGAGCTGTCCTTTTGGCCGCTGATCAGAGACTCTCCCTGCCCCTGCAGGCCAGGCACCCGGATGCCTCATCCTGGGCCTCTCAAGTCGCCTGTGCCCTTTCTACCCGGGACCAGCCCCTCGGCTGATGGGCCTGACTCTTTCAGTTGCGTGTTTGAAGCCATCTTGGAGTCACACCGAGCCAAGGGCACCTCCTACACCAGCCTTGCCTCACTGGAGGCCCTGGCCTCACCCGGCCCAACCCAGAGCCCCTTCTTCACCTTTGAGCTGCCTCCCCAGCCCCCTGCCCCCCGGCCTGACCCACCTGCTCCCGCCCCACTTGCACCTCTTGAGCCAGATTCTGGTACCAGCTCCGCCGCTGATGGGCCTTGGACACAGAGAGGGGAGGAAGAGGAGGCAGAGGCTGGAGCCAAGCAGGCCCCAGGGAGGGAGCCTGCTAGTCCCTGCCGCTCAGAGGACAGCTTTGGGCTGGGGACAGCACCCCTGGGCAGGTGAGTGATTCCTTTGGTTCATCAGAGCTGAGCTGCTCCAAGGGAAAGAGCCTGAGAGTGCAAAGATGTAGTTTAGGTTCTTGACCCCTGATAGAGTAGCAAGGGGATGCAGACAGCTCTTTTTCTATTTGAAGGACTACTTCCAAGGGAGGGGCTCCCTTGGTCTCAGATACAGTGACTTGAAAAACCATGATTCAGAATTGAAGAGTCCCCAGAGAACACCTTTCTTTCTAGGAAGGCCCTTCCTTCCCCCATGGAGCCTAACATGCTTGAAATTCTTGTGACCTTACCCCACCCAGCCTGGAGGCTTCTCACAAAGATGCAGCCACCAGCCTGTCCCATTGCCTCCCTCCCCTATCACTTCCCCTCTCCAGGCAGGAGCCTCTCACCCTTCTCCAGGAAGTCCTTTCACCAGTCTAACCTTTCTGCTCTCCCTCTGCCAGCTACCCTCTCAGCCACGGAAGCCATGGCAACAGGAGGGGGTGGCCAGGGAGACAGGGTTGCCTAGCAACCAGGAGTTTCCGGCCTCTGTCTCTGGGGTGACAGGTGGCTTTGCTAGTAGAGCAGCTGGGATGGCGGGAAGGGAAGGGGAGGAGGAGACGGGATGAATGGGGTGCACGTTGACCCCCATTCCCCTCTACACCAGAGCCTCTTTGTGGGTAGAAGAGAAGAACCAAGGAGGAAGCTCCTCTGCCTTTTGAGAGGGCAGAAGAAAGACGTAGGAGTGGGAAGGTGTCCTTGCTGCCCTCAAATCCTTGTTTGACTCTCCACTGTTCCTGTCTGTATCCCACCTTTGACCATATCCTCAGCGATAGAGGACTATGTTCTCAGGAGGGCCAAAGTGGAGATGGGAAATCTGTGCCTAACAGCAAACTCCACAGGGAACTTAGGAGAAGCAGACAAAATTCCCACAGCAGAAGGATGAATAGGAGTTAAATTTGATGTAGGACTTCTACAGAGAGATGGTAAAGATGGAATCAGCTGATAGAGGGAACCTGTACAGTGTCCTCTGGAGGAGAGAAAACTGCCTTCCCCATGTCTCCAACTGTCCCTCTCTGCCTTCCGGGTTTGGAGGCAGAGAAAGGATCTGAATGGCCCCAGAGGGACTGCCCCACCTCTGAGCTAGTGTTCTACCCCGGCAGTGAGCCACCACTGAGCCAGCTGGTGTCTGACTCGGACTCAGAGCTGGACAGCACGGAGCGGCTGGCCCTGGGAAGCACAGACACCTTGTCCAATGGGCAAAAAGCAGACCTGGAGGCCGCGCAGCGCCTAGCTAAGAGGCTGTACCGACTAGACGGCTTCAGGAAGGCCGACGTGGCCCGGCACCTGGGCAAGAAGTAAAGTCACTGGTTGGGAGTGAGCATGGGGCAGGGGGGAATGCATCTTGTGGGCAGCACCTCCTCATCCTTTCTATCTAATGGCCCCAAGTCTGTAGGTAACCCCACTTGGCCCCTTGACCCTTTCCCTTGAGACTCCACCTGTCTGTCTGCCCTGCCCACAGCAATGACTTCAGCAAACTTGTGGCTGGCGAGTACCTCAAGTTCTTTGTCTTCACGGGCATGAGTCTGGACCAAGCTCTCAGGTGGGTGTTAAGCCTTTTGAGGGCAGCCCCCCACTCTCCAGGCCTGGTGTGCAGGGCCTCCATTGTACCTCCTCTGTGCCCCTGGGCCTCTCTTCCAAGATGCCCTGATGTCATACTTCCCAGGCTGGCTGGGCATGGCCAAAAGATGGGGCTGCCTGATTAGGGGACCTTGGGTAGGGGTGACATGCTCCCTCTTCCCCCCTCCCCAGGGTGTTTCTGAAGGAGCTGGCATTAATGGGTGAGACCCAAGAACGGGAGCGCGTGCTGGCCCACTTCTCCCAGAGATACTTCCAGTGCAATCCCGGAGCCCTGTCCTCAGAGGGTGAGGAAGGCAGAGGGCAGGGCTCTCCCAGAGGGTCACCAAGGCAGATGGGCACAGTGTGTGTGTGTGGGAGCGTAAGCGTGTGTATGTTGGAGTGAATGCCTGCACAAGCTTGCAGGCATGTGAGCATGCGTGTGTGCAGTGGTGACGTGGCTTCATGAACGTGGAACTGTCCACATACAATGTGATTTGGCGGCACGGGGCCGCATAACGCAGAGGGGTCCCACTGGCTTGTGCGCCCTGCACACTCCCAGAGGCATGGGGGTGCTGGGGAGAAGGTCCCTTTTCGGGAATCTGCTGGAGAAGAAAGGGCTTTGGCAGGAGGAGGTGGGGTTCACTGTGGGGTTCAGGGTTTACAAAAGTGTGATTATGGGCCAAAGAGGGCAGGAGATAAAGTGGAAGGTTGGGGAAGATAGCTGTGGGAAGGATCCGTGGGAAGTGGCTGAGGCTAAATGTCGACTCTCCCCTAGATGGTGCGCACACGCTGACCTGCGCCCTCATGCTACTCAACACCGATCTCCACGGCCATGTGAGTGGGGGTCTAGTGGAAGGGAGCCCAGAAAACAGACCGCGTCCAGAGACTTCAAGGTCCGGGGCCCATGGTCCCCCTCACAGGCCTCTATGCCCTCACTTAGAACATTGGGAAGCGCATGACCTGCGGAGACTTCATCGGAAACCTGGAGGGCCTCAATGAAGGCGGAGACTTCCCCAGGGAGCTGCTCAAGGTGGGGGGAGGGGTCGGCGTGGAGGAGACACAAAGGGGGATGGGAGGGGGTAGAGGTTGCTGGAGGGAGGGATGGGGACCTGTCAGCGTGGAGGTTGATGAGGTTAGGGGCTTGCCCGCCCCCAGCTCCTGCTGCTGAAGCCTGGGCTTTCTTGTGACTCAGCTTGGGGACTGCCCCCTCCCCCAACCCCAACACGGCAGGCTCCCCCGGAACATGAGCGCTTGCGTGCAGTCTTGGCCGTTCGCAGCGCGGGAGGGGGGCGTGGGGGGGCGGGAAGAAAGCTCTTGAAAACCCGTGATAAGGCGGCCTGGGACCTTGCATTTTCCTTAGGTTCCCCTCCTGCAGGGTTCACTGAGCATGGGAGGGGTCTCAGCATGGGGATGGGGACACACAGGTTCACTGTTTGCCACCTCCCCCTCCACCCCTTACCCCAGGATATATGGCCACAAAGGCCGGGCAGGTACTGCTGTGCTGGAGGGAGCTGGAAATAGAGGGCTCAAGAGGTTGACAAAGACTTTTCCAAGGTCTCAGAGCCAATTATATTCAAGCTGGGACTAAACACTTCTTTTCTGATTTACTCGTTGCCAGCCCCTGCTCCTACATGCCAGCCCTTGAGGGATTTAGCCCACAGGGACTGGTATGCATGGGAGGAGGAGAGGTGTCCTGGCCGGCCCTGCATGTTCAATCTTTTCCCTGCTCCATTGGTTTCATGAAGGGAGGCCTGGACTCATTTAAAACCTCAAGGGTTGGCAAATGGGTCTCTGGGCCATCACATACATGTGACTGCGCAGGAGTGTCCTTGGGTCCGTCTGTGAGCTTGGGGTGTGCTGGGCTTCTGAATTTGGGAATGTATCCAAGTGGGGGGCGTTCATTGTGAGTTTGGAATATCAGAAGAGTTGGGGTATATGCTTGGCTTGCATATATATATATATATATATATATATATATATATGCATGCTTTAGGGAGTTGGCAAATCAGGCGGTTTGGCTTTGGGTATGTGCTTTAACGGCCTACGATTTAGAGTGTGTCTGTGTGGGGCTGTACGTTGGGTGTTTCTGTATATTAGGTTGTATATCTACAGATTGGCTCTCTGATTTATGACATGAATCCGTGAGCAGGGATTGTTTCGTTTGTTTTTTTAAAGATTTTACTTATTTGACAAGGGCAGGGGACAGCAAGCACAAGCAGGGGCAGCAGACATGGGCGCAGGGAGAAGCAGGCTCCCCGCTGAGCAGGGAGCCCTAATGTGGGTGGAGCTTTGGGGGTCAGTCCCCACGTCCTGAGATCACGACCAAAGGCAGCGGCTTAACGGACTGAGCCACCCAGGTCCTCGCATGAGCAGGAGTTGTAGGAGTTAAAGACTAAATTCTGATGTGTGCATCTGAATTTGCAGTGTCTGTGAATTGGGGGTGAGTGTGGATTGATGATTTGGCTACTTGGAGTGTATGTCTGTAAACTGGAGTGTGTGTACGTGAGTTGGGGTGTAGCCTCCGGCGTTTGAGCTGTCTTTGCTAGGGCGAGTTGGTTGAGACGGCTTCAATTCCATGGCTGCCTCCATTCTGCACCGCCCCTCCTGCGTGGCCTGTCCTGGTTCGGGGCGGGGAGAAGGGGCCCACGGAACGCGTTCCGACCTCCTCCGCCCCTGGTGCCCCTACCCTGACGAGCCCGGAGGCAGCTGCAGACCCTTTACAGGGTCAGCCCACCTTCGTAGACGCAGGCCCGGCGGCGCGCGGGGGCTCCCGGCGCCCTCGCCACCGCCCGCGGCGCCGCGCACCTCCCGTCACCGGCCCCGGCGGGCCCCTGAGTCCCCGCCCCCATGGCGGCGGCGCGCCCGGGCCCCTGCGCGGTCGGACGCCTCCATTTTGCGCCGTCCCCGCCCCCAACCCTCGCCCTCCCTCCCCGTCGGCGGCCCCCTCCCGCTCGCGCCGAGCCGCAGAGCCCACAGCGCCGCCGCCGCCGTGCGCTCCGTGCGTCGGTGGGAGCCGGGCCGGGCTCGGGCCGGGCCGGGCCGCTCGCGCCGGCTGTCGGGGAAGCCGTCCGCGGGCCGTCCGGGCCGTCCGGGCCGTCCGGGCCGAGGGCGGGCGGGGGCATGGCCGGGGGCCGCGGCGCGCCGGCCGGGCCAGCATGATCGGCGTCAACAGCATCCACAGCAGCGCTGGGCGGCTGCGCTCGCGCTCGCTGTGCTCCGTGCGCTACGGGCGCACCCACCGCGGCGCGGAGACCCTGTGCTACGGCTGGCCGCAGCGCTCGCGCAGTCTCAAGCCCGTGCTCTACACCGACCTGGTGGTCAGCCGCCTGCAGAGCCGCAAGAAGAAGAAGGCGGTGAGGGCGTTGGGGCCGCGGCCCACGCCAGGCTGGTGGGGGGGCTGCCGATGGTGTTGTTGGAGGGCGGCGTGGCTGAGGGGGCGGTGTGAGGGAGGCTCCGAAGGGGGCTCGAGCCGAGGTGGCGTGGGGCGGACTGCGGGGGGCCGAGCCCAGTGGGTACAGAGCCCATGGGTAGCCAGGAGTGGGCATGGACTGGAGGGGGAAGGGCAGAGACGGGCGGATTAAGGTGGGCATCTCAAACCAAAGGGTCTTTGGGTCTTCTGGCTGGGAGCATGACGAGGAGCTCACCAACAGGATTTAGGACTTTGGAAGGAAGTCGTGGTTGTGGGCGAAAGGGGGTCCTCTCAGGGGACGGGGGTGAACTGGAGGACTGTAGACAGGTCGGATCTGGGTGGCCACTTCAACCTCCTGGCCCAGAGATGGAGAGTGGAGGTTTAGTGTCGGGGCTCGGTCAGGCTTGGGCTGGGGGTGTGCATAAAGCTGGGTTGTTCTGTGTAGGGGGTGGAGGCTGTGGGATGTACCCACCCTGAACAGGAGGTGCACAGGTGGGCTGCTGGGCTAGCCTTGTGGCTGAGTATGACAGTGGGCAGTGAGAGAGCCAGTGACTATGGTATGTTGTTGGTGGGGTGGGGGGCTGTATCCCATCACAGGGAAGGCACCGACGTCACTACTGCACCCAGATCACGCAGGCAGCATCACACGCCACACGCTTAGCCCAACACGCACATGCTGGAGACACACCCACTCACAGACAGGCTGGTGGAGTCGCCCCCACAGTGGGAGGTGCTGCAGTGGACCCATGCTGCAGGCCACTCCCAAGAAGAGGGGTCCCCTCTGTAACTCCTGGAGCCCATTCTCTACCCTACCACCACAAGACCCCCACAGTGCCCCCATAACAGCTGTACAGAGGAGAAGTGACTGGTTCAGAGTTGACAGGGAGCTTGGGGTGTGCAGGGTTTGGAAGCTGTAACTTCTGCCTTTTAGTGTTCGGTCCCCAGTAACAAGAAGGGTGTGATGGGGAAGGCTCACTCACCCTGGCATTAGACTTGCTGGGGCTGTCTGGGCTGGAGGAAGTGCTCAGCTTGCGCTGGGGTTGAGGAGCCGTGAGAATGTATTCTCTGATAGCTAGAGAGGGAAGTGATGGGGTGAATCCCTGTTGTTGGGCCTCAGTTTCCCCATATGTTCTGTGTGGGTTTATCCTATGGAAATGGGCCAAGGCATATGACTGGGGGAAGGAGCGTTTCTTGGGATGCGCTTGTCTATTCCTTCCAGCACTGTGCTTCTCCCACCCAGGATCTGGGCGGGATGACCCCTCACAGTAGCAACAGCAAAGATAATAACAGCAGCTGCCATTTACTGTGCGTCAGCCGTGTGCCTGGGTGCCCTGTGCCAACTGCCTGCTCTACGTTACACACCTGTTACTACGTTTGTTCTCCCCCATGGATACTTGCCCAGAGTCCTGCATTGAAAGTGACATAGTATTGTGTCCTAATACTCTGTTTTCAGAGCCTCTGTTCTTGGTCATCACACCCTGGTCCCTGTTGTCTCCTACCCTGACTTAGGAGGGTGGGCTCTGAGCTCTGGCATTGGGATACATGGTTTACCTTCCCCATGAGTGACCCATACCTGCCTGATTTGTTCCTCCCTTCCCAGGCCTTGTACAGCTCCATCAAGAATGAAAAGCTGCAGTGGGCCATGTGAGTCCTGGGGCTGTGTGGTGAGGGAGCTTGGGGTGGGGAAGGGGCTGCCCGGAGAGGAGTGCTGAAGCAGGCTCTGGAAGTCCAGGCTGGGTGTGGGGTAGGGGAGGCGGGTGAGGCCATGACAGGCACTGAGGCAGCCTCACTGCCTTGTTTGGAGATGGCCGCCTGGACTTGGGGATCTGTGTCTTTTCTTCAGCTGGGTTGTTATGACAAGCTAGGTTGGGGTGGGTGGCCACTGTTAGCGGGCCTGGGAGGAGGAGTGCTGAAACAAAAAGGGAAGGTCCCTTGGCAAGCCAAATGGGAAAGCAGAAGTCTCTAGAGGTAGATAGAGCCCCCTCTCGGGTCCTAGAGAATGCAGAGTGTCCTAGAACAGGGGACCACACTGTCTACTCTTGGCAGCCTCAGTGGAAAGAAACTCAGAGTAAGTCTTAGAGGAGTCCAGACTAAGGGAAGAGGTCCAGATTTAGCCTCAGGGCCCCCAGTCTGAGGGGGAGAGCCTCATATAGGAAGCCAGTAGATCACTTATACTTGCTGCTGTCTGCAGAGAGGCCAGTCATGGGAGCTCCCAGTCTGCAGGAGAGATGGCCTTGGAGGAGGCAGAGCTCAGGACTGGGGTGCAGACTGGGGCTTCGGGCAAACCTTGAAGGAGGGGAAGCATTTGGGGAGAGGGAAGTTGACATTTGGGAGGCAAATATGTGGTGGCTGAAATGAGTGTGGGCCGTGGGGTGGGGAGACCAAGAGGAGGCAGGCCTGGCTGGCTGGAGAGTGTTAGGAGGAACAGGCAGCGTTGGCGGGGTTGGAGCATGGGCTCTTTGTGGGAGGCAATAGGGAGCTACTGCAGGTTTTTCATCAGCAGAGTGACAGGGTAGAACTCGATTCTTTAGATGTTATCTAGCAAGGCCTGCTGACCAAGAGATACTAGGTGACCACTAGGAAGCTACTTCTGCCAACATTTAGCCAACAAACTGAGCAAAGCATGCTGCTGGGTGTGGTTGAGACCACTGTGTCAGAGCTGTGTCTGCCCTAGTGAAGAAGGGGGTGAGGGTTGGTGTGTGTGTGCATATGTAGAAACAAAAAGGATGGAGATGAAGGAACAGTCATGGCCCTGCCCCTGGGAGCTCTAACCTAAGTGAGAAGATATGCTACTTAGAGGAATTCTCAGCTGAACAGGGGGGCATAGCTACCCGTGGGGAGATCTGATCTGAGGTGGGAGACACAGGGAGCCTCGGGTTGAGGGTAGCCACAGCCTGTGAAGGGGGCCATTCCCCTACTCCCTCCACAGACAAGGGGGCACTTTCCTGGGGAGGGGGCAGAGGCTAGGACTGAGGGGGGGGTTGTGGCTGCAAGGCCAGCCCCCTTTGAGGTGATCACACCTGCAGAGACGAGGAGGAGCTGAGACGCTCTCTGTCTGAGTTGGCCGACCCCAACCCCAAGGTCATCAAGAGGGTCAGCGGGGGCAGTGGCAGCGGCTCCAGCCCTTTCCTGGACCTGACTCCTGAGCCCGGGGCTGCAGTCTACAAGCATGGGGCCCTGGTGCGAAAGGTGCACGCAGACCCTGACTGCAGGAAGAGTACGTGGCTGGGTGGGGTGGGTCTGGGGGATGGAGGGGATGGGGCCTGTCTCAGGCCCCCTGACCTGTCTTCCTTTCCCCCAGCACCTCGGGGCAAGCGGGGCTGGAAGAGCTTCCACGGGATCCTCAAGGGCATGATCCTCTACCTACAGAAGGTGCGGGGCCAGCCCAAGGGGTTGGGGCTGAGCTGGCTCAGGAGTGTGGGTGGGCTGGGCCAGGCTGGGCGGGACCATGGCCAGGACAAGATGGGCACCCCCACAGGAGGAGTACCAGCCCGGGAAGGCCCTATCAGAGGCAGAGCTAAAGAATGCCATCAGCATCCACCATGCACTGGCCACGCGTGCCAGCGACTACAGCAAGAGGCCCCACGTTTTCTACCTGCGCACAGCAGACTGGCGGGTCTTCCTCTTTCAGGCCCCGTGAGTGCCCTCCTCCTGCCCATCCCGGACCCCTCTGTCCCACTCCCACCTTGCTCCCCTCCCTTGTCCCCGGATTGCCTCACTTTTTCCCAGGCCACACCCTGAGCCAGGACAGGCATCCTGGGATACAAGTCCTGGGCCCAGGTCCTAAGTGGCCATGTTGTCTCCGCAGGAGCCTGGAGCAGATGCAGTCCTGGGTCACTCGCATCAATGTGGTGGCTGCCATGTTCTCTGCACCCCCCTTCCCAGCTGCTGTCAGCTCCCAGAGGAAGTTCAGCCGCCCTCTGCTGCCCAGTGCTGCCACCCGCCTCTCCCAGGTACCCCCAGCTCCATCCGCCCATCCCCAGTGGGATGGAGTGGGGCAGGCCCAGCCGACTGCACTTAGGGCTGGCATAGGCAATTACATAGATGTCCGTCACCCCGGGACACTGGCCATGGGGGGGGGGGGTGAAGACTGGAATCCAGTTCCATTCCACTTGCCTAGGTGTTAACCTAGACAACTGTGCTTTGCTCATCCAAAGGATGGGGCACCTTTTTTTAAACACACACACAAAGGCATTATATGTACTAGAGGGACCCTGACTACATTCCCCCGGCCCTAGGAGGAGCAGGTGCGGACCCACGAGGCCAAGCTAAAGGCCATGGCAAGTGAGCTGCGAGAGCACCGGGCTGCGCAGCTGGGCAGGAAGGCCCGGGGCAAGGAGGCGGAGGAGCAGCGGCAGAAGGAGGCCTACCTGGAGTTTGAGGTGAACCTCCCTGCCCTGGTGCCTCTGTGGCTCCTTTGGCTACCAGTGGGACCTCTCTGTTCCACATACAGGCTCAGGCTAATGGTTAAGGGCACGGGCTCTAGGACAGGGGGGCCAGCTGGGTGACCTGGGGCAGGTTGCTTAACCCCTCTAGGCCTGTTTCCTCTTCTGTGGGCCAGGGGATGCCATTCTCTACCCACTAGGGTAATGAAGTGAGATGGGGTCTGCCAAGTGCTCAGGGGCTCACTTTCCCCAGCTCTAGTCAAGGCTCAGGAAGTATCAGCGGTTACACTACGCAGCAAGAGTGCCTGCAGAGGGTCACCAGCTTACCAGGGGATCATGTCACAGTGGGGGCTCTGGGGCCCCAGAGGTGGACAGAAACCTGCTGTCTCCCAGCTTTTGTCTGCAGGTGGGGGGTGAGATGGGCAGAGGGTGGAGAGCAGGCTCACAGTGCCTGCCCCTCTACCTCAGAAATCCCGCTATGGCACATACGCGGCGCTGCTTCGGGTCAAGCTGAAGGTGGGCAGCGAAGAGCTGGATGCAGTGGAGGCGGCACTGGCCCAGGCCGGGAGCTCGGAGGACGGCCTCCCCCCAGCTCACTCCAGTCCCTCCCCGCAGGCCAACCCCTCCAGCCAGCCCAGGGCTCAGGGTCCCGGCTCAGAGCCTCGCACAGGGGCAAGCAGCGGGCGGTGGAAGCTCTGAGCTAGGGGTAGGAGCGTGGGGGGTCAGCGCCCACTGGGCACCTGCATGACAGCCCCGCCTGAGCCCGGGCCGGCCTCGGGCCACCCGCCAGGGCCCCTCGGCCCAGGGCCCAACCGCGCCGGACGCGGTGTCCGGGGCAGGGCAGGGCTAGGGCCTGGGCCTCAGGAGCCTAGGTTAGGGGCCCCTCTGAGACCCCCATTTTGTGATAATGTTTTGCACTTTTTCGTACGGGGCGGGGGGCTGGGGTGGGAGGGGCCAGGGCCCCTTGGACTTTTGATGCTTTTTTTTTTTTTTTTTGGCGGCGGGGGAGGCCTGACGTTTCTGCTTTCTGCTGAGACCACCCCCACCCGACACCAGCAATCCCCCTCCATCCTGGGGCCTGGCTCAGATAGAGGCCAGGAGTTGGGGCTGAGCTGGTTTTCCCTCCTTCCTCCCTGAGGCTCACCCTCTCTCCTTCCAGAGGCAGAGGAAGGGTATCCATGCCTAGGCCCCCTACAGAGTCTGGGGACAGCATGGCCTTGCTTTCCCTTCTCCAGTGGGCCCTGCCCTTTGTATAGCCTCCCCTCCCATTAAACTGCTCTGGACTTGCTGGCTGGGCCTCGTTCTCCTCTCTCCAGTACCTGGCTTGGGGCCGGAGCCGGCAGCTGGTTCCAGGGACGAGAGTCACATCAGGGGTAGCCATAAGTTAGGGAGGGGGCCGTGCCTTCTCCCTTTCCCATGAGAATCCTTTATTTGCCCCAACAGAGGGGTGGGCACGGGGTGTTAAATAAGAACTGGAATAGGCAGGGGTGCTGTACAGAGGGGCCTGGGGAGGGGCTGGTGGGTGGGCAGCAGTTCAGTGCACCTGAGGCTGGGGGTGCCCATGGCAGAGCCCTCCTGGTGGCTCAGGGGGTGAGCCCAGCTTCTCTGCCTCCTGCTCCACCGACTCGCTCCCATATGCACTGTCCTCCTTCACCTCTGCTAGGCGAATGGGCACAGGGAAGGCGACGGGAAACGTTTAAGGTCTTAGGCCTCCCACCCTCCAGGCCCGGATCTGCGTTCCAGGTAGGACCCCTTTACCTGTGCTGGGCAGCTTGTCTCGGGCCTCAGGGCCCCTCAGCAGCCTCACTCCTTCCTCCAGGCCCATGTCAGACAGGGCGCCCAGCAGGCCTGCCAAGTCCCCACCAGCCAGCTGGGGAGAAGGAAGAGGCAGGAGATTGGAATGTAGGATCAGGAGCCCTGGGGCCAAGGGAGCCCCTGAGATCTGAGACAGGGGAAAGAAGCCAGGCTCGGAGCAGGGGATGGGGACCAGCTGACCTTGTAACTGCGCAGGAGGCTGCCGCTGGGTGAGGCGGTCTTCCGGTACGTGTCCACCAGACTGCGCAGCCCCAGCCGTTCTGCCAGTTCTGCCCAGCTGCCCTGGGCTCCTGGCCCATCTAGCAGATGCTCCAGGTTCTGTAAGGCTGTATCCTCAAGTGGTGGCTCTGGCCCTGATAGGGACACACATGCAGCTGTATCTGTTAGGCCCAGAGACAGGCCCAGGCAGACACCTTGCTCTCCAGGGAGTCTGACAGGTGAGGCAGTTGGTACCAGGGCAGTGCGTGGCAACAGGAAGGGAGCAAGGGAGCCCTGCTTTAGAGGTTCTAAAGAAGGACCTCCGTGAGCAGGAGCCTGCAGTCTGCCCCAGGGGAAGAGCTCTCACCTGCAGGGCTGGGCGGCGTGAGAGGGGGTGCCGTGGCATCCTGAGCAGCATTTAGCAGCAAGGTCTTCACCTAGGGAGACAGCCTCAGTTTGACAACCTTCCACCCCAGGCCTCAAGTCCGGGCACCAGCCGTAAGCCCACCAGGTACCCCATTCCCTGGGGCCTCCTGTTCCAGGCTAGCCTCACCTTGGTGCTACGAGTGAGGTCAAGAGGTGTGTGGCCCCGGAAGCTGCCTCGGGTGTCTCTCTCAGGTCCCTCAGAATCTGAGTCGCTACCAGAGGTGGGGGGCGAAGGCAGTGGGCACAGGGGCTCTTCATTCTCTGCGAGGATATCAGCCCCTGGGGGGGGAGGTAGTTGTGAGGAGGGACAAGGGGAGCCCACATTGAGAACTGCAAAGGGGGGACTGGGAGGCACCTCTTTTCCTCCCCACCAGCCCTGTTCATGGGCTCCAAGGATGAGACTCACCAGCCTTCAGGAGGAGGCGGGTGAGGGTGGGGGATCCCAATCCAGCTGCCAGGTGTAGGGGTGTGTTTCCGGCAAAGGTGCGGGCATTCACGTTGGCACGGAGCTGTGGGATGCAAGGGAGTGGTTGATCCCAGCATCCACTGTCTGGTCTCCCCTTTCCCTGCATCTTCACCGTCCCTGGTTCTACAATCCCTGGCCCCGCCTCCTCACCAATCCTCAGTCCCACCTTGGTGACCAGATGTGTGACCAAGCCCAGCTCCTCCATCTCCGTGGCTAGATGCAGGGCTGTCCGGCCCCCCTGCCGTTCTGCAGCCTCTACTTCAGCCCCACTGTCGACCAAGAGATCCAGACACTCGGGGCTTCGGGCGTGGACTGCCAGGTGTATTGGGTACAGACCTAGGGACACAGACACTCAGCCCACGGCTGCAACCCCAACGTAGCCCCCTGAGCAGCTGACATCAACACCTCGCATTCACACCAGGCACTCACCATGCGCCCTCCCTGGTCCACACCTTTGCCCCTGCCCAGCCTCCCCCCAGTCCAGAGGTGATGAACTCACCCTCAAAGTCCGGCATGTGCAACAGCTGGTGCATGGCGGGAACTCCGCTGTGCAGCAGGGTACGAAGCAGGTCGGGGGCACTGGCCCCCGCCCGCAGAGCCAGGTGCACCGCGGAGTCTCCATGCCGGTCCAGCAGGGCTGGGTCTGCGCCCACCTGCAGCAGGAAGCTCACCACCCTCGTCTGCCCGGTGATCACTGCCAGGTGCAGTGGCGTCTGGGGACGAGGTGGAATGAGCCAGGTCCACCCCCAGCCTCGGCCCACCCGCCTTCCAACTCCTGCCCCCTCATCCTAGGTGCCCCTCACCTGGTGCAGGTGATTGGTGAGGTTGACAACACCGAGATGCCGGGCGTGGTAGATGACGTGGGCTATTTGCTCTATGACACTGGTCTGCCCATGGATGATGGCGAGGTGCAGTGGCCTGAGGAATGTGAGAGTGAGACTGCGGCTTAGAGAGCCCAGCCACTCAGCATCCTCTACCCTCAAAATCCCACTGCCTCCACGATCTGTCACTGGGGCTTGTGGAACTCAAACGTCTCCAGGGCCATCGCTGCACCCGAACTTAGTCCTTCTGCGCACCGTGATCAGTATGTCGGTACTATGGTGCTCTCTCAACAGCCAACAGAACTGAAGTGGGGATAGATCAAGTACCTTGAGCGCAGCTAGTACATAGCGAGGCGGGACTTGGAACCGGGTCCGTCCGACTCTACAGCCCTGGCTCCTTGCAACTTCCTTCCCCGTCCCGCACCCCACAACCTTCCTTCGCGCTCCAAGTCCCTGACGGGCCCTGGGAACCTGGGTCTGCCGCCCGGCCGGCCGCCCGCCCACCTACGTGTCTCCGTTCTCGTCCTGAGCCGTCAGCAGGTGGCGCTGTCCTGCCAGCAGGGCGCGCGCGTCCGCCGTGACGCCGTAGTCGAGCAGAGCTCGGGCGCTGCGCTGCGCCAGGCCGAACAGGCGCGCGTTGTACTCCCGGGCTGCGGGCGACAGGGGCGTCGGCACGGGCTCGGTCCCCACCCGCAGCGTCCCGACCGCCCGGATTCAAGAGGCTGTACCTCGCTGCAGCAGGTCCGGGGCCTGCGGTTCGCGGTGGGGGGTCAGGGGGGACGCGCTCGGCTCCGCTGCTTCCTCCCCGGCAGCCATGCGGGGTGCCTCGGCGGCCATCTGCGCCCCGCCCCCGCCTCCGGGGTAGCAGCCCATCGGGGCCGAGCCCGACGGGTAGGGGCTGTAGGCCAAGGAGGAGGGGAAAAAGCCGAGGCTGCCACCTGCGGATACAGGCCGGGCTGTGGGTAGGAGGCACCAGCCAGGACTCTCCCAGATTTTTAACCCCCCAACTTCTCTCCTTACCCATCCTCCCTCCTCCCTCCCCCTTCCCGCTACCAGCAGCCCCTCACCTCCTCCTCCAGCTCCTCCATAACCCCCAGCCGAGCCCCCAGAGCCTCCACCCATGTGGGAGCCACCCCCGAAGGGCTGCGAGAAGGTAGGCAAGGCTTTCCTCCGTTTCCGCTGCACCTCCTCCTTGTCTGGGGCCAGAGGGAAAACAGAGGTTAAAACCCCAACTTCTGCACCATGCTTCAACAGCTCTGTCCTGAGTTTGGTCCTGGCCCTCCCACCAAAAGCCCTCAGGGTGTCTCCTAGGACCACCTCTTCCTGGGGCCTTCCCCACTCCTGACTTGACTCACGGGTCCCCTGATCTAGTTCCGGGACAGCCCAGCCCAGGGCTCCCCCCCACCCCTCAGCCCAGCTCCACCTTCCACCAGAGGGTAATAGGTGAACTGTTTGGAGTCGGACACATCCCCGCCCCGCTTGCGTTTCAGCTGCAGGAACACGGTTACAGGACGCTCAATCTTCATCTTGTGATAGGGGGGTGTCCGGAACACAATGGCATACTGGCAGGGGGTTGGAGGACATAAGGTGTTATTGAGGTCTTGGCCTAGTTCAGTGCCCTCCCCACCCCAGGCCCTGGCCCTGGCCCTAGGGTACCTGTTTATGAACATCTGTGGGAGAGAAATCCCCAAAGGCCTGCCATCCGTTCTCATCATCCTCGTAGAACCGAACTTCAATGTCATCTATAGGGAAAATTGAAGCTTGGCCATAGCTTCTAGTAGAATCTCCAGGGCCTTTTGTCCTAGAGCTGCCCTGGCTCCCCATCTTGATACGCAGTGGCCCTAGCTCCCAGCCTGGGCTCCAGCCTCACCTTTCTGCACCTTGTCACAAAGCAGGTAGACCTCATCTCCACCCCGCACAGAGCCAGCTGTCTTGTCCATTCGAGAAATCTTCAGGTTTGAGGCCCCAGGAGACTCTGTAGCGGTGGGATTTCAATTACTTGAGATGACATAATAGCCATGGCTCCATTTATGGAGCCAGGTGCTTTGTATTATTATTTGAACACCCACAAGAAATACAGGAATTGCTAGTATCTTCATTTACCCAAGATGGAAGCCATACTTGGGAAATGACTTGCTCAAGATTCCTCAGCTCATATGTGGTGGGGCCAGTTCAAAGTTGGGCCCGTCTGACTCCACAGATTGAGACTGCCCCCATGCTCCCACTAGCACCTCGGCCTGGCAACCCAGATGATCAGGATACTCACTGCTGTCATGGATGGGCTGGGAAATAACAGGCTTCAGGGGCAGCGAGAAGGAGCCATCGCTGGCTCGAAGGAAGGCGGAAAAGCGCAGCCTCACAATGCTCAGGTCCATCACCTTCTTCAGCTCCTTGGCCTCCTGCTCCAGCTCCCGCCGCTCAGCCTCTGGGCAGTGGGCATGGTGGACATACACGTGATCCCTGCCCTCTTCCTCCTCTTCTACTCCTTCCACGGTCACCTCCCATGACCCCTCCTCCCTCCATACCAGTAAGGCCCTGGGGCCTGGAGCGGAGTCGCTGCCTCTGAAGTTTTTGTATCATGATCTCCATCATGTTCTTCTTGGTAACATGCAGAACGCCCAGGTTGTTAAATCTGGGTGGGGGAGGGGCAGTCGGAAGCTTTGCAGGCAGTTCTTTCCTCCTGAGGCACCCTCCCCGATGCCAGGGCTCAACTCAGCCCTACTTCCTCCAGGAAGCTTTCCCGGTTTTTACTTGGAGCCTTGGGTTCTGGGCCCAACCTCTCTCCCCTTGGTCAGATGCTAAGCTCACAGAAGTGGGCTTGGACCTAGGGCTGGCAGGCAACGAGGGGAGCACCTACTGGGCAGTCATGTCCTTGGGCCCCACAGACACGGCGCAGACCCCCAGCTCCGAGCATTGCTTGCCCACCAGGCTGTGGGCATGAGCACGAGGCGGGTCACTGTGTGTTACCAGGTCCACCTCAATCTTGGCTGGTCCCTCGTAGTTACAGATCTGGGAGGGGTGAGGGCTGTCAGTAATGCCCCTGAACACACCGTCCATTGGCCCACCCTCCATCACCACCTGGACTCACCTTGACTGTGGGATAAGTCTTCCGGCCCTTCTCACTGGAGGCACCTGGCAATCCTCCATGGGAGGGGCCTTCACAGCCATATCGAAATCGGAAGCCTCGCTGAATGTCCCGGGGCAGAATGACATTGTGAACAGGAGAGACCCCCCTTCCCCCCAAGCCAGCCACACTCCCAGCCAGCAGTGACCACAACAGTTGGCAGTATCTCCTGAACCACACCACCACTGGGCTTAGCAGCAGCCAACCATTCCAACCTGAAGTGGCCTCTGTGATCAGTGACCCTCCCATGGCCACCCAACTACCGCTACCCCACCTGTCCATAAAGCTGAAGTCACCCCACACCATCCCTCTGTTCACTCACCTGCTTAGGCTGTTCCACTATCACCAGGTAAGGACCATCAGCTGGGGACAGAGGGGCCTTGCTGAGCCAGGATTTCTGAGCCCATCCCCAAACCGGAGGACACATGGTCCTCCCTCCCCCACTCTAAGACAAGGAAACATAAGGAACTTACCTGTCTCTGGGGCTGGCTCCTTCGGCTCCACAATGGACGGGTCGAATTTGAAGTCATCATATTCGATCATGCCATCCAGAGCCTGGTTTGGAGACAGACCGCAGTCACAACAGATTCTGAGCCACCCCAGAGCCCTCCACTTCCCAGCCCTGAGTAACGGCTCCCTTCCCTCCTCAGGCCCATGAAAAAGCTCCTACTGGAAGAAGTTTGCAGACAGGCAGACAGACTGACCGGTGGGTTGAGATAATCAGAGAGCATTACAGGTGCAGGGGAGCAGAGGGGACTCCGACAGACGGGCAGACAGACAGACGTGGGGGCAGCCGGCCGGCTTTACAGCCAGGAGGCGTGACTCACTGGGTCGTAGCAACTTTCCATGTCTCTGGACTAGGCCCGGCTCTGTCGGGTGGCTTCGGCCCGGTTCCGTTTCCCAGAGTTTCAGGCGCCCGCCTTGGGTGGGGGGGGGGGGAGTGGCGGGGGGAGGGAGAGATCAGGACAGGAGTTGGGGGGGCGAGAGGGACCCAGATTTGGGGGAGGGTCTGATCTCTTCCAGCCACCCGTCCGGGTGTGGCAGGGGAGATCCGGTGGAGAGCGAGATCCGGAGCTGAGCTGGGCTGGGCCCGGGAAGCGGCAGGAAAGTTAGAACAGCTTAGGAAAGTCCCGAAAATACCAGGGGGAGGCGGGGCCGGAGGGGGCGGGCCTGGAAATGACGCCACTGGTCACGCCCCCGGGGCGGGAGGGGTGCGAGGTGGTAGCTGGGCTCTGAGGTCTTAGTAGCCTCTCTGCCGGCAGAGGGGCAACTAGACCCGGGGAAGCGCCCTGCTGGTTGGGCCCCCTTCCACACATCCGGGCAGGCGCCGGGGACTGCAGGGTCTTTCAAACCTGGCGGACGCTTTCAGGCTAGGGCCAGGCCCGCCTCCCGCCCCCTTCCCCTCCCTGGAGCAACCTTGGGATTTTCTACCCCGAGGGAGGCCACGGCTGATTCACCCGGGGGCTTTTGGGGGGACATTCCTGCAGTAGGAAGGCCTCCTTTCCGAAGGCCTGTAGGCGGGGGCTCTTCCCAGTGGGGGGCCCCGGGGTTCTGACCCGAGAACGAACTCTGAGGCCGTGGGGCGGGGGAAAGAAGGGTGTCTCCTTCTTGGGATGGACTCTTCTGTTCCCGCTCCCCGAAACATCTCAACAGTCTTTGGATTCCAACACCGCCCCTGCTCCGGGGCGGTGTCCATGTCCCCTGCCCCAGTCCCATAGCTGTGTGTGTCTCTAGTGCGTGTTTCTGTCGCAGGTATAGTGTGTCGTCCCCTGTGCTTGCGTGAATGTTGTGTACGTGTGGTGTCAATATGCGTGTGCCAGTGAGCAAGGCTGTGCACAGGTGAGCGTCCTTCAACTTCTCAGCGTGGACGTATCTGAGCGTGTCTTGATATATAAGCACACAGGTGAGCATATCTGAGTTTGTGCGTGAAGGGTATGGGTCCAGGTACCTTGCACGGGTGAGCATGTTTGCGTGTACGTGTATGCGAGTCTGAGTACAGGAACAATGCTGTGCGACCGCTAGTATACGCGTAGGTGCACGTATGGTCCGGGTGTTTTTTTGTTGTTTGGGTTTTTTAGTACAAGGACGTCGATGGGTATCCGTGTGTCTTGTTACTGTGCGTCGTGTGTGTGTGTGTGTGTGTGTGTGTGCGCGCGCGCGTGCATAGCCGCTCTCCAGCCCTGGAAGTCGGTCAGTTAAGGGCCGTCCTCCCGCCCTTCCCCGTGTCCCGGCCACTCAAGAGTCTGGGCCCGGCCACTCACCGCGGCGGCGGCTCCGGTTCCGGCTTCGCTCCCGGCCCGACCCACCTCGGAGGGGTCCCGACACTGCTCCACTGCCACCAGGGCTCCAGCCGGGAAAGCCCCTTTTCCACCCCCGGGAGGGGGGAATTCCCGTGACGTTTCCGTGCGTCACGCCCTGTAACCTTTTTCACTGGCTGAAAGTTTAACTCCGGACTCGTGCAGCCAATCCGGAGCGACTCGGGCGCGCCCGGTGGAGGGGAACTATTATCTCCCGCAGGAGAGCGGGGAGGTAGGATGACGGTCAGCTAAAGCTTGAACTCTAGCAGAGGGACCTGCCCGAGGCTGGATTCGCTGACCGAGCGCCATCCCCGCGCCAAGGGCCCCTGCTCCGGTCTCTGACACCCACCCTGCCTACCCCAGACAGCTGACAGTCCCTGCTACTAGTCGGCTTATGCCGCGCCTAACGCTTGGCCACTTCTGAAGCCGGGGAACCCCAGGGGGAAGCTGGCTGGCCCCAGCCGTCGAGTCTCCAGCCCCGAGCGGGGCCCCGCTGCCGGGAAGAGTTGGGGGAAGAGGAAGGAAGTTGATCTTGCAGTCTGTTCCGGGGCGCCATCTGGTGGCCTCTCTGGAGCCGCAGGGAGACTCCAAAAATCCTCTCCTGTCTCCTTACTCAGCGTCTCCTGGAAGAGACCACCTGAACCTGAAACTTATTCTATAAATGGCAGGTCACAGGCGGCCAGACTTCCAGACCTGAGCTTCGGAGCTCTGCGCCAGGGAAGGTAAAAGAGGTGTTCATCGGAGAGACTCAGGTCTTGCTCATCCATCACAGAGATCTGGAACATTGGGATTGAAAATGCATCCCAAACCTCAACGGTTCGAACTTCCTCCAGTGTAGAAAGTTGCATTTTACATAGCTCCCAACTCCGCTTGAACACTTTCAGTGGCAGCAAGATCAGTACAGGATTTCATAAAGTACTGACTCTGAGGCTGAAGATCTGTGATAAGTAAAGTTTCTTTTTAGGAGATGCCATGAGCAATCTCCACTCTTGGAGTCGTTCTCCCTTAGGCTCATGGTAGAACACAGGCTTTTGTTTCAGATTTTTCCAAGAAACTTGCCCCTGACCACCACCACCTCCACCCCCCCCCCCATTTTAAAGATTTTTTAATTTATTCCTTCGAAAGAGAGAGTGTGAGTGAGACCTTGATCAAGGGGGGAGAGTCAGAGGGAGAGGGACAAACAGACTCCCTGCTGAGCAGGGAGAGGGATGCTGCGGGGCTGATCCCAGGACCCCAGGATCATGACCTGAGCCAAAGTAAACGCTCAACCCACTGAGCCACCCAGAGGCCTCACCTCTGATCTTGATAATGGAATTACACTCCTGCATAGTTCTGCATAAAAAGTAGACTGTTACAGCCCTTGATATGAGCTATTTCCTGTTACTTCCCCCTCCTCTTCATCTTACAAATGGGAGGTAGCGGGTACTGTGTTAAGGTACTAATAGTATAAGTTCTTATTTTCCTCCCAACAGCACTTGGAGGTAAATATTACCTTTCCTGATGAAGAAATTATGGCTCAGAGAGGCAAAGTAGTGACCAAATACAGCTAGAAAGGGACAGAGTGAGAGTTCAAAATACCCAGTCTATTAATTCTAGAATGAAGCACTTCCTTAAACTGATATAAAACAAAGCAGGTCTTTCCATTCCACCGTGAGCCTCAAGTGATTATCATGATACCACCAAAAATTTTGCTGAACTCTAGGGATATTGCCTACTACATTCCCCTGGTAAATCAGATCCTTAAACCATCCCCCCTTTTTTAAAAAAGATTTTATTTACTTATCAGAGATCACAAGTAGGCAGAGAGAGAGAGGGGAAGCAGGCTTCCTGCTGAGCAGAGAGCCCAATGTGGGGCTCAATCCCAGGACCCTGGGATCATGACCTGAGCTGAAGGCAGAGGCTTTAACCCACTGAGCCACCCAGGCACACCAGATCCTTAACCCTTAAATCAAAATGAAATGAGGTTAGTTTGGTATACTCCAACTTAGTGAGCCTGTGTTGGTTGCCGATGATTACAACTGTGCTTTCAAAGCACTCATAAACTACCAGCTGGAATTGGCATGAATTCTTCCAGTTGTAGTCTCTACAACTACCTCTATAAGAGCCCCTAGAGGCTGAGCTATTTTTAGATAGAAGATTCTGAGCTGTAATTTATTGGAAGATTTTTAAGGAAGAAAAACTCTATTATAGAAAATCTCAAACATAGGGCACCTGGATAGCTCCGTTGGTTAAATGTCTGCCTTGGCTCAGGTCGTGATCCAGGGGTCCTGGAATCGAGTCCTGCACTGGGTCCCTGTTCATCAGGGAGTCTGCTTCTCCCTCTCCCCATCTCCCTGTTTGTGCTCTCTCTTTCTCAAATAAATAAAGCCAGCCCTTAACAAATTTCAAACATATAGAATAGTATGATGAACCCCTGTGTATTCATCAGTCAGCTCCAACAATTCCCAACGTTGGGCCTGGAGATTTTAACTGATTCAAAGTAGTTTATTGTCAGTTGCTATAGCCTCATCTAACTGGGATTAAGGAATCTCTTCATTGCTTATTCCACTAGTTTCCAGCCTAATGACTACCTATTCTTGTACCTAGCTCTAGCACTACACTTGGCCCAAAGAAGAGGCACCATAAATTCACTCCATTCATTCACCAATAGTAAGGGCATACTCTAGAGCACAATGTCTTCGCTTATAGATAAAAATCAAATGGATGGTCAGTTGGTGATAAGTGCTAGCAGAAAAATTAAGTAGGCAAGGAGGTAGTAATAAGGGTTTCCTTGGTAGTAGTGGAGGGAAGACTTCTCTGATGAGGTAACATTTGAACAGTGACTTGAAAAAAATGAGGGAGTGAGTGATGTGGATACCTGAGGGAAACGCATTCTGGGAGCAGGGACTAGCAGTGTAAAAGTTTCAGTACAAATGTGTTCGGTATATTTGAGGAAGAGCAAGAAGCTTAGGTAGGTGGGATAAAGTAATAACTTTGAACTCTGTTCTGAATGAGGTGTAAAGCCTTTGGAGGGAGCTGCTGGGTGGCTCAGTAGGTTGGGCATCTGCCTTTAGCTCACGTCATGATCCCGGGGTCCGGGGATCGAGCTCCACGTCGGGCTCCCTGCTCAGCGTGGAGTCTGCTTTTCCCTCTTTTGCTCTGTCAAATAAATAAAATTTTTCAAAAAAAAAATAAAATAAAGCCTCTGGAGGGTTTTGAGCAGTGGGGTGAAAAGGAGATGATATATATTTTTTAGACTTAATTTATGTATTGGAGAGAGAGAGAGCGAGAGAGAGTACGGAGAGGAACAGAGGGAGAGGGACAAACAGATTCTACACTGGGCATGGAGCCCCACGTGGGGTCCGATCCCATGACACGGAGATCATGACCTGAGCTGAAAACAAGAATCAGGCACCCAACCAACTGAGCCATCCAGGCGTCCCAATATGACATGTTTTAAAAAGATACACTTTACTCTGTGGAGAGTAGAGAGAGTATATGGCTGAAACGAAGGATGGAGACCAGTGGTCCAACAGATGGTGGCTTAGACTTGGGTGATCATGAGTGAGGATGAGAGGTAATCACATTGCAAACAGATTTGAATGATAAAAATGACAAGACTTGCTGAGGAACCGGATGTAGAAGATGAGGCGGGGTTGGGGAAGGTTTGGCATGAGAACCTGGAAGAATGAAGTCCTTTAGTGACATGGGGCACAGTGGGGGAGCAGATTTGTACAGGGGACATCGGTAATTTTTCCTTTAAGTTTGTTGTATTTGAGAGCCTATGAGGCCTGCAAGTGGAGATGATGAGGGGTAGTGGACAAAAAGTGGGTGGTATTTAAAGTCTTGACAGTAGACAACATCACTCAGCAATTGAGTGTGGAGAAGGAAGTTGAGGACCAAGTGTTGAGCCGGGGTTGCTCTGAACTTCACAGGCTACAGAGATGAGAAACGAGGAGGAGCCAACCAAGGAAATTTAAAAGGCTGAGCCAGTGAAGTAGAAGAGAACCAAGGAAAACAAGTGTTTCAGCAGCCAAGGGAAGACTATTTCAAGGAGGGGGTACTTGAACTAAAGTTCTTTTTCCTAGGGGGCACCTGGGTGGCTCAGTTGGTTAAGCATCTGTCTTTGGCTCAGGTCTTGATCCCAGGGTCCCGGGATCGAGCCCCGCATCAGCTCTCTGCTTCCCAGGGAGTCTGCTTCTCCCTCTTCCTCTGCTGTTCCCCCTGCTCGTGGCTCATTCTCTCTCTCAAATAGATTTTTTTAAAAAAGATTTTATTTATTTATTTGAGAGAGAGACAGTGAGAGAGAACATGAGAGGCAAGAAGGTCAGAGGGAGAAGCAGACTCCCCATGGAGCTGGGAGCCCGAAGCGGGAGTCGATGCCGGGATTCCAGGACCGTGACCTAAGTCGAAGGCAGTTGCTCAACCAACTGAGCCACCCAGGCACCCTCAAATAGATATTTTTATTTTTTATTTTTTTAAAGATTTTTTTCTTTATTTATCTGACAGAGATCACAAGTAGGCAGAGAGGCAGGCAGAGAGAGAGGAGGAAGCAGGTTCCCTGCAAAGCAGAAAGCCCGATGTGGGGCTCGATCCCAGGACCCTGGGATCATGACCTGAGCCGAAGGCAGAGGCTTAACCCACTGAGCCACCCAGGTGCCCCTCAAATAGATATTTTTAAAAGAAGTTCTTTTTCCTCAGTTGAAGCCCAGCGGCTGAGTGGTTCTTGCTTACTCATGGCCACTTACCTCTCAAGCAGTGAACCCTGAACAAAAGTAAATACCTGAGGGTTCAAAAACCCCCACTTTTTGTTCTTCTTACCATTTGGGGAGGAGGCAGGGGGACGTGTGTTTCCCTTGTAGCTAATTCTGTAATTCATCCTTTCTGTATTATCATGTGCTTAGAAAATTCATTTATTCTTGGTTGTGCATCTCTTTCCAGTTTTCTAGTGAACTCTTATTTCCCTAGGTAATAAATAACATGTCCCTTCAGAGGCTCAATGTTTTACTTTTTTAAAAAGATTTTATTTATTTGAGAGTGAGTTAAAGATATCACAAAGGGAGAGGGAGAAGCTGACTCCCTGCTGAGCAGAGAGCCTGACGTGGAGCTCAGTCCCACCACACCAAGATCATGACCTGAGCCAAAGGCAGACACCTGACTGAGCCACCCAGATGCCCCTCAACCTTTTATTTCTTAAGAGCTATGGAGGGGTGCCTGGGTGGCTCAGTGGGTTAAAGCCTCTGCCTTCGGCTCAGGTCATGATCCCAGAGTCCTGGGATCCAGCCCCGCATCGGGCTCTCTGCTCTGCCGGGACCCTGCTTCCTCCTGTCTCTACCTGCCTCTGCCTGCTTGTGATTTCTGTCTGTCAAATAAATAAATAAAATCTTAAAAAAAAAAAAAGAGCTATGGAAAATGTATGTAGCTTTGAAGGATTTCCATACCCCCCACCCCCACCATCACTCTTGAATTGAGAAAGTATCATAGTGAAGACCATGAGGTTTAGAGTGAGGCAGACCTGGGACTTGGCCTCTCTGAACCCATTGCCTCGCTCGTAGGAGTAAACACATCTACAGTTGTGGGCAACGCACTTACTGTTGACACATAGGTGCTCCAACAATGCCCTTCTCCACGTTTGGCCTTCAGTCTGTAGCTTTCCTCTAGACTTCTTGAAATCTGCTACACCCTGGAGTTCTTATATAGGAGACATCATCGAGACCAACATTTCTCTCTGGATTACACTGTTACTTTCCTACAAGCTTTTTTTTTTTTTTTTGTCACTTCCACATCACCAAGCCCTTCTGTGTTGGTTAGAATTGGGGCCTGAATATTAGTTTCTTTTGTAGCTTCCTTTGCCTTCTCACGGATAACACTGTCCATAACACAAGTCATGTATGTGTCAGCTGATCTTTCTGAACAGAATGAGACTTCCGACAAGTGTTTTTTGCAACCTAGTGGGGAGAGGCTCCATTTGTAATCAGTCCAGCTGCTTTCCACTATTTGCACACTGAGGGGCACAGACTTGTGATATTCTTTTGTTCATGGGATGACCTTCAAATTCCTTTGCAGTATCCAACATTATTTCCCCCACAGGGGGACACAGGGAAGCTTCTAAAGGCAACGCTTGTGGAGCTCAAATGGGAGAACAGAGACATCTTAGCTGAAGCTGATGGCCCTAGTGTCTACCTTACCGAAGACCCAGGCCTCTCAGCACTCACACAAGAAAGTACAGATCAGGAGGGCAGCCATACTCCTAATTTTCCTAGACACGGGGTCAGGCAAGGCTTCTGGTTAGTGCCGAAACCTGGCATGGTCTGAACTCCCCGGGTAGAAGTAAGGGAAGAGGGAAAAACTAGTGTAGGAGATGCCACGTCGTTATTTTTCCACACCAGAATGTTACTATTTCCAAGGAACTTTTTCCTACACATGGGGAAGGCACTTCCTGAGGTCTCGACTCCCAGCAACATCCAGGCAGTTGTGCTGAGCAAAGGGAAGCTCTAGCTCCTGATGGATCATATAGCAAGCTGGGCCCAAATGGAGAGGGTGGGTGCCCCAAAGTCTCCATGGGAGAAGCCAGCTGTTAGTACGACAGGTGTGGTACCGCTCCCTGGCCTCCCCCTGGAGAGGGAAGGGACCACTGCAGAGGAGGAAGCCGAGACATGTAGATGCTTCACCTGGGAAAGCGTCACACAGAGCACCCTGCCTCCCACCCACCGTGCCTCAGCCTACAGAAAGCCACACTGCCTGGCCCCCACTCTCCCACCTGTCTTACCCTGACACAAAGCAGAGGGATGGGGAAGGTTCCCCAATCATGCTTCAGTAAATGAGATGGGTAGAGACTGTAGTGTGGACAAAATCGTCCCTCCTCAATCTAGGGCCAAAACAAATGCCCTGGGCCCAGAAACACACAATTGTTACTGTGGGCAAGACGGCTTCCTTCCTAAGCCCTCCAGGCTCCCCTTTGTGCTCCTGGACTGTGGGGCACATCTGAGGGAATACTTCTGAATAACTAAAGCTCCATTCTGGTTCACCTTTTCATTGACTCTGACCCCAGTTTAACTCTGGTTCACCTTCCCTTTGGCTTTGATCCCAGTTTAGACTGTCTCAGGTGTCATATTTGGAGCAGTTAGGGAAGAGGACAATACCCAAACCCCAGGCATATCCCTGGTGACAAGAGTGCACTGCTATGGTGGTGGGGCACCAGCACTGGTGAAGGAATCCTCACTGGCGTCTGGCTGGCTGCTGGCCTGGGGCGACCTGGGCCAGACTGTTGGTAGGCTCAGCCTCACTTCGGTTCATGCAAGGGCCAAGATCTGGGTATCTCAATAACATGGTGTCCATAAGCTCAAGAAGGAAACCAGAGGGTAAGGCAATGACATTGGTACTAAGACATTTATTACATCATAAAAAGTCCATTGTTGTTCTGTTTATCCATATGTACATGTTCCTGTGGGTGGTCCCTCTGTCCAGCCCACCTGCCAACCCTCCATGGTGCCAATCAACTTTCCAAACTGACTAATTAATAAAAGAGGAAGAACTGGAGGAGGTGGCCCAGCGCTGATGGGAGTGGAGATGGGAGAGGGATACAAAGTGCAGAGTGGTTGGCTTGGCTCTCAGTGCCTGACCACGGGCAGGAAGGGCATGAGGACGGGCACTACAGGGTTGGCACAGAGATGCCTTCTCAGGGCTGCCAGATTGCAGGTGATACCTGAATGTGTTCTCAGGTTAGACCCCCAGGAATGGAGAGCTGAGGAAGAAGGTTCCTTAGCCTGATTGTGGGTCCTAGGAGAGGGGCTATAAAACTTTTCTTTTTCAGGTTCCCTCCAAGTAGCAGTGAGAGCAGCTCAGTCAGGCTGGGCCTGAAAAGTTTGTGCCCTGGGGACAGCTGGAAGGGTGGCTGAGGACAGTCTGGTAGGAAGGACTGGTCCTGATCTCTGAGGGGCCTGCCTTAGTTGACCTCGGAGGTGGGCATGGGGTCTGTGGGGCGGGGTGTGGCCAGGAGGGGCACTGGTGAGGTGGCCTCAATGAGAGCAGGGTTGAGGATGATGGGCAGGGCCATGGGGGGTACGCCCACCTGCAGCGGGGAGGCCAAGGGCTGCAGGATCAGTGGGGGCTGAGCCAGCGGAGGAGGCCCATCTGGAGTAGGACTCAGTCTGCTGGGGCTAGATACCACTGGTGATCCAGGGGAGCTGCTGTTGGCCGGACGAGGGCTCTCAGGCTTCTCAAAGTCTACAGGGAGAGCAAGGGGCTGGTCAGACTCCTTCACATCCCACAGCTGGTTTACCTAACCTCTGCTTCTCCCCATTCCTGTGAACAAAATGACCCCTGACAGGCTAAGTAGTTGGGAATATGCCTTTGAAACTCATTCAATATCCAGTTTTCTTTTATCTACCTTCTACCTCCTTTGCTGTACCTTCAGTCAGCTAAGTTCTGATCTGATCTTTACTAGAATCCCCAAAGGGCAAACTCTGCATATTTATTCCAATTTCCTGATCTAGCCTTCTCCTTCCAAGCCCGAAAATCTCGAGCAGGTAGCTCATCACCACTTACTTGGTCCTGCTACCTCCCACAGGAAGAGCAGGCTACAGAAATACTCTGGATCCCTCCTTCCCCTGGCTCACAGCCCATGCTCAGCAGTAATCCCAAACTACCGTGGGCCTTGTCTTAGGCTTCCTACTTTCTGCTCAACACCCAGAAGGCTAACTCAAAAGGACTCACCACAGGCCCCTAGCTCGGAAGGCATCTCTGGGGGAGGTGGATGGCCAGGTGTCCTTGTGTCCCCAGCAGCAGGAGTCATGTGGGCTGAGGCCAGAGGTTTTTGGGCATGCGGCTCCATGGGCATGGGGTCTGGGGAAGGCAGAACAACCAGATGGCAGCTCTTAGTGTTTTCTTTCAAGCACAGCCCTGGCTACCCACCAGTCTTGCCGCTGATAAGAGTACAGAGAACTAATTATTAGCTCCAGACTCTATAATGAGGACTCTTTTGACAAAGCTGAACTAAGCCCCCTACCCTGGATGACAGTCTGCTTGAAGAGCTCGTCTCGTAGGTGGGGCAGAAAACAGTCAATGCGCTCCCAGGTGATCTCCCAGAGGGCTGAGGGGCTGCCTCCTCGGGCGTCAGCATTGTGGAAAATCTCTGCTGTGTCCATCACCAGAAGCATGTTCTTCAGAGACTCAGGGATGGCCTCTGACTGTGGTGACAGTAGGACCATGTAAAGAGGGCATTGCGGGGGATATGGTAAGGAGGAGGCAGCCCCCAAGAGGAAAACAGCATGGTGTCTCCTGCAGGTGGGAGAGGAAGCAGGCAGTGGGAGCTGGGTTGAGGTAGAACATACCAGTAAGTCACTGGAGCCTGCGTGCATATACTTGTCCATGAAGTCCAGAATGGTCAGCCAGAGCGCCGCAAAAGTAGAGAGTGACAGCAGTGGAGACAGGTGCTGCAGGAAGACCTAAGGCCCGCCAGCCCCTTTTAATGAAGGGTTGGATCTATCTACATCCCTCTGTAAGGCTGGGAGGCAAGCCTGCCCTGTCTTGCATGGGAATTCTAAATCAGAGATTCCTCTGAATGCCAGTATCCTCCCAGGTCCCTGGGTCCTGATGAGTCTCCATAGCCGAGGGTCCCGAGCCCCCACATTGCATTTCTAGGGCCCAGCCGAAGCCCTGGCTTTCCTCCTTGCATAAAGGCAGGTGTGGGGAGAGTGGTTGGGGAGGGCGGTGAGCAGTACCTTAGACAGCAGTGTGGAAGCCCTCATCCGAGTCTCCTCCATCCCGCCCACATCTGCAGGGCTGATATTCTCTAAGAGCTTGGTCAGCAGAGGAAACAGCACCTGGTAGGTAAAGAGCCAACGTGTCCCTAACAGGTCAGTTGGCAGCCTTACTCCAAGAAAGCCAGGGGCTGGGATGGATAAGCACAGAGCAGAAGGAAAGGCAGGATGCAGACTGAGGACTGACATTAGGGGCTTTTCAGGTTGCCCAGTTCTCCCTGTCCTAAGGATATGAGCTTTAAGACTAGAGGAAAGTCCCACCTTGTTAAAACAGGACTCCCACTCCAGGGCATCTAGCTTTTGCAGATCATGTACCAGCAGGGCTCGCTGCAGATAGGTCAGTGCCTGCATCCGCACCTGGCGCCGGGCATCACAGCACAGGCAGGCGATGCCTGAGAGTGAGAAGAGGCTCAGGATCCTTCAGGCATCCTGGTCCTGGTACTCCCCAAGTTCCAGCTCCGCCTCAGCCCCTGCCCTGCCTGCTCCCCTGAGGTTTACCCTGCAGTAACGGGCACCAGCAGTGGGCCCAGAGGGTGCGTGAATCCGCTTCGATCTTCCGGCCACCTGTCTCTAGGTGGCGCTGCTCCTCTGCCCAAGAGCTGTAGATGGAGGCCGCCCGAGTGTGCAGGGTGTGCATCAGGTCTAACAACTGGAGTCACAGGAGGGGCAGGGTATGAGATGGGGTAAGGTCTGGGTGATGCCCCTCTCAACAATGTCCCTTACTGAGTCCTCAAAGGAGTCCCTAGTCCCAGTCACACCAGTCATACTATACTCCACCCCTCACCCTTCTTTTCTCCTCAACTTCATGAGCTGGTTGTCCCCTGCCAGCCAGTGTTTCCCAAAGTTGGGTATTACAGTGGAGGAGATGTCAGAAGTATGTGGAATGAGTGTTTAACAACAATGAGTTACATGGTGAAAAAGGTACTTTCTTCTTAATTCTCTCTCATACCTCCTGATGACAGATAAAGCCTCACCTTGTTAATTTCATTTTAAAACCAGAAAGCAAAGCTCAGGCTCAGAGGCTGTGGTGGGCAATAGTGTCCAGTCAACCTCAGTAATTTTTTGTTTTCATCATTTTTCTAAGGTTATTCTATTTAAGGCAATTAGTTCTCCATTTATTTAGTGATATAAAGTCTGCTTGTAAAATAAATTTTATGTGCCTTGAACAGACAAAGAATAATTCTGGAAGGATAGACAAGAAACTAGTGGCAACGTCTACCTCTGGGGAGGGTAACTTAGCAGCTGGGGTCAGGAATGGAACAGGACTTACTTTTATCCGTTTACCCTTTTGTACTTCTGTACGTTGCACTACGTACATGTATTACTTATTCAAAACATAAACCTCGAATATTAAGCAGAGATTTACAGTGGTTTTGGATGGGGAACAATTTGGAAGTGGTGGCTGAGGGCCTGGGTTGGAAAACATAGGCCCTTCCTCAGAGCCCTGGCTGTCCCTGGCCCTGCCCACAATCCCAACATCAGGGGCGGCGAGAGGAGAGGAAGTAAAGGATGCCATACTTACGTCCTGACTGACCTGTAAAGACACCGTGTGGTAGCTGGCAGGCACACCTTCATCCTCATCATCGTCACTGTGCCCACCCCGAGTGGCATGCTGGCTGGAGGTTCGAGGCCGTCGAAGCACTGAGCCTTCCTTGGATTTCTTCTTGAAGCGGTTTCCTTTGTTATCATACTTGTGACTCTTGCCACGTTTCTCCTGGGACTTGCACCCTGAGCAAAGCCAGACCCAGGTCACATTTCTATATCCATGGACACAGATGGCCTACCTTTTCCTCCCTTTCCCCCATATATTCACATGGCTACCCCCCAGCTGCCCCTTCACTGGGTAACCCACCGCCATTCAGACTGGCCTCCACAAAGATGCGGAGAGTCTTGACGCAGAGCTCAAAGTTGTCAGGTGTAATGTGGGCAGCATCACGCACGATGAAGGACAGAGATTCTACACATTTAAGCAGGGACTTAGTGTCGTGTGGCCCGAGGTCCAGCCCCACTGTTAGGCTGTACTGATTGACCAGGGGTGAAGGGCCTAGTCGGCTGGGCCCAGGACCTGGCTTGGAGTTATCGATGTCATCCTTCCCCACCTGTAAAGTACACAGAGTTGCTGGGAACCCAGGCTTGAGCCTGATCTTCCCTCAGATGCCCTCTGGAGGACCAGGAATCTTTCCCCCAGGCCAAGGAGGGAAGACTCACCCATTGCCCATATGCTCACTCACCACTAACCAGCCGCTGTTTACCACATCAGCATCTGTCGCTGATCGGTGGATCTTGCCAGGCCTGCAATGGTCAGCATAGACCTCTGAATCAGAAGTGTATCCTCGGTCCAGGCTCACATCATTCTGATGGTAGGATGGGAGTTCGCTGTCTGATTGGGCCCCTAAGTCAGCAGGGAGAAGGGCAGAGTCAGGGTGGAAATGGCTACACTGGGATGAAGGATGATTTTAGTTCTAAGAAGTAGGTGCTCAAGCCTGGCCTCTCCTCTCTCTTGGTCCAGCTTAGTTTCTCCGTCCTGTCACCAAGGGGCTGAAGGACAGTCTGGACAGATTGTCTCTTGACCAAATGGGGCAACAGGCTAATTTGGGCTCCTGATGGCATCTAGTAGCAGCTGTCCGGGCATGGGGTTGGTGGTGAGGACATAGTTTCCGAGAAAATAGTCCTCAGGACAGTAGGAAGCCTAGTGTCATAGACATCTCTGTTGCCTACTAGCCTTCATGCTGTTTAACCCATGAGTGCTGGGGAAATGTCAGTGGATATAGGAAGCTCTGGAAGCAGATGGTGGCAGTCAAGAGTGTTCAATCTGCTAATAAAAAAACCTCTATTTTGTTTTCTTGCCTCAACCTCTGGGGCCATAACTGTTTATCCACTAATGAGGGTCTCCCTGGGAAACGGCTTACCAGCATCAGGTCCATCAGCCCTGGCTGTGGCCTGCAGGGCAGCTGGTGGCTTTACACCTGAGCCAATACATTCCAGCAGTGTGAAGAGGGTGGCCCAGTCATCACCTGAGTGGATGTTGGCTGCGTTGGTCTTAAGAAGTTCATGGAGCCCATAGGCTACCTGGTGACTGACTCGGGACAGCACGCTGGGCTTCATTAGCAGCAAAATGCGCAGGGAGAGCAGCACCTGGGTGTGTGGGTGGGGAGCAGTAAGTGAGCACACAGCTTCTTGTCTAGACCCCTTCCTTACCAGTTTCCTTAGGTCAGTGAGGATGGTTTGGTTAGAACCCACCTAAGAGTACTGCTGCTGGTCTTTTCTTCAGGTTGTTTTTTTTTTAAGATTTTTTTTTTTTCCCCAAGAGACAGTGAGCGAGCGAGCGCCCATGAGTTGGGGGAGGGACAGAGGGAGAAGCTGGCTCCCTGCTGAGCAGGGAGCCCAATGCAGGACTCAATCCCAGAATCCTGGGATCATAACCTGAGTCGAAGGCAGACCCTTAACCGAGTCATCCAGGCGCCCTTTCTTCAGTTTTCTTTTTAATTAAAATTTTTATTGAGCTATAGATTCATATGTAGTTGTAAAAAATAATACAATAAAATATAAGTAATATAGAGGTTCAACTCTTCATTTTGGCTCAGGTCATTATCTCATGGTTGTGGGATTGAGCCCCACATTGTGGGCTCTGCACTGGGTGGGGAGTCTCCTTGAGATCCTCTCTCTCCTTGCCCTCTGCCCCTCTCCGCACTCCTGTCCACACACATGCTCTCTCCCAAAATGAATAAATCTTTTTTTTTTTTTTTAAGATTTTATTTATTTATCAGAGAGAGAGAGGGGGAGAGAGCGAGCACAGGCAGACAGAATGGCAGGCAGAGGCAGAAGGAGAAGCAGGCTCCCTGCCGAGCAAGGAGCCCGATGTGGGACTCCATCCCAGGACGCTGGGATCATGACCTGAGCCGAAGGCAGCTGCTTAACCAACTGAGCCACCCAGGCGTCCCCCAAAATGAATAAATCTTAAAAATAAAAAAAAAAAGAAACAATACAAAGAGATCCTTTGTATGTTTTGCCCCATTTACGCCAAATGGTAACATTATATAAAACTACAGTAAATGGTAAGTGATACTGACATCAATATAATCCACTGATCTTACTCAGGTTTCCCAGTTTTACTTTACTCATCTGTGTATGCATGCGTGTATTAAGTTCTACATAATTTAATCACCTAATTTTAGGTTTGTGTATCCTTCACAAGTCAGTATGTTGAATAGTTGCACCACCATAGGATTCTTCACGTTGACCTTTAAAAACATACTTTCCTGCCTCTTCTTGTCCCCAATCTTAACCCTTGGCAATCTGTCCATTACTTTTAAAATTCTGTCATTTCAAACTTGTTAGATATAAATGGAATTACATAATATGCAGCTTTTTGGGATTGGCTTTTTTCCACTCAGCGTAATTCCTTGGAGGTTCCTCCAAGTTGTTATCAACAGTCTGTTGCTTTGATTGCTGAACAGAACTCCACAGTATGTATGTGCCACAGTTTAACTAGTTACCTGCTGAGAATCATCTGGGCTGATTCCAGTTTTGGGCTATCACAAAAAAAGCTTCTATGACCATTCATGAATAGGTTTTTATGAGAAAGTAAGCTTTAATATCTCTGAGATAAATGCCCAAGAGTACGACTGCTGGATTGTGTGAATAACTGCATGTTTAGTTCTATTAAGAAACTGCTAACAGAGGAGCTGTACCATTTTACATTCTCACTCAACATTTCATTTCACTGAAGCAAATGTAAATGATATTGTGTTGTTGGTTTCCTTTTCTATACGTTTACTATTAGTATCCAGAAATGTCATCCTTGCCAATGTTTGGTATTAGCACTATTTTTTACTTTAGTCATTCTGACAGGTAGTTAGTGATATCTCATCATGATTTCAATTTCCTTTCCCTGCTGGCTAATGATGCTGAACATCACTAAAATATTTTCATGTGCTTATTTGCCATCTGTGTATCTTCTTCAGTGAAATGTCTGTTCATTTCTTTTGCCCATTTTCTAATTGGATTGTTTTCTTACTGTTGTATTTTGAGTTCTTTTATATTTTACGTATTAGTTTTTTTCAGATGTGTAGTTTGCAAAGATATGCTCCTTATCTTTTCATCCTTTTCACATGACCTTCCAAAGAATACAAGTTTTTTTTTTTTTTTTTTTTTTTTTTTTTTTAAGATTTACTTATTTGAGAGAGAGTGCGTGCATGCATGCATGAGCCAGGAGAAGGGCAGAGGGAGAGTGAGAGGGAGAGAATCTCAAGTAGATTTCCCATGGAGCCCAATGGAGGGCTCAATCCCAAGACCCTGAGATCATGACCGGAGCCAACACCGAGAGTTGGATGCTTAACTGATTGAGCCAGCCAGGCACCCCTAAAGTATAAGTTCTTAAAATTGATGAAGTTCAATTTACCAATTTTTCCTTTTATGGACTGCACTTTTGGTGTCAAGCCTAAGAATTCTTTTCCTAGCTCCTGAACATATTCTCCTAGCTTTCTTCCTAAAGGTTTCATAATTCTACATTTTACATTTAAATCTATGATTCATTTTGAGAGACACCTATATGGCGCAGTCAGTTAAGTGTCCAACTCTTGATTTTGGCTCAGGTCATGATCTCAGGGAGATTCAGCCCTGTGTCAGGCTCCCTGCTGAGCAGGGAGTCTGCTTGAGCGTCTCTCTCTCTCCATCTTCCTCTGTCCCTCCCCCATGATCACAATCTCTCTCAAATAAATAAATAAATCTTAAAAAAAAATAAGATCTAAACAGATAGAGGGTTGCTGGGGGCAAGGGAGTAGGGAGAGGGTGGCTGGGTTATAGACACTAGGAAGAGTATGTGCTATGGTTAGTGCTGTGAAATGTGTAAGCCTGATGATTCACAGACCTGTACCACTGGAGCAAATAATACATTTTATGTTAATAAAAATAACTTAAAAATTAATTTATGGGGTGCCTGGGTGGCTCAGTGGGTTAAGCCGCTGCCTTCGGCTCAGGTCATGATCTCAGGGTCCTGGGATTGAGTCCCGCATCGAGCTCTCTGCTCAGCAGGGAGCCTGCTTCCCTCTCTCTCTCTCTGCCTGCCTCTCCGCCTACTTGTGATCTCTCTCTGTCAAATAAATAAAATCTTTAAAAAAGAATTAATTTATGAGTCATTTTGAGTTAATTTTTCTATAAGGTATGCTGCTGAGGTCAAGGTTCATTGTTTGTTCCCCACCCATGAATTTCAATTATTCTAGCCACTGAAGAGGCGATTCTTCCTCCATTTAACTGTTTTTGCACTTTTGTCACAGAGCATCTCTGTGTGGGTCTATTTCTGGATTCTTTCTTCTGTTCCACTGATTTATGTGTCTTTCTCTCCACAAATACCAGACAGTCTTTTTTTTTTTTTTTTTAAATATTTTATTTATTTATTTGACAGAGAGAGATCACAAGTAGACTGAGAGGCAGGCAGAGTGAGAGGAGGAAGCAGGCTCCCCGCTGAGCAGAGAGCCCGATGCGGGACTCGATCCCAGGACCCTGAGATCATGACCTGAGCCGAAGGCAGAGGCTTAACCCACTGAGCCACCCAGGCGCCCAATACCAGACAGTCTTGATTACTGCAGCTATACAGGAAGCCTTAGTAGCAGATGGAGTGATTTCTCCCATATTTTCCTTTCTCAAATGTTTGGCCATTCTAGGGCCTATGCTTTTCAATCTAAATTTTAAAATAAGCTTAGGTCTACAAAAAACCTTGCTGGGATTTTCATGGGAGTTGCATTAAACTTATACATGAATTTGGGGGAGAACTGACATCTTTACTATGCTGAGTCTTCCAATCCATGAACACAGTATGCCTCTTCATTTATTTAGGTCTTGATATCTTTCATTAGCATTTTGTAATCTTTAGCAGAGAGATGCTATTAATGTTTGCTTGGTGTGTATTTCAGTATTTCATTTCATTTGCAGCATGTGTAAATGATATTGTGTTGTTGGTTTCATTTTCTATACATTTACTGTTAGTATCTGGAACTGTGATTTTTCTTTAGATATTAGGACTCTAACATTGCCTAAAATTTATTAAATTGTTATATAAAGACTCCTGTACTTTTTTAAAAATTTAAATTCAAGTTAGTTAACATATAGTGTAGTATTTGAATATTAGTGATGCATCACTTACATATAACACTCAGTGCTTATCGCAACAAGTGCCCTCCATACTGCCTATCACCCATTCAACCTATTCCCCCACCCACCTCTTCTATGTGATTAATTTTTGTGTTAATCTTATATCCTGTGACCTTGCTGAACTCACTTATTAGTTCTATGCTGACTGTCTTTTATACCTGAGCCAAGAAATCTCAGGAGGGTTCTAAGCATGAGAACCAGGAAACCAGATATAGGGCTGAGACTGCCACAAGGCAGTAGCCATTCAACCTTACAGAGCAGATTCATAGGAGCCTGCAGAGGTGCTAAGTACCAGCTTCATGCATGAGACCATTCCAGACTCATCCCTAATGCCACCTGTTAGATTCCTCTAGCCCTGTGGTACGTAACCGGACTCATGCAACACTAAATGAACTTTCTGTCTCAGGACATACCCACAACTGACACTGTGGCTTTAGTCCCCTACCTACTTCCTGCTTTCCAGGCTGTACTCTGCTTACCTGGCCACTGATCTCTTCTCTTCGGAGCAGTCGAATGGCCAAGCGCAGCAGCCCCACCACTGCTCGCTCTACAAGGAAGCAGAAATCCTGTGCCTGGACACACAGGTGATATAGATGGTCTCGGACAGTCTGCCACACACAGCCCACACGGTCCCTGAGGAACATAAGGGTGAGGACAGTCACAGCTGGACAGGCCACTGGGCAATAGGTCTCTCCCTTTGATCCAGGTTAGGCCTTTCAGGGCTCATCAGTATTATACCCTAAGCAGGCAGGTATAATGAACAAGCTTCTCCACTGCCTATAGCTTCAAGTGCTTCTTGTTCCTAAAGCCCACTCAGCAAGATGGCTCCAGTCTTCCATCCCTTTGGCACGAGCCCAGAATGAGGCCTGCCTAAAGATTGCCTTCTACCTGTTCTCCAGCACAATCCTCAGCAGCATCTCTAGGGAGAAAGCAGCATCCTCCTCATCATATGTCTCTTCATCTGGTGTCACTGAGACCAGAGCCTAGAGCACAACAGCGGGAAAGCATGCAGAAGTCAGCCACTGGCTCTGCCCTGACAGAAATTAAGGCAATCACCATTGTCCCCATCTCCCCTCCCAGACATAGCCGGCTCTTTCATCCCTCCTCTTCCCTCTTTATCCTGTACCTTCATGAGTTCCTGTAGGGACTCCAGCTGAAGGAACTTGCTTTCTGTGATCATCTTTTCTGGGTCACATTGCTAGAGGGGATTCAAGAGAGAGGAGGGTCAGTGACAAGGGCTGGAGGGAAGAGAATGTTCCCAAGAGCTAGGGAGAGAGGACAAAAGGCCATCAGCTCTGTTCATAAGCCCTGGATAATTCTACTCTTCAGTTTCTAGGGCAGCATCCATCTAGAAGGGAGGGATGGCAACATTCATCTAGAAGGGAGGGATTTAGGCTTGTTTACCAAGGCTACCAAGGGTAGGCAAAGACAGTTACCTTGATACAGTCCAAGGCTGCTCTTTTGGCCTCTTGGTTCTCAGTGGATGGGCCCCGCACACTAGACTGCTCAGTACCACTTAGTGTCAGCCAACTCACAAAGCTTAGAACTGTCGACTCTCCTCTGCAGAAAAAGTTCAAACCCTGGTGAGCTCCATAGTTCTGACCCTCCCTCTCCAAGCCTTCAGCCTCTGATCTGCCCTTACCGATTTGATGGCGTCTCCTCCCTCTGTAGTGAGATCTTGCCATTGGGATCCACAAAATCTTCTACCTGGAAAATCAGATCAAGAATAATTTCTTTCCACATGTCCTTTGCATGTCCTGCTTCTTCATGAAAAATTCTCTGGCTTTCTTCCTGTAGCTCAGTGTCCTACACTCCTGACTGGGCTGCCTACAGCTGGTGACTGGCAATGGCTTATATCAGCTTTCTTTTACAGCTATCCCCTCACCCCAAGTCTGTGGTCTTACATTTAAGGTGTTCCTTAAGTTTCAGTAAGTCATTGGTTAAGTTTCAGCAGTCATTGGGCCTAGTGCTGGTCTCAACCAGTTCCATACACAAAGAGCACATAGTTTATGAGCTTTTGCCTTGTTATTGCCCACTAATCCCCTATAAGAATTACCTCCACCATAGCTTTGGGCAGCAGTTGAGCTCGGAAGAGCTGCAGCATGGCCTCCATGATATTCTTCCAACCCTCCCGCAGGATGTCACCATGACGATGGGCCAAATGGAATACTGTCTTGGCTGCAATGTGGGCTTTGGGGTTGCTTCCAAACACACTGGGCAGGTTCTCAATAGACTGAAAAGGAAGATGAGAAAAGGCTTAGGGTCTGGCAAATGTCTGGAAAGGAGATCTCTTAGGCCTTTACCTATAGTTCCCCGAAAGTCCTGTTTGCTATGGTTCACTACCCCCCCCAGTACTAGTGGGAAAGGCTAACCTGGTTAAGGCCTTCCCCACTGATGTATCTCCTCTCCCATCCCACTTGCATGAGGTGACACTAATCTCATTCTAGGGGGTATGAAACAAAAATGGCCCAAGTGCTACTGTAGTCTAGGGGGAGTAAATGAATATGCCGAGGGAAAACAGCTCTACAGATAAGGATGGATTTATGGCTAAAAGAGAGGTCCTCCTTTGGAACTCTAAGTAAACGGTTCTTGCCCCTGCTTACCTCACTGCTAAGAGCTGTGAATTTGCACAGAGATATGATGAGATTGTCAAACACATCGCTGAGGCCATAGTGGGCGGAGATCATGGCGCACTTCCTGTAATGTCACATTCCAGAAAGAGTGAGTCACTGGAAGGCTAGGTAGTCCTTCCAAGTCCCTGAGGAAGCTTACTTAGGATTCTTCCCCGATCAGTCCCAAGAAGAAACCTTTTACTCTTCAATCTGTTTAAGACTGAGCCTTCCCAAACTTCAGTCTCCTTTCAAAAACTCAGAGAAAACCCATTCTAATAAAAATATGAGTAGGAATCAGAAAGGCATGGAGGCAACCATGTTTTCCCAGAGAGGTGAGAGGAGGTCAAGACCAAGGCCACAGCTGGGCTACCTGAAGCCTGAGATGGCTTTCTGGATGATTGTCTCTTCAAGGCTTTTGTCAAAGACATAAGAAAGGGCAGCAATAGTGGGGCCCCATGTCATGGTGAAGAGGTCAAGATCATAGCTGCCAGCAGGCACACGAAGGAATATGCCCTCTGGGGTGGCACCTCGATGAAGCAGCACATTCCACACATAGTTCTCCCGAACCAAGCCTGTCTGCTCTTCAGGCATCACAATTTCCTCATTCCTGTTAGGAGGTAAAGGAAAGAGTAGGTACACTGCTGTGAACCTAACTGGTTCCATGCTAGGACAATAGGTTTTGTTTTTTTTTTAAAGATTTTATTTATTTATTTGACAGAGATCACAAGTAGGCAGAGAGAGAGGGGGAAAGCAGGCTCCCCGCTGAGCAGAGAGCCCAATATGGGGTGCGATCCCAGGACCCTGGGATCATGACTTGAGCTGAAGGCAGAGGCTTTAACCCACTGAGCCACCCAGGCACCCCTAGGACAACAGGTTTTGCCCACACTGGCACAGTCCATTAATGAGAGGTCACCATAAGTGCAGTTCAGTGATCTGCTTCCCACCCACTAGTGGGAACAGGGAGAAAAAAAGGAAGCACCCAGAACCCCCCATAATGCCAAAGCCCTGTCTTTAGCTGGGGCCTTTAGTTCTGTAGTGAGAGCTCCATTCTTTCTGGGTATGAGAGGATGAACATTTCTCTCTACTTTTTCTGATTTATAATAAAAAACTAAGTGCCCCATCTCTGATCTCTGACCCAAACCTCACCCTCCAGTGCCCATTTTGTGTTCTCTACCAGCTTCAGAATGCATCTTGTGAGCTAGACAGGAAAACCCAGCTGCTTTGGGTTCAGGAAATGGGCCCATGATATTCTACTTAGCAGGGGCAGTTTAGATCCTGGCTCAGAGTACTGGAGCTCCAGTACTGTTCAGGCTTCTTTAAGGAAGAAATGGGAAAACGTGCTGCACAGCTGAGTCTCAAAGCTAAATCCAGGGCAGATGAAACACTGAAGTCTGATGGGACTCTAAAATCTGGAAAAGGAAGCAGTGTGCTTCTGCTTAATGAGAAGACAAACTATTCTCCACAAATACTCACTTGATGGCGTGGTACATGTCCTCCAGGATGTCTTGCTCAAAGTCCTTGCCTCCATTCACACCTTTTAGGTTTTTGCGAAACTCCTAGAGACAGGCCAACAAGATTTTCCCCCATATGTCAATGCCGAAGCCCCACCTAAGGAACTCCTGGGTCTGTAGTAGATAGGACTTAGGAAACAGTAAGTGGAAGAGCCCACCTCCCTAACCCAGTTCTTTTCCTGGATTGGCCAGCCCTCCCTGATTCCCCTGGACAAACTCTGTCCATTGTGCCCACTGGAAATCCCATGTCCTTCCTGCTATACCTCCAAAACTGCACTGGACCCTCTCTGCCTCGGCTGGGATCCAAGCTTACCTCTAGAGTCATGGGTGCATTCTGTTTGCGAACGTTGTGGTTGTGCTGGTCAGTATTAAGCAAGATGACAGCATAGGCCAGGGCAAAGCAGGCATCGCTATTGGCAAATGGGGAGCCATTACAATTCTGAAAAAGCAAAGACCCCACCTGTATCAATGCCCTTCTCCGGCCAATCAAACCTTCATTACCAACCCACCGGCCAGTGCTGGGTACAAAGAGGAGCCACAAAGCCTCCAACCTCTTGCCAACTCCTTAACAGAAGCTTATCTCTCTATGGGAAGTTTGCTGATGTTTCTCTCAGCCTTTTAGGAGACAGCAGCTGGGTCCTTCAGTTGGAGCCATAAAAACCCATTCCAGGCCCTGACATGCAACTCACTCTCCAATGCTCTGTGAATGCCTCCAGCAACCTCTGGATGACTGGGGCTTCTCCAGGTAAGCGGAAGGCTTCCAGGTAGAGACGAAGAGCTTCATCCAGCCGTAGACCCTGAAAGCTGAAGGTGCTAGAGAGAAAGAAGGACAGAGAGGCTAAAGATACATAAGTCGCAAACATTGGGCTCCCTATTAGCTCTAGTCCCTCTAATCTCATATTGGAACAGAGGAAGCTGAAGGGCCTAGCAAAGGGAACAATCTTGTGGTCATCTCTAAAACAGACTAGAATCTGACAACTCCTAATTTTAGTACTTTCCACATCAGTGCATTCTTGCCTGGAAACCCCATCCGCTGGAATCTACCTTGTGCTCAGGAACCCTGTTCTATCCCTTTGCAATGCTCTCTATGCAGAATGAAATGGCTCCCAAAGCTATCTTGCTGGAGACTCTTTCAGGTCCAAAAGACATAAGTCATGGGAAGAGGAAGAGTGTGTGACCTAGGTTACCAGCAGGAACTGACTGAGACTACTTTGAGGGATGCCTTGCCCTTTGATCACCAACTATGTCCTCTACTTCTTGCCACTTCCTCACCTCACAAAGCTCTCCAGCAGGTCAATGTTTTTGCGGTCACTCACAAACTCTCCAATCATTTTCTTGTCCAGCCGAGGGTTCTCTCGGAGCCACTGGGCAACCTCTGAGTTGTCCATTGGTATGGTAAGGAGGCCTTTCTCCTGCAGAAACTGGATCCCCTTCTTTGGTTTCTGGTTGAACTGCTCTGTGCCAGTGATTAGCAGCTGGAGGAGAAATACTAGAGGTGTCACAAGCTGTTTAGCTCCTAAACCAGACAAGGCCAGGCTGAACTCCATCAAACAGTCCACAGCTGGTCACCTAACAGGTTCCTAGGATGTAGTTTTAAGTAACTCCAAAACTAAGGCTGGATCATACCAGCCCCACTAGCTGTCCCCATTCTTCGTGTCTAATTAGAACTGGCTGAGGAACCAGGGTGCCCTGCTGGCTCAGTTACTAGAATATGTGACTCTTGATCTTAGGGCTGTAAGTTTGAGCCCCATGTTGGGTGTAGAGATTACTTAAAAACAAAACAGAATTTTTAAAAAATTGCACCATAAGAGGCAACTGGCTGACTCAGTAGAATATTAACTCCTGATCTCAGGGTTGTGAGTTCAAGCCCCACACTGGGCATAGAGCCTACTTAAAAATTAAAAAAAAAAAAAAAATAGTAAGAAGAACTGCCTGAGGAGCTCCTTTTCACTCATTTTCTGAGTTCTCAAGATGCACAAGGACAGCCCTTCTCCACCAACTTAAAAATCAGAAGAAAGCAGAAAGAGAGACTAGAGAAGGTCTCTTCCCTCTAGGTTTTTGTTTGTTTGTTTGTTTTTAAATTCTATTTAATTATTTTTCAGAGAGAGAGAGAGCAAAAGCAGGGGGAGTAGCCACCAGAGGGAGAAGCAGGTTCCCCACTGAGAAAGGAGTCCAATGCAGGGCTTGATCCTAGGACCCTGGGATCATGACCTGAGCTGAAGGTAGACGCTTAACCAACTGAGCCACCCAAGGATCCCTCTTCTCCCCAGTTTTATAGCCATCCTGGCATCTGTTTATAGCCTAGCTTGGATTTCCCTTTCTTCTCCAGTTTTCCAGCTTTTAAGGACAAGGTGAACTAACTGTGATGATAACTCAACTTTTTGTCTATTTAGCCACAGCTCTACAATCAAGGGGACACAAACCAGTCATTTAGGCTGACCATAAGAGAAAGAAAGGGTTAAATAAAAGTTTTCTTTGTGTTTAAAAAACAATTTTTTTGAACTTTACTAAAGCACCAGATAAATGTCAATTCTATTTCACTGCCAATACCTACCCCAGGGCTTGAGATAACCAATAACCTCCAGTGACCCACATGACATCATCCCAGGCTCTTGTTACCACCAGTTAACAACTGGCTCTCACCTAGGGCAGGATTTGCCAAGGGGCACACAATAGGGTGTGTCTAATTCCACGGCTTAGAAAGGAAGGCTTTCAAAGGAGACTGGATGGTTGCTGAAGTCCCCAAAAATGCAAAGATTAGCCTTGGGAAACTGCTCAATGAGCTGCTAGACTCTCCCTTATCCTCTGGGACAGAAACCCTACAAAAGACACCCAGACCGAGGCAGGCAGAGACTAAGTTCTGGGGATGGCCATACATACCTTCTTTTTGTTTTTAATTTCAATCAGTTCCCGTGGATCTGGCAAGAGACAGGAAAATCGAGGTGGCTTCCGGGTAAACTTTTTGTCAGCTAGGAACAGGATATGGGAGGAAGAAAAGGAAAAACCTGTAAGACCTCCTTTACCAGTATAATGGCTTTTGGAAGATTGCCAATATACTATCTAGTGAAGAAAAATGCCTCAAAAATTTTCTTGTCCTCATCAGTCTTCTACATTCTTAGAGGTCCTATTTTCTAGGGCTCCAAATGTTTTCTCTCAAATATCTTTGGCCTCTCAAATATTTCCTTCTCTCTCTGAAGGTATGGGTGAGCAGCCAAGGTTCACTCACATACTGCTTTAGGGTGTCTGTGCCCTCCCCCTCCTCCCTGGGCTCTCCGCCAAAACCTCCAGTTGAGGGGGCTGAGGATCATGGACACCCAGTACCCACCCCCAGAGTCAGCAGCTTCCTCCAGATCACTGCATCCTGGTTTCCCGTGTTCTGCTGGCAGCCGCCCTCCACCTGGCAGATGTAGGCCTGGGATGTCTGGGGCTAAGCCTACAGGTTTCCCATCACTGGCGGCTCTCTCAGCTGGTAAGAGATAAGAAAATAAATGAAGACGGGGTAAGAAACCAAGCAGAGCTGCAAGAGAAGTTGTGTACTAGGTCAAGGAGACCTGGGTAGGTCCCACAAAGCCCCACATAGGTCACCAGCCCTGAAGACAACAAACCTAAGCCCAAATAAGTAGTCACTGTCCCAGATTAGTTAAGCATTAGATTCTGTAATTTAACAGAGATTACCTAGTCCCATTCTCTGATCTTCTGCAACCTCAGTCTTAAGGGGATGTCAGAGAAGATTAATTAGGGTGGAAGCAGATACTGGGGGTGGGGGAAGGTACGGCCTGGAAGAGAAATCTTATCCTTTAATCTAGGTTCTCTTTTCTCCCCATAAAGAAATAATACTACTCCTATGTTGTATACCTGAAACTAATGTAACATTGTATTTTAACTACGCTTTATTTCATTCAAGATTTTATTTATTTATTTTAGAGAAAGAGAGAGAGAGAGTGTGTGTATGCACACATGAGCAGGGGCATGGGGGCGAAGAAGTAGAGGGAGAGGGACAAGCAGACTCCACGCTGAGTGCAGAGCTCAATGCAGGGCTTGATCCCCTGACCCCGAGATCATGACCTGAGCCAAAATCAAGAGTCGGACACTTAACCACCTGAGCCACCCACGTGCCGTTAACTATACTTTAAATGATAATAATAATAATTCTATAAGAAAGCCAAAGTGTGGAGGATAAGAAAAGGACAAGTCCATGAATCTTGCTAATCTGCCTGGCCAATGATTCAAACCATCAAACTCTGGAAACACAGAATTGGGAGAGCCCCCAGAAGAAGTGATATAAAGGATGAAGAGAAGATTCAGTGAACAGAAAAGTGATAAGCATAGAATCCTAGGATTCCTCAAAGAAAGAAATGCCTCTCACTATTGCTGGATTCTCGGGAACCATCTACTGCCTCATAGCCAGGTTTGGCTGCTTCTTTCTTCTCTTGCTGGGTAAGATTGTTGAGGACTTTGGCCTGGCAATGGGCCTCAGTGCTGTCAATCACTGTCAACAGGGCATCAAGAGACAAGAGGTGTGTTGTATAGAGCTGACCAGACACAGGGAAGGCATTCTGCAAAGTAAACAGATCCAGGAGACTTGAGGTGAGAATACTTTACACTTTTCCAAAAACCCTGAAACCTCTTTTAACTTCTACACTGCCCTGAGAAAATGCCTTTCTTCTTCCTGTTCCCCAACTCTCAAGTGTTTCCTGCCCTGCATATCGTATGCTCTCTACCACCAGAGAGATTTCTTAACAGAGCCTTCTTTCTTGAGGCCAGTAATAATGGTCAGCACCTTGGACAGCAGCTTGGTGAGGTCTTCAAAGAGGTTTGAACAGTAGTAGTCACAGTCATAGTTGATATAGAGCTCAGTGACAAAACTGGGGATGTGCCAGAGCTGCACAATGGCCTCCAGTGCCATCTCTTTCATCTCATAAGGCATTTTGGGGTTCTCCACAGTGATGATCTCCATGAGCTTTTTGATGTACATCTGGCAATAAAGCAGTAATAGCCATTTGGGTGGGGAAAAATTCAAGATAGAAGAGAAAAATTAGACAGGTAAACCATTAAACACAAGAAGTAGAAGCCCAGCCAGGAGGCATGCAGTAAGAGACCCTTAAAGGTATTCTATCCTCTTTGGCCTCCACACTGGGGAAGACCTGGCTCTCTACCTCACACTTGATCCAAAACAAGTTGCCTACTAACCCTCTTTGTGCTCTGTGAGCCTGACCTGGTACTACAGAGTTCTTGTCTGCAACTTAGTGGCGAAGCCGTCTGACTTGCTTGCCTATGCTGCAGAACTGCCAGGCAGAAAAGCCATACCCACTCACAGTGAGGTTGTCCACCAGTCCTCATATTTTGCTTCTCTCATGTTATAGCCAGCCAGTTTCCTCTGGGCTTCTTTTAATTTTTCCACCAAAGATGCCAGCCAATGAATAAAACTATGGAGGCTAAAAGCCCTATATTACGGGAGCCCCTAAATCCCATCCCTGCAGAATGACAGAGCTATTGGAGCATCTCCCCACTGGAGATGCCATACATCTATTTTTTTTGTTCTTCCAAGTTCAATACACTCACCTCCAATTGGAACTTGAGGTGCTCCCTCATGCTTTCAAAGAGCAGGAAGCATACCCGCAGGGAAGCAGCATAAAGGTTGAGTCGCTCTACACTGAGTAGCTGGAGATCAGAGTAGGGTTAAATCATTAGATTTCTGAACCTATGACTCAACCAAGAGAAAAACAGGAAAGCAAACTGTGTGAGGCTGCCACTAAGGTCTTGTGCTCTAAGGGAACTCCACATCTAGCCATTCCCGTATTTCTCTTTGGCTGCCAAAATTCCCAGGGAACTAGTAGTGTCCTTTTGACAATGACCACTGGCCAGTTGGGGAGGGAGGTTCTTTCCTGGATCCTATACTTTTTGCACCTATCAGCCAAACCTCCCTGCACACTCCTGGTCCTTAAGAGACCCTGAAAAACAGCCAGAGACTCAGAGCCCCTCTAGAAATCCAGTCTTACCTGGAGTAAGTGGCGGCACATCTCATCCTTGATGAGGCCCAGGAGGGTTTGGCACTGGGCTACAGGGGCTGATTCAAGAGCCACTGTCAGCAAATGCAGTCCCATATGGATCATAACCTCTGAATTGTGGCGATCGTGTGGATTGGTGAGGGAGATGAGGAAGCGGAAGAGCTCCCGGATGCAGGGAAGACCATAGGGGACCAACGCTGTACCTAAGGAAGGCCAGGAGTAAAGTGGGATTGCTAAGAAACAACTGGCTTGATAGCTTGGCCTGGCCTGCCCTGCATTATACAAGGCAATTGCAGGTAAGTGAGTCTCTTCAAGGAAAAAAAAAAAGGTTTTTTTCTGGGG